>NC_140587.1:630772085-631972085 GCF_964204655.1 Triturus cristatus
GCTTTCTTCATCTATGTTCTCAGAATGTGGAACAATATCCCAGTCAACATAAGAATGTATTTACACCTTTCCATAATAAAAAGTACACTTTCTCACAAAAGTTCTACTTCTTGACATGTTTGGTCAAAGGGGAGAGTTAAGGTAGGGGACCAAAAAAAAAGCAGATGCTCAGCCGAGGACTGTAGTGAACAGCTGGATGAAATGCGTTTACCAACCTTGTCAGTAGACGATAGGGATAACATAGAGCATGATATCACGACGGAAGAAATTGTGGGCGCAATACAAGATTTACAGGCAGGGAAGGCGACGGGCCCTAACGGTCTACCAGTGGAGCTCTTTAAATGTACAGCTAGCCCCGTGACCCCGTACCTTTTAACTATGTTTAATGAAGCCAAAGATCGGGATGCCTGCCGCCTGATCAACGAACGGCGACTATAGTCATAATCCCCAAAGCGGGCAAGCCAGCAGACCAGTGTAGTTCATACCGGCTGATATTCCTGTTAAATATAGAAGTGAAAATACTGGCCAAAGTTCTGGTGAACAGACTGTTGGTGCCCAAAATATCTCTGATACAACCGGATCAGTCGGGCTTTATGCCCCACCGAAGTGCCAGACTAAATCTTCGGCGACTGTATGGGGTGCTGCACTTGGTAAAGACCAACCCGGGGGTGGAGACTGCCCTGTTATCCCTAGATGCCTGTATGGCATTTGATAGCATAGATTGTTAGAGATTCTAAAAAGGTTTGGTTTTGACCCGCATTTTCTTTCATGGAGCAAGCTACTGTATACGCAGCCCCTTGCCAGAGTCCGAGTTAACGGTTCGGTATCCCGTTCCTTTGCCCTACGGAAGAGCACAAGGCAAGGGTGCCCCATATCCCCGACCTTATTTGCTCTGGCACTCAAACCGCTTGTGGCATGGGTCAGGTGAGACCCGGTGATATCGGGAATATGCGGAGGAGATCCGTGGGAAGAGAGAATATCGCTATACGCGGACGATGTCCTCATGTATGTGACTCGTCCACGGTTCACAATTAGCAGGCTGCTGCAGATCTTCAAGCTTTTTGAAGGGTACTCAGGATACCAGATTAACTGGCATAAGTCACTCCTATATATGTTGTCGAATGGACCACCCCCTCTGTTGGGCACGGACTCCAGGTTACTGCTTAAAGATAGCTTTAAGTACCTGGGCATACAAATAGAAAGAACGGAGTCAGCGTTTTTGGCAGGGAATTTAAAACCGCAGCTGAAGTGGTTGAAGAGAGATGTAGCTCACTGGAGGAAGTTGGCGATATCCCTTATGGGCAGAGCAGTCCTCTTCAAAATGATGTCCCTGCTAAGACTGTTGTACGTCATACAAAACACCCCCTGTCAGATACCAGATAAATTCTTTAAGGATGTAAATAGTGGGTTGAGAACGTTGCTATGGGACGGAGGCGGTGCACAGATAGCATTGGCTAAACTCCAAAGGGGGGTATATGAGGGAGGCTTGGCCATCCCAGATATTCAAAAGTACTACTGGGCCTCGCACCTAATGGTCATTAATGAATGGGCTTTTGCAGATCGGAATGACCCAGCGTATAGAGTTGACCACTGGGTGATAGGGGCCAGCGGCTACCTAAGAGCACTGTATGGACGAGTGAGACGGGGTACCATGCGCCCACATACGCAGATAGTGCTAACAGTGTGGTTACAGGCCAATCGGTTTTTGGGGTGATCCAACTGGCTCACGGAGCAGACTCCTCTGTGGTACAGTGAAATGCTCCATGAGGTGGGTCAGCTTGGGGGCTTCTCAAGGTGGAAATTAAGCGACATTGTTCGTCTGGGAGATGTATGGAGACGGCAGACGATGATGTCGTTTTCAGAACTACAAGTAGAGTATCAACTAGCACCCACAGAACACTACCGCTACCTGCAAATGAAGAATGCGCTGGGCAGGCACATAAAAGACGGGGATCAGATCCCAGACTATAGCCCATTAGAAGATAGGTTGCTGCTAGATCCAATTCCTGAGAAGGCACTTTCCTATACCTACAAGAAGTTAATTAACAACTCCCCGGACCGCAGAAGGGTACATACCCTCCAGGGTACAGATTGAGAACGGGAGGGCATAATTGGTCACTCGGTACGGTTGGACTGTGTGCACACCAGTTAGGTAAAGCAGACCTATGAGAGGAAAAGACCTGGACAGGCGTTGCATGCGAGGGGGAGCCCTTGGGAGCAGCTGACAGGATTTTTCAACGGTTGTGGGTGGGGGGGAGGGTGTTGATAATTAGTTTGGTGATTTTTTAAGAAGGAAACTCTGTGCTCCCAATTAGGGAAAAGACTATAAGAATTGACATGTTGGGCGGCATTCATTAATAGAATTGTAGAATTATTGTATGTGAAGACAGCGATACCCGGCCCCCGGGATGTGGGATACGCTGAGACACACAGTGATTATCAGATACAAAGCAGCCAGCCCCAGGGTTGTAGGCGAGTAGCTGTGTACGCCAACATGATTGTTCATTCAAAAAATAAAAAAATAATTAAAAAAACAACTCCCGGACCTGCTTATAAAATTGAGGGAGGCCTGGAAATCAGATGTGGGCCTCTTGGAAGATGATGATTGGGCGAGGGAGGTCCAAAGCCCTAGAGAGGTGACAATCCGGGCACGATTTCGACTGGTCCAGTTGAGGATATTGCATAGGTTATATTATACCAGCGTACTTATGTTCAAGTTAGGACGGATACTAACAGAGGAGTGTCAGAGGGGGTGTGCCCAGAGGGGCACATTCTTTCATATTCTGTGGGATGACCCGATAATACGAACATACTGGAGGAAGGTGGTTCGGATAATGTCAGAGGTGCTGGAACAGGAGGTCCCCCTTGATGCTAGGTGGCATGTGTTATGTGTCTCAGGGGACCAGAATTGGCCCAAATATCAAATAATTTGGCTACAGGTGGAAGCAATGGTGGCTAAGAGAAATATTGCAGGGGCATGGGGTGCAGTCCAGCCGCCGAAGGTGTCACAATGGAAGAGGGATATGGACTGGTGCTGTGCAGCAGAAAAGACAATTTATGAGAGCCGGGAGAAAATCTGGCAGCAAAGGGAAGATTATAGAGGGTAGGGGGGGTCATTTAGTAGATTGGGTAGGTAGGGTGGGTGGGTGGTGCGTTGTAGATAGGAGGAAGCCATTCGTAATATGTTTATTGCAGTATGTCTCCAAACTGCGGATCATGGAATTAAGGTGGACTTTACATTCTATTCTGAATATGCGTAATGTTTGTGGCTGTATATGGATGCTGGCATTTGTTTAATAAAAAGAAGTTTTTAAAAAAAGAAGCAGATGCATGAGTGTATGTGGGGGGCGGGGATGTAACTCTGATTAGTTCCCAAGTTTTATATGGAACACTCTACAACACCACCAGCACTCTACAATTGCCCACCTCAAATGTCTGTTTTTCTAGCTGAGTTTTTAAGCATAGAATTATGCTCAAAGAAGCATAAAATACCTCATATGTCTGGTTAGCATGGAATTAGCATAATATTATCCACACCGAGCTAGGAAAGTGACAAGTTACTTTGCCATTTTTTCAGGGAAGCCTTTAAGCATAAGAATAACTAGTGTCATCCATGATGAGCTGAAAAATTACAAAAGCCTTTTACCACTCCAGGTACACTATTCCAGCTTTGAATTGGTAAAATAGCATCCAAGCCAACTTGGAATGAATAAAAGCAGTCCCTTACACATGTATTTCACTGTTATTAGATCTCGTCAGGGAGACATAGCTTTCTCCAGACACAAGGGAGCACCCAGTACAAGTCAAAGCAATATCGTTTCAGACTTAGAGTGCTGCATACAGTATGCAAAAAAAAAGAAGTAGGGAACTGTGGGTAGTTTAGATGGAAAGCAGCTCCTTTATATTGGAACACTCTACAACACGACCAGCACTCTAAAGCTGCTTTATTCCATTTAAAGAAAAAGGTTTAAGCTTAGTTATAGTTTGGAAAACATCATTTATTATTTCGATACAAAACCAACTTAAAGTATACAAACCTTAGAAATTCTAAAGTTATAACTACAACTCAAAGGTATAATTTACGCTCTGCCTAAAAATTACTATAACTCACGCACCTCCAAACAGTGAGCTGTCAACTCACTGGCCAGACTAAATTAACAAAAACTCGACCCTCTTCCATGCACACTCTTCTCATAAATGATGTAATTTGAGATGTCATGAGTGTAGTTATGAATGATATGATTTAACATGCTATAAGTGATGTCAAATGATTGGGTTTAAGCAGTGCATGGGGAAGACACAAGTTATAGTTAATTTAGTCTAGCTAGAGAGTTGACAACACTGTATGTAGGTGCATGAGTTATAGTAATTTTTGGGCAGGGATCAAATGATAACTTTAAGTTATAACTATAACTTTAGAATGTCTAAGGTTGTGCAGTTTAAGTTGATTTTGTCTAGAAATAATAAATTAAGTTTTGCTAACCAGTACGATGCTTAAACCTTTGTTTTCTTCCATTGAATTTCCATGTTTTCTAAACAAAATTGTAACATAACACAAAGTCAATCCATTGCTTTACTTTTTATATGTTTTCAGACAAATCTACCTTTTCTGTTAAATTACTATGTCATTATTTATAACATTTACAGTTCTAGATGATCATATGGTAGTAGTCATCATGGAATACTGGGGAAAAACAAATCAATCGGATTGTGGAAAAAACCCATGCATGCCCAACTGTTAATGTATAAAACTAAATAATTTGATAATGTGAAAGCATAGAAGTCAACAATACGTAGAGTAGATGTTTGCAGATGTCATCACTCATGTCAGGCCACATAACAACATATCTCCTAAATTTTCTAAGTACAACTCATAAGCGCCATTTTTGCTTCACAACAATAGTAACGTCATAACATAGAACTTTTGATGTATAATAAGAAAGAAACTCTCTTGTAATTTTTAGGTATTCTATGTTTACAAGTAAAAATTGTATCATTATATTCTGTCCAACCTGTGTTATTCTTTAGGTAGATTGTGTAGTATCCCAATGCTGCA
Organism: Triturus cristatus; assembly: GCF_964204655.1. Classification (NCBI taxonomy): domain Eukaryota; kingdom Metazoa; phylum Chordata; class Amphibia; order Caudata; family Salamandridae; genus Triturus; species Triturus cristatus. Next base: position 630,777,142 of record NC_140587.1, read on the forward strand.
GTCCCTCTATGATGAAAAATGATGGCATTAGTAGTTTAAATGTGTTCTGAAATAAAAATTTGTGAAGCAGTTATGTTAGAAATGGAAGTATTTATTTTTCTGTTATTGGCATATTTGGTTACCATTGTTAAATTAAGTGTGGAGACAAGTTCTGATTTACAATTTCGACATAACTTGTTTCGCACAGCTTTTGACATTAAACTGTTAAATGGAATAGGTTTGCAATCAGGTATTGGTAGATTTCAAAATTTGTTACAGGGGTTCTTGAATGGAGACAATTGAAGCATTCATGTTCCAAAGAGTAGCTTATACTGAAGAAGTCACAACTCGGTGGGTTTCAGTAGCTAATATTTCTAGAAGAGCCATACAGAATTCTTGAACATGTTGTTCATTGATAGAAAATTGAATAGCACCTCTACACATATCTACCATATCTCATCTGGCACATGTAGAGTCGCATATAAGGTTGTGTGGGAGAATCTTTTCATGAAGATGTATCAACATTTTGCAGAAGCTTTGATCTACATGCTGGTGGATAATTTCTTTGACTTCTAAACCAATATTAATTTGTCACTCGTTGACATGCTATAAAGTTGATTGAGTTAGATTCGGGAAGATCGTAATCTGACTGCTGTGAGGGGAACAGCCAGGACCATACAGGACTTCGAGTCCCAGCAATCCTATGGCAGACACCACCACCAACGCATGCATCCCGTGCCTGGAAGCACTTTGAACTCTGCAGCGGGCTCCCGCAGTGCGGGTACTCGATCGGGCGGGCCCGACTGCACCCGACACCGACCGATAGAGGCCGGGCAGGGCAACCCCTCTTTCGTGTGGAGGTTAAGATGGCTAAGCATAAAATGCCTTTTTCAAATGACTTATTAAAAGCGAAAGCTAAGGTACCACGTAATTGCGCGTCCACCATGTCTTATTTAACCACTGCTGTAGGTGCTATAACAACCGAAATCCAAAATGTAGAGGCTCAATTAGGTATGGGACTTGAGACAACAGTTGGTGGCGTACCCTCACAAGTAGCGTCATCTAATGTTAATCCAGGAACTGAAACAGCAACGGAAGTTGTTGTACGGCCTGATGATTCTCTACTGGTCAGTGATATTTTGCTGAATACAAGACATAAAATACATCCTGGGAATGCTGGTAGTCTGGGCATAAATTTACCTAAGGACTATGCCGTAGCACCGATAAAGAAAAAGAGGAAAAAGGTGGCTAAAGCTGAATTGAATATCAAGGCCCTAGCAACCAATGAGGGAGCGATAATTCACCCGAATGTTGAAGAGCGGTTGCCTCCTCAGTCTGAAATCACATCAAAGGCCATACACTTAATTCTAACCCATATTGATACTCTTTTTGATACATTAAGAGTAGAGTTGGGGTAGATGGCGTTAAGAACAAATTGTCAAATATAGAAAGAAAATGGGAGGAGGTGGTATGTTTTAAGGCTGCCGCTGGGATGACTGGTGGGAATGTCGAGAATGGTGGGAATGCAAATTGCAGTAAACCACATTGTGTAAACATCCCACCATATGCAGAAAAGGCGAGACCCCTGGGGGGAGACTGTGTTAGTGCCCCCCATTCGGGAACTAGGCTTGTGATGTCTTCTTCAGAGATTAATACAAGGGTTAGCCAGGTGGATAGTAAAGGACCTTTGGGGAAGCCTGAAGTCAGGCGTCTGGTTGGAAGTGGCAACAATCGAGGGGTTGCCAGTCAAGTTAGGCTAAATTTGCTCACGGAGGCTACACCATTGGTAGCAGTTTGCCCCTCTTAAGGAAAATGGAAAGGAAACATCTGAGGAACTCATTCGGAAAGTCAAATTTTGATGCACTACCTATTCTGAGAGTGGGTTTGAAGCATCACCTCATATGATAATGGCCAAACGGGTTGGATGGGTTGGTTACCGTCCTAAACAAATAGAGGGAGATTGTGTTGTTGTCAATTTTGATCAAAGGGATGTAGCGGTCTGGCTTTTCCAGGGTAGTAAGTATCCTGCCCAAGGGGGTATAACTGTATTTCCTTTGTTTTTTTTATCCACCTGGAATAGCTGCTCGATCAAATAATTCAACTCCCTTTTAAAATCAACAATTGGGAGAAGATAGGAATGGATTGCGTACTAGATTTAAGTCCAATGACGGTCATCACTTACAGGCGAACATGGATGGGCCAACCCCTGCTTCTTTAACTTTAGTGGATGACACTGGAGAAAGCATAGCTAATAGTAGGCTAAAATTGGCAAATAGATTTTCCCCATTGAGTCGGCTGGATAGTAATGATTGACTGATTACTGACTTCCCAATAGATGGGCAGGAAATTGCTGTACAGAGGGAGCATATAAATAATCGGATCCGTGAAGACGAGTTAACTGTGGTAGGTCTAGTCAAAGTACTCAGTTGGAATATAGTAGGACTGAGAAATAAAAAGAATGACCCGATATGGAATGAGGCATTAAGGAATTATGATGTCATTGGGCTCCAAGAATCTTGGGAAATTGACAATATCTTCCCGTTGGATGGTTATACAACCTATACTAAACCTGCTAGGCCATCTGTTGCGGGAAGACCGAAAGTTGGGCTAATGACATTGATTTCTTTGAGGGTTACAGGTATACATAGTAAATTGGATTCAGGGTCAGTAAATTGTTTAGCTGTGGAAATTATGTCTCCTAATTCAAATAAGGTATTAATTGTTAAGAACCTCTGTTATCGAGCATCTGTCTAGTTTTAAATCTTTTCTGGAATCCTATAAGGAGAAACAAGTCGCACCTTATTCGGTTATTATTTTAGGTGATTTTAACATACATTTGTGTTTAAAGAATTGCCATGTGTTCGATAGTTTAGGACCTGGCAAGTATACGGAAATACATTTTGAACACTCACAACAAGGTGAATTTTTAGAGGAAGTTCTAGCCCAGTTTGTTTTTTTATATCCAAATGATCTGGATGGGAAGGTTGATATACCATCCTTTAAAGGAAGGGAAATGCATACAACCATTGATTATATTTGTATTAACACTGTCCTGAATGTATATGTTAAAGAATATATGGCTACTTGGTCACATTTTAGTAACCATAACCCTATACAATTGGTTTTGACTGGGGTAATTGGGCTTAATTCTAGAAATAATAGATGTGTCCCAAATTTAGCCATTAAAGCAAAAGATCAGGGCTGGAGACTTAAATGGTGAAAGGTTATTCCAGACGAGTTCTAAAATGAACTAGCCATCAAGGTGGACACGGAGATAGAGCTTTGTCTAGATACTAGGACTAGGGATCAAAAGATACTTACGGCCTAGGCTGTAATTTGTAACCGGGTGGCCAGAGCGCTAACATTTACTTGTAAGCAATTCCCCAATAGAGGTGAGAGGTGGTTTGACCACAAATGTTCTGTTGCGCATCAGAAGTTGATGATTGCTCTGAAAAATAAACCACAAGATAAATCTCTTATAGCTACCCTTAGGAAAAATTATAAAGCGGTGGTACACATACGTAAGTCTGAAATTAAAAATGAGGCATGGAACGAGTTACTCTCCGCTGATGTAATTAGGGCGCTAAGTTTTGGAATGTTGTCAACAAACCTTTTTTTTCAAATATTAGCAATAGTCCACTGGATTGTAACATCTCGGAAGAGGAGAGAACCAGCCATTTTAGACATATATATAGTGACCAGGTGGGCCAAGAAACCTCATGTACACTGTATATTGTTGAGAATTATATTTTAGTATTTACTGATAAGGAAGTAGCGGTGGCGATTGAGCAGATGTCAAGCAATAAAGCACCTGGACCGGATGGTGTCCCAACGGATCTTTTTAAAACTAATATTAAATTATGGCCTCATTTATTAGCAAATATTTTTAATTTGGCCTGTGAATTTGGCCTGCCACAATCCTGGTCTCATCAGTTATAGTCCCGGTTTTTTAAAAAGGGAAATAGAGCAGACCCACTGTTGTATTCCGCTTTAGGTGTCCTTATATAGGTTTTCCTGATACATGTCCTTATATAGGCACAATTCGCATTGCCCTTATATAGGCATAAGATCCCAATCCTTATTTAGGCATTAGCCATGCTATCCAAATACAGGCATGGTCACCTACATTCGTCCACCCCAACGTCACAACGAGTTCTTTGAAACCAGACCCTTAAGCTCTTGGGAGTTCCCCTAGCACAGGATTATTGATTTCTCCAAGAACTTATTTATTATGCATGAACCGCTATTCCTTAAGGGTTCATTCCTTACGTCTTCCTCTGCCCGACCTCACATCTATGCTAACATTCCAAGGCACCTACTGGGTATAAATATACCTTTCCTTGCCCAAGCAAGTAGGAGGAGACCTCAACTTTAGAGGAGCCAGTGTCCCGGCCTGACGCACTGCAGTAATACTTCGACCAGGTCTCAACAATAATATTATCTAATATTAAAGGGGAGGCAGCATCAGTGGCGATCGCCAACGCTTAAGGGAATTTGATGTAACAGAACATCAACATGAACTACCCAGAATAATAGGAAAGTCTTATGCAGAATTAGGCAGAGACAGTTTGGGTGGAAAACCTTTGAAGCCAAAACTGTCTGAAGGTCCTGAGAAGGACTCTAATATTCAAAATCCTACATCTTCTAAAAAGAAGTGGGAAACTAATAAACAAAATCAAAAAGAGACACCTTCTCAATCCCGAGGTAGGTCTCCTCAAAAGGAGCCCTCTGAAAGAATAGGGATAATTTAAGAAAACCTGACAGGTATCAAGATACTGATACACGTTCCTCTCGAACCTTTCAGATATCGTCACAGACATCAGAAAGAAGAGGACGGTCAGATCACAAAGAACGCGTGAAGTCCAAAGACGATCCACACATTCAGAAAAATAAAACAAAACCTCAATTCACCAAAATGAAGGTAGCAGGTCTAAAGATCAGACATGCAGAGAATACTGAGAACACAGCTCAAGAACGGATAATGGGCTCAAGCAATGCTGGCCACTGCAGCAGAGGTAACAATAGCTCGCCAGACCCTGAAGGAACTTCTGGAGATAGTGGACTTAAATGAGTACATCACAGTAGAAACTGTAGACACCAGGGTTAGTACTCCACAAAAGTTATATGAAATAACACTCCGAATGGAGGGAGATATACCAAGAAAAGTGAAAGCACTGTTTTGGGAGAAACTTTCAAGGGGTTATGATATACTTCTAGCAGAACAGGACTGGCCACCAAAATTTGTCAGGGAGTGTCCACATGGCGAGGACATCATTATGTCAGCTTTCTCCAACCATATTCCAATTCACCTAAAATATACTTATGCCAGGAAATGGCCAGTTGCCCAGGCCCCAGCATTATAGAAAATCATGTAGGATGGGATGAGGACTCACCTCACCACAAAATACAGCTAAAAAATCAACCTACTGCACAAAGGCAGTACCCAATAAAGCAAGAAGCTAAAAAACAGGTCATGGAGATCTTAGATCAACTTGAAAACCAAGGGGTGATTGAAACATGCACCACCCCAATGAACAATCCTTTGTTTCCTGTATCCAAACCAGACAATACATATCGTCTAGTTTTGGATTACAGACACTTGAACACTTGTTCAAAAACATTTGCAGTGCAAAATGCACATAGTACAGCATTAATGAATAACATTGTGCGTAAAAAATGTAAAACCACATTGGACATTTCAAATGGTTTCTTTTGTCAAAACATAGCACCTGAAAGCAGGTACTTAACAGATTTCTCAATAAAGGGGACACAACGTCAATTTTGTAGACTCCCACAAGGTTTCAAAAACAACCTGGGATTATTCTCAGCAAGGGTAACAGAGTTACTACAAATTTATGATAATGAGGTATTGTCATATGTCGATGACATCTATCTGACAGACGTTGACCTAGATAGGCACTTGAACAGGGTGAATACCATTATACTATATAGTGCTATAAATTCAACTTTAAAAGAAAAAATCCAGTATTGCCCATCTCAATATCCTTTTGCTAGGATATGAGCTTTCAAGTGAAGGCAAGAGCCTAGCAGCTAACTTTTTAGAAAAGTGTGCGCTGCTCCAACCTCCAAAAACGCTGAAAAACTTACACTCCATCTTGGGTTTCTTACATTTTAAAAGAACTTACATTCTAAATTACACAGAAAGGGTTAAACCTCTCTACAAATTAATCAAACCTGATTTTTCAACAAAACAGTGGACACAGGAACACACAGACATCCTTCGTTCACTCCAAGCTAACATGTTATCAACAAATCAATTACAAACACACGTAAATAAACGCAATTTAGTGATCTGAATAATTTCGGGTCAATGCAGATTCACCTATTTAACATTTAATGAGGGTGAAAAAGTACCAATAGCATACAAATCACATTTGTATACACAAGCAGAAATGCGCTTCACTTCAACAGAAAAGATACTGACAGCAGTTCAAACCGCTGTAGCAAAAGAAAGAGTACTAGCTCAGGGGAAACGCATTATTGTCGTGATTCCAGTACCAGCCTTAGAGGCGCTTACAAAAGCGAGCATTCCAAATGCAAAAGCTTTACATCCTGGATGTATACAATGGGTTAATTCTCTTGCTGCAAAATATGTTGAATATGTTTTTGATCCTGATTAAAAAACAAAAGCGTTCCTGCAATATGAACATGAATGTCCTCTGCCCACTGAAATTCTGCCTCTCGATCAGTATGAATTTATAATTTATACTGACGGATCAGCACAACCTGCTGCAGGGAGTAAGCAAGCTTACAGTGCAGCGTGCGCAATTGTTAAAGGTCGCATGCGCGATGGTAACTTCCGACCAATGGTCACTAAAACTCAATCTCTAGGAGATTGTACAGCTCAGCGAGCTGAATTACAAGCGTTCAAACTGGCACTTGAAAGTACAGATCGCGAATTCCCCACACTTATAGTGTGCAACTCCTATTACTGTGTTCAGTCATATAAGGAATATTTACAGAATTGGCTTCAAAATGGATTCAAAGATGCAAAAGGTGGCACAATAAAGCATAAAACACTTTGGTAACAAGTAGTTCAGTTGAGAAACAAACTACCAAAAGCTCACATGATACACATGCTGAGTCATCAACGTGATGGTGTTCACATTGCAGGGAATTCATTGGCTGATAAAGCCGCAAAGGGGGCTGTACAAACGACTTCCGTAGCTGAGATCACTCGTTCAAAAACGAAAATAGACAGTGAGATATTGTTGCCATTCAATGCTTCAAGCAAAGGCAGTGGTGCAGCGTTACCAAAGAAATTTCCACTCATGTACTCTTATGTAATTGATGCAAACAACGTTCCTTTTGCCTGAATGCCTGATAGGGTAATTCCTAACATGGAACATAGAGCAGCTTTGATTTATGAAGCACATCTTGGGGAGGGTCTGTCACATCAGGAGATCTCTAAAACAATATTAACATTAAAAGAGATGTACTGGTGGCCTGGAATGAATACAATGATTCACATCTTCATCAATGACTGCAGAGACTGCAATAGACCACGTAATGCAGAACGCCATCAGACACCAGACAACGAAGTAGCCTGCCCAGTACAGACACCATTGTTAGACAGCATTAGTCTATCTACGCGCAGGTGTCCTTTATGACAAATGCATTCCCACAAACACTAACTCAAGGTTCCTATGGATGTGGCCTCAGGGCTCGGCTGATGCTCGAACTGTTATAAAGCTTTACAAGTCTTTATCGGCACATACGCAATTGGTACACTACATTCTGACCAGGGCCCTGCATTTCACTCTCGGGCTTACAAAGAAGCCATGGCCAGTTTGGGCGTAGCATTGCGGTACTCCTCTCTGTTTCATCCTGAGAGAAATTCTGTTGTGGAAAGGAAAAACCGGGACATAAAGCAGTCTATAACAGCTAGAGTATTAGGATCGGGTGATGGGTAGGTCAAACATCTTTATGGGGTCCAAGGCTCATTAAATAATTTGCCAAGAAGTTCTCTAGGGGGGTCACTCCATATGAGGTCCTATTTGGGACAAGAATGTGGGTTCCTAATCTCAAATGTTAAGGCACAGTGGTGCAAAATAAACCCTTTGATATCAAAGATCGTTTGACTGTTTTACAGGATCTAAATGAACTAAGAATGAAACAAAGCAACGTGTTCCTGAAGCCAATTACCAGTGGTGAAAATCCAGCAGTACCAGCAAGGCCTGTCTGGATCCTAAAAGTTGGGGAACTGGTCAGAGAGAAGATTGCGGACAAGAAGGAATTCGGACCTTCTTACAGACAACCAGTACCTGTCCTAGCCGTCCACGGAACAAGAACAGTACTTCTGCCGCCGCTTGCTGGAAAAAAGGAGAAAAGATGTGTGTCAATCGACCTCATCAAACCACACTATGTGGCTGATACTAAATAGTAGGCCTCGTGGACTCCAACCTAGTAGCAGATGCCCTCCTCTTGCTCCTATCCAAGAGGTTCAGACTGAAAGACTCATAACCATTGAGAATTCAACAGTAAGAGATGAAGGACTAAGTAACAATGCTATGGAATTCATCCCTCTTGAAACTCAAGTAACAGTTCGTCCAGATACACCTGTCTACACAAACATAACATGCGATCAACTGGTTCCGGCGATTTAGACGAATCCTGATGCAATTCCAACAATTGACCGAACTTTCAAACAACAAGTACAAGATTTTTTTCATTTTCTGAAAGACACTTATCTGGTTTCACCATGGATTGAAGTATGGATTATTTCTGGAATATTTTTCTTTCTGCTTTGGCTAGCTTTGGCAATGACTCTTAGTGTGCTTTTGAATGGCAAATACATTTGTTTGGACACTGAAAGTAAAAATGTGAACTTACTTTTAAAACCACACCAATCTTCCCACCATGAAGCAAAAGATTTGTCAGCAGTGAACATCACCGCCGTTCCTATACAGAATGGTATAGTTTGGGACAAAACCGATTTTGACATATTCGGCCCGACTGAACTTTTGAAGATTCCACATTTATTTAAAATTTAATTAAGTGACTTTATTACCTCCAGTACCTATCCTGATGATTGGGACTTTGAGACTGTTAATAACATGATGTCTGATCTAGAAAGGTCTGCTGCATTCTCTAACAAAGAAAACTTAGAGGGTTCATCAGACTACGAACAGCTTTATTGTTACACCCACTATGGTCATCATTTCTTGCATAGATCTGCAAGACCTAGAAATGTATCTATGTTTAACTGTTAGAATCCGGGTTCTCTGGTTGGCACAGGTAGGTACTTGTGACAAGCAGGGGACCTTTCCTCTAGTCAGGGTAAGGGGTTACACACCTAAAATAACCCCTGCTCACCCTCTAGGTAGCTTGGCGCGAGCAGACAAGGCTTATCTCAGAGCGCTATAGGTTAAGCATTTGTGAACACATACAGTAACCAAGTGACCACACTACAAATGGACACCACACAGGTTTTTATATTAAAAATAAGGATTCTTTATATAGGGTTACCACATGACCATTAAACGACAAAAATACACAATACTGTTACTTTAGATGGTAGAAGTTTGCTTAGTTCTCTTAAGTTCTTAAATGCGACACTTTAAGTCAATGTACCTTAGATGCGACACGCAGGGCAACGAAAGTGTTGCAACAATGCTGATGCGATGAAGTTTTTGGTGCAAAGAAATAAAGACGTGAAGATCTTCCAGATGCGTTACGCTTCTCCGATGTTGCGAGAAGACTCGACTCGATGCGTCAGCTACAGCGGCATCACCCCTTTACGCGATGCGATGACAGCAGCCTTGGCAGCGGCACTCTTCTCCGATGTTTGCGAGACGCTTCCACTCGATGCGATGCTGCAGCGGCATCAGTCCTTTACGCGATGCGACGACAGCAGCTCCGACGGCTACACGCTTCTCCGTGGATGCGAGGCGCTTTTCTTGATGCGGTGCAATGTGACAACTACGATGGCTGCGATGGCGACACGCTTCTTCCTCGATGCGAGACTCTTCTCTTGATGCGGTGCAATGTGTCAGCTACGATGGCTGCGATGGCGACACGCTTCTTCGGCGTTGCGAGACACTTCCGGAATGATGCGAGACGCTTCCGCTCAATGCGCACGCAGTCCCTCAGAAGGCCGAACAACAGCAGCAGGCACTTCCAAAAGACTCTGGGGAGCTGGGGGGTGAAGTCCACTGGTCCTGGGACTTCATTCAGAGGGCAAGCTCAGCACAAGCCCTTGGAGATCTTTTAAGCACAAGTTGAAATAAAGTCTTTGTAGTCTTTCTCCTCTCCTTCCAGCAGCAAGGCAACCACTGCAGACCAATCCCCCAGGTCAGGGACAGTACTCCTCCTTACAGCTTTCCCAGTTCCTTCTCCTCAGGCAGAGGTTATTCTTGTCAAGCAGGATCTAATTTCTTGGGAGCAGGGTCCCAATACTTATACCCCTAATTCCTTTGTTCCTCTGGAGTAGAGGGGCCTTTGCCCAGTCCAAACCAGTTCTTGAGCACTTTGTTGACATGACTCTGCCTTTCTATTCAGGGTGCAGGGCAGAGACATCAGCCGCTCCACAGGAGGTGGAGCCAGCATTGTGGTGGCAGAGCACAGCCCTATTCAGAGTCCAGGTGCACTCCTCCCACCCATCTGGATGTCAATCTCTCTGTTCACCACCAGGCTACCTAGCCCTGCCCCTCTGGGTTTCTCCAGCCCTGTCACTCACACAAACCAGACAGGCAGATACACATCATAGCAGAGGTGGGCTGAAATGGTTAGGCAAGCAAATACCAACTTTCTAAAAGTGGTATTTGCAAACACAGAATATTAAAATAAACTTTACTAAAAGATGTATTTTATTATTCTGAGTTCAGGCATACTAAACTCGATTTTCTACCATGTTCCCTGGGTCTGTTAGGATCATAGGATGTAACAATTCTAACAGCCCATTCTGGCCTATGGAGAACAGGTAGCCTTACAATAGTGAAAAATGAAAATGGCTGTAATTCACTATTAGGACATGCCACACACATCAGGGTTTGTCCTACCTTATGCTTACAATGCACCCTGCCCTTGGGCCTACCATAGGGGTGACTAATATGAAGTTAAGGGAAGGTTTAGGGACTGGGAAGTGGGTGCACTTGCCCAGTCAGCATGACAGTACCAGACTGCACGCAGGTTCTGCAATGGCAGACCTTAGATACATGTTACCAGGCCGCTTCTGTGGGTGGCACAACCAGTGCTGCAAGCCCACCAGCAGCATTTGTATTTACAAGCCCTGGGCACTCCTGGTGCACTTTACTGGGGTCTGACAGTAAACCAAATAAGCCAATCATGGAATCCAACCAACATATACATTTTAAATAGGGAGCACTTGCACTGTGGCACTGGTTGGCAGTGGCACAGTGCTCTGAGTAGCTAACACCAGCAAAACACATGAGGCACAGCGACAAAAAGTGGAAGGGAGACTCACGACAAGGTGCCAGGTCTAACATTAACCAATGGGAACATTGTCCTACACCACCAAAGGGTAGTTCAAAAACTTTGCAAATAAGTTTCCGTATTTTTCAGGGTACAATACATCTGATCCAGAAACATTCTTCTATGGCAATGTAAACAAAACAGGACAGAAAAATCAGTTGACAATTACAAAACAGATGTATTCTGCAGCCTTTATTGCCCAACTGTCTAGACAAGGATTTGACATTTGGAAAGACACAATCGGCACAAAATCTGTCTGGGGTTCTAAAGATTGGCAAGTGCAGGGGATAGAAGCTTTGTTTAGAGCCTGTATCATTCATCAGCAAATAATGTGTTTGAATGACACTGTGCAACAAACGTCTTGCTTTGGATTAGCCAAGATCAAAGACGTAAACACACCTTCTGTACCAACACCTGCAAGTAATAGCACTACACAGGGAGCGGTCACAGTAGACACAATACTACAAACCAACAGATCAGATCCTGATTGAGAAAAATGGTTGCTCTGGCCCACAGACACAAACATCTGTCAAGAGAGATTCCTGAATAGAAGACATGGCTTCACTTTCCATAGGCCAGACCCACGTCATGTTCAACGACAGCACCCGGGGGTAGTAACAACATACAGTGTAAGAAAATTGTGCCTCGACTGGCTACAAAAATCTACACTCGAGGATGTGAAACAACACTTATCTTTACTTAAAGAAGACGCAGAACTTAGGGATTTCTTGCTAGGACCGAGAAAACCGCGTCAAAAATGTTTCATATATGCCGGCATTTATGCTGCCTATAATGAAATATGGAAGGTTTCACAGACAGAGGCTGCAGAAAGAATACGTGAGCTTGATCGTATTAACTCAGAGAAATCTCTCACTGTGGTCGACAATGGGTTAACAACTTTGTCATCCAGAATATATTCACTGGACAACATTGTATCCTCTGCTATTAACATACTGGAACAAGATTTAGCCATGTTACAACAAAGCCAATCTCAGTTACGTTTTATTATGTTATTAGGCTGGACGCTGCAATCCTTGCGTGCAGGCTATGTGCCTTGGCGTTTTATCAACACGTCATCTCTGTTTTCAGAATACAATCTCATGGATAAACAGATTGAACTGGCACAAAGGGGAGCAAAGTATACCGTGCTGAGCATTGAAAAACTGGAAAAATTACCATTTACAGTAGCAGACAAACCAGCTACAGAATCGCTTATCCATGGCAAAATAACTCTGCCTGTCACTACTTTTCATTTTCAGTATTGCCTCAAACAAATGCAAGCAGGCAAATATGAAAGGTTGGGTAAAGAATACATTAAGACATCCTGGGTTTTACCTTACGAATACAGATGCTGGAGTGGGGGTCGTGAAGTGTTTCTAAGCGCTACACACTGTGAAAATGCACTGAGCGGATCCCTCATATGTCAGGACATTTCTTTATACCGGGCTTGCAATGGTTCTGTGGCAAACTTGTCCTGCCACCTGCAGGGTACACCAACTGCTGTGATTAGTCCAACGTTTGGCCAACTTTTTTTTAACACTGTTTATTGAAAAAGTCACTGTATAACACAGCCTCTCGCCTACAACCCTGGGGCCGGTTGCATACCCATAGTGAATAATAAACACAGCTACTAAGCCAACATCCCAGGGGGGCAGGCAGCATTTAGAAACCAAAACATTCAAATGACAATCTGTGCAAGTTATGCATGGTGCACTCTAGAACGTCCTGTTGCACAAAACCATGACAATATACTGTGGCAATAAAGAACAGTCCCTAAATAAAACGTGGTCAGTTGCGAGCAAAATACATCCATCAGGTGTGGTATCCAGCTTGTCTGAGGGCCCAAACCTACACCCCCCATGAGCCAGAGCATCCAGCCTTCCGCACACTCAAAAAGGCATCACAGACTATCAACCGTAAACCACCGCCTAAACGTCAGAGCCATGCGTGTGTCCACCAGGTTCGGCAGGATTAACTGCGCTTGGTTCCGCATTCTTGATAAGCAAATACGAGGTATAAAGCCCCCAGAAATTCTTAGGTCGACTCCACGGCGGGAGCAATTTGCTAAAATTCTCTGACTGCGGGCAACAATAAAGCATATCATGGGACCATTGGGACACCGTGGGCATCAGGCCCCTCAACCAGCACATCGCCACCCGTCGTCTCGCTATGTCCAGCAGTCTGCGTATCGCTTTAGGTAGTGGTTTAGAATATCCCAAGAGAGCCAGTGCAGGGTCCGGGGAGAGTACTGTGTACTGTGTCCACGATTGACCCCAATTCCAAAAAGACAGATTCCCAAAATGTATAGAACCCTGGACAATGCCAGGCTAAGTGAATAAAATCGGCATTGGACGTGTGACAGCGGTCGCAGGTCGAACCGTCCTGCAATCCATATCGGCGTAGTCTCTCCGGGGTGTAGTACAAGTACACCCTGTTCAAAAATGTGAAGTGTATCAGCCTATGCCTTCCATGTAAGGAGAAACGACACGTGCTAGTGCAGCAATAGTTCCACATGGAGTCATCTATGGTGAGTTGGAGATCGTGCTGCCAGGCAAGTCTGGCTTTGGTATAGCGATGCGCCCTGTGAGACATTGCCAACTTATATATATTAGAAACCGTATTGCGTGGAGTGGTGGTTTTAATGATATAGGTTAATTCCAGGACCTCATGAGGTTCCAGTAGATCATTTCCCAGCAAGTCACGCATGGACCTTTTTACGTCGATGCTAACATTTCAAGGCACCTACCGGATATAAATATACCTTTTTTTGCCAAGCAAGTAGGAGGCGACCTCAACTTTAGAGGAGCCCGTGTCCCGGCCTGACGCACTGACAAGAGACGCTGTCATCCCTGCTTGCAGAGAATCCAGCTTCCAGTGTTCTGACTCCCTTTGCGGGGTGTTAGAGTTCGAGACCCGGAAAGAGATTCCCACCTCTTTCATTCTCAAGGTATGGAGCTGACTAGAACCTAGAGGGACTCTTGGCATACTAAACTTAGCATACCATACTATAGCATACCATGCTATAGCATACTTCACCTACTTCTTACTTTGCACTACACTTAGGTTAGGTACACTGGGGTAGAACTAGTTAGAGAAGCATCTCATGGGTACTCACATTTTTAGCTTATGTTATTTATGTATATGACTATATGTGTCATAGCTAAAAGATAATGCTAGCGCAGTATTATTTCTTCCAACTGCTTACGCTGTTCATAATATATCTCGCATACTGTCTTGTGATTGTAACAGCTCATATCTCTTACACGAGAAACAAGACTGTTCAATAAATCTTTTTATTGAAACGCCCATCCATTCTTTCTGTGTAACTCTGAAGAAACTAAGCATGCAAGATTAGCTGAGGGAATCTGTTATCTGTTGTTTCCACGATTCTGAGAGTGTTCCGATTCTAAAGGGTAACAAAGTTGTCATGTTTATGCGGTTGCCAGAAACTAATCCCTTCTTGTTTACAAGGAGTTTCCAGTGGCCTCTGAGTTAGCTGGTACAAATTAATTAAGTTTAATATACTCGATAGGGGCATACTGACCTCAGACCTATGCCAAATCTATAGGGTAAATTATTTCAATGAGCAGAGCCCATTAGGGAAATAGGAAGTACACTACACCACGTTGCTATAGGCCAATTTCCTTGATAGACTCAGCAGTGAAGATTTTAGGTAGAGTTGTCCTGGGCAAACTTACTGATTGGTTAAATGACACTAATATCCTCTCAAATTTGCAGTACGGTTTTAGGAAAGGGAGAGGAACTATGGATCAGTGCTTAAATTTGGCCTAAAGCATCTTTTAACTACCTTTGCCGATTTTATGTAGTCAGTGGATCTTGATGTTAACTTTTCGAAATCTCATATAATGATTTTGGGTCCAAAGCCTAGAAAACCCAAGATCCTTTTCTGTGAAGGTAACGTTATATCACGGGTGACCTCTTTTACATATTTAGGGGTTTTATTTGATGAAAGGGGTATGTGGGTACTGCAAATGAAAGCCGAAAGAAAAGTAATGGCTAGATCTACCTTAGCTGTTCTTGATTTTCCCCTTGGATTAGGGGCAAAGCCAATACAAGCTATGTTAAATATATATAGGGCCAAATGTACCAGCATAGCAAGTTATGGCTCTGATCTCTGGGGATATAGAGAAGTTAGGGATATTCAAACAGTAGAAAATAAATTCTTAAGAAATTTGCTATCCGTGCCACAGTCAACATCTTCTTATGTAATCCATCAAGAAACCGTTTTAGGTTTTTTATCAGACCTAATCGGCATGGCACCTTTACTTAAATGGATTGGCATTCGGATAAACCCAGAGCTAGGGGTGAATCTTCAAATTATTTGCGATTGTTTAACACTGGATTACGCGACTAGTATCCCCTGGCTGAACTATGTGAAAAGGCTCACTATTTATTTAGGAAGGCCAGAATTGTTTCATTTCCCTGAAAATCTGTTAAAGGCGGATCTGATTTGGGCTAAAAATACCTATCTGCAGGTTTTCCAGATGTACAGAGAGGCCAGGGAATTAAGAAAGCCATTGGTGTGGGCACATCAGTTGTTATCCACTTCATGTGTAATGGAATCCTATTTAAATATAGTGATTAATCCGCAACATCGTTTCCTTTTAGTAAGATTTAGATTTAATCAATTACATCTACTTCTTGCTGAACAGAAAGGATGGCAAAAGATTGAGGACCTGGGTGTTTGTACGTGTGAAAATGTTTCCACTCAGGATACACTGCACTTTGTTTTATTTTGTGAGTACTTTGTGCACATCCGGAATCGGTTCATTTCACCTATTTTAAGTGGCAAAGGGTTTTTACAGGCCAAGCCTGCTCTTATATATCTGCCGATGCTGGCAAATGTCTGGGAAATTTTTTAATATAGCTAGTTTTCTGACAGCAGAGGTCAGAATAACAAAAAAGAGAGGGATTGCTATGAACTAGATCATTTTTAACTATGATGAAATTTTAATTATTATATAGTGATGAATTGTTTTTTCTTTTTCTGTATTTTGGTACCTTATTGATGTTTGTAAAAGTATAGTGACTAATGTGTTTTATGTAGTATGCTTTTATGGTTTTAATTAACCGAATAAAGTGAATTTGACTGACTGAGTTAGTTTCTAGATTTTCATCTTTCGAATGGACCTTTTCAACAAACACATATGCCGTTATATTATTAAATTTAGTTCCAGTTCGCATAACGTGCAACAGCATAAGAAGTGAAGGAAAGTTCACTTTCATATAGCAGTGCAAAAACATATATGAAATATATTTTTTGCTGAAAACGTGGATCCTCTGAATACAGTATTGTAGCTTGGTACTCACATGCTGAAATTTGGACTGGATGATCATCATGTCCAGCTTTTCTACTGGGGAATTAATGTGGACAGCATCTTGCTTCAAGTGTTTTTTCCCGAGATACTTTTAGGTTCTCCTTTAGCATCCTTCCTCTGATGCAGTTCTAAAGCATCATCCATTATGCCTCTTGAGTATAGTGGGTTTATACTATAATGTTCATGTATTTGTTCAGTTTGTTCTTCACTAATCTGTTCAAAGTGTCCTGTTGAATTTCTTTTCCAAATAACACGTTTATAGAGGCTATATAGATTTCAACATCAACATCAACATCTTTATAACATATGTTGTTTTTTTAAGGTAATGTAGTGTTTTCTGAACTTTTTCTATGCTAATTACATTTTACATGCCTCTGATAATGTGTTCTTTGGCAACAAATGCAAATCTGATTAGGAATTTTAGAAATGATTCTTGAAATTCAAATATATCTATTTTATTATTGGCTGAGACCATTAATATTTTCTCTGATTCATTCTGAGTAAAGGCAACGTCTAGAGAAATATTGTTCTCAGAGAGCGGGTAAAAGTATCACGATTGGATATAGTCCGTAATATTGTTGACTTGTGCTGGATTCAAGTGAAGTAGGGCATAATTTAGTGCTTCCAATTACAATGATAGTGTTTTGACAATGTAAGGCCCACGCAAGTTTTCTTACTGTTGAATGGTGTGTGGAGAGCATTTTGATATGATGGAATCATGTGTGATTTCGCAAATAACCTAAACAAATTAGAAATGTCCTTAGCTTCAGAATTGATGTGTCAAATAGAAGCATATTTCAATTCATCCACAGGTTCTTTTTCTTTTTCTGTAAGTCTTCACTAGATATTGTTTTTTATTTACTATGATTTTTTTCCCTTCTACATGTCCATGCAAGACTTCTTAACGGCCTTCATACGTGACTGAAAGTGCACAATTATTCTGTTGATGGTAACTCTCTTTATTAAGATATGGTTCACTGCTTGATGAATGTGTCTAAGTCCCCTGAAAAATGTTACAAAAGCTCAGTATTGCTAGTTGTTTTTTCCATAGTTTATGTATATTATAGGTTGAAATGAAACAGTCAAGGTTTTTGACTAAATTCATTATGAAAATGAAGACTTGTCTTTTGACATGAAACTCTTTTTCAACAATATGTTGAACATATTGTTTCTGCATGTGTTTCTCTGTCTTTTTCCTTATGAGAGGAAGTGTTTGAAACAGATCTTTCAAGACACATGTTTTCAATGCTTTGCAGTTATACTCCTAATGTTGGCTCTTCTTGTGAAAGTGTATATTTTTCTAGATTAGGCCATGTTGTCTGTTGGAATAGCTAACTGTTAAAAGTGCTATCTTTCTCAATTGCTTGTTATGAACATTTGTTCTACTATTAAGGTTAGTGTGTGTAGAAACAGAAAAATTAATTGTAGTCTTACCAGTAGTGTTGTTTGTCTTTGGGTATCCTCTTTCTTTCTGTACAGTTATTTTTTTCTCCTCTCACTGTAGTATAATTTCCTTTTTTGCTTCTGAAAATATTGTTTTAGGAATTGCATTCATTGAAATAGAGCTCTATTGCTTTCCAATAGCCAGCAGAGTCTCTATGGTTGCTGGTCGTATTTAGTAGTATTGGGCTGTGCTTATAGCCCAATTTTTGCTATTACATCACATAATGCTTTAATTCTTATTTTGATCTCTTATGTAGTTTTCTATTTGTTTTCATTGTCACGTGACCAGAAATATGTGTTTAAAATGCTTTTCTAATTCTTTTTAAATGTCAATGCTGCACACTAGTTTATTTTCTTACCCAACTTTGTGTTTTAATAATTATCCTCCTTTCAAAATTAAGTTGTTGGTATGATGTACTTTCCTAATTGCCAATCATCTAACTTTTTATATATCTGTTTGCCTTACTCTGTGTTCCTTATTCTTGCATGTAAGTGTATGTGCAAGGTGGTTAAAGTTTGGGTTACTCTGCATGGTTTCATTTTTTTGGCGAGACAGCATGCTAAGAAAGTAGGTGTTGAAAATAAATGTGGTTTGAAAGAGTTGAACTAACATGGATTGGTGAAAGATGTTTGAAATGGATTCAGTTACTCCTTTACCCTTCTCTGTTTGTTCATGTGACTATGGAAACCATATTTTCATTTCAAACCTAAAAACATGGCTTAACAAACATATATAAATATGTTTACTTAAAAAACCAAGGGCTCTTTTAAGAGCCACCTTATATGAGGTCTAATTTATTTGCCATATATCATGTGGTTTTTTATTTAAAAAAGTACCATGGTGCTCCATAAACCTTTTTAAAAATTCGTAAATCAATAAAACTACTTTTCCCTAACTCTACAGAGTTTGCTAAACTGTCTCATTTCTCCCTATACATTTAAAAAAGAGTAAAAAGTTATATTTCACGTTAAAACACAGAACAAAGACATGTTGTATAAATAATATAGCTGCCTTTTTATTTTGCAAGGGCTTCGATTAACCAATAATAATTGTGTTTTGTCATTGCCATGTACCGCAGTATGCCATGAATATACCACGGTATACCATGGTCCAATATATCACTAAGATTTTGTCCCTTATTACTTGAAAACA
Source organism: Triturus cristatus (assembly GCF_964204655.1). Classification (NCBI taxonomy): domain Eukaryota; kingdom Metazoa; phylum Chordata; class Amphibia; order Caudata; family Salamandridae; genus Triturus; species Triturus cristatus. The sequence goes on from NC_140587.1 coordinate 630,796,510, forward strand.
ACTGAACAAATTCATATCAAAGAACAAAAAGGGCCCTTGCCACACTGTAATCTATATTCTGGACAAATTTCGTGTAAATCCATTCAGCCCCTTTATTGCTACATCTGTATAAAAAGACTATGGAAAATGAATTGGTGGAAAAACTTGTTTTGGGACCCCCTTTTTTCTTTGCACCCACTTAACCAATCACCCTAAAATTGTACAGCTTCAGCCAATATAGAAAAAGGAATAAGGTTCCAAAGTTTAATGGAGATTCATCAAAATGATGGCAAAGGTATTATCAATCAGAAATCAGGGGAATTTCTGTCTCTTGAAACCTTAACTATAACTACATAGTGGCTCCCACATTAACTATAACTTGCCAGTTTACATGCACAGTCTTGTAATAAATTCTGTCATTATACCTGCAATAACTATTGTTAGGAATTATATAATTTAACATGCTAGAAGTGATATAATATGAAAGTTTATAATCTTTGCATGTAGAATGCCCGAGTTATAGTTAATGTAGTGTGCCTGCAAAACACACAAGATGAAGGACGGAATGTTGCACATTGGCAAAACATTCACCCCCAGTCACAGATCTGGGTTTAATCCATCGTTATTTTGCTCACCACGCCACCCCAGTTCAGACATGGCCATATGCAAATCAATCTTGACCCTCTGCCTCATGGGAACAGTCCAGCCCGAACTGCCAAGCCATGTCTTCCCTGGACCGGAATCAAGCATCCTAGGACCGGTTTCGGGGTTTCACCCCTCTTCAGCCAGGATAGCTTGACTCCAGTGGCGTAGTGAGCACGGGACCCACGTCTGGGCATACCCTTCCCACATAGGGTGAACAGCAAAACACACAAGATGATGGACGGAATGTTGCACATTGGCAAAACATTCACCCCCAGTCACAGATCTGGGTTGAATCCATCGTTATTTTGCTCACCACGCCACCCCAGTTCAGACATGGCCATATGCAAATCAGTCTTGACCCTGCGCCTCATGGGAATGGTGAATGTTTTGGCAATATGCAACATTCCATCCATCATCTTGTGTGTTTTGCTGTTCGCCCTATGTGGGAAGGGTATGCCCAGACGTGGGTCCCGTGCTCACTACGCCACTGGAGTCAAGCTATCCTGGCTGAGGAGGGGTGAAACCCCGAAACCGGTCCTAGGATGCTTGATTCCGGTCCAGGGAAGACATGGCTTGGCAGTTCGGGCTGGACTGTTCCCATGAGGCACAGGGTCAAGATTGATTTGCATATGGCAATGTCTGAACTGGGGTGGCGTGGTGAGCAAAATAACGATGGATTCAACCCAGATCTGTGACTGAGGGTGAATGTTTTGCCAATGTTCAACATTCCGTCCATCATCTTGTGTGTTTTGCTGTTCACCCTATGTGGGAAGGGTATGCCCAGATGTGGGTCCCGTGCTCACTACGCCACTGGAGTCAAGCTATCCTGGCTGAAGAGGGGTGAAACCCCGAAACCGGTCCTGGGATGCTTGATTCCGGTCCAGGGAAGACATGGCTTGGCAGTTCGGGCTGGACTGTTCCCATGAGGCATAGGGTCAAGATTGATTTGTATATGGCCATGTCTGAACTGGGGTGGCGTGGTGAGCAAAATAACGATGGATTAAACCCAGATCTGTGACTGGGGGTGAATGTTTTGCCAATGTGCAACATTCCGTCCATCATCTTGTGTGTTTTGCTGTTCACCCTATGTGGGAAGGGTATGCCCAGACGTGGGTCCCGTGCTCACTACGCCACTGGAGTCAAGCTATCCTGGCTGAAGAGGAGTGAAACCCCGAAACCGGTCCTAGGATACTTGATTCCGGTCCAGGGAAGACATGGCTTGGCAGTTCGGGCTGGACTGTTCCCATGAGGCACAGGGTCAATACTGATTTGCATATGGCCATGTCTGAACTGGGGTGGCGTGGTGAGCAAAATAACGATGGATTAAACCCAGGTCTGTGACTGGGGGTGAATGTTTTGCCAATATGCAAAATTCCGTCCATCATCTTGTGTGTTTAAATGTAGTGTGACTACCATTTTTGGGATGGGCAAAAGGTATAATTGTAAGTTATAACTATAACTTTGAAATTTCAAAGGTTTTTTTAGTTTAACGTGTTTTTGTATTGGAATAATACATAACCATGGACGTCGATTCACCAAAATCCCTGGGGTATCGGAAGTGGCATAATATATACTTTGACCTTAATTATGTCACAGGAAGTGAGATCATATGACCTTTTACCCTGATTTGCCCAAGACATGAGATTGCACATTTAATATTCTATACTCTTCTAGGGGAGAATAGCCATAACCTCTGAAATAACACTCACTAAATATTCAAGTCTTTTCATGGCATGCCTAGCTAATTAAACCTGACAGTCCCCATGAGTTTACCCAATGATGTTTTTAAAATGTCCTATGGGTACCCCCTTATGTAAAAAAAAACCTCCATTGATAGAACCAGCATTTACCTATTGTGGACCCTTTTGACAAACATTACGAACAATATGGCAGTGCCAGAATTACCTAATAGTGCTTCTCTTGCACTATGGATGTCCCTTATGTCAAGGGTTATGCCTCATATGTCATGGACCACATTTTGTCATGGATGGCTCCATGACATTGGCACAGTTGTCTTTCCATATGTAAAGAATTTCCTCTAGCAATTTGCCATAGGTGCTACGCATACCAAGAACCTTCTCAAGTAGGCCAGCACTGGCATTTTGTCATCTGACCCCATGCCAAAATGTACCTACAGTGTGCCAGAACATGCATTTTTCTGAAGGTATCCCATATGCAAGTATTGTCTCCAGTATGTCAGTGCCAACATTTTGCCAAGGGTGTTTCTATATGCCAAGAAGGATGCCAGATCCAACAGCGGATTTGAAAACATAACAACACAGGTTCACTTATATTCACTTACTCACACTCATTCAGTCATAAGCACTCAGTTGCACTCATTCTTTTTAGCCTAGTGCCTTGCACTCACTCTCATCCTGAATCACTCATTCAGACTCTCTCTGACTGACTTATACTTACTAACTCCTTTTGACACACACACATCCACAAACTCACTTGAAAACATACATGCTCGCACATATACACGCTCTCTTACAAACTCATTCTCACCCTCATGCATGCACATAACATACATTTAAAGCCATTATATTTTTCTTACCGCAGATGCCAGTGAAGGTCCAGATCTTGCTTGCTAAACTTTTTATTACACCAATAGTGAATAATAAACAATTATTCACTAAAAATGTAATACAAATGAGCAGAAAACAAGGTAATGCGAGACACCCTTATGTTCTTGACACTGATTTTACCACCTCCAAGGCCAGGGGTCGCAAAGGCAGTGCCAGGGGTGGCAAGGGGCAAGCTAGAAGTCGCAACTGCGACCCCTGATGACCCCCAAATGATGTTCATGTACTTAACATGTTGCTAATTATAACTAAATAGATACCTTTGTTTTTTTCATTGAATTTGTATGGTTTTTATAATGGTCAGAACATTTGTAAAAATGGTAACAGAAACAAAAGGCATTGTTGTATGTCGAAATAAAATAATGATATAGAATGAAATGGGAATGTAACAGTTTCATTTATGCACTTATATACATGTATGTGATTAGGTTTTCTTTGTAATTTCATTAATATATTTGTAAAGGACAAATAAAGGTATATTTGTTTCCAACAGCCTAACAAAAAGGGGCATGGTTCATGATTTAATGTACTGCTATTGAGGTGCGCTTATAGCCTATTTATTGTCAGTGTGTACGGTGAAGCATAGGCTCTATGGTTTTAGGCTCTATGTTTTGTAGTTTTTGGCTACTTTAGGCTACTTTTTCTGTCTTTAAAGCACACAGAAAAGAATGGTTTTCTTGTTAATTGTTCTGTGTAATCTCTAAATATTTTAGTAAAAACATAAATGCTGTTGAAACAGGCTACCTATGTAATGTCTATTTTGATTTTGAGTCCTTTTTTTGTAGTTTGCCGGTACTTCGATATCTTCTAGCTCCTATTCTACTGTGGTACTTCACAATTGTAAAACAACTTTTCATTGGCTCAAAACAGTGTGAATTAGAGCAGAGGAAAGTGACACTGCTGGGTCTGCATTTCAGTTTGAACCTCTAAGGGGAAGGTGGTGCTCTTTCACTGTTGAAGAACTTTGTTCTTTCGGAGTGGATTTTCCATTTAGTTCCTTCTACCGAAGAATGGCTGAATAATAGGTTCCTGGCCAGCAGCAAGAGGAGGAGGGAGACCACGAAGGAATGGTCATGGTGCAGGAAGAAAAGGATTTGGACAGGTGAAAAAAAATTGAAGGAGCAGTGGTGTGTCAGTTTTTTACATTGCTACCAGGGAACAAGAAGGTGAATGCCAAGCTGGTGATATACAATATGTACCAAACGTTATATCACAAGGGACCCACCAGCAGTACTCGTCTGGAATGAGGAAGCACCTCAGGCCATCCACTAGGTAAGGATGGCACAGGTGGAAAGGAGGCATGAACAAGAGTTAGAGGAAAGCGCTGCAGAAACATCATTAGAGCCAGCAGCACCCGACCCTGCAACCCCTTCTACCTTTTGCACCACCACCCACGCCATCTGTTCTCCCCTCTGAACCTTTGCTGAGGCAGGACAACCACATTGTGGACCAGTATGCAAATACTGCTACATCGTCTCTACTGTGTAACACAATGATTGTTTCCAGTGAGAAAGAACTCAACAATCACCGTGAGCTTGTGATTGCTCACCATTATCCTCCCAAAATTCCTAGGTTGTTTTTCCTCCCGTTCCTTCACCTCATGTATATGCACCTTCTTTTTGTTTTGTTGGTAATGTTGACCTGTTCCTTTAAGAACTACCCAAATATTTTCACTAATATAAAACGTGTATTAATATTAACAATAGTTTTTACAGTTATCAGAAAATAATATGGCATTTAATATAATACTGAAAGGCAAGTGCAAGGTAAGTTAAACATTTTGACTGGTATGGTGTAGACTATAGCGGAGAGTCATACATTGGAGTGTTGTTGAGTCGACTGTCAATGACTAGTGTGTCGCTGAGTGAAGTCTTGTTGAGCAGAGTATGTTGATGGTAACCTTCTTCATGAAAGTGTGGTTCAGTGCATGAGCTATGTCTCTAATTTCCTTGAAAAATGTTACAGACATTTAGTGTTGTTAGTTGTTTCCAACACATTTTATGTATTTTATTGGTTGGAAATTAAGGGGCCAAGGGTTTTGATGCAATTCATTATTAAAAAAACAGTTTTCTTTTTACATGAAATGATTTTTCAGCAATATGTTGAACATATTGTTTCTATGTGAGTTTGTCCAACACATATGTTTTAATGCTTTGCAGTGATATTAAAAAGATTTTTTTCAAATCATCTTTTATTGAATAAGTAGAAAAGTAATTCCACATATAATACGCAATATGTTCATGAATTCTCTCCCCGTATCCAAGTTGCAATCTAAAATCTTCAAAATATTACTTAAAGGAGGGAACGACATACACCATAATGCTGATTACGATCAGCATATAACAACATCATGATTCATAATTTCACTAACAGGTAATCACTAAATCTACACTTCATATTATATCATGAATATCATCATACCCTCTGCTCTCTGATGCATAATACATTAAAAATTGCAAATGTTTCCATATCTCTATGAATTTTTTCAACAAGCCATTCTTGTCTCATACAAGCTCTCACACCACTTCACCCGCTTGATCTTATTTACCATTAGCTCAAATCTGGTACCTCGGAAGAGCTCCCTTTCTGTAGTATTAGTGATATCGCAATCAATGAAGCAACCAACACAAACTGTTGTCTTATAGTGATTTGCATTAATCAGAGGATCATTCCCAAAAGGATCTGGCCATATAATACACTGAAGCTGTCAACTAATAAATCTGAACACCTGGTCCTAAAAATAGTGAAGGCAATGGCAGGTGAAGCATATATGCAGCCAGTTACCGGTAGCATTATTGCACCTGAAATATGCCGCTGAGGCTGCGGGACACACTTTGTGAATAAGCTGAGGAGTATGATGTAGCATCCGGTTGCCCAAAAAAACACATTATTTTGTAAGTATCAGCACAAATAGCATTACTGCAAATTTTGTTATAAAACCTCCAATGCTTTTGATCAGTTTCACAATTTGTGGACCAACCAATAGTATGTAACAAAGATGGTATCGCTTCCTCCACAGGTTTCTGACATAATAACCAATACCAATTACCTATACCCTTTAGACTAGATATGAAATGAACTTTGCTTATATTTTGTACTAATGGGGAAGGTTCCATTCCATTCCCAATAAGAAAATTTCTAATTCATCTATAGCTAAACTATAGTTTAGGAGGTATTAATGGATGCGTATTAGCTAGTTGATGCCAGGATATTACTGAATGGGTTCGCACAAAACTTTGTAGTTTGGATCATCCCTCCCTTTCCCAGTTTGATACGATTAATTTGTTTTGCTGTGAACCTAATTGGCAGCAGTCTCTCAAACATAAAGCTAAATGGAACCAGGAGACTTTGAACTTCTGGCATATGTTCTTTAACCCATTAGCTAAAGATATGACATCTTATATCTTGTTCGTTTTGGCAACCTGGATATTTTTAGATCACTGGGTAATGTGGCTCATACTAACCAATGTAGCAAAATAGCCTGATGATACATTTTGATATTCTGGAGTGACAGCCTTCCTCCCGCTACATCCAATTGTAATGCCTTTAGACTTGTGCAAAGTTTTCTACCCTGCCATACAAAGTGGTGAATCAAGTGATAAATAAAAACAAAGGAAAAATGGCCATCTTAATTAACACGGCCCCACTAATAATAGTAAGGGCTAACGACTGCCATTGGTGTAATAGCCCTTGTACTTTACCCTGAGTTGAGGTATAATTCAGTTTAAATAAATTGTCCAAATTAGTTGTGACATAAATTCCCAACTATCTAACAAGGTGATCCACAGTTTAATGTGCACACTTCTCAGCTGGTAATGTTGAAGAAGGACTGTTGAATAATAAAACTTACGACTTGGCATGGTTACATTTATAGCGCTCTATACGGGTAAATTACTGAATTCTGGTGCACGCATTATGAATATTACTTTTGTCCACAGCTAGGTATTTTATGATATCATCGGCTAGCAGTTTTAGCTTTATCGTGCCCTCCACCGGTGATAACATACTCAAATGTTGCCTAAATACACAGGCAACAGCTCAATAAATAGCACAAAAAGGGGGCGCTAGGTGGCGCCAGACAAAGATGGCCGCACCGCTGTGATGCTCTGGCAGCCTGGCCCGTTTATCCTGCATTTATTAGATTTTTCGCATGTTCCCCGTGCGTTCCACTGATAGGATCGAGTGGCGCAAGACAACAGCCACCCTCGGAGCAAGTTTCAGCCCGATCAGTGGCAGGACGGAGGCGCGGTGGCCTCGGATATGCGGCGGGGAGCTGGACTGCGGATTGCTCTGGAGCTCTGAGGCGGGTGTTGATTCTAAGCAAGCCCGGTGTGGCCACGAGGGGAGAGGCCGCGGGCCACTGGAGGTGCTACTGTTGACGGAGAGTGGGGCTCTGATCTCGGATCGCTAGCACTTGCATGCCGCACCCGAGAGCCTTGCTGACCTGATGGGAGCTACATAATCCTGGTGGCGCATCTCCGGTCTCTGCATCCCTGCCTTGGAGAGCACCATAGTGCGGTTGTGGCGTCCCCTGACGGCCGTGCCTCCCTCGCTGACGGGAGGACTACCGGGGGATGTACGGCGACTGCCGGCGGCGATTTGTGAGGATTTGTTGAGTGTACCCTCGCTCATGGCGGTGTGGGTTGTCTGCCTCTGTGCGTGCCTCCTCTGCCCATCGAGACGCTGTTAGTGGCTGGACAAATATCCTGAGATGCCTGCCGGCTGGATACGGCGCCTCCCCACCCGAGGTGTGGCTGCTGCTGCCCCGGTAGTACGTGGGGCCGTCTATTGCTGGAGGTGCACTTTGGGACCCTCACCTGTGCGACTGGTGGGCTGTTTGCACGACCCTTGCCTCGGCAGGACTCTGGTGGTGTTGCTGGGCACGCGGGCGTCCTCTGTGTGACTACCTTGCGGCCTACGCGGGCTTCCCGGCCACCTCCACCTCCGCTGGCTGGAGACCTATGTGGACCTGGAGGGGGGGTGTGGAGCGGGTTGGAGCTCGCTGGGCCTTCGCCATACGTGAGGATCGCGGGGCTGGCGTGGAGCTGATGGTGGCGGCCGCCCCGGGGGTCACTGGCTCGGGGTGGGGTGCTGCCCCGGTTCCCCCCCTGCTTGGATGCTGGCACGCTCGTCTCCTTCCTGCGGTGTGTGTGTGAGGGGGCCATCGGAGTGGTGATCGGCCCCGCGACGGTGGTGATCCTGCGACCGCAGCTGCTGGACATAGCCTCGGAGTGCGGAGGCCTACTGATAACGCGCGGACACCCCCACCAAATAGAGCGCACTTGCGGATGACGCCGGGCCTGCCGAGATGTGGAAGTCGGATGCGCGACAACAGCGGCTACACTTTGAGTCTAAGAAGGTAGGCACTCGCTCGGGGGCGGAGGAGCCCCCCCGGGCTGGAGCGGGAGGCGCCACCCAGCCCGGCGGCGAGCCCGGAAAATGAGGTCAAGGAGATGCTGCAAATGCTACAGCAGAGTATGAATGGGCTGTCGGGGAAAATGGACACAATGAACAACAGGCTCGACTTTCTCGTACTAAAGGTGGATAAGCATGACGAACAACTGAAGGAAATGGAGCAGCGTATCTCAGACAATGAAGATCGCACAGGAACCATGGATAAACAATTAACGCAGATGGACCGCCTCCTGAAGGTAATAGCGGCAAAGAACGAGGACTTGGAGGCCCGCAGCCGCCGGAACAACATACGCCTCACGGGGATTCCGGAGAGTACCAATATCGGATGGATGGAGGATTACGTTGAGAGGCTCCTCCTGTCGACATTTGGGGCTGAGGCATTCTCATCTCATTTGATTGTGGAACGGGCCCAGAGATCGCTTGGACCTCGGCCGCCGCTGGGTGGTCCGCCTCGCCCCATTGTAGCACGCATACTTAACTATAGAGACCGAGATGTGGCCCTGAGACGGGCGAGAGAGCAGCAAAATTTGCAGTTTGAGGGTACAGCGTTCTCCATATTCCCAGACTTCACTAAGGCTGTTCAGGAGGTGAGACGTAAATTTGTGACTGTTTAACAAAAGCTGCGCACAGCCGGCATTGAATACGCCCTTCTGTATCCAGCGAAACTGCACCTCAGACACCAGGGTCGCACGGTACTGTGCATGACCCCCCAGCAGGCGGAGGAATTTCTCAAGACGCTGCGACGCCGCTCGCCCAGCCATGCTGTGGAGGGCGGGGGGTCGCGTCCTCCTTTGCCTGCCCCTGAGGTGCGGGGGGGGGAGTGAGCATCTCCGGGCCCATGCATTGACGTTGCCTCCGCTGCCGGACTGACTGTTACGTGGAGGCTGGAGGTGAGAGATTGATGCGGGGGTGGTATTGCGGACTCCTAAATGTATAACCTTGGTTTACCACTATTAATGAGATGCAGGCGGGGGGGTTAGTAATGTATACTCATTCTGGCTACTGGCATTTGCCGCTCCCTTAGCGCTTGCCCACTTGCGAATTTGATGAGAGAGGGGAAACGGGCAAATTTTGATGTACAGCCAGGCCCCCTCCCAACACTCCCTCTCCATGCGCCTGCCTTATGGGCGGGTAGTTGACCACCAAGGGAGAGAGGGATACGGGAGGGTTCTCTGGGTCCACAGGCGCCCCCATCATGGGCAGTCCCCCACAGGGTAGTGATGTTCTTGTATTTCAGTTGACCCGCCTGTTGAGGTCGCTAGTGGGTTGGGGTGGGGAGGGAAGTATTGATACCGGCACGATTGGGGTGCTGTTGTGGGAGGGTAGGGGGGTATTATTTGATGGGTTTGAATCTTTGGGGGGTGGGGGGTGGGCGAGGAAGGCATTGGCAACCGCTCAGGCAACTACGAATGATGGAGGTCACAATGTTCAGGGTACATATTCACATGGAGTGATGAAGGCATTGGGAGTGTGGACACAAGGCCGTAATTCGTTGGGCATGTTTAATATAGTATGCACGCACACCCTGCTCTAACCAAACTGAAACTATTGACCTGGAATGTTAGAGGGCTGGGGGACCCCCGTAAGCGGCGTCAGATCCTCGCATACCTTGATAGGCACCATTTCAGTATAGCGTTTCTCCAGGAAACACACATGGCCCCTGGGGACGACCCGACGTTTGGATGTAAATGGGCCTCTGTATGAGTATTCTCGTCCTATTCCACGTATGCCAGAGGTACCGTGATCCTCATAAAACGGGGCACTCCGTTTGTGTGTGCGGGACAGAAGCGGAGTAGAGATGGGAGGAGCTGTATGCTGTGGGGCACGCTGGGCACGCAGTCTGTTGTGCTTGTGAATTGCTATGGTCCTAACGTTGATGACCCCGATTTTCTACACTCACTCTGGGGACAGATTGCGGGGGTGGGAGCCACACATGTATTATGGGCTGGGGATTTTAATACAGTCAGTGACCCCCGGATGGATAGGTCAGGGGCGCTTCCGCACCCTTATACCCGCAGTCAGGCGGCGCTGGCCGGGCTCCTCACACACTAGGGGCTTACTGACCTCTGGCGGTACATCACCCGGCAGGTAGGGAGGGTACTTATTACTCGACGATGCATGCGGCCTGGTCGAGGCTGGATTACTGGCTGGGTTCTAGGGGGTTGTATCACTGGGTTTGCGCGGTGGAACACCTTGCCCGCACTTTTTCTGATCATTCGCCTGTGTGCCTCACGCTGGAGATACCGAACCTTATTGCCACTCCCAGAAGCTGGAGACTGGTCCCTGGGGCTCTCCTTGACGAAGTGTTTAAAACTGAGCTAGGGGAGGAGATAGTGGACTTTATAGGCCGCAACAGGGGGACGGTGGCACGGATGGGCACGCTCTGGGAGGCCTTTAAGGTCACCATCCGGGGCTCCTGCATGGCAAAGAGCTTTGGAGTCTTGAGGGAAATGCGACGGCGCCTTTGCCTGCTTGAGGACCAACTAAAAGTACTGGAGGTGGATCTTTGGCGCGGGGACTCGGGCGAGGGGAGGGCTGAAATGCGTGACACCATTACCGACTACACTTCCACGGCTGAACGGGAAGCTCGGTTTAGGGGGAAATATATTTCTGCCTGACGATATGGCAGGCCGGGGCGCGCTCTGGCCCGCGACATCAGCAGACCACATTACACGAATTATGTGCTTGAAATTGAGGATGCACAGGGGCATAGACACAGGGATGGCTTAGAGATTCTGAATACCTTTACCACATTCTATGAATCACTGTATTTGTCTAAAGGGGTTGATTCTAATGATTTTGCTGCATTCTTTGGGGACATCACCTTGGGATATCTAAGTGGGCGGCAAAGGGAGTTCCTCGCTACCCAATTTATGCTGGAAGAGATTCGGGACGCCATTGCCCAGCTGCCAGCGGGAAAGGCGCCCGGATCCGACGGCCTGCCGGCAGACTTCTATAAATTATATATGGAACATCTTGCGCCAGTGTTGTTGGAGGTCTACTCCGAGGCGCTGGAGGAGCAGGTATTGCCCGCCACGATGAGGGAGGCCCTTATTATATCTCTGTTGAAGCCTGGGAAGCCCTCTGATAAGTGTGATTCCTACAGGCCCCTATCGTTAATCAACGTGGATATCAAAATCTTAACTAAAATGATAGCGAATAGATTAAATCTCCTAATGGATAAGCTGGTATCGCCAGACCAGGCGGGGTTCATCCCTGGGAGAGCGACGTCTCACAATTTGCGCACTCTCTTCTCCATCATGCATCAGGTGGCTCCGCACCTTCCTTTGGCCGCTATTTTCTTGGACGCCACTAAGGCGTTTGACTCGATTGAGTGGGACTATCTCCACGCGGTACTGCGCAACATAGGGTTCCCGGTGGGTTTCTCTGCTTTGATCCGGCTGCTATATACCGCGCCAGTAGCTAAGGTGATGGTGAATGGTCACACCTCTGCCGCCATAGCGCTCTCCCGAGGTACCAGACAGGGGTGCCCGCTGTCGCCTCTGTAATTCGCGCTGGCGGTGGAACCATTGGCGGCACGGGTGCGGCAGTTTCATCGGGACAAGGCGCTTATCTGCCCTTTACGGCCCATCCTCATTTCGCTTTACGCGGACGACATCACTCTCTATGTAAAGGACCTGGAGACAAATTTAAATCCACTATTGAGGGAGTTTGTGCGATTCGGGGGGCTCTCGGGTATCCACATTAATTGGGCTAAATCCCAGATATTCCCCCTTACTGCGGCCGTATCGCGTTTCCGGGCTGACTTCCCATTGGAGTGGTGCGACTCCACATTGAGGTACCTAGGGGTAGAGGTTTCTGCGGACCGGGAGGAACTCATGAGAGACAATTATGGGCGAGCGATTGAAGCATTGAAAGACACTATTACACGATGGATTGCCCTGCCGCTGTCCCTTGCGGACAGAGTGTCTCTGATAAAAATGGTAATCCTACCAAAAATGCTTTACTACTTCATGAATATTCCTTATCACCCGGGTAGAGTGTTCTTCGCTACCCTGCGCACTGAACTCTTGCGGCTTGTGTGGTGAGGGAAACAGGCCCGTATCAGATGGGATGTGTTGGCTCGACCATATGCGGCAGGGGGTTTAGACCTGCCAAATTTTGAACTGTATTATCAGTGCGCCCAGGCCCATTATGCGCACTACTGGACGAGTGGCCCGCGGTACACGGCGCATGTTGCCACGGAGCATTGGCTTGCTGATCCCGTGCCGATAGATGGGGCATTTTGGCGGCACACATCCCGGCGGGAACGCAGTCCCGATACTGTGGAGTGTACGTGCCGAGCTTGGGAGTGGATCATGAAACAGACAGGGCTGCCTCTGTTGTACTCCCCGCTGCTCCCTCTTGTGTACCACCCCCGCATACCTTTTGTGCAGGAGGGAATTTTCGACAAATTGAAGCATCACAGGGGGCTGCATACATGGGGGACTTATATAGAGATGGCAGATTCATCACTTTACAGTAACGTTGTGCCGACCCTCCCCCCACCACCATGGAAACCTTCCTATACATTCGGCTCCGAGCCGGGGTTCAGGCTGTCACGCCTGGCTATCCGTTAGAACCGGCGATGTCGCCCCAACTGCATGCGCTGCTGCGGGCTACTACTGCCTCTCATCTGGTGTCGGCCCTATACCGCTCAATATACTCGGGACGGAGTATGCGCAATGTGCTGCACGTGGCAAGTGGGAGGAGGAATTGGGGCAGCCGTTGACGGATCGTGACTGGCTATTTAGTTGCAGGCAGACAGAGCAGGTTGCGGCTAACAGCAGGCTTCGTGTCACACACTATAAGTTCGTTCAGCGCTACTACTATACCCCCGTGAAGCTGCATCGGTTTGGGCTAAGGGAGGATACTAAGTGCAATCGGTGTGGGGCGGACGGGGCGGGCATGTTGCATCTGGCGTGGACTTGCCCCCCTGTACATGCGTTCTGGTCTCTGGTGTTTGACGCGGTGGGGAAGATGATTGCTGCCCCCCTGCCATCGTCCCTGCTAATGGGTATTTTAGGTTGTACGGAGAGCATACCGGCTCCTCACAGGAAATTTGGCTCATTTTGTCTACTCCTTGCCAAGCGTAGGGTGGCCAGCAGATGGGGGAGAGGACGGGCCCCTAAGTTCAAGAGTTGGTTGGAGGACCTGATGCGATGGCAGGATGAATTAACCCTGTATGCGGACCTCCTGCCGGCCACCTCCAAGCCCAAGGACATATGGGACCCTTTGAGGGGGTACCTGCTTCAGAACCCTCAGGCGCATGTTAGTACTGATGCTTCTACTTGCTGATCTGGCCGTGTGCCGGGGGCGTCTAGGGTGCAACGGGGGAGTACGGAGGCCCTGCTGCCGGGTTTCTTCTGCTGGTGCTGGATGTCTGGGTCCCTGGGGCCTAGTATTGATTTTGCAGGGGGGTGACTGGTGGGGATGTGGGGATGCCGGGAGGCGTCTCTGCGGGGGCGCGGGCTGCAGGGCGGCGGCGCCTTGCCTGTTTGGTGGGGTCCTTTGTGAGTGCGTGATGGTGGGGGTCATAATATAGGGTATATGTGCTAGCCGAACCCCTCCCTATTGCTTTCATACTATTTCTCTTTTTTATTAATGTGATGCCATTGATTGTTCTGGGTTGCCTCTCGTGTTGCCTGGTGTTAACGTGACTATATGTTTTCACGCGGCCGGCCCTGGTGGGTTGTAGGCGGCATGCTGTGTTAATATTACAAAATGTGATGCTTGTTGACTATCATACATTGCTGCCGGCCCCGACGGGGTTGTAGGCGGAAGACAGCTGTGTCAAAATGGGTGTTTTCTTTTGTTTCAATAAAGGTTTAAAAAAAAAAATAGCACAAAAAGAACAGGAGAGATTGGACAACCTGTCTAGTCCCACTCCTTGCCGTCACGTTGCTCACTATCTTAGAAGTACTTATAATTTTAGCTTCAGCCTCTTTACATAAAATACGCAGAAGGGGGGCATGGCCAAGTAAGATGGTGAAGCGATTGTGACCCGACTCAGCTCCGGACCCTTCCGATTGCATTATGCGCTACCCAGCAGCCTGGTGAACGTGATACTTACCCACTGGATGTCTGAGATTGTCCGTGAGCTGGATGGCCGGCCGGAGTCGAGAGGCTTGCCGCGGGTCTACGGAATCTTGCCGGTGAGGCGGAGTCCATGAGGTCTCGGTCCCGCCGCGGACTGGTGTAAGGGGCCGGTACGGGAATCCTGTGACTTGCCGCGATCGCTAGAGGCAGCCGTGGAGGGATCTTCCTTGCGCCGGAGTGGTGCCTTGACCTGGCGGAGCTCCACTGTCCTGCTTGACGATGCGACCAGCCCTCCAGACGTGGTGAGTGGCGGCGGTCCCGCGTTGCTGCCATTTCGGGGGTCCCGCGGTGCTGGTGCAGAGGTGGGAGCGATGTGCTGAGTGGGGAGCGGCGGCAGGGGGGCACTCAGAGTGAAGTTCTGGAGCGGCCTGGGGCCCCACCATCTGCTACAGGAGCGATTTGCAGTCTTTACCACCCTGGGGGAAAAGAAACACTCCACGAGGGCTGTGCCTGACCCCAAGATGGCAGCATGACAGAGACAGGTACCAGCGGCGGCTAGACAATCCGGGCCTTGATGACGTGCACTCCACCCAGCTACAGTGTGAGGACGCAGCGGGACGCGCTTTGGAGGGGAATCCCTTAGGAGCCTACAGCGGGGTGGGTCCCCCCCACTCTCTGTCCCTCAAGAGCATACTGGAGAGCAGTAGGCGGCGGGGGTCTGACCCCACCGTGAGGGGGGAGCACACATCACGATCTGGCCTTTTGTCGTGCTTCCTTCTGGCAAGGTCTGGAGAATCCTGGTGACTTTGAGCTCAAGGGAGTGAGGTGGTGACCTTATGCTGCCCAAGACAAAACGCCAACAAAGTCTCCCAGTACTTTAAGCCACCTGAGAAGGCTCTCACCCCAGCGGACATCGCACCACTGCAGAATATGGCACTTACGCGTGACGATCTGGAGGCCACCCTTCGTGATTTCAAAGCTGAGCTGTGTTTAGAGATCAAACAAGACCTGTGGTCCTCGGTGGACCAATTGAAAGCTGACCTCACCGAGAAGCTCATCACCCTACGTCAGGATGTGGACGCGGTGGGTACTCGCGTACTGGAGGTGGAGAAACAGACGCGGGACCTGGTGACGGCTACTTCCAAGGTACAGGATTCGCAGCAAGCGCTTCAAACCCAGCTTCGGCAAGTCATACTTAAGGCGGAAGACCTGGAGAACAGAACTCGATGGGAGAACATTCGGATCCGGGATTTGGAAGAAGGGGTGGAGGGGCCTGATCTGGAGGCATTTGTGAAGGGCCTCTTTGAAGAAATCCTCTCCCCACAACTCCTGAAAATTAAGCTGGACAGGGCCCATTGTGTGGGCACATTACAGGCGGGGGGCCGAAAGCGTCCGAGGGATATCTTGGTCAAACTCCATTCTTTTAAAGTGAAGGAAGCGATCTTGTCTGCTGCCAGGAAAAAGAAAGATGTGTCCTTTCAAGACCACAGATGCTCTCCCTACCAAGATCTGGCACCCGCGACCTTGACCTGCCGGCAAACACTGCACCGATCACCACCAAACTGCAAGAGGATCACATTCGCTACCGCTGAACATTCCCCTTCGGCCTTAATTTTGACTATGGAAACAAGACACACCATGTCACTGAGCTCTCTGACGGCCTCCGCATCTTGGGGCTACCTATAACAGAGGACCCCCCTGCTTCGGGGGCCTCGGCTGAGGTGGTAAGACCCAGGAGGCGCTCCGGATCTTGGCACAAGGTCTCAAAGAACCGTTGAAACGTAGTCATTTTCTCTTGGGGGACCCTACTGCCAGTTTGCTGCAGAACACCCGGATGTATAGATGCTTGATTATCTGACCGGGGGGTAATGGAGCTGTCAGATGCGACCTTCTGGGACCTGAGGGGGGCCGCACTGGCAGCACTCGATTACTGATCGGGACACTATAGACACTAAGGTTTTCATTTTCTCCCACTCAGTAAAGTGCTATTCACCAGTTTATACGACTTTGCAATCGGGGGGTGTGGGACTTGACCGTGCTACCCACTATTTCTCCTATGGCTTTTGGAGGAAGTGTGAGCTGAGGATCCATTGGTCCTCGGGTCACCAGTGTTCGGGGAAGTTGGGTTGGGTTTGTGGGGGAGGGGTCCTGGTGGTAATTCTGGGAGTTTGTTTTTTCACTTTTCTGGATACCTAGCTCGTCTCAGCATGGTTGGGGTGACGGAGGGTGGTGGTGTGGACTGGGGAGGGGTACACTGTGCTATACTGAGAGTGGAGAGGTGGAGAGTGTTCCTTGCCTGATGGTCAACGTAGCTTCTCGGAATGTTAAAGGATTGAACTCCCTGCAGAAACGCCAGAAAATCTGGAAATATCTCACGGACCGCAAATTTGAAGTAGTGGCGCTGCAGGAGACACATCTCAAGCGAGCTGAGGTCACTAGGCTCCAACACAGAACATACACGCTAATCTATACTTCGTCCACCACCACTAAACACAATGGGGTCGCCTTACTTTTCACAGCTTCACGAAATTTCAACCTGACACTGTCAAGACAGATCGTGAGGGGCGAATGTTGATGGTTAAGGGGAGGTTGAGGGGCATGCTTTGCACTTTCATCTCACTATATGCACCTAACTCAGGTCAGTCTAAGTTTCTCTCCACCGCTCTTGACCAGATAGGGGGGTTCGCGGAAGGGCCCATTATACTTAGGGGGGATTTCAACTTAGCTTGGCATGGGACCCTCGACAGTACCAGCGCTAACAGGGTGGCAGCCAACACCTTCTCTGAAGGGATTAGACAGAAATTATCTACCCTTGGCTTATGTGACGCTTGGCGTTTCCTTCATCCTACCACAAAAGATTTTACACACTTCTCCCACGTACATCAGTCATAGTCTCGAATAGACTACTTCTTTGTTAGCCAATCCTTGTTGGGGGCTCTCCAGGCAGCACAGATATTGTCGATCTCCATTTCAGACCATAGCTTGATCACCTTGGGCCTTAGCTGGACCGGTCCTTCTAAAGGACCTCCCAGGGGGTACTTTCCTTCGGCTCTTATTCGGGATGCGGTCCTCAGGGAGGAGCTCAGGGCTGCCATCGTAGACTTCTTTGCCCATAACACTCCCCAGGACACATCTCCGCAGAGCAAATGGGATGCCTTCAAGGCTGTTCTGTGAGGGAAGTGCATCCAACTCAACTCGATCCTCAACAAACAAAGGGCGAAGGAGAGGGAGGCTCTTGAGAGGGAGTTGAAGATTGTGGAACGGGCACACAAAGCTACGCCAACACGCGCCCTACAGCGACAACTCACCGCCCTCCTGGGTAAACTCCAATCAATATATATGCAAATCGAGCGGAGATCACATTGTTAAAACTTCGCCATTCATCCTACACACAGGGCGATAAGGTGGGCACTCACTTGGCACGTCAACTTAGAGTAAAGAGGGAACGGGACATTATTGGGGGATACGGGATCAACGGGGACAACTCACACACTCCGACACCGCTAAGGCTAAAATTTTCGGAGATTTCTACGGTCAGCTATATCAGAGCACTACTCCTGATACAGCATTACAACAACAGTTTCTGGATGAGGTTATGCTCCCGCAGCTTTCCCGCTCGGCAGCCGACGTCTTAGATTCCCCTATATCTTCGGAAGAGGTACGTGTCGCTATCTCCAGGCTCAAATTACATAAAGCCCCCGGATCCGACAGCCTCACGGCTCAATTTTTTAAATGCTTTGCCTCCGAGCTAGTCCCTCACCTCACGACTCTATTCCAGGCAATAACGTCAGACGCCCGTGTTTCGGATTCTATGGCTGAGGCTGTGATCACGGTGATCCCCAAACCCGGAAAGGACCCACACCTCTGAGGCTCATATAGGTCCATTGCGCTCCTAAACCTTGACGACAAGTTATATTCCGCAATTCTAGCAGCGAGGCATGAACACCTGATGCCAGAATTAATACATCCGGACCAATCCGGGTTTATAAAGGGCAGGCAAACGCATGACAACATCAGACGCACCATTCACTTGATCGAGAAGGCCTCCAAGTTTAATATTCCTGCGATTTTGGTGGGTTTGGATGCGGAGAAGGCCTTCGACAGGGTGGATTGGGCTTTCCTCTTTTTAACTATGCAGAAGTTTGGGTTTAGAGCTCCCTTCCTCAAAAATGGTACAGGCCAACTACCACCTCCCAACCTCCCGAGTCCTGGTCAATGGTTGTCCCTCCGCCCCCTTTGCCCTGTGCAGAGGCACCCGTCAGGGGTGCCCTTTGTCCCCCCTTTTATTCGCCCTCAGTATTGAACCCCTGGCAGTCAGGCTTCATTCCAATGATGATGTCCGAGGCATTCCCTTTAGTGGGTACGAGCATAAGGCATCTCTATTTGCCGACGATATATTTCTTACTCTTACGGAGCCGGCCCCCTCGCTACAGGCGGTGCAAGGGGAATTACGTTGGTTCGAGCGAGTGGCGGGGTTTAAGGTAAACCTGTCTAAATCATCCATACTTAACCTCACCCTCTACAAAGCGAATTGCCCGCCTTTGGTGACGCAGCTTCAACAGGACCTTAAACGGTGGTCTCCCCTGTACATTTCGTGGCTCGGGAGGATCAATGCAGTTAAAAAAAAGTTTATTCGGGAGAACGCAACTATGTTGTTTATTCTCTCACTCTCTGTGTGTGAAAAACGAGTTTAGAGGGGCCTCCATAGCCCTGAGAGCTTTAAAATACGATCCCAAAGAGGGGTGTAAGGACACAAAACAAAGTTTCTTTTGGGAGGACTTAAAACAAAAATCCGGGGGTTTGTATACCTCCCTCTGGTTTTGTAAACAATCATTCATAATGGCGGAAGGATTAGCCTATGATGAGGATGAAATATCATCCATTTTAGCTTTGCCATCACTGATCTCTGACACTACACTTACGTATGTAAGCCAAAACAATGGCGATTGGGATTCATTAACCGAATTAAAACGAACCCAACTGAAAACCTTACTGCATGGAGCAATCATGACCGAATATTTGAGGGGCAACATAGCGCCCAACGGTCTGATTGTAGCAAACTCCCCACGAATATTCCTCAATGACCCCGAATTTAGACGTAGCTGGTCCTTGATTGCATGGAAATGCAGTAGGGATTGGCTCGTCTTAATCATTAAAACTGCAAAAAGACTTTCAGATGCTCTCCTCATCGAAATAAAAACACTAGAAAATGGACTAAAAACCCAAATCACAATTGCACAATTTAAGAAGAAATTAGATGAAAATAACAAAGTAATCAATGAATACAAAGAATATCTCACTCAAGCTAAAATCACAAAATTCCAAAAAGATTTAAAAAAAATTAAGTTTGAGAATATATTTCCATATTCTAAAGAGGACTACACCCCAACTGAAAAGGACAAATCAGACTTTTCTGACACAGACAGTACAGGCTCTGGGAATTACTCCAGTGACTCATCATTTGATGGCCAAAAAGGCAATTATAGGCGAAGAGGGAATCGTTCGAGAAGGAACAGGGGAATATACCAACAAGTGGGTCTACACCAACAACCACCTTTTGGATGGAATCCTTTCATGCAAGCACCCTTTCAACCACCACAGTTTGGATACCAATGGCAACCCTATCAACAGCCTTTTTTAGGGAGAGGCCGTACACGAGGAGGAGGCAATCGGAGAGGGCCCAGTGTACAGTGGGAAACGAACAGAGAAGACCCAACGGCACAGGAACCCAGACCCAGTACGAGCAAGAACACTCGGGAATATTAAACCTGAGCACCAGAGTCCTCTCAAGATCACAAGAAGAAGTGCTAAAGAAAGGACTTGGCTTTGTCCCGATGAATAGGTCAAACCTCTTTAACCTAAGAATTGAACTAGCCGAATTCTTCCGTAGACTTCGACTATCTGTGTTTTGTACGGAAACAGAGGGACCTGAGGAATTGGTTGACACTGCAGATAAAAACACGGGCCTAAGGAAGAAATCAAAATTCATCCCTCCAAACCATACCATGCCACCAGCACTACTAGCCTTTGAAAAGGCAGTAACATTCGAAGTTGACCAACTAAAAGGCAACAACAACAGAACGTTCAATAATTTTACATCTATTGAACGGCGTACATTGGCGGAATTCGATGAGATGCATGATGTCATAATTAAACCAGCGGACAAGGGAGGAGCAACAGTGATCCTACCTATTGAAATGTATAAGAACGAATGCCTGAAACTACTAAATGACCCCAGAAATTACACACGACTGCAAAGAGATCCAACTAGGAATCTGAAACTAGAAATACACGAGATGGTAGCGAAAGCAGCAGAGGAAGGATGGATTACCACCACAGAGGAGAACTTTTTAAAAGAAATGGACCCAAAGATACCATACTTTTATATTCTCCCTAAAGTACACAAGAACATACATCCACCACCGGGAAGACCAATCGTATCAGGCATCGGTTCGGCACTGGAACCACTCTCAAAATTTGCTGACCATTTTCTAAGACCAATGGTACAAAAAATGCCCTCGTATTTTAAAAGACACACAAGACATCCTGTTCAACCATTAAGGTTCGATCCAACTACCGATTATTTGATGACCCTGGATGTGGAAGCACTGTACACCAGTATCCCCCAAGAGGCTTCCCTCACAGTGATAGAGAAACTGTTAAGATCGGAGAATTGGACATCAATAACACCAATAAAATTTGTTGTCGATTGTATAAGATTAGCCCTAACTAGGAACTATTTCGAATTCGAAGGGGAGTACTTTCTACAAACCCATGGTACATCTATGGGCATGACCTTCGCACCTAGCGTAGCTTGCCTCTACGTTCACGACTTCGAAACGACCTTCATCTATAATGAGACAAATCCATACCAAACCAACTTGGAGGTGTGGAAGCGCTTTATAGATGACATCTTTATAATCTGGAAAGGAGATGCCGACAGAGCACAAGATTTCCTGGCTTGGTTGAATTCTAGGGACGAATACCTGAAGTTCACGATGACCCTAGCGAGAGATTCAATTACTTTCTTGGACCTTAAAATTGGGCCAACAGAGGGGATACTAAAAACAGAAGTGTTTTACAAACCCACTGATGCCAACAATTTACTCAGGTACGATAGCTTTCACCCCAAAGCCTTAAGAGATAATTTGCCAGTCGGCCAATTTCTAAGATTGAGAAGGAATTGTACAGACAAGGCGAAATATGAAATCCATGCTGAGAAGCTAACACAAAAATTGAAGACCAAATCATACCCGAAAAGACTGATTAAACAAGCGTACAAAAGGGCAAAGAACAGCAATCGAGAAGGACTGTTGGAATCTACAAAGAAACCTGAGAACAAAAGAATGGTGTGTGTTACTACCTTTGGAACAGAATCCAATAAAGTAAAAGGAATTGTTTTACGACATTGGAGAACATTAAATTCCGGTGGTCTAAGATTGGAAAAAACATTATTTGCCTTTAAGAGAGGTAAATCAATCAAGGACTCCGTCGTCCACACTCGTCCAAATAAGAAACAAGTCAAAACAGGTCAACAAAACACCCTATGGAATCTACCAGAGGTGGTTGGACACTTCCCATGGGGGTCTTGCAGTGTATGTAGACTAACAACACCCAGCAAAGAGATTGACGTGGGTTTAAGAACCCCCTGGGAACAACGAACCTTTAGCAATTGTAATAGCCATAACGTAGTCTACTTGATAACATGCATCTGCAAGAAGATATACATTGGCATGACCACACGAAAAGTGAAGACTAGAATCAATGAACATCGTAGCACATTTAGATGTGGTAAAACAATTACCAAGATGATGCGTCACTTCCAAACCCAGAAACATAATGAGAACGATTTCACTTGGACTGTGATTGAAAAACTACCTAACAGTTGCAATGAAAGACAACTACTAAAACTAGAACAGAGATGGATTTATCGTTTGTCAAGCACAACATTAGGGGCCATATGTAGGTGGCATACACTTTACCGATTCTAAAATACCGAATCATACCGATTCGGTATTTAAGACTCGGTAAAGTGTATGTAGGTAATAATTCGGTAAATGTTACCGAATCGGAGTAAGTCGGTAATTACCGAATCGGTATTTACCGATTCGGTAATGAGGCATACCTTCCCATTGATTGAATCAATGGGAAGGTATGCCTCATTACCGAATCGGTAAATACCGATTCGGTAATGGGGGGAGCACATTCAAGGGTGGCAGGGTGTCACATTGACACCCTGTTGCACCCCTGATTCGTCCATGTGTGCACATGTGGCGCACATACATGCCCTAGGGGCATGTATGTCTGCCACATTGCACACCTCACAGTGCACACAAATGCATTTTCACACATATTCGTCATTTACCACCAACTATTAGTTGGTGGTTAATAACGAATTCCCACACCCACCACACAGTCCCCCTACATCTCATTTCTGTATTCGGTATTTACCGAATCGGTAAAATTACCGAATCGGTAATTTTACCGATTCGGTAAATTACCGAATACAGAAATGATCCCCCTACATCTCAAAAGCCTAAATACCGGTCGGTAACGGTATATTTACCGAAAATCGGCCGTTACCGACCGGTATTGGGCTACCTACATGAGGCCCATGGTCTTAATGAGGAAATCCCGTGGTCCTCCATGACTCAACTTAAAACAGAATACACTAGGATACATCCATCATGTATTCAGGCTGGCGTAAATAGAAAATGCAGAAAAAGAAGAAGAAAAATGTCAACTAAAATTAACTACAACATAGCTCCAAACCCTATTCTTACACGAGCTTCATGCAACAGAGTTGAAAGTAATGTGTGCTATACCACGACAAAATGACCTTCTAGTATGCTGTAAAACTAAAAATCTTTTTTTGAACATACCCATACATTGGAATAGAACCGATGAAATACACGAATGCGTGTCCACACAAATAGATCCCCCTAAAACATGCTAAATGGTTCAGCCTACTAGCCAACAGACGGATAACATGGAAGTGTGTTTTTATTGGGTTACAAATGCAAAACCATAAGAGATTCGAGCAACAATGTCACCTTGAAATATACGTGTACTTGGGCTGGACCACTAGGGCTCCCTGCACATGGCGCTCAATTACAGTTCAGTAGAATCTGTGGAAAGTGAAGTAATCGCTATAAATTCATACTGCGGTTTACCCGCCACAGGTTTCGCTCGCATACAAATTAGACAGAAACAGGGTGTTCTGCAACCTCGATGGGGAGTGTATAATTGTAGAAGATCGGTAAAGTTGGACGCAATTAAAAATAAAAAACACAAAAATAAAAAATCAAGCCAACGCAAAGGGAAAAGAACACCTAAAACGCCATGTAACAAAACTACACTACCCAGAAGTCCTGTGCATTTACCACACATACGTCATCAAACAACCCAGCATCCCCTGCTCCAACCATAGAGAATTCACGTAATTGGATAGAAAAACCAATTAACGAGAGGAAAATGCTCTACTTAAGAGATACGGTAGATCTACAACATCTCCAACGGCAGACGATGTGTCCTATGAGGTGGATCAGCGGTGCGTTGTTCTTGACGAAGTAAGTGTGATGAGGGTTCCGCTCACCATGCAGGATTAGATAGAACCGCATTAGACACACTTTAGATAGCGTAGATCTACATGCGGGTTCAGATTAAGAGAGACGATACACTGCACTATTTTGTTCGCCTCTAGCAGATCAACGATCTTGGGGTGGACACGAGCAGGTAAACAATCCCTCTGTATATCCGCTGTTTCGAGGCATTTTCATTATTAAAAACCGCACCTAGGAGTGACCCGACATATGGCAACAATTGATAGTACAACTCTGTATTTTTGAAATTCAGTGGATTGAAATGCAGTTTAAATATTGTTACCATGAGTCGTGGGGCATGCTCAATGAAACAAAGACAGAGTATAAGACAGCATATACCATGTATGTTGAAAGCTTGGGTGTTACACGTATAATAAATACGGCGCGAAGAGTTCCCAAATGAAGATGGTGGTGTATAACGAACACTATTTATTTAATACAGTGTTTGACTACAGGACAGCACCCTAACACATGAGAGCTGCATGATGCTAGGCATCAACCAGTAGGTGAGCAACATTATGACTCCTCTTTATTAAGTTACATTGACTAAAAAATCTTCCACTACTAAAGAAATTAGGTGATTGAACACACCATGTCTTGAGGTGTTCTAGAAAACACTATATATCACAGTATTTTGAGAACCTGAATAAATGAGCCTAGAACATCACGTTTAGCAAATTGCTTGGGATAACATAGACTGCTGTGAATGATGGGCTACACAATTAAATGGTTACGGTACTTTTACCTATAGACAAAAAATTATTTTATTGAGATCACGTAGTGTGGTGACTAGATTTCAGCGAACTGGCATTTCTGATGGATATGGTAGAGAAGTCCACAAAGCCCTAAATAGTGAGCACATAGTCAGGTGGTGCACCGACACTCCAACTTTATTTTAGTTAATAAGAGCACGATATGGGCATAATAGCGTTAGAGTATTACAAATGTACATAAAGTATATATATTATATTGTCTCTCTCAATTTTCTATAGAAAATCTACTGAAGTTGGAGTACAAATACGTACAGGTGAGTGCATTAGGCCTCACGTTTGGGTTCCATGTAGCACATGCACTGATACACGGCAGGGACCTTAAAGATAAGGAACAGAAACATATCGCCCTGACGAAGGCCCTCAGACCCGACCGGGCTACCCACATGGGCCGAAACATGTTGGCATACAACTGAGGGTATATTTGAATGGAATTACGTTCAAAACAACCCCAATATAAAGTTTTTATTGATACCAAGAGTACCCTAGAATAAAGGATTTAGTAAGGATATACTCGTAGGTACTTTTAATTTAAATCTGGTTCCCTGCTTAACCAGTCACTCATTTATTTAAGCACTCCCATTACATCTTTGGTTGAGTCCCCCCAGAGAGTACCATCTTCTCTGGGTGTGGAATATTTGCCTATGATGAAGCATGTCACTATTATGTGAGTGAGGCTTTTACTTCAATATCTTTGATATTCCACCTGATGAGTAGGTAGTGGAATAACTCTCCATCACATCTTTAGATCGTGTTATTCTACCTTTCTAACAATAGTTGCTGATTGTGAAAAAAAAGTTTATTCGGGAGAACGCAACTATGTTGTTTATTCTCTCACTCTCTGTGTGTGAAAAACAAAATGTCAATACTGCCTTTATACTTGTTTCAAGCCCTACCCATCGATCTTGAACGATCTCTCATGCCTCGTCTCCGCTTGTTGATCACTAACTTTATCTGGCAGGGGGGGGCGGGTGCACCTGCCCCACCACGTGCTAGACGCCCGAGGTACTGTCTTTACCCGAAATTAATTTATATTACGAAACCGCTCAGCTAAGGGTGGTAATGGAATGGTCGGCGAGGGAGTCCGAGAAACACTGGCTCCATATGGACCGCTCTGTGGTGGGACGATCCATTTGGGATATCCTCTGGAAGCCAAAGGGCGACCGACCCCCCCAATGCGTATCTTAGCACAACCCTGACCATCTGGGACCAACTCACACGGAGGGAGGGCTGGACCTCATTTCCATCCCCTTATACTCCTATTCATTTCAATCCGGCATTCCCGCCGGCGCTCCGCGAGGGTCCTTTCAACAGCTGGAAGGAGGGAGGGTGTCTTAAATTGTCTGACTTGTTCCATAACGATGAGGTTTTAACTTAAACACTGGGCTTCGTCCTCACGAGTTAGGGAGGCGGCCACTAGGGCTCTCACACCCATGGAGCAGTTGGTGATCTCCAAGGCAAGTATCATGAAAGGCACCATTTCCGCACTCTATAACATACTCTTGAACACCCTACATTCTCCACAACCTCGATTCATGACATTCTGCGGGCGAGTATTGGGCAGGGACCTGTCTGAGGTAGAATGGAAACACGTCTGGAGCGACATTGCCAAACACAACAAATCTATGACCCTAAGGGAGGTACACTATAAGACATTACATGATTGGTATTTGTATCCTACCAAGATCCGACGGATCTTCCCTGGGGTCTCGGATCTCTGCTGGCGGGGTTGCGGGCTGCAGGGACATTTTCGGCACATAAGGTGGGACTGCCCGAAGATTAGGCCTTTTTGGGATGAGATCCTATCTCACATCAAGGATATGCTGGGGTATCCCATTCCTTCTACCATAGACTTCGCCCTTCTGGGTGTCCGGGATCCCACCTTAGAATATCAAACTAAGGCCGACAAGGCGATTACGTGGACGTGCCTCGGGGCTGCTAAGCTCACTGTAGCAGCTACATGGAAGAAAACAGAAACCCCAGCGGTATCACTGTGGCACGCTCGGTTGTGGAGGATTCTCTCCTTGGAACGCTTGGAGGACATCTTTAGGGATAATTATAAAGGGTTCGAACTCAGCTGGGGGCCGTTGGTCGCTTTTCTGTCCCGGGGACTACCCTCTGTAGTCTGTCCTCCTTCAGTGCGGGCTATGCACCTTTTCCAAATATAGGTGGTCCCGGTGTCTGGTTGTGACAACGCGGCCCTTAGTACATAATTGAGGGGGTCCTGGGCTACTCACATCACGCTGAGACAATGATGCTATCCTTGAGGTTTCATGTTATATAAGCTTACCACCACCGGGACGGGGGGGGGCACTATTTTGGGGGGAGGGAATGAGGGGGTTTGGAGGACGGGTTCTAGATTGAAGAACCACCTCAGGGTTATGTTCTCTTACAATCAGCATCGTTCACTTTGTTCGGGGGTGTGGTATGAACTGGGGCTGTACGAAGCTGAACTCACCCTAGCTGACTGTTTTGCAACCTCGGAGCCTGCGCGCCCCTGGAACAAACTAATGTCCGTATTGCTGTTTTGCTTGATGCTTAATAAAAAGAAACTTTAAAAAAAAAAATACGCAGAAGGTCAACATTTCTCAATGGGAAAGAAAATGTGATCAAGTTTGCAAGTAGTACCTCCCACTGAACCAGATGAAAAGCTTTTTCTGCATGAAGCATAACAAAAGCTGCCTTAGTCTTATTTGTGGTGTAATAATCAATGGCTTGTATCAAATAGTTAGTATTAGTTGATATCAGCCTTGAGGGCATGAAGCCATTTTGATCTGGGTGAACCAAGGTTAGCACAAGCAGAGCCAATCTATTGGCAATTATGTTCATGAAGAGTTTATAATCACAGGAAAGTAAACAAATTGGTCTTTTAGATGGCTTTTCATTTTTCAAAAAGCTTACAATAACTGCCTCGGATTATGTTATGCTATGTTATGTTACTGACCATTTGTAAAGCGCAGATCCACCAAACGGTCTCTTGGCGCCAGGTAACCAGTCAAGTTCAACCTGCCCTTAGTAATAAGTCTGTCTAAAAAGCAGTGTTTTCAGGAGTTTCTTAAACGTAACAAGGTTCGATGAGATCCTTAAATCCAAAGGCAGGCTATTCCATACACGGGCGATAACGGTCAAACCTACACCCACCGATCCTTTGTTTTTTCCAAGACGGAATTATCAAAAGGTGTATGTTACTAGATCTTAAAGCTCTGGTTGAACAGTATTTAACAATCCTAGACCTCACAAAAGCAGGGTCGTTTCGGTACAGGGACTTAAAAATCATGCAACATGCCTTAAACATTAATCTCTGTGCAACTGGCAATCATTGAAGGTCCATCATTGCCTGGGAGATATGGCAACGTTTGGGCAAGGTATAAATCAGCTGAGCAGCCTGATTTTGAATCAGGTGGAGTCTGCGCTGGAGGTTTTTAGGGAGGCCCAAGTAAATTGCGTTAGCGTAATATAATCTAGATACGACTAGAGCTATGATTACTTGACTCAAAGCCTCCTTCGTAAGGTATTTTTTTTATCGTTTTTCTGCAACGTAGCTGGCAGAAGCAAGCAGAAGTCACTGCTCCTACCTGCTGCTTAAAAGAGAGTTCTACATCTATTATGACACCCAAGCTTTTTACAGGTTTTTTGGGTGTAGGGGGAGAGTCCATCACGCTAGGCCAGAACGAAGGACAACAATAGTTCACCTAACTTTTGGTGAGAATTATCCCCGTTTTATCGGGGTTCAGCTTCAGATGATTGCTGTTCATCCAATCTCGGATGAACCTCATAGTATCCTGAAACAAGTGGCGAGATGAGCAGCTGTCATTAATTGTAAATAGTATTTGCATATCGTCTGCGTAATTAAAAATATGTATTTCTTTATATTTAAGAGCATGAATCAGTGGGCAAATTTAGAAATTAAAAAGATGGGGGGACAGCGAGGAACCTTGGGGAGCCCCGCAGTTCAGGAGCACCTCTGTAGACGAGCAAGGTGGTAACGTGACTGATTGAGATCTGTCCCTCAAAAAGGAGAGAAGCCAATTCAATGCTGAGTCTCGGAGGCCTGCGGCCCTGATCCGGTCGGCCAAGATAATATGGTTGACTGTATCAAAGGTCACAGACAGATCCAATAACACCAAGACTTGGGTAGAGCCATTATCAACCCCTTTCCTCATGTCATCTACAACAGACATGATCACTGTTTCTGTAGAGTGTGCTGGTTGAAATCCTGCCTATGCAGGATCCAAGAAACCTGAATCTCCGATAAATAGACATAGACATCGTGCTATGTGGGCCTCAAGTAATTTGGGAAAATAGGGTAAAAGCGAGATAGGCCGGAAGTTTTTCATATCCGAAGGATCAGCACCAGCTTTCTTTATAATTGGAGCAATAAGTGCTTTCTTAAAAGACCCAGGGACAACCCCCGTATTGATTGATTGGTTAAGAAATGACAGTATACAGTCAGGTAGCCAAGTACATACTGCTTTCAAGACCTTCGGGGGGCATATGTCAGTTGGTGAACAGACTTTACCTTTGTCAATAAGAGTACTAGGTCCTCTTTTGTTGCTTTAGGGAAGCAGGTAAGCGTTTGGCTCTTTACCACATCCGGGAAAAGATTATTAGGTGGTGAACAGTGAGGGATACTGTTCATAATGGCCTCGATCTTAGTTACAAAAAAGATATTCAGAGAGTCACACAGATCTTGCGTGGATAAAATCAGCAGAGTAACTCGAACTGGATTAGAAAGATCAGAAACAATCCTAAAAATCTCTTTAGATTTATTAGAAGCATTCATGATTCTGCCTGTAAAAAAGCTTACTTTAGTTTGCCACAAGAGATTTTTATAGTTTCTACGTTGTTGAATGCACTCTTTTTTCAGATCTGGCACCTATCACGACCGCCATTTCCTTTCTGCTTGCCGAAGGCTCAACTTGGCCTTTTTCAGGTCATCTGAGAACCATGTGTTGGCCTCATGACGCCTAGGTGCTCTAGTTCTACGGAGGGGAGCCTGATCAATGCTGGCCGCTGTCAGCAAGCTCGTGATATCCTGCGCAGAAGCATCTACATCTTCCTTCGGGACAGGAGGAGAGTTGCTTAGATCCTCGCAAAAAGCTATGAGGTTGTCCCGAACCCAGTTCCTGGAGTAGATAGTGGGCCAATAGGGGACTTATTTAATTTAGGCAGAGATACTACAAAGGACATCACATGATGATCGGACCATCCACATGGGGCTATACTTAAATTCCACACACAGAATTTTGTGTTCCATATCTGGTGTGCCCTTTGTAGTGGGTTTGACAATTCACTAATTGTTCCAGATTTAGGTCAGTCAGAACAGCCGTCAAGTCCTTGGCTTGCTGACCTCCTTCTACCTCATTTGCCCAATAGTTGAAACCTCCCACCATAAGAATATTGGCATAATCAACAATTAGAGGAGCCAAGGATTCAGCCAAGGCCTGAGAGAGATCTGGCATGTGTATGGGAGGTCGGTATAGCAACACACAAGTGAAAGACAAGGACGACGACTCCAAGTGGATAACAAGATTCTCCAGCGATGGGAGCTCTAGAGAGGCAATTTTTACAAAGCGGTGCTCTTTCTTGATGATAGTCGCCACCCCTCCTCCCTTCTTCCCCGAGTTCCTATTGGTTTGTATGATATAAAAAAGTTACAAAGATATAGAAGGATCTTTACCCTTGAGAATGTCATTGTAAAGAGCAAAAATGTACTTATTTGGTGGATAAACAGCTTGTAAACTTCTATGGGTATGCCATCATTCCCACATGCTTTTGCATTCAAAGAAGCTTTAATTGCTCCTTCCAACTCGGCCAGTGTACTAGGTAGCGCCAGTGCTCTTTGTGACTCTGCCAATAAAGCGGGCATCTGGATAGATCACAAAAAGTTATTAATACTTTCAGCAGCAGGTTCCTCCATTACTGAATAAAGCTATGAATATTGTCTGAGAAAGACTTTGCCGATTCAATCTGGTCGTGAAACAACTTCATTTTCTGCAGCGTCAAAAATGTACTTAATAATGTTGTTACTTCTCTTTTTCTTTATTGAGCATGCTAAGTAATGGCCTACATGCTCACTTTCCTCATAGCTTTTTATGAAAGCAGGTGTTTTGAGTCACTATTTCAGTAGCTGTGTAATAGTCTTTTAAAGTTTCAAGCTTGACTTAACTCTGGCTATGTATCTATTAGACGTAATGGTAGCCCAAGTTGCAGTATCTACAGCCTACTTAAGTTGAATGCTCAACAGGAAAGTGGTAGCCAGGCTATCAGAGGGCGCTCAGCAAATATAAGGAACAAGCAATATACTATTAACTTAATGGTGCTCCAGAACAACGGTAGGCTACCAGATAACCTCAAAAACATAGTCATGACCACTCAAAATTGTTGATCATTAAATTTTCAAATGCCCAAGATTCTAATTTTATTTATTCCATTTTCATCTTGTGCGTCAATGATGTTTTTTGATACATGAACAGACAGCCAAGAATAAACAGCCAACACATGTTTCGTCGTATGGCGAAATATGCCTTTGACTTCTTCAGGGCAGCAAATTGAAATCAGAAATGACTTTATATTTTTTTACTTAGGCTAAGAAAAAATACAAACAGCTGCTGACTCCTTGCTAGGGTACAGGAATGTGTGTTCGGTACCAAAGCAAAGTCACAGACACTGTTTGGAGTTTTTCTTAGCCTAAGCAAAATGTATCACTTGACAATTGACTCAGTTTCATCCATGCACCCCCTTTATTTTCATCACTTAAAACTATGGATATGCTGGTGATAGAGGTTGTTGCCGAAAAGGTATGATTGGAGCCCAACAACAATGTCAGTCAAAATACAAAATAAAGGGTTGCCTCATTTGGTTTCTGCTATCTCTCAACATGTAGCATCTGGTTGCGTGTCTGGTATGCAGACAGCAGCACTAAAGAATACTCATTCGATCTGTGACCCTCCTATCTTAACTATCACAGCTTCATTGTTGCCATCATAACATAATCGCAGGCAAGCCTGCGGCTGAAGCTTTTATTGAAGAAATCAGAATGGAGGACCCCGCGGACAGATTCAAGGCTAAATACATTTGCAACCTTGTTACGAGGGGAACCATTGTGAAACTACGAGGCAACAATGAAGCTGTGCCGTGTTTAACTACACCATGAGCATTGAATACATTGGCAATATTGTCACAAGGAAAAACCAACAATGGAAAACAAGACAACAATGAAGCCGTGCTACCCCTAAAACCGCTGCTGCACTGACAGGACAGAAATTCATAAACCTGAAAAAGAAAACTTTGAGTGATTGCACATATTGAATACACTGCAAGCTTCAGTCAGGAAATACCTGTAATTAGAGCAGTTGTACGGAAAACTTCTTTCTTCTTTCAGTTATACTGGACAAAGAGGGAACATACACCAAAAACAGAATCAAAGCCAGTTTTGGTCCTGAGGAGACCCGAAAATCATGGTTTGAAACTCGTTGACCTCTATGCATTAGGGAGTTGTTGGACTTAGCAACTAAAAATACCACTAGGGGGAGAGCGAAGCAAGGAATAATGGTTTCCCACTCGGATTCCCAAAGCGTGACTTCAAATATCAAAAAGAGTGGGTAAACATACCAGGGTTTCTCTAAAAAGATGATTTTTGGAGACCCTTGCCAGCTACTTTCGGGCAGTTTCATGTTATTCCCACTGGTGAACTTGTAACCAATAGCTTCATTGTCGGGTCTTCCCTCCACCAGGAGCTGAGATGGTGTGGGATCCGTTACACAACAGTATTGATCTAAAATTACCCAAAGGGAACTAGATTTATTAAAACAGAGGCGGGGTAAAGTTATAAAAGTTGGAAGATGTGTATAGGGAAGAATTTTGTGCCATCCATACAAATATTTAGTCAACATGATTCAGCCTACTTGCGCCCATATGGGTCAAGAGCTTTTGTCAGGGAAGTGAGACTTGTTTGGATCCCTGTTGCAGGTCAGTAGGGACACTTTCCCCTAGCTCAGGACAAAACAGGTGCAGTCACATATTAGTATTCATTTATAATGTTCTCATTGTCACCATTACATATATTCATTTGAGAACACTTGAGAACATAACAACTGCATGTATTATCTAACTTGAAAACTGTTTAGTAAGCAATAACGTGTTTGATTCCTGCTAATAGGTGACGCAAGATATAGAGCAAACTTTTGTCGTTAAGTCACCTTTTGTAAAAAAACCTTGTCAGGGAAGCATGCGTCAATCAAGGTAAACGTACCTGCAGTGTTCACAAAGGCCAATTGTTCTTTATATGGTCTAGGGCATAGCATAATGGTCAATACCTATATACAATTGATATAACATAGGAAATCTTTATGTAGGTCTTAAGTTGAATTCTTAATAAAATATGCCAACCGGTGTTGCATTCTCAACACCATATGAACAAACAGTTATCAGGCATTTCGGAAAGAGTAGAGCATTTAAATACCTTATTACATTCAAAACAGGACCCCATAGGTTGCGGGAAGATGCTATGGTTGCACCCCTTAGATAAGGAATTGAAATATGGATAAAAGTTAGACAAAAAAAGAACGGAAGGGCTTATGGTGAAATGCACTTATCTAGTCGATTACAGTGAGCATGTAGTGTATTACAATCCCGCTGTGATTCTGTCTGACTTCTGTGCTTCTGTACTTGCTCACCGTTCTTGCTCATGTTCCAAATATAAAAAATAAACCATAAAAATTATTTGAAAATTACACAAAAAAACTCAGTAATTCTGATTTTCATGTGAATATGCATGCATGAGAGACCGAGCACTCTAGCAGTGTGTCTAAGTTCTGCAAGCATAAATTAATAAGCTGCTATCCTGTCACTAACTAGCCTATAAAAACCTCCCTTTGCTATTACATTGGTAGGGACATTTGAATCTCAGTCTAGTCTGCCTAAATTCAGAGGCTTATATTTTCTAGTCTAATGTGGAAAAAGCCTGTTATATATACACCAGTCTCAGTCTACGCTCTTGCTATAGTATATTTGTAATTCTACAGTGTGTACGAAGGCTTATATTCAGCTTTTACGGCAGGGACTTCTAAAATTAACCCTTTGTTATCATGTCATTGGGGATTATCGGAGGATTATGAGTTTCCTTTTCATTAATTATATCTCTGTCACTGTTGCCTATACAATAAGGCTTATATTCTCTAGCCATACATAGACTTACATACAGTATTTCCCTCTATCAATGTGGACAGGTATATAAAGTGTCCTTTTGTGTAGGGACATGACTTCTACTATTTTAGGTACATACAGAGGAGGTAGTTGTATCTTCCATAAGTAGGCAGGCTTGGGTTACTGGTAAGGACAAGAGTGGCTCCTTTTTTACTTCATCGGGTGACCTGTGCCCATGGAATGTTATTGTTGAGTCCGTTCTTGAATGTGCTCAAATGATAAATCCACCATTGTTTGTTTGTAACAGGTTCCTTTCAGCATTAGCGTCAATACAGTCCAGGGTTTCCAATGCCACCCTTTTCAGATCATTGGCACATGGTCTGACAGTGAGAAAATGATTGCTCATCTTTGTAGCAGATTTTTTTGCAGCTGATGTTACTATTATGCTCCCAAAGCGAGTTTTCACCTTTCTGCATGTCATGCCAATGTAACGTAATTCGCAGGGGCACGTGATCACATATATGACACGAGAGCTGTTGCAATTTGTATACTTTCTCAGGGTCCATCTGAGGTCTGGTTTTAAATCAATTATTTTTGTTGTTGTATTCAAATAGCAAACTAAACAGGACCCACAGGGATAGTGATCCACAATTGGGTGTAGGCCCCATGCGGTTGTAATAGTTTCACACCTTACTTCAGTTTTCTTGAGTCATGTAAGGATTAGTAAATATTGTGGATTTCTTTCTCATGTGTGGCCAAAATGAGGCTTTGGCCAATTGAATACTCCTGAGTTGACTATTCTCCAGTTCTTCTGAACCAACTTTTCAAGGTGGTTTGACAGTGCGCTGAAAGTGGTTACACAGGTCAACAGGCCTTGATCAGGGGGTTTATCTTTATCTTGTAAGAGAAATCCCCTATGCTGGTTCTTGGCTCATTTGTAACATCTATTGACAATATGAGAAGGATAATATCTAGACTCCTGTTTGTGGATCAATGCCTCAGATTGGATTTTTTTTAAATGTTGTTGCTACAGTTTCCCTATAAGTGTAAATACTGGCTTTACAGTAAGTTTTCTTTTAATGAGCGAGGGTGGAAACTATTAAACAGGAGGATATTATTTTTGTCTGTCTGCTTGGAGTAACGCTTTGTGCCAAGTTGGAAGCCATCAGGGAAAATTGTGTGAGCAACTATACAAAAGCAACCCTGAAAGTCAAATTAGGTGCCTCGTCTTGGTAAAAATAATCGCATTAGGGAATTGGACTTAACAGCTACACAAAAGAAACCCTGAAATTCAAATTAGGTGCCTGGTCTTGGTTAAAATAATTGGTTGTTACAACCCCTTTACATGCCATAATTTCAGGAGTCTAGAGAACTGAGACACAACAGCAGAC
This sequence comes from Triturus cristatus, assembly GCF_964204655.1. Taxonomy (NCBI): domain Eukaryota; kingdom Metazoa; phylum Chordata; class Amphibia; order Caudata; family Salamandridae; genus Triturus; species Triturus cristatus. The sequence goes on from NC_140587.1 coordinate 630,832,083, forward strand.
TCCTCCTGTTGAAACTTTTAGACTGGTATATTGTATTTTATGTGTAATGTAAAATGTTTATGTGTGCAAACGTATTGTTTTTTTTATTTTTTATTTTTTGTGAACCACATAGCTCATACAATGTTTGACATTGTTAGCCAATGTATATGAGTTGTTAATGCTTAATTAACTCACACAAATGAATGTTTCAGCTACTATGTTCATAAAAAACGAGGTCAAGCTAATTACATTTCTTGATCTGAAAAGAAGGAATAACAATGTTGGCTAAATAATTGTCGTCATTATAGTTAAAAGTGCTCTAGCAATGCTGATCAAACTGACCAAGCCCCTAGTACATGCCTTATATGAGTTTCCAGCTGCCTAGGCCTGTTGTTTGCTCCCCCCTCAAGAATGCATATTGGGCCCACACAGTGAACAATACCAACTGTGTGTAGCTTGGAGAGGGCCATCCTGCCAAGATGGGAGAGGCAGGGCAGTTCCCTACCCCACTTACATTTTAAAGGGCTGCCTCCAGTACACTCACAAAGGAACTTAACACCAGCCTTTTGTCACCGTTGACCTCTTGGGGCCTGGGCAGGAGAAGAAACAGGAAGGAAGGAACTTTTCAGAACCAAGGGTGTGAGGTAGTATTGGAACTTTCCTTGGTGCCACCCACTTCAAAGGGGGGTATCTTGTATAAATATTGGACCTCCTGAGCCATACTCCTGAACCTGTGGACAATACAGAAGAAGGACAGCTTTGTTCCCAGAGGATTGCTCTGCTGCTTGAAGTTTGCTTTATTCCCGAGAGGCCTGCCCTGATGCTACCAGAGGATATCCCTACTGCTTGATGCCTGTCTTGTTCCACAGAGGACTGTCCTGCTGCTTGAGGCCTGCCCTGTTCATCAAAGACCGTCTCTGCTGCTTGAGGCCTGCCCTTTTCTTCAGAGAACTTCCCTGCTGCTTGAGGATTGCCCTGCTACTTGAAAAGGAAGACTGGGCCTGCTCCCTTCATCCCAGGCTAACTTGGGTGACTTCAAGGGTCAGTTGGCTGACCTCCTATTCTGAGCTACAGAGACACAACAAATTCCAGAGGCCTCCCTGCAACTGCCCAGCTGGCCTACTAGCAACTGGATCTGCTTGGACCTGCAACTGGACCCACCTGGATCTGCAACTGGACTTGCCTGAGACCTGCTGGCCTCCACTGGAGTGAGTTCATGATCCCCGAGAGGTGCCTCCCCAGGTCCTGGACCCGTGGCTGGCTTCAGTTTAAGTCACCATGTGAAATCTTGAAGTTTTGAACTCTGCACACAAGTCTTTTAGAAGGCAACTTTTTAGTGGGACTAACCTCGTCTCTGTACACGGCCCGCACTCCATTGAAGTCTGCCTGAACTTGGGACTTTGTCCCAGTCTAGTGCGACCAGATACCCACAGTTAGCGATTTCTGATTCTTGGCGCAATTATTACTTTAAACTAATAAATTGCATGTCTCTAGATCTCCTAATTGGATTTTTGTTGTATCGGTCTAAATATATTTATCCCATTGTTCTATATTTTTAAAAATCTTATTTGGGATTTTTATGATGTTGTGTTTTTCCTTTATGACTGTCTATGTGCTATGTTAAGCCGGACTGCTTTTCTGCCAAGCTACCAGAGGATTCAGCACAGGTTAATTTAGTGACTTTTGTGGTTTACCATGAAAAGAATTGTGGTTGCTGCTAGGAAAAGGTTGACACACCCTCATCCAATACTCGAGTTCTTACACTAAAGCAATATTTTTTGTCAATTTCTTTACAGCAGCTGGCTTCCTTTAGATGTTTTGGTCTTTATTCGTGTGTCAGTCTGACTTTGAGAAGAACATCGTAGTGAGTTGTTTTATTTGTAAATCAGAAGAGCCTCACTCCTTGCTGGCCACCACTTCATTTTGCAAGGTTAATAAAAAAAACACCGAGTTCTGACGAGATTTCAGGGGACGGGGGCATGAGTTTGCAATGCACTCTGTTTCTCTCACTTTACTCATTTTCCTTGTCTGTTTCCCATCTCGGTAGCCAACGTCCTCCCTCCATCTTGTTCTCTCTCTGCTATGCCCACCTTCTCGTTTCCATACCATTTTTACCTCCCCAACACGGTATAAAATGTGAGTTATACAAATTAAGGTACCATTGTATCAGTTCTATGTCAACTGTGCCCCTTAAGTAATGGAAGTCTCTGTGACTGCACACCTCATGCAGCAGTTGCTGCGCTACTCTTGTTTAACCAAACTTGCAGTTCATGTAACTTGTTTCGTGTCTTCATGCAAGTTTCACTGACAACTGTGCTCTTCAGTCATTCTCCTCTCTGCCCTGGGCCGTGATGACATGTAAGAGTGAGGCACAAGACCGACAGGAAAGCAGAGGCGTAACGAACATTGAGGGGGGGCCCTGCAAGGTACGTGGAGGGCCCCCCTCCGGACTTTATCAGGAGCTCTACGGCCGTAGGGCTCTGCTGAGGGGGCCCGCTGGAGCATGGGAGTCCCGCCCGCACCGCGGGGGCTTGTGTTTCGCCCCTGCACGAAAGCAAGCCTTCAGGCCTGCATTCCTCGATCTCTGTAGCCGTGTCGAAAGAGACCTTCTCGCCAAAACCAGAGGCACATTTTGCTCCAGAGCAGAGACAATTATCCTCTCTCAAACTTGTGACCATGCAGTAGTGAAACTGCACACCACACAGTCTCATGAGGCGCAGTGCCTTTCAAGCGGATGTGAGAAACAAACTCCAGGGCAGTCGAAAGCTCAGAGAGTCGACTTCACCTTTCACCTACATCTCAGGCTCCTTTATCTGAAGTGCCCCTGAGACGGATCACTCTGCACCTGCACCCGTGCTCATGAACACTCTGAAGCGCATGCGCAGCTGTGGTCCATTTTGCCTTGTTTAGAGGTAAATACCTGGACTATTATATAGGGAGCCGGGTTAGATGTACCTCAGCTTGAGCGGTCTCCGAGTGTAATTTTAAATATAAACAGCTCTTATAATCTTTCCAAAAATAAAACAATTGTCTGAGAAATGTTTTAAAGCAGGGGCAAAGTGAGCCAATGGCAAGGGTCCCCCCTTTACAAGGAAAGTGAACTTTTTCTCTATTTGACTATCTTTGTATTTTATTCGCTATCTAAATCTCTCAAACTCCCTGACTGTCTCTACTTCTACCTTTGTCTGTATATCCCATGACATCTTAAGGATTTTTGGAGTCCCAGGCAAGACATACTGCAACTGTTTTGTGTGACTCAGTCAAAGCTTAACACATATTTAGTATTGTCTGGCTTTATGGTGTTTGAGTTAAAAAGAAATGGGTAATAAAATAAAATAATAATGTGTTCCTTGCAGAAGCCCCCAAGATATGTTTTTGCCGCGGGTCCCCCAAATCATTAAAATTACACTAATTGTACACTCATTTCATAGACTTGGAGGGCGCGCTGTGAAACAGACCAGACCTGTCTGTCATGTGAAATGTATAGTTGTGTTTGCTTACATCAGCCCATTACAGACAGACCTATTGGCTTTGCCAGTTCTTGTTTTAAACACCAGCTCCATGCAGCATCGAGATCTAGATATCAGTGCTGTCCAAGTTAAATCTGTGCACTGCTGGATGTTACGGATAACAAGCTTATATTTGAGAACAGATGTAGTTTTCAATAAAGCATTTCCATTAGCCCCTTGCCTGTTCCCCGCACACAGTAAGAGCCCATTAGTCCCATCAAAGGATTTGTTTCTTGAAAAATGCTGTTGTAAAATCACTATACGCCAAATCACATTCCTCACAACTGCTGCAGTTTTGCTGCAGTAAATCCTAGAGTCGTAAATTAATAATGGAGTGAGACTTGATGAAAGCGCTAGAAGCAATAAAGCCATAACCAATAACATTTGCGGGATGTATATTTTGTTCCGTTTCTCGAAACGTATTGTTGGTTGGAGCTGTGGGAATTGCACTGCTGTCGGGATTCTTGGCCAGTAGTGGACCAGTCTTGATACGAAATGTCACCCATTCTTATATAAGTTTATTTCCTCAATCAACCAGCATCCTTAATAAAAATCAATAGTCATCTGCATGTCTGCGGTTCTACGGACTCTGATGCAAGCCTACGTCTTCCCTGTGCATGTCAACACGTTTGGGCCAAAGCTGTGCTGAGCCATGAACTGCAACATCACAGACTAATGACTACTATGGGCATGTTCTTACAGCACTTCTTTCCAGTGGTGGCCTCATATTTTGGTTACAAATGCCATTTTGTTTTGTTTGGAGTGGTGCACACACCTTTCTTTGGAGGGGGGGACAGTGCACACACTATACTTTTTGAGGCAGGGCGTGCACATGTATTTCGTTGAAGTAGGCACTATGTTGAGGGCGAAACTTCACAAGCTTGCCGCGTGTAAAACAGACTTCATTCACATAAGCAGGACCTGATGAATCTCAATTCTGCTAAGTATAGAGATGTTCTGGCAGCAGTGAGGGTGGACAGTGGACTGGCACACCATGCAATTGGGGTGAATACACAGTCATAGCTGCGTGGGGATTTACTAACAACTGCAATGTCTTTGCATATTCATGTACTTCTAAACTTACACCTAAATGGTAAGAAGGTGTGAGGAAGTGTGTGGAACAGCTGCATTCCACATGGAGAAGAAAGGCAAATCTTGAAGGGCCTGGCATTTTCCTATCAAGGTCGGCATCCAGTGGGTCCTGCTGCGGATGTATCCACTTTTGGGATATACATGGTAGGCCAGGGCTAAAATTCCGTTCGCTCGCGGAAATTGCGATAATTTGACATTTTCGCGTTCCGCGGAGAGCGCGAAAATGTCAAAATTTCCGCAATCCGCATTTTACTGGAAATATTTTGCTTGCTCGCGCTGTAAAATACATTCTCGCGTGTGCGCGATCGCCTTACCTGAATCCCCGCGTTCGCCGACAAGTTTTCCCGATCCGGTCGCGTTCTCCACGAGATTTTGGATTGTTGGTAGCCTTTTACGCTGTCTCGCAACAGTTCGCGCCCGCAGTAACGTCATTCGTCGCGCGCTCACGTCTTTCTTCTCGCGATCATGCACCACGAGACAAGTGAAAACAAGATGGCTGCGCCCGCGAGCAACCGCATGGGTAAGTTGGCGAGCCGCGACCACGCAGAAAATACCGTGAACGGGCGGGAAAAAAACTTCTGCATCTTCGCGATATTTCCGCGTGTTTGCAGAGATTTTTAACATTTTCGCGATAATTTGCGAAGGTGAATTTCGCAAATTCTGCCCACCCCTAATACATGGGGTGTAGGGCAAACCACGTGACCCTCCAGACTGCAGGCAGAGGCAGGATACTGGTGTTACTCCGGTGCAGGACACAGCAAAGCTCCTCCTGTGGTTGATGGGCATTGGTTCACACTAGTTGATGGTGCATGGCACACTGACAGCCATGGTGTGAGATGCTGCTTGGTCCATATGAGGGCACATGTTATGAACCCCAACCATGATTTAGAATTCCCTACAGCAGACCTCCATCCAAGCACGCCAGCTTAATATTTCTAACCTCAGGACACATATTTATTTAATGTCAATGCCTCGTGTAATTTTATTTGTAAACTGTAAATACTTTGGCCCTAATTAGGACCAATGAGGAGCGGTATCACCGCAGGACACCACCCCACATAAACACCACTTGACCGTAGGCAGACCTGCACTTCTGTTGTGTTTCGGCTCCAAAATTTCCTTGCCGCCTATAATGGGCCCTAGAATGTAGAATTTATTTCTATACTATTTTACTTAGAAGCTTGACATTTTGTGGTTCGGTTTTTCTGCGTGGATGCTTTTTGAAGAAGGTTGTGTTTTGTTTGTTTAGTAAACAAATCGAAATGCATTTGCTCGTTTTCAACAGGTTGCAGTAGGTCTGGGGAGGAAACGATTGAGGGAGTCAGCGTGGGTGTTTATGTGACCATGGTGTTAAAACTGCAGAGCTTTGCATAGGTCAAATCTATATGTATTCGAGTATAGTCCTGCAGCTTTAATTGGCGAAGGAAAACTAGAGGTGCCAGAATGCAAATTGATTTGTCTTTCAAAAAATGTAATGTCTGCAGAATGTCTCACTGCTGGCAATTGCAATTTAATTCTATTGTTAACTCACATTCAGTCATCCTCCAACCACGAAAATGCGGCTTAGGCACTTATGAAAACAGTCAAAGAAATCGAGTTTTGGCCACTAATTCATAATTGTTAAGGGTTTATCTTGTAATGATGCTGTAATAAGCAATATACCGAAAATAAACTGTTGGAGTTATGCCCTGCTGTCAATATCCATGAAATAGACATCATTGCATGAAAAACATCTGAAAGTTAATATAGTGCCGGCAAATCAACATTATGGGGTTAAGTGATTCCAAACTCCCTTAAAGAGTCTGTCAAACCCCCTTTCAGAGGGCCACTGGGCACACAGGGGCTACTGGGTTCAATCGTGGTGGTTGAGGCCTTTTACGCCTGATGTCCTAGGGCCCAACGTACTATGGATCCTGAGCAACTGGGACAAATTCCCCTACTGCACTTGACTCTCAGTGGTAACTTCGTTGAGCAGTCAAGGCTTCCTCAGGAGGAGTGTAGATACAGATCGATGAACACAACTCATTCAAAGATCACACAGTACTACCAATAAATCAATGACGGGTCAAATACCTGTTTGTGTACAAACTTAAGAAGTATTTAGTTTCTAACTCTTCACATGCAAAGGTATACAACATTCAGAAGCAACAACACGATCCCCCTTGAAGATGGGGCTCTAGAAGATGTCAGACAAATCCCTGTCCCATCCTCCTTCGTGTAACATGTTTGTGGGTATTCCCCATTCACTTGTGGCTGCATCCAGGGAATAAACTCTATTAGGCCGACTTAAGAGTTTTCCTTCGACTCTTCACGATTTGGGGATTCTGAACTCACTCATGCTGGGTCCAGGTGCGTGTTCAAAAGGGTTGGAGCCTTTTATGTCCCTGTGGCTCGTAACAGGAGACCAGCACACTAGCCCTTGGAGTCGCTTCTGGCCGTCCTGGGTGTAGGTGAAAATGCAAGGCTTAACAACAGGACTGGCCTCTGAGAGTACAAGGTAGGCTCCAGGCAGCAAAGCAGTCCTTCCAGGTACAGCAGCAGTCTGGCAAAGTGCAAAGCAGGTCACATCAGCTGGCAGTCTTCTGAGAGTCCTTCTGCAGGACCAGTAGTGACCTGAAGAGTAGGTCTGAAGGTCCTATTTTTATACCTTGGTGCCTTTCTTCTGAAAAGTGAGAGAAGCTTCTAGAAAGGTTCCTTGAAGTGCATAGAATTTCCTGACTCCCCAGCCCTGACTCTAAGCTGGCGGCAGTGACAACACAGGGTTGCCCTTTATGTAAAGGCAGAGCACAGGCTATTCAGGCGTGAGTGGGGCTAGCTACACTCTTCCGATCCTGCCAGCAGATGGCCCATCAAGACACACCTAATCCCTCTATTATGTAAGTGTCTAGTAGGAATTTACAAAGTCTAACTGTCAGCATCCATCCATTTGACCAAAGACAGGCAGCATACACAAAGGGCTAAGAGAGGGAAATGGCAACTTTCTAAAAGTGGCATTTTCGAAATTGTAATGAAAAATCTGACATTACCATGGAAGAGGGTTTATCATTACAATTCCATAGGTACCAAACATGATACATCCACGTGTTCCCAATTAGAGATTACAGTTTATTAAATGTAATAAGGAATCCACAGTGTTTTCCTAAGGAAGGGGTAGGCCTCACAGTAGTAGAAAAATAATTTATGATTCACTACCAGGGCATATAAAACTGAGACGTACACATCCAACCTTTACATTGCACAGCACCCTGCCCTTTGGGAATCTAGGGCCTACCTTAGGGGTAACTTAGATGTAACAAAAGAGGAGTTTATGGCTTAGCAAAGGGCAAGATGACATATCAGAGTAACACTGCATTCAGGCTGCAATAGCTGGCCTGGCACACCTTTTAGTGTGCTACTCAAGTGGGTGGCACAATAAGTGCTGCAGACCCACTCGTATTATTTAATTGACAATACTTGGTTATGTAGTATACCAATCTACAAGAGAATTATAAGGAAATTAAATATGCCAATTAAGTATATGCCAATCAAACCATGTTTAAGAGATTAAGCACAAGAACATTAGCACTGGTTTACAGTGGTAAAGTGCACAGAGTCCTAAGGGCAAGAAACACGAATTTCAGCAAAAGTTGAAGGTAAGTAGACAAAATGTTTGGGGATTGTAGGAAGGTGGAATCTGACTGCATGGTTACCCCCACTTTTCTCCTGGTGTTTTGCTGGTTTTTGACTAGTCTGACTGGGATCCTGCTAATCAGGACCCCAGTTTATCTGCTTTCTCCCTAAATTGGTTGTGCGTGTACTTTAGGTACACTCCAGATTGGATTCTGGGGTACCCTTATAAGTCCCTAGTATATGGTACACCATGTACCCAGGGCATAGGTACCCCTGAGGCCTCCCAGGGGCTGAAGCATGTATAGTGCCACCCCTGAGAGACCATTCAAACTGACACCTCGGGTCTGCTACTGCAGCCTGTGTAAGGTGGTGCATGCACCTTTTACTTAGATATAGGTTCCCTATGTCTATTCTAAATCACTACTCACATAAACCTATCAGTCACTCCTATGGCAGGCCTTAACAATCCTGAATGCAGGGTGCTGGATTTTGTGTGAGAGGGTGCCCCAGCATGAGTAGGGCCCCTCTGCAGCCTTCAGAATCTATTCTCCGGGGTTGTCTGTGATGCAGCCAACCATATATATTTAAGTGCATTATAACCTCATGGTAAATGCTAACTTTAAAACGGCTGCATAGAAACATATCGTGTTTGGTGTCAAACACCTTGGAATCATACCTCCCTGATAGTAACTGGTGGGGGAGGTATGATTCCACCCTCCTAGAGGGACTTATGTGGAGCACTGGTATACCCGGTACCAGCTTTCTCGAACCTGGGCATCACAAAATGGTTGCTGCCAGCAACAGACACAAGTCTGCCCTCCTGCTGCTGAGCCGAGCTTGAGTCTGACAATAGGTTTCCTTTCACAGGGAGGTGTGACCACCTCCCAGACAGGCTTTAGTGTATTGGGGCTGAGTGGGTGCACTCTGAGAGTGCCAGAAAGTCTGCACTGGGGGCACATTTGGTGTCCCCATGCATAGTCTAGCTCAAACCAGTTGCAGGAGCCATTTGCTCCTGCTCTGGCGTGAAACTGGACAAAGGGCATGGGTGTAGCCACCCCTCTGTCCTGCCCCTCCCCTAGGAGGTCCGTCCAAACCCATCCCTGGGTATAAAGTGGGAAACCTGATTACAGGACTTTGGATTTTACCTGGACTAAACTCTGTAACAAGAAACCAAGTACTTTGACGGTCTACACTTCGCTGGACGACCGAAGAATCTCCCTTGGATTAAAGGAGTTACTCCCCTGCAGCCGCAGGCACATAAACGCATGTGACCGGTATGCATCTCCCGAGCTCCTGAGGACTCTGAAGATTTCTGTAACACAGGAGGTGGGTTCCTGAGCGTCCCTGAGGTTGATCTGCTCTCTCAGCAATCCTGAGACCAGTATTTCTCGTGGGGACCATGCAGCCTGAACACCTGTGCACCCTGTACTTTTGCAGCAGCATATGCTTTTTGGCAATCCCTGAGGCTGTGCTTTGGACTACTTGTAGTCCCGACCCGAGCAGCATTTCCACTGAAGATCTCCGGCCTCCACTCCACGAGTGCTCTGTGGGCTGGTGCTTTGTGATTCCGCTCGAGGTCCCTTCACGATCCCTGGTCCGTTGGCCTGTGGGTCATGGCGAGGGTCACTTTGATTTTCCTTGGGCTTCCCTGGTTGCTCCAGACATGCACTGACTCCCCATAGCTTGGAGAGTCTCCTGGACCTTGCTGGTCCACACCGTAACCTGTTTCCTCTGCCTGCGTGGGTTGCCATGGCCAAGACTTGTTGGTGTTCAACCCGGACACTGACCACTCAATATTCGACATCCTTCGTGGGACAGCTCACCTCCAGCCTTTGGTCGTCGTCGACATCTCCTGGTCCCCGTGGCCACAGAGTCAAGCATCCTATCTTCACACCTGACACACCGACATTGGTGGGCATTCGTCTATCGAGCCCCTGGTCACCCTGAAGTGACCCAGACTCTGTCCCCTCTGCTTTCAGGTTCTTCTCACCTCGGATCCAGGATTGGATTCCACCCGACACTTTTAATCTTCCAGGCAGCAGTACTTCTTCGCATCATGCCACTGAAAACGACAAGGGTTTCCTACACCACTTCACCCCTATGCAGCCGGCTCCTCTGGGATAGGTAACACGGGTACCTCAGCACTCACAAGGGTGCTGGCCTTAGAACCATCTATGTTCCAAAGGGCTTGATTGAAGTCCTCTTAAATTGTAATTTTCCAGCCGTGACTTTCCCATAGAGTTGTACAGAGCTCGCGTCTGTGTTCCCACACTGCACCCGTCCTCCGTGGGCTCCCTGTGTCACTCCTGGGGGTGGGTCCTTGGGGTCCCCGCGATTCTACGTGCTCTAGGCCCTGTGTCTATTGAAGTCGTTATTGTTATACCATTTTTTTAGTATATGGTTTGGTCTCCCCCTGGAGCCCGCTGTGTATTGTGCTATTTACTGTTGTTCTATTGATTAAGTATTGTGTGCCTTATGTTCTAATCTCATATAGAGATTAGTAGAGAGTGTTTAGTAATAAATACATATTTTTTTATATAACACTTGTGTGGTTCTCCTTTCATTTGATCACTCAGGAGGTTCTGCTCTGGTAAAACAAGCTGCTTTACATTCCTTCGAGACTTAGCCTTCAGGCTGCTCTCCATAGCTACCACTAGGATAGCTTTCTATAAAGGTTGTCTTTGACCTGATCACCATAAGGGTCGTTTGGACTGGTGCAAGGTGCCCACTTTAATTAGTGGACAGCATATACCAGGCCAACTTCTCACAGGGACAACCACGCTAAGTCGGACAGGTCTAACACATGCCCCCACCTGAAAGTGTGGAAAACTACACAACCTCCTGGGAGTACTCATCACTAAAGCTGAAGAACCTGGAGAGACCATCAACATTGGAGTGGTCTGACCCATGTCTGTGTTCCACTGTTAATGTCCAGTCGCTGTAGGGAGATGGGACATCTCAAGAATATGGGATTCTTATTCCTCAGATGCATTGGCCACCTGAGGGGCCTGTGGTCCATCTGAACCTGAAAGTGAGTCCCAAACAAGTATGCTCTCAGCTTCTTAAGTTGCCAAACCACAGCAAAGGCTTCTCTATCAATAGCACTCCACCTTTGTTTCCTTGAAAGTAACCTCCTAGAGAAGAAAGCTACACATTGGTCAACGCCCTTATCATTGAGTTGTGATAGGAATGCTCCTATGCCATGCTTTGAGGCATCAGTTCGAATTATAAATTCCTTGGAAAGGAGCATTGAGCACAGGGGCTGTGCACATGGCCAGATTGAGGGAGTCAAAGTTTTTACGGCAGGCCTCTGTCTGGATTACCTTCCTTGACTGCTTCTCAGAAGTCAGTTCAGTCAATGGGGCAAGAATTGTGCCATACCCCTTGAAAAACCTCCTGTAACATCCTATGAGGCCAAGGAAGGCTGCCACTTCAGTTTGAGTTTTGGGGGCTCCCAGGTCAGAATGGTCTCTATCTTGGCCTTGAGGGACTGCACCTTACTCCTGCCAACAAGGTGTCCCACGTACACCACACCACGTACACCACAGACCCCTGCCCTGTCTGACACTTAATGACCTTGATAGAGAGGGCTGCATTCTGCAGGGCCTGAAGCACTTCCTGTAGGTAGAACAGGTGGTCCTTCCAGCTGCTATTGATGACTGCTATGTCATCCAGGTAAGCAGCACTGAAGTCCTCCATAGCAGCCAAGTCCAGGTTCACCAACCTCAGGAAGGTGGCAGGGGCATTTTTTCCAGACCAAAGGGCATCACCTTAACCAGCAAGTGGCCCTCTGGTGTGGAAAAGGCTGACTTCTTAGTCCTTTTAGTTAGAGCAATATGCCAGGACCCTGTGGTTAAGTCAAAGGTACTCAGGAACTTGGCTGCCCCTACCATATCAATGAGCTCATCAGCTCTGGGGATGGAGTGAGCATCAATTTTAGTAACTGAGTTGAGCCCTCTGTAGTCTGTACAGAACCGGAGTTCTGGAGAGGCACCCAGTTGGCACGTTTTTGGTACCAGGTACTGGAGTGCTCAATCACCCCTAGCTCCAACATCTTACAGACCTCCTCTTTGATAAAGGCCCAGTATATTTTGTTTTTGATGGGGGGCTGTCTCTTGTATCAATATCATGGGTACACAGATGTGTAAGCCCAGGAGTGAGGGAACACAGAGAGACAAAGTATCCCAATAGCTGGTGGCAGTCCCTCTGCTGCTCTGTTGTCAGGGCAGGAAAGCGATTGACAAGTTCCACTGAGCCATCTTTCTCTTTTAATTACAGGAGATCATAGAGAGGGTCACTCTCCTCCTCCTCCCCATCATCAAAAGCATGATAACCTCAGACCTCTCATGGTGTGGCTTGAGACGGTTGATATGGAGGTTCCTGAAGTGGTGTCTGGAGGTCCACCGGATACTTCCCCCCCACCTTCCTCTCAGCTATCTCATAAGGTCCAGCCCAATGGTCTTGGAGGGCCCTGAGCTCCACAGGCTCCATTACCCACACTTTCAGCCCAGGGTGAAATTCCACAGGGGTAGCCGTTTGGCCATACCACCAGTTCATAACTTCCTGGCTAGCCTCCAAGTTCTCAGAAGCGTTCTCCAGAACATGACCATCTGGTTTCTGAGGGCTAGCATGTAACTAACCAGATCCTGGGGGGGTTCTTTGGTGCTTACTCCCACCCTTTCTTAAACAGACTGAGACGTCCACCAACGGAGTGACCATACAGAAGTACAAAGGGGCTGAATCCAACCCATTCTGTATCACCTCCCTGTAGGCAAAGACGGGGCAAGGTAAAAGGACATTCCACTTTTGCCTCATTGGCTCAGGCAGGCCCATGATCATGCCCTTCAGGGTCTTGTTGAAACTTTCAACAAGCCCATTTGTTTGTGGATGGTAGGGTGTGGAGAACTTGTAAGATACTCCACACTCCTACAACACTGACTTCATGTATGTAGACATGAAGTTGATACCCCTGTCAGACAACACCCCTTTGGGTAAACCAACACTGGTGTAAATCCCCATCGGGCCCTAGCCACTGCATGTGCAGTAACAGTCCTCATAGGTAGGGTCTCTGTGTATCTAGTGATGTGGTCCACCAAGACCAGGGTAAACATGTTGCCCAAATCTATATTGAGTCCAAGGGGCCTACAATGTTGATGCCTACCCTTTCAATGGGAGTGTCAACACCTGGTATGGGAATCAGGGGAGCTTTCAGCTTTTTCCCTGTCTTTCTACTGGCCTGGCATGTTAGGCAGGTCCTACATAATGTATCTGCAGAGACTTTCATCCAGGGCCGATAAACTTTGGAGGCAAGCCTGGCAATGGTCTTGTCCTGCCCCACATGTCTTGCCAGGGGTATCTCATGATGCCCCAGTAGGAAGGCCATGTACAATTGAGGGACTACCAACGTATGTTTTTCCCTATGCACAGGTGTCATAGGCTTACTATACAGGAGGTCATTCTCCCAGTATATGAGGGGATCTCCAGAGGTAGCACCAGCTGCCTGGGCTTGAGCTTGCTGCATCACATACCCTCTAGCGTTGGGCATCACCTCTGTGCCTTACAAAACTCCTCCCCGGTGGGTCCTCCTTCTGCTTGCCATCCAGCAAGCTCAGGCGGGTCATCAAGGGAGGCAATATGGCAGGCAGACCCCGGGGATGTGTAATATACCACTGCTCTGGACGCTCCGAAGGTTAAGACAGTGATGCGTAGGTCGCACCACCGGGAAGTAAAGGTCAAAGGTGCTTACAGTGTGGACCGTCAGTTGGAAGGGTGGGGGGGGGGGGAGTTTTGACTGTTAGATAAGTTTACGCCTGTTGGGGCACATGCTTGTGTTCAAAGTGGTTCTAAGAGAAAATAAGACCTAAGACATACGTCCTTCTTCCCTACAAATTTGATGCACTGGTTTATTAACGCCGCCGTACCCCCGGGTTGACGGCACAGGGCTGTGTTATTTGGTTACACATATAAGATTCCTTCTGCTGCCGGCCCACTGGGTTGTAGGCTGTCAGCCGTGTATTGTGTGTCTCTTAATAGAGGTCTTTAAAAAAAAAAAAAAAAAAGGAGGCAATATGCTTCCCAGTAGGCTCTGGGGCAGCCTTTCTTCTGGTGGCCGGGTTGGGAGTGTGGCCCTTATCCTTGAGAACTCTTTTTGGGCTGTGAAATAACGTATTATTTTATCTCCCCCTCTTTCTGCTGATGGGCATGTGGGCCACCCTTTTGGGAGTCCTCCCAGATACCTTCTTGAACACTCTGGTGCTGACCCAGAGATCCACCTCCACAGCAAGCTTCCTGGGGTCAGTCAGCTTGCTATCTACCAGGTGCTGGCATATCTGTGTAAAACAGTTATTGAGCACGTACTCCCTTAAAGTCTGATTGCACTGCCCAGTGAAATAATCTACCTTGCTGACCCTCACCCAGCCCTTCAGTGTCAAGCTGGAATAATCTAAGAAGTCCACCCAGGACTGGTTTAAGAGTTTGTGGCTGTCCCTGAACCTCTCATGGTACTTCTCAGGGGTCAGCCCAAAGTTGGTAAGAAGACTGGCTTTTGTGGGGCCATACTTGGTTTGGTCCTCTACCTCAAGTGCCAGGAGTGTGTCCCTCCCCACCGTGGGCATGCAACTCCACAAGCTACCCCAACAGTACTCCTCTGGGACCTTGTGTACCCTGAGAGCTAGCTCATATGCTGAGAACCATTTATCTATATAATTGTGCATCATATAACTGGGCACAAGGTCTTTGTGTATGCATACCCTAACCTTTCCAATGGGCACTGCAAGTATGCTGCCACCGATACTTCTGGATTGCATCTGCTGGCTTTCAAGTCCAGCTCCCTGAGATGAGCTCATGGGTCAGCATCTTTCCTTTATCCTTAACTTGGCCAGCTCCGGTTTGCTTTTTTCTTTCCTCCTTCCTGTCCTCCACTTCCCATGGGGTCAGGCCCCTAGCAGACACATTGCTCCCTGTCCATTCTGGGCATCCGGGACATCTAGGTCATTTGCTGGGGTCAAGTTGGGCTCTCCTGGCAACTAGCTCAGCACCCTTGGATGGGTCCTCTCTCTCATCATCCTCTGTTTGTGCTCCCTCCTTCTCCTCCTTATTGTCATCCATTTCATCCTCTTCTGAGGTGGCCTACCACCTCTGCACCTCCTCAAAGGCCCTGAGGGCTACCTGGATATCTAGTTTGGAAGCCCTATTGTCTGCTTTAAGTCCCTTCTGCTTGCAAACTTTCTGCAGCTCAGCCCTGCTGAGGGTGTCAGAGTTGCATGGCCTCATCTGCATGGTGCAAAAAGGAAGGTAGGGCACTTACATTTTGAAAAGAAAGAAAGTAGGGAATGGAAAACTATGGAAGAGTATAAAAAGGGGTCACTCTGATTTAAAATCATTTATCTGGGGTTTTGGTGTTACAGAAATCACTCTACTGCACAAACACAAGTCCTGATCCACATCGCTGAACACCAATGTGAGAAATTGGGTTCTTGGTTGACTGGGGTGTGAGCCCTGGTCAAGCAACAGCCACAATTCTTTGCAGGGGGAACTACATAAAAGTCACTACATTAACCTGTGCTTAACCCTGGGTAGCTTGGCACATGAACATTCAGGCTTAACTTACAGGCATTATGTAAAGTATTTAGGCAGCACACAAAAAGCAATCAGGTTAAAACACTACACAAGAAAAATTACAATGTAGAAAACTAGAGTACATTTTTTTAAATTATTTGACACCAAAATGTCAAAAATCAAATCATTAGGACTGGAGTTATGATTTTTTTAGTGAAAAGTAGCTACTAAAAGATCAAAGTGCCAACTGTGGACATTTAGCTGCACAAGACTAGGTCAAAGTTGAAAGTAAGGCTGACCAACATGGAGCGTGATTCAGATACAAGAAGTGGATTGGGCTAGGTCAGTGCTTACTTTCGAACTTAAAAAAATTCTTGAAGAGAAATGTCTGAGAAGGTAAAGTTGAGAGGGGCATGTCTGCAGGAGGTGTTCAAGGAGGAAGCATCATCATCGGATGGCCTTGGGTCAAATCTGCAGTGAAGATTTCTTCGTGTGAACTTAGTCGCCGAAATGGTAGTTGAAAAACTCAAGCGGTACAAAGCAGAGGGCTGTATCCAAAGACAGTTCCACCCGGTCGGATACCCCTTTGGCGAAGGACCACTGAAAATGATTTTCTGATGCAGAGAAGAACGTATCAGGAGAATTTCGGAAGCCAATCCAACCAGCAATGCACCTCAGGTGGATAGGTGAGAGGAGTTGGCCTAATGGCTAGGGACGTAAACCTCGAATCTGGGAAACTGGGTTCGAGTCTCGGCAATGACGCTGAACATCCTGTGATTCTGGGCAAATAACTTAATCTCCCCGTGCCTAACAAAAATGAATGTGTCTCATGTAATGCAACTGGTGCTATGTAAAGCATTCTAATACCCGATTCGGGTCAAGTTCTCGCTATATAAAACTCTGTAAAAAAAAAAAAAATAGGTAAGCAGGGTTGTCCTGGTCTCCTCCTTGTTCACATGGCACTTTTTGGCCGAATATTGTCCTCAGCTTTGAAAATTAGCCATCTAGGCATCGTCAGCACCATAACCAAGTGTAAAGGACTGGTGGGATACCTCTTAGGAGTTCAGGACTCACCCAGGCTGGGTCCAGGTGTGGGTACAGGATGATGGGAGCCTTTTATGTCCCAGTGACTCCGCACAGGAGGCCAGAAAACTTGCCCTTGGAGTCACTTTTGGAAGTTCTGGGTGCAGGTTAAAATGCAGGGATCGACAGCACCCATTTCAGGACTGTACTTTCATCTATCCTATCCCTCAAATCCCAATTCAGTTCCAACAGGGGTGTTGCGGCATTAATAAAGGGAACTGCGTATCACCTATAAAGATCCCTACGTTTACTAAAAAAACAATGAAAGGTTTTGTAGCACACTTTTTTCGGTGATTTTATCAGTTTTAAAATCTCCCTGATATTATATTCCTTTAAAATCAAGCCTACAAGATTGTTCTTAGTTGTTCCCACTAACTCATGTTTACCCTTGAATCTGGACATATATTGTGAATCATACGCAAAGTGGTAATCTAGCAGGTTGGGGAGTGCCAAGCCACCTTCCTCTACTCCTTCATATAAAGTGCTATGTGCAAATATAGCAGTTTTATTCTACCAAATAAAAGATGTAAAAAGTGATTCAATTTTTCTGAAAAAGGATGTCAGAAGCAAAAAAATTTAATTGGGGGACCACCATTTCTATCACTACCACCCTCCCTAAAATGGAGAGGGGTAGCGAGTTCCATTGAGAGAACAGTGTTTTAACTTTTAACATTTTCACTTTTAAAAGTAATGGGAATGGAGCTGTTTTAGATAATTATGCAGCAGATATCAAGCTGAGCCTCCTCCGGGTTTTCTGATAAGAACAAGGGGAGAGACATAACAGAACAGGCGGCAACTGCAGATTCTGCATATAAAAATAAAACTACCCAGTCATGCCTTCACCTGTTGGCTACATATGGCATAGAAGGAGTTGGGTGAGAACTTTTGAATAAGTTATGTTTAGGTTTTAAACTAATATAGACACAAGAAGAATGCTTGTTTAACAGAGAAGAATTTTAGAGATACTGCCTCAGACCTAATGTTCATTTATTTTGCAGATCAAGTGTGATCTGTTATTATATCCAATGACCAAGAAGATGAAAAGGGATTTCGTATCTATGCTCCCTATTCTTCTTTTTCACATTAAAAAAAAGGTAATAAGAAGGATAGAGTAATACCTACATGTCATTACAAAATAATTAATAGCAATGGGGACTAAAACTATATATCTGTATATTTTCTCACATACGTTTTTATTGGACAATTCATTTTACCAGATGATATAAAAGATACAAGCTTGCGAGGTAATGTTCCCAAGGTTTTCAAATAATTGTAAAACCCAAATGTAGATTTAATGATGAGTACTTTAACAAAAGGGGTTTCTTTGGTTTTTTTTCAGAAGAATTTTTAACAAGAATAATAGGTGTGGTTAACTCTGAGCGAGGTTCTTAAAACCCTCTGAATGCAGATACAGAAGTATTTCAGTCCAGAAATCTTGGATTAAAAACAGGTATTTCCAATTGACCCTTAGATACATGAATGCCCAATTTTGGATATCAATGTGATTCTTGGGGTGTGGATGGTATACACATGTTTTGGGATAAAAGGAGGGATGGGTGTCCGACCCCCTGGATGCTATGTTCTGCATGAATGGATTGTGTGCTTCATCACCAGGATATAAATACTGTTTTAGTAAACACCAATCAACGGTTAATTGTTTTTCTAAAAATGTCTCTATTCCTTTTTATGTCTTTGTCTATGTGATTATGTATTCTTGAAGCAAAACGGGCATATCTTACGGAAATGATCCAAGAGGCAGGAAATTCGGCCAGAGAACCTTTTAAATCTGTTACATTCCTAGCCAAGCCACAGCAGGTAAATACGTTCAAACCTGACCAGGATTTTTGTAATCAGCTTGCCACTTTTTTTCAGAACAAGGTGCAAGTGATATACAATGATTTGGCCAATTTGTCAAACCTCATGACAGATAACAGCCCATCATCCTCTGGGATGGAGACAGTGCACTCTAGGTAAATGGGTTTTAAACCAATTTTGGCGGATGAAGTAACTAATATTCTGCAATCAATAAAATCAGGCTCACCCAATGACCCCTGCCCCCCCGCTATTATGCACCTGGCCACTGGGAAGATCAGTGAGATACTCACCCCCTGATCAATCAAGTTCTGGCATCTGGGATCTACCCTGCGGCCTGGAAGACAGCGTGCATCAGGCCAATCCTGTAGAAGATAAGAGCAGACCCCAAAGAGCATGAAAACTACCGTCTCATCTCAGGCCTAGCCTTTGCAGCTAAGGTCCTTGAAAAGTCGGTCAATAAGTTGCTGACCAACTATTTAGACACCAATAGGCTACTGGATCCCACGCAGCATGGGTTTCGACCAAGACACTCTACTGAGTCGGCTTTGATTGCGGCCTCAGAAGGGATCCGGAAGGTGGTGGACGGGGGAGGCAGGGCGAATCTCGTTCTCCTCGATCTGTCTGCCGCATTTGACTCCGTGAATCACACGGTGTTGGTGCGGCGACTGTGGGAGATGGGAATTGGGGGGTCGGCCCTGGCCCTCCTTTCCTCCGTTTTATAGGACAGGAAACAGAGCCTGAGTTGGGAAGGTCTACAATCTGACAGCTTCAACTTGCCCTGTGGTGTTCCACAGGGAGCAGCCCTGTCCCCGACAGTTGTTCAATGTCTATATGACACCACTGACAAGACTCGTCAGGAAGCACGGTTTCACATTTGTGTCCTACGCGGACGATTCACAGTTGGTGATATCCCTATCGGACAAGCCTGAGATCACAGCTGCCAGTTTTCATAGTTGTTTAAAGGACATCATGAACCGGATGAGCTTAAGTTTTTTGAAAATCAACACAGAAAAGACGGAGGTGATCAAGTTTGGTAAGGGAATGTCACTGTGGAACAAATCATGGAGGCCGCCGGAGGCGGGTGAATGTCCCCGCCCCGTCGGGAAGGTCAGGAATCTTGGAGTCATTTTTGACGACAAGCTTAATATGTTGGCGCAGGTTAATAGTCTAACGTCATCCAGTTTCTTTCTGTTAAAGACTCTTCGTAAGATCTTTCCCTTTATCCCTCTCAATTTACAGAAGACGGTAATGGCTGCCCTCTTTTTGTCCACGCTGGATTATTGTAACGCGCTATTCTTGGGTATTGATAAAACCCAGATAAAGAAACTGCAATCGTTACAGAATGCCGCGGCACGATTACTTTTAAACCTTCTCAAGGGCCATCCTACGTCACAGGGAATAAGGGCATTACACTGGCTCCCTATTCAGCAGAGAATAGAATTCAAGGCACTCTGTTTGGTGCATAAGGCACGCTATGGAGGCGGCTCAGATGACAGCCAGGAAATGTTTAGGCTCTACATCCCCGCTCGAAACCTTTGATCTACTAGGCTTGGCCTGATCTGTATCCTCAAGTTTCGAAGAGCCAGATGGGGGGGAAGGTCCTTGTCATACTGTGCAGCAAAACTGTGGAACAAACTTCCAGTGGCGCTGAGACTGCAATCCAATCTATTGCTTCTTAGGAAAGCCTTGAAAACGCGGCTGTTTACACCCGAGTAGATTCAGCGTGTCTCAGTTCCTGCATACTCACACCAGTGCCAAGATGCCTTGGCATTCGAGCGTTTAATAAGCACCATTTCATCATCATCATCATTATCATCATCATGTATAGATTCATATTGTGATTGTGTTCTGGGAGATATCGTCCTTGGTCCTGAAGAAGGTGGTGTTTAAGCAACAATACCCACCGAAACGCGTCAATGCCATTTGATAACAGGCCTACTGTAGACTGTGATTAACATTTGCTAATATTGTTAAGTTTATTGTGTGACAATTAAGTTTGATGTACAAAAATCAAATGTCAGAAGAATGAATTTGGTCTTGTGTATTGGCCTGTTGAATTGATTAGAAACCATTTTTCTTGCAGGTTCTCCCAATACTGTACTAATGGTGTGCTTTTTAGATAATTCCCTGGGCATTATTTGCTTAGTTGTGTTTTTATTTACCTTTTAATGGTTTTTAACATTTAATAAAATATGTGTATATTTTCATAAGCAATTAGCCTTTGATGGTGGTGGTGTTATGTTCTGGTGATTTGAGTAAATGACTGAGGGTATGTGATTTGGTTTATTAGGGTACCCAAAGGGGATTTCTGTTTTGACTGAGGTCTATTAGATGCCCTACTCCTTTGGTGGTAAAAAGACCCCTCTCACTCTTTGTTAAGATCAAATGTGAACAACAATCAGCCAGGTTGTTCTTCACTCCTGGCACATACATTACTCGAAAGTCAAACTCTTGACGAGCTACAACCAATTTTTGTATGCTAGACGAAATGTTGTCTAGCCCCTTTTTAAAACAAATCGTTCTCATCGTCTTGTGATCTGTTTCAATTTCAAAACTACAACCCCAAAAGAACTTGCGGAGTTTCCTCACAGCCCAGACTATTCCCAAAGCTTCCTTATCTACTACAGAATAGTTGAATTCTGCTCCTCTTAAACTCCTGGATAAAAACAGAATCATTCTTTCTATACCATTATGATTTTGCATCATAGGCGCTCCCAAACCTGTGGAAATGGCATCTGTCATGACAATTATTTCCTGATCTGGCACAAAACTCCTCAGCGAAGTCCCTTTAGACAATAAGCTCTTTACCAAAACAAACTCTTTCTCGGATACCATGAAAATCCCACACCCTTTTTTAATAACTGTCTCAAGTTATGAGTTTTATCAGCAAAGTCGGGTATAAATTTAGCATAATACTCCGACATCCCTAAGAATGTCACTACCTCCTCTTTGCTAATAGGACTGGCCATGTTATTAATAGTGTCTACCAATTCCTTCTTGGGTTCCATACCTGAACCAGTAATCTTGTGGCCAAAATAATGAATCTCAGTGGGATTGAATTTACACTTGTTAGCCTTAAGAGTCAACCCATTCTCTCGAAAGTTGTCTAAGACCATTCTGACCCTGTTGTCATGCTCCTCAATATTGCTTCCCAAAAACTAATATGTATCTTGATAAATCTTTATCCCTTTGATATCTTTGAAAATGCATTCCATCATTCTTTGATTCAGCAGAAATTAGCGCAAACGTCATCCTTAGAAACTTGAAAGTTCCAAAGCGTGTTATGAAAGCAGTTAGGTCCCGTGAATCAGAATGCAATTTCTCCTGATGATATGCTGATGCCAAATCAGTGGAAGAGAAAGGTTTTGCCCCTTCTAACAGTGAAAACATTACTGAAATATAAGGTATGGGATAATGATCTACAACAACACACCTATTAAATTCCCTAAGGTCTATGCAGAGCCATTGGCCTTAGTAGCCATAACCACCGGAGCCAACTGCTCTGTGGCTTCAACTTCTACAACGATACCACCTTTTAAGAGCTTGTCAAGCTCCAATTTTTTTTCCATCATTTTGATGGGAGCACCTCTAACTTTGCTAACAACAGGGACAGCATCCTCTTTTAACTTTATTTTACGGCCAAACCCTTTTAAACAACCCAATTGTTGGTTAAATAATTTGGGGACTTCACTTTCAAAACAAGGCCTGTCTAACTGTACTTGACCAAGTTGCTCATAGCACATCTTGTCCTGCTTCAACCTTACCGCCGGCGTTTCATTAGGATCTAAGATCACTCTGAGATCTGTCTGGTGTATCCAACTTACTAAGGAGTCTCCTCTCTCAGAGACATAGATCTTCCTTGTAAAGACTCTATTCTTGAAATCAATACTACCATCAAATTACCCTGATAATTTGACGGGTTCAACCCCATAACCTTTAGCTTTGATGTCAGGTTTGTGTAGCACCACTTTTTTTTGCAAATGTTCATCATACACCTCCCTGGGGATTAGGTTGATTTTTGCTCCAGAATCAAGTATCATTCGTCCTGGAACTTTTTCAATGAGCACGATATCAAACGGTCCACTTTTTTACCCCTCACAAATTCTTAAAACAATTTCTTCTACATCACACTTTCGTTCACACACTACTTCTTGAATTTTCTTCTGTATGTTACTACTATGACAACACTTTGATACGTGCCCCTTCTTTTTACGCTTCTTGCATGTGGCCTCCCAACCAATACACTCCCTAAAACTTGCCACATGACCCTACTCACCACACCTGTAACATGTTCCTTGAAACTTCTTCGAGGAGAAATCATTCTTGCTACTACCACCATTTTTGCTTTGCTGAAAGTTTGTTGTGCTGCTTTGTGTGTCTTTATACTTGTTAACTACCTGCACTCTTCCTTCCTTACACACTTCATCATCTTTTCTTTTTAGTTCTTCAACACATGCTCTGGTATGTTCAAACGAGTTAGCTATGGTGATGACTTCAGAGAGAGACAGGTTATCTTTCTTCCAACACGCTTCTTTAGCTTTGTCTAAATACAACCCAACATAAATTGATCTCTGAGTCTTTCTTCATAATTAGCACCAAAATCACAAGTTGAAGCTAATTTTCTTAACACTGTAACATAATCTTCAACAGTTTCCCCCAGCCTTTGCATTCGTCTTCCAAAATTATGTCTTTCTAGCACTGTTGATACTTTAGGCAAAAAATGCAAGCCAACTTTTCTAAGACAAACTTCATAATTATTCAACTCATCTGCTTCTTGTGAAGGTATTTGTGGAAGATGCTCGAAAATCTCTGAGCCTAAACAATGCAATAAGAGTGACATTTTCCTTTCTGCACTGAGAGAAACACCGCACACCTGAGCATAGTGTGTAAAAACATTCTTCCATTTTTTCCAGGGAATGTGACGATCACCTGGACTCACCAAGAAAAATGGAGGACGTGGTATGTTTTGCATGGTAATGGTTACGTGTAATGCATAAAACTCAAATACATGTATGAATAAATAATGAATTAACTCCGGTATCCGATTGATACCCGAGTTTCCCCCTATAAAGTAAACAGATAACACCGGTATATGATGAATTCCAGAGTTTCCACCTGCAAGGAAAGTTTAAGTACAGCTACTAACATTTACAATGACTTGCTGAGAGATGAAGCATTTGTGGAGCGTCTGCAATCAAAAATTAGCTCATTGCCTTTGGTAAAACTAGTCGGTTGCAATTTAGGACAATTTCAAGTTCCAGATAAACAGTAGACTGGAATAACGAGAACAAATGTGCCCGTAGTGAGCACCACTTATTTTGATGAATTAGGCACAACAGGCCTGACACTGAGTACCACTTTGTGTTGAAGAAATAGTGACAAGTTCCACCAGAAACAATTAATAATTGCTCTAGTTCTTCTTGAGCGTGTTGATAATCCAAATGGAATGTGCTTCCCCCAAACAATGAATAATTGGTTGCCGCTCTAGTTCTTTTTGAATGCTTCAGTAAAGAACTAGAAAACAAGGAAGAGAGGTTAACGCTCTAGATCTCCGTGGAAGTACGATGTCACTGCAATGAAGAAGATGCCAGAAACTGCACGCTGAAGCCAGAGCGCATTCGTCGCGCCCACGAGGAGGAGAAAACGGTTAGGTGAATCCTTCCTCGTGGATGCTCGCACTCTCTTTCGACAGCAAGGGGCGAGGCTATGAAGCAAAGGTGCACGCTCCAATCACAAGAGCGCACTGGTGATCACAGCAACACGAAAGTGTTCAGAGAATAACACGGGGAAACGGAACAGTGGTGCATACTCTGTTCCACAAGTTTGCGCGGGCAATTGCAATAGCAGGAAAGCGTTTTCAAATAAAATACGGTGAAAGGATGCTCAATAGAATAGAATCAAGCACAAACGGCAGCGTCTCACATGCAAATTTTACACTATAACGTGCAGTCATCAGACTTGTCTCTGTGGTCGTCCGCTAGATGCCGGTCAGACTTAGCTTAAACCAATCCAATTAGGCTTAATAAGAAGGTTTTACAAAACTTAAGAAGCAGGTTTCAGTTACCCTTAGAAAAATAAAGTTACCAGGTGGGTGGAACGTGAGTGTTGTTGAGAAGGGCTCCATGACCTTCAGATGCAGGAGTAATGAGATGAAGAAACAACTTTCTTATTTTCATATAGACAAGTAACCGGTAGCGTTGAGGTGTAACACAAGGTCCATCCAGGGTTCTTTCAGCTTGTCGCCATTGTAAAAACTGGTCCAACGTTTGATGAGTAGGTTCAAGTATCTTTATTCAGGATGGTTCATACTCCTCAGCCTGCTAGTCCCAGCTCCAATCAGCTTACCAACAGTTCTCCATTTCAAAGAAATACATTCCTACCATGAAGCTTAGGCGCACAGGGCCCGATCACCAAGGAATGGCAATAACACAGGGTTTCTATTCAAGAACCTTTACAATGGCTCAAAGGCATAAGCACAGGATACCACATAAGGCCATATAGATCTTCAATTTTCGATGACTAGCTAATGCCCAGATACCGCTTTGGTTGCTTATTTACACAGGTAGCAATATCTAGCAGAAAAACATTAGTCTCATAATTACAAAGAATCACTTTGGTTTTTTTTCCTATTTATTCTGCAGCACGCTGACTCCTGGTACAAAGAGAAAACCTCAACAATGTTCTCTTGTGAACTCCGGCTAGGCTTCAGTAGCAGCATTATGTCATCAGCATAGAGCTTTATTTTACCAGTCTGTGGTATAGGAGGGTAAATCTCCCAGTCCTTCCCAATTGCAATCGCCAATATCACAATTAAAAAAGCAAATAATACTGGTGACAGGGAGGAACCCTGCTGGGTGCCATGATGGACTTGCATTAGACCAGCCTCTGCTGCATTAATGTTAATCTTTGCTTTGGCCCACTCATATATCTTGTAAGTTCACCTCATGATCTGGGAGAGTATATCTCCAAAATACCGAAAAGAGTCTCCTAGACCACAAGGTCAAAGGCCCTCCCTGCATCCAAAAGAAAGACTTCAGCTGGGATATTATTAATGAAGAGTTAGGCCAGCACCTCTGCTAAATAATGTGTATTTGCCCCTAGCTAGCGCCCGGCAATGAAACCATTCTGGTCCTAATGTATCACATGCATGGTCCATGTTTGCCTATGACAAAAAAATCAGCATTAGAGATCCAGACAACTGTACAGGTGGGCACTCAGGGCAGGGATACACGTCTTCAACCATGCAGATGACTTTTCCATCCCAAAAGGGTCCTTTCTGTCTTGTGTGCGGTACAGGAATGATTTTCAGAGGATCAGCCACAATGCGACAGGCTCGAGAAGAGAAGCACATTTGGGGTCTTTAGTAAACCAGTAGTACTGAGGAAATTATTTACAGTACTAAACTCGTTTTAATTCTTTTGTGTCTAAGAGCATCTTTGGTTGCGTGGTCAGCATGGGGGATTGATTGGCCAATGTACCTGCGTACTACTGGTAATGGAACAAAAGCCCCTCCACCTTTCTTTGTCACCAATTCATGATATCAGCCATAACAGTAGTAGTGAAACAGACCTGGTGCATGGAGTGGAGCAGGACCAGAAATAGCATGTGGCTGCATGAGACGTCAGAGCAATTTTGGTACGGATGTGGCAAACGAGGCATTAGTGCATAGGGACGTGGAGGACCTGCAGTGATACAGGATTGGGAGTTACATGGGAAATGGTGTGGCAAGGGATCAACATCGTGCACTATATCAAGATTAGGGTCACCAGGGTTGCGGAAATAGCACAGTAGCACTAGAGTGACTGTGGGGTCGGTCTATGAGAGGACTAAGATCAGGGCTGAGATTTATCAAAGGGTTGAGTTTCCCTTGCAAGGCCAATGTAATTCTTACGTAAGGTGGCTTTGCATGACTTAAGGCTTGACTTAAAGATTGCTTTGCTTGGCAAATCTGGAGTAATGCAAAGTGTGCACATTGCTGCCTTGCATAACTCTGAGCCGAGAAGGCATTACATGGGTGGAGCGTGGGTGTTACCACGCATTCACCCATGCTTTTAGGTGCATTCCCAGATTTACCAAAACTAGAGAATGCGTTAGATTTGTATGCATGCCCGATAGAGGCACAAAAAGGCAAAATATCTTTATTTCTACTCGTTGCTTCCTCTTTATAAGTGGGCTGCATTCGACTCAAAGGATTGTTTTAGTGCAAGGGTGCGTGTTTTGGTGCTGGGCAGCATGTAGCACGCCAGTGCAGTGAGAGTGATGGAATGTCCCACATGTTGCTAAATAGGGGGCCCGGGTGCACGGCTTGTGCTTCGCTGGGGCTGACGTTGCCCTCCTCTACCTTGTGGCGTGCTGGGGCCTCGACCAGCATTGACGGTGCTGGAATTCACCAAGGTGCCTTCCCGTGTAACAGAGGCTGGGCAGCAGCCCGTCTGATCCTGCTGGGAGGCTAAGCATTGCTTGTTCTCGTGGGACTGCTGAAGGTGGACTGTTCAGTGCGTGGCAGTGACCACGCTGATTGCCTGTCAGAAAGTCTGGGCCCCGTGAGCCAATCCCTCAGACTACTTGTCGCCTGCGCTTGCCCCATCCACATGTGGACCAGCTAAGCGTGCACTGACCGAACTGCAGTGCCTCTGATGCCAGGGTGACACCTGGAACGTGTCTGAGCGGTAAGAGGGCAGGTGGGAGCTGCACACTGTATTGAAGCAGGGGGAGTCCTACCTACCACTAAGTGTGTGTGTAGCCATCGCTCTGGTAAGCCTGAGCCCACCTGGACTGGGAGTTAGCATTGCACTGTAACTTTCACGTGCGCTCTGCCTGAAGGACATTACTCTGGGACTGGCTCGACCCACAGTGTTCCTCTGTTTGCGCTACATCTGTCCATAGCAATTTGGGGAGCTGGTCGTCTGCTCCCGCGCGCTCCCGGAGGCTTTGAGGCATCCTACTCCCCGGGTCCTACCCAGCTATCTGCGCCACATTTCCACACGCGCTAGACTACAATCAGAAACGCCGTGAGGGGAACGGCTGTATTCATCCACCTCACCTTGTACAGCCGCATAGCCGTAAGGGGAATGGCTCAGCCTCCACGCCACTTTGTCGCCGGGACCAGCCGTGAGGGGAACGGCTTGAAATAACTCCAGTTCCCAGTGGGCATTGCTGGGCGCCTGAGGAGGGCGTCATCACAGGGCGTCTGAAGACCCTGTAAATTCAACGCGGCCCTCACACAGTGCGAAGCCCGGGCCAAGGGCGGGCCCCTCCGTGCCCGTCAGAGTCCTGAAGAGGCCGGGCTGGGCTACCCCTCCAACGTTTATCCTGGAGAACTGGGCTTAAGCTGGATTAAATTGTCAGCACTAACGAAGACAGCCATCAGTGACCCCTTAGTTGTCTGTTTCGTTCTGCCCATTTGCTGCCTACGGCCGTCCCCCTGACATCTGTATTTGGATCTTCATTGGCAGGTGAGCGTGGTTTTTATTGTGACAGTCCTACACAGTTAAAGTTCTACACTGTAGTAATAATGGGGAAGAAGAGTGGGATGTCCTGTACTCGCCCCACCACAAGTATAAACAGTATGCTAGAACGAGCTGTAAGTATTGTCGCCAATGAAATTGAACATTTAGAGAGGCGCCTATCTATGGGGGCTGCGTCTGGTCAGGTTGGGCCTTTGTTGGAGGTGGTTGCATTGGATCCCATGCTCAGTCCACCTGTTTCTACCTCTATTTCGCAACCGAATACAATGAGCCCCCTGCAAGGTTTAAATTCTACTTTGAGCCATGTAGGCGGCATTACCAACGCTGCTAATAATGACTTGCCTCGTGTCTCAGGTAATGAGGACAACATGGTTAATTTACCGGGCATTTCGGATTCTATGATTATTTCTCCCACCCTGGGCGCTAAAAGGAAAAGGAAGTCGGCCAAACCTGTGTGCACTAAAAGTAAACAACCGCCACGTAATATTCCCTCTTGTACATCAATGAGTTCATGGCTTAAGTGCCCTCCTTCCTCCTCTACCTCCACCTCTATTGTTAACCCTGTGATAGATGCCTCTGTCACTATTGCAAGCAGGACAATTGCTACTCAGACTGACTGTTATTCTTCTTGCCTTTTGGGTGGTTCAACGGACAAAAATGTTATAGATAATATTGTGAACATTGTTTCAACTAGTATTAAAGGCCTGATTGATAAACATTTCACTACCCTATGGAAACGCTTAGACCGATTAGACACCTTGTCTAATAATATAAGTTCTCAAATAAAACCTGTCAAACAGGTAACGACTGTGGGGGGAAGCAACAATGGGACTATTTGTGAACTTGCTATTATTACAAATCCAAATTCACAGTCATTAAAGTCCTCCTCCATCGCTAAGGACTCATGTGTTACCTGTACCAAAATTAAGGGATGTTTTACATTGGGAGTTGCACCATCATCAGTAGAAACACAGCCTAGAATAGATCCTCACAGTGAGGCTGGAAGTATAGCATCCTTACCACCTATTAATGCCCCTTCACTTTTTAACCTTAATACAGTGCCGCAGACCCATCAGGGCCTGACCAATTCGATTGCGGAACCACAGAGAGAGGGTATTTCATCCCCGAGGCTATAGATGACTTAACACCCTGCAATGAGTTATTAAACTTACCTCCCGCTGCTTGCCCATATGTGCTAGTTTTAGCCGGAGTACCCCCTCTTAGAAGTAATCAGGGAGTATCTTGGGACCAACTCCAAAATAAATGTCCAGACTGGCTTATAAAACATAGGGGCCTCCGGGAGTCACAGATTGGAGAAATCATTATGGCCCGCAGGGTTGGGTGGGTTGGGACTCATATTAAGGACATCCAGGGTGACTGCATTGTTATTAAATTCCGTCACCCAAATATGGTGAGGTCTCTGCTGTCATCATATGGAACAAACATTGCCAGAGCAACTAAGATCTGGCCGTTGCACCTAGGTCATTTTTATAAGCCCTCCACTGAGCATAAAATTATAGCCCCATTCAACACTAAAACACATAATAGGTTTTCTCCCCTATCGGACCTGGACCAGCAAGATTGACTGGTTTCACCGGCATTATTAGATAACACTTTGACTAACCACTGTCTGTCAAATGTGTCTACCTCCATATTACCTCTTATTGAGCCTGTGGATTGTCACATTGTAACGCCCTCATCTTTGAACGTCCATGAGAAAAGTTTGTCGTGGAATATAGCGGGCCTAAGGTCAAAAAGAGGCCTTTTAAATTGGGGATTTTTTTTAGCAGATCATCATATCATTGCCTTTCAGGAAACGTGGGAGGTAAATGACTGTTTCTATTGAGATGGTTTTAAATCTTTTTGTAAATATGCTATTCCCTTCAATATGGGTAGAGCACAGGGGGATTACTTTTAATGTTTTCACTAAAACTCTCCTGTAAATTCCTAATGGTTGAATGTAAATCTCATCACTTGCTAGCGGTAGAACTCTCATTTAAAATTTGCGCTTCTTTGCTAGTAGTAAATTTCTATAATTCCTTCTCCAGAGATTACGAGCTGGAACAATTGCTAACCTTAGAGGAGTTTCTTGAAAATTATGAGGAGGGGAAATCTTCACATTATGATTTAATAATTTTAGGGGATTTTAATATTCATTTGTGCACCTTAAACTGTATTATCGAACTGGACCAAGGGGAGTTTCCCTCTACGCTAAATCATTTTGAACATACACCAGCTGGTACTTGTTTTGGAAAACACCCTTTCAGCCCATAATTTACTCTGCCCTTGGCAAAAAAACAGCGGGGAGTCAGTACCAACTTATACAGGGAACGGAAGGTCTAGTACCATTGACTATATTTTTTTGACTGCATCACTAGCTTCAAATATTGTGGACTAAACAGTTTCTTGGTCATGTTACAGTGACCATAGTCCCCTTATACTTACAATCTCACTTTCTGCGATTGAATTTGAGGGGATAACTACCCATATTATAAATAAAGATGTTACCACCAAAGACCAAAATCGCAGGTTAAAATGGGAAAGTATTATCCCAGTTAGCTTCCTTGAAAACCTGTATACTTCTTGTGCTTCGGAAATCCAACTCTGCCTAGATTCATCCATGGAGGATTATACCATTCTAGAAGCCTTCGAAACATTAACAAAACATATCTCTACAGAACTTACTGTTGTGAGTAAGGTCAGCTGTTCGAAGGCCGAAAGATGGTTTGATAGCTCTTGTTCTAAAACTCATAGGGAGCTTTTACAGGCCATCAAACGTATCCCTAGAGATACAGCAGAAATTAGAGCTAAAAGGATGGCTTATAAATCGGCTATTCAAAACAGAAAGAATCAGTTAAAAGAACAGGCGTGGGAAGCCCTGAGCGAAGCATGTGTATTGAAAGATAGTGCGAATTTCTGGTCAGTAGTTGATTCCAAAAATGTAAATAAAGAGTGTTTAATTCCAGCTGATCAATGGGTTCTGCACTTTAGCCGCATTTTTAATAATGTCACTATAGAAGAAATTACAGAGCCCGTGCAGGATGAGCATATTAGTGCAGGGCTTATTTTTAGCGCAGAGCAAGTTTACAATGCAATTTTATCCACAGCGGGGGGAAAGGCTCCGAGCCCCGATGGGGTACCAACAGACCTGTTTAAGACTGACGCTAGTGTTTGGTAGAGAACTTTAGCACATGTTTTTAATGCTGCGTGTTCACAAAGTCTTCCGTCATCCTGGGAAAAGGCAGTCATTGTCCCTATTTTTAAAAAAGGTGCACGAGACGACCCTATAAGTTATAGGCCGATCTCTCTTTTAGACTCTGCTGTTAAAATTATGGGCAAAGTCATTTTAGAGCGCCTGACGACTTGGTTAGACCCTTTAAACGTTATTTCCGATCTACAATATGGTTTTTGGGCGGATAAAGGGACTCTGGACCAATGCCTTAATTTACATTTAGTCATAGGAAAGTATACGATTGCCAAAAAGGGAGTATTACATTTGGCTTTTATGGATCTGACACAAGCGTTTGATTGCGTAAATAGGTCCAAACTATGGCTAATTTTAAGGGATATGAACCTTGAACCCCAGTAAGTGGCTTTTTTTATTTAAGATTCATGAAAAAAACACGGCCGCAGTCACATATAATAAAAATGGTGACTTGACAAGCCCTTGGGATGTAAAGAGGGGGGTACGTCAGGGATTTATACTGGTCCCCCTCCTTTTTACTCTTTCTATAAACAAGCTGGGGGATTTTTTAACAACTAGCTGTATAGACATCCCTAGGGTTGGTGACAAGAAAATCCCTGCATTGTTATATGCAGATGACACGGTTTTACTTGCAAGAACAGCTGTGGGGTTCCAAAGATTACTAGATGGTTTTATAGTTTTTATGGATTCTTTAGGTCTATCAATACATTTTAAGAAGTCACATATAATGACTATTGGTTCCCGAAAACCTACGAAGTTCAAATTCCATTGTAAGGAGGTTGAACTAACAAAAGTCCCAACATTTCCATTTTGGGGGGTACACTTTGATGACCGTGGTTCGTGGGGAGCACAAGTTATACAAAAAAGAATACCTTGACCAGAGCAACGGGGGCTACCCTAAACTTTGCCAAGAGACTAGGAACTAAACCTTTACCCGCCCCGTTGAAAGTTTATAAAGAAAAGTGTATCCCCATGGCTTCCTATGGTTGTGATATTTGGGGCTATAGGGAAGGTAAAGAGATTCAAAGAGCCGAAGATAAGTTTTTACGTAAACTATTGGCGGTACCTTCCACCACCCCGGCATTTATTTTACATGAAGAGGTTGGGGTGGGGTATATTGAGGATGAGATAGCGATAGCCCCTTTGCTACGTTGGCTTAGAGTTTGGGCTAGCCCCAGCACAAAATTAAACCAATTGGTAATCATGGATTGTATAGCTTTGGATAGAGCGTTGGATATTCCATGGTTGAAGTATATAATGGACTTGACTAAATGGCTAGGTTGTCCAGACTTATATAATAGGCCGAAACCGATGGGCAAATCTAAAATTAGAGCCATTAAATCACAGTTTTTGGAGAAGCAACAGGGCCTTAGGGAGGAAAAGGAGTTAATAAAACCAACGGTTAGAAGATATATCACATTACCCTTGTACAATCAAGTTCAACCATATTTACTTATTGTAAATAATGCTTTTAATCGTTTTTTGCTAACAAGATTTCGATTACATTTGATCCCTTGGTTTTATCTGTCCCACAAGGTGTGGCGAAACAAGGTACTCGTAAACCTTGTCCTTGTGACGATTTTTCATTACAAGATACTTTACATTTTATCTTTTTCTGTGAATTTTATGTTCAGCTGCGTAAAAGATTTATACTTCCCCTTCTTAAAGATTGTCATTTTTTCCAAGTTAGGCCCGCTATGCTATACCTCCAAATGCTATCTTTGCCTATGGTTTG
The DNA here is from genome assembly GCF_964204655.1 of Triturus cristatus. Taxonomy (NCBI): domain Eukaryota; kingdom Metazoa; phylum Chordata; class Amphibia; order Caudata; family Salamandridae; genus Triturus; species Triturus cristatus. Next base: position 630,865,134 of record NC_140587.1, read on the forward strand.
TTTTGGGGTTGCAAGTTTTTTATCAGGAGCCATTCGATGTAGAAAAAACTGTCATTTTAACAATTACTATCAAATCATAATTTTTAATGTAATCCTGATTATTCAAATGTTTACTGTTATTTAAACTGTAAATTTAGCACGTTGCACTTTATACTACAGCATTTTGCACATCACTGGATACCCCCGTTCTATTTAGTAATTTTAAATTGCAGTGTCTACTATACTGTGAGCACTAAAATTCACTTCTTAAATATTAATATTTGTCCAATTGTTTACAATAATGTGAATGTAGAATTTTGTACTCCACCAGTTAGTATTTGATATTTTATATGTTTTCATCTGCTCCAGCCAGGAATTTTAACTTGTCTCCTTATTGTATATAGTAAGGTGAATTTGGCTCTATGCACTTTACATGAAACCCTCTGCTCTATCCGATAATTTTAACTTTATCTTTTGGTCTATAAAACTTTAAATTTTAATTATTATTTTTAAAAGCAATGTCTTTTTTTTTTTGATGAAATGTTTCCTCCTACATGTTCACTTTTATGGCATTCATTTGTCGAATAAAGTATCTTTGACTTGACTTGACTTGCTAAATATGATGCATCCCAGCCCTCTTCATTTGATGCAGCACAGTGTAGGAAGTTGTCTAGCTGTGTTGCGCTCCGTCAAATAATGATAAATCTGGACCCAGTTGCGGCACAGGACAGGATAAGCCTAATGAATGGTATTCACTGAGAAACTCAGCACTAGATTTGAGTAACACAGGCAACAGAGTGGGACAAAGTGAGATGCAGGACTGGGTTTGATCTGCAATGTACTACTGCAAGCAATATTTGACACTTACTTATTCACCCACTCTCTCATTCCCTAGTGACACTCACTTTTCACAGAAGAATTTGTGTAAGAATGCAAATGCGATGGTAAGTCGTATGACAAGTAGTTGCATTGAACTAGGTGAGATGCAGGACTACGGTGTAAGTAGGGGCGAGATACTGCATCCTCTTTAAAGAGAACGTATTTTTCCTGTTTTGTGAACTTTCCACTCTCAATAGGGAGGGAGCTGTCTCGCCATTTAGAGCTACCACAGCTTGCAGAAAACGATGAACCCTGGGGCCTCTGGAGAGAACCCAATAGTCCTTGTATTAATGATGAGTGGGCGTAGGACTGAAACACACATACCAAGAGCACCACTCCAAAGCGTCCATATATTTCATATTGGCATCGTACTGCAGGTGCTTAGGAAAAACAAAACGAACGGGAGGGCACAGCAAGAATACCCTTCTTTTGCGTTCTATCCAGTTTGTGCTGATAATGAGAAGCAGCTGCAATCTGCATATGGCAACAAAAGACATTCAATTGCTGCTAACAGCAATTAAATGTTCAACCAAAGAAATACAAGTAAAAAATGATTTTCAAAATACTCAAAACGCGTTGTTTGTTAAAGCTACCAAGACATGCGAGAGACACCTTTTTTAAAAACTATTAGGTAAGACTTGATGCATGTTCTCTATCGGTTTGAGAATCATGTGTGTTCTTATAGTTCCAAAGGAGCCAGCATTTCACCCACAAAAATATAATGGAAAAAGGCCTGTCAGTTACCTAGAGCACAATGTTACATGTTTTTACTATGTGTAGGGAACCATAATTTTAAGCAATGGGGAAGGGAGAGGCTACAGTCTTAATAGGAGCTGTGACAATTTGACTTTGCATTGAAACGGGTTTCTGTGAGGAATACCTGTTCAAAGTTTAACTTGTTCATAGTTTTAATGAAAATCATATACTCCCCGTTATACACCCAAATGTTCATGTGGTGGGGGTAGGCTGTCAATGAAAGTAAATACTGCGTCTTTAAAGCCAATAGTGGGCATCCTTACCCCAAAAGAGATTAGGAGTAAAATTTAAGTTGAAGTGTTATTTGTAAGAGGTCATCCTGAAATGTGAATTGCCTCTTCTGAAAAACACTGCTAATAAGCTTCAGGCAGGCTATATTTATTAAATTAAAGCATAGATAATTCATGAAGATAATCTTCTAGTCTATAAATGTCATTATTATTCTGGATATTATAAATGCTGCAAATTTAAGTATGTAGCATTTTCCCAGGAAAAGTGTAGCTGGAAGTAGGGAAAACCTTTCTTTGTGTCTGTCTTCCCATAACTTGTTGCGTAAACTAAAGCTTTAGCTTTGTTCTACAGGGTTTGTTTTCACACCCATGGGTGACATGAGTAAACTTAATTCAATGCACCAATGCTTGAATGTGAATGAGAGGTTATTCTAGCTCCGCAGAACCCAGCCCAATACATAGTTGAAGTGGCATTAATGCTTTTGGGTTACTAACAGTCCCTAAACAGGGACCCAGAGATGCTGTGGTGATGGGAAACAATCCTATTATATTCTCCTTAATATCACACACACACAAACTGCGCTAAAAAAAGACTTTAACTAAAAAGCATTTCATTTCAACAGTCTCAACCTGTTGCTTAGCACATCTAAAATACCCACAAAGAATATCAAGATAACAGCACAAATTAATGTTGTGAACACGGAGAATAAAATGGCCATTTCTACCATAGTTGATATGTCATCTTAAAATCTAACATTCTAAAACCTGTTTCTATCCGCTACACTAGGAGAGCATGGAGAAGCATAACTTGCATCTTGAGTTTCCTATGGAAAACCGGCACACTGTCAGGAAGGCCATGCTCCCTGCAAAAGGTAAAGTTATATCGCATTAGCTCCTCTCCCCCCTGACTTGGTTTGGTATCAGCTATCAGTAGAAAGTGCGATGCAGCAGCATCTCTGACAGTCAAGATCTTCTCGGGCAGGATCTTGTTCGTTAATCATGAGCAAAGGAGTGGTCAAGTGGCAGCCCTTTTATGTAGTATATTATCTAAGAAAGGAATTTCTGGCATAACTTCAGAAATGTCTGATATAACCAATGTACATCAAGATGCGAGCCTTAGACACATTCTTAACAACAAATAAGATAGAGACACGTCAATTCAGACTACACTGTTTTGGCTATTTTTCTTGTCTGACCTTGAAATAGAGATAACAAGGCTCTTATCCCAAACTGATGTCACATCAGATGTCTTATCAATGTCACTGTCTGAGTGACTTGCCAATTTCACCGGTTCTTTGAAAGATAGGGAGAGATAACATATGCTTCATAGGCAGACAAGTTGGTGAATCTTCAAAAATAGAGAAAACGAAGTCACGGTCTGCTCAAGATGGAGTTGGGCCTAATGGTCTTTACATCAAACTGAACGTTTTGCAGCTGCTCAACACATTTGCCTAAATAACAGTTGCGCAACCAAGAAGAAACTTTTTGGACATTATCATTTATTCAAAGATACAGCCGTGTATATGAGAAGGTAGGTTTCTCCTTAGCATTACTATACCACCCAATACAGAATACAAACACTCCTGCTCGTCAAACACACAACCCTTCTGTGCTGGGAGCCTGCATTGCTGGGTGGGACATAATTGCAGAAGGAGGGGGCCTGCCCAGTTTCATCATTAGTGCCATATTCTCTTTTAAGATTATGAAGATGACAGTGAAAGGGTAGGCACAGCCCAAATATGGACCATCAACATGCATCTACTGGTGTAAGTTTACTTGGGTTTGTGGTCCTCCTGAGATCCCCAATGGTCTAGTGGGGCACATGGAGACTACCACCACACCGGGGGCGGTCCAATTGGCACCTCACCAGGAAGTCATCATTACATTCCTCATCTGCTCAGCAGTCGCTTCCCCTAATGTTCAAGTCAAGAACTGACTGAAAAGCATGAGAGTGTAAAGAGTGTTAAACTTTGTGTAAATGTGAGGGGAGAGTAGGGCAATAATGCCATTTAGACTGGTATCTGCAATTTATTTTATTGCTTATGTTTGTGTTCATTTTGCAGAATAGTATTCTTATCTTAACAGCAAACCCCATTCATAAACAAATAATTTCTGAATTTGGGTTTAGTTTAAGATAATTACTTACCTTGTTTAAATAAGAAGTCTAATAATTGACCCAATATTGCTAGGTAGGATCCACCAATCTGGCTCAAAATAATTTCCAGCTGGAATAGGTTTATACCTGCTGTGGACAAAAGCCAGAACAAATGCATCCTATATATTTTAGGGAACAGAGGCAGTCTGCAGGTACTGGAATGATGCCCCCCATATAAAAATGCTAACAGTGCAAGTGTCAAACCTGCCCAGTAGCAGGGTACAGTGTGAAATATATTTTGCCACATGCCAGGCGATAGCCAATGGTTGGTCCTGTGATCAGGTGACTCACCTGAATGATACACATGAACATTGGTTTGGTGTTTGCTTGCATGTTGGTTCTTCGGAGGCTTTTACTATGTTGTGTACCTAATCTGAATCAGGAGTTTTGCTTTTGCTGTCCAAATGCGACATCCAAACAAACTATACAATGGATGGAATGTAGGGAAACAGGGTGAGGAGCCTGACTAATAAGAAAACAAAAAATATTGTGGTTTGGTTTGGTGTTGCTCTCTGTGCTACACCACATGACGCATTAAAAGTAGGTAATAAAACTGAAACAAAAGATTTGCAAGGCAAACTACATTTCCTTATTGTCACCTACCATTTCGATTGTCACACCTTGCAGTTAGCAGTCTGTGATGATCCCAAGAGAGAACAAAACATTCTTTCATTAGTGCACAAAAGTTATTATTTGGGGTGGATGATTGCCTTCTTCCAGGAATAACAACACTAACATGTCAGGGTAAACCTCAAAGTCACTATGTTAACCTGAGCAAGCCCCCTGGTAGCTATGCCACTGAGCAGAGAAGCTTAATTTAGGCCAATATGTAAAGTATTTATGCAGTAACAAAATGGTAATAAAGATAAAACACCAAACAATAAAAATCTCAAACTGTATTAGAAAAATAGAGTAAAGTGTAATAAAGAAAATTACACTAAAACACAAAAAAAACCAGTAAGAGGAACCGGAGGTATAAACTTTTAAATCCTTAGGTAAAAATAGCACCAAAAAACATTAAGTACCACTGGTAGTCAATTGAAGTCTATGGAAGTGGCAGACCAAGACCTAGGTGCGATTTTAGGCTTACTACGATGGAGCACGGGTCAGATACACCATGCGGATTCATCTCGGTCAAATATTTGACCTTGTCTTTTTTATAGCACTCACAATTCTTGAGCAGGTCAAGCGTGAACCTGTGTCCAATGAAGGTGCATCGAAATCAGACACCATTTCCGCGAGGTCCCGTTGGCAAGTCTAGAGTTCTTAGAAATCCAAAAAGTTACTAAGTCACAGGTTTTCATGGTTTATGCAGCACCTCCTCTGGGTCACTTCTAAGGCTCCTTGGGCCTTCAGCATGCAAGCAGAGGCCAGGACTCATTCTAGCAGATGTCATCAGCAAAGTCCAGTCCAGAGCCAGATTGTACTGGTCAACTGGCCACTTCAGGTAAAAGGTCTTTTGCTGCTTGTTCTGTCCCTGTAGCCACACAAGAGATCAGCCAACTGACCCCTGGAGTCCACTTCTTAATCATGGGTCCATGAAGGAGCAGATCCAGCCCTTCAGAGCTCCTCTCAGGTCACAGACAGCAGGTTCAGTCGTCTTCTGATCTTCTACAAGTCCTGACAGTGTTCTGAGGAGGGGGCTTTAGGTGCCACATGTATGCTTGGCCACAGCTTGTAGGTGTAGGTGACTCTTGGCCCTTTACTAAACAATGAGACAGACGTTCTCAGGGGCAATCGCACCCATGTTTGCAGCAGTTTATATTTATCATACTGCAAACAATCCCACATTGCACCTTATGTACAAAATTCGAGATGTGTGAATCATTCTTTCTTTGTTCAGGGCCTTTGTGCCCATCCAGAGGTGTGGCTAGTGAAATGAGCAGTCCCCCTCCTCTATGATAATTTAAGACGGTTTCTGGATGTAGTGTGCCAGTCTGACTATGAGGACCAGGATGGTCCTCTGCAAGTGTCACCTGACATTTTCTTGTGACAGGGCAGGCCCCCTAGAAGTTTATTAAGCTTCTGGGCCTACTCCAGCAAGTCCTCCTGCCAGGAAAAGAAAAACACCTTCCCATACCCAGGCCATTGTCACTGCTCTAGGAGTCATTTTCACACCTCATTAAGTTTGAATGCACAGCTGCTGGAGAGCTAATGTAAATTAGCCTCCTGGAGCGTCAGGCAGGGAAAAGGTAACTTTGTAAAAGTTATTATTCCTAAATATCTATTAAAAATCAGACTTCACCATTGAATTGCGTGTTTCATAAATATTAAAAAAAAGTCTTTGAATGACTTCTGTCTCCAATTCCAGTTAAAAGGAGCAGATTAATATTAATTATATAAACTTTGACATTTTCTATGATTCAGCCATAGCCCTGCCAGTGAAAATAACTTTTAGGGCCTAGACACTGGAGGAACATGACAATTTCTTTTCCGCACATATTCCACTTTTAAATATCAGCGGCCTTACCTTTTGGGCAACAAGATGCACTTGGGGTGACTTATTAATATTCAAATGAGTCTGTCAAAAAGTGTTATTTTGACAGGTTTGACATCGCGTTTGAAGGCTCATGGAGTCAGGTAGATCATGGTAAGACTGAAACCATGTTTTCCAGTTCCACTCTGTGGAGGGCACGATAGATACTGCAGTCCACAGGAGGCATTTAATTCCAGGTCATGGGTGCATTTTCTATACCATATACTAAGGACTTAGAGGCGAGTACATAAGCCAATTAGGAATAAGCCATTTTAACCATGTCTAAAGGGAGAGTAATGTTACCTCTATTTAGCAGGGGCAACATTGCATATAGTTCTAAGTCCAGAAGATATAGGGTCTAGAATAAGGCACCAAATCTCGAGTGGACATAAAGAAAAGACAGATTTCCAACTGTTAAAATGTATGGAGTGACATTAGGCTAGCACTACCGGTTGTCATTAGTACAGTTTATTTACTCATGAGGATCAGGATAAGATCCACAAAAGCTCACTGGATGAGTGGGTGGCTGACAGAGAAAATCAGTTCATGAGCTTTAGCCTAGGTGCTTAATGATGGTTAGAGCTACCGCGCAGTGCTTAAATTGTGAAACAATAAGTGCTGGTGCCCGATATTCTGTTCAGAGGCCCTTGTCCGATGCAATAAAAATGCCACATACCAATGCTGCACAGTCTTTAATCCTCCTCAGGCATCTTTAATCCACTAGCGGATGTTGTCTGCCCTTTTATCTCACTCTTACAGGTTCCTTCTTTCTCCTTTTGTGACAGGTTTTCTGTCATTCTATTTCATCTTCTTTACGGTTCATGTGTTTTTCACTCTCTTGCTCTCGTAAAATTTCTGATGAGGAAAAATAAGTTCTGGTCCCCAAAATAAGTGCCAATGCACCCTACCTGCAACCACAAACTCAAATTAGGCATTGCCGATGTTTCATCTGCTAAGTGTGAGGATCCGACTGTGTACTGACCACCACATTCAATAAGTGTGGGCTCGTTCTTCATACCACAAATCCTCCTAACAAACTCCACTTCACACATTGATGGTCATGGTCATGGTCTCACTGCTGGTTGGTGAGTTTGAAGAGAAGAAATTATAAAATTCAGGCAAGGAGTAGACAAAGGAAGATATCGCATGTAAAGGAGTAATGAGCTATAACTCTAACATCCTACTACAAATGTGTTGGTTGCATCTATTAGAAGTGACCCACCCATTGGCCCAAGTTAGAAGCAATGCACCAATGCTGAGCAATTCTGCACTAGGTATTCAGCAATTTGGTGCCGGCTGATCCGTGCAAAATGTAATTTGGTGCAAACGCTATTTTCCCAACGCCAATAAGTGCACATTACATTTTTCAGAGGTAAGCCACTGCAAAAGGCAGTGCAGGAGCGCCCGGTGCTCTCGTAAAATTTCTGATGAGGAAAAATAAGTTCTGGTCCCCAAAATAAGTGCCAATGCACCCTACCTGCAACCACAAACTCAAATTAGGCATTGCCGATGTTTCATCTGCTAAGTGTGAGGATCCGACTGTGTACTGACCACCACATTCAATAAGTGTGGGCTCGTTCTTCATACCACAAATCCTCCTAACAAACTCCACTTCACACATTGATGGTCATGGTCATGGTCTCACTGCTGGTTGGTGAGTTTGAAGAGAAGAAATTATAAAATTCAGGCAAGGAGTAGACAAAGGAAGATATCGCATGTAAAGGAGTAATGAGCTATAACTCTAACATCCTACTACAAATGTGTTGGTTGCATCTATTAGAAGTGACCCACCCATTGGCCCAAGTTAGAAGCAATGCACCAATGCTGAGCAATTCTGCACTAGGTATTCAGCAATTTGGTGCCGGCTGATCCGTGCAAAATGTAATTTGGTGCAAACGCTATTTTCCCAACGCCAATAAGTGCACATTACATTTTTCAGAGGTAAGCCACTGCAAAAGGCAGTGCAGGAGCGCCCGGTGCCCATTGAAAAAGAAAAAAGTCACCAGTGCAATGCACGTGATCCAGCCGCTAGCTTGCTGTTCCAATCTGCAGTATTTTGTCAGAAACCCTCTAATTGTCCAATATTTCTTAACAGAGGTCTAATAAGTGAACGTTTAGCTTTTGCAGAATCCATGTGCGGCGCAGCTTATTGCTGAAGTGTGTCATCACTCAGCATATTAGTACAATTTCTCTATTCCAGATTTACTATACATGCAATCTCCCGACGAATCCAGCAACAGATTCTGTGAAGCCAAACAGATGAGTATTTTTTTTTATATTTTCGAATGGCCAGAATTATACTAGATCCCTTGACATTTCTATTATGATTATATTTTAGTTGATGTCTCCCATTGACCCTCCTATATTTATTAAACTGATCCCAGAGCACTCCAAGTCAGTTACATTTTACAGAAAAAAACTGAATTACAGCAAAAGTAGTTTCTTTATTGTGCCAGGCAAGGGATTGTGCTGATCCCTTTCACATCATAAAAACTGCAACTGCTAATGACCTGGATATGGCGAGGCTCGCAGCTAAGTCATAAGCCTGTCATTATCAGGGGAGGTTTGCAATAAACACACTGCATTGTATACTCTTCGGGGGAACGGGGTGGGAGTTAAACAACTTGGCCCACTACAGATCTCCGATCACCTCCCTACACTGCAAAGCATAGAAAACCCTCAGGGGCAGACTTACAAGCCCCCTGCGCCACTTTTGCGTCACTTTTAACATGGGAAAATAAATCTGTGCGTTTAACCCTGTGAGGCCTGCTCATTTGTGCTAGAAATTGAAAATCAGCACAAACCAAAGCAAAACGCTACCACGAAATTCTTTATGTGGTAAAATACAGAGAGGGAGAGGCAGTGTGCTGCTTCAAGTTCCAATTATAGTTCCATAGTTATGGTCGAGAACAAAATGTGAATTTTTCTGCAGAGGTAACAGTGATGTATATTTTTTTAAAAATCAGCTCTGATACAGGTTGTGCTATTTTAGTCAGTGTCATTTGCCCCAAAATCATTTATTGCATTCTGGAAATTTCAGATGTGCCAGCTTGAGGACTGTGTAGATGTTGACAATATAATGAAAAAGGGATGAAGTGAACAGAAGCTAAATGCCAACAAAAAACGAGTTCAGCAGAAAATGCGGGAGTGAATACAAAATATCTGGCGGGATACCACGCCAAGGATGTCAGGCCTCTCCCATCCCAATTCTATGCTTGGTAATATGGAAATGCTGGCTAGATTTCTATCTGATACAAACTTTCAGCCTCATGCATCAAGCCAAAATCCAGTCGGTAAAATACCGAATCGCTAATAGCTCCCGGTATTGAGTTAAAAAAACCCAATCCCAATGCATCAACCCAAAAGCAAAAATCGCTATTTAAGGAATCCTTAAATAGCGATTCCTTAAATAGGGAATCCTTAACTAGCGATTCCTTAAATAGGGATTCCTTAAATAGCGATTCCTTAAATAGCGATTGCATTTAAGGAATCCCAAAGTGAGATTCCTTAAATGCAATGCATCAAAGTTAAAAAATTAGCGATTTCGCTAATAGGGGGAGCAAATTACCATGAAGATGAACTGCATGGTAATTTGCTAAAACTTTGAAAAATGCACTTTTGTGCATTTTTCAAAGTTTCATGTTGCGCACACACATGCCCTTAGAGCATGTGTGTGTGCAACATATGTGCACATATCAATTTCAGGGGTGCAATAAGGTGTCATTTTGACACCCTTGCACCCTTGAAATTGCATGAGCAATTTGCGAGAACCTACTGGTACTCGCTATTTGCTCATGCAATCTCCGATTCATTCCTATGGGCCTGGAGGCCCATAGGAATGATTGGGATGGCATTCCTTAATTGCTACTCGCAATTTGCTAGTAGCAATTAAGGAAAGTTAAGGAATCGCTATTTGAATAGCGATTCCTACATGCATAGCCTTTTGCTATTCCTTATTAGCGAATCCTTATTTTTCGCTAATAAGGAATCGCAAATGCCAATGTTGATGCATATGTCCCTTTGTGTTTTCATGGTCATCTGTCATATCTGCTGGGGCGTCAGTAGCAGGTGTTAGTTTGTTATGGGTAAATTCGCTGGAGTTAAAGGCCTGTCGAAGAGCTTTGATCCATCAACTGCCATTTTTGGGTCCAAACCTTTACAAGCCAAATTCAAATGAACTGGTGCAGAAAACTGCAGAAGAGAGAAACATTTTGCAACCATTCAGAGCCTTTTTATAACAAATACGTTCAATGCAATGGATGCAAAAAATCTGTCATCTCTTTTGAGGCCAGGTCCAAGGCATGGAGCTGGGTGGCAGAATAATCCAGGCTTCAATCAACACAGCAGCAGAAAACCCTAAATGCTTCGTGCTTGAAAACAGGCAGAAGAATAACGAATTTGAATGTGAAATAGAAGCAACTAATAAAATAAAGATGGGTACTGTATGCATTTGAGATAGTTATTTTCTAGAGATCAGAAACCTTCCTCCAGAGCCATTGTTTCAGGAGACTACTCTTCCCAAATAGAAGATAAAGAAGCTCTCTTGCACAGGTCATGTTCCTCCTGCACAAGGGATCAATCCTCTGGGCATGTATTTGAATCTGATTTTAGTGTCAAAGCCAGATGCAAGGTTCCACGCAGCTTTAGATCAGCAGGCCCTGAATCAGTTTGTTCTTTATACACCATTCAAGATCTTATGTTAAATTAATTTTTCAGGATGCGTCCATTGTTCTATAGGTGTGTACCTGGTACAGAACAAACTAAATTCCTACTTTATATAGCTACATGCCAAAGGTGTGATGAAAAAGTCAGGCTTCAAGTTGGGAGAAAAATGCTAAAACAGAGGACTTGAAACATGGGTGAGCTGGGAGAGAAATCTAACGTCTCAGCGCTGCAAGAGTGAATATTGACCCCATTTCAGGGAGGACGATCTCAGTACCCGCATCGGTGTCCTTTTATGGAGATGATTACTGATGAATTGAAGAGGGTTGTTACACAAGGCCTTATGGATAATACAACAGGTTTTGAATTGTATCCGCCGCAAAATTTAAATCCGGATTTTTGGGGTTGGCATGTATGCTCCACGGGAGCCCAAAAATCAAATGAGCTGCAGTATTTTGTATAATCTGGACCTTTTGAAAAATATTTTTGAGAAATTCCAAATACAGAAATGTTTGCATAATTCAATTGTGAGCCTATTAATGCCAAAAAACTACAGTTTGTTTGAAATCAAGAGATAAAGAAGAATCTTCCTCGAGATCTGAATATTTTAGAACCATGATGACACAACCAAATTTATTTGAGCAGTACATTATAGTTGAGAGTCAAGTGTAAGAGCAAAGATAGTATCAAGGAGCACACTAATATCTAAAGCAATTCAAATGTCAAGCACAATATAATTTTTTAAATCATGGCATTAATGAAACATATGTAGACAGGAGTCTTGATAGTTCTTGAATTCAGTTATGTTGCTTTTATTTTCACAATTAGAAGAATTAATACATGCATCAGCCCAGCCAACACATTTTGTCCGTAAAAGGACTTCATCAGGGCTGTAAAAACAATTCAATAAACATTTTTAGTATCAACTAAATGACTTCAAAATTAAATCACAAAACTTATATAAAGACACAGGATAGACAAGACAACTATCAGCAAGACTAGTATGTTCTGTCCCTAATTCTTAGACCAAAAGAGCATCCGTTATTCATTACACAGTCAAAATTGCATAAGCGATCCCCGTTCTTTATATACTCTAATTTACAATAATGATAACAGTTATTTTCACAATCATTTTATACTCATTTTATAATAGATCTACGTAGATCATGAGATCAAAAGAAAACACACTGCACAAATATACAATCTTATCAATACTGGCTAAGTCGATTTGTTCTCAATGCTCTAAGCGTGATGGTAACCAGTTTCCTATAAATGTCACCTTTGAAGCTAAAAAGAGGATAGGTCAAAATATGGCGTGGTATCAATACCAATGGAGCAGGCCTTCCGATGGAGAATAGTTATATTTCGTGTTGTGAATCGCCCGTAGCGTGCTATCAATCACCCAAATTAAAGTCTCGGTTCTTCGGTCCATAAAAATTTAAAATGTAAAGCGAGCCAAGTCCGGAATCCCATTGTATAAAAAAAACTAAAAAAGGGATAAACATATAATCATACTCACTGAGATAAGAATTTCCAAGAATGCAGTGATTCTTTATTGATAAATAGATGCAGTTGAATCTTATCAGAAAAAATCATTCTTGATTAATATACAATCGCTGGGATTCCCCATAGCGTAAAGAAGGCAAGGTCTATGAACAAAGAGCAACAGTAAGATATCATCATAATACTCATTGCCCAAATATACACAATGATGTATCTAGTATCTTAGATACTAGATACATCAATGTGTATATTCATGAACAAAGAGCAACAGTACAATATCATCATAATACTCATTGCCCGAATATACACAATGATGTATCTAGTATCTTAGGGGCCAATTAGGATGGCTGAAGGCCCACCACTGCCGGCCCAGCAGTGGCGGCCCTTCCGCCATCACACAGCAAATTATCCACTGCCCAATTAGGATGCCCGCCACTTCACCGCCAAACGCAATCGTACCGATTGCCTGGCAGACGGTGCAGGGTGCCTCAAAGGGTGGTGGTGCCTAGCAGGCACCGTCCACCAAATTTGGATGTGGGTAAAAAAGGCCTTTCCATGGCGGCAGAAAGGCTGGCGGGGATTGGGGGCCCGTTGCAGGCCCCCCCTTGTTTTGGGGGGAGGTGTTGCTGCACTGGGGGGGTACCCATGGTACACCGCTGCATTTCCCTGCAACACGTGGCAGGCACTGCGTGGTGCATGCCACGTAGTGTAGGGAAATGCACAGCATCACATTTTAACATTGCATACGGTGCAGCAGCCAGCAGCACCATCCACACAGTAAAATGCCCCGGATGCACCCGCTAGTATAGCGGGTGCATCCTAATTGCATTGGTGGGACCGCCGCATGTCTGGCAGGCGGTCCCAAACACCGCAATGATGGCGGGCGGACTAAGGTCCGCCCGCCATCGTAATGAGCCCCTGAGATACTAGATACATCATTGTGTATATTCAGGCAATGAGTATTATGCTCTTTGTTCATAGACCTTACCTTCTTTACGCTACGGGGAATCCCAGAGATTATATATTAATCAAGAAGGACTTTTTCTGATAAGATTCAACTGCATCTGTTTATCAATAAAGAATCACTCCGGGCCCGATTCACAGAACTAACTTAAGACAAAATCCTAAACTTACTACCATTTACTCATTTTAGTATTCACAGAAGGCACTTACTCATTTTGGTATTCACAGAAGGCACTTACTCATTGATGAGTAAGTGCCTTCTGTGAATACCAAAATGAGTAGGTGCACTTACTGTGAATACCAAAATGGTAGTAAGGTAAGGATTTTGTCTTAAGTTAGTTCTGTGAATCGGGCCCTCCAGTCTTGGAAATTCTTATCTCAGTGAGTATGATTAGCTGTTTATCCCTTTTATCCCTTTTTTAGAATTTTTTTATATAATGGGATTCCGGACTGGGCTCACTTTGCATTTTCAATTTTTATAGACCAAAGAACCGAGGCTTTGATTTGGGTGATTGATAGCACGCTACGGGCGATACACAGCACAAAATATATACCTATTCTCCATCGGAAAGCCTTCTCCATTGGTATTGATATCACGTCATATTATAAGTGAGTTATTTGTGTTTAGCTATGAAATTTATTCCGCGAAAAATGAAGATATAGAGACCTTACAACTTATTATAGTGATGGTTCAGTGCTTATTAATTTTGTTTATCCTTAAAACTTATGCTGTGGAGAGTACTAAATGATTTTTAGAAGACTATAACATCTGTTCATGGGGGATTGGAGAAACGTGGAAATAAGATGTAGATGATAACAAACATGATTGACCTATCGTCTTTTTAGCTTCAAAGGTGACACTTATAGGAAACTGGTTTCCATCCCACTTAGAGCATTGAGAACAAATCGACTTAGCCAGAATTTATAAGATTGTATAGATTCTTTGTGCATTGTGTTTTTTCTTGATGTCATGATCTACGTAGATCTGTTATAAAATGTGTATAAAATGATTGTTAAAATAACTGTTATCAATATTGTAAATTACAGTGTATATAGACAGGGGTTCGCTTATGCAATTATGGATGTGTAATGATTAACGGATGCTCTTTTGGTCTAAGAATTAGGGACAGAACATACTAGTCCTGCTGATAGTTGTCTTGTCTATCTTGTGTCGTTATTTAAGTTGTGTGCTTTAATTTTGAAGGTATTTAGTTGATACTTAAAAAAAATGTATTTACCTGTTTTTAAAGCCCTGATGATGTCCTTTTACCGACAAAACGCGCTGGCTGGGCTGATGCATGTATTCATTCTTCTAATTGTGAAAATAAAAGCATCATAACTGAATTCAAGAACTATCAAGACTTCTGTCTACATATGTTTCATTAATGCCATTATTTAAAAGATTAGATTGTACTTGACATTTGAATTGCTTTAGATATTAGTGTGCTCCATGATACTATCTTTGCTATTAGAAGAGAAATTAGTTTTCTCTGAAATTTTACTACTCAGTAGTGGGGTCAAGTCAAGTGTGAGAACCTTTGTGCTATATCAGATTTTGAGGATGTATTTACTGGTGCAGCCCATATAGCCCACACTACTGTTCTGTTACCTTTTGTAGTCAAGTGTATGATCTAGGCTCCTGACAGCTTTGATTTGAATCAGCTTAGTGCCTTTTTCAGTTGGCCAGTATGTGTCCAACCAAAGGTCAGTGCAGCCAGTAACAGCCAGAACCTCTGGGTTTTTTCAAACTTTAGCTTGTGCATATTGCTACTGAGAAAACCCGGGCCGTTTAAACATATACCCTCACCTAGATGGTCTTTGTTGCTGCACAAAAGTTAAGAGGGAGTACTCAATCACAATTTATATTTTCAATATAGATTAACCAATTTGGTCACTCAATAATCCATTCCACAACTGAATATGAGATTAGTAAGGTTGAATTATACATTTTAAAAAAGGTTTACATAAGTCAATCTTAGCATAATGGTATACAAATACAGAACAAATAAAACGTGTCCAAATCTCCTTAGGATATTTACCCTATATAACAAAAAGCCAACAATTAGTTCTATAATGCCAATGCAAGTAATCAGGAAAAAGAATTCAGCATTACATTTCATCAAATGATTCTCAAAGGCAAGCATGAACACGCTATCTCTCCCTACACTGCCTTGAAAAGGGAAAACCCTAGACTAAAGGGTTGAATAAGGAGGAAAATTAGAAAGGTGTTAGCTGTCAGAGTCTTCAGTAGAAGAGACTCCAACCAAGGGTCAAGTAGCATGAAGCAGAAGCTTCAAAGTAGAAGCAGAGGTATGTACCTCAGGAAATCTCCTGATCCTCACTAATTTACAGCAGAAGATATTAGTTTTGCATTCAAGGTAGACAATCCCACATGACTTCCTCCTGTACTTTTCCATGATTCCTGCACAAATTGGATACTTGAACCACCTTTTCCCCATCGATAAGGTGCAACTTCATTCTTCCTTGGTCATTCTTCTCCTTCTCCATGAGAACTCCCCTCATTGCTTGTTACCTCGTTTCTCCCTGCCAAACCTTGTCTTCTCATACCTTGCTATCCAATGAAAACAAAACCCTTCTATACTAACTAATGAGGCTTTGTCCACTCCTGCAGTGGACACAAAATGTGAATAAAAACATTTAACATTGAAGGTTAAACAAAAATCAAATGTTAACTGCAATGTAACCTTGCACTAAATCATACACATGGCCTCAAAATTAAGTCAACTTAACAGTGCACTAGCTTACAAAGACGTGCACAGTTGTAAATGTATAACAAATGAAGTTTCTTAACACATGATTAATGCATAAGGCTAGTGAGAAATATTCATTAAAATACACTCAAATGAATATAATATCGTTCTACACATGAACATCTAAACATTGGTTGCACATACATTTCATCTCATTAGCCTCAAAATAAATCTCATCAGGAACTTAGATTTTCCTTTATAGCATTAAAGAATAAGTACTTCAAACTCCTCTATTAATCACATTTCTTAAACACTCAATGTATAATATTGTATCTGTTGCACCTGAAGCCCTTTAAATATACTGTAGTCCATCTTCTTTTAGTAACGCTAGTCACACTGAATATTTTCGCCTACCGGCTACTCATGATTATGACACACTCCTACAGTATCTTAAAATGGAATCAAAATTACGCTGGTCCAATGGCTTATCAAGCCATCACATAATCTCTTAAACTTATCTCTTGATTTTATCAGATTAACCAAGTTAAACCCTTGTTGTGGCAATTGCTTTTGCTTTTCATTGTAGTATCCATTCTGCTGCCTTTCTAACTCTATTTCTTCCCTTTTTTGAGATACTTCTTTCTTTGCCTTGTATTTCCTGTACACCTTCACACCCACAATCAAGACTACTGCACAAAGAGCAATGATAAACAGTGGTCTCAAAACGGAACCAACTGTTGTTTAGTTCCTAGGAATCCCCAGGACCTGCGCATATTCTATGACCTAAACTGAGGGCTTGGTGCCCAAACCGATTCCGGACACCCCCACAGGATACGTCAACCATTAGACCAGCTTGCTCTACAGTGCTACTACCACACCCCTGTATCTTACAGTGGTGTAGGTAGTTTCTATCAACCTCCGAACATGACAACCCTGATTCCTCAGGGATTGTGGAAAACAGTACAGTACTTTCCGCTCAGTCACTCGTGCTAGAATGGCGATTAGGACGTTTCAATAAGTATTTAGTGGTCCAGCGTTAGTCTTATGTAAAACATATTTGCTGCGACAATCAGGAGACGGAAGCATACAAAAGAAATTGCAAGCACTAATATAGTAAACAGTACATACATTTCTACCATATAGCTAAGAAGATGAACATATACAGTTCAGACAAGAAAGCAGCATACTCCTATTATACGCGCCCTATGTAATTTGCCTAAATGTACCTAACCTAGATATGTAGGTGTACATGTGTATGTATATAGATATTTATGTATATAGCCAAGAATCCCCTAGGGAAGAACCAACCCCCTCACCTGATGGTAGAAAATGAAGGAACCTGTCTCCGCTGCGAGGATGACACCCCGCAAGGGATGTCAGACTGCTGCATGTCGAACATTCAGCATGCGGGACCCTGTGTCAGCGTGAAAGAAATTCTCCTCTAATTTGCAAGGGGTAATAAGGGTCTTATACACTAAAGTGGTCACTCCAGGGTTTCTTCTAGAATCGATATATTTTCTAAACAATCATAAATGTTTTTCGAAAACAATGCGATCATGCACAGTGGGCTGGCCAAGAATGAAAAAAAGTGGTGACCCTTATACAAAATATTTATGCAGTGCCTGAGGATATGCTTATGTACATCAGGTACAGGGATTATGATAAAATATTAAGAGCCTGGTGTTGAAGAGACAGGAGCAAGCTACTAGGAATAAGGTCACCTATTCAGAACCGTTTTTTGTCGTGGTGATGGGACAATGTATGTAAAAAGGGTACATATATAACAGGACTAGCCTAAAGGACATGACACCCACTCCTCATCAAAAGGTCAACAGGGTCATCTAGGTAATAATAAAGCTAAGGCCATTAAAACCATAGAATCATTTCTAATTAACAATACAAAAAGCACTTAAAAAGCTTGTAGAAAGTGTCCATAAAAGAACAGCCATTTTCCCTAAAAGCATTCAAAAGGTCCTCTAAACTTGTATATGTGGTTAATATTACACTGAGCACCTTGAAATCCATTATGCTTAGTTAGAACAGAGAAGGAGAACAAATAAAACAAAGTCAGTTTCATCTTTCAATTTGGTAAATGTTTAAAAGTTGCAGAATAGTTTCCAGCACATGGAAGGCCAGATTGTTTACGAATCCCGTGCTGAAGACTCAACGTCACTGAACATTGCATCTGCAGGTGGCAATCCCTCCAGCACTTTTAATATCATGTAGAGTGAGCAAAAATGGTAATCTCTGGTTCCCACAGCAGCCACCCAGGAAGAATTAGTTGCCTGCATGCCTGAAACTGATGCCGGTACCTCAGGAGCAGAGACGATTTCCCTTCCAACAGGAGCGAAAGCATCCCTTGGAGGCTTTAAAAATGCCATCATCAACATGGGAACACACTGTGGACAACTGTACACGTGGGCCTACAACGGCTCCAGGAGTACGTCTATTGTCGGCGGTGGAAGTGTCAGACACAGGTCCAACACGCATCCAAATCTGCAGAAGAGGCCGCGGAACACTGGCAGGACACAGTCTAGCCAGACCGGTCTAAAAGACAGGAGCCAATGCTCAAGCTCTCGTAGCCAAAACGTACCCAGGTAGAACACCATACGCTCACGACAACATCGTTCCAGCAGTGTTCTCTCCTTGTCTTGAGGGATTGAAACGTCCATTGCAACATCCATTGCAAATCAATAGAATTTAAATCAGGATGCCTGCCACTGATAGCAGGCCTAGATGAAGCCCTCCAAAAATGCTTCCAAGTACGGAGTGTATGAAAGCTGGAATTACTCTGAAGATGGTCTGAAAGGTGGTGTACAGTCCGGAAACAATATGCTTAAATAAGTGTACGATCCCCCTCGTATCAGACATGTTAAAGATAGGATAAACCATTTCTCCGAAATGTAGCGGGAAGTTTGTACGGACCAGGGCTTGTCACTCTCCTGAAGACCTTGCACCTGGAGATCAAAAGTCTCTTGGGCTGAAGTTAAGGCCATATTGTGTTAGAACAACATGGCTTTCAGACTGCTCAGAGAATTAAACCTTATACTGGAAATATTCAATGAAGGCCACACTGGTGCCCCCCTAACTATGCGAGCTGGGGGAAACAATACTTGCTTACAACAAACAACCCTGGAGGTTACTGTGACTAGAAACGCAATGCCTGGCGCCATCCCGCAACAGCCTTGATAATTCAGCATTAAATAACTTCCATTTGAGAGTAAATCAAAAACCGGATGAATCACAGCAGCTGGGGAGCCTTTCAAGTAGCAAGATACGTTCACTATTAAAGCATTACACGCTCTGTGGAGCAAGACCTCCTTGCACACTAAAGACCCACTTAAAGCCTTATCACAGTCTGTACCACTTAAGAAAACTTCAGTGTCCTTATTTCTACACCTATATCTGTACGGCAACTCCCATGTGTCCTGTATGTACCCATCACCCAATGCTTCATACCTGCCTACCTGGTGGTATCTAAGGCAGTATTGGAACTGGAATGTCGTGATTAGCAGCGTGATATAGCCATTAATTAATATTGACCTAAAAAGGTCACTATTGTGTCTATTAGCAGAGAAAACAAATACACTAATTGTAATTCAAGCGGGGTGATATATATGATCAAATGTCACTGTTCCTTGATTTATATTGGTATGACCTCAAGAAAAGTGCGTCAAAGGATTATAGAACATCGTAGTACCTTTCGATGCAAAAAAGCCAATACACTCATGACGAAACATTACTTGGAGCAGGGTCATACTGAGAATGATCTACAATGGGTGGTCATTGATAAACCCAACTACGACGTAAATATGAGCCCTTTGGAAACCATATTGTTTCGTCGGGAACAATGCTGGGTGTTTCGTACCAGAAGCCACATTAGCGGCTTGAATGAAGATATCCCATGGGGCTCTTTGTGATCTGACTGGGGTCCACCTGTCTCAGATAATGTTAGGAAATGTTGACCTGGCGGTTATAATTGTTGTCTGTAGTTAATTTTGATTTCGCGCCATGTCTATTGCACAAGTTGTAATTTGTTTACATTCAATAGTTCGTTTCACTCTACGAACTGAAAAGCCATTGTGATCTCCTTTTACTTTTACAGAGATTATTAAACCTATCTATAAGATTTTTAACATTTATTCTTAGTCCGTTCAATAGGTCGATATATTTGTGGTTTAATTATAATGAATCCTTTTTTGCTATGGGACACACTACATTTCCTCCCAAGTTCCCCGTGACCCGGAAGTGAGAGCATGCACTTCCGGGTACATTTCGACATCGCGGGTCTCAGAGTGAAGCGTTAAAAGGAGTTTTTACACACTCGTTTCTTCCCTTTTGGAGTGTTGCCACGCAAAGACTTGACACTGTTTATTTACAGGTAAATGGAGGGGTGGCGGGGTGTTGTAACCTTGCTATATCCTTATCTAGAGTATGATGGTTTGTTTTCATAGTACTTTCGGTACAGACGATGGTCCTTGTGGTAGAAGTTCGTTTCTTGTGGGTAGATTTACATGCGCAATTTCCGGTGTTTTTGCTAATTCTATGCATATGATAGACTCGGTTTAGAGGACTCGTACATGGTGAGGACATCTTCGGTCCTTTCTTTTCTTTTTAAATACATCCATCTTTAACATGGAGAGTGGCTGAATGGGTAGACTGACCGTGTACCAGGCATAGATGACACTATGTTGGCCATCTATATACAGCATATAGAGTGTTTTTTCAGGTGTGTTGGCATTTTGTTAGCATGATCTGATGTAGAATGTGTTTTTCCGTTTCTCACGCTGTTTTTCTTGTTTTTATTGATTTCACCTTCAGAAAACTGTGATCTGAGGGTACACTCCCCGTAAGGAAGAGGTAAACTAACATTACCCCTTAGGTGAGTGTTTTTGAGTGTTTCTGTTTTTGTTTTCCTTCATTTATAACTCTATTCTGTTTAAAGTGGTGTGTATTAATGTGCACACCTTTTAATTTTTAGAATCCACGTGTGAAATGTTACATTCACGGATGTGGTGTTTGGTGCAGGGAATTTACAATGGTGTCTATATTAACTGTGTTATATATATGTATTTTTTGTAGATATTGGACCTGACTGAAGTTGGTGCCTTTAACCAAGATTCACCTTATTCAATTAAGTATGGTTGTTTTTGTCTTTATTATTAAGTTTTTACACAGAGTGACAACATCATAGGTCCTGATGAATGCCGCGAATTTATGTTCAAACTGGCAGAAACATGTTGACCATTGATAAATATGATATTCTTTCAGTCCTTTATCACATGCTTTTAGTTTAGCCCATGGGGACCATTATTAAAAATAATTTTTTGTCACCCAGGAGCTAATTTTAATGCACCTTTTTGTTTTGTATTGTGCACTCTGTCCCGTACTCCCGTTGCCTAAATTGGTTACTCTGTAAAACACCTCACGCTCCTCTCATTTTTCAAGAGAGTTGTAGCCCACACTGTCTACCTTGCGGTGGCAGTGTGCAAGAGGGGACCCAATGATGAAGCATGTCACCTTTGGGTGAGTGAGGGTTCTCGTCTTTATATACTAAGACCTTTGACTCTATTGCTTGTTTTCTCTGCTAATAGACACAATAGTGACCTTTTTAGGTCAATATTATTTCATCACCCTTGTAAGACACATAGTTTGGAGTAGTGATGTTGTGTTTACTCCGTATATATGAACCCCCTTGTGCGATACATAGCCATTAATTAGCCATTCTGTAGACAGTGACTCTGCTGGATAAGGTAACTTCTCTAATTTTTCAATGAGCAGCATGGTGTACATCGCATTTCTGCGTGCCATGGTCATTTGTCTGTCGGTCAGATTATATGCCGAAAACAGATTTGTGCTGTTAATGTACCGCCATGGCACGTGGCCAGAATGCAATGATTGTAGCATCCACCTTTAAAGCATAATGGAACGCAATTGAGGTTGTCCATGTTGTAGAATAGACAAATCTTGTTCCATTATGTCAATTGCTGAGGACACAACGTTTCCCAGTGAATAAATACATGAAGAAAGTGTGGTCATTCCATTGCCTACCACAGCCAAGGCCTTTTCTTGGTTAATTCTATCAATCTGACGTATTCTCGCAGCAGCTTCCTGTTGGGAGATTTTCCAAAGTTCATTGTAGATGGCATATAAGAAGCGTTTTTTTCACAGTTTCTTGGGACCTAGCAAGAAATCCCTAAGATCAATGTTATCAGACAGAAGGGAAACGTGTTGTTTCACCTGTAATTGTGTTGAGGTTTGTAGCCATTCTAGACATAACTTCCCAACAGTATAAGAAGTCACAACCCCTGGGTCGTCTGTGTGTACATAAAGTGGGCCAGGCCTATAGATACTAAACCCTCCGGTGGTACCCTTGAATCTAGATTGACACCTATTTGTGTCAATCGGCCAAACCAACCATCCCTTCCAATTGGGAGCTGATGAATTGTACGTACCATTATGTATCATTGTACCCAGTACCTCCTCACTTATTAGTGTATCATTCGATATACCTCCAATAGGTGTGGACGAGGGGATACGTGGTGTTTTCAGGTCTTTTATTTTTGCAAACCTGCAGCAGGTTGTCTGTTGCATTGTTCTGTTCAGGAAGATTATCTGTAATGGTATGAGGCAAGCTCTAAATAAAGCCTTTATTCCCTGAACCTGCAATTATTTCGTCCCCAGATGGATTTTGTGTCTATCGTGTTCCTCCAATAGTCGAAACCTTGTATAGACGGTTGGGAGATAAAAGGTGCTGAATATATCAGCTTGGTGTTTGTCAGTATAATTTCTTCGCAGTTGCATTCGTTTGTGCAAGCTTATAGTAGTATGACATTGGGCATAATGTATTGAACCCTGAAAAGTGTACATATTTCTGTGTGAATGTGGCAGAACTACCTTTTGGGTGTGTCAGGTAATGTTCCCATTGATGGTAAGTGTTAACAGTGCGTGGAACACCTGCTTTGTGCAAAAAGCGATGGCTACAATGTTGGTAACAATACATGATATCAAAATCAGGTGTATCATCATACAATTACCTGTAAGAAAATGCAGCAGATTGCTCTAAGTCTGAGAGCATAGTATTTACAGTTTCAATGTCCCAATCATCAGAGAGTGTGCTCGGGGTAATGACATCATTCAATGAAATTTTAAATGTATGTGCAATTTTCAAATATTCAGTAGGACCAAATACATCATATGAAACCCTTTCCCAAACTATACCATCCGGTACTGGAACTGCTGTAATGTTCACTAGACACAGGTCCCTCTGTTCAAGGTATGAGGTTTCAAGACCAAGTTCACAGATTGTACTGCAGAGCGATGTGGGTGGTAATGTCCATTCAGTAGTAGGAAAAAGACAGTTACTATACCAATCCAAATGAACAGGAACAGTATTCCCAATGCAAACCAAAGATGCAACCAAGGGGACACAAAGTAAGTAATTTTCAGCCAGAGATAGAATCGTCAAAATGTCTCTGTTTTGGAAATGGGTGGCGTCTGCTCAGGTTCACTTGGATCTGAAGAAAAGTCATCGAAGTTGATAAAGTAGCCAGATGCAGTTCGATATATCTTTGGTAGCTCTGAAGGGTTTGAAGAACTGACAGGTGTCTCTTGAGAAGGCACATTGATGTAGATGTCATTATTGGGCCTAATTGTAATTTGCGTTTCAGTTGTATTTGGATGTTGTTCAAGTTCAACTGGTCTAATTCGTACTCCGTTATTTGATACTCCTGCTTTTTGCGCAGAGGACTCTTGAAACTTTATTAGTCTTTCCATCTGAACTTCCTGTATAGTAGCAAGAGGAGATCTGTGGCTACTTAAGATTCCATGTGGCCTACTGTTGAGAATCGACCACATAGTGTGATCAGATCAATGGAGACAAATCTTCTTTCTTTTTTGCCGGCAAGAGGCAGAAGTAGTACTGTTCTTGTTCCTTTGAATGCCAGGACAAGTACGGGTGCTCTGTAAGATGACCCAAACTCCTGCGTGTCCACGATCCTTTCTCTGACCAGGTCCCCAATCTTCGGGCCCCAGGCAGGTCTTGCCAGAACCAGTTTCACTTCCCCAGTGGTGGACGTTGCTTTGTAATGCCCAGAATTCATTGAGTTCCTGTAAAACAGCCAAAAGATCATTCAGTTCCAATGGTTTTGCACCCGCCACTGTGCCGGCACAATCGAGGTCAGGTACCCACATTCTTGTCTCTAACAGGATTTCATAGGGGGTAGGTCCTCCTAAGGCTTTTCTTGACACGTTGTTAAGTGTCCACTGGACCCCATACAGGTTATTGACCCAACTGCCGCCCGCACTTAATACCCTTGCTGTTAAGGATTGCTTAGGTCCTGGTTTTTCCTCTCCACAACCAAATTTGCCTCTGGATGGTAGGGGAAGGAGTACCGCAAGGCCACGTCCATACTTCCCATGGTTTCCTTGTAAGCCCGTGAGCTAAACGCAGGGCCACGGTTGGAGTGTAACGTGCCAATTGCGTATGTCCTGATGAAGACTCGCAAATCCTTTTTAAAAGTTCAGGCATCAGCTGAGCGCTGGGGCCAAACCCACAGGAATCTAGAGCATGAATTCTCTGCCACCAAGATGTACTTGTAGGCCCCATCTCAATCAATCAATCAGGGGTTTGTAAAGCACACTACTCACCCATGAGGGTCTCAAGGCACTGGGGGAGGAAGGGGGGGAGCTCCGGATCAGTCGAAGAGCCAGATCTTGAGGTCCTTCCTGAATGTGTGCAGGGTTGGGGAGCATCTGATGTTCACGGGGGCTCATTCCAGGTCTTGGCTGTGATGTGGGAGAAGGCTCTCCCACCTTGTCTGTTTCTTCAGGTGCGGGGGACCTCTGCCAGGGTGAGGTCGGCAGAGCTGAGGATCCTCTTGGGTACGTGGAAGGATAATCTCTCGTTGAGGTATTTGGGTCTGAGGTTGTTGAGGGATTTGTAGGCGTGGGTGAGAAGTTAGAAGGTGACCCTCTTCTTGACAGGGAGCCAGTGGAGGTCTCGTAGGTGTTGGATTTAGGAGGCCGCAGTGGTCCAAATAAACACATGCGAGAGGTCTGTCTAAAATGAGTAGTGGTCTTTGCAGCGGGCGTGTGATGGTGGAATCTTTCATCGGCTGACAGATGTCATACTTTAGGACATAACCCTTGGTTTGTTTAGACAAACCTGGCCACCAGTATCGACGTTTTCAACAATGAAATTGTAGCAGTGACTCTTGCGTGTGCTGATCCCAGACCCTCGTGTGCAACTAGATTTAAACCTAATCTGCGATCTTTATTTGGTTTAACTCTTTCCCCATCTCCTGGAATTTGAGCACACAGTGCATTTTGCGCATCTAATTTAAAGGAGTACTTGAGTGCAAAGCCCTTTGGCACGTCAGCGCTGTTCTTCGAGGTTTTGACAGCTATCAGTATGTCTCCGTCTATCCTGGTGGTAGAACAAGTGATTGCAGCAACGGCAACAGTTTGCGGCTTCACCAACCAGTGAATTCCCTTCAATGTGTACTCCAACAAGCCGATGACTCAAGTTGTGGATAACTTGAGCCTGTAGCAGGCATTCCTTCAGCTTAGCCACTTGCTCACATAACAATTTATGCTCAATTGTGTAACCATTGGAATCTCTAAAACCATTCCGGCCCCAGTAATGACGATATTCATTATTAGACTGTACACAGTAGAACGAATCACACATTATCAGTGTGGGGAATTCTCAATCCGTATATTGTATTCTAGTATCAGGGCTTTCAGTTCTGCCAGCTACGCTGTGCAATGTCCTAGAGATTGTGTAGTTGTATTGCTGGGATGGAGCTTAGCATCCCGCATACGTCCCTTCACAATAGCACATGCTGCACTATACTGTTGTTTACTTCAAATGGCAGGCTGAGCAGACCCATCGATGTAAATGATGTACACATATTTTTCTAAAGGCAAGATTTCATTCGGGAGAGGGTATTCTTGTTCGTACTGCAGGAATGCTTGTGTTTTCAAGGTAGGATCATATTTGTAATCTACGTCTGTTGCAGTGATGGAATTAGCCCATTGTATCCATTGTGAATGCAGTACTTTCACATTTGGAATGCTCGCTTTAGTCACAGCTTCTAAAGTTGGTACCGGGGTTACAACACTTATGCGTTTCCCCTGTGCTAGTGCTCTTTCTCTCACTACAGCAGTCTGTACTGCTGTCAGTATTTTTTCTGTGGCCGCAAATCGCATTTCAGCATTTGTGTATAAATGTGATTTGTATGCATTGGGACTGTCTCACCTTCTTTGAAAATGATGTACGTATATCCTGATAAACCTGGGACCATCCGGATCACCAAGTTAGTAGAATTCACACGTGTGCAAATGTTTTGATGCTACCATGTCAGCCTGAACAGAACGGAGAATATCTGTATGCTCCTGTGTCCACTGATGTGCTGTAAAATCAGGTCTGATTGAGTCATAGAAAGGTTTTATTCTTTCTGCATAATCCAGAATGTATGTTCTGCCAATATTTAGAAGTCCTAAAATAGATTGCAAACCCTTCAGAGTCTTTGGAGGTTGAAGCTACGCACACTTTTCTAAAACTTTGGCTGCCGGGCTCTTGCCTTCACTTGATAGCTCATATCCCAAAAATAGGACATAGAGATGGGCATTTTTTGATTTCTTGAAATTAAATTTGTAGCTCAAATTGGCGAATCCCACTATTATGTTGTTTACCCTGCACAAGTGTTAAAGTAATTCATCGTCCGTCAGATAGATGTCATCTACATAGGACACTGCCTCTTCGTCTCATGTTTCTAATAATTTTGACACTCTTGCAGAGAATAGCCCTGGTCTGTTCTTATACCCCTGGAGCAAACAACAGAAGTGAAGCTGAGTGCAGAGGGCAGAAAATGCTGTCAAATATCTTCCATCTGGAGCTATATTTTGGCAGGAGAATCCATTCCAGATATCTAATGTTGTTTTGCATTTCTTCAGCACAATGTTATTTATTAATGCGGCACTACGTGCATTTTGAACTGCAAATGTTCATGTGCATGTCTTTAAATGTGGGTAATCCAAAACTACCTTGTTATGTTAAGCCTGGGCGTAGTTCGCGGCGTTCATGAGGGCTAGAAGATCTGCCCCTACTTTCTTCAGAATGGGGACAATTTCTGCTTCTTTAAATGCCTTGGGGACTGACCCCTGAGTAAGGGAGTTATTCAATAGCGCTAGGGGAGGGTCAGGACATGAGAGAAAAACTTCCCTTAAGATGTGAGGGGCAGCAGTCCCTCAAGGAGCCTGATCTGATCTTCATCAGTTGGCTCGAGAAGGCTTCTGTGGTGATGGGAAGGAACTTCTCCAAGGAGTGAGAGTTCCTGAGCGGGCGTGGCTGAGCTTAAAGGGGAGAGGAAGAAGGAATACTAGTTTTGATGGTGATAATTTTATCAATGAAGTAAGTGTTGAGTGAGTCACATAGTGCTTGTGTGGGGCGGGTTTCGTTGTAACTCTGTCCAGATTAGATAGCTCGCCAACAATAGCAAAGATGTCCTTAGATCTATTGGTGGAGCTCAGTATTTTATTGGAAAAATAAGTTACCTTAGTTTGCAAATTGAAATTTTTATACTGTTTGAGTAAGATTAGGTATCAGTCTCTTTTTTCTAAGGAATAGTTTAGTCTCCAGTCGCGCTCTGAGCGATGAAGGGTACGTTTTTAAAGTTTTACATATTTAGAAAACCAGCGAGGAGCATTGTGGTTTCTGACTGTATTGACTTTCCGATAAGGGGCATCACTGTCACTTGCAGCCACTAGCCAAGATTTAATGCTTTCTTCATGCTTGTTAATCAAGAACTGTTCAGATGGAGCCGAAGTAGCTAGCAATTTACAAAAATGATCGATGTTGCAGAGGCTCCAATTTCTTGCCATGCGGCTTTCCTTGGCTTGGGGCTTTGCTCAGTACAAGTTGCAAAGGGAAAATTTAATAAAGTAGTGATCTGACGAAGTACATGGAGAGACCCTCAAATTAGTAACAGTCAAGTTAGATGTCTAGACTTGATCATGGGTGTGGCCTTTGATATGAGTGGGAGCTGTCACATGTTGGACACAATTCAGTCCTCCGAATAAATCAAACAATTCAACTGAGCTAGTACCACCCATTGCATCATTAGCCCAATAGTTAAAATCCCCAATTATTAGGATTTTGGCGTAGTTATTAGCTAAGTGGGATATTTTTTCACCCAATTGTTGGGGAAAAAGTGGCATGTGATAGGGGGGTCTGTAGATCCGGATGCAAGTCAGGGGGGTATGTGGGGAGTCCAGTTTTATGGTTAAGCTTTCAGTTGAAGGTATGCCTAGGGCAGTGAGAGAGGAGAACTTTAGCTTCTGATGGACTATATTGGTGACCCCTCCCCCTATCTTCCTGGGGTCCCTAGTAGCTTGGAGAGTGTAATAGTTGCTGGGAATAGCCACTAGTATGTCCGGGATTGACTCAGCTGAGAGCCAGGTTTCGGAAAGGAGTAGGTCAGGTTTATCAGAGTCTAGCAGCCAAAATATCTCTAGTTGATGTTTGACCAGAGAGCGGGTATTCAAGTAAGAGACTGTGAGTTCAGTCCACCTTTCATTGTGCTGAATGAGAGTACCTTCCTTTGCAAAGTTGCTTTGCTTATTGAAGTTGTCTGGACAAAGAGGTCGAGAAACAAGTTCAGAGAAGTTCTCTCTGTGATCCAAAATTCCAGACATAATTAGTTTGGTGTAAGTCGAGGGTTTAAGTGTGAGGTTGTTAGAGTGCCAGCGTTTCAGGTCAGATGGAGAATAACATGACATTTGAGCATAATGGCTGGCCTCAGGCGCCGGACAGACGCAGATTGGCACGCCGTGGGAGCGCCCACTGTGCTCCCAAGCTGCGGTCAGCATTTAATGGCCGAGTGCTGGACCTAGTCCGGCCCCGTCCCACAGTGATTGGCTGCCCTCAGGGGAGAGGGAAAGCGTTTCCGATGCCACCAGCCTGACAAAGGAAGAAAGATGCAAAGTGTGGTATAGATTTCACAGGTGAGGTAATTCAAATTCAAATAAACAGTTTTGGTTTTTAAAAGTAAATATAAAACAATTTAAAAGTAAAGTGAAGCAGCAAAAGCGGCAGCAATGCCTAAAGTGAGCGATCCCGCGCTAAGGCCGGCATTGAATGGCCGAGTGCAGGAGCTAGCCCCGCCCCCCTCCCACAGTGACTGGCTCCGGCAGGGGAGAGGGACAGCATTTTCGATGCCACCATCCTGACACCAGAAGAAAGATGCAGAGCGCGGTAAAGATTTCCCAGGTGAGGCAATTCAAATTCAAATAAACAGTTTCAGTTTTTAAAAGTAATTATAAAACAATTTTAAAGCAAAGTGAAGCAGCAAAAGAAGCAGAAATACCTCAGTATTTAAGTTGGTGTAAGATTTCTTTGACCTGTCTTTTTGCATCATTTTTAATATGGTAGTGTCTCTGTGGATTTGGAGTAGATTTTAATGGTATTTCGTGGTGAGTAGACTCCACGTCCCACCCTACATGGTTGCGGTATAATGCCGAAGCTAGCGCTAGTGCCCACTCCTATGTGTATGAATGTTTTAAAGATTCTGGAACGAGGTCGGAGAAAGCAGGCAAAATTATGCTTTCCCCTTTTGGGCAATCCATCACAAATTCTGGCGGCTAATCTTTTTCTGCTAACAGGATGTCATATCCAAATGTTAAGTTCTCCCAAAAGAGACCTTTAACTTTTCTTGAGATGTCTACGTCTATTTGGAGTGTAATTTTGTACAGTCTATGTGGGGCACTAACTCTTGTATCAGGTCTTTCCACCATGATATGTTCATTCAATACTGCTGTCACCACAAAATTCAGGTTCCAGTGAGCGATTGTTACTTCTGCCGCACTGTCTAGGATCAGAAGAGCCCATTCCCCATTCAGAATCTGAGTCCTCAGTAACCTGGGCATGTCTAATTTTCAAGCCAGCTACTTTCTTCTTTTTGAATTGAGGCTTTGCTTTAGGTTGTTCTTCCTGCTTGATAATGTAATCGGAATTACGATGTGTTTCCCTTTTTGTCTTTGGTCAATCTTCTATCTTTTGTTCTGATCGCCCGTCCCTCTCTGAGTTTTTTGATGAACCCTGAAAGGAACTAAAGGAACGTGTATCAGTGTCCTGATACTTGTCGTTTTCCTAATGTTATCACGATTCCTAAGGTTATACCTCTTTTCAGAGGACTTCCGTTGGGGGAGACCCACCCCTTGATAGTGAATTATTTTCTGTATTGTTATTTTTAGATTGTTTGTTATCCCATTTCTTTTTAAAAGAAGAGGATGCTTGCTTTGAGTTGTCCTTGTCGTGACGACCCGCCATTTGTGGTTTGCCTGGTTTGGCTCCCAAACTATCTCTACCTAATGCGTCATAGGTTTCATCGATAATTTTTGTTACTTCTCGCTCCTTATTTATAGGAGCTATTTCCCTTAGGTGGTGGTGTATGGCCACTGCTGCTGCCTCCCCTTTTATGTTGCTAAGCATTATTGCAGCGAATTGGGAAAAATTACCCATCAGTTTCATACCCACGTCCAGTGCAGGTCCTGCCCCGTAATCATTCTGTATCTGTTTCAAAACTTCTGGAGTGACTGCTATGGAAGGGGTACAGTGTATTCTGATGTAAACTGCAGCAAAGATTGCTCCCCAAGTGGTAAAATCCTCAATCGAGGGAACTATACCCATTGGCAAGCAAATGGTTAGCATTCTATGTTTTTCCAGCCTGCGGACCCATATGGGGAAATACTGCTTCCAGCTGTGCAATTTTTTGTTCTATCCAGAACGGAATGTTTGCAGGGGATGGTCCCCATTACTGATTTTAGAGCCTAATTGTAGGTGTGGCCTGATGTGGACCAACTGGAGCATTTCTCGCAGGTTGGACTGATAATATTAGCATGACAAACTGAACAATGTGTCGATAGAGCCGGAGTATGTCTTTGTATATTGTATGGACTTCATCCACTGGTGGTATGTCAGGATGTGGAGTGTATGTCGCTAAGACCAGCCAGGTCGCTCCTTCTATGCTGAGTGGACTGAGTCTTACGTGTGTGTGGGAGGGCGCCTGGAAACCAGTTTCTGTGTTGCTGGTAAGTTAACGGGACTTCAATGTCTTCACATGGAATGTATTCTTCCGGTAGTTCATCTACAATGGATATGTGAAACCATTTAGTCTGTGGATGTGCAGGTGGGAACTGAACCCAAGAATATAAAACCTCTGATCCGAACACCTTGTGTGCCTCAATCACGGAGGTAACACAGCCACCTATTAAGGATATGCTGTGTTCTAACAATGTAATTGTTACTGCTGCATTGTCAGGCATTCTTAAAAGGAGAAGAATAAAAGTGTAAGTAATTAGGGGTTTTTAAAAATGTGTGAACCTTCTATCCTTACAAGCTTGTTTAAACCTTCATCCAATACACAGGGTATATTTGCTCAGCTGAGGTGGATCTCCCTTCCCATTTCAGACGTTTCTGAAAAGTGTGAGAAGGGCTTTCTGAAAAAGCACAACTGAACTATTCAGATTTTAACTGTTAATATAAGGACCAAACCAAAGTTGGCAGCGCCATGTCATGTAGTTCCTAGGAATCCCCAGGACCTGCACGTTTTGGATTACCTAAACTGAGGGCTTGGTGTCCAAACCAATTCCGGACATCCCCACAGGATATGTCAGTCGTAAGAACAGCTAGCTCTACAGTGCCA
This sequence comes from Triturus cristatus, assembly GCF_964204655.1. Taxonomy (NCBI): domain Eukaryota; kingdom Metazoa; phylum Chordata; class Amphibia; order Caudata; family Salamandridae; genus Triturus; species Triturus cristatus. The sequence continues at coordinate 630,897,155 of NC_140587.1, forward strand.
CTACCACCCCCCTGTATCTTACAATGGTGTAGGCATACGTCTAAGTGGAATTGGCACGTAAACATTAGCTTCAAACTGCAGCAATTTTAGCCATCCTTGAGGAGTGGAAATCGGCAATAAGTGGTCACTGAAGAAAACTGATTTTACTCAAAACCAGTAGACAGGCTGATTTCAAAATGATAAAAGACGGATATATTACCAAGATGGCCACCGGGTAAGGAGTAAGGAGCTCCGGCCGGGAGCTCCCTGGCTAGGAATGCCTTTGGACATAAATCCCGGGGAAAAACCCCTCTTCTGACCACCTACACCTCCAGGGATCTGTGGACTGCTTTCCTGCGATTCTCCAACCCCCGAGAGAATTTTTGAGACCGGCTACAGCACCCACCGAGTATCTAGAATAGACTGAGGCTAGTGGTAGTGGATCCCAAGCAACATGGCTGATGCTCGGTTGAGCTGCCTATGTAGCTGAGAGGAGATGGGCTGAGGATCACCCCTCCGGCCATCCCCTACCTTTCGAGCATGGCCATGGTTGCTCGGCATCCTGCTACGCCTCTGGGACTGCTGCTTGGATTCATGAGTCGTGCTCCCCTGACAAAGCTGTAAGGTGAATGCTGTGACACTGCTGCCCTGTGTCCCTGAGCTTTTTCCTGTATGAATTCCGATTCAGTGTGGCGTTATGTTATGTTATGTTATGTTAAATTAAATTTATTAAGCGCACGTACGCCCGTAGGCTTCATGGCGCTGTGGAAGACTAGCAAAACATAACATGTGACAGAAAAAAAGAAAATTTAACTAAGGATAAGCTTGCTTAAAGAGCCAAGTCTTAAAAGCCTGTCTAAAGGCTAACAGATCTTCGTGGAGTCTTAGTGGCAGTGGCAAGGAGTTCCACAGGGAGGAAGCTAGGAAGTGGAAAGATCCTCCTCCCTGACGTTGTTTCCTGATCCGGGGCACGACTAACAAATTCTTTTGGCCAGAACGGAGAGCACGGGAGGGAGTGTAACTGACCAGCAGGCAGCTAATGAATCCAGGGCCCTTACCTTGTAGAGCCCTGAAGATAATGCATCCCGCTTTAAATGCTGCTCTCTGCGCTACAGGCAGCCAGTGGAGACTGGCCAGTCCAGGTCTAATAGACTGCCACTTAGGAATTTTACAGATCAACCTGGCCGCTTGGTTCTGAACCAGTTGGAGTCTCTTGAGCTGCCCCGCCGGTAGGCCCAGATATAAACTATTGGAATAATCCAAACGGGACAGCACAAGAGCAATGATGACCTGAATCAGAGCAGGGTGGGTTAAAAGGTGGGCGATCTTCTTAATCTTGCAAAGTTGGAAGAAACTTGCAAATACCACAGTCCCTACCTGGCTTTTGAGCGAAAGATCTTCATTAAAAGTGATACCTAAGCTCTTAACTGTTTGGGATTTAGCTGGAGGATCTCCCATTTCTGGAGGCCAGAAGTGTGGTCCCCAATGCAGTTCACTCTTCCCAGGCAAAATCAGTTCAGTTTTGCCTGGGTTGAGTTTCAGATGATTTAGGCCCATCCATCTCTGAATGTGAACCATGACCTCCCGAAATTCGGTGGCAGCGCCAGGGGAGTCCAGACAGAAGATCAGTTGCAGATCATCTGCATAGTTAAAAATTAAGGCGCTAAACTTTTTTAATGAAAATAACAAGGGTCGTAAGTACAAATTAAACAAAAGTGGGGACAGGGACGAGCCTTGGGGGACTCCACATTCAATTTTGATTTTGGGCGCTGTAAAAGTTCCCAATCTCACTGCCTGGGTACGCTCCGAGATAAATGACTTCAGCCATCTAAGTGCCGAGCCTCTCAGGCCAGCCTGTTCGACACGGTCGACCAAGATGGTGTGGTCGACCGTGTCGAATGCGGCCGATAGGTCGAGAAGTACCAATGCTTGGTGAATGTCCCTATCTGCATTGCTTCTTAGTACATTCTGGACCGCCAGTGTCTCCATCTCGGTTGAATGCCCTGGTCGAAACCCAGCTTGGTTATGCTCCAGATATCCAGTGGTTTCAACGAAGCTAGAAAGACAGCTAGCAACGTGTGCCTCCAGAATTTTTGATAGGAATGGCAGCAGGGAAGATTTCCCTATCTTCTGCCCTCCCGACCCTATAGCTGACTCCCCCATACAGAGCTGCTGCTTGGGCCCCGAGTCGACGTCCCTTTACAAAGCAGCAAGTTACAACTGAGACGCTGCTGCCCTTGTGTCCCCAAGTGTTTTTCGTGATGACCCGAGTGAGATCCGTGATTTCCTGTCTTCCGCCCTCCTGATCCCGAGGCTGCCTCCCCATCCAGTCCAGCTCCCTGAGGTAGGTTTCCTCACTGATTTTGGATTGAGTTTTTGTTGATCTGCAATCCTCCATTTTGTGCTGGAGGTATAAGGGTCCGTGACCTGGTCCTCCATCTTGATGGCTTCGACTGGTTACTAAGATCGCTGCATGCCCCTGGTCTACGTCTTGGTGTCACCAGCCTGTCTATTGCATCAAGTCGACCCACCCCTTCGGGACGCCTACACCCCTTTTGATAAGGATGGCCACTGCGAGACACGCTTTTTTCCCCTTCCTTCTGGCCCTCTCCACTACCTATGGTGCTCTGGCGCAGAGAGCGAGTCTTCCATTGCCGGTTTGCCTGACTTGGTCTGTTTTCCAGCTTCTTGACTCAATTCCCCTCCCTCATTCACCCTCTATGCTCCATGGGACTTGTTTTTTGTTATTTATGCTTTGATAACTGATGTAATTGTGTACAACTGTTTTCTTACTCCACATTCATGTAAAGCGCTCTGATACCTCCGGGTCTAGCTAGTGCTATATAAAACTCTTCAAGTAAATAAGTACATTTTCTGGCAACCACTGAACATGACAACCCTGGGATCGTGGAAAACAGTAGAGTACTTTTTGCTCAGCCACTCGTGCTTACTTATTCTCAGAAAATACAAAGGATGGCGCTTTAGGATGTTTCAATCAGTATTTATTGGTCCAGCATCAGTCTTGTGTAAAACATATTAGCTGTGACAATCAGGAGACAGAAGCATATGAAGCATATGAAAGAAATCACAAGTACTAATATAGAAAACAGTTGATACATTTCTACCATAATGCTAAGAAGATGAACATATACAGTTCAGATAAGACAATAGCTCTTGCATACTCCTAAAATGCACACCCTACGTAATTTGCCTAAATGTACCTAGCCTAGATATGTAGGTGTAGCATGTGTATGTATATAGATATATATTTATATGCCATGGATCCCCCAGGGAAGAACCAGCCACCTCATCTGATGGTAAATAATGAAGGACCCCGTCTCTGCTGCGAGGATGACACCCCGCAAGGGATGTCAGACCACTGCGTGTCGAAGATTTAGCATGCAGGACCCTGTGTCAGCGTGGAAGGAATTCTCCTCTAATTTGCAGGGCGGAATGAGGGTTTTATATACTAGAGTGGTCACTCTAGAGTATCTTTTAGAATTTATATGTTTTGAAAACAATCATAAAGGTTTTGAAAACAATCATAAATGTTTTTCTAAAACAATGAGATCATGCACAGCGGGATTTTTGGGCAAGGATGAAATAAAGTGATGACCCTTATACAGAATAATTATGCAGTGCCTGAGGACAGGTATATGTACATCAGGTACAGGGATTATGATAAAATACTAAGAGCATGGTATCGAAGACACAGGAGCAAGCTACTAGGTAAAAGGTCACCTGTTCAGAACCGTTATTGTCGTGTGGATGGGACAATGATTGTAAAACGGAGGCATACATGACAGGATTAGCCTAAAGGACATGACTCAAGTATACCACTGCCCAAATTGGCAAACTACCTACCTATAACACTAAATCCATGTCCAACTGAATCCCAATCACATTCTGTTGCCAATCCACTCAATTCATTATGTATGGTTGTGATATTCTTAATGTCTCCAGCCGTACTAGTAGACAATTTATCAACTACAGTGGAAAGTTTTCTGATCTTAATGTCATTCAATATCACCCCAACATTCGGAATTATAGTGCCAAAAATATCTTCCAAAGTCTCTCCAGCACTGGCACCTCGTTTGGACCTAATTTCTCCTCTCAAACAGGATGATCAAAATTCTTTACATGATAAATCTTGGGAAACACTATTCCTAAATAACATGTTCCATGCCATTTGTACAGCAACTTAAAATAAGCATTCTTGCCACAAATAAACTAAATCACAGAAATCACAGGATCAGTTGCATCCAAGAACAATTACCAAGATTCTTGAACCTCAATAGTATGATCACACTCACTTTCCCCTGCAGAAATAGTATCGTATTCATTCTTATCATTGTGTATGCACAATGTCCCTTGGTGTTGCCATCTAGTGTCAATGCTCCAGTATGCCCTGCTGTTTGATGATCTATCTCTTCCTGTGACCAAATCGCAGCATGAGTTCCTTTAGCTGCATTAGTCTCTACTGCTCTATATCTATCTTCTACTTGATATAAGAATTTATTTTCAATGTCAGTAAGAACACAGGTCAAATTATGTCTACGTGCATAAGCAGTATCTTTTCATCAAGGCAAAACACCTACTAGCAGTTTCAGCAACCTGAGCATGAGTGTCTATTTAAATGTGTGAACAGCAGGAGTTCTAAAAACCCCAAATCGTAATTAGAATAATAATACTGAAACTGACCCTTTCCAAGAAAATACTCAACAATAAACTACATGTAATGCCATATGTCAATGGTATGGGAATGTATGTGATACCCTTAGCTACGGAAGCCGGTAACTGCATGCGGACATAACAATGCCTTGCTTCCATTGTGTTAACATACTCGTAACACAAATTAATTTAAGCATTTAATGAATAATCTTGCCTGGATAAATCTACATGTAAATTCTGCCTTCCTAATGAATAGAAACCTCCATCTACTTTGTGTGGTGGTTTCTGCTCAGATGTATGTTTCTCTTCTTTTACATTAGACAAACCCAAATGTAATACAGTTAACACTATCAAGCCTAACACTACAAATATGAATACTGTACCTATTATATACCTACGTCTACAACCGTTATTTTTCATGTCCATACTATTTTGACCCAGACCAAGTGGGTAGAGAAATAGCAGCAACAGAATCTTCTCTGCCAGTCTCCACCTGTGCAAACAGCAAACAGCTTTTATTTGTGCTCAACTTTATTTACAAAAATATGTACAATCTTCATGAGGCTTCCCTAGCCCTACTCCATGTTCTTCTAGATGTCAACCCTAATTTTATTCTTCTTCCACTTGGGCCTAGGTATTCTTCTTTAAGCAACCAACAAGGTTAATTCATCATCTCTAATAATATGAGGGCCAAGTTCATTAATAAGCATCTCCAATATCATTACTCTCAACCCATCAAAAAGCACAAGAGACTCTTCTGGATTTAAATAGCGAAATTCGGTCTCATTCAGCACTAAGTTTCTCAAAGCACTCAGTCTTGTCGGGTAAATGTAAAGAGATAGTTCAAATCAAGTTCTGAAAGTCTCTGTTGAAACTCCACTAATATTCCAGAACTTTCAGAAGTTGCTGTCATTGTTATCAGTAGCAAGATAAGTCCCCTCAGGAGAAGAGTACCTCCAAGAAGGCACCCTTGATCTTTTTGACCTTCTGCTCCTTCACTTCGCTAGATGCCTTGGATATGGGTGCAAGAGTTCTTTCACAAGGAAAACTTCAACCTTCTCCTTTCTTTTCTCTTTGGCCAGCTTTCTTCCACCACTACTCGTGGTCGCACATCACTAGTTCCTTCATTGGGGTCAGCATCTGATTCGTTCACCATCACAGGATCATTCTTCTACTTCAGATTCAGCTTCAGATTAATCGAGAGCCCTCTCAGATTGTTCAAGCACAGTCTCAGGCTCTGTCTGGTCCCCTACAGCTTGGCTGACTGATTCTTGTGGCCTTTAGACCACTGCTGGTGTCTCTTCTGCAAGAGGTGCTGTTAATTGTACAAGAGGATACAGAAATCTACAAGTGTGGGATGTGTGCACCCAATTAGGAAGATCACTGCACTTCACAGCAGTCTTAGTGACCAAAATCAGCTTGTACAGACCGCGTCAAAAGGGCTCAAGGAAGTTCTTTCTCACATGTTTCTTCACCACAACCCAGTCACCAAGACTAAGGTCATGGCACTGCTCCTGATGCGGCGGCGCTACTTCAACCTGATGAGACACATAGCAAACCATGTCAGCCAATCCTTTCAGTGATCAAGCACCAAATCGTCTGTGATGTTTACAAGCCTATTCGCAGGCACAGGCAATCATATAGCCCTACACATGATTATCGCATGGGGCGGCAATCATGTCCTTTGATCTAGAACACTGTGAAGCCATTTCAGAGATGTTGTAGCGCACATTTTAGCCAACCTGGATCAGAGTGCTGTTGACCTGTTCCATGAGACCTAAGGTTTCTGGTCGATAACTACAATGTAATCTCTGCTCCACTTGCAATTCTGCACATAGCTTTCTCAGAACCTCATTATTAAAATGTGTTCCTCGGTCTGAGGTTGGAAATCCAAATCTCAAACTGAGAGTCCTCAACAACAGTTTAGCTATAGTATGGTTATCACATCTCCTAGTTCAGTAGGCTTCCACTCAATGTGAAAAGATGCACACCGCTACTAGAATGTACCTCAATCCAGCATACTGGCATTTCAACGAAATCCAGCTACATCCTGTTGAAAGGACTGATCTGGATTTGAAATCACTCGATCTCCCACTCCGGGAGTCTGAGCAAATGGAATGTTTTGCGTACTTAACTGGTAAGAGTATTTTGTTGGAAAGCATTTTGACAGGTGGGTGCCATCGTGCACAGTGTTGATTCAGAATTGAGAAAAAGACTGTCACACACCCAATCCAAATGAAGCGGAAAAGCAATGAAATTGTAATAGAAATGTATATCCAAGGAGGGATAAAGTATGTCCTTTTCAGCCAAATGTAGGATTCACACAGTCTACCTCATCTACCTCAGAGCGGTAGTGGTGGTGGGTCAGATGAATCAGAAGAGAAGTCATGATAGTCAATTAGGTAGCCGGAGGCTGTTCAATCTGTTGTTGGCAGCTCTGGAGGCGGTGTAGAACTGGGAGCAGGCACCTGTGGTGGTACATTTCTGTAAATAGCATCTTTGTCTGTTTTCCAAATAGAACATGTTTAGGGTCATAAATGTTTTAAGAAGATGAGACTGAAAGTCCTACAAGCAGCTGTTTACTTATGGGCACAGATACAGAAAGCAACAAAAAAATGTATTATAGTACGTTTGCACCCATTTGGGAATCTCCTTGTATTCATGAATGTCTCACGGACAAGCTAGCAACCCCTATCAGAGAGGCAGGTATAAAACGATGGGGGCAGTAACTGCAGGATGGACAATTAATCCTAGAAGAAAACATACATAGGGCAACCCTGAGTAAAATTACAGTTCTTAAGCTCATGCAAATACAAGGCTGGGCACGCAACTGGGGAAAAGAGGAAGGGATCTCAAATGAATTTGAGGAGCAGCTACAGAAGGTGAAAAAGAGGAAGAGGTCTCCTGCTGGTACTGGGTGATCTTAGACAGTATGGATGGAGACTTTACACTCCCCGAGGTTTTGTGGGGATGAAGCTTGCTGCAGTCTTCAACACAGGATTTGTGACAAGTATCTATGCGTTTACTTTATTCTTCAGATAAACCTGCATATCTGAAAAGGAACGATCTTTTCTCCCTGCGTAGAGCCTATTGCTCCCAAATAAGCTTTCAAATTGGGGGAAACAACTGTAGTATGCTGCGCAAAGTGAGGCTTAGAAAAGCCAGATGGCATCCATCTCTTTATGGAGTACCTGGAGTTCAGCAGTACTGGGAGGAAGTAAGCAGATATATTGGTCAGATACTTCAGGCAGACATCAGGGTAAGCCTTGGACTAATAATTGTTGGCAAAGTTGTCTCACTCACCAAACTTAACAAAAGGGCCACCAAGTTGATGTTTCATCTGAGTTGCTGGCAAGGAGGGAGATTTGTAGAAAGTCGGTTTCCAAGGCTGCTACTTTGGCTGCGGAATGGTTGATTTCGGTAAAATACATTCTGAGAATGGACACCTTCCCGAGGTCTTCGAATGCGCAACAAATCCGGGAGTCGCTTGTTAAATGGTTATAGGAAATATGGTAGAAATATGAAGCCTAAGGTCCCGCGATTACACCATACCTGAACAAGAAGTTCAGAAAAAGTTGATAACATCTTTCCAGGCCTCTAAACCAAAAGCCTTCCTCCAATAGGAAAGCCAGTGCAGCTCCATGGGGGCTACAGGTTTGAGGCTGGAAGTAATGAATGTCAAGTTGAATGAGGACTAAGTAAAAAAAAAAGATGGCCTGAATACTTTCTTGTCCACAATCTTCTCCCAGACTAGTTCAGCAATCTTGGGGATGCAACCAGGAGTTGCTGATGCTTCCTTCCCATCTCCAGTGGCATAACGTTTCTGCTGGATGTTGCTCTAAACTTCTCAAAACTTTTTATTTTATTTTTTTGAGTTTTATATAGCGTAAACTAGACCCAAGACATCGGGTATCAGAGCGCTTTACATGAGCACCAGTTTCGTTACAGATCGACGCATGTATTTTGGTTAGGCACGGGGAGATTACGTGATTTGCTCCAGTATCAAAGGATGTTGAGCGTCGTTGCTGAGACTTGAACCCAAGTTGTCCAGATCCTGTAACGCATCCAAATGTTCATTGATGTTAAACAGTGTTTCTGCCACCACTGTACTAGGACTGCCGAGGCCAGAAACCCACATCGTAACCCGAAACAGGATTTCATGGGGAGTCCGACCACACAGGGATTTTCTAGGCAGATTGTTTAGGGCTCTCTCGACCCCATACAGGTGATGAACCCAACTGTAACCTGAACCTAATACCCTCGCTGTTAAAGACTGCTTTAAGTCCTGGTTCTTTCTCTCCACTACCGCATTTCCCTCTGAATGATAGGGGGAGGAATACCGCACAGTCATACCAAAGTTTCCCATGGTGTCTCTGTAAGCCCTGGAGGCAAATGCCAGACCCTGGTCCGAATGGAATCAGGCAACTGCATATGTCCTGCCCGGATAACGACTTGCAGATCTTTTATAACAGTTCAGGCATCAGCCAATCATTGTGACAAAACCCATAGAAATTGAGAGCAGGAATTCACTACTACCAAAATGTATTTGTAAGCTCTGTCTGATTGTAAAGGGCTGCAGTGGTTCAGGTAAACACAAGTGAGAGGCTTGTCTGAGATGAATAGAGATGTCTGTGGTGGACGCACCACGGTGGAACGCTTTACCTGCTGGCAGATGTCGCTTTTAAGGATGTAGTACTTGGTCTGTTTGTAGAGACCTGGCCACCAATAGTGTTGCTGCAATAATGAAATTGTAGCTGCCACCCCTGCATGAGCAGATGCTAGGCCCTCATGTGCTGCTAGGATTAAGCCTAACCTGCTATCTGAATTTGGTATCACTTGATCTCTCACTCCGGGAATTTGAGAAAATGGAATGTTTTACGCACTTAACTGGTAAGAGTATATTGTTGGAAAGCCTGTCAACGGGTGGGTGCCATCAAGCACAGTGCCGACAGCCACCATGATATCTCGATCTATCCCCTTACTTGAACAAGTAACTGTAGTAAATGCAGCAGTTTGAATTGTTGCTTTTGCAGCTTCATCAGCATGGAATTCCCTGCAAGGTGTATTCCTTCACGCTAATGATTCAGTGTGTGTATTACAAGAGTTGGTGGCAAATACTATTTGAGTTTTGCCACCTGTCCAAAAAGTGTTTTGTGCTTTATGGTGTGCCCTTTGGAATCTCTGAATCCCTTTTTGCTCTAGTAGTGTAAGTACTCGTTGTAAGACTGGACATAATAATGCAAATCACACACTATGAGTGTGGGAAATCTTGGATCTGTACTCTTGAGTGCCAAAATTAGAGCTCTGAGTTCTACCAGCAGTGCCGTGCAATCACCTAGTGACTGCCTGTAGGTCTTATGAGGGCAGAATTCACCATCCTCCATTCTATCCGTAACAGCGGCACACACTGCAGGATATTGTTTTTTTGTCCCTACTGCAGGCTGTGCTGAACCGTCAGCATAAATGATGTAATCATACTGATGAAGAGGCACAGCTTCATTAGGTAGAGGATATTCATTTTCATATTACATGTATGCTTGTGTTTGTAGTGAAGAGTCAAATCTCTAATCTGCATCTGTTGCAGTGAGAGAGTCGGCCCACTGTATCCATCTTGGATGTCAAGCCTTAGTGTTAAGAATGCTGGCCTTTGTGACAGCCTCTAGGGCTGGGACTGGAGTCACTACGATAATGCATTTCCCCTGAGCCAAAAATCTTTCTCTCACTACAGCAGTCTGTATCACCATCAAAATCTTTTTTGTCTGCGCAAAACACAACTCAGCATTGGTGTATACATGTGATTTATATGCAATTAGCACTGTGTGCGCTTCGATTATTGTACCATAGGTATAGCCTGATGTACCCTCAATTATACTGATCACCAGGCTGGTGGTGTTTATACATGTGTATAAGTGTTTGGAAGCTAACATGTCAGCTTGTACTGAACATAGTATTTGTGTGTGTTGAGTTGTCCGATGTGTGTTTGAAAAGCTTGGACATATCAAGTCGTAGAACGGTTTTACCCACTCTGCATACTCTGAAATCTATATTCTGCCAAAATTCAGGAAACCCAATATTGATTGCAGTTTCCTTAAGGTGTTTGGTGGTTGTAGAAGAGCACACTTCTCGGGGAAATGTGTCGCTAGACTTTTACCTCCACTTGACAACTCATATCCTAAAAATAGGACATTAAGGTGGGCTATTTTTGATTTTTTTTAAGTTGAGTTTGTAGCTCATATGAGCAAATCCCAAAACTATGCGATCTACTCTAGCCAAGTGAATTGAAAGTTCATCAGGGGCGGCTCCTCCATTAGGGCAGAGGAGCATCGCCATTTTATGTTTCTGCTTCTCGTGCTGCGAGGAAGCAGAATGGTATGCCTGGTTGGAGGATGGGTCGGCGGAGTGGCTAGCCCAATGCTGTGGGCCCTGACGGTTTAACCAGTCATGCACACTCTGTATTTTCTCTATGTAGACTGCAAGCAGCCTACATAGAGAAAATTGCCTCCCTACAGGCGCCCGGCTAGGCACCGTCCGCACCAGTCACAATGCTGCCATTGCAGCACTGTGATTGGCTTAGGGAAGGAGAGGGAGGATGCCTGCTTCCTGTTCCTGCCAGAGGCAGTAGAGCAGGAAAGCAGCAGGAAAACACGGGAGTGGAGGCGGCGCTGGACCCGGTAAAGTACGTTTTTTAATTTATTTTTTCTTTCCCCCGTTCAAACTCCCGCATGACCCAACCATCCACCCTCGAGTCATGCGAGCCGCGTGAAGTTCATCATCCATTAAGTATATGTCGTCGACATAGGCCAATGCCTGGTCAACATATTCTTGCAACCGTTCTGTAACCTGGGCTGAAAACAACCCTGGGTTGTTCTTGTACCTCTGGGGTAATCGACAGAGCTGCTTTTGAGACAGGTGCATGATAAATGCAGTCAAATACCTGCTTTCAGGTGCTATGTTTTGGCATATAAATCCATTGGAAATGTCTAAAGTTGATTTGTATTTTTCCACACTATGTCATTCATTAGTGCCTTACTGTGTGCGTTCTATACTGTGAATGTGCGTGTAGCTGTGTTCAGATGTTTGTCATCTAATACTAGGCAATATGAATGGTATGGTTTCATTACCAGAAACAAAACATTATTCATAGGAGAGGTGCAACTTTCTATTACAGCTTGGTATTCAAGTTGTGTGAGTATCTCTCTAACTTGTTTTTACCCTCATTTTTAATGGGATATTGCCTTTGAGGTTGTGGGGTGACCTCACTGGTATAACGTGATAAGAGGAATCATCATCCCATCCTACATGGTTGTAGTATGATGCAGGAGCCAATGCTAAAGTCTACTCCCTGGCGTATGAATGTTTAACCTCATCTGGGACGAAGTCAGAAAAGGCAGATAAAATTACAGTTTCTCCCTCTGGGCAATTCCTCACAAATTCTGGTGGCCAGTCCTTTTCGGCCAAGAGAATAGTGTAGCCAAATGACAAGATCTCATAAAAAAGAGAAAATGTATCTTTGTATCTCACCCTCCAGTTGGAGGAGTTGCATCTCATAATCAATGCGGGACACTCATTCTCGTGTATGGTGTTTCTACCTGGGCATAGTTTGCCAATGCTACTGCCGCCAGACAATCCATCAGGCTCTGGCCAACTATTGTGACTTCTGCTGCGCAGTCCAGCATGGTCAGAGCCCACTCCCCGCTCAGAAGCAGTGTCCTCAATATCCGTGGCATGCTTTAATTTAATGCCAGCCACCTTCTTCTTTTTTAATTGAGGCTTCGACTGTTGGGGTTTGTTTGGGAAGAGCATTGTGAGTTCTTCTTCAGTTTCATGTACTCCTCTGATCTGCCCTCTGAGCGTGGAGATCTTGTCATGGAAGAAGTCCACAAGAGTCTCACAGAGTTCCTGAGAAGGGGTGTTGATGTAGTGAGTCTGAAGAACTCTGAGGATGTTGAAGAGTTCCTGCTGTGGTAGGCGCTTGCTTCCATGCGGTCGGACAGGGCTCTTCTTTTTGTCTTTTTCAGTAGTTGGTGGTATTGGTTGAAGGCTGTTTTAAATGTGGTACGGTGTGTGGGCTCCGTGCTGGTGTGCATTTCCTTGTAAGTTATTTGCAGGTGCACTTCCTGGTTCTCAGTTCCGTAGTGTACCAACTGGCTAGCTTGGAGTATCTCTTGAGCTTGGTTGGTTTGCTGAAGGCGACTCTGTCACAGCAGCCTGTGATCCAGGATGAGAAGTTCTTAACCGCCTGTTCTCGGTTGTTTCGGTGTGAGGGCAGGAGGTGTTGAGGGAGTTGGTCCATTGGCTCTATGAGACCTTGTTTCAGCTGTGGGGTGAAGTGCTGGGTGGCTGAGGGATCTGCGAAGTGAAGGCGGATCCCGAGATGATGAAGTGGATTATTGCAGGGTCTGTCCAGGTGAGCTTGGTGACTTGGCTGCAGTGGCGTAACGAAAGTTTAAGGGGCCCCCCTGCAATATACACAGAGGGGCCCCATTCGGGATTTAATACAGAGCGCTCAGGTTTAAGTACTGTGCTGAGGGGGTCCCCTGCAGCTTGGGGGCCCCCGCACCGCGGGGGATGCGGGGTCCTGTGTTATATCCCTGCATGGCTGTACTTGACTCTGTCACTGGCCGTGAAGATGAGGTCAAGTTTGTGTTCTGAGATGTGTGTGGGGTTGGTGACAAGGTGGGTGAGGCCGATGTTGGTCATGCATTTGAGGAGGTTGACAGTGTTGGTATCATTGGGGTCTTGAGTAGAATACTGAGATCAACGAGGAAGATGTAGGTTTTAGAGTAGATATTGCGAGATGAGTGATGCATTCAGGAATGGCTTTACAGAAACTGGGGCAAGGTCCTAGAGGTCTGTAGGCGGAGGTATCGTGGTTATGCTGTCAGTTCGGAGTTGAAAGTTGAGGTATTCCTTGATCAGGGTGATGTTGTCTGTGGTGGTGGTGCAGTCGAGGGTTTCCATGTGGATGATGGCGATTCTACCTCTGTGCTTCTTGATGTGAACTCTGTGTGCAATCTCAGGTGCAGATGCAGGGTTGAGCCAGGTCTTGGTGAGAAAGATGACGTTGAGGTGAAGGAGCTGTCCCAAATCTTGGTGGCGTGCTTGCAGAGAGATCCCACGCTGAGCAAGAGGCAGTGGAGATGGTCTAGGGTGGGCGTGGTAGGCATGGTAGTGATAAGGCCGGATTCTTGTCTACCTGATTATCTCCAAGAATCCTCCAGGTCGTCAGGATTTTTTTATCTGCCAAATAGCGTAGAAGGGATAAACACGATTATCAAAATATATCGAGCACGATTAGATTTCATTTGGAAAGGACCACTGACTCCGAATCTAAAATTTATAAGATGTTATTACAACCAAAAATAACTGAACATACAGGCACCTCAATACAAGGTGCAAAAGGTAAATGGGCACTAATACAAAAGCGAGCCTACGCAAAATTCTCATACGACTTAGAACAAAGAAAATCACCGACTCCAAAATCATCAAAAAAGGCGATTGTTAGGCCAATATCTAAACTGGGAATCATTAGTCAAGGAACAAAAAACATTAATCTGTCCCTACACTAACTCTAAGGTGACATCCCTACTTAGCATTCCCATCCCAGGCAAGAGAATCAAGGAAAAGGTGTCAGAAGTGAAGACTCCCTTAAGAAGTACATTCACTTAGTCAGAGCTCGTTCTAAGATGCTCCTTCTAGCTTCCCGTCTAAACCTCATCTGCTCAACCCACGGGGCACTGTCCCTAATACAAAACCCCAAAATCACAGAACACGCCCTTCGGCACACCTCTTCAGCCAGGTCTTCTCTAGGTAATTTTCCACAAAGTTGTCTTGCATCCAACGACGGTTAGCTTGGCCTTGGGTCCCAGGCACCTTCCTCGCTGAAAGTATCAGCTCTGCATTCCAATGCACTCCCCTGTCGACTTCTCACATCATCCTAACTCCTACCTAGTCTCTCTAACGAGCTAAATGTCCTTGTACCTGCAACAGAAACATGGGAACGAAAAGAACATTTCACGTATTAAGATTTTACATTTCCCTGCAACCCAAAGCCTTTACCAAGGAAATCCTTTTCGGCCTACAACATTAGCTAACATAAGGCATGAACAGGCCTTCTCTTTTGACGTATATGTGTTCAGGCCTTTACAAAAATTTAACACACTATTAAACCACACTCTAAGCATTAATTCATTATTTTCATATGCGTGAATAAGCAACCTACACGTAGAACTTTAACATGGCACACGTTTAGCCTATTACATTACATTATACGAAAAACTAATGATTATTCATTTTATTGAATACATTCACGATAACTTGCAACGTTAGTTCTCACAAAAGCATTATTACATTTCTAATCACCTCTAAGTTAGACGATTACATAAATACATTTCTATGACACTACTAAACATACATTGATTAATATGCGGGTGCTGGCTAACGGTGAATATGATGCACCCCTACAAATTTCAGAATCTTATGACGCTCTATCAGTTCCCCCTTTTGATGACAAATGTCATCACACCATCACAATCTCATTCCCTTGGAGAAAGAACTGACCTAAACAGTGCTTGTTGCCATTCTATTCCTTCGGAACCTCTCCATTCTCTTAAGATTCTGGTATTGACTGTCCTGCAGTCTAGCCATTCGCCTGTCACTCGCTCTAAGAGCTCTTTCAACTCTGTTTCCTCTGTACCACTTACAGGCTCTAATGAGACCCCACAAGCAGATCACACAAACCACAACAATAAGAAGCTTCAATACAAATCCAAGGAATCCTTTTCCAAGCTCGCAAACCAACTTCCCATACGACCGAATCCTTTACCAATCTTCTCCCACACACCCTCTTCAGTCAAATCCGCAATCTCTTGCTGAATCGTGGTAATGTTGTCAATATATTTCTCCAGATTTTTGCTGTAATCTGGAATATACGTGCAACATTCCTGAACTTTCACGAATTTACAGACTCCACCCTCTTTTGCCAATAACACGTCTAAAGCAAGACGATTTAGCAAAACAATAGTCCTTATCGACACCATCTCTCCATCTACCAACAACAAAGACCTCGCAGTATTAATTGACAATTCATCAACCACAGTCGCCAGCTTCCTTATCTTCACATCATTCAAAACCATTCCCAAACGTGGTATCATTGCTCCAAAGATATCACCAATCACGGCTCCTGCACTCGCAGCTCTCCGTACCGTACAATGATATCCTGTCTCCAAAAGATTCAAATCTTCCGCATGATAAATCTTCGGGAAAATAATAGCCAAGTAACATGTACTATACCAATTCGCAGGCAACCTCACATAGGCATTCCTTCCGCACACAAAATACACAGTTGGAATCACTTGCACCGGACCTTGCAAAAAGTTCTTAGCAGAGTTCTCCATAGTAAAGGTATGGTCACACGTACTCTGTCCTACCAAAACCTTTTCATAATAGGTCTGTGGACGTCTCACACACAACTTCCCCTTCTGCATCTGATCTAGCGTCATGGGTCCATAACTCCCCTTGGATCTGTGCACTCTCTCCTCATCGGTCCAATCTACTGGACTCTCTCCTGTATTTCGTGTCTGGGTTAGTTTTCTATACCTATCCTCTATCTGACCATTAACTTCTTTTCAGTTTCCGACAATAAACATGTTAGATTATGTCGGTGAGCATAAGCCGTATCCAAACTCAAAGTTGGTATGAAATACTTCCAAAGTCTGTCCTCTGACTTATAATAATCATACTTATTCAAATGCTTATAGGCCGGTACTTCAGGAAGTACTGCATCATAATTGGTAAAGAAATACTCAAATTGTCTTCTCTCATAAAAGATGCTAAGCAATAAGCTGCAAGAAATCCCATAGGTTAATGGAAGGTGATGATATCTAATACCCTCATCTACGGAAGAAGGTAGCTGCATGCACACATGGCAATCTTTCGCATCCATTGCATCAACATACTCATACAACAGCTTCACATAGGCATTAAGCTTAAAGTCACTTCTAGACAGATCTATATGAAACTTACGACTCTCTTCACCTATCAAAGCTCTTTGAGCTCCTATAGTAACCTCTTTCTGGCTAGAGGTGGTAGGTGTAGGTGTCCCCTGTACCTCCCCCTCCTGCTCACGAGAAACGATATATGAGGCTATCACTATCGCAACTATAGCAGCTATCACTACCCCTAAAAGTGTACCTATCACTAATTTAGCCCTACAATGGATTTTTCCAGCATCTGCTATCTTTGCAACGTTCTCAGAATTTCAGTTCAACAGCAACATATAAAAAGTCTCTTTCTCATCCGAGTATTGCTTGTCAAACCAGTTCACACAACCCCTTGAAGCTGGAAGTCCCCTAGCAATATTCAGTTGCTTATTTCCACAGTCCACAGAAAGACTTCCCTAGCCCTCTTTCAGTAGCTTGACGGAAAGTCCCTAACTTTATTCTTCTTTCACTCAGGCCTAGGTTATCTTCTTCTTTTGGACCTTTATGTACAATAAAGGGTTTACCTTTAGTCCAGAATGATATTCGCTCCCAACAGCTCTAAAACTCCTTGCAAAATCTCAAGATGAAGGATCACCAACTCCTGGTATGGTGGTACAATAGCAAAGTACGAAAAAACCAGCGTCTCCAGAATCAACTCACGAACTTTACTCAGAAGCGGTGGATTCAGAATATTGAGGGTCAGTATTCCTTCGATTTCCAATCCCGGAACTCTCAGCAACACTTCTATTTTCAAGTTCGGAGAATTGCTGATCAACGTCAGGGATCTCAGCCTCCCTGTGCTCGGTATGCCTGGCATCAGTCACAGCGTATGTCCACTCTGGTGAGGCGTACCTGTGCATGGTACTCTCGCTCTCCTTGACCTTCTCAGGTTAACTCAAGCTTGCTCTTCGTCACTTTGCCCAGATTCAAACGTTTCAGAAACTGGGGCAAGATCTCTTCCAGGTGCCAATCTCAAGTTTACCCATCTCTGGTTCACGGGCCAAACTCTCTCTGCTTCAACTGCACTTCTGCTCTCCCTTCGGGTACCCTGTGCACTACTTCCTTCTTCAGCAGAATTTGACTCTACTCCACCCACAGCAACACTTTCTCCGTCTGAGTCAAATTCGGGGCTTCGATTTGCACAACCCCTTTCAGCTCGGTCTAGTGTACAACCAACTGCATCAGCAACCCTCACAGCTTGGCTTGTCCTCTCAAATGGCTCTGCCACCTCAGCTGGATTTTCATTCACGAGAGGGGCTGTATCTTCCAAGGGTGCTGGAACTCTGCGGGTATGGGAGGCATGCACCCAGTTCGGCAGTCCCCCACACTTCACTGCCATGTTCGTAACCAGTATTACCTGGTACGGACCACGCCAACGAGCATCCAGGCAACACTTCCTCACGTGTTTCCGCACAAGTACCCAATCCCCTGGGCATAAGTCGTGGCATGGGTCACTCGCGGCTGGAACAACTGCTGCTTGCAACTGCTGAGACACAGAACGGAGTACGTCAGCCAGGCCCTTACAGTAGTCGAGAATCAAGTCATCAGTGATGTTAATCAAAGCAGTAGCAGGTATTGCTGGTAATCGCATTGCTCTCCCCATGAGTATCTCATGAGGTGACAACCCAGTCCTCCTATCGGGAACACTACGGAGGCTCATGAGAACTAAGAGTAGTGTGTCAGGCCATTTCAGTGATGTCGAAGAACACACTTTTGCCATTCGCGCTTTCAAAGTCCCATTAACTTGTTCCACTATCCCAGAAGCTTCTGGTCGATAACTGCAATGCAATCTCTGATCCACATTTAAGGCAGCACAAAGCAATTTCATGATCTCACTATGGAAATGTGTCCCTCTGTCTGACTCCAAAGAGATCAGAAAACTGAACCTCGGGATAAGCTCTCTCAGTAACAGCTTAGCTACAGTGAGTGTGTCACATCTACGTGTTGGGTAAGCCTCCACCCATCTTGAAAAGACACATACCACATCTAAGATGTACCTCAGCCCATTGCACTTTGGCATCTCAATGAAATCCAACTGCATCCTATTGAAAGGCCCTCCTGACCTCCCAATGTGGCCCAAAGTCACAGCAGTTCTCTTTCCTGCATTCATCTGCTGGCATGTAACACACCTCTGACACAGCTTCAGCTACTGCATGAAACTTCGGATTGTACCAGGTCTGTCGAAACACTTGCATCATCGCATCTCTACCAAGATGTACAGCACCATGTATCAATCGTGCCATTGGGTTCAACAAACATTCTGGCAACACAGCTCGTCCATCGTTCGAAATCCATACATCCACATCTCCCATTTCACATCCAGCTCGTATCCAACTGTCCCGCTCCTGATCAGTAACTTCATCCTGCACCCGTTTTAGCTCCTCCCATGTATCAGCCATGGTCAACATCATGCTGAGATCGGTTCTTTCTTGGCTCTTTTCTACATGCCCTTCAGTAAATATGCATTCATATTCTGCACAAAATGGGGCAACTTCATCCGCGTAGCTATTACCCCGCGACACGAAATCGTTCCCCTTGCTGTGCGCAGAACATTTGACAACCGCGATTTCCTCTGGACATTGCAATGCTTCCAACAATTGTCTCACATATATTTCTGATGGGTGAACCAGAAGATGTCATGAACCCTCTCCGTGACCATAGCTGTCCAAAGTCATGAACGACACCGAACCCGTACTGACTGTCGGTATAAATCGTTACCCGAATCTGGTCAGCAGCCAAACAGGCATGGGTCAAAGCAATGAGTTCAGCCACCTGTGTGGAGTATACTCCTTCTAAACAAGCGGCTTCAAACACTCCTGTGATGGTACATACAGCAAACGCTGCTCTCAGTCGACCAGCACTGTCTCTTAAACATGAACCATCCACGAAGAAAATTTCATCAGGGTCTGCGAGCGGCTCATCAACAATGTCTGGTCTTGGTTTAGTGCACAGTTCAGTCACATCGAGAAAATCATGGTCCTCACAATCTTCATCATCTACATTTGGAATAGGCAACAACGTGGCAGGATTTAAAACAGAACACCTCTTCAAAGTCACATTCTCTGCAACAAGTATAACCTGCTCATAGCGAGTCAATCGATTGTTTGTGAGGTGCTGTGTTTTAGTCCTTGTCATCAACAGAACAACAGAATGTGGCACATAGACTGTAAGCGGATGACCCATTACAATGCTTTCACACCTTTCAATACTGACACCTGTTGCAGCAACGGATTTGAGACATCCGGGCAACGCAGAAGCTACTGGATCTAAAGTAGCTGAGAAGTAGGCAACTGGTCTACGGACACCTCCATGACTCTGAGTCAAGACTGCCAATGCGCAACCTTCCCTCTCGCAGCAGAATAAGGCAAATGCCTTATTGTAATCAGGCATCCCCCAAAGCTGGGGCACAGCACAAGGCTTCTCTCAAGCTCAAAAATGATCTCAAACAGTCTTCGTCCCATGGTACCGGATCACTCACATCCTTGCGCGTCAGCCGGTGTAAAGGATTCGCTTCAAAGGAGAAGTTGGGAATCCATTGGCGACAATAGCCAACCATCCCCAAGAACATTCTGACTTCTCTCTGAGTGGTAGGCACAGGCATATTTATAATAGCCTCAATACGGTCTGGTGACACCTTTCTCCTGCCTTTCTCAATTCTGTGACTCAAATAATGCACTTCACTCAGGCAGTACTGTAGTTTGCTCGGAGACACCTCGTGTCCATTTTCTGCCAAATAATTCAATAGGGCAATGGTATCGATCCTGCAAGCGTCTTCAGTCTCTGACACAACAAGCAGGTCGTCGATGTATTGCACCAGAACAGAGTTCTGCGGCAACACAAGACCTTCAAGATTCTTTTTCAAGATCTGATTGAAGATAGACGGGCTCTCCGTATACCCCTGTGGGATACGACACCACGTTAACACACGATTCTCCAGCCGAAAAGCAAAAAGAAATTGGCTCTCCTCATGCAAAGGAATCGAGAAGAATGCTTGACACAAATCAATCACTGTGAACCATTCAGCTTCACATGGGATCTGAAACAAGATCACAGACGGATTCGGTACCACTGAACAACATGGAATGACTATCTCATTAACGTTTCGCAGGTCTTATACAATCCTGAACTTCCCACTTGGTTTATGTAGTCCCATGATAGGTGAATTGCATGGGCTACCCATGATCTCCTTTAGAATTCCCTGCTTGATCATCGATTCGATCACAGGTTTGATCCCTGCAATAGTTTCAGGTGACAGAATATACTGAGGCGTCCTAGGAAATTCTACATTCAGCTTGACCTGAATTTTTACTGGGTCTATGCCTTTGACCAATCCGATCTCTTCTCCACTGAGATCCCACACATCAATTGACACAGAATCCCTCAGATTAAGTGGAAGTTCCTCCACTGTCAGGGCTGGATACATCTCTATGCATACATGCTGATTCGCAACCTTAAAGGTCACATCATCATCCCTCGTCTGCACTTCCACTCCCTTTGGGGTACAATAAATGGTGCAATTCAGTTTGCACAACAGATCTATACCTAACAGGTAAACTGGACTAGAGTCGCACACCACAAACTGGTGTCGATCTCTGAAATTCCCTATCTTCACCGGAATCGGCTCCGTCAATGGGCTAATCAGTTTCTTATTCGCTACACCAACAACTTGGATTGATTGTCCCGAGAGGGGTAGGTTAGAGACTACTGCAGATCATACAGTCGACCGAGTAGCGCCAGTGTCAACCAAAAAGGTTGTAGGGTGCCCATCAATGTCTGCTTCCACAAATGGTCCCCTCTGATCTACCTCTAAGACTGCTCCAAGCGCGCAGTCCTCTTCCTCTCTTGAGCACGGTCATGCCAACGGGTCTGCACATTCCTCACTCCCTTCAAACATGGGCATCTGTAGGTAAGTTTGGACTCCCTGTTGCATATTCGGTATCCTAGGTGGTTGAGGAACCTGCATCTGCGGAACACCAGATCCCCCTTTGACCATCTTCGGTCGAGTCACTGTAGGGACCATGTCCGCAACAGGAACCTGAACTATCTCTCCTTCTTGCTGTATCTGATTTAACGGGTTCAAAGGACACTCGTGTTTCCAGTGTCCGATCTGGTGACAAAGATGACACGCAGTGGTCTTTTTCAATGTCGCCACATCCATTCCTGTCTTAGGATCAATTGACTTTGGTCTTCCCTGACCTTGAGCATTCTGATTTCCTCCTTGATTATTTCCCTGTTTTCTTCCTAGAGTCCCTCCATTAGGCTGTCATCACTGAGCTGTTTGCATCTGGACAAGCATCAATTTGTCTTTCAACTTCCTGTGCTTCGATTCTATCTCATCACTACAGTACCTAGCATACCGTAAAATCTCATCCACTGGCTTATTCTGCCAACAAATCAAATGCTGCTGTATCATGAGACTAACTTCTGGCGTCAATCCCAACACAAATTTCAAAACAAACTGTCCCATGTCCTTCGTGTCTAGCACGTCTAATCCACTGTACTGTTTAAACGCCTGCAAAAGTCTCTCATAAAACTCATGCACCGTCTCTTTTGGCTCTTGCACCGTTCGATCTATCTTCATCCAATCAATGTCCTGAGGTGAGATTTTCGACTTCAACCATGTGATCACCTGCTCAAAATTTTTCATTACTATGGGCGACGGACCATTCGAGATTGGGTCCCTGTCAAGCTCTGAGGTTGGCCACTCAACAGCAATTTTACATGCTGACCACAAGTTACTCAGAACCACAATGTCAAACAATGTGTTCAAATCAACCCACAACACCTTCGAGATTTTGACGAAGCGATCAACCTGCTTGTACCACTCCAAGGGCTTCTCCCTTAACCGGGGAAAATCATTTGTAAAGGCAGTCAAATCACCCCTACTCCAAGGTACATGCACATATCCTCCATTCTGTACCTCTCGTAAAGGGAAATTCCCTACCTCCGTCATCCCCCCCACCTGGAGGTGGTGTCTCTCCTATTGTTCTCCTAGAGCTTTTCTTCTTGGACCACCTTTCATCCCACTTATCAAGCATGATCCATGCACGCATTGCTATGATTAAATCTTTGATATGGGTCCTCAAACCTATGACTTGTTTCTCTTCCAATTCTTGATCGCTATACAGCAATCTATGACTTCCTTGTAATGATTTCGTTTTAGACAAATCCACATCATACTTTTTGGCCAATTCTGACAACTTCTCATGTGCAGATCATGCTTTGGGAGTCACATCCTTCGCTACAAAGAGTAACTCATCTTGTTCATACATGTATGTCCTCTCCAGAGGCAAGTTTCCACTTATTATCTCATCTACTTCTGCCTCCAACCTTACAACATCTAACATTCTCCCTTTCAGGGCTCCCTTCAGTACTTCCCTACAAGCTGCACCATCCCTTTCATCATAATCACATTCCCGTTCCTGAGATCTACTCTCTTCTGACATACTCATAGGAATTGAACGATTCACTATTGTGGCTCGTTCACTTTCTGCTGTTCTCACACTCTGATTCTGATTCCTCACTGGTGGTGCCCACATCCGCAGATCTGATCTTGACTCAGCCAAAGACTTCAGCCTCACTGGTCTCGCCTCTGTCTGTCCCCTAGAGGAGTCTGCTGTAGCTGGCAACGGAGTACTCCATTCTATAGGCTTTGAAGTTTGCTCCATTCCACTCACTGATCCATTTCCTTCAATCACACTCCTCGTTCCTACAACTGACTGCACTGAGCTTCCAACTTTCTCTTGATCTGGGTCGTAAACAGAAACAATGGGTCCAATGGTGACCGGTACCTTTAGAGCATTCGGTAACCGCGCACCTCTCCCAACCTCTGTGCTAGCTACAAGCTGGTTTCTAGTACTCTCAGCTCTTGTCGAGATCTTCCCTTCTATTCTCACTTCCGACTGAGTCGGTACTCCACTATTCCCTTCTGACTGAGACGATTTTCCTTTGCAAAGATCGGGATTGTATGGAGGTGGTCACTCAGACAACAGCCTCTCTAATAGACTATCATCTGTATCACTGTCATCACCATCTACACTCTTTACCTTTGAGCCATCAGTTTTCACCAGTAAGGGATATAACCTGTCTCCCTCTATAGTTTGCACTCTCCACCTTTTCTCTTCTGCATCCCATCTTGCATTCTGAAATGCCTTAATCGACTTTTTCACCCTTCCTGACTTCGATCTCTTTTCCTATCATGCGCTGCTCTAATCCACACATGCAATGCTTCAAACTGGGTTGGTCTCGGCAAGGGTCGTAATGCCGCCATCACAGATTTCAACTGATACAACACTTCCAATCTAAATGAGCCATATCGTGGGAAAGCTAGCTCTCCTTCACTCTGGGTCATCTTATGTCAATTTTCAAGCCAAATTATAGTATGCAACCCCACATTTCTTGCCATATAATGCGCTGGAGTATCCTCGGGAGGGGCCTCTTCTCCCCCACGAGTAACCACATGTTTGTCACCTCTGCACAATTCTCGGAAAACTTTAAAACACTTCATGATGAACGAATTTCAATCGCACACAATGTTTTCGTTTACTTCCTGATGTCGAACCCCACCAATAGCAGCGCGACTCACACCAACCGACCTATTGCAGCGCGGCACCTTCTGACGTCACCCGTCCTCTGCTTGCAGCAGTTCCCCTCCTTCACAGCTCACATCTCACCCTTGCATTCATCCCATTCATACGCTGAAATAACCGTTTGTCCCAAACAAGTTACTTCTCTGACTGTCCGTCCACAGTCTCTCAAAGTTGTCGACCTCGGTTGGCAACTGTCTGTCCACGTCCGGCCAGACAATCACCTCTGATAGGTTACAAATACTCAAATTCCACATACAACAACCCACGACCAGCGTCGGTTTCTCACACCCTCACACATTCGCTTCCCCTATCCCGGTCCAGGTGATCGATGACGTCTCACGATCCCCTTTCGGTGGTCAACAAAATCTACCTCGGGTGTCTTCTACACCACAGTCGCTTAAGCTACTCGTCGAGCCTAAGACTTTCCCGGGCTGCGCG
Organism: Triturus cristatus; assembly: GCF_964204655.1. Lineage (NCBI taxonomy): Eukaryota > Metazoa > Chordata > Amphibia > Caudata > Salamandridae > Triturus > Triturus cristatus. Next base: position 630,921,813 of record NC_140587.1, read on the forward strand.
CGCTCACAGCCGGATCTCACAATCACTCAACACTCACTCCAACTCCGCAAGACATCACACAACAAAACAACACCGCAATCTACAAACATCTCACCCTATTCATACTTACTCCTCCATGAACTGCTGCTTTCCGCCGCACCGCTACTCTCCGTCAATCTCCATCAGCCGCCGTTGTCCGCTGCTCGCCATCTGATGAGCCACCATCACTTGACTTCTATGGGCCTCTGGAATCTCCTATCCTAATCTAGATCTCCCCTCGCTATCGGAAATAACCATCCTACTCTGCTACCAACTGATAAGGCCGGATTCTTGTCTACCTGATTATCTCCAAGAATCCTCACAGGTCGTCAGGATCTTTTAATCTGCCAAATAGCGTAGAGGGGATAAACACGATTATCAAAATATATCGACCACAATTAGATTTAATTTGGAAAGGACCACTGACTCCGAATCTAAAATTTATAAGATTTTATTACAACCAAAAATAACTGCACATACAGGCACCTCAATACAAGGTACAAAAGGTAAATGGGCACTAATACAAAAGTGAGCCTACGCAAAATTCTCATACGACTTAGAACAAAGAGAATCACCGACTCCAAAATCATCAAAAAAGGCGATTGTTTGGCCAATATCTACATTGGGAAACATTAGTAAGGAAGAAAAAACGTTAATCTGTCCCTACACTAACTCTAAGGTGACATCCCTACTTAGCATTCCCATCCCAGGCAAGAGAATCAAGGAAAAGGTGTCAGAAGTGAAGACTCCCTTAAGAAGTACATTCACTTAGTCAGAGCTCGTTCTAAGATGCTCCTTCTAGCTTCCCGTCTAAACCTCATCTGCTCAACCCACGGGGCACTGTCCCTAATACAAAACCCCAAAATCACAGAACACGCCCTTCGGCACACCTCTTCAGCCAGGTCTTGTCTCTGTAATTTTCCACAAAGTTGTCTTGCATCCAACGACGGTTAGCTTGGCCTTGGGTCCCAGGCACCTTCCTCGCTGAAAGTATCAGCTCTGCATTCCAATGCACTCTCCTGTCGGCTTCTCACAGCATCCTAACTCCTAAAACAAAGAACTAGTCTCTCTAACAAGCTAAATGTCCTTGCACCTGCAACAGAAACATGGGAACGAAAATAACATTTCACGTATTAAGATTTTACATTTCCCTGCAACCCAAAGCCTTTACCAAGGGAATCATTTTCGACCTACAACATTAGCTAACATAAGGCATGAACAGGCCTTCTCTTTTGACGTATATGTGATCAGGCCTTTACAAAAATTTAACACACTATTAAACCACACTCTAAGCATTAATTCATTATTTTCATATGCGTGAATAAGCAACCTACACGTAGAACTTTAACATGGCACACGTTTAGCCTATTACATTACATTATACGAAAAACTAATGATTATTCATTTTATTGAATACATTCACGATAACTTGCAACGTTAGTTCTCACAAAAGCATTATTACATTTCTAATCACCTCTAAGTTAGACGATTACATCAATACATTTCTATGACACTACTAAACATACATTGATTAATATGCGGGTGCTGGCTAACGGTGAATATGATGCACCCCTACAAATTTCAGAATCTTATGACGCTCTATCAGTTGTGGTAGCTGTGCATGCTGGTGCTTTGGCGTTGCAGGAGAAAAGGCCGTTTCGGCAGGTAAAAGGTCCTTCAGTGGATAGGGGAGAGGTGCAGCAGCAATTATTGTTGCAGAGTCCCGGGTCCAGGCCTTGGAGCTCGGCAGCGGTGTAGCTTCAGTTGGAGGTAGATCTAGGGTTCCTGGTGCTAGGCTAGGTTCAGGTCCGGACTGGCGCAGATGGGCTTGCCTTTAGTGTGCCTTCAGCGCTGCAGCCGCACTGCAGCCTCCATAAGTAATTATGGGAGGTGGGAAGAGAGCTTGGGGGTGGGACTGGGGCTGGCAGGAGGCAGGAAGCGGGAGGAAGTAGAGGGAAATAAAACGGAAGGAACAGCGTAAAAAACAATACAACAACAACAGCAATCAGCAACAACAGATTACAGTTATTGAGAGTGCACACTTGTGTAGAGACATCACAGATGTCCATCTTTATGCAAGCATGCCCGACGACACTTAAATTAATGTAGGCTGCTATTCATAGGACTGGTAAATCTGTGCTATGTACGGTCTACCTGTAAAAAATGAAGCCGTTTCACAACAGGTCATTTTAGCCTTTTCTTGAATTGTGACATCTCCACCCAGGTATTACTGTGCTGTGAATTTTCGTTCTGTAAGCTCTTGGCTTTGTCAAAATTATAATGTAATAGAAATTGATATATTCGAACTGAGTTAATGTTACTTTAGTAAAGAACATGAATTAATTGTGGCAGCATCTCCAACCTGTTAACATCAGAGGGCCAAGGAATGTTGCCAAAGGCACAAAGTAAGAGATTACCTTTGATGAATAGGTTCCCTTAGAATTGCATTCAATTGCTCGTTATGCGCGAACTCAAGGTATTACTCTCTGGAAATCGTGCAATAACATGCTTTAATAAGCGTAGCCAGCTCGGTAACATATGGCAGCTAGGAGTTGTTTTGTTTTCAGAGGTTTTTGTACAGGAGAGTAATGATTGATTTTAACCTATTGATTTCGTAAGAGCAACAGCTTTAAAGTGGAAAGCTATTATTTATACTTAGCCTGATAGCTTTCTGGACAGCAGCCATTTTAGACTACTTTTGTGTTTATATCTCAGAGCTGTTCTAAATGTGTAAAACTCCAAGTATGGGTGGCATTTGTAACACAAATAAAAAAAATGCTTTTCAAGAATCCGTTTTAAATTCCTAACAAAAGCATGGCATATTAAAATAAATAAACATCTTGCTACATATAACAAGCTGCTCTAAATTATCCAACCTGCCCAACATGTACCCATTCATATTATGTTTCAGGTTTTTAATGCTTCTCTGCAGACTCTTTGAAACACAGTGGCACGCTGCCAAAAGCACTCAGTCTCACCAGACACTTTGGGTTATAAACAATTTAGATGTATGCGGGATTTCTGTAGGTAGTAATAGATTTCCTACAATACTTTGATGCCAGACTATATATGCTGCTCTGTAAAAAATATTTTACGCTGCTCCTGTTATTTTTGGAACACACTTTATTATTATGAAATTGGTGTAATTTCATAAACTCCGCATTCCCGCTTTTACATTTGAGCCAAGGAAGCAATTTTAAAAAACACATCTAAAACTAAGGCCTAGTCTGTTTCATAAATGCCGTGCGTTATGTAACCTCCTGAAATAGTCGGCAGTTTTGGTCTTCCAGTCTCAGTAAAAGGGCCAAGCTATGCTATGTTATGGTGAGCTAAAATTAAGGGCGAATTTTTGAAAACGCGAAATTTGCTTGTCTTTTTCTACCCGTGGAATGGAATTGGGACGGATTCGCTGCTCGGTGGGTGGAAAAAAATAGGTCAAAGGCACAATTGATTGTAGAAGCACTGTGAGGGGCGGGGTTATGTATTTAACCTAATGCCAACTGCATTAAGGTAAACATGTTTCCTGGGACCCTGACAGTGTACCTCAAAGCAGCTTCCCTGGTAGGGAATCCGTGGGCTGACCTGCCTGCAAGGTGCCCTGGTGCGCTAGGGGGCAGGCGCCACTCACAGGCTCTCCTGCTGAGATAGTTACTTTACAGAGCATTGTCAGGGGCCAGCCAGTGTAATTAACAGGAATAGTTGAGGTTGTTGCAGATCAAGTTTGAGTTGCATCAGGAGAGCTGGAGGCTGACGCCTGCTGTGGAACATGTGAGGTACTGCAGGGGCGAGATCATTGGTTGGGGCAGCTGCATGTGGGTCCCAGGCCTGAATAGGAGAGGTGCTGCAGTTATGAATGATGCGCATTGGCAGAGCTGTCTGTCAGCATTATTGTTGGCAGGTGGTACTTAAGGGTGGGATAGTGTATGGAAATATATTTGGGGGCAAGTAGTGAAATAGCAGAGGTGCTGAGAAATGCTGAGTACTACATTGGGGAGGGGGATTCTGCTGGGCAAGTCTGAGTACTAGCAAAGCTTTAGCACCTAATATATAGTGGTGGGGTGCTGCTAATATGCATTGGCGGAGTTATGCATTTGTATAAGTACCTTTTTAGCAGAAAGTCCTACAGCTCAAGGACGAGGGACGGTGGCGGAGCTGTGTGTGTACAACTACTGTTATGGCAGAGGGGCTCCAGGTCAGACATGAGGTTCATTGACAGGAGCGCATGATTCTCCCAGAATTGGAGTAGCAGCTGGCTGCTTGGAGTACACGAAGGAGGTACATAAATAAAAGATTGCATGAGCCCAATAAACACACTCTCTCAGTGCACTGTCCCATTTTACCTGTTAGTCCTCCCCTAAACTCCAATGTCTATGGGCAGATATGGGCTCTGATTGGTGACAGAACCCAAATCCCCTATGTAATTCTCCTAATGCCTAAGTCAAAGTAGTTTGGATCCCATAAACATACTGGATTTCCTTTCCAAGAATCAAAGTGAAGTCATAAACAAAATGTAAGAAAGTGCATTATTATTTGGGGTGGGTGGTGGCCCATCTGAAGGAACGATAACACTAGATTATCAGGGTAAACCCCATGGTTACTAAATTAATCTGAGCTCAATCCCTGGTACCTATCGCACAGAGCAGACTGGCTTAATTTACGGCAATGTGTAATGAACATATGCTATACCAAAACAGTCATAAAATCAAACACCCCAAAAATAAATTTCAGACCAAATTAGAAAAATGTAGTCAAACTTAAAAACAAAATGACACCAAAATTACATAAATCCCTTAAAATGAACTGGAGATATAAATGTTTAGCGTTTCAAGTAAAAATAGTGCCAAAAAGCATTAAGCATCAATAATAGCCTATAAAAGGCGTAGACCCTGGTGCGATTTCAGGCTGTTCACCATGGAGCGTGAGTCAGATACACGAAGTGGGTACATCCCAGTCAAAGATTTTATCTTCTGACTTTTTTATGGAGCTCAAAATCCTCCAGTGGGGAAAGCATAAAGCTGTTTTAGAGAAAGGTGCACAAAATTGGACACCTGTGTTGCAAGGTGCCGCTGATGGTTCCGGAGGTCTTGGAAGTCCAAAAGTGTTCTAAGTGCCAACTTTTCAGTATGTCTGCATTATCTTCTCTTTGTCATTTCTAAGGCTCATAGGACCTGAAAGGTAGCATTCAATGGCCAGGACTCGCCCCAGTAGAGGTGATCAGCAAAGTCCAGTCCAGGTGGTACAGACCCACTAGTCACTTCAGGAAAAAGGCCTCTTGCAGCTTGTTGTGTCCCTGTAGCCACACATGAGGTCAGGCACCAGACCCTGGGGCTCTTCTTCTTTTGCCTGGGTATAAGAGGAAACAGGTCCAGTCCTTCAGGGCGCCTCTTGGGTCACAGACAGTGGGTCCAATCCACTTCTGATCTTTCACAGGTCCAAAAAGAGCTCTGAAAAGGTTTCCTTGGAGTGCCATATTTCTGGTAGAACCTTGCCTGTGGGGGTCGGGGATGACTTCTGAACACTCCCTAACCGAAAAGGAAGAAGTTTCCAGGGGAAACTCTACCCACTTCTTCAGCAGTTCCCATTTGTACTATTGCACACAATCCCACAGTGCTCCTCACTCTCAATTCCAAGATGGAAAAATCCTTCTCCCGTGTGGGCAGCCTGTGTACCCACAGAGAGGTGTGGTCAGAGTAATGAGAAGCTCCTTTCTCTGTTTGTTGACTCTCGGTTCCCAGGATCCATCCTACTATGCTTTAGCAACACTTTGGCAAGTAGAACCCCTCAAGCACTTGACATACAGTATTGGTAATGATGATCAATGCTAGGCTTCTCAGGGGCGTTAGTGGGGATATACAGCACTCTTACATTGCATCAGATAGGCTAAAGTGCAGTAAAAAAAATGAGGTTCATAATGATTCACCTTTGGGTAAACAATTGTGTTCTATTTTAATAGTAAAAGTCACAAACACTTAACAATTTCTGGTAGGCAATATGTGGGTGTGAGGCAAAAACGTCTAGGGTTGCTGATTCCCTGTACCTCAACTCACCCCCTCATGTAGAGTTGGATCTATGAGCAAGATACACAGTGCAAGTGCACCACTGCCCCGCAGTTCCAATATAGTATTTGTAAGTCTATTTTTCCTGCAGACTGTCAAACAATCTCTGGCCATCTGCAGGCCCTTGTTCCATCCGCTTTCATTCTGTTATCATCAAAGGTATGTTAAGTCACAGTTGAGGGTCAGCGGACGCACCCACTTTGCAGTGCTCTTAAGTTGCATATATATACATCACTCTTTTTTCCATTTCAAGTACATGAGACGATGGATGTCTGTAAGGGCCATCATTCTCACTGACATGGGTGAGGACAATGTGGGCCAAGATAGCGGATCATTGTCACCGTGACATAACTTTTCCATTTCTTGACTTGCCTTTTTTCGTGTCATTTAAATCATGTGTGTTAGTTCATTAGGCAAAACGAAATATAAAAATAATTTCCCAGAATGCAGTGATATGTTAATACAAAACCCAGAACTGGAACGGTTTTGTCCTGGTCACATGGTATTTATCTGTACAGGCTTGTACTACTCGCTACTTTTAATGTGGCATTGCAGTGGGTCCAGAGAGTTATGTGCTATGTGAATATGATAAGAATGGACGGAGCTTACAGTGGAATGAGTAACTTGATAAATATTGTCATTACATAGAGGAGGGTGTGATTTGTTGTCTAAATTTAAGGTTACACCTGTTTCATTGTGTTTCCAATATGAGTTGTGGTGAATGGTCTGAATGAGTGAGGAAATATTAGATTGAGAATGCATATGGAATGTAGTGAGTTGTGAAAGATATCGGGTATCTTACATGTGTGAGAAGGTTGTCATTAGGGGAGAGATCGGCATTAAGGAATAGGGGTGCCAGAGTATTGAGAGGGTGAATTTGATAGTGGGACTAAGCTAGAGTTTATACTTACCAGTCTCCACTTATTCTGAATTCCCCTGATGCCTTCAGTGTGGAGAATGGACAACATAATCTCCCCTCGGGGAATGAGGTTTAAGGGCCTGGAAGACCCACCTCCAGTTGCCAGGGCCTCTAAGTGTGACCTGGAAATGAGAGAATGGTCTCTCTCCTGCAGATTGTTCTACTGCTTCACTTCTCCTCTTGTTAGTGTCTGGTGTTGTAGACAGCATTTACCTATTCCACAATTCTGGCCCACATTTATCTTCTCTGGCTCCTGGTTGTTGTCCTGACCCGTGCTCCAAGCAACTGGGATCCAACCCTAATTATTCATCATGAAAGTTAACTAATTTTCTGAAAATTTGGGTTATAATCTTACAGATGTCTAAAACAATATTTTGGAAGGAACTCTGCTGCTGATGCTTCGTGTTGTGAGCGGTAAACAGTTTGTGTGGTTTGAGGAGTGTCTTTGTAGAGGGAGCTGCACCTGAGTTGATTTTGAGCAGTGTGTGTTGACAAATTCATCATTCAATGTTGACAGACATGTCCTGTCTCAGAAACCCTATCCACCATTGATATTCACTGTTGTTAGGTCTCCTCTGTCCAACTCTGACAGCAGACTACTTTAAATATGGCAGATGGATGTCCGCTATACAAATATTGATGGAGTGGTGTTCGATGATAGAGACAAGGGGAGTAACAACAGAAGACTTATGAACAGCCAATGGTTCTACCTCCATCATGACGGATGCAGTCCTCCAGGCCATGGAGGATCTTTAACTGTTGGCCCGATTGACGGATCAATTCCACCATGACAGAGGAATGATGGTCCGTCCGCAAAACTTTAGATCAGGTAACTGCAAAAGACTGTCACATCCTAGTCCAAATCCAAGCTCTATTCAGACTGGATGTTGGAGCAGTGGCATCTCAGCCATCTTGAAATCTGAGGTCTGTGATACCTTGTGTGGTTCTGCAGCTCCCAGGCGTCCAAAAATTCAGCAGGAAGCCTGCAGCAGCGGGCTGTGAGTTTCAATCACTTGGAGCAGCCTTTTCTCGTAGTCCTGGTTTTCATGTTTGCTTCTCCTCAACCCTTTAGCTCCAAAATGACTATTACCTGTCTGAGAGTTAGCAGCTACCTTTTAAAGCTACTCCTCAGATATTACATTTCAGGTTTTCCTTCGCTTTTCTTTTTCAATTCCATTATGGCTGTTCTTCCTTTCTTTCTTCCTGATTTTCCCAATACATTATTCTTTCTTTCATATGTGGTATTTGATTTAATTTCCTTTTTAAGGGCTTCTGTGCGGTTGAACGGTGTGTCGCAACCAAGCTGTGTTCCTTTTGTTGTTTCCCCGCTCCCTCCTCTTGCTAATCCAGACTCTTCACTCCAGAAGAATTCCATTGTTGGGTTCCTGAGTCCTGGTTTACTTCATCCTGCAAGGAGGATTTTTATGTCTTTGTCTTTTTCCGCCTGAGAAGGTGGCAGCTTCTCGAGGACTTTTGCCTAGCACATATTCCAGTGCATGGTGACATTGTGGCATCAGGAAAGAGTCAGCCGTATCCAGGGCCACTGGAATTATGCAACTGTGTGGCTGCGGAGATTTTTGCATCATTATAGGTTTGCCATATTTGCCACATAATTCATCATCTGCTCCATAATCTGTAGACTTTAACAAAAACAATTGTTTCTAGCTCAAATGGTTTAAAAGTTACTAAAAACCCGGGGGCATGTGTTGCCGTCCAATGGAAGGCCCTTTGCAAAGCTTGACTGGTTACTTTTCTGGTGCTTATTGCTATTTATTGCTGTTATTGGATGTTAAACTGGTACTAAGGAGGTACACCCAATGCCCACACAGTGTTAACAAGTGTAAAAAGAACTAAATAATGAATTCATACCATCAATGTGCTGCACTATGCTGCACAATTAGCCTTTTCTTGCCACATAATTCTCTCAAATCTGTCGCATAATTTGGCCCTCCCCTGCCACATAATTCCAGTTGCCCTGCCCATATCTCAGACAGCTGGTACGTGTCCTGACCAGAAAACACTGGACTACAGAACTACACTTCACACTGCATTCCCTAAATCTAGTCTCACACCCATGAAAGTAGTCCTGAACTCAGATGGAGGCCTTATTTGAAATATGAAAAGGACACAGAACATACCCAGCTTTACTAATATCACAACACTTGATCTCAGTCAACAGGGAATGCATACTAAGAACTGCATGCCTCCGATAGAAAGCATTATATTACAGCTCTCCACTATACCTATGCATAAATTAAAATGCGAAGACAAAGACAAAAACTCCAAAAAGAGCATACTCTAGAGATGTCAAAATTCAATAAACAAAAACACTACCACTCTTCCTCTGGTGAGCATTAATGGCCTAGAATAGCATTTCTCCAGTGCGTTCAGCTCGTCCTTCAAAAAATGGATGGAAGAATTTTAATTAACGGTGCAACACGACTGCGGCAGGTACAAGTCACTAACCTTGCTGAACCTGATCAGGTTAAGAGCAAACCACCAGTCTTAGCTCACGTTCGAGAAGCATGGACAGTAGTAAGGAGGACTAAGGAGAACAAGTCACTGTCCTTTTACCGTACTCTTGATAATATGAAATAATCCGTAAAACAGCAAACATCTAACAGCGTCTCTATATTTGTTCTATGTCTAAATATATCAATGTCTTTTATAGAATCGATACAGTGCTCTGACAGTGACGTTCTTCCGCTACATAAAAATCTTCAATAAACAGTAAATAGATCGATCTACCTCACTTGTCCACCTGCTGGGGAATATCACCCGACCAATCCCAGAGTACCCCCCGCTCTAGGGGGTCCTTCCATGAGCGGAACACTGCCTGACCAGACGCACGAATGATTTAGGGCACGCGGCAAGGTCTAATACCACTGTGGGGTTCACACCATATGCAAACCCACAAAACCTCTATGCCACTCTGCTAACCCACTTACCACAAACATAGGTGATGGAGAAGGTCACGTGAACGATCTAGCCTCCGTAAAAACAACTAGCGGACAGCACTCTGCTAACAGGGACAACTGTCACTGGCAAATAGGCCAACGAAATGACAGATGTCACAATGCGTGAATCATCGGTAATATAACATATTAATAGATGTCTTTGTCTAATCTTATATCTATCTCGATCTCGAAAGGTCCAATTAGGCCCGTCGAGGAACTCCACGCTTATAAATAGAGTTCACATAACTACATGGGAAAAAGGTGTATGTGAGCTCATTATTTCAATGGACTAATTATTTTCATTGAGAAACCCAAAGCGAATGAATAGATTCCATGGGAAAGTGAGTGTTAAAAGTCGTCTTACCTCATTTCTTAAAAAGGTCCAATTATTTCCATTCAGGAAACTCAAGCACATGAATAGAATTCAAGGGAGGGTGTGGAGAATGGCTGTCTGGCCTCAATTCCTGAACGACCCAATTAGGGGGAAAGGAGAAAAGATAAGCAGATGAATAGATTTCACTGGCGCACATGAAGTGTAGGCGTCTTACCTGAGGGTCATTTGGGATCATTATGTAATATTGTTTATTTATTTAATCGATAAAAAGAAGAACATATGATTAGATGTCATTGAGGTACGTCTGGAAAAGGCTCTGCCCTCAATTTATTTATTGCAAGGAAAACAAGTAGATGCACTGATATAACAGGATGATTTGTGGATAAGTGATGTGACCTGTCTTCGTAAAAAGTCAAATTAAATCCATTTAGAAACCTCAAGCTCACGGAACGATTTCAGGAACCACTGATCAACATTTGCTTATAACGAGCAAAGATGAGCTCTTCTACACAGGCGAGATGCAGTGTGTGGAAGCAGCCGCTGGGGGTCAGTGTTGGCTGTTGTGCGTCTGCACCACTCATCATACTCTCTTGAAAAATAGAGGTAAGGGCACTTGTCATCCTTGATTTGGCTGAGTACCACAGGGTTCCACACTACTCTGGATTCTACTTAACTACTTAGGATTAAGGGCATAGCACCAATGGCGGTCCATGCAGGGGCGTAATCCATGCCCTTAGAAAAGTGTTGCCCCCCTGCGCAGAATCTCTGTTATGCTGGTGCAGGCTGTCTGAATCTGTTTATGCTCGGTCTGATTTCTCACTGCAGTGACGTTATAGTCACAGGCTCAATTACTGCCAATTCCACTCAGCAAACTTTCATTCTACTGAGATCGAAAAAATGGATACCACTGTATTGGGTAACAGTAAGTGTGGTAAAAGCCCAAAAGCCCCTTGATATTTGCTTATGTATGTGTGTGTGTGTGTATATATATATGAAGAGAGAGAGAGAGTGAATATACACATGTGTAGAGTATAATTTGCTATTTGTTACCATTGTTCAGTGTGGAGAGCACCATGGCTCATTAGAGTTGCATCCTCAATTGAGTCATGATGACCATCCCCTCCAACAATAGCAACAGATAGCATATTATACTCCACTTATCTGTGTATATGGTATATGCTATGGCATTTTTCATGTGCATTTAAGTAAACATAAGGTATTTGACCAAGTCCAAAACTAGAAAGTAAGGGGGTTACATTTGTGCTGCGAGGTAAAATCCATCTGAAGAGATGTCATGTCTATTGGGAAACTTGTTGTCCTGTGTTACATGCTATCTCTGAAGTAATAAAAGATGTTTTACTGATGTCAAATTTACTGTACTGTGGCAATAAACTTGATCATGACCTTTGCGTTAAAGTAATAAGTGTGTGAATGTGTGTTTATTAGTACAGTTGCTACAAATATCGAGTCAAGGGGCCAAAATGATTTTCATTCCCATGACACAAACACATATTATATTTTATATTATATGTATATTGTAGATTCTCCGTATTCCTAACAACAGAGACGGCACTCCACATAGTGCGGATTCAAGATGTTTTATTTCGTTACTCCATTTGCAGACCAAAAGCGTCTACGCGTTTCAGCACCCACTGAGCCTTGTTCCTGATATATTCATATTCACGGGGAAAAAAACAAGAGTTAAAGTGACATTATAATTAGGTGAAAATATCAGTTAAAACATGCCGGTTTAAATGGATATGTAAGCGATTTAATCTCGCACTTCCCCATGCATAGTTTTGCATCAATAATTTCTTTGCTAATTTTGCAGTGATATTGGGGCATATGTATGAAAGGAAAAATTAGTCGCAAACGCTGCGAATCGCAAAAAACAGCGTTTGCGACTGATTTTTCGCTATTTCATATGTATCAACACACTTCCAAATTGAAAAATAAGAAATCGCTAAATTAGCGATTTCTTAGGCTGCGAAACAAGAAAACAGCGAATTTCCTAGCGAATACCTAATTTGCGATTCCTTAGCATTGCGAATATCGCTAACAAGAAATCGCTAGCTAAGAAATCGCAAACACATGTATGAAATTGTCGCAAATTGCGATTTTACAAAATTCGCAATTTAAGAAATCGCTATTAACACCAATTGCTTGCAGGTGGTAAACTGGTGCAAGGTACAAAAACCAGCCCACAATGCAACAAACACACCCACAATGGCTGCAATGTACGTGATAACCAGGAGGCTGCGTATTCGGGCCCTTGCTCACAGGAGAATGAGACAGGAACGTATCTTCAGGCTGCGCATCACCCTGTTCCAGAACACTGAAGAGGAGATCTATGACAAGTACAGACTGCACCCACAGACCATAATGGACCTGATTGAGGAGCTGAAACCCCACTTGGAGCACCCTACTCGCAGGACACAAACAATTCCCACACATGTGCAGGTCCTGTGCTCCCTGCACCTCCTGGCATCAGGGAGTTTTCAACGGGTCATAGCGGAGGTTGGTGGGGTGTCACAGAGTGCACTTTCGCGCTTCTTCCATGCCTTCCTAGATGCAATGCTACTGAGGCTCTCACATCACATTTACTTCCCCACCACCCAACAGGCATTACAGCAAACGATACTGGACTTCTACCAGATTGCACGTTTCCCCCACGTCATTGGCTGCATTGACGGGACCCATGTGGCCATCACACCCCCAGCAGAAACTGAATATGTCTACAGGAATCGGAAATGCTACCATTCCCTCAACATACAGGTTGTGTGCAACGCTAAGTATCACATCACAGACATCGTAGCCAAATACCCCGGCAGTACACATGACTCCTTCATCTTCCGACACAGTGGAATACACAGACGTCTGAGTGCTGGAGAGTTTGGGGAGGGGTACCTGCTCGGTAAATACATTGCACACATCAATACATCCACTACATCACTTGAGGGGGGGGACATTGACTCACCTATTGTGTTTTTTTCCATGCAGGTGACAGTGCCTATGCAGTGCGCGACTTCATCCTGACCCCATACCTGGATCCTGCAAATGCAAGTGAGAGGAGCTACAACAGGGCACACAGATCTACACGCTGTGTCATTGAGCGAACCTTCGGAATCCTGAAGAGCCGCTTCAGGTGCCTGCATAAAAGTGGAGGCGCACTGCAATACAGCCCTGAGACCTGCTGTAAAATCGTGGCAAGCTGTGCAATGCTACATAACATGGCAATGAGGAAAGGCACCACAATTGATGTGACCGATACAGACACATCGGATGACGAGCGCCCTGCTCCCCCTGCCAGACCAGCACCAGGAGTTGGGGCAGCTGCTGGACGCCAGAGACGGACTGAGATCACACGAAACTACTTTTAGGTGAGTATTGAGGAAATGAGACTACAAAGCCTGATGATGTGTCAAGTGTTTAATCACACTTCACATGAAAGAAATTGTAATTGTCCCCAGCACATGTTGTACACACAGTGCAGAGAAGGCACAAGTAATAGGGCAAACAGCCTTTTCGGGTAAATGTACCCGTGTTGCAGTCAGTGTCCCCGCAGATGATCACCTCCGTCGGTGCCGTCCAGGGTGAGTGCCCCCCATGGTGCGCCCTTGGCCTGCTACCTGTCTGCCACTGCGGCGTCTTTCACCTGGCAAGGTTGGAGTGATGCTGCTGCGACTCGATGTGTCCTCACTCTCAGCAGAGGCCATTAGTGCGCTGCCACCAGCATTGGCTGTCTGCAGCTGTTCCACAGCAGTGGTTACCTGCTCTAGCCCTTGTGCAATGTCCTGGCAGCAATGTACAAAAGGAAGTGGGAGAACCCACTGAGTACCTCGCACTGTTCACTGTGCGGGACAAAACCCCTTTAAATGTGTGTGGTCAAAATACGAGTTTCAAACACAAATAACGTTCATTGTAAACCAATAGTCTAGTGTTAACTCACAAACAATTCAAACCTTAAATATAAGGCAAGACCAAAGGTATTTCATTTTCACATGTATATTGTTGATTTCACAATATATTATACAGTAAATGAAAACATCTTGTATACATTATACAATTTCTCATTAAGGAAAAAACAAATCAAGCGAATTGCTTTTATCTTCATAGATGTTGCAGCCCAATGCATTTCGGGATTTGAAGTATCCCTTCGTCAGGGGCAATCTAAAATGAAAACATAAATAGTAGTCTATCTCTGAATGAAGAATAATCAGTTTTCGAATACAAGTCAATCTGCTGATGCGTAGGTAGGAATACATTTGTGTAGACAATACATGCTGTGCGGTGGTGAGTTTAATCGGTAAAGGTACTGGAGAGATGGATGGGATGCATCGGGTCAATCGTCTATTCAAGTTTCACCGTGAAAAGAGTCCTGTCAATGGGTGATCAATGTGCTCCATTCGTATCTGAGTCGGGTTGGCAAGTAAAGTTAAGAAAGCTGTAGTCTTTTCCAAATATCGTACTAGAGGGGCGGTGACCAAAGATAAAACAATTGTATCGACGTGTAGCTAACATGTGCAGTAGAAAAAACTGTGATATTTTCCGTGATCAAGGAGCGGTGATCAAAGGTGACCAACTGAAGAAAATTACCTGCGTGACGTGATAAGTATAAATGAACCGGTGGGTGACGCATGTACACCTCAGTGTGGTTATATAGTGATCTCATCGAGTCGAGTCGTGGTAAGGAAGAATATAAATAATGAGCTCACCTATTGTATCCATACTGTTGGATGGTGCAAGTTAAAATGGTGAACCAGTAATCGGCTCGGGCGTAAGTTCTCAGAATTCTAAGAAAGAAACAGTGATATGACGTGACAAAATCCTTATTGCAAGTTGTGACCCATGTGAACCCGCCTCGATATAAACTGTTACCTGCAGTTTCGGAGAGACTGACAGGGGGACGATTCGTGATGAATTGGTTGGCAGGACGCTGTCCCGTAGTGAAGATTTTGTGAATGGGCGACCTAAGCAGGCCGTGCTCGTCAATTCTAAAATAACCCAAAAGTATAGTGAGACGCATAATCACGTAATATATGGCAGTGTCTAAATAGGGGTAGCAGAGTAACCATAGCGTACCTGAAACAATGATGGTGAACAGGATTCCTACGGCAATCAACCGATGATGGCGAGGTGCCGGTGATAATCGCGAGGAAACGCGGGATGACGGAACTGGTTGGCGGGGCGTGTTATATTAGTACGTCCATGGAAGTGGAAATGGGACTGAGAGGGAAGATAGGAGTTCCGAACGCGTAATGCCAATAAAGTTTTCGATGCGCAGTGTTGACAAAAAAGAGAACGTTGTGGGTGCAGTGTCTGTTAATTGTTATGTCTGTGATAAATAGGCGGCTTGGGTGTGTGCGTATTTTCTATGTAAAGACCAACACGAAGTACAAAATAGTGAGATGAGGGTTGTACATTCAATAATTAAATACATGTAAAACATCAATAATTGGAAATTAAAACCATGACTACATCTGTATATATAAAGACCAACAAAAAGTCCAAAACAGTGAGATGAGGGTTGTACATTCAATAATTAAAGACATGTAAAACATCAATAATTGAGACCATGACTACATCTTACTTATGTTTGGTGTATAAAGATGAACGGAAAGCATTGACAAAAACAAGTGTACAATTGACAGGGATTACCAGTTAAAAAAAATAGTGGTAGTCTCTTTTCAAAAGGTTATGTGGGGAAAAAAAATTACGCTCCTAAAGGTAACAGCTCATATCAGTATGGTCATTGAGGCCATTTGGGAACAGAGTATTTAAGGATTTGATCCAATAAATCTCCCTTTGAAGAAGTTTTTGAGTAATGTTTACTCCTGGTTTTAATGCCACCGGTTCGATAATCTGGAATCTTAATTGCGAAATAGTGTGTTTACTTTCATGCCAATGAGTGGATAATGGTGAGGTAGTACTGTGATTCCTAATTTTGCTTTTATGTTCTGTGATTCTTACTTTGATTTTCCTCTCTGTTTTTCCAACGTATGATTTTCCGCACGGTCATTTGATGCAATAAATGACGTTGGTGGTGTTGCAGTCACTTGTGTGGTTAAGTTTCATTGGTTTTCCAGAGGTAGGATGTGTCAAGATGTTGCCACTAATGACATTGTTGCAGTGGATGCAATTATTGCATTTAATGGTGCCATGTCCACCTGCATGGTTACGCTTCTGCGTGTGAGTGCGCTGGTGGTGGTGCAGAGGCGGTTGACTGCCTTAGTATAATTGTGTAGCCGTGCATTGGCACGTCGTCCAGCCCTGTCATTGGCAGCTTGGGTGTCCCTCAAAGTGGCACAGAGCTCATGTATTGCCGCTACCATGTTGCGATTGTCCTGATGTATGCGGCCTAGCTGGCGATTTATTGACCGCATTGCCTTGCTTTGCAGGCGCTGTTCCTGCAGCATGCACTGTTCCAAGCCGGAGAACACGGTGCCTTCTCCTTCTGTTGCAGTGCTGCTCCTGGGCCTTGACCTGGATATGGCTTGTTCCCTTTGCCTTGGTGTTGGTGCGTCATGACGGGGCATGTCTGTCACACCCTGACTCCCCTCTCTCCTGTCGGTGTCATCGCCTGTTGCTGGGACTTCGTCCTCAAATGGAGGCAGTGGGGGCACATGTGCGCGCTTCCTGCGCTGAATTGGCTGCTGCTCTGTCTCATCGCTGGAGTCCGCATGGTCTGCAGGCTCCTCTCCCTCTGCGCTGTCTTCTTGTGGCATGCCGTGTGCTGTGGATGTAAAGGGGACTACATGAGTTTGTGTTACTGTCTGCATGTGGCACTCAATAAAGTTACAATTCTTTGACGGCTAACCTCTGACACATTTCCATTCAATGATCCCCAAAACACATATGTTGCATTTAATTGTGATGGTGTCATGGACACACAGTCAGACACAGTACTACGAGTCCCATGATGCATTGCTGGGTGTGCTGTAAGACCTGGGCTGGATTGGCATGTTGGGAGTTTACTATGCGCATTTGGGGGAGTGTGCAAGGGATGGGGAGGAGTGCAGGGTGATTTGGCATGCATCTTACCTTGTCTGCTGGATGAGGGGTCGGAGCTGTCTATTGCCGCCAAACCACCAACGCTCTCAGGCAGGAGGGTAGACTCCACGAGCTCCTCATGGGGGGTTGGCTGCTCTGCAGTGGATGGTCCTCCTCCAGTCTGATTGGCATCCTTGAGTCTGGCTGCCACCCTCTCCTTGGACCTCTGGCGCATATCATACCACCGCTTGCGCAGCTCCTCGATGGTGCGTGTGGTGACTCCAACAGCATTCACCTTGCTCTGTATTTCCAGCCAGATTTTCCTCTTCCTGGCCTCTGGGACTTTGAGTGCCTTCTTCCCAAAGAGGAGCTCATGGCTGCAGACCATCTCCTCAATGAGGACCTCCTGCTCCTTTTCTGAAAACTTGTGTTTTCTCTTTCTTTTTTCTGCATCTTTGCCCTGCTGGTTTTGTTTGGGATCCATTGCTGGTTGCTGTCTCCAGGAAAGCCTCCTCACACTCCACAAGCAGCCTCTGGGTGTGGCTCAGGTGAGCAGGTGCAGGCAATCACTACAGTTTCCTGTTTGTGATGTCATTAGCCTGCACCAGGCTTGCAGATTCCCGTTTTAGCGATTTCTTAATTAGCGAATTTCGCTATTAAGAAATCGCAATACGGGATTCTGCGAATTATTTGCGATTTTTAAGTAATCGCAAATGATTAGCGATTTATTTTATACATCCCGTTTAGCGAATCTGAATTTGCGAATCGCAAAATCTCGCAAATTAGGATTCGCTAAAGGGGAGTTTGATACATATGCCCCTAAATCAATAATGTCATAGAAGATAAAAACAACAAATTCCTGGGGATTGAAGAAATTATGACTGCACTTCTCAAAATAGTACGGTAATATGTATACATTTGACCTTTTGGTGCACAGGACCTGAGGCTCAATATCCCTAAACCTCCTGGGATTAAAAACCCCACAATAGCAAAGCAACAATTTGATCCAGCACTCCTTGCTATAACATATCAAGTTACATCACACAGTTAAACACAACATCAATTCAGCAGGTATGTTTCTGTCTCTTTATTCGTGAATTCTTCATCACAAAAGATAAAACCGTAGCCAACGTGTTTCATCCTCTCAGACTTCTTCAGGGCAAAAAGTGTCCTTAGTGCTGTGTGTATTGTTCTATCCGTTTCTTTAAGGTGCTAATGTTAGTGTCCTTCGCAAAGTCGATCTCTTCTCAGATCGAAGCATCAATTATTTTAAAATTATTGTGGTGACCAGTCTTTTATTTTTACCTTTATCTTTAAAAAAGGGGAGGGGGCGCGCTGGTCCCCCTCTCATGCTTCCTTGGGCCCCGGGAACCCAATATCCTAGGACAGACTCCTCTTTCACTCTAATGAGAGTCAAATCAAGTTGTATGATCAAAGCAGCATTAGCAAGATCCAATAAAATATTCACAACTGTCATCTTGTTTTTCTAGAAGATATACTGCATATACCACAGTGCAGATTATATTTGCTGCATATGACATGGCAAAAGGTGTAGTTGGTTTTCCTCCCATAGTGTTAAACCTATTCATGACTATTCTGAGGGCCATGTCTTTCGGCAATTTACTCCAACATTGGCTCCAAAGACAATTTTTTATTAATGACGATGCAAAATATTCAAATTCTTGGAACAGCTCCAAATGCTTGGAGTTAATATGCCAAATACATGCTTCTCCCAAACCACACACCCCACTACGACTAAGGTGAAACACAGACCTCTCATGGACATCATTTAGGGGTCACCAGGGGTCGCAGCTGCGACGCCTGACTCACCTCCTGTGGCCCCTAGCGCTGTCTTCATGACTCCTTGCCTCAGAGATGGAAGGGCAGTGTCAAAAACAGAACAGAAATCACACAAGGCTCTACTGAGCCTTGTTTACTTTCTGTGGCCCTGAACTACATGTGTGGACCAAAAGGTATTAACCCCTTCAGTGCCCGCCCCTTTCCCCGCCCTGTGCCGGCCGTTTCATTAGCGGGCGGGGTTTATGACGAGCTGGTCTCGTCATGGGCACAGCGCCACCGCGGCCCATGACGAGACCAGCTCGTCATGGGCATTGAAGAGGTTAAAACAAGCATTGGGCATAGCCAATAGGTCTCGCCTTTGGGACCTTATAAGTGTTTAGCCATGCAACGGTTGATATTGTTGCATCAAGGATATTGTGCTGCATAACTAAATACTTATAGGGTCCCAAAAGCAAGACCTATTGGCTATGCCAATGCTTGTTTGCTTGTGGCATCTGCTGTTGGGAAAGTCATTCTCACGAGAAGTAACTGCATTAGGCAGTCAAACTGGTATTTCCCGCCAGCACTGGGGTGCGTGATCTATAGAGCCGTTGGTTTCAGAGGCAGGAGTTAGGAAAGAAAGCGGGAAAAAGTTCACATGGCACACATACGGATTTTAAAACTAAACAAGAGTGAGTGGGGTGCGCCCCATACAGAGTGCGCGGGGGGAGCGCGTACGAAAAGAGATTGGAGCTAAGGCGAGAAAGGAACCCATCTTGAACTGAATCAAAATCATCTGTGGAGAGGAGTTGTGACCAAATTGGGAAATTTTACTTAAGTGCATTCTCTGTGCTGCAGGAGGAGCCTCTCGTGCTCAGCAGCCTGCCTCCATTTGTCAGTAGGCCACAGGAAGCTGGGTGACATCATGTGTATTAGTTTTAGAGAACAGTCACCATAACCAGAAACCGGACTTTCGGCGCGTGCTCACTGCACCCATTGGAGCATGATCTCATTATTCGTACACTGTACCGCAAAAAACACCCGAGAGAATGTCGAGCCGAGGCTAGAATGGCCTCCATCTTTGATTAAAGTCCCGCAGCCAGGTAGGTGTGCTGCCAGGTTGGGTACTAGCTAATGATTCTGTGCCGCAGCCCCAGATATACAGCATGCTACTACTTCGGATAAACACCTCAAGGTCACTAGAGAGAGCAAGATACGGTAATTGTAAGACCCGTGATGAGGTGATAGGATTCTTCTGAAGGGCGCCCTAGGGGCGAGGTGGGGAGAGGCAAAGGATTCAGTCACGAATCTGACATATCAGACACTGGGTGCGAATTAACTTCAATGATAAAAGTAAACTCGAACACCAAGCGTGTTCAGCGTAGGTCCAGGAGGCCGGATCCAAACCATATTTTCAGGATATCCACTGACCTTGTACATTAATGACATTTAGATTCACTGTATGTAAACTTATCTTATCTGTCTATGCTGTATATCTGGCATACATCGAGTGCTCCAGGAGTACAGTGAACACCCGTTTTGCAGCCTCACACTACTGACTTATAGTGACAAATAAAAAGGCTAAATTTTTTCAATAGTGTAAAACGTGGGTGAACTGCTTTCAGAGGCATTACACTTTGTAGGCTAAGTTCATACAGAAGAACAAAGTAATGTTGAAACTACGCAATAGCTATGCTTTTGTTTGTAGAGCAATTGGAAACCTTTTCAATGTTATGGTAAAAAGAAAAGAAAAACATGCCTATGGTAACGTGGAGTAGAAAAGTTCCGATCTATCCGATCACTGCAAGAAAAGTCTTTTTACAGAAGAACAAGTAAAGCTGTTCACATTTTTAATAAGGAACGTCACTTCTTTGTTGCTCAAGTATCAAGCAAAAACCTTAAAAACAAGCGCTGAAACACAAATGCGGCCCTGCGGCCGTGAAAGTGAAACACTACTGGGCTAACAAGTGGGAGGGGTGGGGGGAGTGCGAGAGAACACACAGCGATTCCCTTGTGGGAGCGAGCAAACAATTGTTGAAAAGCCGTAACGATTTTTTGGGGCTTTTTCCTATGCAGCCCATGCGCGCAGCGTAGGCGAGACCTAAAAAACTCTCAGCAGTAACTGGTCCTGGGCAAAGTAACAGATTTGCAAAACAATTGTTTATTTTTGCAAGTGGACCAAACTTCAATAAAAAGAAGTCTCTTTGACCCCTGCTGCCCCTGAGAATGCAAAGGGACTAAGAAATTAATACAGCAGTAAAATACAGTGGGGGGCCTATAAGAGAAAGACTAAGAGCGGAAATACGCAGTAGCGGCTGCTACCAGAAAAGGGTGGTGAGACTGAGGAGTAATAAAAAAAAGAAATGACCTGAAACGGCTGGCCGCTGGTCGCCGCCTCTCCTCCATCCTCGTCCTCTTCATTCTTCCTGTCTAGGCCGGCAGCTGGAAGCACCTGGGCACGCAGGCTCCCCTGAGCCAATCACAACGCTGCAATGTAGTATTGTGACTGGACTGAGAGCCGTGGTTTGGCACTTAGACGGGAACAGGGAGCCTGTGCATATTCCTCATCAGGCTGTGAAATACAGCCTGGTGAGAACATGCAAAGTGCGTTTGAACTATTTGGTCGGCCCAAGAGGGCCAGCCAAACAGTTTGTGCGCACTTAGGGAGTGCACACAACTCCACCCCTTGCTCTGGCCAGCTCCGCTGAACACTGGCTGCAATAGGAAAAATAAAATGATAATAACAATATGTTATTATCATTTTATTTTTCCTTTTGAGCGGTGGGCGATGCTCCTCTGCCTTGGCAGAGGAGCCGCCACTGGAAATCTGGGGAAAATAATGAAAGGAAGAGCATGAAGAAAACATTACAGAGAGACAGGTGAGAGATTGAAAGACAGGTGTGCGTGTTTGCATAAGACAGACAAAGAGAGGGAATAAATAAACGTAGACAGGGCACAGGTGTGAGAGAAATATAGAAAGGTATGAAAGAGAGTGAGACATGTGAGAGTGATAGGTGACACAAACAGATACAAGTGAGAAAGAGACAGCCAAGGGTCAGATATAAGGGAAGTATGTTGAGACGAGATGACAGTCTGAGAGATGTGATATAAGTAGAGACTGCTGGGAAAAAGATGGCAGAAAAGTGAAAGAAAGAGAGGAAAAGACAGATGTGAAAAGGAGACAGGTTAGAAAGACTACTGAGAGAGGTGAGGAGGTGGACTGGTAAGAAAATGACAGCTCAAAGAAGGAAACAATTGAGAGAGCGGTGCTAAAGTTAAGGAGCTGAATGGGAGACAGAATGCTTATATAGTTTAGAGAGACAAAGACAATGTGGAGATGGGAAGACAGAAACAGGTTAGAAAAAAACAGCTGAGTGAGGGGCAGGGTGGGGAAAGGGTGAGAAATATGGAGGATGATATTGAGAGAGGGAGGTGCGAAGAGATAAACAACGTATTTTAAGAGTTGGGGATGGCAGGTGAAAGAGAGGTGAATAAAAGACAGAACAGCTGAGAAAGTCTGGTGAGTTAGATAGATACTTGAAATAATGTAAGATGAGTGAAAAAGGCACAGTTGAGATAGAGGAAGAAACAGGAGAGGTGAAAACGAGACAGTTACAGGTGAGAGGAAATAATACAAAAAAGACAGATAGTTGAGAGACAGACAGCTGAGAAGTGGATGATAGCAGGATAATGGTCAAATGAAATAATTTACTGTGATATCATTGGGGTCAAATGACATGTAAAAATAACACTTTAGCCGCCCTTGCCATTTTGGTGCATCGAAGTTCATGAGATCGGTGTCCCTTACAAGGGTCAATCCCAAACAAACCCACCTGGCTTCTATGAGCAGACCTGTTTCAGATACACTGAGGCCACTCTAGCTAAGAAACAAGACTATAACGGTCTTAGACCTACAAATGGAATGTGCAGCTACCTCAAATCCCTCAAATTTCAACCAGATGTGGAGGGGGCGTCATAAACCAAGCAAAATACACCATTTGTGCCACTGTTTTTTTTCTAAACTGGTAATGGAGACTAATATGGAACAATTTATATGTATAAAAGCAAGTTACTATTTCAAAAAACATTTTACTAACATTGATTAATTATGTTGGGAGTCAGTCATGTGACCCATTGATCTTATTAGGAACACGCAAGTCGATATAATCATTGGCTATCAAAATGAACATTGGGAAAACTGGTAACCAACCCCTCACCCCAAAACACCTAACCCTATAATGGGACAATCTTTTTAAAAGGCAATCTTTCTGAGTAGGATAAAGAAAGAGAGGGGCTAGGCGCAGTGCTTAATTTGTGCCGGTGCTTTCCGGTGCTTAGCACCGGCACTTAATTATTAGGCCGCAGGCCCGAACGGCCCTTCAGTGTAGAGATGCAAATAATCAGATTGCAGACGCAGTGTTGACTTGCCAGTGTGGGCGGGACGCGGAAGTTCGGAACACACACACATGTATTTGGGTGGGCTCTGGGGCCCGGGCTGGAGGTTCTGCTGGGGTATGCAGGGGCTGTGCGCGCAGTAGCGTGCGCACATTTTTTTCACTTTGCCACATCCAGCATAAGCAGCGCAGCTTCATCGTGGACTGAGTCAGCCCGGCAGCCCCGGTCCAACCGATGACGATAAGGGAAGGGGCGCAGGGCAGAAGTGGCAGGGCAGCCTGTGTGCAGCAGCAGGCATCCATCCATCAACTGAAGCCAGTAGTACCACCACAGTAGTGACGGTCTGGCAGATTGCCATCTGGACTGGTGGTACTGTAGCAAGCAGGCATCACCAGGCCTAATCAATCGTAGTACGTTACGTACGTACTAATAAAAACAAAGGCACAAGCAGTGGCAGTGCAGCCAGCACTGAGTGTGTGTGTGACCCAGCGAACCGGCCCCGCACGAGTAACGGTAAGATTAGAACTTAGAAGTTTCAACTTTAAGCACTTTTAAGTTAAGCAATAACTATCTTTAGTAAAGCGAAGCGAGCTAACTAGGGATGCCATTGCCAATGCTATGCGGTGCCTTCACCAACGCTGTGTTTTTTTTTTGGTAGCGTGATGCAGGCCCGGTTCTACGGTCAAACAAAGTGCTTCAAACACCCTCCCCTCTTTTTCCCCGCCGCCCTTCTATGTGTCAGCCGGGCTGAGACAGCTTCCCGGGCGTGCACACACGCAGACAGTTTTAGAGATGATCGCAGCCACACCCGAGTACTTCACTTCAATAAGACCATTTACATGTTAAAGAGGCTTTGTTTATTTTTTCACCCCTTCATCTTCACATGGCGAAAGGCAAAATCCTTTCTTTGACACTGGTAACCTCTGCCTACTGTCCTGCTGCGTGGATATTTCTTTTCCTATGCAGTGCAGGAGAAAATAAGTGTGTTTATTCCTATTCACCTCTCCTGACCCCTGCAGCAGCTTATCACATCAGGCTGCGACACTAAGTTTGACTAATGGAGTCGGTAAGAGAATGTGTTACTATTAGTTTTTCTTTTTAAAATCTGCACAGGCCCAGCAAGGCATATACTTTGTGTATGCTTCATTTAAACAGTTTTTATCATTATCGTGGCCGATAAAGGACAACAATAAGACAATACAAAATGCCCAGATAACGCTGGTGATTAATGATCCTTCTGGAGAGCAATCATTTGTCTGTTAGTAGTTTTTAAATGCAGATGAACTGTATTTTATGTGGAAGCTCAGTGGGTTACTGTCATTGTGACAGAGATTCTTGTGTTACTTGCAGTTCAGAAGTTACAATCCTAACATAGGACAGTGACCAATGAACTGTCATCAAAGAGCTGCATACAAATATGAATGGTATGGTTAGAACTTCGCTTTTTTTGTTTTGTGATATAGTTAGAACTTCCCCAGTCTTTCATTATTCTAATGTTGCTAAAATGAGTATGTTTGGGCAGATATACATTTTTATCAGTAATGCTGACCCCCATGGAATACTCTTTAAATCCTAAGGTGTGTGTTTCCCCAGACCAAACCCTCTTAAAATATCCGGCCCACCAGTATGGATGACGTGATTCCTACACCTTGTAATCCTCATTGGCTTATGTGACAATCCCTGTAGACTAATTTACATACTGGTATGATTCATTGTCTCTGTATAATGTGTGCGTGGTGTAAAGTTCTGACACACTGACTACACTGATATGAGTAGCGATATACAACAAATGAAATGCATATGAGAGAGGGGCTACGTAAAGATGAGGGGCACTGTTGGAGGGTGGCAGTGAGGGAATCCGAGGAGGAGGTAGTGGGAGGGGCTATGGATCGATGAGGGGCACTGTTGGACAGTGGCAGTGAGGGAATCCGAGCAGGAGGTCACGAGGTGGAGGGGGAAGCTAGGGAGAGATGAGGGGCACTGTTGGAGGGTGGTAGTGAGGGAATCCAAGGAGGAGGTTATGAGGGGGATGGGTTATGGGGAGATGAGGGGCACTTGTGGCGTGTGGCAGTGAGGGAATCCGAGGAGGAGGTCAGGGGCACTGTTGGAAGGTGGTAGTCAAGGTATTTACGGAGAAAGAGGTTATTGGTGTGTCACGAAAAAAGACTTTCGCATCAGCGCTGAAGCCGGCCCTGTCATGGCCTTTCTGTTTTTGTTTATTTAATTAGCAGTCGGGTCGTATGGGCTACTGTGGAACATTAAAGTGCGTGCTAAATATATTTACTGCTATATTCAATGTTTTAAGTTTGAAGGTGATTTTACTAATGTTTTTACCGGGAAAAATGAAAGTGGGGCCCGATGGTGCCTGATATGGTGCTGGTGCCCAGGGTCAGCTGTGAGATAAGGTGCACTGGAGAGGAGTAGTGGATAATCAAGCCTGTAAGGGGGTGCGTTGCAGAGTCCGGGGTCAGGTGGAGCAGGTTGTAATGAAGATAGATTCTCCCTGAAGGATCGCACAGAGGGAGCCCAAGAAGTGTCACTTGACTAATACTCCCACCTCAGAAACCTCCTCTTCCCATCAAAGGAACATTACATGGAAAAAACACTTTTTGAGAGTGATAACATTTAGAAAGAGATCTGGAAAAGAGTGCGTTTTACTGGGACTTGTAAGACTAAGAAGAGATTAAGGAGGGCCCTGTAGCAGGCCTGGCTAGACATCTATGCGACAAATCGAGCCCGCAGTTGCCCACCCAAGTGCACCCTTGGCCCACCCAAATAAAAATTCCTGAAGCCGGGCCTGGCGTGATGGCATTGGTCCTTTTCTAACTTGTAGATCACCGGCGTGGACAGTGGGACTGGAAGCAGGCAGGCTGCAGGCAGCTCACCCGGCTCCGGCGGCTCCCTAATATACAAATACGACGATTATAGGATCCTCATAGTCGGAGTCCGATGTCTGTGATTCATTCATTTTCACTGTCTGAATGCCAGACCAGTGCCTGCCTGGTGCCTGGCCTAGTAGTAACCGGAAGCCGCCACGCCCGCCGGCCCTAGCGATACGCTTTAACTCAAGATAGCAATCAGCAGGCCTCGGGTGCATTTGGCTTATTGGCTGGCCTGGCTCTCATAGAGGGAGTGGTGGTCGGTCCTACAGATGGGCGGCAGTGTGGAGTGCAGTGAGATCCGGAATTTTCAAGCGCAGCTAAAAGGGAAATGCTGGTTCAGGGAATCCTTTAATCCGATTCCTACCATATGTTGTTTCTCAGTATACCCTGCAAATGTATGGATAATGGGCATGACAGTCATTCCAATATGCTTATGATAAAACATGCATATCAATGAGGTGGCATGGAAATTAGCCAGGGCAAATTAATTTTTATGTTTTTAGTGCTCAGAAAGGATTGGGCACTGTAAATTCCCTCTCATAAGCCCCCTCTCTAATAAGAAAATGTACCCATTATAGAAACCAAAAATACAAGAAAACTTGCACCGGGCCGGAAGGTGGCGCTATGTTGAAATTCATATTTATGCCATAATGAGACCCTCTATATGACATATATATGTCAATCAGTCAGCAAAAGTTTTAGATTAGAACACAATGAAAACTGCGATGTGTTGCCACTTTTGAAGCAATTCCACAAAATAGAAATACATTAAATATTATAGGGCAAACCATTGAGATATAAAACAATGTTTCTGGGCCTTCTATTATCTGAAATGTAGAAGGACATGTCTAATGGCTTGAGTGCCTTTCTTTAACATTTTCATGCTTTCTGGCCTGGGTGTCTTTGTGTGACGCTTCCATGATTTCTGGCCGGGGGCCTTTGTGTGACGTTTCCATGATTTCTGTCCTGGGGGCCTTTGTGTGACGTTTCCATGCTTCCTTGTCTGAGTATTTGTGTGAGATTTCCATGCTTTCTGGCACGGGTGCTTATGTGTGACATTTCCACGGTTTATGGCCTGGAATGGATGCTTATGTGTGACACACACATTTCCATGCTTTATCGCATGGGTGCTTGTGTGACATTTCCATGCTTTCTGGCTTGGGTACCTTTGTGTGAAGTTTCCATGCTTCCTTGTCTGAGTACTTATGTGTGAGATTTCCATGCTTTCTGGCCTGGGTGCTTATGTCAGGTCATCATTTATGATTTACTTTGCTTTGAAAGTTAATACAGCTAAATATGTAATGGAAAATGTGTTGTGCACCATTGGATTTTCTTTTTACAAAATGTTCTTGAAGGGAGAATTCCCCCCATGCAAACACCTCTAGCAGTCATTAAGCTTGCTGCGCTCGCTTGCTACACACCGTAAAGGGGCTGGTCTAACAAAACTTGCCAGGGTTGCTGTGGGTTCCCAGTCTGGCCTGGAGTGTTGATAAAATTAATCATTTTTGTGAATCACAGTGTGCAACTAAGTCTGCCCACTGCCACCTCACCGTGCTTTTATTGCAATACCAGAAGCCAAAACTTAAGAGGGAGACAAACTTTAAAGACTTTGTGTGTCTTTCGAATGAACGCTGCAGGGCTGCCAGGGGTATGAATAGAAAGGGCCTGAATTTGGGTGAGCACAGTAGGATCCATTTGGATTGTCCATGTAGTCAGTCATGGGTGTTTATATATGTGCAGATGAAGAAATGTCTTTGGTACAACCTGCAAATAAATATTATTTGTGCATGTTACGTAGATGTATTGACATCACACTTCGCACATGTCTAGCGTGTTTTCTTTCACTTTGCTTCCCTAGAATGTCACACAGTGGACAGAAGAAGATTTCAAGCTACTTCACAAAATTTAAGCCCAAGATTGATGAGGAGCCTGCTAGCAAACTTTCTAAAAAAGACCATGCACTTCCAGTGGATGAAGGGAATAAGGAAGATGAAGTGCGAGAGAAGGCACTAGATGAGAGTGACACCACTACTAGCAGCAGAGTTATCATCACCCCTACAGAAGAAAAGACACAAGATAGTCCTCTTAGAGATGAGCAGCATCCTGCTGTTGAGATTTCTGTAGAGACGGAGGAAACTCCAAGCACTAGCAAACTGTTTGACATATCACTTAAACCACATTCAGACAGAGTTTTTAGGAAAGGCAATCTTCCTAAAGGTTGGAAACATGACCAAAAAATATATTTCCAACGCAAGCATCCATGGTTAATTGTGAAAGGCCCTAACCTTGGCTGTTCTGTGTGTCGCCAAGTCCGTGATCTTGGTGCTTAGAAATCCAGAGGAATGAAATTGTCCGAAGAATGGACTGAGTGTACTGTGAAGGCATATGGCACCAATGTAGAACAGCAGCAGAAGTCATTGAGTAAAAAGATTAGAGAACATGCAGAAAGCAAGGCTCATCTTGTAACTTTAAAGATCTTAGAAAACACTAAGAGAGATCCTTTATTGCAAGTGACTGCAAAAGCGCAATCTGTACAAATGTCAGCAACAGCCAGAATATTCCGTGTAGCTTATAAGGAAGCAAAGCGAAACAGGCCAGCGTATGGTTTTGAAATGGAGATAGACTGCCATCAGTTGAATGGACTGGATATGGGGCGAATTCTGCACTCCAATGTAGCTTGCTCAAACATACAACGCCACATATACTCAGAAATTAAGAGGAAGATATTTGCCAAAATTATTGAGCTTTCCCCAAAAGTAAGTCTCTTACTAGATGAAGCCACTGCGTTAAATAGGAAAAGTTCTTTAATTGTGTACATGCGAATGCAGCTACCTGGCATGGACTCCCCAGCTAATATGTTTGTTGACCTCATTGAGCTGAGTGATTTGTCAGCTGATGGCATAGTAAACAGTTTACTGTCTGCACTAAAAAAAGATCCAGTTAATATAAGTGAGGACTTTCTCTCCAAATGCCTGGTTTCAGTTGCCTGTGATGGAGCTTCAGTGATGTTTGGCCGCCACAGTGGTGTTGTAAAGAGGTTGCAAGAAAAAATCTCTTCCAATATTGTAGCCTGGCACTGCTCAGCACATCGCCTGGAACTTGCCGTTCATGATGTCATGAAAGATATTGGTGCTACAAATCATTTAAAAAATGTACTCGATAAGCTGTATTCTCTATTTTCCACCTCTGTTAAAAACCGTTTGGAGCTAAAGGAATGTGCTGACGCTCTTGATGTTCAGCTTTGCAGAATAGGTAGAGTGTTAGATACTTGTTGGGTTGCTAATCTTGGCCTCATGTATGATGCTCTTCAGGAGTTATCTGAGTTATCACTCGAGTTACAGAAACGTGATTCTACAATCATTGATTCTCATCGGGCTATTTGTCGGCAAATAGCAGTGTTTGAAGCAACGGTAGACAGGCAAGGGAACCATTTTTCACAATGTAAAAAGGCCATGGAAGAAAATATATTCCAAGGTGTGATGCTGCACAAAGGAAAGACCACTGACAAAATCATTGAACAGGGTCAGTTTTTTCGTAGCCTTGCAGTAAATCTAAGACATCGTTTGTTGTCTACAGGAGGAACTAATTCTGCTGATAAAAAGGCTGAGTAAGATACACTGATTAACAAAGTGAAAGTTTTATGCAAACAGTACTGGCCTGATGAGCTACCTGTTCTTTATGGTGAAAGTGATATTGAGTCTCTGTGTAAAAGATTCAACATTGCCAGCCGGGGGGGAGGAGCCTAGCGCTTGACCAAGATGGCCGCGTGAGCTTTGAGCTCCCGAGACCCTCGTGCCCTCCGTCGTCTATCCTGTATATAATCCTGTTTGTATGCATGGCATCGTGTAGATGACTTGTCAGGGAGGCGATCGATGCCACCCGAGGTCGATTCGCCCACCGGGAACCGGAGTTATGCATGGCGGAAGATTGAGGCCCATCTCCGAGGGATGCCAGGGGCTCGAGTTGGCAGGATGCCCGACCTCTAATTGAACAACAGCGGCCAGGCGAGGTGTGAACTGCCGGACGGAGGTCCCTATCCTTTCACTTTCACTTTCTCGCCCTTTGTCTGCCCAGCCCAGGGAGTGCTCGCGTCTGCTTTATTATCATTTGGACGCTCTGCATGCCACACTGGCGACCCATCGTAAGACGGAGCACTCCTGATCTCTCTCGCTGAGAGAGGGCAGTCCTGTTTGACCCGACTTGCTTGAGCCCACCATGTCGGGCAAAGCAGAGGTGGACCGGCCGAAGCCCAAGGCCACCAGGCGGGAAGCCTACACTCAAGCCAATAACATGGACCGCTATGCCCAGCAGAAGGGGTCACCGGGTGCACCGAGCCAGTCCCCGGACACACAGAAGACTGCCTCACCCTTGGCCCCGGAGCTCTCACTGCAGGATGTCATGGGTGCACTCGACGGGCTGCAGACTTCGATTGGGAGACAGTTTGATGCCCTGGCGCACAAAGTGGATACCATCTTGGTGGATGTTAATCTGATCCGCGCGGATTTGGGCAAAACAAATGAACGGGTCAAATCCCTGGACATCAAGACCACGGGCCTCGCCGATGATGTCTCGGACCTGCAGACCGAGGTCCGTAAGTTGCGGACGGAGAATGATCTCGCCGCCCGTCGGCTGGAGGACTTCGAGAGCCGGGCCAGGCGCAACAACGTGCGCGTTATCGGGGTCCCGGAGTCCTCGGACGAGACTTCAGTGGACCTGCTCGTGGAGGACTTGGTGCTCAATCATCTGCAGCCTAAGGGTCTAGGGAAGTTCTTCGCGGTTGAGCGGGCCCATAGAGTGCCGGGTGGGCGGCCCAAGGTGGGAGCTACACCGAGGCCGATCGTCGCCCGGCTCTTTCATTTTCGAGACCGGGACGCTATCCTGCAGGCCTCGAGGGTAACGGGCCCGGTCCCCTTCCAGAACGCGTCGGTGAATTTCTATCCTGACTTCACCCAGCAGGTGCGGAGGCAGCGGCAGGGCTTCCTGGGGGTGAAGAGGAGGCTTCGGGAGAGGGAACTGAAATACGCCATGCTCTTCCCTGCCAGACTACGTGTGGTGTTTGAAGACCGAACATTCTTCTTTGAGTCGCCTGCCATGGCGGATGAATGGCTGGACGCTCTGCCTCGACGACGCACGGAAGAGGACACTGCCGTTGACGGGGACAGTGGCCGGGATGAACAAGGTTGATGTCTTCGGAACCGGACTGACTCGGACTGACTTTAGATAATGACTTGCAGTAAATACGGAGGTTGTGGGAGGACGAGGGGAGCTCTTTCCTCCCTTAGGGTACTTTTTGTAGATTTTGGGTTTGGTAGGGCGACAGGCACACTGCAAGTTGGGGGGGCTTTGTAAGCTGCAGCAGGGGTGCAGGGTGGGGGGGGTTTCCGGGATTTTGGGTTTGTTGTTGGGGGGTTTGTTTCCGCAAGGCATAGTGATTACTTCCAGGACTGTTCCATGGTGGCTCTTTGGGTGTGGGGTGGGCCTCTTTACGTTTGGGGATGGGGGGTAGGGGTTTAAGTGTTATAAGCTGGAATGTTAATGGTTTGGGGGATCGCATTAAGCGTTGGATTGTTTTGCAATTCTTGAAACGGTCATTGCCGGATGTTGCCCTGCTGCAGGAGACGCATCTTATAGGTAATACGTGCTATGCCCTGAATAGGAAGGGTTATAAATTCATAGCTCATTCGGGATTCTCCTCTGGGTCCAGGGGTGTGGGCATCCTAGTCAGAGCCTCGCTACCATTTGAGGTGGACTCCACCATTGTTGATGATAGGGGGAGGTTTGTGGCGGTGGCGGGGCGGTGGGAAGGAAGAACTTTGGTTTTAGTTTCGGTTTATGTCCCGCCGGCCCTGCAGGCCTCCACGTTCACAGATCTGGGTAGGGCCCTGCTGGATCTCCCGGGGGGTATGCTTGTAGTGGGAGGTGATTTCAACACTGTTGGCTCCGGCCTGCTGGATAGATACCCGCCCAGAGACACTGGGGGGGCTCAGAAGTGGCTTCCAGACTTTCTAGATACGCTTGGCCTGATAGACTGCTGGAGGCTCCGGCACCCCACACAGAGCCAATACACTTTCCACTCCGGGGCGCATGGTAGCCTTTCTAGGATTGACTACCTACTCACTCTGGCTGCGCATGCCTCATTGGTGTCTGAGGCCAGGCACATGGCGCGTGGTATATCTGACCATTCGCCGGTGTGGGTCAGGCTGGATCTGGGTCGAGAGGGAGGGGGAAGGGTGGCCCCTATCAACCCTTGGTATTTCCGAGACCCCAAGATGCGCAGCGCGCTGGTAAAGACAGTAGATAATTTTTTCAAGGACAATCAGGGATCCGTGGACTCGGCAGTGTCGCTGTGGGAAGCATTTAAGACCGTGTTGCGAGGGGAAGCCCTCTCCCTTGTAGTGGCTGCCAAGCGGCGGAGAGATGGCGAGGTTTTGCAGGTTGAGGAGGAGATCGCGGCTTTGGAGGGAGCGCTGGAGGAGGAGGTTACAGAGGCCTCACTGCATGAGCTGTGCTTGAAGCAATCCGAGTATAAGGACCTGGTGACGAATGCCGCTAAGACCCTCGGTAGGGAACAGCAGGGCCGTCTGTATGATGTTGGTGACAAGGCCGGGAAACTCCTGGCTTGGCTGGACAAAAAAGAACGGGTCAATAGAGTAGTGCCGGAGTTGACGGGAGAGGGGGGAGAGGTGATTGTGGAACCTGAGAGGATTGTGCAGTGTTTCTCGGACTATTTCCGTATGGTTTATGCCTCAGTGTCGGACAGGCCGCCCGAGGACTCGCGTGACCTCCTGCGTGATATTGCATTGCCCTGTCTCTCTGATATAGATAGGGACGATCTAGATGGTGACATAACGGTCGATGAGGTGGCGGGGGCTATCCGCGCGTTGAACTCGGGCAAGGCCTCGGGTCCGAACGGCTTGCCGGTCGACCTGTACAAGCTGTTTCCGGATAGGGTTGCCCCTCACCTGCGCGCCATGTTCGTGGAGGCGCGGGGGAGTGGGGCCCTCCCGTTGGATCAGCGACTGGCGACGATTGTGGTTATACACAAAGAGGGCAAACCCCGAGATAAGTGCGCCTCATATAGGCCTATCTCACTCCTTAACGCAGAGCCGAAAATTCTGGCTAAAATCCTGGCGGCCCGGTTGATTAGGGTACTCGGTGACTTGGTCCACCCGGATCAATCCGGATTCATCCCGCACCGTAACACAGCGTTAAATCTTCGGCGCCTTCATGGTGTAATCGCCAGGGCGGGCACGCTGCGTGAACCAGCTATTGTGGCGTCTCTCGATGCCACGATGGCCTTTGACACGGTGGAATGGGCATATGTGTGGGCCGTGTTGACCAAGTTCGGCTTTGGCCACGGTTTTGTGAGCTGGGTGAGGTTGCTGTATGAGGGCCCCCTCGCGAGTGTGGTGGTAAATGGCCGGGCGTCGACTCCTTTTCAGCTTGGGAGGGGTACTCGGCAAGGTTGTCCCCTGTCGCCATTGTTGTTTGCCCTCGCCCTTGAGCCGCTGGCTGCGTGGATACGCTGGCACCCGGATATACGGGGACTTAGATGGTCGCCTGCACACGAGGACCGTATATCGCTCTATGCTGATGACATCCTGTTGTATCTTGCCTCACCCAAGAAATCACTTATAGTGGTCTGTGACGTACTCACATCTTTCGGTAGGAACTCGGGTCTCGTTATCAACTGGAGTAAATCGTATTTATATGTTCTTAGTGGCGAGGTTCCACCGATCCCTCGAACTTGTTCGATCCAGGTTGCTCAGCAGGGCTTCGTGTATCTGGGGATCTTTATCTCCATGGACTCTGCCGTGCGATATGCGAGGAACCTGCTCCCCCCCCTAGCGCGCCTGAGGCGGGATGTGGAGGGCTGGCGGAGGCTGCCGCTTTCCCTCGTTGGGCGCGCGGCCCTGTTCAAAATGATGTCTCTTCCCCGGTTCCTCTACGCACTGCAGAATACTTTGGATTGGGTACCGGCCAACTACTTTCGGGAGGTCGAAGGCCTCCAACGAACGTTGCTGTGGGACGGGCGGCCGCGAATAGCTATTGCAAAGTTGACGCTCCCATGGTACGACGGGGGTATTGCGCTTCCAGACATCCGACGGTACTATTGGGCCACCCAGCTGAGTGCGAATAATCATGGGTTTTATGGCCCTGCCCTCAGCCCTGGGTATGCCATGGACAGGTGGTTGCTGCGTGGTGGTAACTATTACATGGCGTTGTATTCGCGGTCCCTGGACTCGTCCCTCACGGGGCCCACTGGTGTGGCAGTGCGTGTGTGGAAGATGGCAACTGACTCGCTGGGCTGGAAGGATAGGCTCACCCTCGCTACCCCGCTGTTTGAATCTGAGAGACTGGGTAGGCTTTGGCACACAAAAGGCTTTGACAAATGGGACTTGATCGGCATCTCCAGGGTCGGAGATGTCCTGATTAAGGGGAGGGTGAAGTCCTTTGAAGAGTTGCAGAAGGAGTATGAGCTGGGGCCATCTGAGTTTTTCCGCTATATTCAGGTGCGTCACGCCCTCCGATCAGTCCTCATAGAGGGTGAGAAGGTGCCTGAGTCCTCTCCTTTGGAGGAACGGGTCCTTGATGGCCATATGCCCGAGAGCACGATCTCGCTCATCTATAGGAAACTGATCAACGTCCGGGTGGATATGCTTCTGGGGTTGAGGGACCAGTGGTCTAGGGATGGCCTCGAGTTGGATGACGAGGATTGGCAGTCTGCTGTTTCCTCTCCTAAGGAGGTTGCGATCCCGTCGCGTCTGAGGCTGGTGCAGCTTAAAATACTGCATCGAGTGTATGTGACGGGGCCAAGGCTGGTTCACATGGGATTCTCGGAGGACGGCCTATGCAGGAGGGGATGTGGTATGGTGGGTACTTTCCTGCATATCATTTGGGAATGTGGTGTCATCACGGAATTCTGGAGGACAGTCCATGCAGTGATGGGGGAGGTGACGGGCATTGCTATGCAGCCGGAAGCGCGGTGTTGTCTCCTGAATGTCTGGGGGCCCACTGATCATAATGCGGCGCAGACCCAATGGGTGACTCTGGGTAACATGGTCGCTAAGAGAGGTATAGCGCGATTGTGGGGCTCCGTGGGGCCCCCCACATTGACCGCGTGGAAAGAAAATATGGACTGGAGTATGCTAAGGGAGAAGACGGTATATTGCGCTAGAGGCCGCCCTCGGAAGTGGCACGCCATCTGGGGGCGGTGGAATCAATACAGGGGGGGAATTTGTCTTGCCCCTGATTTGGATCCCCCCGAGGAACAACTTTCCTCCTAACCTTCTTTCCAGCTCAGTATGGTTAATGGACTTCTTTGGCCTCTGCTGTCCCCCTTCTTCCTCTTTTCACAGTACTGTAAATGGTAGATGATTGGGGTCCTGCCTCCCCTGGGGGGCTATCACCATGGGCATTTAGTGTTCTTGCCTTGCTGGGGGTTGTTGTGTGTTTTGTGTTTATTTAAAAAATGGAATCTTTGCACTCCTCCTTCACTGTACTGTGGACGCGTCTCTGTTCCTCTTTATCGAAGCTGCCGAACCTCCGGGTTGTCGGCTGAATAGCTGTGTCCAGACTTTTGAAAATAAAGGTTTTTATAAAAAAAATAAATAAAAAAAAACATTGCCAGCCGGGAAACCATACGTGCTTACAGAGAGTATAAGGAATATGGAGGAAAATAAATTAAAAGGCAGTTCAAGGAACTTTTGATGGCCTTACACACTATTGCTATCAG
Source organism: Triturus cristatus (assembly GCF_964204655.1). Taxonomy (NCBI): domain Eukaryota; kingdom Metazoa; phylum Chordata; class Amphibia; order Caudata; family Salamandridae; genus Triturus; species Triturus cristatus. The sequence goes on from NC_140587.1 coordinate 630,957,879, forward strand.
TACTGCAGAATGTGAGCGGGGCTTTTCTCAAATGAATCTTATATGCACATCTACAAGAGCATCATTGGTGACTGAAACAATATCTTCTTTAATGTTTTTAAATCTTGTTGGTCCACCATTTAGGAGATTCAACCCATTCCCCTATGTTCAGTCCTGGCTTGCAAAGGGACGAAGATCAGCTGATGACACTAGGAGTAAAGCAAGGAAAGAGGAAGACTTGGAATGCACAAGCAATTTAGGCTGTGCTTTTCTAGAAAAATAGATGTAGCCCATTCCAACTGAAAAAATGTGTCATTGCAATGTTTTGGAAAAGTTAGGCTTTACTGTGTTTGGATATTTAATTGTTCTAGTTTATATAGGTTATTTATTTGCATTTAGAACACTTTGTTGATAGTGTCAATGTATTTAATATTTTGTTATATATATGTCTCTTCCTTCTTTGGATATTACATTTATTGTTCTATTTAATATATTTTATTTATGTTGTTTTTATAAGACTTAACTTGTTTTTTTTTGTTTTTCATTTTAGAGCATGTATTTATTTGTATTTATATATTTTATTTTAAATTATTTTGTCTTTATATAATTACATTTTGTATGGCACTATGGTCATTTTGCACTAATAATAGGTATGACTTATTTAAGATACGGTCAAATTCAAACTGCCCAGCCACTACCTATTCCTTTGGCCTAGGTACCTCAAGGACTTTTTGGATCACATTTTTCTTTGCTTTATGTTAAGATACAAATCTTTAATTAAAAAGTCATATTTTGAACATATGCTTCTTTTCTGATCTCTGTGTTGTCTGTGTCATACAGAACTACATAGTTCCATGTTTTTTTTTACTATTCTGATTGTCTAATAAATGCACATATAGCTCCAGGGGAGTAAGTTATAGTAACAAGCACAATTGGTAATCATCCTTTTTTTTTTTTTAAGGTAATCGCTTTAACGGAATACTCTACTATACTGATTAACCCCATACCCCTTCAGCCACTGAAAGTGACAGTGGCTGACTCATTCAAGTGTATTGCATGATTTTATTCAGTTTATCTGTTTGGACTAGTGTTTTCACAACATTTTGTTTTATTTTGTCACATAACTTAAGCTATGTCAAAGTTGTATTTTTGAACTCATAGACTCTGTTAAAAATGGCATGCCCTACCCCCAGTATTGTCCTTTCCCCAAATCAGCACACAGAGCACTGACATTTTCCCTTTTCAATGCATTAGTGGTTTTAGCTAATTTATTCCAAAATTGTTCTATAAATGCACGTTTGCTTTAATCAAACAAAGTGCTTCAAACACCCTCCCCTCTTTTTCCCCGCCGCCCTTCTGTGTGTCAGCCGGGCTGAGACAGCTTCCCGGGCGTGCACACACGCAGACAGTTTTAGAGATGATCGCAGCCACACCTGAGTACTTCACAGGTCTTTATAAGACCATTTACATGTTAAAGAGGCTTTGTTTATTTTTTCACCCCTTCATCTTCACATGGCGAAAGGCAAAATCCTTTCTTTGACACTGGTAACCTCTGCCTACTGTCCTGCTGCGTGGATATTTCTTTTCCTATGCAGTGCAGGAGAAAATAAGTGTGTTTATTCCTATTCACCTCTCCTGACCCCTGCAGCAGCTTATCACATCAGGCTGCGACACTAAGTTTGACTAATGGAGTCGGTAAGAGAATGTGTTACTATTAGTTTTTCTTTTTAAAATCTGCACAGGCCCAGCAAGGCATATACTTTGTGTATGCTTCATTTAATCTCTGTCATTGTGACAGAGATTCTTGTGTTACTTGCAGTTCAGAAGTTACAATCCTAACATAGGACAGTGACCAATGAACTGTCATCAAAGAGCTGCATACAAATATGAATGGTATGGTTAGAACTTCGCTTTTTTTTGTTTTGTGATATAGTTAGAACTTCCCCAGTCTTTCATTATTCTAATGTTGCTAAAATGAGTATGTTTGGGCAGATATAAATTTTTATCAGTAAAGCTGACCCCCATGGAATACTCTTTAAATCCTAAGGTGTGTGTTTCCCCAGACCAAACCCTCTTAAAATATCCGGCCTATGGATGACGTGATTCCTACACCTTGTAATCCTCATTGGCTTATGTGACATTCCCTGTAGACTAATTTACATACTGGTATGATTCATTGTCTCTGTATAATGTGTGCGTGGTGTAAAGTTCTGACACACTGACTACACTGATATGAGTAGCGATATACAACAAATGAAATGCATATGAGAGAGGGGCTACGTAAAGATGAGGGGCACTGTTGGAGGGTGGCAGTGAGGGAATCCAAGGAGGAGGTAGTGGGAGGGGCTATGGATCGATGAGGGGCACTGTTGGACAGTGGCAGTGAGGGAATCCGAGGAGGAGGTCACGAGGTGGAGGGGGAAGCTAGGGAGGGATGAGGGGCACTGTTGGAGGGTGGTAGTGAGGGAGTCTGAGGAGGAGGTCATGAGGGGGAGGGGCTACAGAGAGATGAGGTGCCCGGTGAAGGGTGGCAGCGAGGGAATCCAAGGAGGAGGTTATGAGGGGGAGGGGTTATGGGGAGATGAGGGGCACTTGTGGCGTGTGGCAGTGAGGGAATCCGAGGAGGAGGGCAGGGGCACTGTTGGAAGGTGGTAGTCAAGGTATTTACGGAGAAAGAGGTTATTGGTGTGTCACGAAAAAAGACTTTCGCATCAGCGCTGAAGCCGGCCCTGTCATGGCCTTTCTGTTTTTGTTTATTTAATTAGCAGTCGGGTCATATGGGCTACTGTGGAACATTAAAGTGCGTGCTAAATATATTTACTGCTATATTCAATGTTTTAAGTTTTAAGGTGATTTTACTAATGTTTTTACTGGGAAAAATGAAAGTGGGGCCCGATGGTGCCTGATATGGTGCTGGTGCCCAGGGTCAGCTGTGAGATAAGGTGCACTGGAGAGGAGTAGTGGATAATCAAGCCTGTAAGGGGGTGCGTTGCAGAGTCCGGGGTCAGGTGGAGCAGGTTGTAATGAAGATAGATTCTCCCTGAAGGATCGCACAGAGGGAGCCCAAGAAGTGTCACTTGACTAATACTCCCACCTCAGAAACCTCCTCTTCCCATCAAAGGAACATTACATGGAAAAAACACTTTTTGAGAGTGATAACATTTAGAAAGAGATCTGGAAAAGAGTGCGATTTACTGGGACTTGTAAGACTAAGAAGAGATTAAGGAGGGCCCTGTAGCAGGCCTGGCTAGACATATATGCGACAAATCGAGCCCGCAGTTGCCCACCCAAGTGCACCCTTGGCCCACCCAAATAAAAATTCCTGAAGCCGGGCCTGGCGTGATGGCATTGGTCCTTTTCTAACTTGTAGATCACCGGCGTGGACAGTGGGACTGGAAGCAGGCAGGCTGCAGGCAGCTCACCCGGCTCCGGCGGCTCCCTAATATACGAATACGACGATTATAGAATCCTCATAGTCGGAGTCCGATGTCTGTGATTCATTCATTTTCACTGTCTGAATGCCAGACCAGTGCCTGCCTGCCTGGTGCCTGGCCTAGTAGTAACCGGAAGCCGCCACGCCCGCCGGCCCTAGCGGTACGCTTTAACTCAAGATAGCAATCAGCAGGCCTCGGGTGCATTTGGCTTATTGGCTGGCCTGGCTCTCATAGAGGGAGTGGTGGTCGGTCCTACAGATGGGCGGCAGTGTGGAGTGCAGTGAGATCCGGAATTTTCAAGCGCAGCTAAAAGGGAAATGCTGGTTCAGGGAATCCTTTAATCCAATTCCTACCATATGTTGTTTCTCAGTATACCCTGCAAATGTATGGATAATGGGCATGACAGTCATTCCAATATGCTTATGATAAAACATGCATATCAATGAGGTGGCATGGAAATTAGCCAGGGCAAATTAATTTGTATGTTTTTAGTGCTCAGAAAGGATTGGGCACTGTAAATTCCCTCTCATAAGCCCCCTCTCTAATAAGAAAATGTACCCATTATAGAAACCAAAAATACAAGTAAACTTGCACCGGGCCGGAAGGTGGCGCTATGTTGAAATTCATATTTATGCCATAATGAGCCCCTCTATATAACATATATATGTCAATCAGTCAGCAAAAGTTTAGATTAGAACACAATGAAAACTGCGATGTGTTGCCACTTTTGAAGCAATTCCACAAAATAGAAATACATTAAATATTATAGGGCAAACAATTGAGATATAAAACAATGTTTCTGGGCCTTCTATTATCTGAATTGTAGAAGGACATGTCTAATGGCTTGAGTGCCTTTCTTTAACATTTTCATGCTTTCTGGCCTGGGTGTCTTTGTGTGACGCTTCCATGATTTCTGGCCTGGGGCCTTTGTGTGACGTTTCCATGATTTCTGTCCTGGGGGCCTTTGTGTGACGTTTCCATGCTTCCTTGTCTGAGTATTTGTGTGAGATTTCCATGCTTTCTGGCACGGGTGCTTATGTGTGACATTTCCACGGTTTATGGCCTGGAATGGATGCTTATGTGTGACACACACATTTCCATGGTTTATCGCATGGGTGCTTGTGTGACATTTCCATGCTTTCTGGCTTGGGTACCTTTGTGTGATGTTTCCATGCTTCCTTGTCTGAGTACTTATGTGTGAGATTTCCATGCTTTCTGGCCTGGGTGCTTATGTCAGGTCATCATTTATGATTTACTTTGCTTTGAAAGTTAATACAGCTAAATATGTAATGGAAAATGTGTTGTGCACCATTGGATTTTCTTTTTACAAAATGTTCTTGAAGGGAGAATTCCCCCCATGCAAACACCTCTAGCAGTCATTAAGCTTGCTGCGCTCGCTTGCTACACACCGTAAAGGGGCTGGTCTCACAAAACTTGCCAGGGTTGCTGTGGGTTCCCAGTCTGGCCTGGAGTGTTGATTAATTAATCATTTTTGTGAATCACAGTGTGCAACTAAGTCTGCCCACTGACACCTCACCGTGCTTTTATTGCAATACCAGAAGCCAAAACTTAAGAGGGAGACAAACTTTAAAGACTTTGTGTGTCTTTCGAATGAACGCTGCAGGGCTGCCAGGGGTATGATTTGGAAAGGGCCTGAATTTTGGTGAGCACAGTAGGATCCATTTGGATTGTCCATGTAGTCAGTCATGGGTGTTTATATATGTGCAGATGAAGAAATGTCTTTGGTGCAACCTGCAAATAAATATTATTTGTGCATGTTACGTAGATGTATTGACATCACACTTCGCACATGTCTAGCGTGTTTTCTTTCACTTTGCTTCCCTAGAATGTCACACAGTGGACAGAAGAAGATTTCAAGCTACTTCACAAAATTTAAGCCCAAGATTGATGAGGAGCCTGCTAGCAAACTTTCTAAAAAAGACCATGCACTTCCAGTGGATGAAGGGAATAAGGAAGATGAAGTGCGAGAGAAGGCACTAGATGAGAGTGACACCACTACTAGCAGCAGAGTTATCATCACCCCTACAGAAGAAAAGACACAAGATAGTCCTCTTAGAGATGAGCAGCATCATGCTGTTGAGATTTCTGTAGAGACGGAGGAAACTCCAAGCACTAGCAAACTGTTTGACATATCACTTAAACCACATTCAGACAGAGTTTTTAGGAAAGGCATTCTTCCTAAAGGTTGGAAACATGACCAAAAAATATATTTCCAACGCAAGCATCCATGGTTAATTGTGAAAGGCCCTAACCTTGGCTGTTCTGTGTGTCGCCAAGTCCGTGATCTTGGTGCTGAGAAATCCAGAGGAATGAAATTGTCCAAAGAATGGACTGAGTGTACTGTGAAGGCATATGGCACCAATGTAGAACAGCAGCAGAAGTCATTGAGTAAAAAGATTAGAGAACATGCAGAAAGCAAGGCTCATCTTGCAACTTTAAAGATCTTAGAAAACACTAAGAGAGATCCTTTATTGCAAGTGACTGCAAAAGCGCAATCTGTACAAATGTCAGCAACAGCCAGAATATTCCGTGTAGCTTATAAGGAAGCAAAGAGAAACCGGCCAGCGTATGGTTTTGAAATGGAGATAGACTGCCATCAGTTGAATGGACTGGATATGGGGCGAATTCTGCACTCCAATGTAGCTTGCTCAAACATACAACGCCACATATCCTCAGAAATTAAGAGGAAGATGTTTGCCAAAATTATTGAGCTTTCCCCAAAAGTAAGTCTTTTACTAGATGAAGCCACTGCGTTAAATAGGAAAAGTTCTTTAATTGTGTACATGCGAATGCAGCTACCTGGCATGGACTCCCCAGCTAATATGTTTGTTGACCTCATTGAGCTGAGTGATTTGTCAGCTGATGGCATAGTAAACAGTTTACTGTCTGCACTAAAAAAAGATCCAGTTAATATAAGTGAGGACTTTCTCTCCAAATGCCTGGTTTCAGTTGCCTGTGATGAAGCTTCAGTGATGTTTGGCCGCCACAGTGGTGTTGTAAAGAGGTTGCAAGAAAAAATCTCTTCCAATATTGTAGCCTGGCACTGCTCAGCACATAGCCTGTAACTTGCCGTTCATGATGTCATGAAATATATTGGTGCTACAAATCATTAAAAAAATTTACTCGATAAGCTGTATTCTCTATTTTCCACCTCTGTTAAAAACCGTTTGGAGCTAAAGGAATGTGCTGACGCTCTTGATGTTCAGCTTTGCAGAATAGGTAGAGTGTTAGATACTTGTTGGGTTGCATCAAGCATCAGAACAGTGGAGGCTATTTGGAATGCTTATCCTGCTCTCTACAAGCACTTTACTAGTGCAGCTGATGATGGTTCCCGTGACAGTTCAACACGAAATATGTACACAGGCCTAGGAAGGCGGTTATCATCTATCCAGTTTGTTGCTAATCTTGGCCTCATGTATGATGCTCTACAGGAGTTATCCGAGTTATCACTCGAGTTACAGAAACGTGATTCTACAATCATTGATTCTCATCGGGCTATTTGTCGGCAAATAGCAGTGTTTGAAGCAACGGTAGACAGGCAAGGGAACCATTTTTCACAATGTAAAAAGGCCATGGAAGAAAATATATTCCAAGGTGTGATGCTGCACAAAGGAAAGACCACTGACAAAATCATTGAACAGGGTCAGTTTTTTCGTAGCCTTGCAGTAAATCTAAGACATCATTTGTTGTCTACAGGAGGAACTAATTCTGCTGATAAAAAGGCTGAGTAAGATACACTGATTAACAAAGTGAAAGTTTTATGCAAACAGTACTGGCCTGATGAGCTACCTGTTCTTTATGGTGAAAGTGATATTGAGTCTCTGTGTAAAAGATTCAACATTGCCAGCCGGGAAACCATACGTGCTTACAGAGAGTATAAGGAATCTGGAGGAAAAGAAATTAAAAGGCAGTTCAAGGAACCTTTGATGGCCTTACACACTATTGCTATCAGTACTGCAGAATGTGAGCGGGCTTTTCTCAAATGAATCTTATATGCACATCTACAAGAGCACCATTGGTGACTGAAACGATATCTTCTTTAATGTTTTTAAATCTTGTTGGTCCACCATTTAGGAGATTCAACCCATTCCCCTATGTTCAGTCCTGGCTTGCAAAGGGACGAAGATCAGCTGATGACACTAGGAGTAAAGCAAGGAAAGAGGAAGACTTGGAATGCACAAGCAATTTAGACTGTTTCTGGGCTTTTCTAGAAAAATAGATGTAGCCCATTCCAACTGAAAAAATGTGTCATTGCAATGTTTTGGAAAAGTTAGGCTTTACTGTGTTTGGATATTTAATTGTTCTAGTTTATATAGGTTATTTATTTGCATTTAGAACACTTTGTTGATAGTGTCAATGTATTTAATATTTTGTTATATATATGTCTCTTCCTTCTTTGGATGTTATATTTATTGTTCTATTTAATATATTTTATTTATGTTGTTTTTATAAGACTTAACTTGTTTTTTTTGTTTTTTATTTTAGAACATGTATTTATTTGTATTTATATATTTTATTTTTAATTATTTTGTCTTTATATATTTACATTTTGTATGGCACTATGGTCATTTTGCACTAATAATAGGTATGACTTATTTAAGATAAGGTCAAATTCAAACTGCCCAGCCACTACCTATTCCTTTGGCCTAGGTACCTCAAGGACTTTTTGGATCACATTTTTCTTTGCTTTATGTTAAGATACAAATCTTTAATTAAAAAGTCATATTTTGAACATATGCTTCTTTTCTGATCTCTGTGTTGTCTGTGTCATACAGAACTACATAGTTCCATGTTTTTTTTTACTATTCTGAATGTCTAATAAATGCACATATAGCTCCAGGGGAGTAAGTTATAGTAACAAGCCCAATTGGTAATCATCCTTTTTTTTTTTTTTTAAGGTAATCGCTTTAACGGAATACTCTACTATACTGATTAACCCCATACCCCTTCAGCCACTGAAAGTGACAGTGGCTGACTCATTCAAGTGTATTGCATGATTTTATTCAGTTTATCTGTTTGGACTAGTGTTTTCACAACATTTTGTTTTATTTTGTCACATAACTTAAGCTATGTCAAAGTTGTATTTTTGAACTCATAGACTCTGTTAAAAATGGCATGCCCTACCCCCAGTATTGTCCTTTCCCCAAATCAGCACACAGAGCACTGACATTTTCCCTTTTCAATGCATTAGTGGTTTTAGCTAATTTATTCCAAAATTGTTCTTTAAATGCACTTTTGCTTTAATCTTTTTCAAAATGGTTAACGGGGAACCTCCTATCAAAACATTACTATGAGGAAGGCTCCCTTTCTGAAATTCAGATCGGGTATTATATTTGACTTTTCTCAGTGCCAGTTGAAGATGTGGGTGGAGCTAATAGAATGAGTGGGTGAAGCCAGAAAAAGTGGGTGTGGCCTCCGACAAACATTTGAGCACCTGCACTTCATATTTTACAAATTAAGCACTGGCTAGGCGGCCATTGTCTACACATAAGGCCACGACCTCGCACAATTAAATACAGAGTGTTCCACAAGAGCATGCATTATGCCACCCCCAAAAAAGCTGCCAAAGAGGCCAATGAGAACTGCCATCTGACACATAGCCCTCACCGCAAAGCTGTGGATGCGTAACCAACCTGAAACTTTTCAACATGCCCCTCCTCCGGAAGTCTAGTGTTATGGCTGAAAGTATGAAAAATATTTTGCTAGACGGCTCAAGCTGACTCTGCATTGTTAATCCCACATGCAATCAAAGATATGTCTACTGTACAGAGCATGCTCTTCATACCCATGGCACTTTCTCATCAAAGATGTTGTACACCATTTGTCTCAGTCCCATCCAGCTCTCGCTCCGGCAAACAGTAAAATGTATCCCTAGCCACTAAGGACCACATTTAGGAAGGTACCAGAAGAAGTACAAGTAAGCATAACCCCGGCAGCCAATAAAACATGAGCAGATAAACAGGTCCCGCCTGATTCAGGAACATGCAACAGACACAACACAAGCAGCATGGAAGGGAAGACACAAATTGTGCAATAAAGCTTTACAATTATATCCCAAGATAACCTGGAGCATTACTGTGGAGGCCAGCCTCTGTAAATGAAGCTATAGCTTCAGGTGGGCATGGCACAGTGGTCTGGGGGACTTCCCCCAAGATTATCAAGGACCCTGCAACCACTGATATACAGCAAGGCAATAAACTCGCAGGAGTAACCGCCTAGCCATAGCACACCCAGTATCAGAAGAGCCTCAGGCTCTACAGGTCCCAAGCAGCTACCAATGAAATGCCAGCATTCCAGGATATCCTCCAAAGAAATATTAGGAATAATGAATACCATACAAAGGGCGGGGCTAACGATTTGTTCACTTTAAGGGGCTAGCGTTGTTACCCGTTTCCGTAACATGAACTTTCTTTCATACAGTAAGAATTGAGATGAAGATGAGAGAGCCTGTGGTAATGGTTTGCAAACAGGCTCTACGCTCTGTTCTCTACCCTATCACTTACTATTGGGGTGTCTTCGGGCTTACCATGTACAAATTGAGAACTATCTATTTCATTGGTCAATGTGACAGTTTAAAGGTCTTCATATCAGTTCATCCCTATACATTCTAGCCGTTATTTGGCCAAGCATGCTCTCTACTCTATGTACCAACTTGTACTCTATAAATTGAGGAGATCCTAAAAAGCTAAGGGGCATATCATCAAGGACTGGTGATAATTATCGCTAAGCGCACTTAGTGCTAGATAATTATCACCGGGTAACGTGGAATTTTATCGCTGAGATAGCGTGCTATCAGCAAAGCTTATCTCAAAAGCGATCAAATTCCAAGCGCTAACTACCAAATGTGAGATTATCGCTGGAAATCCAGCGATAACCTCACAAAGTTTGCCGATAGCTTGTTGATAGGGCAGGGCAGACTTAGCCATGATATCCACCTTACATTGGATATAATGGCTAAGTCAAACTAAAAGCAGGCGCAAGGAAAGTAGCGATAACCAATGTTAGCGCTACTTTTCCCCAATTATCAAGCGTGCCCATTGATAATTGGAGAAATGTCGGTTAGCGACTTTTCCCCAGTTATTTTGGGACGGAACGCCCACTTTGCACCTCATTAAAGGGAGCTAATGCAAGGATTCACGCGACAGCGTGACCTTGCTGATAAGGCGATAAAATTATCGCCGCTTTTGCGTCCGTTTTCGGACGAAAAGCGGCGATTATTTTATATCGCCTCCTTGATGATATGCCCCTAAGGTCTTAACATTGATACTACCACCGCTGCTAAAGACAATGTTGATGACCTTCTACACTGCATGCTAAGTTGGGACCCAGCGCCTCATGAATGCCCTTATGGATACCAGTACAACAGTAATACATTGAACTAATATTGGCTTTTCGCAACCCATATATATATTGGAACATTAATAATAAATCAAATGCTTCTCTATGTATATTGATTCACTGCCCCTCCATTCAGACTTTGTGGCTGGAAACATGAAATAGAATTTTTTCCACATGATCATAGTAGAAAATTAACATTTTGTAAGATCATTCATGCAAACCCCTAAACAGAAACCACATGTCTGAGGCTTCATCCCAAGGAACCAACAGAAACTGGAATATGTGATTAAGAACATTTCCCGATTTGTTTTCAGCCTTTTCCAGCAAAATGGTCAGACTGAAGGCATAATTTAAAGTAGTACTACTTTAAAAGGTGTGTGTGCATGTATGTGTGTGCATGCACATGCATATAAGAGTGTGTGTGTGTGCATGTGTGACATCAGTCAGTCAATAATAATAGGCACAATATTCTATATTTGAAACTCTTCATTGATAAAGCATGCATTGTTAATGAAGTCTGATAGTGCAAACACTGAAAACGTAAAATGTATAACTGGTAGAAAAGGGAAAAAGCAAAAGGCACAACATTGAAGTGATATAAATAAGTTATTACTGATCTTTCCTAAACACCTAAGAGGTGATTTATCTGGCAAGTGTGTAATGAGATACATCACACAAAAATAATTGCGTACACTATATCCAAACAATACAAGATGGCAAGTTTCAATGGCAACGTGTGCCAGACTAACATCAGACACACACATGAAAATTGTTGCCGTTAACACACCAATTGAGAAGACCTGAAACATAGAAGGCTGGCACACATGCATTGGTTTTCGTGAAAAAATGGATTATTGGATGGTGTGGATAGTAGTCCACCACAAGCAATAATGTTGATAGTCTTGTTAGGTTCAGTAAGAATTTCAATAGTTTGAAGCTGAGCCCAACCCCTGGTAGCCATGGCACAGAGCAGACAGGCTTAACTTTAAACATGTGTAGAGCATTTAGAAGTACCAAATACAGCTAAAAAGGTTAAAACACAACACTATAAAAATCCCACTCCAGTTTATAAAAATAGAGAATATTTTAATGAGCATAATGACACAGAAAAGACAAAAATTCAATAAGGCAGATAGCAGTCCACCACAAGCAATAATGTCACTAATCTTGTTAGGTTCAGATTTCAGGATTTCAGTAATTTAAATCTGAGCTCACTCCCTGGTAGCTATGGCACAGAGTAGACAGGATAATGAGAGGCATCAGACAAAAATATGCGCATGCACCATATCCAAACAATACAAGATGGCAAGTTTCAATAGACTAACAGCAGAAACACACATGAAAATTGTTGCTGTTAACTCACCGAGTGAGATGAACTGAAACATGGAAGATCGACACACATGAATTGATTTTTGTGACAAAGTGAATTATTGGTTGGGGAGGAGAGTAGTCCACCAAAAGCAATAATGTTGCTGATATTTTTAGGTTCAGTAAGGATTTCAGTAATTTAAATCTGAGCTCAACCCCTGGTAGCTATGGATGGCAAAAAGCAGTCAGGCTTAACTTTAAAAAAAACATGTGTAGAGCATTTAGAATTATGGAAAAAACAGCTAAAAAGTGAAAAAACACAGAACTATAAAAAAAACAATTCCAATGTATAACAATAGAGAATAATTCAATGAACATAATGACACAGAAAAGACAAAAATCCAGTAAGGTGAACCAGAGATATGAAGTTTTATATAGAAATTGTTTCAAAAAGCCCAAGCGCCAACTGCAGACATCTAGGGCATCATTAGGATGCCATCCCGACGTGAAGAGGGACCGCCCGCCATTAGGGCGGGGGTCCCGTGGGGGCAATTAGGATGCGCCCGCCACAGTGGCAAGCGCATCCTGCATACTTAACATTGCGGCTGGCGGTGCTGAAAGCACCGCCCGCCGCAATGCTAAAAATGCATGTTGCACATTCCAATGCACAACGTGACAGGCACCGCACGGTGTCTGCCACGTTGTCTATTGAAATGCAGTGCACCCCCCACTCCCTAGAGTCCCTGGGGGCCTGCAACGGGTCCCCGCAAGCAATTCCCGCATGCCTTTCCGTCTCACAGACACCGCCACCATATAAACTCCCCCCCGCCATAGTATTATGGGGGGGGGGGAAATGGGTGGCGAGCGGGGACGGATCTCGGGCGGATCGCCACCGCCATGCGGGCGGTGTCGATCCGCCCGAGATCCTAATGGGCCTCCTAGTCTCACTAGACTGGAACAGGAGTAAGGCTTGAGGCCAACCGTGATGGAACGCAGGTCAGATACGAGGCCCAGGTAGATCCAGGTCATGGAATAACTTTTGGACTTACCATTTTTTCTGCATAAAAATTGAATTGTCAGCAGGGCGAACTGTATTCAAGTTGGGGTTCAATGACGGTGACTTACTGACGAGCAGGGTCCTGGTGCGGTTGTTGGTGAAGGTGGGAAAGCTGCAAGCAGGCAAAGCCTGGCCTCCTTGCCCATTACATTTTCAGTGAAGCCCTCTATGTTCAGACATAGAAACTTTTCTGAAAGTCAGATCTCCTTCAGCGTGGCAGACCAGCAAGCTGGATTTTACTGGCAATTCAACTTGGGCGGTCGTCCTGGTCTCCAACCCGGTTCTTCAGAGGAAAAGTTGGTAAAAAGTTTCAAAGTCCTAGCTTTTGCAGTTTGGGCAGGAGGAGTGCACTCTAACACCAGCCAAGGGTTCCACGACCTCGGGAACAGCACTTGAGGGTCAGTGATCACTCTAACAGAAGCCACCAGAAAGGTCCCAGGTAGGTCCAGAGGAAACTAGTCAGCTGGGCTCTTCAAGAAAGTGGACTTCTTGCAGCTTTTGTGTTCTTGTAGCTCACCAGGGGGTCAGACAATTGACCCTATGAGTCCAATTTTTTGTCCTGCTTGCCACACATATCGCTTTTCACACACAGCCTGCACTTCCTGTGCTAGTAACCCTTACAAGGCATGGTCATGTTGTTGTACAAACATTTGTTTAAATAAAGATCATTAAAAGTTGTATACTACAATATGTGTTAACACACTACACATCAATTCCAAATCTGCATCTAAACCTGGTAAAATTATTATCCATCTAGGTTGGTCCCCTGCTTTCTTCACCTTTCTGCATCACCGCCACATGTTCATGCACCTCCAGCTGCTTTAACGTTCACATCCTCCAGGGTCCTACCCCCATCAGGTGAGAATCCGCCATCATTTCAGGGGGCATGTCTAGCAGCATCTCCACCTTCAGGTCAACAGGTTGCCCTCTGCCAGCTGCTTGTTTGGATTATGCGGCCACTACCCTTCCTTCTTGGGGAAGATGCTGTAGGTTCAACTATTCACTGTACATTCTTGGACTTCAGGACCTTCCCAGCAACATTAGTGTTTGGAGGACTGTACTTCAGTCTCAGCTCTTTTGGTTTCATAATCTTAGCCAGTGCATGCAGCTTGGAGAGCAACACTGAATTCCATGGTAGGTATTGTTCCCATTAACATTGTTCTGCTAGAGAGTCATGACAGTTGGGCGGAGATGAGGAAAAGTAGCATAGTGAACGGAAAGTGAAGGGGCATTCCTCAGACACTAGGCATTGAACCTATCAGAGATGGAGGCGGGTATCTGGAACATCATTGAATAGGAAGCGCTGCAGCTCGCTTCCTTTTTTCCGGCCATGTTGGCAGCTGCAGCCCCACAATTGAGTGCAATGAGATGCAGACACCCCCAAGCGCCACATCTTTCCTAGTGTTCCTTGTGAACACAAGCACAGGGAGCACCCTTGAAATCAACAATTTACTGGCTGTACCTCCAGTTCATGAACACTTTCACAGAACTCTGCATCAGATGTACACAGAGCCCTTACTCTGTCGCCTCCACAGCGGCTGAAGCCACCTGTGCAAGTGCTTGGTAACCAGCAATTAGATGTATGACTCATCCCATCACCATCTATGGAAAGCACCCTGAACTGCAACATACCCTCTAATAACGAGGCTAAATTACGTTCCATTTATTTTAATGTTTACTATGTATTTGAAGAGTGCTGACTTTATAACCGAGTGGAACATAGTTGTTCACTAAGAACAGTGCATGACTTTTAACAAAATGGGGGCTGAGGTTAACAGGGTTACAGAGACACTTTGAAAATTTACAGTGGCATACGGTACCAATCAGATATGAGAAATGCAGTAAAATATTGGGTACAAACATGAGAGTTCCAAATGCGTAGAGGTTACACAGGTTCAAGAGGATGACCAGTTAGAGTGGAACAGAAAGGTCCAAATTTCTTTCCCCGTCATCAAAGGTGAAGCAGGGAGTCTCAGATGAAGAGTGAAACTGCTCTTTGGAGGGTGATGGAGAAGATGAGCTGTCTTGTTCTTCCTCGACTTGAAATGTCCAGAATATGTTGATTTACAGAGCAGTGTGGGTGCGATCCATAAGGGTACATTTTATGGCAAGGTTTTCAACTTCTTGAGCATATGTGCCTGTGAATGTTACACAGTGAGTAAAGGAACTCCAGTGTGGGGCTAATGTGGCTATATTTGCATCAGGAACTGGCTGGCAATTTTAGATGAGGAATTGGATGCCAATTTTAGATGGCTAACTGTGCTACCCGGAAGACGCATTAGCCTGCCGTTGCCTCAATCAATCAGAGAAGAAAACGGCCTGTACATTGGACCGGGAGGTGTGGATTCAGAGTGAATATTCGATTTTCAAGTAGCTGCTGATCTTGAGGCATGAGGTCAGTTATATTTTGTTTTCATGGTCTTCAAAGGAGAGCCACTGTTCTTTGTAGAAGTCCAGGAACTTTACAGTAGAGGCAGGTGTGGGTTGGAAGTCATTAAATTGCATACTTGATCTTTGGCTGGCACTTGCTTCTGTTTAGAGCACAAACTTCATGGTGGCATCTAGAGTTATTTTGTCTCTTTTCCCTGCCTGAAAATCAGATTCAGACAATACTTTCAGGAAAACATGTAATTGGGAGCAACCCCCTCGTGGAACTCAACTTAACCACAAAGTCCAAAGTTACTCTTGTTTCAAATGAGATGAAGGAGGTCAGAGAGCAAAGCAGGGCATTTTTTGAGTTATTTGAGTATTTTCCACAATGGGCAGAATCATTTAGCATTATCACTGCATTGTCATCCTGGGATGGATCCCAATAGGTTCCGGTCTACCAGATTCTGCATCAATGCTCCCAGCCATGCAGATTCAGCAGAGAGGTGGACCTGTATGCGGCAAGAAACCTGCAGGCAATGTTAAAAAAGATAGTGCTAAGGTCAACAGGATGTGGGGTTTTGTTTATTTTTACCTGATGGGTACATCCTATCATCCCTTCTGTTGTAATGAGACAATTTAGGGCATCTGATTGTATTTTTGAGATTGTTTTGTCCAAGTCAGGGAGACAGAAGCCCTATTCTCAAACCTATGGTAGTGAAAGGAAAAAAGACATCAGAAATGGTCTAGAGTAAAGGATTTCTTGATCATTGTTTGGGACACATATTTGTTTTCTCAAATAGAGGAGTCCAGGGAAACCACTTAATTGAGGCATCTGCCAAAATCACCAGATATCACCTTTTAAATTGTACTTTGAGAGCCCCAGGTGCAAATTGTTTTCACTCCCCCCTTCTACTGTGTGAATGAGGAGCTATATTGTGATGGAAACCACCTCATTTAAGGCCAATCTTGCATGCTCAGGTGTGCCCACTGACGCAGACAGATATCACCCTTGGGCTCTCGTCAAAGGTTGATCACTGCTAATGGCTTTGATGGGGCATGAATCTCCTTTAGGTTAAAACTCAAAGTTTTCTCCAGGTTGAGTTGCCGGCTCTTTGTGCTCACAGCCTCTTCAGATCCCTCAACTGGGCTGGAAAGGTACATCAATGCCCTCATGCAATGTCTCTGCTCAAGCCGCTAAAACAGATTATGATGCTGCAGATTATGATGCTGTAACAACTTCTTGTCTTCTATGTATCCTCTGCAACTGCAACAAACCCTCCAACATAGATTGTTTCTTTTCCTTGCTTGTAAGGGGCTTCCATTTGTGTTTACGTCACACTTTCTGCTAAATAGATATAAATCATCTTTCACCAATACTAACAGGAGGTTTAAGATTGTCACTATTCTCTTCTCCAAAATTCTGACTGGCTTGTGTCTCTGAGAGGGACTAGAGCAAGGTGTATCACTCCATCCCAAATGAATGTCAAACTGAATAGTTGATTCTATTGATAGGGTGTGTTATGGTCACTCGTCTCACCTTTAAAGTATCTCCTCCTACTCATGGTAGAGGATGTCAAATTGTGAAGTGTAATGTGTGATCTTTGAAGATTATTACTTCTTTGTCATTGGCATATGCTAGATTCATCATGTCCTCTTTTTCCTCAAAACGTGCACTAATGTTAAGATATCTAGAGGACATCCCTCTGCAATCCAGATCCTGTAACCCTACAAGTGCAGTCTATATTGATTGATGGGTGATCTGGTCTATTTCTGATTTGGTGGAGGAGGCTCTTAAAGTGAGAATGGACATCCTGGCCCTCTGCGTTTCTCAGTAGCACTAGTACCAGTTTTGTTGTGCCTTAGGACCTATTGTCCAAGTCCTCCTGTTTAAACTGAAATTCAAATAATTTTTCTTCGAGTACAAGCAGCCAATTATCCATTTGGCTTTGTTCATCATGCTATCATCCACCATTCTCTTTGAGTCATCTACATTGTTACCAAGTATGCCCACATCTTTCTACAAATGGTTGAGCAATGTCTTGAGACCCATCATGATAGTGCTGATTTTAAACTTTTTTTCTGCCATGAATTTTTATAGATAATCTTGAGAGATGATCTGGCAGAGCTTGGGTGCTTGTTAGCTCTTCATTGCTAAGGCATCTTTTATTGAGGGATCCCAACCCCATTTGTTACAGGTTATTACCATACAGGTCCCAATATTTAAAGCAATAGTAAGATGCAATTGGAAAGTTGCCCAGGTCTCTCTGAATTCTTCCAGTTTTTCAAAATTCTTCCACTAGGCACCCCGTTTACAAATCATGAATGGCATTTTAAGAAATGACAGTAGCTCAGATCTCCCACTGAAATTAACTAGTTGCTCTATGATGCCCCCCCCCCCCCAGATTCAGAGTTCCAGATAAACATGGAGAGGGTAGATTTTAAATGGCCAATGGGTCTCAAAAGGTGGGCAATTCATATCATTCAAGGTCAGCCATCAAGAATAGCTGCCTCGCACACTCACCAGTGTATGTGGGTAAAGTGAATGATGTAGGAGCCAGTGGCACAGAACAGGGAAGCAGGAGCATGGGGCCCAGACAGCATCACAACTGGCACCATGCAACAGATGTGCAGTCTGTAAATGAGCATACGCTTAACATGTTGTGCTTCCGCAAGGGCATATAATAGGCCTCTGCTGCCATTAGGGTTTCTGTTTGAGCCCTCCCTGGGCAATTGCTGAACTTAAAACACAGGCTTAGCACTGCTTGCATAGGTCATACTTGTAACAAATAAGAAAAAGGCAATATTACCTGCACAGGCACTGAATGTCAAATACTAATATCAGCTGAAATACATGCATGAGGAACGCATGAAGAGTCTGGAATGCTTGCCATACCACCATACATATTAGAATAGTAACCCATGTCACACAACAAAGGGTATGGTAGCTGTGAGTGCCTGGACAGTTCGACCTTTGACACTCTACTTTATATTTATATACACTGTAATATAGGTTGTAAATTTCGACCAAGATGCAGTACAAACAGTGGGTTCACAATGGAATTAGTCTGTGGCATTAGGGCCTTGGCTCTATTTCTGACTTCATTCTGCAAGAAAAAACATGTATGTTTGTCATGCGGCCATGCCAAGATAGTGTATCAACGTGCCTTGATGCAAAGAGGTAACAGTCATAGTCATCCACTCATTGCTACAGAAATGTATTGAGGTAAGTTGACAGCCATGGTTCGGGCAAGCCACAAACAGACACCAAAAGATCTAATGGAATACAAGCATAGGCTGAGTGGATTCACATACAAATAGTTCTGTTACAGTAATGTAGGAAGGTAACTCTCACATGGTCACAGAACTGATTATCCAGCTGTTAAATCTGAACTCGAGTACCGCCAATACATATTATCCAATTTACTGGTCCGGCAGGAAGAAATAGGAAAATGGACAAATTCCCAGCTCTCAAGTCCTCCTCCCACAACTCCAATAAATGATGCCGCTGTGCCTGCATAAGTATTTGCCATCAATTTTTACACAATCAAGCAATTCATGTTTATTTTAGAGAAAGAAGCCAATCCATAAAAATATACTTAGAAGTTATAAAACACACATAGAAGCAGTTAAAGCATTGTCAAACAATATACAATAACATTCCAAAATATATATATATATGTATGTATATATATATAGATAGATAGACAGACAGACAGACAGACAGACAGACAGAGAGATAGAGAGATAGAGAGATAGATAGATAGATAGATAGATAGATAGATAGATAGATAGATAGATAGATAGATAGATAGATAGATAGATAGATAGATAGATAGATAGATAGATAGATAGATAGATAGATAGATAGATAGATAGATAGATAGATAGATAGATAGATAGATAGATAGATAGATAGATAGATAGATAGATAGATAGATAGATAGATAGATAGATAGATAGATAGATAGATAGATAGATATTTTTCTTCACTTAAAAAAAACATGGAAATTCACAGAAAAAAACCAAAGGTTACAGGGACGTTATAGTTAGGCTCAGATTTCACTCATATAAAACCATAGATGCTTATGACCTCACATGTTACATCACTCATGACATGCCCTGTGCACCCCCTTCTACATATTATAGACTTGCCGCCGGGACCTGGCCCACCCAGAGGACGATAACAAACTAAAAAGCTTAATTAAAAAAAAAATACATTTCTGAGGGATTCCTGGATCCAGCGCGACTTCCACTGAATATTTTTTTTCAACATATGCTTTTTGGCCCATTACAGTCCCTGTGGGACCTACCCATGAGGCCTGGGGGTCAGAGTGTTTCTACCCTGCCACCTTTTCTGTTTTTAATGTTTTTTCCTGTGACTTGGTTCAACCGAGTCACAGGATAGCTGCCAACACTTCTTGGTTTAAAGTGTTGGCAGCCAATCAGATCTCAGCACAAGATCTCGGGAGGGGTCACAGATCCTCCACATCCTCAGTGGTATATCTGAAAAACCTTTAAATAACTCTCCAAATACTACACAGAATTACACCCATTCACAAAAAGGTCGCTTTCTGGACCAACAGCTACCTTTCTGCCAAATATAGTGTAATTTCGTTCAGCAGTTCGAGCTGTAGCCTTGTCTAAAGTTTCCTATGGAAATTATCATGGGGAAAACACGTTTTGGACCCCTCTTTTTCTCGGCCCCCGCTTCACAGATCACCCCGAAACTTTCAAGACAGCAGCAGGGAGCGTCAAACTAGTTTTGAAAACTTTGCGAAGATTCGTCAAACACCACCAACGTTTTTGGCAAAACAAAGAAGACTCTTCCTACGGACACAACATCTTGACTATAACTACCTACTGGCGACTGCCAATATTTCCTGGGGGGGTAGAAGATTTCACTGTGAGAATCCATTTTAGGCCCTGCGTGTGTATATTGTTTTGCCACTTGGAACTTTATACATATATTTAAATTTAAGACTGCATACCTGCATGACTGATGGCTGTCTTGTAGGAAAGTTTATGCAGGAGGTCTGAGCTGGTTCTGGTGATAGAACAATGATAAAGGCTACAGATTTGACTGGGTCATTGTGAAAAGCTATGTCAGATGCCCAGGTATCAGCCGGTTATTAAAAAGGGTAATGACAAAGTCAGTAGGTCTGACTTATTTACTGTGAAAAGCATATGTTTACGCCAAATAGATCTTAAATGGTGGATTGGTATAACTCTGTGTTTAAGGATGTAGACAGCATTTTATTACACAAAACCTCAGAGTTTGCTGTAGTAGACACGGTTTTGGTGTTTCTTTGTGAGACATCCTGGAGGTAGGAGATTTTCACTGTGGGAAACACTGTGATCTATTAAGAGGGGTAGCATATTGTTTTACCAACTAGAATTCTGTACATATTTCTAATTCTGAGACTATATGGATCATGGTTGCCTTTTTGGAAAGTTTATACTCAACACTGTAAGACTGAGCTGATGATAGTGACAAGCCAATGATACAGGCAATAGGCCTCATTGGCTCCTTTGAAAACGTTGTATCAGATGCCATGGTTCTTATCTGCTTATTATAAAAAGGTACAATAAAGATGGCAGGTGTGAATAATTTATTGTGAAAAACATATTTTGAAGGTATTTAACAAGGGATTGGTATTACATTGTATTAAAGTCTCTAGACAGGCATTTCGTTACATGAATTTCACAGATTTTCATAGTAGGCAAGGTTTTTTTTGTTGTGATTGCCTCCCTGACAAAACCTATGGGTAGAAGATTTGCAACTTTAGGATCCTTGTTAAACCCGCATTAGCTAATATTTGCCTTGGGAGATGGGACAGGGGAGTATTGTATTGCTTCCCCTGGTCTACTTCTCTCATTTCGCTCTCTGGTCTGCCCCGGTTCTACCAATTGTGCCGAGAGAGCATGACATCTTTCAGCCGCCAGTTTTGGATCGGTCTGCGGTCTTGCTTTCCAGCGACTGGCAGTAGGTGGTGGAGCCTACTTAAGATTGTGTACAAAGCAAGGGCCCCCTGTAATTACTAGTGGTTCCTAGGACAGGGAAATAATTCTGAAAGAAATAACAACTCCTAGGCAACACAGCACCTGGCAAAGATCAGGTAATAAACATCCAAAAAAGGACTCGGTGTACTGCCAAAATTATTTTAAAACTATGCATTTTATTCTTTATCATCAATTAATAAAAATAGAAAAAACAGCATAAAAAAACAGGTCACAAGACAATGACATGGTGATCAATAGGATCATTCATATATGTTAATATTGGTTTTCAAACACAAAACCTTTTGTTGTGAAAAACATAAAAAAAATACATAGACAAACATAATAGGTGGCTAGATCTAAGTAGATGGAGCCTACTTAAGACACATGGAAACATGGAAGTGGATTGGTTGATGAGAAAGTGACGCTCAATTAGAGGAGCAGCAGTGTTATTAATTTGAGTGTTTTAACTAACTTGCGATTTTACAGTATTTTAAGGTAGTTGCTTCTGAATTCTGAACAGGATTTATCTATTTTCTTTTCTTCTGAGGGCAGTTGGAAATGCAGCTAATATTTTCTTTGGGAGATGGGAAAGGGGAGAATAGTATCACTTTACCGGGTCTACTTCTCTCATTTCACTCACTGGCCCACCCCGGTTCTACCATTTATGCAGAGAGAGCAAGACATTTTTCAGCAGCCATTTTATTAGAAGTCTTCGCTCCAGCTTTCCAGTGGCTCACATAGGTGGTGGGTTTATTTAAGACACATAGAAATGCAGACGCACAGCGGACGGGCGCAGCAGGCATGCCACACTCTGAAAGTGCGCCTACGGCAAGTTCATCTGTGCCCGTCAGCGCCTGACCATCACCAGAACCCCTGCATTTTGCAGCCTAGAACAGGGGATTTGACAGACCTATACAGGTGAGAAACTACACTGAATTGGAAGGGGGTAGGTATGATAGGGACATAGTTATACATTGTACTAAACACACATCAATCTCTTTGGTGGGTCCTTTTTCTTGCCATGGTTGCAGTGTCCCTTGTGGGGGGATTATATTTTACACCGCTGAGAATGAAGGGACGCATATCCATACAGAATTTGGGAACTCGTTGATATACAGGGCCAACAATGACCCAAGGCCGGAAGTAATGGGTCTCTACCGCAGTGCCAGATCTATTCCTAAACATGGGATAGAGCTATGAGACTGTCTGTCCTCTCAATCACCAAAATTTGCTTCATCACTGAACCATGACTCCGTCCCTGGCTTTACCATGAAACCCTATTGCTTTCACCCAAAAAAATATAAATTGGTTAGATTGGATAGAGAAAAGAAAGTAGGAGGCGGAGTGGCTCTCACCTTCTCCAGCAATCTCACGGTTTCAATTGTTGACCTGCATCTCTCTGAGCAGTTAGAGATGTGTGTGTTCAAGATTGAATGATCAACCCCAGATCCAAAGAAAGATTTCAATGTAAACTGGTTGATCGATTAGCCCTGCACATTCTATAGAATGATAATTTCTTATTGCTGTTTGATTTTAACAAGGTAAATCAGTTGATGGCAGATCTGGAAATGGTATGTCTATAGTAGAGGGTTGAGGGCACCACACATGTAGCAGAACATACGTTAAACCTACTCTTTAACAAATCTCCAAATCTTAAAGTTGATAGTCCTAAGCCTTTATTATGGACTGATCACTACCCAATTGCCTTGAATTACACATGAAGCACACCCCGTGGGGGATTAGGGGGAAAATATATTTTTTTAACGTACGTATCCTGCCCCTACGCTGATAGTGCCTGCCGCCTCTGTGCTTCTCTCCTACCGGAAGTCACTGGGCCACAAAGCACAGGCTCCCCACCCAATCCAGACGCTGTTGTCATGCTATACCAAGCATGAGGGCAGCTACGGGATTGGCTTGAGTGGGTGGGTCTGACACTCACTCAGGTACAGGGAGCCTGCAGCTTTTTCAAACTCGGCTTTCAACACAGCTGGATAGGAGAAACCTCAGTGCGCATATATGTTTGGCCAGCCTACGCCGGCCGGCCAAACCGACATGCACACTTTACAGGACCCATCACTCCTCCTCCATGCCATGGCCCGGCCAGGCCCCACCCTGCACAAGTCAGTGGAAAATAAAATGTTAATATTGTTTTTTAATCATTTTATTTTTCAGTAACTTGACTCTGACCAGTTGGTCGACGCTCCTCCACCATTACGGAGGAGCCGCCCCTGCGCACACCACTGGCCATCACAGGATAGAGAGTATGAGACAGGTAAAACCATGGATGAAAGTGAATTTGAATAGCTTTCAGATTAGTCTCCAAGTTCCAGATATCAACAAGTATGATGATAGTGATGGAGCAGTCTTTAACCATCAGAAATCACTCACTAAGGACTTTGACGTAGTGGCTCCTCCTAAAGTCAGTAAGAACAGACAGACTAAACAACAAGCGACTTGGTGTAATATAGAGCTTAGTCACGAAAAAATAGTCTGCAAAAGACTGGAAAGAAGATGGAGTAGGACTAAATCCCCATGGCCAGACAAACATATAAAACAGCCCTGACAAGATATCATTGTCAGCTAGGAGAGGCTCACAGAAACTTTATCACTTGGAGAATCAAGCAGTCAGCCAATTCCCCAATGGAATTTTGGAAAGAGTTTGAGAAGCCTGAGGCTTACAGCCCGTTAATACCTGCCTCTAAAAGACCTCTGCAAGTCACTTCCCAATTATTTTGAGGACAAGATTACCACAATATACAAAGAATATACGCCTCAAGTAGTGAGGAATGACAAGTCGGTGAACTATACCATACTGTTTCCAAATGCGCCTGGACATTTAGGAAGGTTTGTGTTAATCACCCAGAATCAGGTGCTAGAGACTTTGATGAAAATAAAATCTGGGTCACCAGTTGACCCTTGCCCGGTCCATATACTAATTTCTGTATTCTCTCTATTGATCCAGCGTATTTCAGAGCGTTTCTACCTATCTCTGGATTTGAACAAGATGCCCAAGGCCTGGAAGTCAGATTTTGTCTCTCCGATGTTAAAATAAGATAATGCTGAACCTAGTAATTACGCGAACTATAGGCGGTCTCACTCCTCCCTTTTTTAGTGAAGGTCTTCGAGGGGTTAATAAATAAAGAACTTTTCCAATAGCTATAGAATTTCCATATTATGGATTTTTCTCAGTCAGGCTTTTGAACAGCACATGGCACGGAGACTGTACTAATGGCAGTCACCGATTCCATTAGGCTCATGTTGGACGAAAGCCACCCTGCGATCTTGGTATTATTAGATCTGCCGGCCGCCTTTGACATGGTCTCTCACCCTATCCTTATTCAGAGACTATATGAAATAGGTCTGCACGGGAAAGCCCTAGCTTGGCTCAAGAACTTTCTGGAAGAGATGGGGATTCAATTCACCCTTTTAAATCCCAAACAATAATAAATAGGGCGTGCATCAGGGATCATCCCAGGGCCCCAGGCTTTTTAAAATCTTTGTGGTCCCACTTGCAAAGATTGTGAAATCCTATGGGTTTTAAATATTATTTTATTCCGATGATACACAAGTGGTGAACTCAATAGGACATGACCCAGAAGCCTCAAAAGGCTGATTACAATTGACTGTATGAGGAAAGTAGCTAAATGGATGAACATGAGCTGTTTACAGCTAAATGGAGGTAAGACCAAAATTCTCCTGTTTGGTAAGGTGCAGGAACTATGGTTAGAGGACTGGTGGCCAAAAGAGCTGGGCACGGCCCCTCTGCCAAAAATAGTAGTAAGAAATCTAGATTTGCTAGTAGATAACAAGCTCTCTATGAAGGAACATGTGAATTCCCTCTGTGGCATCAGTTTTGCTACTCTAAGATGGTGCAGAAGTGTTTTCTACTGGCTTCCCATTAGTGCTAGGAAATCAGTGGTCCAGGCCCTCAAACGAGTCATCTGGACAATGCAAATTTACTTTTAGCAGAAGTAAATAAAACTCTCCTGTCTAAACTTCAAGTGGTACAAAACACTGGTCAGTAAACTCTTTCCTTGTTCTCCTTCTAAACCGCCCCTAGGAGCTTTGCACTGGCTACGCATAAGGAAGCACAATGTGTTTAAACTGATGTGTCTCACACGTAGAGCATTTTTTTATAGCGACCATGCCTACCGTCTTTTAAGGCATTCATGGTACCAACTTGCTAGGTATTTGAGGTCTTCAGAAAGGCATTATTGACCCCACAGCGCATATATACGACCCGAAATGGCAGTCGCTTGTTTTCTTACTTAGCCCCCATTATTGGAACAAGTTACCAATTCAAATTTGCTCGTCATGATTTTGGCAGGTTAAGGAAACTGCTGAAAACCTGACTTTTCTAAATACCATGGTTGCCTTTTTAGAGGCTGCAGTTTCAGCACCGGGATACTCCTCTGGTATTGAAATGTTGCACTACACAAAATATATATATAAGTACAAGATACGAATAGAAGGAATTGTATATTTTTTGCCAATTATTTTATGAATACTTGTAATTTTATTACTGTGTGCCTGATGGTTGTCTTATGGGAAAGCTAGTGCTCAAATACAGTAGCCAGGAATTGATTGTGGTGACAAGCCAATGATAAAGGCTGTAGGCCTGATTGGTTCACTGAGAAAAATTATGTTACCGGCCAAAGGGCTGATATGTCTATTATAGAAAGTGTCACGTTGGTTCAGTCCTCGGGATCGGATTGTTGCTATTATGGTCCACCTCTCGATCTACCCAAGCCTGGTTAGCCGTAATAGCACAGGTCAGTGGGAGGATCAAGCGAGGGAAGGAAAGGAAGGGGACAGCAGGGAGGGAGATCTGTAAGACACAAGGAACAACGTTAGCACTCTTCCGCCTTCCCTAACCTCTTTGCTCCACCCTCCTTGCTACGGGGAGAAAGAACACCGATTCAAGTGTTATACCTGTAAAGAAAAAGAACGGCCCCCATATAACCAGACCCTCTACCTCTGGCGAAGATGTTTAGGCTTTCGTTTCGATGTGTTTGGCTGCAAGGGGGGAATACATACAATAAACAAGAAAGACATCATAGGGCAACATCACATAGGAATCTGAGCCTGCACAGTAATCTCGCTAATACAATTGACATAAAGAAAACAAACGTTCTCCCCCAGAACCTACCCTGAAATAGACTCCACTCTGCCTAACAGGGATAGAGCGTAGACCGCTACCACTCGGATAAACCCTGTTAAAATTAGAGTCACAAGCACAATAACAGACAGCGATACAAATCACCAAGAATGTTAGAGTTTCCGCCTTTGTGGGAGACGCGGCTGCGTGGCGTGCGTGCGGGAATTCTGGGAAACGTAGTTCTTAGCGGGCGCGTTGATCCTTTCCCGATTAACGTGCTCTCGTGCTTGTGCCCGCAACAGAAAGTTACGACAATGGCAGTAGGTCTGATGCATGAAGTGTGCAAAGCACATGTTTAAAAAATGGCCTTTGAGGATGGATACCTATTACACTGTGTTAAAGCTTGCAGAAAGGTACTTCGTTACATAGAATCTCACAGATTACCATAGTACAGAGAGGGTTTGGTGTTGGGGATTCCCTCTGACAAACACTTGGAGTAGAAGATTTGCACTGTGACAAAGAGTGGCAGATCCTCCTAGGAGGGATATTATATTGTTTTCCATATGTAGTTGTGTACATATTTATAAGTCTATGTACATATACCTGAACATTGTCTTGTGGGACAGCATATGAACAATTAAATAGGCCTGTGTTGGTTAATGTGATAAACCAATGATAATGGCTACAGGCTTCACTGGAAAAGCTTTTTTGATTCCATAGGCCCAATTTGTTTATTGTGCAAAGTTACTACAAGCGAAGTAGGCCTGGCTTATTTATCATGAAAAGTATTTGCAAATTCAGAGGGCCTATAAGGGGGAATAACTATTATAGTATGTAAAAGCCTGTAAATAGGCATTTTGTTACATGGAGTCTCACAGATTACCATACCAGGCAAGGGTTTTAATTGTAGTTATATATCAAATAAATCCTGGAGGTACAGTTTGTCAGGCTTTTAAAGGCAAAATAATTCACTAACAATATATAAGTACACAAGTGCACATATATACGGTTTACTTCTCATACACATCTTGCTTCCTCCCATGACAGCATATAGCATGAGGCAACAAGTCAGCTCACTTGAGCCATGGGCTCTATTGCTCTGTGAGTGATGGCATTAAGCCTGATCACATGTGCACACCCATCTGAAAATGAGTGCCTTTCAGTGCCATGGCTAGAAGGCCAGGCTTTTAGTTTTCTATATGCTCTTTTTATAGCATCCTGCCGCCGCTCTCCAGACAGTGCTTCAGAGCAGCTCGAGGGCAGCTCATTTCATGTGTAGTGTATGCATCCTGTAAAGAAAATTGTATCACCAGAAGATCTAGTAATACTGAAAACTAGTACCATTTTAAAAGTTTTTTAGAAAACTGTCCTGAAGAAGGTGTAAATTCACGTATTCACTGAAACACAGCGTCGACAACTGTTTTCTTGTGATTATGTATCTTAATGTATTTCAGGGGTGTTATAGTTAGCTGGACTTTTCACTTGTACAAAACCATTGAAATTCCCCCGTTATAGTTAGTTCAGCTAACTATAACTTGCGCGCCCGCAATGCACTGCTGATGACGTCACATATTACATCACTCATGACATGGTCAGTGACATCCCTCATGACATCACTGATGACATCTCAAATGACATCACTGATGACATCATCCAGTGAATGTGTGTTTTTCTGAAAATTAAATATGTTTTATATATGTATATCTCAAGGTCGATGGAAGAATAAATGGGTATATAAGTGTCTAAATGGATGATTTGTTTTTGAAAAATTGATTGTGTAACTGACTGATTAAGTGTATCATAGTGAATACATGGCTTAGTGAGTAATGTTTAAATATGTAAATATCTGTATCAGTCTCTCACTTTG
Organism: Triturus cristatus; assembly: GCF_964204655.1. Lineage (NCBI taxonomy): Eukaryota > Metazoa > Chordata > Amphibia > Caudata > Salamandridae > Triturus > Triturus cristatus. Next base: position 630,986,351 of record NC_140587.1, read on the forward strand.
TGTATAAGTGGCTGCATGGGTTGGTGAGTAGCTACATGGGTGTCTATATAGGTTATTAGTTGGTTTTTTGAGTATCAGTCTGAGTGTCTGCATGGTTCGGTGGGGGTATTACGTAGTGCATAGTTGCATGAATGAGTGACTCACTGTTTGTATGTGTTGAAGACAGCATCTGTGCAGGACTGTATGGGTGGATGAGTGTGTGTATGGGTGTGTTAGTGAGTAAATGACTGTCTCAATAGTGTCTTTATGAGTAACTACATATGTTTTAAACTAGTATATGTGACTATTGGTGTATATAAGTGAGTATATGTGAGAGTGAGAGATTGAAAGAGTTCCTGTATGAATAAGTATGTGTTTCTATAAGTGATTGTTTAAAAGACTAAGTATGTGTAAGTTTCCGTAGAAGTAAGTGTGGTGGTGTGTGTATAACTGTATATGCAAGTAAATGTATGTTTGATTCTTTATTAACATGAGTGACTATGTGTGTGAGTAACTCTATGGATGAGTGGCATTGTGTAACAGGATGTATAGGTGTATGAGTGCATATGATGAGTGAGTACCTGTATGAGTGACTGTATAGGACTGTTGGTGAATGAGTGGATGTGTATGTGGATCTTAGAATTACTGAAGAGGTTGTTGTAACTGGTATTGGTATGTCCATTGTTTTGAAAATTGTAGTCTCTATTTTTGAATGTGTGTATCAAAGGTTATATTAGGGTGAGAGGAGGTCTGCCACTCTATCACAAGGATGATGTCATCAGTGATGTCATCAGTGATGTCATTTGAGATGTCATCAGTGATGTCATGAGTGATGTCACTGACCATGTCATGAGTGATGTAATATGTGACGTCATCAGCAGTGCATTGCGGGCGCGCGAGTTATAGTTAGCTGAACTAACTATAACGGGGGAATTTCAATGGTTTTGTACAAGTGAAAAGTCCAGCTAACTATAACACCCCTGAAACCTATGGTTTTTTCAGTGAATTTCTGAGGTTTTATTTTTTTTTTTTTTGCGAAAACCTTTATTGTACATAAAAATCAATACAAACATGGGCCTACAACCACCAGGGCCGGCCGCTAATATATACATGGTCAGCAACATCAAGGCAGCAACAGGCCCCCTGGGGCCCAGCCGAATTAACAAATTACTGAGTGCACCTCAGAGGTTATCAGGATACATAAATTTTAGAAATACAAACAAAGAAAAAAAATAAAATAACACCAAAAAGCAAGGCGGAAACCATCAAAAAAGGGGCGTCTAACCACATCCGGGGAACTACACAATACATACTCCACCCTCAGGTGGACAATGAGGATGAGCAAGGGGGAGGTGGGGGCGACGGGAGAGCCACAACCGTCTACAGATAAAATGTAATAGTCCGGGAACCTCAGGATCAGGGGGACAAGGCAGCATCAGATGTGTCCACGAGGGGGGGCGTGCAGATGTTCCCTCGGTACGCGTTCCACTGACCCCAGATTCTACCCCACGCCCCCGGCTTACCCCGAGACACATACACAGTCTTCTCTCTGCACATGCACCAATCCATGTTCTCCTTCCATACTGACACGGTGGGAGGCCGTCGGGAACCCCAACGCTGTGCGATGTCCCTCTTAGCAATCATGTTCCCAAGGGCCGCCCACCGAGTCTGAGCCGCATTATAGTCATTAGGCTCCCACACGTTCAACAAACATCGGCGAGCCTCGGGCAACAAAGCGACCCCAGTGACGCATTCCATGACAGCATGCACCCGGCGCCAATACTCCGCCACCTCACAGCACTCCCAGAGAACATGGAGAAAAGTGGCGCTGAGCCCACAGCCGCGCCTACAGAGCCCGTCTTCAGAAAAACCCATCAAAACTAAACGAGGGCCCGTCACGTAGACACGGTGGAGAATTTTAAGCTGGACAAGACGGAGACGCGCGGGTATGGCCACTTCCTTAGGGGAGGACAGCGCAGACTGCCAATCCTCATCGTCCAGTTCCACACCATCCCCGGTCCACGCCTCCCGAAGGCGCACGAGGAGATCCGCCCGAACGTTTATTAGTTTTTTATAGATAAGGGAAATAGTACTGTCGGGCAAGTGACCGTCGAGTATGCGGTCCTCGAGTGGCGAAGACACAGGGACTGCAGTCCCAGCCCCGAAGGCCGAGAGCAAGGCGTGCCGAACCTGGACGTACCGAAAGAACTCCCTCTCACTCAATTCGTACTCACTCTGCAGCGCAGCAAAGGATTTAACCGCACCCTTCACCCAGAGGTCACCTACTCTACTGATGCCAATCGTGTCCCAACGCTCAAAGCCCTTCGTCGTCCAGAGGCTTCCCAATCTTTCAGACGCAAACAAAGGGGTCGCACCCGTCAAACGCTCATTCCAGCCCATGGCCACATTCGCAGCCCTCCACACGCGCACAGCAATCTTAGTGGGACCGGTTAAGTTCCTCCCAGCCGATCGAGAGTAAAGCGCTCTGTTAAAGTTGCCGCCAGGCAACATAAATCTATCCATTTCGAAAGCCGGATTCGGACCAGGTGCGTACGTTGCATGGTTAATAGCAGATAGCTGGGAGGCCCAATAGTACCTCCTGATGTCCGGGAGCGCAATGCCCCCGTCATACCAGGGGAGAGTCAGTTTTGCAAGAGCAATACGTGCACGACCATCCCAAACAAGCCTCCTCTGTAAGCTCTCCACTTCCCGGAAGTAGGCCGCCGGAATAATATCAAAGGAGTTCTGAAGTGCGTAAAGGAATCGGGGAAGAGACATCATTTTAAAAAGCGCCGCACGACCGAGGGGAGACAAGGGAAGCTTACGCCAACGGGCCACGTCTAACCTCAATCTCCGAAGTGGAGAGAGGAGATTATGCTCGTAGCGGACCGCCAGGTCCAATGAGACGTACACCCCCAGGTACGTAAAGCCGGAGTGGGACGCCTTAATGGGAAAACGAGAAGGCAAGAGAGGAAAGCCACCGGATATAGCATAGACACAGGATTTGGACCAGTTAATAATCAAACCAGAGTTCTTGCCGAAGGAAGTAAGGATGTCAAAGAGCACATTGAGTGACTGACGTGGTGAGGTGAGGTACAAAAGAATGTCATCCGCGTACAACGAAACTCGATCCTCGAAGCCAGGAGCCCACTGGATCCCTCTTATCGACGGTTCCCAACGAAGCCAAGCAGCGAGCGGTTCCAAAGCCAGAGCGAAGAACAGGGGAGACAACGGACACCCCTGCCTAGTGCCCCTCCCAAGAACGAAGGGCCGGGAAACCCTCCCATTAACGACAACCTGAGCCAACGGAGCAGCATATAAGAGTTTAACCCAACTAATAAATCCCGCCCCGAATCCAAACTTTGCCAGGGTGGCCCAAAGATACGGCCATTCTATCGTATCAAAGGCCATCGTGGCGTCCAAGGAAACCAAGATGGCCGGCTCTGAAAGATATTCCGCCCTTGCAAGTATGCCATGTAGGCGCCGCAAGTTAAGGGCCGTATTCCGGTGCGGGATAAAACCGGATTGATCCGGATGCACCAGATCGCAAATAACAGTAAGCAGGCGGTTCGCAAGAACCTTGGCAAGGATTTTCGGCTCTGCGTTTAGCAGAGAAATAGGCCTGTACGAGGTGCAACGGTCCCGAGGCTTACCGTCCTTGGGGATCACGACTATAGTGGCCAGACGTTGGTCAGCAGGGAGAGAACCAAGTTCAAGCGACTCCGAAAACATACGACGGAGAAATGGCACAATTTTATCCGGTTGCAGTTTGTAAAGTTCAATAGGGAGTCCGTTGGGGCCCATAGCCTTGCCTGAGCGAAGGGAACGAATCGCGGTAGCAATCTCGTCGACCGATAACGGGGCATCTAACTGCTCACGCTCATCCACCGACAGGCAGGGCAAAGCAATATCCTTCAACAAGTGACGGGAGTCAGCCTCATCCCTATCAGACACCGGGGAGTACACAGCACGGAAGTAATCAGCAAAACACTCCACAATCTCACCAGGGTCAGTCACACTCACTCCCTCCGACGTCTGAAGCAGGGGGACCACTCGATTCACTCTCTCCTTCTTATCAAGCCAAGCAATCAATTTACCCGCCTTATCCCCAGCATCATACAGCCTACCCTGCTGTTCCCTATACATTGTCCGAGCAGCATCCGTAACAAGGGACTTATATTCGAATTGCTTCAGGCTAAGAGCGTGGAGCCCGTCCTGAGTGACAGCCGTCTCCAAGGCAGCCTCCAACCCCGATATCTCAGCCTCCAACGCAACCACCTCCCCGTTCTTAGCTTTCTTGGCCTCCACGATCAGGGATAGGGCGTGTCCTCGGAGAACCGTTTTGAAAGCCTCCCACAAGGATACTGAGGACAAGACGGACCCCTTATTCTCAAGAAAATACTGGTGAAGCGACTTAATGAGACCCTTGCGGATCTTGGGGTCACGCAGGTACCAGGGGTTAATGGGGGCGACCCGCCCGGCGGATCGCATCCCGGTATCGAAGAGGAGCCACAATGGGGAATGATCGGAAATGCCCCGGGCCAGGTGCTTAACCTCCCGGACCCGGGTGGTCTGGGCCGCTGGCATAAGAAAATAATCTAGTCTGGAGAGACTCCCGTGAGCCCCGGAGTGGAATGTGTACTGACTCTGTGTCGGATGTATCAACCTCCAGCAGTCCACTAGGCCAAAAGTGTCCAAGAACCCGCCGAGCCACGCCTGGGCGGCAGAGAGGGCTCTGGGAGGGTAACGATCCAACTCGCCAGAAATCACGGAATTAAAATCCCCACCCACAAGCAAGAGACTATCAGGAAGTTCAAGTAACATACGACCCACATCAGAGAAAGTGGAGGTCTGGAGTCCCGGGGGAACATAGACCGAGACCAATGAGAGAGTCTGACCCTCCCACCGTCCAGTCAAGGACGCATAGCGCCCTCTATCATCAAGCGTAACTTTTTCAATCTCAAGCGGGAGGGAAGATCGCAGCAAGATGCCCACCCCTCTGGATCCAGTGGTGAAGCCAGAATGTGCAACCAGTCGGTAGCCCCCCCTGTTCATGGCATGACATACATTGCCCACCAAGTGCGTCTCTTGAAGAAATACCACATCAGGGGCCAATCGGCGCAAATATTGCAACACAACCCCACGTTTGATACTGTCCCCCAATCCGTTGACGTTCCAAGACATAAGTTTCAACCCGTCCCCCCCCATCCCAACACAAGAAGCTGGAGTCCCCGGGCACGCAGCCAGACACCTAAAACTGAAAGGAAACAAACACACCGCCTTGAAAAGAAAAAACACACAACCCAACAACCACTGTCCCCCTCCCACCCCCACGCCATTGCAACTCCCCCCACCCTGCACCCCTGCGGACTATACAGCCCCCCCAACTTGCAGTGTGCCTGTCGCCCTAACAATCCCATGCTACAAAAAGACCCTAGAGGAGGAAAGGGACCCGTCCCCGCCCGCATCCAAACAGAACATTAATAGACAAAATATACAATTGAAGTAGAACCTGGCTGGGCGCAGAAGGAAATGTCAAAGTAGAGGACCAAGAATCATTCCTGCGGAGGCCCTCTGCCCTCAGCACCGCCAGTACGCCCAGATCGTTCGCCCCGGTCCGGCAGGGAGTCTAACCAGTCACTCACAGTGTCAGGGCGTTCAAAAAAGATAGTCCGATCTTCATATTCCACACGAAGCCTGGCAGGGAAAAGCATAGAGTATTTAAGTTCCAGATCTCGAAGACGGCGCTTCACCCCCTGAAAGCCCATTCTCTGTTTCTGAACCAGTTGGGTGAAGTCCGGAAAGAAGTTAACGGAGGCATTCTCATAGTTAACTGGGCCGTGCACCCTCGAGGCCTGCAGGATCGCATCCCGGTCTCTGTAATGAAAAAGTTTTGCAATAATAGGCCTCGGGGGAGCTCCTGGTCGAGGCCTACCGCCCGGGACACGATGGGCACGCTCCACGGCGAAGAACTTTCTCAGGCCTGAAGGAGCAAGATGATTGAGGACAAGATCTTCGACCATGAGGTCCACCGGACGATTGTCAAGAGTCTCCGGTACACCTATGACGCGAATATTATTGCGTCGTGCCCGACCTTCGAAATCCTCCAGGCGCCGGGACATCGTGTCGTTTGCCGACTTTAGATCGCCAAGAGTTGCCTGGAGGTCTGATACATCCGTAACAAGAGTGGATGTCCTCAAGTCCAGCGATTGAACCCTCTCGTTAGTCTTAGAGAGATCCGCCCGAATTAACGTAACATCAATGGCAACCGTGTCAATTTTACGGGCCAGAGCCTCGTACTGCCGGGCGATGGTCTCCCTTATGCCGTTGATGGCGCCCATAACGTCTTGCAGCGACAATTCCGTGGGCACGGACGGGCCACCACCAGAGTCCTCCACGGCGGCACTTGCTGGCCCGGGGGATCCTTTGCCCTGGGTATAACGATCCATGATGTTACTCTGGACTGGTCCTCCACGGTGGGATGTCTTGGTCCTCCGTTTCTCGGGATCCCCTTTGCCCGTCATGTTGAGCGATGCTCACCGGAGGGGTCCACCAGGACAGATAGCAAAGGGGTGCCAGCAGATCAGACACAGACTGTCCAAGAGCCCGCTCGGAAGAGTGGAGAAAAAGGCACAAATCAGTCCAGTACAAAGGCCGGAGGACGCCCCAGCCGCGCGACGTAGCTCCTCGATCAGGCCATGCAGAAGTGCAAAAGCGAAACTGAAAGTGGGGGCGCGGTCATTGGCAAGGCTCCGATGCCGTTGTTGTTCAACTACTCCCCGGCCCCACAGTTCACCAAAGCACCGGGCACAGCTTCCAGGTGGGCCTCCAAAATGCAAGACGCTATATTTCAGGTCTCCCAGGTCCGATTTACGTTCTGAAAAGAGTTATGGATTCAGCCAAGGTTCATCTTCCAGAATCCGTCCACAAATCCAGGATAATGTCAGGATAAGTTGCGAGGAGCGGCAAGGGTCCGGGGAGCCCTGTGCCTACGCGTCCATCTTGGTTGCGCACTAGGCTCCTCCTCCTTCTGAGGTTTTTTAAATGCTAATTCCTAACTATAACGTGCCTGAAACCTATGTTTTTTTCTGTGAATTTCAAAGGTTTTTTAAATTCTAATTTCTAACTATGCCTACAGAGATAGGACATGTGAAGAAAGAAGAAAAAATGCACAGAAAGAAAAAAAAAGAAGTGCAGAAAGAAGCAACAGAAGTCCTCAAAGACGAAGAAAAGTGCAGGAAGAAGGATAACGTGCAGAAAGAACAAAAAGAAGAGCAGAAAGAAGCCTTGCAAAATCATCCTGTACCCTCAACTTTTTCAGACGGATACTGGTGGTAACTGAGTCTGACTAACCAGTCCTAGAGCCAGTGCTATGTTAAAAGACACTTAGAATACAGTGAAAACACCTACATACACTAGGGAACCTTATGCGTTGGGGTCCCCCTGTGATTAGCATGACCTCCTCGGTAAGCCCCTAGTATATAATAGGGCAGGGGGATTAAAACTACCTCTTAAAACAGGCCACAGGGCGTTTTTGCACATGTTAATTCTGGCCCCATCCTCTCCCTTCACCACTGTGTAAACACGCCCTGAGTCCGTTTTTGGTTGGGAGATTAAGTTCATTTGAATCCTGAGGGTCCCTAAGGTCCAACTAGCCCACTAGGTACCTCCAGTAAGTGCCACAGAGCTGCGTTGCAGAGAGGTGTAAAAAGTGGCACGGCCTGAACCACCTCTCTGCAATGCAGCTCAGTGGCGCTTACTGGAAGCACTTGGTGGGCTAGTTAGCCCCCAGGGGCCCTCAGTATTGAAGGGAAATTATATCCCCAATTTAAAACGTGCCATAGTGCGTGTTTGCACACGTCACCTCAGGCCCCGTCCCCTCCCTTCACCAATGTGTAAACGCGCCCTGTGGCTGTTCTAAGTTGAGAGATTAAGTCCCCTTGAATCCTAAGGGTCCCTAGGGTCAAAATAGACCACTAGGTACCTCCAGTAAGCGCCACAGAGCTGCGTTGCAGAGAGGTGTAAAAAGGGGCTTGGCCTCAGAACACCTGTCTGCAGCGCAGCTCCCTGGGGCATACTGGAGATGCCTGTTGGGCTAGTTGGCCCGCAGAGACCCTCAGTATTGAAGAGGAATTAATTCCCCAACTTACAACTCGCCAGGGGGCGCGTTTGCAGAGTGCTGCAAGGAGGGGGCATCGCCTCCGGCACGATGCCAGTCTTTTATTTATTTTAATTTTTTAAGAAGGGGGGCTGTGTGGTTCCCCTTCCTATTCTAATTTATTGGCCCTGATGACCCCATCCCCCAGGGCCTGTCTCCTAATTATATTTTTTTGACCCCAATCCCCAGGGCCGGCCACTGTTTTTTATTATTTTTAAAAAATATATATTTATAGACACACTTAGGACATGCTGGACAAACCGTACGTACCTATCACCATGACGATTTGCGTGATATTCATTAAAAGGCGACTATGCATACAATGAATCCACGTGGAATGTATTTACACCACTAGTGAAGCTCTGACATGTCTGATGCCCTACCGTGCCTAATCCCGGTAGACACCCTTGTCGTTTATTTATACAAACATGGGTAGCTATTGACGGGCAAATTTAATACACATGCACACCAAGCCATTCAAAGGGGATTCGACAAAAATTCGACCAAAACTATGCAAGAAACCCCCCTCACGATTAATAAAACACACATCCACTGCCGGATGTGTAATACTTTTTATTTTACTCTCTGCGAAGGGGACGAACATCACTTGAGAGTCACAGCGGGCTCCTGGCAGAGCCCAATGCTGTGTTACACCCACCATTGCCTGCTGAGTGCCACACACCTCTGTGTTGTATTCCACTAGCTAGTGCATATGCTATGAAACTCTCTAGCCCATGTGCACTGTAACACCACCCCGTGAATATGTCATGCCACACTTGTCTTCGCACGGGTTATATTGCCCCATCTAACGTGCCTTCCTCGATGCCTATGTTATAACGCACAGTGCTATGCCATACATATTACAATCTGGGATCCATATCTTTGTCACAGTGCATATGCAACGTTACACTCCCCAGCACATATTTTATATTACAACTTTAGAGACTAGTTAGGTTACACAACACTGCCCTGTGCATATTACACTCCAAGGCGCATATCGCATAGCACGCGCTAGTGCCTGTGCTATCTCGTGCTCTCCAATGAATCTGTCATTGCGCACAATGTATTGCATATTATATTTCACGCCCGGTTCATCTTATATCACACTTTTTGGTGCATAGTTCATACCATACACTATATCTAGTTTTCATTTTCAATCGTGCTCTCAGGACTATGTTCTATATAACACTGTGTTCACCTACCCTTTTCACGGGCATTACATTTTGCGATAGGGGGTGGAGGGTCAGGGGGTGTTTCTGCCAAGTGAGCCCGGAGTCACAGTCACAAACGTCCTCTTCTTCCTGAATAAAAGTGAGATGATGCTGCATACTTGTTCATATTTTAAGTAGTTCGCACAGACACACGTTTTAAAAACAATAAAGTTCCTAATACCCGCCTTCTCTGAACAGTTAGCTTGCTGCCCCATCCCCCTCCTCCCTATCCTCTGTTGTGTGAATCCATGGACTAGCCTCCTCCCTCCTGCCATGCATGGTCTGATGTGCTGCCACTGCCCTCAATTTAGTATGATGTACCAGTCCACTCCTCCTGCACTCCATTGCCCAATTCTACGTCCCATCATTGACCCCCTGCTTAAACTCTGTGCTTAGCTTGCTGCCCCTATTCTCCTTCCCCCTGCCCTCCGATGTCTTTGTGCATGCCCCTGCTCCATCCTTTTTGCCCACCATGTTCCATGGACCTGCCACTCCTATCTACTCTGAGAGTTCTGTTGAGCTGCCACTCCCCTCCCACCTGCCTAGCATTGTCAGATGACTGTAACCTGTCCCTGCCACCTCCACCCTGCCTGTCCACATGTCATGCCCCTATCCTCTTCCTCCTGTCCACATGGTCCATTGTACTGCCTCACCCTTCTGCCCTCCCTGGTCTGTTGTGCTACAACTGCTCCTCCTGCCTGCCTCGTGCGGTCTGTTGTGAGGCCCCTTCCCCTGAACTTTCTTGTCTGTGCACAGGTCCTGACCCTCCCTTCTATCCTCCATCGTCCTTTGTGCATGCCCCTGCACCCTCCTTCTTGCCCATCATAGCCATTGTGCTGCCACTAACCCTCCCACTTGCCATGCATGGTCTTCTGTGCTGCCATGGCCCCTCCCACCTTCCCTGTGTGATCAGTTAGCTGCCCCTGACCCCCTCCCACCTTCCCTCCATGGTCTGTGTGTATGCCATCACAGTCTCACTGTTGCTCTTCATGGTGTGTCTTGCTTCTAGTGCCCATCCTGCCTGACCTCCATGGCTATCTTGCTGCTCCTGCCCTGCCCCCTTGCCCCCAGCCCTCTGTTTACATGTGCAGACCCCTACTCCCTCCCTCCTGGCTTGTCTGTTCCATTGTAATGCCCCTGATCCGTCCCTCCTGCCCTTTATGGTCTGTTATGCTGCAGCTTTCTCTCCTGTCTGTCCATTATGGTCAGCTAGCTACCATTGCCTCTTGCCCCTCTGTTCTCTGGTGTCCATGTGCATGGTCCTGTCCCCTCCCTCTTGCTTTCTATGGATTGTTGTGCTGCACTCCCGTCCCGCATGCCCTGTGTGGTGTATTGTGCTGCTGCAAACCCTGATGCCTGCCCTGCAGGGTCAGTTTGGTGCACCTCTCCATGTCCCTCCTGTCCTCTGTTATCCAAGTCCATGTACTTACCCCATTTCCTTCCATGATCCAATGTACCATACTTGCGAACATTTTGAACTTGGTAAGAGGGAGATTTGGAAAAAAAACTGGGGTATTGATTTTCCCCTTTGAGTTACATTGAAAAAGAGGAGATTGTAGACAGGAGACAGATCAAATAAAGCCCATTTCAGCTTAAAAACATTGGACGTTTCCTGGCTGAATCGGGTCTGTTGGCATGTATGGTTGTACTACCATTGCCTCTTCCTTCTGCCCACAATGGTCTATTACATTGCCACAGCCTCTCTTGCAAGTCCTGTATTGTTGGTTTGTTGACCCTGCCCCCCTTTCCACTGCCCTCCATAGTCTGTTGTGCTGCCACGGCCCTTCCTGCCTGCTCAGTGTGGTTAAATTGTTGCCTTTGCACCCTCCTACCTGCCTTCAATTTTCAGAGTCCGTGCCCCTGGCCTCTGCCTCTCAACAGTATCCTAATGAACAACTAGATTGCTAACATTCTATATTTATTACAAAAGTGTGGAACGCCTGACGTCATCTTGATGTAATCAAAACTGTAATACCTAGAGCATTTGCTTTAGAAATTACATATATGAGAGGGTCTTATTGGCATCAAAATTATGGTTAGTGCTCTAAAAGACTAAAATAAGGACATATTTTCTGAGTTTTCAAATAGCGACAAAGCACTTTTAAATTATTTGTTATCTTTATGTTTTTTTATCCAGTTGACCACTTGATTAAATGTTGCACTTAGGGGAGAGGATGTGGTGTTACTTCCAGAACTGCAGACTTTGCAACTGGGGACCAGGTTGGAGTTTCTGCTTCAGCTCGACATTCTGTGATTCTGGTCAAATCACTTAGTCTCCCCATGTCTACAACCAAAATGAATTTGTTCTTGTGTGATGTAACCAATGCTCATGTAAAGCACTCCAATACCTGACAAGTCTGCACTATATAACACTGCAAAAACACAAAATAATAAGTGTTTTGCACACTTCTGTCATTGGGCTATATTTGGGCTACATCTGGGTGATTTTGGGCTACAATTGGGCTCTTTTGTCTCCGGTGGCCATTTTGGGAGATTTATTTGTTATGAAGTTTCCTAATTTCCTCATGTACTGCAGTCTCCTCAGTAGGAAATGCTTTCAGTTTTTTGCTTTGATTCCATCATGAAGGTATTCAGATATGTCACACATTTGCCATAAATTCTGAATGTTAGCACTCTAGTTGCTCATTAGATCACTGTAGTAAAACTACTGTTCACCATGGAAGTCTGCTCCTGGTATTAAAAGTGCATGTTTCAGTCTGCATGTCAGAATTTTTTAATGAAATAGAAGAGGATTTGAGAAGTCACTCAAAATGTGCCCTCAATTTCTTTCTTCAGCATTAATCATAATTTCTATGGCAAAATGAACCCCCTCATTGTGTTCCTTTTTAAATTAAATGTTTTAAGTGTTACCAGTTTATTCCAATCAAGATGGCATCGGGTGTGCCATACTTTTGTCATAATGAAGACAGTAAGCGCTCTAGTTGTTTTTAAGAACACTCTGGGACATTCTGTCATTGGGCTACACTTGGGCTACACCTGGGTGATATTTGGGCTACATTTGGGCTCTTTTGTCTCTGGTGGCCATCTTGGGAGACTTATTTGTTATGAAGTTTCCTAATTTCCTCATTTACTGCAGTCTCCTCAGTAGGAAATACTTTCAGTTTTTTACTTTGATTCCATCAAGAAGGCATTCAGATGTGTCACACATTTGCCATAAATTCAGAATGTTAGCACTCTTTTTGCTCATTAGATCACTGTAGTAAAGCTACTGCTCACCAGGGAAAACTGCTGCTGGTATTAAAAGTGCATGTTTCAGTCTGCATGTCAGAATTTTTTAATGAAATAGAAGAGGATTTGAGAAGTCACTCAAAATGTGCCCTAATTTTTCTTTCTGCAGCACTAATCATACTTTTTATGGAAAAATGAACCCCCTCATTTTGTTCCTTTTTAAATTAAAATTTTAAGAGTTACCACTTTAATCCAAGCAAGATGGCTTCAGGTGTGCCATACGTTTATCATAAGTAGGACTGTTAGCGCTCTAGTTGTTCTTTGGAACACTCTGGGAAGCTGCAGTAGAACACAAAGGAATCAACTGACAGTCTCTGCCCTTGTTGGATGTACATGTTTTACTGAGAATGTCAGACTTCATTCTCACATGACTGAGAAAGATAATGTGAATTTACAGAAAATATGCTCTCAGTTTAGCTTATAGATCACCTTCCAAACCTCTGTGGGAAAAGCATGAGAAAATATTTTTCTCTCAATCATGATATCCCAGCAGAAGGCTTTTTCACATGGTGAAATCATCTTAGAACATACCACAATTCCTAAAATGAGTATGGTACCATCAACAAATGATTTATAATGTAACTAAAGTCTTAAAACCTTCTATTAACTGCAATGCTTTTTAATGAGGTGCTATCATGTATATTGGTCCCAAGATGGCTGCCAACACTTCTTGGATGAAGTGCTGACAGCCAATCAGATCTCAGATCTCAGGATGAGATGTGTGGTTAGGCTCCGCCCACATATATATATATGATTTTACTTTTGATTTTCTCAAGAACTACTGAACAGATTGACACCAGGAAAAAGGCACTTCCCTGACCTGAGGACTACCTCTCTGCCAAATTTCAAGTAATTCTGTTCAGCCGTTCGGGCTGTACCTTGGACTAAAGGTCCCTATGGAAAAATGCATGGGGAAAACGTGTTTTGGGACCCCCCTTTTTTCTCGGCCCCCGCTTGACGAATCACCCCGAGACTTTCAGGGTAGGAGCGGAGCGGAGCGCCCCACCTATTTTGAAAATTTTGCGAGGATTCGTCAACCGGCGCCAAAGTTATTCCAAATAGAATGTTGCGGATTTCCTATGGAAACACGGTCCTAACTATAACTATCTACTGGCGACCGCCAGTAGATAATATATATATATATATATATATATATATATCCACCACCAATCCCGCCTCTTATCCAAGAACGGGTCCGACACATGCTTTTGGAAAATTACAGGTAAGGTTTAATTGCCACCATTCAGACAGATAAGTACTTAAAACACCTGGCAGACGCGTTTCGGCGAATACCTTCATCATTGCCAGAATTGTGTTTTAGAAAAGAGTTCAAATACGCAGGGACTTTACATACTGTTTGTTGTGTCCTTATTGGTATATGAAAGTCAAATCACAGTCATTGTTCTTCCATCTCTGTGGGCAGTAAGCGCAAAGAATGCTGGTAACTGAAGTCCTGCAGTCTGTAAAGGTCCCACGAACAGTGCAAGTCAGCAGTCCCACACCGCGAACTCTGGTTCAGTGACCTGTCCGTGCATTCAGTAATGCCCTGGCTGTTGCCAGCTTGTGAGTCTGCTCATCCACTTGTACAGGGACCATGGCGGCAAACATCGTCTGTAGTTGTCCAAATCAGCAGTAATCTGCTGTTCTCTCCTCGATACCAGGAATGCTGTCTTGGGCGAGGGGGCGCCGCTTTGTGCATTCAGCACCACACACCACAGACGTTGTCGACCTTAAGCGGAGCACCAGACCGAGAGGCGTGCCGGATATGCAGCGTCGACTGCTGCACAAACATCCACCACCAATCCCGCCTCTTATCCAAGAATGGGTCCGACACATGCTTTTGGACAATTACAGGTAAGGTTTAATTGCCACCATTCAGACAGATAAGTACTTAAAACACCTGGCAGACGCGTTTCGGCAAATGCCTTAATCATTGCCAGCATTGTATATATATATATGTGATAAATAAATACTAATTTGTATATGCCAATGATTTATATTTTTTTATCTTTTGTTTTTTATTAGTAGTTGCTTTGACTCACTGATATTTTACAACTGTGATATTCTTTTGTCTTTCTCACTCTAGCCACTAGCACCATACAGCTTTATAGTAATTAACTAGTGTTTGATAGGGACTTGTTTGCTTTTTGTGTGTGTATGCAACCTGTACAGGCATTGCTTCTAAATCGAGCTGCCATCTTGGAAATGTTTTGTACATAGTCAATTGTTTGTTTTACTGTTCCAGCATGGCTGCCACATTCAGAAACATTATGAGAGCCACCTGTGATCGGTACAGCAACGATATATCATGCACAACACCATTCCAAGACTGAGATGTTTATTGAGCAACGAACTTGGAATGGTATTTGCAAAGTGTATCATTGTTTTACCACTCTAAGATGACCAACATGTTGTTTGGAAACCAGGTGTTCATGTTTGAACTTGAAAATAATGGTATACTAAGTATGATACCATTGCACGGCGGCCGCCTACTGCTATGTACAGTTTTCTTATTTGTTACAAACATATGCCCAGGCAGTGGCATGTTTTCTTTTTTTTTACTATTACTCTTTTGATTTATCTTTCATATGTGGTTTGAGTTTGTGTATGTTTTATCGTGGACTGGAAGGTTTTTGAATCCAAGAAGAAGTCAAAGGGTAAGTGAATGGATTCTTGAGCGCAAGGATTAGTGACATAGGGCCTGATTACGGTGTCGGTGAACCTCCCACCAACATACCACGTAGTGCAGGGAAATGTAAACTGTGCATTTCTAACATTGCGGCGGGTGCGGCAGCTAACAGCACCCGCCGCAATGTTGAAGATTGCAGATGCGACCTCCACGGTGGCGGTAGCATCGGAAATACCCCCTGTGGGACCTCCGCCTTGTCAGCGGGTGGTCCGACTCCCCGACACGATGGCTGACGAACTGAAGTCGTCCACCATCGTAATTACCCGCATAGGGTTTTTCATCAGCATTCCCTGCCTCCCTTTATTATGTTGACATTCAGGCAGGGGCATAGCTATCATTAGTGGAATAGGTGCAGTGGCATGGGTTCCTAGTGATGTGAAGGTCTAACAGCGCCTAAAATATGTCTGCATGTTTCTACCGAAAGATTTTAAGAGGAGGCATTTCCTTGCTTGTATTGAGCCCCTTGGTAGAAAGGAAGAGGTGGATTAATTTAGAGTTGTGGTACTTGGCATAATGCCCAGTATTTTTAAGGATTTTTAGAGGAAAGGGATGGAGACCTCATTGAGGTGGGGGAGAATCAGTGGAGGGATAGCCATTTTTAAAGACCTGTGAGACTGTGCAAGGAACACAGAGCATGTCATACACAACATAAAATCATAGCTGATCAGTCATAATTAAGGGGATTTTTTTTTCTTTTGGTTTCAAGTGACAATACAGGCAAATAAAATGTAATTCTTGTGAATTTAAATTGCTACTGTTTAGGTTTTAATGGATTGTTTTCTGTAAATTAGTTTAAATGTTTTTGTGAAAATATTTGAAAATGTATTGATGTTTTGCTTCATGTCACTAGGGGAATGTTTATCTCGGGTGTCCACTTAGTTTCAGAATGGCCAAACCAACAACAGGTTTTGGAAATACTTGGATGGGATATATTTACTCTAATGGTGACACCCTTGATATGTGATATGCCATCTTAGGGAATCTGTGAGCTAGTAGTGAAAGGTTGGGTTTTGTGTGAGAGAACGTTTTGAGACAATAGATTCTCACAAGCTGTGTGGAGGACATACTGCTCACTGGTGAGAATAAAAACTTCAGAATCGAAAGACTTTAAGCAGGATCATGAGTGGGTCCCATGCAGAACCACCTTGTGGAAACGATTCCCTTTGTTCATACCTACAAATGTACATTTTTACGGGCCTCATCTATAGATAGGCAACAGTGAAAATACAGGGGTATGTGCTTATTTGCATATTTTCCACTACGTCTGATTAGGAGTGAAGCCATATTTGTTCTTGGTTGGGTTTGTGTGGTATTAAATGGGAGCTCAAAACATGCGATAACATCGTGAGTATAATGTCCAGTCAGTCACGTTTGATTCTTGTTATTCCCCACTTTGCTAGTGAGGGATTCATTGGGCGCAAAAAACACCAACACTTTGGTAAACGTGATTAGCACCCCATATTGCCGGACACTGTAAACAAATACTTAAAATCCTAAATGCTGTTCAGTATGCATGTACGGCGTCATCATTTCATCTGCAGGGAGCCTCTGAGCAAGTCGGCCTCGTGCTGATTTTTGCCACGTTTACATGTGCCACGAAGAAAGACGACGCGCCCTGCCCTCGACGGTATTCGATACTAACGAACCTATGTCACTGTCAGAGGCCCGGAACCCGGGCAGCGTTAGCCTTTCATTCTGCAGAGGTCAAAGAATGAGTGCCGTCTCATCGGGTCAGAGTAAATATCTCCTCGGGGTTGAAAGTGTGCTCTGCAAATACACCTGTTATGTCGGCTATTCAGACACTCTCTGACATTAACATCGATTTTCAAACTTGCAGCGTTTTCTAGGGCTGACTTGGAAATATAGATCATATATTCCTCGACGCCTACTCAAAAACACCGTCTGCTTAGTTCTCTCTTCTAGTTTTAATGTAAATACATTGTCCTGTAATGTCTACGACTCCTACACAACAATCTTGGAAATCACTTTTCCTTTATTGTCTTAAACATTCTGTGCTCGAATCTCTCTTCCAGAATTACCTGTCATCCCACACGATACACATTCTTAAGGTATTTCCTGTCTACGAACGTATGTGGCGTTACAGTTCTGATGGTTTCTAAAGAATTATCTTACTCTTTAGGAAGCTGTTTTCCAGTTTTAGTATTAAGTGTTTGTTTGTTGTGCGACGAAGGCTTGTTATTACACTGGTTCGCGGCTTTGGTGTACGGCCATTATATAGTGGTGCTTTGCTGCCACCTGCTGCTGAACGGCAGTGTTGAGCAGTTTTATTTCTTAATGCAAACAGACGATGCCTGCTTTGATGGACCTAACCTTAGTTTTCGCAGACTTTCAGGTGTAACCTTTCAGTGTTTCTATCGCGCTGAAGGGGATAGGGTCATTATCTAATAGATACACATCATAGGGAAAAATCTTACAGTGAAGACGGAAGGAGCACTTAGCTATTATGAGTTCTGCTGAGCTGACTCCGCTGGAGTGCGTTGAGTCGACCTTATCAGCTTCTAAGGGGCGCCCATTCTCTGCCTACTTTCCCTTTAGTTACCATGTCGGATATTGCGAATATTTCTTCTTTGTAAGGACATTGATTTCATTCAACAGAAAGCCGATTGTTAGTGTTTCAGTTTTCTTCATGACTTGCCTTGTTTCTATATTTGCCACATCTCTGTACTTAAAAAAAATTATGCACGTACCCGCCTTTTTTGCAAATTCTTCACCATTTTATTTCCAAGAGGAATCAGAGCAAAAATGTAGGCATCATTTAAAGGCATTTAGTAACAATTCTGTACTGCAAGATACGTACTCCTCTATGAAAGATTTGTGAGCGCGTTTTGGGTCATGTTTGAATAAAGATGGTGCCCTCACTCTCAGGTTATAGATCTTTGCTGCCGTATTTGGATAAAAAAAGAGCTGTTTCATCATTACGAACAAACCTCGAATGGAACTGCAAATTTTAGTGAATAATGAGAGTTGTGAGTAGTTATGAAGGGTTTGATTTTTTAATTAAATATTTTGTAAATCTAGGGGCAGATGTATCATTGTAGCATTTTGCGAGTCCTTAATAGCGATTTTTAGGGAATTGCTATAAAGGACTCGCAAAATGCTATGCAGGTAGGAATCGTAATAATTTTTGTGAACCCTACACATTCCTTATTTGCGGCTCGCAAATTGCAAGTCGCAAATAAGGAATAACTTCCCATTCATTCCTATGGGCCAAGAGGCCCATAGGAATGAATGGGAATTGCGTGCGCAATTTGCAAGTACCCAGTAGGTACTCGCAAATTGCGCAGGCAATTTCAAGGGTGCAAGGGTTCCTAAAGGACACACTGTTGCGCCCCTGAAATGTGCATGGGTGCACATGTGGTGCACATACATGCCCTAAGGGCATGTATGTGTGCCACATGGCACTTTGAAAAATGCATAACATTGTATTTTTCAAGGAAATCGCAATTTACCACCAACCTGAAGTTGGTGGTAATTTGCGATTCCTTACAGCAAAATCGCAATTTGCGATGTCTACCAGAATAGCATTTAGGGAATCGCAAATTGCGATTCTCTAAATGCTTGCCCAAAATAGGGAATCGCAAATGTTGCGATTCTTTATTTTGTGAGTGGGTTTCTACTTACCTGCATTGCACACAGCTAAATTGCGATCGCAAACGCTGAGATTCTGCTAATTTCAGAGTTTGCGATCGCAATTTCCCTTGATACATCTGGCCCCTAAATCTTTATTCATAAGTTAAATATCAATCAGGTTACAGAATTGATAATAAAAAATTTGGTTAGGGCAGATCATATTAAAATAATGCATTCAGTGCATTACACAAAGGAAAGAATAATCCCTTTTCTGAGAATGGTTCAAAAATGGTGTCAGTCTGAACTCATGAAGAGTTCAAAAGTGAAAGGCAAGAGTGAGAATAGAGCATGAAGCTTAATATAAATATTTAATAATTGCAGAATTTCCCATTAAGAGAAATAAAGCATAGAGTAAATAAACATTTGAAAAAGCCAATCAGTAAGAGGTAAAGCATAAGGCTTGG
Organism: Triturus cristatus; assembly: GCF_964204655.1. NCBI lineage: Eukaryota > Metazoa > Chordata > Amphibia > Caudata > Salamandridae > Triturus > Triturus cristatus. Next base: position 631,005,692 of record NC_140587.1, read on the forward strand.
GTCTGACACGAATGTCAAAAGAGTTCAGCTCTCCTGTCTCCCCTCTCTGGCTCTGTCTACCTTCTCTTCTCTCCCACTCTGCTTCTCCTCATCTCCTATCTGCTGATCCTTCTCCTCTGCTCCTTCTCTTCTGCTAAACTGTACTAGGAACACACATTTTAAAAAGACAGCATAATAACGTTGCAAGACATGTTCCCTTGTTCTCCTGTCTTCAGCCAATAAGATAAGAACTCGGTATTCTCCAAAGGGCACATTTCTCTCTCCTCTTCTCACACGGTCTTATTTCTGGCATGCAGGATTATCTTCAAGTTAGAAAATTCACAGGGCATATTTCTTAGCTCAAGTCTTTATTTTCCATGACTTCACTTATCTAACCTTCTAACAAACCAAAATGTATTTTAACGAAAAAAATGATCTGTTTAGAAACATTACATTATCTGCAATAATGTGATTATTAGCAGGAAATATATCCACTAGGAAATAAAAAATGATAAAAGAATATGTATGTTTGCTACTTAGCTCAGCCAGTAAAATAAAGCTTACGTCAATTAGGAATGGTTTTCTGCGTGAGTGATAACATTTAGCAGTATTTATGTGAAGTGTCTTTATTATTCAGAAAATGAAAGACAACATTCCTTTCTATGTTAACTGAGCAATCACAATCCTTAACCCTACTCTGTGTTCTTCTAAAATGTTATCCCTACTCTTCTACTACAGACTCAGGCCTGGGTTGGTCATCTGTAAAATAAGAAACTAAAATGATAAAGGTCTAACAATGCAATTCTTGTTTATCAGTCAGTCATTATTTCTCTTTTTCAAACGTTAAATTCTTTTCAATTATCAATGTCAACTTTTCCAAATTCTTCTCAATATGGTGTTATGGAGGTTCAAACAGTTCAGATCTCACATCACACAATTCATCTAAAGTGACGTTCAGTACTTTATCTGCATAATATGACCACTCAGGTGCTGAATACCTCAGACAAGGCACTTTTGCTGTCTTTGATCTCCTTTGTTTCTGTTGATCTTCTTTTATGTCACTTTCACCACTTGATTCTGTTTCTGCAGTGATAGTCTTTGATATTCGATCAACAGATACACTATTTTCAGTCTTCTTTGAACACTGTTTTGTGGAATGGCCACAAAAACCTCTCAGGTGACTCTTCTTGTTTCAGTGCTTCTTCCTTCACCCAGGACATCTTCAGTTTGTTCTGATGCTGTCTCAGTAGTCTTTTCAACTTGAGGTGTCTGTTCTTCTTCGTCAGAAACTTCAAGGATACTTTGCGAAATCACAGGAACTTGTATTGGTGCGACTGGTTGCAAATCTTCAGCCCTCTCTTCTCCTTGCTGCAATGATCTTTGGGCCACTGCTTCTTGCTGTCGTTCAACTTGAGACATATCTGTCAGCAGTGCTCTCTGTTCAGGCCTTGAGAACACTTCTTTTTCATACAGATTTCTTTTTCTTCTTCTGCACGATGCATAAACTCCATTTGGCACTCCAGCACACTTAACAATAGTATTCGTGACCAGAATAATCTGGAATGGGCCTTTTCATTTTATTCCCAAACAAGTCTTCGAAATGTGCTTCTTGATTACAACCCAATCAGCCAGACTGAGGTTGTAGCACTGTTCACAATGCGGATCTTGTGTAGCACCTGCAACCTGTTGAGAAACTAACTGCACCAGATCAGCCAATCCTTTGCAGCAATACCCTGGTATCCTCTCACCTGCGATGTCCAAAAGTGCATTCGCAAGTACAGCAGGCATCGCATGGCACGTCCTATGAGAATTTCATGCAGCAATAAACCAGATGTTCTCTCAGGAATACTTCGAATTCTCATCAGTACCAAAGGCAAAGCACCAGGCCACTTGAGTGATCTTGACAAACAAACCTTTACTAAGTGAGACTTTATGCTTGAAACCTCAGGTGGATGTAGTGCTGCACATGTCATCCCCAGGACAACTTTTTATTTTTTTTTGCATATTTATATAGCGCAAACTCGACCCGAAGGTATTGGAGCGCTTTACATAGCACCGTATTTACATTACACATTCAGGCACGGGGAGATTAAGTGATTTGCCCAGAATCACAGGATGTGGACGCAACCTCGAGGCTCGAACCCTGGTTTCCTGCACCAGAGGCGGCAGCGCAGCCGACGGACCAGAGTGTCAGAGTGTCTTTTGAGATAAACTGGAGATCTACACTTGGGGATCAATTCTTGCAATAACAGGTTTACTACAGTAAGACTGTCATTTCTTCTGGTTCTTTCACCCATCTCGAGAAGATTCAATCTAGGACATATCTCAGTCCATTGCAATCAGGCATCATGGAGAAGTCGATTTGCATTCTGTTGAAAGGACCTCCCTATGTGACTCAGTGTAACATGTGTTCTTTTCCCTGTGTCCTATATTTTGGGTTGTAAAAATTCTTTCTAAAGAGGCATTTCATGTAATCCCTCTCTCTAAATGCATGTATCTGTGCAAGTATCATGTCACTGGAAACAACAAACTACCAGGAAACACTGGTCTCCCATCAGCTGACATCCAAATGTCATTTGTGTTTTTCTCAAAACCTGCTCTGATCCAACCCTGTTGTTCTGCCTCTGAAACATTTTCTTGTACCCTTTTTATCTCTTGCCAAGTGTCATTTATTGATATCAACATTGAATAAACAGTGTCCTCCTCAGTTTCGCAGGTGAAGATTCCATTAAATGTACAGGCTAGCAGGGCACAACATTGTGCAACCGAATTAGAATATCTATTCCCCATATCAATAATCACTCCCATTTGAGCAGTTAAACTATATGCTCCGGTAAGGGCAATCAATTCTGCAACTTGTGCTAAGGTAACCCCTTGAAGCCACAAAGCTTTGACAACATATTTTGTTGTACATACAGCATAAGCTGCTCTCAGGGTACCTTCATTGTTTCTCAGACATGACCTAAAAAACTAAAATTACATAATTGGGCTCATTCAGGGGTTCATCTTTAATGTCTGGACTTTGCTTTGAGCATAGATCTGTGACACCTAGACAATCATGTTTGACATTCTCACAAACATTTTCATTAACTGGCAGTAGACTTAATAGATTAAAATTTTTATATCTTTTGACCACAACAATATTCAATAGGAGCTCCAAAACGTAAGGGACCATTTCAATTACTGGATATCCCATCACTATGCTCTCGCTCTTTTCAAGACAGACACCAACCATGGCTACTGATTTAAGGCAGCCGGGCATTTCTGTGGTGATAGGGTTGTAAAAAAATACGCCACAGACTTTTAAACATCTGTAGGCACTGAAAAAGTGCAGCCCTCCCTCTCATTGCAACAAAATGTGCATTCTTTACTGTAATCTGGCATTTCTAGTGCCGGGGCACAACAAATTCTTATTTTCAGCTCTAGGAAAGCTTTTAAGCAATTATTGTCTCATGGAAGCAAATCAAACACATCTTTTAGTGTCAGCCTCAGTAAAGGCTTAGCCCCTAAGGAAAAGTTTCCGCTGTCTACAGTAGCCAACCATTCCCAATAATATACTGACTTCTCTCTGAGTTTGAGTTGGATTATTCTGAAGAATTTCTTCCACTCTCTCTGGTGACACCTTTCTAGCTCCTTTTTCAATTATGTGTCCCAGATATTGAACTTCTTTTTGACAGTTCCTACTATCCTCATGTAATTGCACTAAGAAAAATCCTGGCAAAGATTAATAACAGTAAATCATTTTTCAGTGCATGGAAAAGTATTTGAAAAAGTATGATTTGTGGATTCGGTACCATAGGACAACATTGAACAATTATTTTGTTAATCTTTCTAAGATCCTGCAATATTCTGTACTTTTCATTGGATTTCTCTACATCCATGGTTGGAGAGTTACATGGACTTCAAATCAATTCCCTCAAAAATCCTTTTCTTAGTATATCTGTAATTACGAGTGTGATTCCTGCAACTTTCTCTGGTGTCAAATTATATCATGGTGTTCTTGGAAATACCGCATCTAGTTTAAATATGACTCAGACTGGTTCTACACCCTTTATTAATCTGATATCTTTTACTGTGAAGTCTCATACTTCTGGGTTCAGTGTTTCTTTCAAATCAGAAGGTGATTCTTCAACTGACATCAATTGAAACAACCCTACAGCTGTCTTTTGTTGGGCCATACTAAACTCTACATCCTCATCAGGCATCTGGTATTCAAAACTATCCAGTGTACAATAAACAGTTTAACTTGCACAACAAATCTCTTCCTAGCAGATTTACAGGACTTGAGTCACAAACAACAAATTGGTGACTTTCCTTAAATAAACCTATTTTTACTGCAGCCTTCTCTAAAACTACGACTTCGATCTTCTAAGTGAGGTAGTTCTGGATCATCGACATTTTCACAATGGATATGGTAATGTCGGAATTGTCAGGGCCAAAACTGTCATTATCAAATACAGGAAACTGTTGAAATGGGTTCTGAATTTGGTTCTGAAAAGAATTCAAATTTGCTTTGGGCAACTGATTTAAATTACATTTAGGGTTTCACATATTTTGTGGGACCATCTGTGCTTGTGGAACTTGTATCATTGGGACCTGTTCCTGCGTTGGTTCTTGCATTTGCTGAACTGGCACATTTTGCATCTGCACTGCTCTCTGTAGTTGCACATTTCCATTTACTGCATCTGGACTAAGTCTACACTCTCTCTTCCAATGCTCAAATCTGTTACAAAGATGGCAAAGGGTCATTTTCTTCAGCGTCGCAGTATCCATACCAAAATTTGGACCAATCGAAACACCTCTGTTTCTACGTCTATCCTCTCAAACAAATCCTCTTTGAACACCTTGTACTCCTGTCTGTGGAACAACACCTTACATACCACCTTTATTCCCTGCAAGCAACTCATTCTGATATCTTCTTTCTGCTTTATGTCTTGCTCATCACTTCAGTACATTTTATATCCCAAATCCCACCTAATAACTTTCCTAGCCAACAAGTCACAATCTGCTGTATCTGCACACTGATCTGACTAGAGATCATTAACTCAGTAACAAACTGAGATACAAAGAATCCCATGTCACTGGCAACAGGATGTTCTCTCCAACTGTGTTGTCGAAACTCCTGAAGCAATCGCTCATAATAATAAGGCTCTGATTCTTTTGGTTCTTGGGAGCTTCTTTTAATCCTTCCCCAATCAAGATCTTTCGGAGGCACCTCATCTTTCAGTAAAGTAAACACTGCTTCATTTCTCTCCATAACTACAGGAGATGGTGAACTAGTGTGAGCATCTTATTGGCTCATCACGTGGCAACTGCACAAAAACCTTACATTCAGTATACAAATCCATTGGCACTGCAATGTCAAGGAACTTTTTCAACTCAATCCACAACACCCTTGAAATGTTAACAAATCTGTCAACTTGTGTGTACCACTGTACAGGCTAGTCACTGAATGTTAAAAAAAGGTTTGTAAACCCTGCAAGATCACCATTGCTCCATGGTACATGAACATACTCTCCTCCTGCTATTTCTCTCAATGGATACACTGAAGCTTCTCCCTCATCATGTTTAATATTTTCCCCAACTAGTTCTGGTGGTGTTGTTTTCTTCTCATGATTCTTTACCCACTTGTTTCCTAATTTCTCAAACTCATTCCATTTACAAATGCATTTGACTAATTCTGTAATGTGTAATTGCATTCCTGTAGAAAGCATTGTTTCAATTGCTTCATCACCCTGAAAGTTCCTGCAATGGAAACAAACACATTCTACAGTTAGGACAAAATCTAAGTCAGTCACATTAAGGACAAACTATCAAATACATTTGTGCATGTTTCAGCATTTCTTAAAGAACAGTATTTATTCATGTAAAAATCTAGTTGAGGCCTGGAATTGAAAATTAATGAATTGTGCATTTATCTGGGTGTCATTTTAAAAGTGCACTTTTCATGTTTAAGCCTAAGGCAAATTATCAGCTATGTTATTAGATCTTTAAGCAACATTTCCCTGCTCTATCAGATGTATCAAATAATATTAAAGCCTCAGTCAATAACATATTACCACAAAAGTCTGCTCTGGTCCTGCTTTCAGGTGAAAGGGCACTCTGCAGATAAATAACATGTTTTTATAACATTTTTTTATAGCATGTTTTTCTATTGTGCAAACCTAGCCCGAGGGCATTAGCCCTTCGTCTGTACTTCTCGTCCTAGCCCTTACACTCTGAGGAATCCCGCCTCACATAAAGTACCTTTACCATGTACGTAACACATTAATCCCTGCAATGTTAATATAGTAATGCCCCTTTTAGAATGTCCTGCATATTTCCTGTCTCCAAGACTGAGTGCCACGTATTTTTCTTTTAAACTGACTCACGTTGTGTTCATTTGCGTTTTGTTTCATTAAGTAAGCGATTCAGGTCACACATGTCCCAGGGGAGTTGGGGCACTTGCGCAGTAAATGGAGAGGCCAAGTGTACGGTACAAGCTACTCGGTTCACGCATGGGGCGTCCTCATTTGGGTAAGGGCTGGGATTCCATTTACTAGTGATCAGGCGCTAATCGATCCCGAAGGCAGATACGCATTAGTCAGTGGCAGACTAAGGGGCATATGTATCAAGTTCCGTTTTTGCAATTCTCAAATAGCGATTTTTAGGGAATCGCTATTTGAGAATTGCAAAACGGGATGTAATAAAAAATTTGCAAATGTTTTGCAATTCCTTGGCATTCCTTAATTGCGATTAGCAAATTGCTAATCGCAATTAAGGAAAACCTTCCCATTCATTCCTATGGGCTAGGAGGCCCATAGGAATGAATGGGAAGACATTCTCATTTTGCAATTCGCAATTTGAGAATCGCAAAATGAGTATGCAATTTCAAGGGTGCCAGGGTGTCAAAAGGACACCCTGTTGCACCTCTGAAATATGTATGTATGCACATGTGGCGCACATACATGCCCTAAGGGCATGTCTGTGCGTCACATGGCACTTTGAAAAATGCCAAAAAGTGCATTCTTCAATGAAATCGCAAATTAACACCAACTTGAAGTTGGTGGTAATTTGCGATTTCTTATGGCCAAATTGCAATTTTTCTAGGCTTCATACATTGCATTTAAGGAATCGCAATTTGCGATTTCTTAAATGCAATCGCAAAATAGAGAATCGCAAATGTTGCGAATCTCTAATTTGCGATGTCCTTTTGGGATCATACATCCCAAAAGGCCTTTTCCCGTTCGCAAACGGGGCGATTCTGAGAATCGGCCCGTTTGCGAACGGGAAAAGGGTTTGATACATATGCCCCTTAATGGCCAAACGATACTTCTTGGCTCCATCTGTTCCCCGAAAGTGGGCAAGTCGACCTTAGACAACCTCATGAAGACACTAGCTGGGTGGAGTGGCATACCCTGGCTCCTCGGGGGAGATTTCAAGTCTGTGCTCAATTTGGATCTGGATAGATCGTTCCCGCCCCTGTCCAAAACCACAGCAGCGTCCAATGCGCAGGCCCTCACACACTGGCTAGCTCACTGGGCACTTATATATATATGGCGCGCTACCAACCCCACACCCGGGTCTATTCATACTACTCAGCGGTACAAGGCCTACATGTACGACTTATAGAATAGATAGAATAGTGGGATCCCCAGCACTCCTCCCCCTGGTACAATGCACAGAATACTTAAGCCAGACACATTCTGATCATAACCCGCAAATGCTACAACTGCGTTAGGATGTTGGGCGTCCCCCTGCCCCCACATGGAGGCTCCAAACTGCTGCGCTGGAAGACCCAGCATTGCGCTGCTACCTAGGCACGGCCCTACTCACATATTTTGAGATAAACAAAATATGGCAGAGGATGCGTTAACTGAATGAGAGGCCTTCAAGGTCCCAATGAGAGGTCATTGTATGGGTATGACCTGGAATATTCACAGGCAACTCTCATCGGAACTAACCAAAATAGAAAAATGGCTGCTACAGTATGAGGTGGGTGGGGAAGGCGAGGGCCGGGATAAACAGAGCCTGGACACACTACGCACACAGCATGCGGAGCTGCTAGAATACCTCCGCTGTCATAACTACGCGGCGCACACGGCATGAACGCACTCCACCGCCGACAGGGCGGGTCGACTTCTAGCCTGGCTAATCCTCCAAGAGCATGCCCGTTAACCCATCGAAGCACTGCAAACTAGCAAGGGAACTTCGATATACATGCAACAAGACATCCACGAGGCCCTGACACAACACTACCGTCAACTGTATCAATCCCACTGCAGCTGCGACCCACATGCATTGAAGGCTTTTTTGGACCGCATTCAACTGCCTGAGATAGAGACTGCACTCAGTGATACGCTGGAAGAGTCAATCTCACTTGTGGAGATGGAGGAAGCAATCTTGTCACTGGCCACAGGGAAGACCCCGGGACCAGGTGGACTCCCCGCGGAGTACTATAAAGTGTATTGGGTGACAATAGGCCCAAGACTGTATGCCCTCTACACAGCTGCCGAAGATGCGGGACGACTTCCCCCATCGCTAAGCGAGGCACACCTAATCTTGTTGCCTAAACCTGACAGAGACCCAACCAACATGAGCTCCTATAGGCCCCTCGCCCTACTCAACACCAATTATAAGCTGCTGGCGAAGGTATTGGCCGAAAGGCTGGCACAAGTGGATCCCGCGTTAGTACTCGCAGATCAAAATGGTTTCGTGCCAGCCCGCAGCACCTCTTTTAACCTGTGCCGTTTCTTCAGCATAGCCACTTACTCTGTAAGCACATATCCGAGAGCAGACTGCCTTGTACTTGAACTCGATAAAGCCTTCGACTCTCTCAAGTGGAACTACATGTCTGCCGCACTTAAGAGGTACAAGCTAGGCCCTGCCTTCTTACAATTAGTCCGCCTGCTTTACACGTACCCATGGTAAGGGTGAAGACGAGTCCGTACATCTCGGAGGCGATTCCAGTGCGACGGGGACGAGGCAAGGCGGAACATTGGCCCTCCTCCTCTTCGCTCTTGCAATGGAGCCCCTAGCGGAATCGATACGGACGCAAACACTGGGGAGGCATACAGCTAGGGGACGGCCGACATAAGGTATTGCTTTATGCAGAAGACCTATTAATTTATCTTCACAATATTACCGACGTACCGGGCAATCTGGCCCAAATCTTGCGGGAAGTTGTGGCTATCTCTGGCCTAAAGGTAAACATTGGTAAATCCAAGCATTACGCCTTTAGCACAGGTGTTCCTGATCCGGGCGTCGTACTAAACACGGTAAGGGTGCAATGGATTGCAGATACTTTCCGATATCTTGGAATCCGAATATATCGCCAGCCAACAGATCTTTTGGATGGCAACCTAGGTAGGACGCTCACGGCCATCAAATTCCAGATGCGGTTCTGGAGCACGCTTCCTCTTGCGGTGACCAGCAGAGTCCCATTAGTGAAAATGGTGGCCTTACCAAGATTTTTGTACTATTTTACCAATCTACCTGTTCATGTGCCGGTTTCCTTTTTTACCACACTGGAGAAGTTGGTCAGGGACTTCATTTGGGGCTCCAATAGACACAGGGTGGCGATTAAAAAACGATATCTGCCCACTGACCTAGGGGGCCTGGCCGCACCATGTCTAGAACACTGTTTCTTGGCAGCGCAGCTTCAATGGGTGGCCATATGGATGGCAGGTCACCAATGCGACGACACTGCGACCATGCTTCTGCCGCTCACGTTGTCTCAGATTCTCCAGCTTTTTCATCCGGGTGCACGTACACGGCCTCCTGAGTCTCTATGGCTGAGCATAACGCATTGATGTTACAAAAGAAGCCTCTTCATAACTCACAGTATCATGCCGTACACCCCTGGCCTCCCCCTAGAGGGCGCTCCTAAAAGACAGGGGACGTTTGCTGCTGCTGAGTTACAGCAGTGGCATACGGCAGGGGTCCAGACTCTGGGATATCTCTACCGTGAGGGCGCCCTGCTTCCATATAAGACTATGAAAGAAGAAGACGGGCTCCCGCGGGACATTTCCTCCTGCACCGATCTTTGTTGGCTGCGCTTACGGCACTTTGGGGAGACCTAGCAACCAAGCCACCCACACATCTAACTGTGCAATATCTGCATGTAATGGGACAAGGCAGACACCTGATATGGTGGTTTGCAGCTTTGCTGCGCCAACACGCGGCGATCAAGTTAGACACCCTTAGGCTTAAATGGGAGCAAGACCTAGGTAGACAATTTTCAGACAAAGAGTGGGGACAGGTACCGGCCAGCCCATTTAAGATCCCCAGGAATATGAGGCTCAGGCAGATCCAATATTACATCATGCAGAGAGCTTACTTCACGCCGGCCAAAATTAGCATATACTTTTACACCTGCCTGTTCAACCAGCATTGACGTCCGACCCGGATGGACAATGCCGCGCACAAAACTAGTATCCCTGAGGCGCTCACAGGCACCAATCCTACAGCTAAGACAGGCGCTGGCACATTCACAGGGGGCATATGGCTGCAGTAATGGGCATAGACATCACAGACAACATTCCCCCACCCACACACAGGCAGGGGGAGGTACTCCAACTCGGCTCCAAGTTCTAATTCCTTCATCGCTGTGTAGTTAAAAATACAGTTTACCATGGTTCTCTACATCACCCCAGCAATTCAAGGTTACTGCCTATACATAGCGGGTTGTAGGCTTTCTCACAAGATCAGACTCTGATCAATGACTACCGTCCTGGTGTCATACATGCATGCTCAACGAATAATCACTTGTAAAGATTCTGTAGTTAAAAGAACTGCTGTAAGAGATCTAAAGGCATACGCTGCTAACCATGTAATACTGTTTATTAATGTTACTGCCGTACTAAAATACAAAATCAATAAAAAAAATGTAATACAAAAAAATAATAATAATTAAATTAGCGATTCAGGTGTGCACCACCCGTGAGGGTGCTCCCCACTCGTGCTTGGCTGAAGTGGGGAGTGGGAGTCAGAGCTTAGGTTGGGTCACAAGCAAGACTCATAGTGTCATCGTTCTGAACCCCTTACTGTGCTCTGTGTTTGCCCAGATGGGAGGACGCAAAGGTTGTGTAGAAAGCAAACACTTGGGAGATAAAATGAGGTCTCTAGGCAACCCATTATGACCTATAGCACCGATGTAATAGCACAGCTAGTTTCATCTGTGATCATAGAAGGGAGGAAGTGTTCAGAATGTTGGTGAAGATGCAGAGGAAGAAAGAGTTGTCAAGACTTCAACATCTGATTTGGAGTCTATAATTAAAGAAGCAGTAGATACCGCTTTGAATGAGCCTCATTAATAAACGCTTGAAGGAGGATGAGGACTAGGGTAACCGTCCTAGAGGCAAATTAGTGCAGGGATCATATTTGCAAAGCCTGCTTGCACATATAGGAGAAATATTGGAGTTTGAACAAAATCCTCAAGAGGAAGATAATTCTATGCTCAATATTGTGGGTAAAACGTGGACGATTGTCAGGAATCAGGCTAGTGTAGCCTCTGAGATTCAGGAAGGATTAAGAAAACCAAACAAAAGAAAAAGAAGAATCCAAGTTAAACCTCAAATTATGAATTTCTGGTGTGATCTATAGGTTTCTTTGGGATTGTGCCAATTACAAGATGGTCGCCGCTATAGCCCTAGATTTCACGTGACCTGAAAAGACTGCTGAAGTGGTGTGCGCGCGCTTATCACTGCACACTTCAATTTAGAAATCCTATGGAGAAGTTCGTTTTTATTGCTCCTCTTCTCAGAGTGGGGGGTGGTTTCTGTCTGAAGAAACTTTGATTGCAGAGCAGTATTCCTTAATTTCCAGGTCCTCCTTAGTCCGAGTGGCGATAGCAGAGTTCAGTTCATCGAGTAGATTAATTCTGCTTTTCAGCATTTCTCGAGCCGCACTAACAAGAAATAGTTGCGGTTGGTCTCCAGGCAGCACGGGAAGTGAATCCGCAAATTGAGTTACCGGCTGGTGAACTTTTCCTTACCTGCAGCATTTGGAGAAGAAGAAGTTGGACAACGCATCCTACTTAAGTCAGTAAGAGCATCAGCATAGCGACTGAGTTGCTTGCCTCTTCCTCCCTCAAGCGAGCTTTCCTATCTATTCCTCCCTGTTTTTCCCTCCCCGTCTCCTTTTTGCGTGCTCATCTTCAAGAGGCATTTGGAACGACTTGTAATTGAACTCAGTCTCAGCAATTACAGAGAACCACTAAAGACTTGAACTCTTTCTAATATTGAACTATAGATTCAGCATATGAGTACCGTTTATGTTACTTGTACAAAGTCATACCACAGAAGAGAGGCACTGTCTTCAGGAGTTATAGGTAGAAGTTAGTCCACATTCAGTCATAGCTAGAACCTGTTAGTGCAAATTGCTTTATTGTATTTTATCTCCTCTGTGCATTAGGCGAATTCCTCTTTCTGGGAGCGATATTGGTGGCTACATAAAAGAAGTTCCCCCAATGAAGGTTCCTATCCAGAGGCTTCTCACCATCCTGAATCAGTCTCTTCTTTATCCCACTCCCCTTTCCCCCTTGCTGGTGGGTGTTACCAGTTTCTATTTGGTGACAGTATCGGTGAGTGGGCATTGGGAACTTAGCGTCATCATGCCTTTGTGGAATCGCAGGTACTTCTGACTATTCTGACAGATTCTGACAACAATTTACCCTTCCATGATGTCATTACGAACGTTATATGTGAAGAGTGGAAGAACATTGACAAGGCAAACATTCGTAGATTTTTTAATAAAAGGTATCTGATTGAGAACTTTGATGAATAATTCCAATAAGATACAAAAGTGAACACTATTTTGTCCACAGTGGTTTCAATATCCTCCTTGGCCCCAGAGAAACTTCAGGATGTGGTGGATAGACAAGTGAGAAAAGTGGAGAGTGCCTGTAAAAGATAAACAATAGAAATCTGTTATATTTCATGTAGATATATTATTACCTTTTACATTGTAATCTGTTATGTGTAAATATGGATCAATCTCTAGGTTTCTATAATGTTCATCTTGGAATGTTTACCTCACACAGAGGTGTTAGCCATGTGCCCTTTTATATTCTGTCTGTGTGGGTTGAAACAAAGCGAGAATTTGATGACTGCAGGATTGGGTGTTGTGCCTTGTTGCTGTTTTTATGAAGGACATATCACTGTTTATCTGAATTCCTATCCTCTAAAAACAAAAACATATGATAAAAAAGTATTGGAATTCTGAACTTCAATTTCCAGAGTTCCGAGCGGCAGCCATCTTGGGCGGCTCCCACTATATAAGATTTGTTATTGACATTTACCCAGTGCAAGGAAAGCTTTCTTGCTCATGTCTCAAGAATGGCTGTAGCCTTTCAAGAAAAGACGTGTTCCTCGTGACAAACCCTACTCCGACCTAAGGAGCACACAATTGTAGAATTGGTGTTCAAAAGATAAGAACAGCCAAAGAACCCGGTAAGGACGCTTACAGGCACATGCATCAAAAGAAAAACCGGTCGCAAACGGGCAGATTCTCAGAATGTGCCTTTTTGCGACCTGTATTTTTGCATTTGGGATGCATCATTCCAAATGCAAAAATCGCAATTTAAGTAATCTCTAAATTGCGATTACTTAAATTGCGATTGCCTTTAAGAAATCGCAAATTGCGATTCCTTAAATGCAATGTATTAAAGTAATAAAATTAGCGATTTCGCTAATAGGGGGCGCAAATTACCATGAAGTTGAAAATAAATAAAAAAATATAAATATATTAAAAATAAAAATACATTTCATATTAAAAAAACACATAGTATAATAGTAAATACCTACAAATTTTGAATCATCAACGCAAAAGTAACCACCTGTCTTCCTCTCCCTCCCCTTCCCCCTTCCTTCACATGTATGTTATTTGTAAGCTGCCTGCTTTAAAAAAGGCAAATAAAGATATATAAAAACAATAGATACAAATATTATATTAAATAAAATAATTTAAAAAGATTTCAAACAAATACATATTCTTTTAAAATTGCTTTTCTTGGCATTTACAACAAGAAACAAAATAAAGCAGTAATTGGTAGTGCACCAAGAAGTGATATCATACACATCATATGTCTTTCGGTCAAGAGAAGCAGTATGATAAAGTAGGCCAGAAAAAAGGAAAAGAGAGGAAAGGATAGAGTGGTAGAGCAAGGAGGAAGGGTACAGAACAAATGGATTGACACAATTGGGCTCCCTCATTACCCAGGATATAATCACAGAGGTTATGCAACAGAGGCAGGAATGAGAAGGCGACAATCGTCATGCACCACAAAACAAAGTGAATCAGAATGATAAACACTTGGCCACATTTATACTCTTGTGCTTGGTGAAAGGGACATATCCTAATTCAGCATGAGCCTGTTCATTGAGGATCCAAGTCCAGAAGCCTGAGTACTTGCGGTAGAATTTGTTATAAGTGGCTGTCTGGGAGTAGGTTCCTTGGTACAATTGGGATGGTCCCCAGATGTCTTTGGGCTGGGATGTTAGAGGCACCTGCTCCCAGTAGGTACAAGTTGTTCTTGGCAGTAAATCACATCTTGTAACCAAGATCCAATTTTGGGTGTCAGTCTCTGTCCCCAGTGGATGGCAAAATGTAGTTTTGCTAGCAATAGAAGCATGGCCCTCAAGCGGAGGGTATCAGATGGGATGTCTTTCACGTATCCGAAGAGATATATTAGCAGTGTATGTGGAATTGTGGACCCCAGAATTTTCTCCAGAATGGAGAGTACATCTTGCCAGTAATCCCTAATCTGAAGGCTCACCCAGGGCGGGTGTATGAGAGTGGCCTGAGGGCCATGAATCTTCTGCAGCACGCATCTCGTGCAAGCCTCAACCGGTGCAACTGCATTGGTGTGCGGTATAGTTGATGCAAAAATTAAAAATGGATGAGCCGCAATCTGTAATTAGGGGAGAGTGCAGCCATTTGCGTGCAGCACAATTTCCATTATTTATCCGTGATGGGAGAGTTTATGTCTTGCTCCCAAATGTCTTGCTCGGCCCTCCCGCCCACATGGCGGTGTGGCGCCCCCCCTCCCCCGGCCTCTCGGTGATGGGGGTGCGTCGCGGGTCGATGACGCGCGCGGCGCGCCCCCACCTCCGATAGGCTGATGCCTCCCCGTGACCCGGAAGCAGCTTTTCAGCTTCCGGGGCAGGGGGGCGGGTTGGTCGGGGGGCGGGCCGGCTGGGCCAGCGACCCCTGGTGCAGCTGCACTTTAAAAGGCACGGGGAGCGAGCTGGGCGCCCTCTTGCCCCTGGCTCGCTCCCCGCATCTCCCGTGTGCCCCACGCTCGGGGCGTGCTAATTTTTCTTTTGTTTTTCAGGTCGAGGATCGTTTCTGGAGGTCGACTGGGTCTGTGATCGGGAAGCAGCTTTGTAGCAAGGAGAAGGGAGTCGAGCCTTTTCGTGAGCGCTTCACGGAGCGCTTCAGGCAGCTTGTGTCCCTGCCATTCAGGTGTCTCCCCGCCTTCGTGGTTGTGAGCGGGGAGAGCGTCGAGTGCGTACAAGCAGATCGGTAAGGTGTGGAGGGGTGGCTGGTGCCGGTCGAGCGGTGAGATAGGCTGCAGGTTTTTTTTGTCTGTTTCACGCGTTGGGCCAGGTTGCTTTTCCCTGGAAAATGCTTGAATTTTAAATCGTTTGAAGCCGGTTTTACTTGATTTCTCCCGATCATTGCTCATTTCATTTTTCCCAGGGTGGGGGTGAAACAGGACCCAGCAGGGCAGCTGCTGGAGGGGAGACCAAGTAGAAAGGGCTGGTGTTAAACAGTTTAAACCCGGTTTTGAAGTAATTTAATGAGATTGGTGTAAATTGTGGGTCTGGATAAGGGTTTTGGTTGCTGCAAGTGTATTCCAAATGCAAAAACAACAATTGATGGACAGAATGCAGAACAATGTCATACATTCACCCCAGTACAGAGATCTGGGCCTAAATCCATCGTTTTTTTGCTCACCATGCCATTCCAGTTTGAACCCAGCCATATGCAAATCAGTCTTGACCCTGTGCCCCATGGGAACAGTCCAGCCCGAACTGCCAAGCCAGGTCCTCCCTGGACTGGAAACAAGCATCCTAGGACCGGTTTCGGGCTTTCAGCCCTCATCAGCCAGGATAGCTTGATTCCAGTGGCATGGAGAGCAAGGGACTCACGTCTGAGCATACCCTTCCCACTCGGGGTGACAAATGCAAAAACAACAATTGATGGACAGAATGCAGAACAATGTCATACATTCACCCCAGTACAGAGATCTGGGCCTAAATCCATCGTTTTTTTGCTTACCATGCCATTCCAGTTTGAACCCAGCCATATGCAAATCAGTCTTGACCCTGTGCCCCATGGGAACAGTCCAGCCCGAACTGCCAAGCCAGGTCCTCCCTGGACTGGAAACAAGCATCCTAGGACCGGTTTCGGGCTTTCAGCCCTCATCAGCCAGGATAGCTTGATTCCAGTGGCATGGAGAGCAAGGGACTCACGTCTGAGCATACCCTTCCCACTCGGGGTGACAAATGCAAAAACAACAATTGATGGACAGAATGCAGAACAATGTCATACATTCACCCCAGTACAGAGATCTGGGCCTAAATCCATCGTTTTTTTGCTCACCATGCCATTCCACTTTGAACCCAGCCATATGCAAATCAGTCTTGACCCTGTGCCCCATGGGAACAGTCCAGCCCGAACTGCCAAGCCAGGTCCTCCCTGGACTGGAAACAAGCATCCTAGGACCGGTTTCGGGCTTTCAGCCCTCATCAGCCAGGATAGCTTGATTCCAGTGGCATGGAGAGCAAGGGACTCACGTCTGAGCATACCCTTCCCACTCGGGGTGACAAATGCAAAAACAACAATTGATGGACAGAATGCAGAACAATGTCATACATTCACCCCAGTACAGAGATCTGGGCCTAAATCCATCGTTTTTTTGCTCACCATGCCATTCCAGTTTGAACCCAGCCATATGCAAATCAGTCTTGACCCTGTGCCCCATGGGAACAGTCCAGCCCGAACTGCCAAGCCAGGTCCTCCCTGGACTGGAAACAAGCATCCTAGGACCGGTTTCGGGCTTTCAGCCCTCATCAGCCAGGATAGCTTGATTCCAGTGGCATGGAGAGCAAGGGACTCACGTCTGAGCATACCCTTCCCACTCGGGGTGACAAATGCAAAAACAACAATTGATGGACAGAATGCAGAACAATGTCATACATTCACCCCAGTACAGAGATCTGGGCCTAAATCCATCGTTTTTTTGCTCACCATGCCATTCCAGTTTGAACCCAGCCATATGCAAATCAGTCTTGACCCTGTGCCCCATGGGAACAGTCCAGCCCGAACTGCCAAGCCAGGTCCTCCCTGGACTGGAAACAAGCATCCTAGGACCGGTTTCGGGCTTTCAGCCCTCATCAGCCAGGATAGCTTGATTCCAGTGGCATGGAGAGCAAGGGACTCACGTCTGAGCATACCCTTCCCACTCGGGGTGACAAATGCAAAAACAACAATTGATGGACAGAATGCAGAACAATGTCATACATTCACCCCAGTACAGAGATCTGGGCCTAAATCCATCGTTTTTTTGCTCACCATGCCATTCCAGTTTAAACCCAGCCATATGCAAATCAGTCTTGACCCTGTGCCCCATGGGAACAGTCCAGCCCGAACTGCCAAGCCAGGTCCTCCCTGGACTGGAAACAAGCATCCTAGGACCGGTTTCGGGCTTTCAGCCCTCATCAGCCAGTATAGCTTGATTCCAGGGGCATGGAGAGCAAGGGACTCACGTCTGAGCATACCCTTCCCACTCGGGGTGCCAAATGCAAAAACAACAATTGATGGACAGAATGCAGAACAATGTCATACATTCACCCCAGTACAGAGATCTGGGCCTAAATCCATCGTTTTTTTGCTCACCATGCCATTCCAGTTTGAACCCAGCCATATGCAAATCAGTCTTGACCCTGTGCCCCATGGGAACAGTCCAGCCCGAACTGCCAAGCCAGGTCCTCCCTGGACTGGAAACAAGCATCCTAGGACCGGTTTCGGGCTTTCAGCCCTCATCAGCCAGGATAGCTTGATTCCAGTGGCATGGAGAGCAAGGGACTCACGTCTGAGCATACCCTTCCCACTCGGGGTGACAAATGCAAAAACAACAATTGATGGACAGAATGCAGAACAATGTCATACATTCACCCCAGTACAGAGATCTGGGCCTAAATCCATCGTTTTTTTGCTCACCATGCCATTCCAGTTTGAACCCAGCCATATGCAAATCAGTCTTGACCCTGTGCCCCACGGGAACAGTCCAGCCCGAACTGCCAAGCCAGGTCCTCCCTGGACTGGAAACAAGCAACCTAGGACCGGTTTCGGGCTTTCAGCCCTCATCAGCCAGGATAGCTTGATTCCAGTGGCATGGAGAGCAAGGGACTCACGTCTGAGCATACCCTTCCCACTCGGGGTGACAAATGCAAAAACAACAATTGATGGACAGAATGCAGAACAATGTCATACATTCACCCCAGTACAGAGATCTGGGCCTAAATCCATCGTTTTTTTGCTCACCATGCCATTCCAGTTTGAACCCAGCCATATGCAAATCAGTCTTGACCCTGTGCCCCATGGGAACAGTCCAGCCCGAACTGCCAAGCCAGGTCCTCCCTGGACTGGAAACAAGCATCCTAGGACCGGTTTCGGGCTTTCAGCCCTCATCAGCCAGGATAGCTTGATTCCAGTGGCATGGAGAGCAAGGGACTCACGTCTGAGCATACCCTTCCCACTCGGGGTGACAAATGCAAAAACAACAATTGATGGACAGAATGCAGAACAATGTCATACATTCACCCCAGTACAGAGATCTGGGCCTAAATCCATCGTTTTTTTGCTCACCATGCCATTCCAGTTTGAACCCAGCCATATGCAAATCAGTCTTGACCCTGTGCCCCATGGGAACAGTCCAGCCCGAACTGCCAAGCCAGGTCCTCCCTGGACTGGAAACAAGCATCCTAGGACCGGTTTCAGGCTTTCAGCCCTCATCAGCCAGGATAGCTTGATTCCAGTGGCATGGAGAGCAAGGGACTCACGTCTGAGCATACCCTTTCCACTCGGGGTGACAAATGCAAAAACAACAATTGATGGACAGAATGCAGAACAATGTCATACATTCACCCCAGTACAGAGATCTGGGCCTAAATCCATCGTTTTTTTGCTCACCATGCCATTCCAGTTTGAACCCAGCCATATGCAAATCAGTCTTGACCCTGTGCCCCATGGGAACAGTCCAGCCCGAACTGCCAAGCCAGGTCCTCCCTGGACTGGAAACAAGCATCCTAGGACCGGTTTCAGGCTTTCAGCCCTCATCAGCCAGGATAGCTTGATTCCAGTGGCATGGAGAGCAAGGGACTCACGTCTGAGCATACCCTTCCCACTCGGGGTGACAAATGCAAAAACAACAATTGATGGGGGAGAATGTCTGCATTGTCAGCATTCCATCCATCATTTGTTTGTTGTAACGCTTTTCGCCCTAAGTGGGATGGGTATTCCCAGACGTGGGACCCGTGCTCACTACGCCACTGGAGTCAAGCTATCCTGGCTGATGACGGCTGATAGCCAGAAACCGGTCCTAGGATGCTTGATTCCGGTCCAGGGAAGACATGGCTTGGCAGTTCGGGCTGGACTGTTCCCATGAGGCACAGGGTCAAGACTGATTTGCATATGGCCATGTCTGAACTGGGGTGGCGTAGTGGGCAAAAGAACGGTGGATTTAACCCAGATCTCTTGACTGGGGGAGAATGTCTGCATTGTCAGCATTCCGTCCATCATTTGTTTGTTGTAACGCTTTTCGCCCTAAGTGGGATGGGTATTCCCAGACGTGGGACCCGTGCTCACTACGCCACTGGAGTCAAGCTATCCTGGCTGATGACGGCTGATAGCCAGAAACCGGTCCTAGGATGCTTGATTCCGGTCCAGGGAAGACATGGCTTGGCAGTTCGGGCTGGACTGTTCCCATGAGGCACAGGGTCAAGACTGATTTGCATATGGCCATGTCTGAACTGGGGTGGCGTAGTGGGCAAAAGAACGGTGTATTTAACCCAGATCTCTTGACTGGGGGAGAATGTCTGCATTGTCAGCATTCCGTCCATCATTTGTTTGTTGTAACGCTTTTCGCCCTAAGTGGGATGGGTATTCCCAGACGTGGGACCCGTGCTCACTACGCCACTGGAGTCAAGCTATCCTGGCTGATGACGGCTGATAGCCAGAAACCGGTCCTAGGATGCTTGATTCCGGTCCAGGGAAGACATGGCTTGGCAGTTCGGGCTGGACTGTTCCCATGAGGCACAGGGTCAAGACTGATTTGCATATGGCCATGTCTGAACTGGGGTGGCGTAGTGGGCAAAAGAACGGTGGATTTAACCCAGATCTCTTGACTGGGGGAGAATGTCTGCATTGTCAGCATTCCGTCCATCATTTGTTTGTTGTAACGCTTTTCGCCCTAAGTGGGATGGGTATTCCCAGACGTGGGACCCGTGCTCACTACGCCACTGGAGTCAAGCTATCCTGGCTGATGACGGCTGATAGCCAGAAACCGGTCCTAGGATGCTTGATTCCGGTCCAGGGAAGACATGGCTTGGCAGTTCGGGCTGGACTGTTCCCATGAGGCACAGGGTCAAGACTGATTTGCATATGGCCATGTCTGAACTGGGGTGGCGTAGTGGGCAAAAGAACGGTGGATTTAACCCAGATCTCTTGACTGGGGGAGAATGTCTGCATTGTCAGCATTCCGTCCATCATTTGTTTGTTGTAACGCTTTTCGCCCTAAGTGGGATGGGTATTCCCAGACGTGGGACCCGTGCTCACTACGCCACTGGAGTCAAGCTATCCTGGCTGATGACGGCTGATAGCCAGAAACCGGTCCTAGGATGCTTGATTCCGGTCCAGGGAAGACATGGCTTGGCAGTTCGGGCTGGACTGTTCCCATGAGGCACAGGGTCAAGACTGATTTGCATATGGCCATGTCTGAACTGGGGTGGCGTAGTGGGCAAAAGAACGGTGGATTTAACCCAGATCTCTTGACTGGGGGAGAATGTCTGCATTGTCAGCATTCCGTCCATCATTTGTTTGTTGTAACGCTTTTCGCCCTAAGTGGGATGGGTATTCCCAGACGTGGGACCCATGCTCACTACGCCACTGGAGTCAAGCTATCCTGGCTGATGACGGCTGATAGCCAGAAACCGGTCCTAGGATGCTTGATTCCGGTCCAGGGAAGACATGGCTTGGCAGTTCGGGCTGGACTGTTCCCATGAGGCACAGGGTCAAGACTGATTTGCATATGGCCATGTCTGAACTGGGGTGGCGTAGTGGGCAAAAGAACGGTGGATTTAACCCAGATCTCTTGACTGGGGGAGAATGTCTGCATTGTCAGCATTCCGTCCATCATTTGTTTGTTGTAACGCAAGTGTATTCCAGGCACTGGGATTGATTTCACAAAGTGTTTTCCAGGCTATTAATATTTGTTTTCTCGTAGGAAGCTTGACAATAGATCACGGGCGCAGAGCACAGCAACGGGCTGAGGACACACGGGCCATCGGTGGTAAGGGGAGTGAGGTGGGCCTGCACTTCATTGCTTCTGGGGGGCCGCAGGGCTTGAGACCTTCCTACGAGGGGTTGGCGCTCGCCCACACGCTAAGACTAGCTTGGTGTGTTTGCGGTCACAGTTGCATGGTGCTTACGGCCATCTTCACATCCTCCATCTGAAAGAAGGTACAATTGCCTGTGTTTGGCTAGGATTAGATTGTATTGCGTATTGTGGAATATGCCGGGGGCACGAGTTAATAAGAGTGCCTGCATGGAGCAAATGATGCAGGCGATGATGCGCAGGATGACGGCGATTGATAGGCGCTTGGGTAAGGTGGATGAGTTAGGTAGGAGTGTGGCAGAAATTAATCAGAGGTTGGATGGGCCTCCGGGTCCACAAGGCAGGCCAAGAAGGATAGTCAACCCACCATAGCCTAGAGGTGATTTTGTCACCCCTCCTAAGAGGGGCAAGTCCAAGAAAACTACAAGAACAACGCCCAAGAATGTAGAGGGGAGGGAATGCCAGGGGGAGTGCCTAAGGATGCTCCCGTGATGCCCCCAATGGCACCGGCGGGGCCAGCTCCTCTTACGCCAGCATTGCCGGTTGCCCCACTCGGGGCATTGTCCCTGCCACCCCCGTGAACATTGCCCCCGTCGGGGTCCCAACCCCCCCGAATAATGTTGTCCCGGTGGAATTGGCATCCCAGATAGCCGCCGTTTTACCCTGGTTACAGTTAGGGGGGGTGTTGCCATCCTCTCAAGATCATTCAGCAGAAGCCTTGAAACTGGTTGAGATGATTAAGTTGGCCAGGGCGGGGGAAGGGGCACCATTGGCATCAATTACTCCCCTAACAGGTTCCGCCAGCGAGCAGACGGCAAAGAAGGATGGTGCTACGTCGCAAGGCATTGACAATGGTAAGGAGGTGGCCTTGCCATTACTTAAGGATGGTGCTATGCCCTCAAGAAAGGAGAATTTGGGGCAGCATGTGTCGCAGGCTGTGAAAGAGATGATCTGGGCGGACAAATATATCAATATATTCTCCTTGCTGCTCGATAATAGGGAACTTGAATATGCCAAGTCACAAAAGGAATGGATGTTGCCCAGTGAATGGAGAACAGAGTTGGTTAAGTTCAGAGTTGAGGAGACATTTGTAAACTGGAGGAGGGCCTTTTCCGTGTTCAGTGCCATTACAGCTGAAAGGTCGCCTAATTTACAATCTGAAATGGCCTGCTACCAGAGCAGGATTGCCATGTGGAGCGAGACACAAGTGGGGAATGGGTGGAAGGAATATGACATTTCATTCAGGAAAGCTAAGGAATTCAATCCCTCTTTAGCATGGGATGTGGTGGATTCCTTGTCATGGTACAATCAGATATCTGGGGGGGCAGCAGCGATGGGGGCAACTGGTGCACAGAAAATATACCCGGCCAAGCCGCAACAGCCCTTTCGGCATGCGCAAGGAAGTGAGGTACCAGGAAGGGGTAAGGGTTGGGGGGATAAAAAGGGCGTATGTTGGGATTTCAACAAACGGTCCTGCACTAGGGCAGCGGGAACATGTAAGTTCAAATACGCCTGTTCCTTGTGTGGGCACCCCTCACACCCCGAGACCTCCTGCAGATTTTTTTTTTTTTTTTTAAAAACCTTTATTACAATTTCGAAAAGATACAAGTATGGGCCTACAACCAACAGGCCGGCCGCTAAACGCAGTGTAAACCTAGGCACGACTTAACATGCACATCAATGAAGCAGCAAAAGAGTTACTAAAGTGCTAAATATCGCAGTCAGCCACAGCCGCAGTCCCTAAACAAACAGGAAAGGTTTCATATTTTTGAAAAACAGAAAACATCAAACTCACAAGGCAGAGGAGGTTAATGGCAGAAACATGTGCTCCTCGTATCGAGGGAGTAAACCAACCCGGGTTGACAGAGGGGGGGGGAGGGGGGCAAGGCAGAAGCGACAAAGTCGCATGTCGCAGGAGCATACAGGAATGCGGGGGCTAGGGAGACAGAGCGGCGTCCATCTCACGCGTCTGGGGCGGGGCGCAAATACCTCCACGATAGGAGTTCCAGGGACCCCACACCTTAATCCACTTCCCAGGCTTGCCTCTCGCCACATACACCGTTTTCTCTCTAAACATACACCAGTCCATGTGTTCCTTCCACTCGGAGACCGTTGGCGGCCTCTGGTAGCCCCACAATTGTGCGATGTCACGCTTCGCTATCATATAGCCTAGAGTCACCCATTGCGTCTGCGTCACATTGTAATCAGTCGGCTCCCAGACATTCAGCAAGCATCTACGTGCCTCCGGCAACAAGGCAACATGCGTGACTTCTTCTAACACCGCATGCACTCTGCACCAAAACCGAGTCACCTCCGGACACTCCCACAAGATATGGAGAAAAGTCCCCAGTAGCCCACAGCCTCGCTTACACAAACCATCCACCGAATACCCCATACGCAGCAGGCCAGGCCCCGTGACGTACACTCTATGCAGTATCTTAAGCTGGACGAACCGCAATCGGGCCGGGATAGCCACCTCTTTCGGGGAGGCCACCGCTGACACCCAATCCTCGTCGTCCAGTTCTATACCGTCTGCAATCCATGTCTCCCGCAATGAGGCCAGCAAACCCATTCGATCATTGATAAGCTTTTTATAAATCAACGAAATGGTGCTATCCGGTACATAGCCGTCCAATACTCTGTCTTCCAACGGGGAATGCTCCGGAATAGCCGCCACGTCTGAAAACACGGAACACAAGGCATGATGAACTTGAACATACCGATAGTATTCCCTATCATTCAACTGGTATTCCGTTTTCAGCATGTCGAACGTCTTAAATTTCCCTTTCGTCCAGAGATCCCCTACCGTGCTGATACCAATCGTATCCCACTTCTCGAAGCCTTTCGTAGTATACAGACAACCCAAACGCTGGGACGCGTACAATGGCGTAGCCCGAGTCAAGCGATCCCTCCACCCCATCGCCGCATTTGCTGCATGCCACACCTGCACCGCGACCCGCGTCGGGCCCGTCAACCGCGCATCAAGGGACCCCGAGTATAGTGCTCGATTATAGTCTCCGCCTGGCAGTAGCAATTTGTCCATCTCAAAAGCCGGGTTCAAAGCAGGGCCATACATCCCGTGATTGACGGCAGCCAACTGGGAGGCCCAGTAATATCGCTTAATGTCAGGGAGGGCGACCCCCCCGTCATACCACGGTAGGGTCAGTTTAGCAAGAGCAATCCGCGGCCGCCCATCCCAAAACAATCGACGCTGGAGACACTCCACCTCCCGAAAATAACGGGCCGGCACTACGTCCATAGTATTCTGCAGGGCGTACAAAAAGCGTGGTAGCGACATCATTTTGAACAATGCTGCCCGGCCGAGCGGCGAGAGCGGCAGCCGCCGCCAACCCGCCACATCCGCCCTTAGGCGCTGAAGGGGGGGGAGAAGATTCCGTTCATACCGGGCCACCGGATCCAGGGTTATAAAGATACCCAAATACGTGAACCCCGACTCCGCAATCTGGATAGGCCACCCCCGCGGAAGGGGGGGGGCCTCCCCGGAGAGAACGTATACACAAGACTTAGCCCAGTTAATTACCAATCCGGAGTTGCGACCAAAGGAGCTCAACACATCCACCAATACAATGAGCGATTTACGCGGAGATGCAAGATACAAGAGGATATCGTCCGCATATAGGGAAACACGATCCTCGTATTCCGGCGTCCATCTAAGGCCACGTATCGAGGGGTGCCACCGCAACCATTCCGCAAGGGGCTCCAAGCAAAGCGCAAAGAGAAGAGGCGACAGTGGACATCCCTGTCGGGTGCCCCTACCCAAAACAAAGGGAGCCGACAACCGTCCGTTGACCACTACCTGTGCCAGTGGGTTGTCATAAAGCAATTTCACCCAACCGATAAACCCCGGGCCAAACCCAAACTTCGCCAACGCCGCCCAGATGTATGGCCATTCCAAGGTGTCGAACGCCATGGTAGCGTCCAAGGACGCCAAGATGGCCGGCTCACGAATGAATGGGGCGCGAGCAAGGACGCCATGCAGTCGCCGCAGGTTCAAAGCGGTATTGCGATGGGGTATAAAACCGGATTGATGCTGATGAATCAGGTCGCCCACAACCCGGATCAGACGATTGGCCAGTACCTTGGCGAGGAGTTTGGGCTCCGCGTTTAACAAAGAGATAGGCCTGTAAGAAGTACACCGATCCCGCGGCTTCCCTTCCTTATGGATAACAACAATAGTAGCAAGACGTTGGTCAGAAGGGAGGGAGCCCGCCGCCTGAGCCTCAAGGAACATGTCCCGGAGATACGGGGCAATCGCATCTGGGCGCAGCTTATACAATTCGATGGGAAGTCCATTAGGACCCATGGCCTTACCCGAGGCAATGGAGCGAATGGCCAAAGCAATCTCATCTGGCGATAGGGCCGCATCCATCAATACTTTATCCTCATCAGATAGGGAAGGCAGAGTAATATCTTGAAGCAGCAGTCGAGAGTCTTCCTCCGATCGCTCTGAGACCGGAGAGTAGACCCCGTGAAAATACTCCGCAAAGCAATCAACAATGTCACCGGGGTCCGTCACACGCACACCATCCACCCTCTCAATCTCCGACACCACTCGACTCGCTCTCTCCTTCTTATCCAACCAGGCAATCAACTTCCCTGCCTTATCACCCATATCGTACAATCGCCCCTGTTGCTCCCTGCCCATACTCCTAGCAGATTCAGTAACCAGCGCCTTATAGTCGGCCTGCTTAAGCTCCAGCACATGCAATCTGTCATCCGTAACACCTTGCTCCAAATCACTCTCCAACTCAGTGATCTCATTTTCTAGCCGAACAACCTCCTGCGCCTCGCATTTTTGGGTGTGGGAAATGAGAGATAGGGCCTGGCCCCGGAGCACCGTCTTAAAGGCCTCCCAAAGGGAGACGGCGGAAGACACCGACCCCACGTTATCATTAAAATAGTGTTCCAAAGACTTAACCAGGTCTGCACGGATCGTGGGGTTTCGTAGGTACCAGGGGTTGATCGGCACCACTCTCCCCTCCGCCCCAAGGCGATATCTAGGTGTAGCAAAAGAGGGGAGTGATCAGATATACCGCGTGCCAAGTGTCGCACTTCCCCGATCATCCCAGCTTGGGCCGCAGGCACTAGCATATAGACAAGCCTCGAAAGACTACCGTGGGCCCCAGAGTGGAAGGTATATTGCGCCTGTCCAGGGTGTTTCAACCGCCAGCAGTCTATCAATCCCAGGGTATCCAGAAAGCCCCCCAGCCAGTTCTGGGCCCGAGGGAGGTCCCTAGGGGGGTGTCGATCTTCAACTCCGGAAACCACTGCGTTAAAATCCCCCCCCAAGACCAAAACCCCCCCCAGAAGCCCAAGTAGCAGGCGCCCCAAATCAGCAAAGGGGGCCGTCTGCAGGCCCGGCGGCACGTAGACCACGACCAGTGAAATCAATCTACCCTCCCACCTCCCCACCAGCGCAGTGTAGCGCCCTCTGTCGTCGTGGAGCACCTCATCCACCACCAGCGGGAGAGAGGTCCTGACTAAGATGCCCACTCCCCTCGAGCCAGAGGTGAAACCAGAATGGGCCAGGAGGCGATATCCTCGTCTGTTCATGGCATGAAAAGAGTTCCCTATGAGGTGCGTTTCCTGCAAGAACACAATGTCAGGCGAAATACGTTTCAAGAACTGCAGGACTACCCCCCGCTTTATCCTGTCCCCCAGCCCATTCACATTCCAGGAAAGAAGTCTCAGTCCCCTACCCCCCATCCCTCCCAGCACAAAATATCCCCCTCCCGGGGAGCACAATCATAATAGCACAGCAAAAAATATTACCCCGCCTTGTGAAACAAACAAACAAACCCAACCCCCCCCATCAACCCCAACAAAACTCCCCCCTCCCTGCACCCCTGCGTGAGCCCGAACAGCCCCCCCAACATGCAGTGTGCCTGTCGCCCCAATATGAAGAAAGGACAGGAAAAAACCCCAGAAGGAGGAAAGGGCCCCAGCAAGCCCCCCGCAACCTCCAAATACCACGGGGCAAATCGTTACAAACTGGAGTCCAGTGCAGCCACAGGTGCAAAACGTTACCAATACAGTCCATCACCAGGATCACAGTTCCATTCCTACTCCGTCAAACCCTCTCCGCTCTCCGCCATCCGACCCTCCCGATCCCGACTCTTGGGCAGGGCATCCAGCCACTCTCCCACCGCCTCCGGCCGGTCGAAGAAGTGGGAGCGACCATCCAACTCGACCCGCAGCCTAGCCGGGAACAGCATCGCATACTTGAACTCCATGTCTCTCAAGCGCCGTTTGATGGCCGAGAATCCCATCCGTTGCTTTTGAACCGCTTGTGTAAAGTCTGGGTAAAAGCTAACATTAGAGTTCTCAAATCGTAATGGCCCAGCCACCCTCGACGCCTGCAGGATAGCGTCTCTATCCCGAAAATTAAAAAGTCGGGCAATGATAGGCCGCGGGGGGGCACCCACCTTGGGCGCACCCCCCGGGATCCTGTGGGCCCGTTCCACAGCGAAGAACTTGCTCAGCCCTTTGGGTGCTAGATGAGTCACCACTAGATCCTCCACAAAAAGATCCACAGCAGACTCCTCCGACCGTTCGGGCACGCCGATAATGCGGACGTTGTTCCGTCTGGCCCTGCCTTCGGAGTCCTCAAGGCGACGCTCGGTCAGGTCACTGGCGAGCTGCAACCTCCGCACCGTCGTCTGCAAGGCGGCCACGTCTACCGTTAGGCTCGACGCTGCTTGGGTCAATGAGTCGACCCGGTCATTGGTTTTCGACAGGTCCGCTCTGACCAAGGTGACATCAATCAGCACCGAGTCCAATTTGTTAGCCAGAGTATCCAATTGCTGGTTCACAGTCACCTTCATCTCCTCAATGGCCCCCATGACATCCAACAGGGTCAATTCGGATAATGCGCCCAAGGCCTCCTTGGGCGGCTCAGGCGATTTACGCAATCCACTAGGGGATCCCTTTGGCTGTGCATAGCGGTCCATATTGTTGGCCTGGGAATAAGCTCCCCTCCGGGTAGATTTGGGTTTCAGTTTGTCGCCGTCCACTCTCGTCGTCATCGTCAGCGATCAGCAAGGTCAGCACCCTCCAGCACCCGGAGAAAGGCCAGGAGATCCGGGCCGCCAACTGAAAGAGGCCTGTTTACAGTTCAAGACTAGGCCTTGCACTCCGTACCCTGCGCAGCTCTCCCAATGTCCCACGCATCAGTCTCGGTAGCTCAACTCGAAACCGAAAGTGAAAGCACGGGGTCCGGGGCAGGCCCAGCCTGGCATGCCGCTGTTGTTCAATTCGCAGCCGGGCACCTCACCAACCCGAGTTCGGCACCAAGGCCGGAGAAGGCCGCAAACTTCAGATCGCCAAAAAACACGTTCCCGGAGTCCAATTTCGATTTGGAAAACGAGTGGCACCTTAGCGCAAGATCATAAACAAAAGCCCATCGATAAAATCAGGATTATAACAGGATAGACGTGAGAGGTTGCGGAGGCCCCCGGGAGCCACAAGCCTACGCGGCCATCTTGGTTGCGCGCTAGGCTCCTTCCCCCTCCTGCAGATTTAAGGGTGGCAACCAGGGCGCCAGGGGGAGAAGGAAACCGGAATAGACAGGAAGAGGGTTTAGTATCACACACTCCCATTGATGTCATGGCAATGATTCCCTGGCTGAACAGATACCCAGATCATGCAGCGGCTAGATTACTTCAGGAGGGATTTTCTTGGGGTTTCAGGATACCGGCAGGAGGGTACACAGGTAAGACAGAATGCAGGAACCAACTGTCTGCAAAGCATAATCCCGGGGTAGTGGCTGCAAAAATTGAAAAAGAATTACGCCTGGGTAGGATAGCAGGACCATTTGATGAGGTGCCAGTGCCCAACTTTGTTTGTTCCCCACTTGGTGTTGTCCCTAAAAAAGAGAAAGGCGAATATAGACTCATTCATAATCTCTCAGCCCCAAGGGGGGCATCCTTGAATAATGCCATAGATGAGAATGTCTGCAGTGTAAAATATGCCTCTTTTGACCAAGCGGTGGTGTTGCTTAGGGGCCTGGGTTCAGGGGCATTGATGGCCAAGTCTGACATAGAGTCTGCATTTCGTCTTCTCCCTGTACATCAGGGGGATCGCCACCTTTTGGGGTTCAAGTTTGATGGGAAGTATTACATGGACAAATGCATGCCCATGGGTTGTTCGATCTCGTCTGCATATTTCGAGACATTCAGTACCTTCTTGGAATGGGTAATGAGGCAGGCAACCGGGCATCAGCAGGTCATGCACTACCTGGATGACTTTCTCTTCCTTGGCGAGGCTGGGTCTCAGGAGTGTGCGCGGGCATTGCAGGAATTTTGCGTGCTCATGCGGGCTCTTGGGGTCCCGCTTGCGCCGGGGAAGACAGTGGGGCCAGCTACGTGCTTAGAATTTCTGGGCATTGAAACAGACTCTGTGGAGGGTTGTTTCAGGCTCCCAAAGGAGAAGGTGTCAAAATTCAAGGCGGCACTACGCGCGTGCCTGGGCAAAGAGAAGGTCTCTTTACAACAGCTTCAGGAAACAGTGGGCCAGTTGAATTTCGCGTTGAGGGTGATACCAATGGCTCGCCCCTTTTCTCGCTCAATTGCGCAGGCCATGAAGGGTCTGCGAGAGAAACACCACCACACTAGACTGTCGCTTGAGGTACGCCAGGACATGCAAATATGGATGGGATTCCTGGAGGACTTCAACGGCAGGGTTGTGTGGTCCGGCCCCCCCACTACTTCAGCAGAGTTAGGTTTATGGACTGACGCTGCTGGGAGTGTTGGGTTTGGTGCCATCCTTGGTGACAAGTGGGTCACCCACAGGTGGCCGGACGAATGGGTGTACAGTGAGTTGACAACCAACATTGGTTTTCTGGAGCTGTTGGCCATATGGGTTGCATTAATGGTATGGCCAGAACTTCTGCGTAACAAATCAGTGATATTCTGGTCAGACAACATGGCGGTGGTGGAGTGTATCAATCAGCAGGCGGCACGCTGTAGGTTCATACTCCGCCTCTTGAAGGAAATTGTGTTGAGATGCTTGAAATTGAATGTTATATTCAGAGCAAAACATGTACCAGGTGTCCTCAATAATGCAGCTGATGCACTCTCTCGCCAAAAAATGAAGGTATTCAGGGAACATCTTCCATCAGCAGAGCCTACACCGACACACTTCCCGTCAGCACTCTGGCGGATTGGTGCCCCAAATTACAGGACCTCGTGGCTGCTAGCTTAGCCCCCAAGACAAGGACAGCGTATGAAGGGACGTTTGGTTCATATTGCACTTTCTTGGGGCGGGATTGGGAATCCAAATGGGCTCTAGAGAATAGTTTTACAGATTATCTGGGTAAATTGCATCAGGAGGGTCGCTCAGTGGCAACAGCTAACAGGCATAGGGCAGCTGTCTCCTTCTACGCACAGGCAAAGGGAGTAAAAGACCCAACTAACAGCTTTGTGGTGCGGAAGGGTTTGAGGGGTTAGCGCCGCCTGCAGGGCAGCACGGCTGATACTCGGAAACCAATAGGCTTGGGGAGGCTGACGGCATTATTGCCTGCATTACATGACGTCTGTAGTTCAGACTGGGAGATACAATTGTTTAAAGCAGCTTTCACATTAGCCTTTTATGGAGCTTTGAGGCTGAGCGAGTTGGTTGCAGCCTCCAAGGCAGATAGGCAGGGGGGTATCCAATTCCTGAACACAACAATACAGGGAGACACATTGTGGGTGACAATTTTGAGATCGAAAACTGATCAGGAGGCGCGGGGGGAGACTGTGGTACTGCACAGGGCGAGGGCCAATCCTTGCTGCCCGGTACACCATGTGGAGACTTTCATCAGGCAGAGAGGTGGATTGTTGGGTGGGTCGCTCTTAGTACACGCGGACGGCACCCCTTTAACCAAATACCAGTTCAGAAGAGTCATGGAGTTGACTATTACCAGGGTGGGCCTTGACCCAAAAGAATATGGCACGCACTCATTTAGGATAGGCGCAGCCACTGAGGCAATCACAAGGGGTCTGCATGTGAACAGTGTTAAAAGAATTGGGAGATGGTCACCCAATTCCAATTGCTACAAACGGTATGTGCGGGTACACATGTTGTAAAGTACCTAGAGTTTTCTGACGTTGGGTTGTTTTTCTGGTTTTGCAGTTTCTTCGCTCTGTGACGCGGTCAGGCAGGGTTTGGATTGTTGGTCATTCATATGTTAATCGTGCTAAACATGTCTTTTTTACAGGCACGGGTAGAAGGGAGCTAGAGCACATAGGTTTGTCCATCTCTTTCTTTGGGAGGGGGGGTCTCTGCCTCAGTCAGTTTCGGGGATTCTTTGCAGAGTTGGTCGCCCAACATGCAGCCCCACCGGCGGTGGTGATTCTTCATCTGGGGGGAATGACCTTGCTAGACTGGGTAGGAGGGTCCTCCTGGAAGAGATCATTTCAGCAGCGGGTTGGGTAAGGAGGGTGTGCCCTGACTGCACTGTAGTATGGTCCCAGCTGATACCGCGGCTGCAGTGGCGTGGGGGTGATTCCGTCAGGGCATTGAATCACTCGGTAAAGAGGATCAATACCAAGTTAGAAAAACTTTTCCGAACCACGCACTTACAGACCATCCCACATGGGACTATTTGGGGGGATGAATTGTATTTACAGGATGGGGTCCATTTGACTGAAGCAGGGAATACAATATGGTGTGATAATATCCTAGCTTGGTTAAAGGGCTTTGTGAGGTAGGGATGACCTTCAGGCGGGAGTTGTGGGGGGGGCCAGATCGTCGGGAAACAATGCTGGCCTGTGGCGGTAAGGTCATGATCGGTGAGCAGCAATTTAAGGTCCTAGGGGGGGCGTCACCATCCACGGAGGGGGCGGCCCAGGGGGAGGGGCCACTGGTCCCTCCTAGAACTTCAGGGGCAGGAATATCCGCTAGCTGCTAAAAATGCGGGGGAGGGAGTCACGCTTTCCTTAGGCTGGTAGCCACCCCGCACATACATCATGACGTCAGCAAATGACACAGAGTGTAAGGGCACTCCTTGTTGGTTAAATGGAGTTCACGATGCCGACGGGGTAGGCGGTCCCCTGTTGCGCATGCGCACCTGTGAGTAAGGGCGTGGTTAGTAGGACTTAACACCGGTTAGCGACCTTGCCGTCCGGCCAGAAATGTTAGAATGCAAAATTCAGGCAGGATGTTAGATTCGGATAGGAAACACGCTGTATTAGACGTTTGTTAAGGTTAGCCTTTGATATTTGTCTTCAATACTGTAAATCTAATGTCATGAATTTTGCGTTTTCTTAACATAATTGATGTAATGTTGATATTCATCCTTTATTGTTTTGTATAATAAATACGGCCGTGGGGTCCCTGACCCCCCGCCTTCCAAAGACAACTTGCCTATGTCAATCCTTCAAGGTGGTGTGGAAAGCTGAGAGGGGAGGGTAGCCAGTCACGGACCATGGTGTATGCGCCTTTGGGGTGCGAATAGGTGCAGTCTTGCATAATGCTGTATAGACTGGTGATTAATTTACAAGGAGCGGGCATAGTCTGCTTGTGTCTAAGAGCAGCCAACTAGGGTGGTGGTTCAGGAAATGTGTCATGGAGTGTTCGGCATGTAGTGTGAAGCTGATGGTAGAGCATGGCATCCAATACAGAGAGTCCGGAGGTACCATCAGAGGCAAAGGCAGTGAGAAAGTGGCCCTCTGGATATAGGTCTGTCAAAGTAAACAAGCACCTCTGATGAGCACACACTCTGGCACACTTAGGGGCTATTAGGATGGCGGGCAGACTTTAGTTCCTCCGCCATCTTCGCGGTGCTGGGACCGGACACCAGACGTGCGGCAGTCCCGCACCGCTAATTAGAATGCGACCGTCACCCTGGTGTTCGCATTTTGCATTTCCAACATTGCGGTGGGTGCTGCTGTAAGCAGCACCCGCCCACAATGCCCACAATGGTGAAAAGGCATGTTGTGCATTGCCATGGACAACGTGGTAGGCACCGCGCAGTGCCTGCCACCTTGTGCATGGCAATGTAGGTGGGTACCATAGGTACCCCCCAAGTGCAGCTCCCCACCCCCCCCCCACCTCCCCAGGGGCCCGCAACGGGCCCCCAAAGTGAATTCCCGCCAGCCTTTCCATGGCGGCATCGCCGCCATAGAAAGGCCTTGATTCAGACCCATCCTAATATGGATGGCCATATTGAGGCCCAATTCCGCCCGGCCAGTAATCGGAATGATTGCCGACCGGCGGAAAAACGCCAGACACTCTTTGCGTCCGCCACGATACCCCCTGCCATAATAATATGGCAGGGGATAAATCAGGTTGAGATGGTTGAGATGGCGGGCAGATCGCCACCGCTGTCCCGACGGTGGTGATCCGCCCGCCATCATAATCACCCTCTTAGCATGCAGGGGGGGCAGCAGTGGGTTGCGGGCAGATGGAATAGATGGAGCATATAAAACAATGAGTTTGGCTCAGCCGCACATGCCATTCCGTCCCATCGTAGGCACTCCACCATGTCAATTACTCTGTATGGGGTTTTATAGCGCTGGTATAGTGCAGTGGTTAGTGGCAAGGGGGAGGGGCATCTGTCTCCACCACTGTGTGTAGTAGTGGAGTCTCTTCCATGTCGGATTTTTCTCTTTAAGCCAGGTCATCATCCTCCCATAATTTGCCCTCCACAGTTCCTCAATGTCCCTGCTCAGCCAGACCCCCCAAATAGCATACAGGCTCCAGTGTCGATGTCAGTGGGAATTCTAATGCCACAGGCTGGGTTGCATCAGTTAATGGAAACAATATGGACTTGGCCTAAATATGCCGGAGTGGCCATCAAAGCATATAACTTCTTGTATGATGGGATAAAAGTTAACTTGTGGGTTGAGGATATATAAGGCAATGTAAATTGCATACATAGAGAAAGGAGGTTGTGAGCCATGAAATCTAAGCCATGATGTACATGATGTTGCCTCAGTTCGGTTACCAGTGGTTCCCTTGCTATCACGAATAATATAGGAGATAAGGGGCAGACTTGTTGAGTGTCTCTTATTATGGGGAATGGATCTGATAACATGCCATTTAGGTGGAGTGTGGCCATTAGAAATGTGTATAGCAACTGGAGAAGGCTCACAAATTTGAGGCTGAGACCGAGACGGGGAAGGAGAAGAATAAATGTGGCCACTCTAGCAAGTCAAACGCCTTAGTGGTGTCTAATAGGATGATGAGTGCAGAGAGGCTGGGTTCATGGCTGTGGAGAGTTGCAAAAAGGGTGCACAAGTTATGTGTGGTTGAGCGTCCAGGATCAAAGCTGTATTAGTCTGGATGGACTATTTAGGGCAGGAGCACAAGGAGCAGATTGGCAAGCAATTAAGCACATATTTTATTGTTGACATTAACCATAGATAACGGCCGGTAAGAGTCAAATAGATCAGCCAGTCTATCAGGCTTAAGAATGGTTACGATAAGAGCTTTACAGAGCAATGAGGGAGCTCGCCTCTGAACAAGGACGCCTCAAACATGGCCTCTAAGTGCGGGATCAGCAGAGGGGCAAATTCCTTATAGAAGGAGCCCGTTAGAACATCTAGGCTGGGTGCCTTATTGGAGGAGAGGCCTCGTATAACCTACAATATTTCCTCTTCGGTGAAGGGAGAGTCAAGGAATGGATGGTGTGAGTGGTCCACCCAGAGCAGTTGTATTGTCTCTAGGTCATTGCATCGAGATACATTGGTGATATAGATTTTAGCATAATACAAGGTCATAGTGTGATGCATGGTTTCAGGTATGGTATGATACACCTGCTGCTCGTTTAGGAGTTCAACTACATATTCAGAAACCTGTGGCCACCGGAGCATGTTTGCGAGAGTCCTCCTGGATCGATCCTCCTCACCGAATCAACGTGCATTGCGTCGCGGGATAGGAAGTTCAGCTTTCCCAGCGCTTCCTCATTATATTCAGTGAGTGTCTCCCGGAACTGAGCCGTAGTCGATGGGGACCTGGACTTACATTGCTCCATCTTCAGTGCTCAAAACTTGCCCTGCAGCCCCGCCAGGCGCGCTCTGATTGACTTGAAGACACCAGCTTGTTTTGCTATGCACGCTTCCCGAATCAAAACCTTAAAGGCTTCCCATAGCATTGAAGGTGAATAGACGGAGCCTGTAGTTAGTTTGAAAAATTCAATTATAGCTGCATGTATTTCAGCACGAAAAACAGAGTTACGGAAAACAATGGTGGCAACCTCCTTGTAAATGCGTGCTAAATTGTCAAGGGGAATGAAAATTCAATGAGTAGCGGAGCGTGATCTGATAGCGTTCTAGATAAATGAGAGACCTCATTTGTCCACGCAAGCACATCACGGGAAATGAGCCAGTGGTCTATATGTGACCATGTGCCGGATGTAAAGTATATACCGTCCATATTCTACCTGTGCCTGTGTCGCCAAGCGTCTGCAAGAGAGTTTTCAGTTATGAGGGCATGTAGCTTCCCAACAGCATTCGGATGAGGGTGGCGGGACGTACCCGAGTGATCTATGGATGGAGCTGGTATAACATTAAAATCCCTCCCCATATGATCACACCTGGTTCCAGGGTGGCGATGTGGTGCCACACACTGGCAAAGATGTCTGGGCAGTCCTGATTCAGACCATAGATTGAAATGAGGATGACTGGGTGCTTATGCAAAATGCCTGCTACTACAGTGAATCGAGCCTCCTTGTCATTCATAGTTTGATTCGGATGCCATGGTGTGCCCTTGCGTATCAATATGGCAGTCCAGCGCGCATAGTTGGAGTAGAGAGCAATGTGTGTATCTCAGCACCAGCCCTCTTTGAGGCGAGAGGCTGTCTAAGGTGTGAGATGTAGCATTTGGAGAAAGCATATGTCAATACGATGTCGTACTATGTAGGTGTGAACTAGTCTCGCCTTACACTGGTTATGTCCCCTTACGTTCCAAGTAAGGCATCTAATGGTGGCGGTCGTGATTCTGTGGGGTCAGAGGTAGTGGTGCAGTGCATGATATCTCAGCCATCCACGGTGACCCAGTGGAAAAACAAGGAAAAAATCAACTGCCTGGGAAATGGGAAGAATATTAGGTTGACAGGTGTGTACGAGGGATTCGACCCATTGAGTATTACAGTGTTAGTTATGTGAGTGAGTTCTGCTGGAAGGGGAGACAGAGCAAAGAAACAAGAACAGTAACATGGTTATCCACCCATACCTACTTCCGCTCCCAAACATAGCGGAGTTCAAACAAACAACACCCCTCCCTGAGTTTGACCCTCATACAAAACATTATGCATAGGAATCATCCTTGGTGGCAGAGTCGAGCTAGGTGAACTACCTAATCTGATCTAGACTGGGTGGCCGAGAGGCAAACGTGCCCGTGAGTAGATCCAAGGGCAAGTAGGTGTAGCAAGAAAGGCACCCAGGTTATCAGTTAGGTCGGGCCACCAGCACAGGTTGAGCAATGGTGATTATAGTCAGATGCATGACAGTCATTTGGCATGGGGTCGTACAGAACTGTGTCATTTTATTTGATGCCATCCATGTTCTGATCCTGGTGTGCGGCGATGATCAGGCCAATCCAGATTCCCTTGACAGGAGTGTGGCAACTTTAAGGGCTGCCTTCATATCGGTGAATTGATGCAGTTTGCTGCCATGGGAGATGCATAGTTTGGCAGGGTATAGAAAGGCATATGTAATATTAAGTTTTTGCACTAGGTCTTTTGGCCTGAAAGAAATTCTCTACATGCTACCTGCACCAGAGGTGTGAAATCTGGGTAAATGGACAATGTATTTCACTGGAATTGAATGTTTCTTTGCTCTCGGGCTTGACGAAAAACTATGTCTCAGTCCTTGTAGTTGAGCAAGCGGGCCACTATGGGTCGTGGTGTAGCTATGGGTCTTGGTGTAGCAGCGGGGGAAGGTCTGGGCGCCAAGGTGCGATGAGCTCATTCAAAAATAAATACTGGAGACAGGAGGTTTCCGAAGAGCTCACAAAGCACAGTCTCCATGAAGTCTTCCATTTTACCAATGTCGGTGGATTTAAGAGAGCCAATAATTCAGAGATTTTTGCATCTCGATCGAGCCTCTAAGTCTTCATTCTTCGCTTTTATGTGCTCCAGGACCTTGTCCATGCACAGCAGATGTTCACTGAATGTGGCCTGTCCATCCTCCGCCTCCGAAACCCTGGTCTCCAGGTTGTCAATTCTGTCTTCATGTTTATTGACCCTCTCCTTCATGCGATCCAGGCGGTTAGTCATGAGGTCCAGTTTGTCATCGATGGCACGTAGTCTGGCCTTTACATCCACTAGGATTTCTCTCAGGTCATCGTCGTGTCCGACTGCTTTCCGTGTGTTATCTAATGGGTTGTTCTGTGCGGGGTCTCAGTTTGTTTGTCTGGTTTGTTTTTTACTCTCAAAGGTTAGCTTAGACTTGCATGTGTCCTGTTTTCCCATGGTAGCAGGATATTAAGGTTTTGTGTGGTGCCAGACGGGGATCAGGCGCCTCTTGTGGAAATTAGTGGATCTTATTGAAAAATGTCTGCAGGTTGAGCGAGTCCCAAAATGCTGGTGTCTCTGACAGGCTGTCTAGTTCATTTGCACACATGTGGCTCCAATAGGTGGCCAGCCAGCCGATGAGGAGAGATGAAGCGGTCAACAAGATTCTGTCTCGCGATCTTCTGCGCTGGACAGGCGCGGAAGGTGAGCCAGCCGGCATCTGATGGTGTCAGTCTATACCACGCCCCGGAGCAGAGGATCAAAGCTGGGGTGCACGAGGCAGCCAAGCAGAGCCAATCGGCCCAGTGGGGGTAGCTCCAACTAGGAGTGTGCAGCAGCAGTGATGGCCAGCTTGACGGTAATGCTTTAAGCGGGCCTCTGGGATCTGGATTTCAGGCAAGCACGGGGCTGTTAGATACCTACTGTCTCTGTCGCAGTGGGTGGCTCTGCCCCACTAAATGGGGCAATCAATGTAGGAGAGTTTGAGGCGCTCGCACCCCTCTCATCCACTTGTGACCAAGCAGGATTACTGGGTCCATATGGTGTGGGAGAGAGGGGGGTTCCCTCTTCGAAGGTGGCGAAGATAGCTGGCCCCCGTCCCAGCAGGCCACAGGCTGTACAAGTTTTAGGCAGTGCCACTACTCTGTGGTTCCAATGCAGTCAAGAGGGAGCTCAGGAAATCAGAGGAAAGGGTGATCAATTAAGGAGCAGGGCCCTAACACTCAGGTGGTATTGTGTAGCGCCCTGCAGGGTACAGGCAGCGGTGCGACCAGTCCAGCAGTAGCCATGCACATCCTAGAGGTCAGGCCTTGGGCACCACTATACACAGCAGTGACAGGACTGGATCAAGCGCCCTCCGTGTCCTGGCCTCTATTGGGGGCCTCAAACACAGCACGCTGGGTACAGCTCTGGCGGCTGCCCCAAGGCACACCCAGGAGCAGCAAACAATTGTGACTCATAAGGGGGCTCGGCTAGGATCTGCCCCCTTTACATTAGTCTTAATTTCACAGAACCATAGTCTTCCTTGATCCACAATAATCAGTCCCTCCCTTTATTCCACCAATTATTGTATGCTTGATACATGCAAGAGGTTCTAAGGGGGGAGGAGATTTATAAAGTGATATCAAAGGGATTAAAAGAAAAGAAACATCTCTTGGAAGCCTTTTTAAAATTTTCTATACCTGGTAAAGGGACTTTCTGGTAAGCGGTCATCTCCAGAACTTAAGAACTGAGATGAGGAGGACTATGACAGTGAAGATTACCGGTAAATAATATGTTCATTAGAGTGCTTTACATGAGCACTGGCTCTGGCACTGGTTATACATTTTTTTGTGGGTAGCGGAATATGGATGAGATGGGTTTCAAATTGTGACCCACTATGATTGACTACAATCACTAGGGTGATAGCCTGCTGGGATCAGCAGACCACCATTTCTGTGATTGCTTTTCAGTAAAGCAATCTTTTTTTTAAGGAGTCAGATTTCCTAAAAGGAAAACGGAATGCTTTTTAAAATGAATGAAAACGTTTACAAACATTGAGTAAGATGTATTTCCATGGACCACTGCCTACTTCTAACTTTTTTTAAGCACTCACAAAAGAAAAGGAATCCATTGGAGACTTTTTCACATTTGCAAATTGGTTACCACTACCTTTCAGTAGTCAGTAAAACATGAATTTTTAGAGACCGGATTTCAGTTTCAAAATATTAATAAATCTCATTGCAAATCGCCCTAAACACACCCCTTCAAAGAGCAATTCATTGTAGAGTTGCAAACCCAAATTGCAAATTGGTAACATGTTACTGAATCACTAATTGGGTTTGGTACATACTAGAAGGCAGTTGGGCAAACAGAAAGACCCTTTGCAACAGCGAAATCCCTTGCAACATCTGCCTCCCAATATTTGATTCTGGATGCCACAGCTGTTCCAGTGTTGACACAACCTTTATTTATCAATGAGTACCCTCTGAGCATGTTTCTAAATATATTTCAGGTAGAGTATGTGGAATCCTGTTCTCTTCTATCACACATTCTCCACCTTTGTTCCTTATTTTTGCAGTGATTTGTTTTTTTTTGCTGTGAAAGTCTTCTATTCTAAGGGTCCACTATTTTCAACAGCTGACGAGGGTGTCTACTTTATTTATTTTTCCAATTGACATTAGTGACCACTTTTTTTCGTTAATTCATCATTTTATGTTTACTGGACAACAGCAATACATTTTTTTCAAAATGTCTAGCACTGTACCACCACCATCGGTTTTACCCTCTCCAGGTGAACTGCAGATGAATAGGGACATTTGGGGAGCTGTATCTCTTGCTTATGTGGGTTGAGGTTTTAGAAGGTAATTCTTTTTTTTTTATCCTCAATGCCCCACCTGCCGGTACATCAGCGGACTAGGATAGCACTGTCCCAAAGGAAAATGCACGGTCACTCTCCAATATAATCCTGGTAACCCTGGCTACTGTTGTTGGCAGTGGAGGAACGGAGAGTGTCCTACGCAGTCAGGAGAGATCCAGAGAAGCATAATCATAGGACCCATATTAGTTGTAGTTTTTTAGGTAAAGTGTGTTATCCGATCTCACAAAACTCAGCATTTGACCATTTCAATAGAGAATCCAACGCTGCTTTCTTCCTCCTACTCTGGGTCCCACTCAGATCCAGCCTGGATATCGAGAACACAGAGGACAACCACTCAGCATGCAAAGGAGGTGAACATTCTACCCGTCTTTTACATATTTACCTCCTAGCCAATAACACAGCATAGAAAAGGAAAGACCTTGCTTGGCCCGTAACTTCACTGGATATTCTGGAAATTATCAAGGTAAGGTTTATTTCAATTTGAAGGCCTAGGATATCTGAGGTGGTTTTGCCTACTTTTTCCCAGAAGTCTGCAATGGCTGGGCACTCCTTGAACATGTGTAGGTCAGAGGCTCTCTCCAAACCACATTTCTTACAACTAACTGGGGGCCCGTCTGTCATCTTTGACAACCATAAGGGAGTTAAATAGGCCCTGTGGCTCGTGAACAGGTGATTACTTCTCAACCATGCTGGTTTAACAGTGGCAAACAGAGTGCTAAAAGATGTTCGCCAGAGGTGTTCCCAAGGGTCATTCGGTAGGCAAGCGCCCCACAGTTCTTCTGCCAATTTAATGTCCCCGTCGGTTGCCTCTTCGATGCTCCAATACCAAGTGGAGACCTCGTTCTTTCCTCTAGGTTCTTACACCAGCTGTTCCTCTAAGGTATTACATACATCTATATGTATTTTCAATTTTTCGGCCCAACTCTGCCGCTGGATATATTTAAATTTGGAGAGACCACCTTCCGCAAAGTTATGAAGCACTGACCAAAATAAGAGTGTGCCCTCTTCGGCTAAATCCCCCCACACCTTCAGCCCAGTTGATCTAAGTGGTAGTGCTAGTTTGTCCTTCAGGCACTCCGGTGCACTAGTAGAGTCCCACAGGGGGGCCATACTCGAGAAATAGTTAAGACCCATCTGCCGTTTGATATTAGCCCATGTTCTTGCCATTCCCTGTAGGACTTTTAACATGATCTTCTTGAAGAATTTAGGTTCTCCGTATTTAAACAGGAAGCCCTCCTGAGACCGACTAGCATATTTTAGCATTGCGGAAAACATTGCACCTACCCCAATACTCTCCGGAGTTTTTAAGAGCATCCTAGAATGGGATAGTTGGAAGGCCCAGGCATAGTAATGCAGGTCCGGCAGCGAGTGTCCTCCCTTCTCCCTCCTACGTCTCAACTTCTTCAGGGCAATTCTGGTCCCCCTATAGGCCCATATGAATGAATTGATGGCCTGCTGAAGTTTATCTATGAGCAATTGGTCAAAATGTAGTGGGAGGACATTGAAGAGGAAGGTAATTTTAGGGAGTACTACCATCTTGACCAGATTTACCCTACCAAAGATGGAAAGAGGGAGGTGGACCGAGGACTTCATGAGTCTCTGACACTCCTTTGTTACATTGGCCAGATTGGTCTCAGATCTTGTTATTATCCTGCACTATTCTGACCCCCAGGTACCTCATGTCGTGCTTGGTCTGATGATGGCACTCCCCCAAGTTCCATGACATGACCTCGGTCTTCTCAGTGTTTATCTCGTACCCAGATATCTGACCAAAGTCCTAAGCAAGCTATATAACTGCCAGAAAGGCCGTAGAGAGGTCAGAGGAGAGAACCAAGATGTTGTCAGCACAGAGGGCCGCCTTCCTCTCCCACCCCCTATGCTTAAATGGCAGAATACTC
The DNA here is from genome assembly GCF_964204655.1 of Triturus cristatus. NCBI lineage: Eukaryota > Metazoa > Chordata > Amphibia > Caudata > Salamandridae > Triturus > Triturus cristatus. Next base: position 631,047,988 of record NC_140587.1, read on the forward strand.
AAATCCTTTCTTAACCGCTGGGAAAATGGCTTGATGTACAGGTTGAAAAGAAGGGGATATAGGGGACAACCCTGCCTAGTACCCCTTGTGATTTTAAAAGGACTGGTGAGGTTACCATTTACCAACAGTTTAGCCTACGAGTCTTGATAGATCATCTGGATGGCTCTGCGGAACGTCTCGCCCAGGTTGAATTTCTCCCAAACCACCAACAGATACACCCAGTTGACCATATCAAAGGCCTTAATTGTGTTTAAGGCCATAGCTGCGAGGGGAAGCAAATAGGTTGTTGCCAGATCGATAGCACCTATAAAGTCGTATGTGAGCTCATAATTGTTCCTGCCCTTGACAAAGCCTTTTTGATTGGGGTGTAGCATATCTCCTTCTACTGATCCCAACCTGTCCACCTGGATCCTGGCAAAGATTTTATAATCTGCTTTTAGCAGCGAGATGGGTTTATACGACCTGCAACTCGCAGGGTTTTACCCCACTTTCAAAATCAAGGTGATAGTTGCCTCTCCCCAAGAACCTGGCAGCTTTGTTCGGATGCATAGAATCTCATTAAAAAGCTGGGTCAGGAATGGAACCAATATTTCCCCCAACGATTTATAGAGCTCTATTGGCAGCCCGTCCAGGCCTGCAGCTTTCCCCCCTTACAGGCTAGGATGGCCCTTTTAACCTCTTCCTGTGAAATGTCCTACTCGAGACCTTCTTGTTAAATTGAATTCAAGGGACTGAGTGTGCTCCCACGCAACAATTCCACAGCCTCGGTTCTGTCCACCACCCTGTCATTTCGGTATAGATTCTGGAAAAAATCAAAAAAGGCGCCCCCTATCCCCTCGTCTGTAGACAGGACAGGTACCCAATCTGCATTGTCAATTTGTTTGATCAAGTTGCGTCTGACTTTGCCTTCCAAGCCAACAGCCTGCCCGCACCCTCACCATACTCGAAGTGGGCAAGCTTGCTCGCCTCCATCTGCATGTAACCCTGCTTTGAAGGACGGTATCTCGCTGCTCTTCTAGTTATTTCAGTCTGTCAATATTTTCCTGCTGTTTCTCAGGATCAGCCCGTGTTCAGGCCCAGCTCTGCTAATTTCATCTCGGCTTCCTCATGGGCCACCTCCTCTCTATATTGTTTGTTCCTGAAACACACCCTGCTCGTGATTGTCCACCTTAAAAAAGCCTTCAGAGAGTCCCAGACAATTGAGGTTGCAGCTGATCTGTATTATAGCCCAAAAAACACTCAGTCTCTTAGGACAAGTGCTTTATCTCCTCTATCTAAAAGGAGAGTGCGATCGCAAGTCCAGGCTCTGATGTTCTGCCTGCCTTCCAGATCCAGCCATACTCCCAAATGGTCAGATAGGTGTGGTGTCAGATATCCAATATCCCTGACTTTCCCCCTCAGACTGTGGCTGACCAAGATGTAGTCAATTTTTGACTTGTGACCGTACTTGCTGTTGTAATACGAAACTCCTAACTGATGGCCAGATCTATCTCTCCATGTGTCGCAGAGCCCAGTCTGCGCCATCATAGAGTGGAGATATGCCCAAGATTTGGAAGGAATCATGGCTTTGCTCTTTGCAGACTTATCCAATTTAGGATTCAAGACAATTTTGAAATCCCCAGCCATGATTACTAGATCTGGGAAATCCAAAAGATAAAAAAAAAATAGTTTTAAGAGAAGAGGGGTTGTCTTGGTTTGGGCCATAATAACCCACAAGAGTAAAAAGAGAACCCAAAATAATGACCTTCAGACTGACCCACCTGCCACAAGGGTCTACCAAGGAGTCCAAGATGCGGGCTTTAGCTTGTTTTTTGATTAGTATAGCCAACCCTCTGATATTGGCACTTTGATTGGAACAAATCATGTGGTCCAACCATTTAAATGTTTTTAATATCTCGGTTAACTCTTCCTTCAGAAGGAGGGTTTTCTGAAGGATAATGACCTGCGCGGGGAAATCTCTAATATATTGTAAAGTTTTTGCCCTTCTGGATTTTACGCGTAGGCCATTCACGTTCCAAGAGAGGAATTGAACCATTCTCATGCAGGTTTGAACACGAGGCCCATGAAAAAGCAGAGATTGCCAGCGCCAGACCAAGTAGTACGAAATTAACATAACTAGAGCAGCCTGAAAGAAAAAAGACAAACAGCCTAAGGTAAATGAGGACATTTATTGTATTTTTCCCGCATGCTCCCCACCCAGTGCACCCCAACCCCCCCCCCCCCGTGAACCCCTCCCTGGAGAATACTCCCCCACCCCCGATTTTCCTGGACTGATAAAAGTCCAGTCTGCTGCACCCCGGGGCAACTCGCCCTGTCCCTTTATAGAGAAGGAAAAAAAACGAAGATTAAGGAGAAGCTAGAAACCAATCCTTAACAGCCATTTACTGATTATTGCTAAGTGTGTCACTATAAAGTTATCCAGCTAGTTCTGTTTTAAAGCAGTAGGACCTGGATTAGTGTTTAAATGCCCTGCTCCAAGTGTCCTCCCACTTTATTCATATAATTGAGTGCCCAGCCACCCAGGAGCGGACTAGCTAACTATACCTCGCCTTTCTCGAAACTTTCAAGTAGCTCATCGGCCTCTCGTAGTGACCTAACATTATGCATCTTATTCTTGTGCATGACTTTCCGGGTCGCTGGGAATTTGAGTTGGGCCACTGCACCCAGCTTTCTAAAGTCATCCAACTTCCTGCCCAACTCCCATTGCCTATCCAGAGTGGCTCGGGCAAGGTCAGAGCGTATTTCGAATGAAAAATCCCTGGCCTTCAATGATTTTACCTTCAGGGCCATATGGAGAATATTTTCCTTAAGGGAGTAGGTATGAACATTTAAGAGGATTTTCCTGGGTTTAATTCTATTGGGGTACCTTCTAAAAGGGTCTTTATGCGCCCTTTGAATGTCCATCTTCAGATCTTCTTATGTTTCCTCTATCTGCAATGTCTCCTTTAATAGTGAGACAATGTAAGGTTTAAGGTCTTCCCCCTCCCTCCCTTCAGGAATGTTCGAAATACGGAGATTGCTTCTTCAGGAGTTATTGTCTAGGAGCTCCAGCTTATCTCAAAGTGCCTCATCCTCCCTCTTGAGAGCAAGTATGTCTGTTTTTACTGCACAAAGGTCATCTTTTAGTTCTCCTACAGAGTTTTCCAAAGTGTCTGTTCTTATGTTGAGGAGGTCGATCTTCCTCTTCAGGGACTCACAAAAGTTCCTGATCTCTCCTTGATTGGCCTCAGACACTGATAACCCCTTTTTGATGTCCTCCAAGAGGGTAGAGAATAGAGCTTCCAAAGATGCTACTGAAGGCCCCATTGCTTCTTTAGAGCCTTTATCCACACCTACGGCACAGCTCCCTCCCGCGGGGAGGGGGGGTATTTCCTGCCACCTCCAATGACAGACCTCTCCTTCCTGGGGGCCTGCCTACGTCCCTTTACAGCTGACTTTAGGGGTCCCTGGGAAGCCCCTCTTTGCCCTCTACCTTTCTTAGCTCCCTTTACTGGGAGCACAGCGCCTGGTTGCCCTTGTTTCAATGGACTCGCCTGTACTTGCTGAGAGGAAGTCTTCGAGGAAACACTGACGCTGGAAGCCTGCTCCTCCTCAGTGGCAGCCTTCTCTAGAGTCGAATGGGCATGACAGGTGCTGCCGCTGCCCGTGCTGACCAGGAGGAGACCGCGAGCCGCTGCTCTGCGGTCCCTCCTAAGCTCTAGGGTGGCCACCTCCCACCAGAAGGAAACAGCGGAGGCAGCCGACACACGGATCCCAGCGGGTGTTGGAGCGCAGAAACACATCCCCCGCAGCAGGAGGAAGCGAGGAAGAAAGAGCGAAGCGATCACTGCTACAAGGAAACACCGGCAGAAAGTGGGGCGGATTCTAGCTTCACCTATTCATTTGGTCGCGGGACGCCATGTTCTCCCAGTTGATCAGTTGCTTAGAAGGTAATTCTTGTTCTGCTGATTGGAAGTTATGGTTGTTAAAATATTGTTTAGGAATTTATGAACCTTCCTCCTTTGGTTGGGCCAGGTAATATAGATGTTTATGAATATGCTTCCAAACAGATGTTAATATGTTATTGGTAGAAAATCAATGTAGGTACAAATTTTATTCACATAAATAGGTTAATGATGAAACTAAAGAAGATCATGTCTCAGTCTTAAGGTCACTGGAATCCACTTGTTATTTTGAGCATATTAATTACGAATAAGTGTTATGTGATCAAATCTTAGAGAAAACCAATAACAAAAAGGTACAAGAAAGGTTATGGGTAAAAGCTGACATGACACTTAACACTGCTATAGAAATAGCTAAATGGATTAAACTTTCTGAACATTTTGTTTGGGAAATCGAAGGTGCGCCCAAAATTCAAGTTAATATTGTTTAACAAAAAATGTGGAGAGAAAAATGAAAAAAGACAACAGCTCATAAAAGGGAAAGAAGAAATCAATCCAATTTGGTTATAGGTGTGGTATTCATTAAAAAAATTGTCCAGCTTTATAGAAAAATTGTTCTAAGTGTAAGACAAAGGAAAATTTCAGCAGAGTGTTTAGTAGTGCAGACAACAAGAAAGTAAGTTCTGTCACAGAAGAAGATGGAAAAGAAAATGCTACATCTGGATGCTATTATGATCCCCATTTGGTTCTAAGTATTGATGACAAAGGATTCAGACCACAAAAGATTTTTGCCTTGTGCATTGTTAACATTGATGAAAAATCCATCTTGTAATTTAAAGTTTCATGTGCTTAGTTTACTATTCTAAGTAAGGATGTATTTGATCACCATTAAATATGTCAATCATGGATAACCAATTACAAATATTTGTAATTGGTTATCCATGATTGGCATATTTAATTTACTGGTAAGTCCCTAGTAAAGTGCACTGTATGTGCCCAGGGCCTGTACTTCAGATTCTACTGGTGGGCCTGCAGCACTGATTGTGCCACTCATATAAGTAGCCCTGCAAACATGTCTCAGACCTGCCACTGTAGTGTCTGTGTGGGCAGTTTTAAACTGCCATGTCGACCTGGAAGGTTCACCCACTTGCCAGGCCCACACCTTCCCTTTTACGTCATGTGAGGCACCCCTAAGGTAGGCCCATGGTAGCCCCATGGGCAATGTGCAGTGTATTTGAAAGGTGGAACATGAACTGGTGTGTGTTTCACATGTCCTGATAGTGAATTACTGCTAATTTCGTTTTTCACTTTTGCAAGGATTATCTCTCCCAGAGGTTAGCATTGGAGCTGCCTTGTAACCTCTTACAAGTTTAACTTCCAATTGGGAAGAGACACAGATTCGTATATGAGCGAGCGAGAGCGTTGCTGAGGAGCGAAGAGCCGGTTGCAGGGTGCGTGTAGGTGCGGCAGGCAGCGCCCAAACCGGTACTGCACTGCACCTTACGATACAATACAGCACAGCTTCACACCAGGTCCAAGGATGCCAAAGCATCCCAGCCCGATGGAGTTGCAGCTGCTTCAGCTGGCTTCAGGAGAGCTGCCTCAGCTGCCTCAGCCAAGCCTGCAGTGTGAACGGAGCTGGGAGCAAGGCAGGGAGCTTGAGCATGGCGCTAGCAGCTACCGTATTAAGAGCTCCCACTCGGGCCCTCACGCCTAACTCCCGAACCCCCTCCTTACAGCTCGGTACTGAACTGACAAGTCTAACGCAGGGGCAGAAGCAGCGGTGTGGCCACCAGTGCCAACTGGCAGCTAGAGTGGGACAACCAGATATGAGAGACCCCACTCGTCATCCTGACCCACAGGTGAGGTACCACCACCCATAAAGGAATGTAGGGGCCATCAGAGTGCAATTGGCATTAGCAGCAATTTAGCAGTGTGGCAGCAGTCGGGAACGGCCAGATGTCAGAAGCCAGGGCCTGGCAGACTGTTCACACCCACCCCACCAGAGTAAATTTGGGCAGTTAGAGGAGATCACGTGCAGGTAATTAGTGAACACACCCCACCTGCCCTACCCATCACCCCAAGAGACAAGGCATGTCTAGGCGCACTTTACGGCAGCACAAGCTCACAATAGACATGGGTGATAACAGCACCGCACGGAAGCGGCCGGCGGTGGCAAGTCTCTGTGGCTTGTGCAAAAGTGGTGCATAAGTGTTGAGTAGACAAATAGAGAGTAATTTGAGGTAGAAGAGAGTCTAACTCACCACAACTTCCACAAAGATCAAGCAGCATTAAAAGTGGCATTAAAAGTGGCATAGAAAGGATCAAAGAAATTGTGTAACCTTGTAGAGGGGCACCGCCAGAGCACTTATCAGCCCAGAAAAGAACAGATCAGGGTGAAAGAAGTTTTGAAGAAGGCGGGCCCCCGAGAGTTACGAAGAGCATATGCCTGCAGGGAAGCTCTACAACAAACATTTACAAGGATATAATCAGGTTATAAAAGGAGAGCTCTAAAAAACATATAGAGTAAACAGCAAAAATCAAACTAATTACAATTTCATCTGGACGAAGAGAAAAGGGATACAATGCACTCTGGAAAAAATAGAGGGGCTCCAGGTCAGGAGAAAAAGAAACAAACAAAGAGAGCAAGGCAAGATTCCCCCAAGCAAGACTCTCTATCAGACTCAGTGGTATGTCTAGGTGATGGAAAGGAGCATAAATCACCCCCTCAAACAGCAGCACTGAATAAAGCGTATAAAATAACAGATTTGCCAACAACAAAAAGATCAGCTAAATCAAGCTCTACAAATAACAGCTTACTAACAGATCCAGAAGCAGTAAGTAAAACAGACTTTCTAACAATACTGCAAATAGATCCGGAAGCAGAAAGTAAAGCTGCAGCAGTAAGTGACTGTGCAAATTGGATGAGTGGTCACGGTCAAGAAGAGACAGAAAATGACCCAATCTTGCAAGTCCCAGTAACAATTAAACCACAAGCAGAAGTCTATACCTTAATTTCAAGAGATTCCCTCTCCTCTTTAAACCTTAGCAGCTGGGATGATACCAGCCCGAGTACAATATCAGAAAACCAACAGGATCCACCAGGACTGCCAGCATCCCACGAACATCCCCTAATCAAACTATTACAAACAACATCGCTCATCCATCAGACAAGCCAACTACTGATCAATCATCCATTGGTACCATTGCTAACCTCACAGGGAGAAGCCAGGATTCAGTTGGACAATACAATAATAAGCTTAAGTCCATTTGTGGCAAGCAGCATCAGTTAATTGGACAAAAAACAACCTGCCTTTGGGAACATATCTCCATCAACCCTCCATAGGAAGACAGAGTACATGCTGGCCTTGTTAGAGGAACAAGAGTCAACATGTAGAAGATGATCCTCCCCCAAAATAAACAATAAAATCCAGGACTCAGCAGAGAAAGTATCATCTAGAACATGGGGGGCACTCGAGTCTACAATGGACACAATATCATCAGCAATCATCCATCAAGCTGACAAACAAGACCTCCAAGTGCACCTCTTAAACGTCATGGAAGCCCATATATTGGCCATCAACAAGAAATTACAAAACAACCTGATTATGAGAGCTCAAAAGAATAAGTACACACAGCAAGTTAACTGCCAGTGCTCAACGGCAGGCGACAATTCGCAAGTCTTATCATCGATCCTCTCAGAAATATTGATGGAAGAAGTAGGATCACAAGCAGCAAGACCATTCATGAGGCAAAGAGTCTAAGAATACGAGGCAAAATAATCAATAAATAAAAATAACATACTAGAAATGCCCCAAAAAAGCCGGGACAGCATCTCCATCAAACAAACCCCCTCTTTGGAAAAGGACCAAGCAATGAAAGTAAGAGACAGAACTCCCAGCCGACAAGTCAATTCCAACGCAAGAAGCCAAAAAAAAGAATGCAAAGCCAAAGACAAAGCAGAAGCGGAAATAGTACCCTCAAAAAAGGGAAAAAATAAGGTTAAGAAGAGCTCGTAAGAAAGGAAATTAAAATTCAACAATATATGGCAATTATTCTCCCAACATGGGAACAATACAGCATCGGGAGCGAAGAATCTAAATAAGGAGGTACCAGAACCTAAAACACAACAGGTAGACTCACCGGAGATCAAATCCACAGAAAATACTACAAAATCAGGACCTAGTTCAGTAGTAGAAAAAAGACCATATGTATCAAACTCAGATTTTGCGATTCTCAAACTGAGATTTTTTGCGAATCGCTATTTGAGAATCGCAAAACGCTACGTATGTAGGATTTGAAAATAATTTTGCAAATCTTACATATTTCTTAATTACGAATTGCAAATTGCGATTCACAATTAAGGAATTCCTAGAGGCCCATAGGAATGAATGGGAAGACATTCTCAATTTGCGATTCTCAATTAGAGAATCGCAAATTGAGAATGCAATTTTAAGGGTACCAGGGTGTCAAAAGGACACCCTGTTGCACCCCTGAAATGTGCATGTGTGCACATGTGGCACACAAACATGTCCTAAGGGCATGTATGTGCGCCACATGGCACTTTGAAAAATGCCAAAAAGTGCATTTTTCAGAGAAATCGCAAATTACCACCAACTTGAAGTTGGTGGTATTTTGTGATTCCTTACGACCAAATTGCACTTTTTTTGTGCTTTTTACATTTCATGTAAGGAATAGCAATTTGCGATTCCGTAGAATGCAATCGCAAAATAGGGAATCGCAAATTTTGCGATTCCTTATTTTGCCAGGCAGTTTTTCTTTCATACATACCACTGAGCCTAATTGCGATCGCAAACGACGAAATTCTGCGGATTTCGGTGTTTGCGATCGCAATTTGGAATGATACATATGGCCCCAAGTGTCCTCAGCTCGTGATAAGTTCACCTCAGATTACCAGGAGAGTGATACCAACACGCAGAAAAAAAAGGAGAATAAGCGTTTCAATACCCCACAACAAAGTCCGGAAGAAAACTACGGACTCAGAGTGAAGAACCAAAGAAAAAACAAAAGTATCTAGTGAATAAGGAACGCCCAAAGGCATATCCGAACCAGAGATCCACACCAGTGCAACATGAAGAAAGTGTAAAGCCAGTACAAGAGCAGAAAGTTTATTGGCAAACGGAGGATTGCATGCAACAACTAGTTCCCCACTCTTTATTGAAGAACAACCCAGAGAGGTACCAATCAAAAAAGGGATGCCATCTAAACAAACTCCTACTAATTCCCAATTATACATCAAGAGGGCCCTTTAATATCTTAAACAGAGGCATGATCTTAAAACTGACTAAAGAAATAAGGGACCTTGCCTACATCAAATCTTCCGACCTAATATCAGTCGAATTTAGACCCCATCCATTCGATAACAACAGAGAGGCAACAGTAACAAATTGGGCCTCAACGGAGATAGTAGACCAAATACTGACAAATTACCAATCTTTTAAGGCATGGGGGAAAGCGCTACAAATGATTGACACCCCCCCTCCCCACGCTATCCAGGACCACTGCTTCCCTTAAAAGAAAGAGGGGGATCAGTCCTAAGGGGAGCAGCCGGTGCTGGACCCAACCAGAGAACTTTTGAAAATCTAACGATTGTCAAGTACTTATGGGAGACCCCCCAGGATTTGATTCCTCAAGAACATTATAAAACTAACCCTGCAAAAAACCTGGAAGGTCCATATCTCTGCAATAATCAAGTTATAACGCAGCCCTAACAAGAAGTGCAAAAGTCCAGATGAGGATCAAACTAGTATTAATATATGCTCTTGGAACACTCATGAGCTAGAAAATTTGCTACAAAAATATCGTGACATTCCTCCAAAACCTTGATATAATCCTGACGCAGGAAATACGGCGCCTAACACCAATACACATCACAGGCTATACAGATTATCATGAAACGGCGATTAAGTCATCGAAAGTGGGCCTCTCCACATTTTGTTCGACAACATTCAACTGGTTAATAGAAAAACTGGAACGAGGGTTAAAATGTATCCTAGTCACCAAGTTGGAAAACCAGAAGGCAAGCATAGCGCCAACGGTAATTTTATTAATAAATGTCTATATCCACCCCAGAAAGGAGACAAAAGAGGAGCACATGAAATCCCTGAATGACATAATAAAAACAATACAGAGGCAATACAAATAGGCGCTGGTTATCATCACCAGAGACTTCAACACAGATCTGTGTAAAAAACTGAAGAAAACCCATCATAGTGGGAACAGATACAGAATCCAGCTGAAAAAACTAGGATTAAGGCACCTGAATGAGAATATTAAAGAGGATTCACCAGCATTAATTACATTCTTAAGTGGAAGTAAAAGTTCAACGATACACCACAAGCCAGTAAGCGAATTTACAATGCTGCAGACTTGTCAATTTCAATTAACTCCACGCACGGAGGGTGACCACTTTCCCCAAATAATTTGAATAACTTATGTTTGACTTGATACCATCAACCAAGGAATTAATTTTGGCACCCCAAGCATACAACTTAAAAAGGCTGAAATGGCGGGGCACAGGGATAAAGAAGCTGATGGCTGAGGTCTACTTATGTGCTGGGACCAAAAAAGTAATAAAAAACAAAACATGAAAATGCTTAACCAGAAGATGGGGAGCGACGAAAGGCATGGGAAATGTTAAACAACACTTTATTGGAAAAACTCCCAGCTAAAAAAGCAGTCCCTCAGGTACAGCTTCAGCAGGAAATAGGGACACCGGAAATCAACCTTGGTACAGCACTGAAGTGCACAAGCAAAAATCTCACATATTGCAAGAAATTAGGATAATTGCAAAGCGGTTAAAACAAGGGCGAAGAACTGATAAATCTAGATTACAAAAACTAAGAACTCAATACAAGAAAAACTGTTGGAAAGCAAAAACAAGACATCATGTCGACTTGTGGAATAAACTTCTCATGGCACGTAAACAACCGAACAGTAAAAAATGTGGGCAGTTGATAAATGGACTGTCAATTGAGAAGACCAGACAAGAAAAAGCGGGGATCAACACAGCCACGTGGGAAGCACACGTCCAAGGAATGTATGCAGAACCAGAGACCAAAGAAACAAAAGACAACTCTGATGAAGAAAACTAAAAGGAGGGCAGGTCAGTAAACCAGATATACCATGTAGATTATGAAAAGAATATTATATCATCCCCCCCAATATAAATATTGCAGCAGTAGTGGACATAGAACAATTGATAAAAATAATAAAAAAACGAAAACCAGAAGGCGCAGAGGGACTGAAGGTATCCCAAAGGCTTTCTTCAAAGAAGACATAACATATTGGGCCCACTATTTCGTACCACTCTTCAATGAGCTGTATCGCACAAATCGAATCCCAGCGTCCTTGAAAGGGAACATCTTCCAAGCGATTTTTAAAAGCGAGAATCCCTCAATACCAACAAACTATAGGCTCATTGCATTGATAGATGTAGAGGCTAAGCTCTATGCAGCCTGTCTATTTGAGCATCTTAATAAATAGATAGAAGACAACAAGCTCATACCTTGGATCCAAACAGGGCTTAGGGCAGGCACAGGGACGCTAATGAATCTAACAGCATTAACACTTCTAGCTGAAAAGGCCAAAAATGAGAACACGCAGATCTTTGCTTCTTTTGTGGACCACAAGTCCGCCTTTGACCGTGTGCCTCGAAGACACTTATGGCAACAAATGGCCAAATGGGGCATCCAAAGCAACTTACTGAAGGCAATCATAGAGCTACATGCAGGAACCTGGGGTCAGGTCAAAATTGGAGATGGCTGCCAAGCAACACAAGTAACGGATTAAAACAGGGGTGTGTGCTAGCCCCAAGTCAGTTTAACTTATATCATGCCAACCTTGCTGAAGCACTCTGGATAGACAATTGGCACCATCCAACTCTGGCCAAAGAGATAATTGGATGCCTTCAGTACACAGATGTGTTACAGCAAACAAATGATGGACGGAATGCTGAAAATGCAAACATTCTCCCCCAGTCAAAAGATCTGGGTTAAATCCATCGTTCTTTTGACCACTACGCCACCCCAGTTTGGACCCAGCTATAGGCAAATCAGTCTTGACCCTGTGCCCCATGGGAACAGTCCAGCCCGAACTGCCAAGCCAGGTTCTCCCTGGACCGGAAACAAGCATCCTGGGACAGGTTTCAGGGTATATCACCCTCCTTCAGCCAGGCTAGCTTGAATCCAGTGGCACAGTGAGCAAGGGACCCACGTCTGGGCATACCCATCCCACTTAGGGCGAAAAGTGTTACAGCACACAGATGACATCGTCCTACTAAGCCAAACGGCAATAGGATTACAACGCAGAATCAAGGTCGTAAACACATACATGGACAAACAAGGGCTAGAACTAAACCTGAAAAAGACAAAAGAAGTACAGCTGGTAGACTCCAAATATAAGACATTCTCCTGGTTTTTGGAAGGGAAAAAAGTTGCGGTAGAAGACACATACAAATATCTTAGATTTAACGTTGAGCATAAAATAAATTATAAATAGCAGTTAGCAGCAATGTTGGCAAAAGCTCAATCGCTAATCTATGGTTTCAAGTTATTAAAAAAGAAACTGAGCTGCCCGTCATTTTGCCATCTGCTAGCTGTTATGCGCGCTCAGTTAATGACAACAGTGACCTATGGCACGGAAACGATGAGGGGTCGTGAAGTATTCACCGTAAATAAAATCCAAACAAGAGTGTACAAATCTGTGTTTAGCATCTCGAAATCAGCCAATCCAGCATAGGTTCGATTAGAGTTGGGTTCGACAAACCAAGCATTTCAAAGCAAAGGCACATACATTAAACTATGCTGAAGGGTATGTGCATCCAAAAGCGGCTCCATTTATTACCTGTGCTGGAAAGAAATTGAGGAGCACAAACAGAACAACAAAAAGGCTCCTGGGTATTCCATCTAAATCAGGCTATTGAGGAACTTTGCACACAAGAAGTCTGGAGAGCCAGTATTGTGAAAGCAGTATTTTATGAAGCAATCAAGGCAACAACCAAACATCTGTCTCATACAATATATATGAACACCTTCTTACGAAGACGCCATGCCTGGACAGCTATCAATTCATATATAAAATTGCAGTCCCAGGAATACTTATCAGCTAATTATTCAATGACTATAAAACATCAATTTATGCAGTTCCACTTTGGCATGTGGGAAACGAAGGATCTTATACCCAACTGGAAAGAGCAGTTTCAAAACCAGGAATGTCGACTGTGCAAATATAAGTAACAATCTCTAACTCACATTCTTTGTGTATGCCCTAAGTTCCTGACGGAAAGGAAAACATTTCTGAGAGAAATATTTATAAAACTGAACATCCGCACCTGTAGACAAGCGGTAACCACCTGGTTAGGAGGTTCTTCAATCCCCCAGTCTACAGGGGAGTAAAATATTTAAAACTGAATCTAAAATAAATAGAACAAACAAAGGATCAATAGCTAAAAAGGACCACAAGGAAGAATGGAACACTTAAGAACACTTAAAGATCATTCGCAGCTCAGAAAAGATCAATCCACTGGTTTCAAGTTTCAAGATTATTTTTATCAGCCTAGTTACTTAAAACCATTGCTACAAACGCATCCACAAATTTTTTTTTCTAAAAGTTATATTATAACAAAAAAATGAATAAATGTTTAGTTGACGCAAATAATTGTTCATTTCCATTGCTGCTTATAGTAGGAGATTCATTTTCTGAGTGGTTGTTAAATGCCTTGCATTTTGGATGAAGTTATTGCTGTATAGGGGATAGTTTTGGTGCCAGCGCTTCCTCCCACAGCTCTGGCATTTTTTTCCCCACCTGTCTCAAGAATTTCATCAAACGGCAATTTAGCTGTGGATCTTCAGGTGCGAAACAGGACAACGCAGCTTGTCTCCGCGTGCGAATGCCTCATTGGTTAAAATACGATTTACATTTTTTTTTTTTCCATTTTTCAGTTCCTTACAAGTGCAGAATAAGTGCAGCAGGTCCTCCTGTGCTGTGCCAAATAAGCGGCAGGTGGAGTCAGTTTGGGCCTTCAGCCAATGTGGAAAGTGCAGGCCTAATCGGTATTTTAAAAATTGGATTTCGATACCCCAGGGCTGGATATTTTTTAGCAGCGGGAGTAGAATAGGTGCTCAGAGTCATCTAGCTGTGAGTCCTTTTTAATAGGGAAGCTTTGTCCTCGATCCATGACAGAAGTTTAACTGCTTTCCATACTAATTTTTTTGAACATGCAGTGGTTGGTAGGTATTTACCAGAGATGAATTAGCCCCAGGTTGATCTGACTTGTTTGAAAGTATTTTGCGGCTGGTGATGATGTTAGCTGTTGTAGCTCTAACCACATGTACAGATTAAGAGTTCCTAAACCAGGGGGGGCGTGGCTTGGACGCCGACTCGAATGGCCGGCTGACCTCGGAGCTCCGCCGCTCTGAGACGGGCTTTCTACCCGTACGGAGGCGTTTCTGCATTTTTTCTCGTTCCTCCTGGCAATTTCCAGCATCGGAACGTAATGTGTACCTGGTGAGGTCTGGGGGGCCACTCATTTGTGCCTGCATGCATCATTTTCGGCGAATTTACTGATCGCCTCAGCGCGGCCGCCATTTTGTCTGTACCGACTCATTTTCACGATGCCACCACGTCTGAGGGGAATATTTTTACTATTGCTCACTACGGCTCCCTGAATCTGTTACGTCTGCCTCAACGCTCCTGAGAGGTGATTTTAGTTGTTTTTTACACAATGTGGGCATATATGGATATACTCTGCACCAAAGACTCTCCTGCTGTGACATTTGCGCAATTTTACTGAAACGCCACAGAATTTGTTTCCTTGCTGTCAAACTTCACATGGCGCTATTTCTACTATTCAGCAATGTTTATTTAACCACTAATTCTGTATGACTTCTTTCTGGTGGCTGCATCAGGGGGATATGTCATTTGGCTCCATGGGATCTGTTTATTAATGCCAGCTTCTCTGAAAGCCTTTTGTTTCTCCTTGAAATACTGGGAGTCGTTGTGACATCCGCGCTGGCAGCCAGTATTGTGCACCTGACAGCTCTCTATGGATTTGGCCAGAATTGAATTCACATCGCCAAGTTTCAATAGTCTTCGAATTTTACTGTGGCGTAGCGCAGTTGAACTGTTGTGAAGGATAACGCCTGTGCTTTGAACTACCCTACCAGCTGCGCATCTTGGGTACTGGTTCAGAAGACCACTAACATCCGGTGCTCCATTCATGCTGGTTTCTGCGTTGCTTCCCCTGCCTTTCTGATGACTCCTGCTTTTCTAACATGTCTTTTCTTAGTTAGACAACTCAGTGCACAGTTCTTGTTGTTTTGCTGTGTTATACCTTTCCAACTCTGCGATTTAAGATATGTTTATACAAGGCTAAAGTACCTGTCTGGAGGAGTTCTTTCATTTCCATACTTGCAATTCTCTATACTGCGCGCCTTCATCTCCCATAGTGTGGATCCTGCATGTTACACCTAATTGTTCCTGCTGGGAGTCTGCGTGCTTTAGTCAGGTTTGTGCATCTGCTTGCGCTGCAATACCTCCTCCACCTAGTCTATTTTCTCTCTATTCAAGTATCCATGGGCAAATTACGCAATCCAAAGTTCGTTTTTGTGCCCTCGAAGAGTTCTCCTTCAGTACCACCTTCATCTTCCTCAATAGATGACTCTTCTTCTATCACGGATCAAATGGCGTCACCAGCTTCTAATCGTCCTTCCTCCTCTCAGTCAACTTCAAGTAAGTCCTCTCCTCCTACCACGTCATCTAAGCGCCTGAAACAAGACTCTCCCCCGCTGGATAAATCGGCATCTCCTATCTCCTTGGAACTTCTCCTAGAGGAGATACGTGCTTTACGACCGTTTGTTGAGGAGACCAATAATAAAATGCAACTTCTTGAAGCGAAATGGTCGACCATGGACAATAGAGTCTTTTCTGTTGAGCATCAGGTTTCAGAGATCCAAGTCAATTCTCAGCGTATCTCCTCTCTGGAAAAGTCCGTTCTTGCCCTCCAGCAACAAAAAAATAATAATAATAAAAGGGATCTTATCGTGCGCAAACATAGCCCAATGGGCGTCAAGGCGCCTAATTCTAAATCCAACTCATGACAAAAGCCCCTGCAGCTCAACCTGTGTAGGCTCTAGAAAAGCACCACGTTTTTAGGGCCTTTTTAAACAGCGCTAAAGAGGGTAAGGTCTTTAACTCTGTCGGCAAGATGTTCCAAAGTTGTGGAGCAACGACTGAAAAAGCCCTGGCTCCCCATCTAGTGAGCTTAAAGCGAGGGACAACAAGTTGGAATAGTCCTGAAGAGCACAGACACCTTGTAGGGTGGTAACGGGTAAGCAGGGAGCTGATAGCGCCTTTAGATCCATCCTCGAGTGCTCTATAGGTCAGACAGAGAATTTTAAATTAGATTCTGTGCTGAATAGGCAGCCAATGGAGGTCTCTCCTCGCAGCAGTAGCAGAAGAGGACCTGGAAAGATCCAGGACAAAACGTGCAGCAGCGTTCTGCACGATTTGCAGTCAATGTATAAGGCCTTTGTTGGATTCCATGTAGAGAGAATTGCAATAGTCTAACCTGGAACCAACAAGGGCGACTGCAATCTGCTTGCGTGCTTGAAGAGACAAATAGCTGCGAATTCTGTTGAGCGTCCTGATCACGCCCCAGCAGGTCGAAACAGTCCGATTCACCTGTAAGGACATCGAGAGTGAGGTATCAAACACTACACCCAGATTTCTGGCAGATTGAGAGGGAGTGGGGCAGGTGCCAAGAGAAGAGGGCCACCACTCACTCGACCAGATATCTTGGTCCTTCCCAAAGATCAGGACCTCAGTCTTGTCGCCATTTAGCTTCAGGGAGTTGGTAACCATCCAATCTGCAACATGTTGCATACAGGACCTGAAGCTAAAGGCAGATGTTAAAACAGAGGACTGAGTTAGTGAAACCATGATCTGGGTGTCATCGGCGTATGATACCACCTCCATCCCCTGCGATCTTACTAGCCTAGCAAGGGGGGCCACGTAGATGTTGAACAGGGTCGGACTTAATGCCGACCCCTGTGGCACCCCACATTGCAGAGACTTTGCTGGGGAGAGGTGGTTGCCGAGCATCACTCTCTGTTCCCTATCAAGGAGAAAGGAGTTGAGGAGACTCAGGGCCGAGCCAGTGACACCTGCCTCCCTAAGCCGAGATGTTAGAATGGCAGGAGACAGAGTGTCGAATGCGGCTGTGAGGTCCAGTAGCACTAGAACAGTAGTTTGTCCAACATCAACCTTGCGTCGGATGTTGTCGACTACAGAGGTGAGGGCAGATTCTGTGCTGTGATGTTTTCGAAATCCATGCTGGGTAATGTCAAGATACTCCGAAGCTTCAAGAAAAGAGGATAAATGGCGATTCAGGTGTGCTTCTAGAATTTTAGCGGGTGCAGGGAGCAGAGAGATAGGTCTAACATTTTTCAAGAGGCCAGGATCGAGTGAGGGCTTCTTAAGAAGCGGCTTCACAATGGCCTTCTTCCATATTGATGGAAAAATACCTTGAACAATTGCCTTGTTCATCACCTCAAGTAGGGGAGGAAGGAGGCTGTTCCTACACTCTTTTAGCTTTTTGAGAGGCAATGGATCTAGTGGAGAGGAGGATTTCATCTTGTCTAGAAGAAGATTCAGACCCTCCAGAGACATAGAAGGAAAAACAGAAAGGAGGCTGGAAGGGACTATATCCAGTGTCTCAAAAGAGCTTATGCCTGGAGGGAGATTTTCTGCCAAGGAGAGACGTTGTACTTCCAAGGAAGTATGAATATCAAAGATTTTTGTGTGAAAAAAGTCTGCAATGTCGTCACAGAGACGTTGAGAGCTAACTACGGGGTCTGGAAGTTGGAGGGAGCACAGCGAATCAGCAATTTTAAAAAGCTCCCTAGAGGAGGTAAGTGAACTGGTAAGGTTGGAGAAGTATTCCTGCTTCTCCATTATCACTTTCTGCATACTGAGGATTTGGAAAATAGAAATAGGAGGAATAACTTACGCATTTATGGTCTGCCTGAATCTTTGGAGGGAGACAATCCTGTTTTGTTTTTCTCCTCCTTCCTCCTGAAGCTGTTGGACATGCCTGCTGCCACCTCTCTTACTATCCAACGAGCTCACAGACTTGGTCCTCGCTCATCAGCTTCAACTAAACCTCGAGGAGTCATTATTCTCTTTTTGAAATTTACAGATTTACTTCTTGTCCTCTCTGCGGCTCGCTCCAAACGCCAAGTCTCCTGGTTGGGTCAGAGGGTTTTTTTCTCTCAGGATGTTTCTGCCGTTACTGCAGCAAGAAGGAAAGAGTTTTTGAGCCTTCGCGCCCGTCTACGCTCTCTTGGTGCCAGATATGGTCTATTTCACCCCTGCACCTTCAAAGTCACTCATCAGAATCAAACTTGGTCCTTTCAAGATCCTGCTGAACTTAAAAACTTTATTCATATTCAGACTAACGCTGGCATGGATACTTCTACTTCTGCTTGTGGTTGACTGTTTAACTCTCTTTTTTCTTGCAGGTTTTCTCTGATAATGTTTTTACATTGCTTTTGTTTTATTATATTGTTAATTCACCTTTTGTCTACCTTTTGAGACTTTCTATATGATGCTTTTTCTTGTTTATTGCCATTTTGCTGATTCTCATTCTTTTACAATCCCTCTTATGCGCCGTTCTCACTACCATTTTTATCTGTTTTATGGCTTGTCTTGTCATTATAGCGTTTCTCATACTTGTTTTTCTTATCCAGATCGATTGATGTCCTCCCCTACTACTCCCTTATATGGTTCGCCCTCTTCTCTCCCATCCTGATGCGGTATGATGGTTCCTGGTCCCGGAAGGTCATTCTTGTTTCGTCTCTCCATTGCCCCATTGTCCTCCTCATGTTCCCTTTAGGTATGTTATCTTCAGTCGTCCTTTTTGGATTTGTGCTGTCTCTTCTTGTATTTTTCTCTGTTTACCCTCCCCTTCTTTTCCCTTTACCTCTGCTCCACTTATCATTTCTTTTTCTTTTTATTCTGTTTATCCTATTCTCCTCTCTTTTTAGTGATTATGTTTCAATTTTTACCTTTTTATTCTTCTGTTCATCTATTTTCATTCAACCTTCTTATCTAGCTTCTATTCTTTTCCACTTTTTGTCATTATCTCTCCTTCTATCTGTCGATGTAAGCATTGTTCCTTTTCATGTTCTCCAGTGTTCTAATTCAGAGTAATTTCCTGGAATGTTAAAGGCTTTAATAATCCCATTAAGCATCAGAGGATCCTCTCCCATCTCTCCTCATATAGTCCTGACATAGTTAACTTACAAGAGACTCACCTCTCTGAGGCTGAGTCTCTCAAGTTAAAACGTGGATGGGTGGGTACGGTTTTATTTTCTCCTTCTACCAATAAGAAGAATGGTGTTGTTATTTTGTGTCATAAAAAGTTAAAATGTAAGGTTTTGTTACAAAAAAAAGACTCTGATGGTAGATGGATATTAGCTAAGCTATCAATCAATTCTATTCCCCTGACTGTACTTAATGTTTATGGCCCTACACAAACTGATTTATTTTTCTGGCCTTTAATTACGAGCAAATGTATTCAGCATAAAGATGACCTCTTCATTCTAGGTGGTGACTGTAACCAGATTGTAGATCTCTTTCTTGACCGAAAATCGAAAGTTCGGTTTGTACCTCACAAACCTCACAAACAGTTTCTAGACACTATTTCTCAAGCATGTCTCACTGACTCTTGGAGACTCTCTCATCCTGACATTCTTGACTTCTCTTTCTTTTCTCCTCCTCACTCATCTTTCTCTCGTCTCGACTATATTTTTCTTTCTCTCTCCTTATCACAAAACTTGCTTTCTTCCTCTATTGAACCTATACTTATCTCGGACCATGCTCCTATTGTTACGGACCTTGACCTCCTCCCTCCGCATCCCAAGCCCTCTCGTTGGCGATTTAACAACTCTCTTCTTAATGATTCGTTTTTCTCCTCTTCTTTTCGTGCCTTTGCCATAGAGTTCTTCCTGTTAAACGACACTTCTGATATCTCCCCTCACCTTCTTTGGGACTCCTTTAAGGCTACAGCTCGAGGGTTTGTTATTGATTTTGTCTCCCAAAAGAAGAAACGTTTTCTTCATAAGCAGAAATCTACTCTTGCTCAGATTAAATCCTTAGAACATAGGTTCTATTCTTCCCCTAATAATTCTATTTTTCCGGAGCTTATCCGTGCCAAGCTTGAATTCAATAAATCTACTACGGATAATGCTTCGTCGATGCTTCTTCGTAGTAGTGCTCGTTATTATGGTGGTCGTAACAAGGCAGGGAAGCTTCTTGCTAATTATCTCAAGTCACGCAAGGAACGCTCTTTCATTGATTCTATTCATTCTTCGGACAACACTTTATTGCATAAGTCTCAGGATATTCTTGACCAGTTTCAGCTTTTTTATCGTACTCTTTACACACCGGAATCTTCTCCCTCTCCCACCCTTATCCAAGCTTATTTTGACAGCCTTCCTAAACCTTCGGTGTCTCATCTTAGTTTCCCGGACCTGTAAGTTGATCTTTTTTTACATGAGCTTTCTGCAGCTTTGAAGACTCTCACCAAGGGTAAAACTCCAGGCCCTGATGGTTTTTCTGTTGAATTCTACTCCCACTTTTCTGATCTTTTACTTCCCAAACTTCTTTCTCTCTTTCAATCGTTTTATCTGTTGGGTAAGGCAGAAGGTACATTTCGAGAAGCTACCATATGTCTTATTCCCAAGGATGGTCGTGATCCCAAATTCTGCAAGAATTATCGTCCGATCTCTTTAGTAAATGTGGACTATAAGCTGTTTGCTAAAGTATTGGCTTTACGCTTAGATCCTCTATTGCCCCATCTCATTGGTAAGGAACAATGTGGCTTTGTTAGGGGTCGACTTACCTCGGATAATTCTCGCCTCTTCCTTAATGTTTTAAATAAGGTTTCTTCTCTTTCTATCCCCTTAGCGGCTATTTCTGTCGACGCAGAGAAAGCCTTTGATCGGGTTGATTGGTCTTTTCTATTTGCGTCAGTGCGTTGGCATGGTTTTGGTCCTCATTTTATCTCTCTTATTTCTTTGTTGTATTCTTCCCCTAAAGCTGCAGTTTTAGTTAATGGTCAAGTGTGGCTCAATGATTAGAGCGGCAGACCCTGATGCAGAGGTCTAGCCCGGGACCAGGGTTCAATTCCCCGCCTCGGCGGGTCTTGGGCTCAAAATTCCACGGACCTGATAATTCTCGCCTCGGTGCCATTCCAATCATGGAGTCCCACTCTGCAACGTTGGGCAATAGCTTGCTTAATCTCCACAACGGCCCCCACAACGCTAAGGATGCCTGGCCTCCACCTTGGGGGTGCCCAGGAGTGGACGCCTCACAGGGAAAGCCAGGATGGGTTCCACAGCGGTATTCGTACAAGCGCCTTGAGACCCTTGCGGGTGAGTAGTGCGCTATACAAGTATCAATTTACATTTAAGTTTCCTCATATTTTCCTCTTCAGTGAGGCGTTCGCCAGGGTTGCCCCTAATCTCCTTTACTCTTTGTTCTCACGCTTGAACCCTTTTTGTCCTCTATCCGTAACAATACCTCCATTTCAGGTTTTCCTTATGGTACTGATCAGTTGAAGCTTTCTGCGTATGCAGATGATATTCTTCTATTCATCTCTGCTCCAGACACTTCTATTCCCTCTCTGCTAGCTGAGTTTGACTCTTTCTCACAGGTCTCGGGATATAAAATCAATTCGGATAAAACTGAAATACTTCCTCTTACAAAATTTTGCACTCCTCATGCCTTTTCTTCTACTGGATTTGCTTGGAATAGCTCCAAAATTAAATATTTGGGAGTATGGTTTTCCAACTCTATTCCCTCGTCAATCTCCCTAAACATGTCTGCGGCTTTATCCCGTATTGAGCGATTGTTTTCCTCCTGGAACCCTCTCTTTCTATCTTGGTGGGGGCGAATGGATTCAATTAAGATGATGATAGCACCCATTTTAATTTACATTTTCTCCATGTTACCTATTCATATTTCCGCAATTTATTTTAAACGCATTGACTCTTGTTTGTCAAAATTTCTTTGGAACAACAAGAAATCTAGAATTTCTTTAACACAGCTTCGTAAACCCAAGTCCAATGGTGGTGTCAACTTTCCAGACTTTCGTCTCTACCATAAGTCATTTTCTCTTCGTCAGGCGTCTAGATGGTTTGCGGCAGTTCCTTCTCCTTTTGCTCCTCTTTGGTTGCACATTGAACAAACATTGTTGTTACCGTTCTCTTTTGGAGAATTTTTACACTTGTCTGATAAGGCTCCGCATATGTCATTTCCTTTATTTAAACATACTTTTTCTCTTTTAAAGCCTATTTTCCATTCTGCACCTATTACTCGGGACTCTTTTTTAGCTTCAACGGTTTGGTATAACTCACTCATCCTTATTAATAACAGACCCATTTTCTGGAATTCTTGGAGATCTAAGGGTATCATATGGGTTCACCAGTTTTTTGATGGGACATCTCCTGGTTCCTTTCCCCAATTTCAGATGTCCTATGGTTGTCCTCGTTCCTTTTTGCAAAAATTTGTTACTCTGATCTCACTTATCCTTGATATTTTTTACTCTCTTCCTTCTTCCCCTTCCTCCGTGCCCCATGCCCCTCTTCTCAAAATTCTTTCAACCCTTCCCAAAGCCTCTCTTATTTACAAATTCTTTTTATCGCCCAATCCAGATCGCCTCAAGTCTAAAACGGAGCTCTCTTGGGAGGCGGACTTGGGATGTGTTTGGTCCGTTGCTCTATGGGATAAACTTTGGTCCAGGTCTTTGAAAATTTCTCGTTCTGCTTCCCTCACTCAATCTTTGTTTTACATGTCTCACAGATTATATTTCTCTCCACTTTCTCTAGCTCGTTTTTCTCCTTCTTCGGAGTCTAAGTGTTGGACATGTACTGCCCCTAATGCTAACCTTTTTCATCTTTTATTCTTGTGTCCTTCTGATTCTCACTTCTGGAATAATGTCTGGCTATACATTTCTCGTATTTTCACACTCTCGTCCCAGTACTCGATTTCTACCCTTTTTCTGGGCAGTTTATCTGACTCTTTAGATCTTCCTTCACACTCTCACGGTCTTTTTGACCTTATGCTTGCTCTCGCATTTCAACACTTATCCTCCAATTGGAAATCCCTCACAAAACTTTCCATCCGTTACTGGTGGAATTCTCTATGTCACTTTCATAGGCTTGATATTGCTTTTGCAACCTCATGTAATCTACACATAATAGGTATCTCTTCTGGTTACCTCTTACCTCATATTTAGATAAGATGGTTCGGAAGAAGGTATCACGTGTCACTTCCGAAAATTTTGAACCACCTTGAGGTTATTGCCTTTTCTTTTTATTATAGCCCTTGTCTACGATGTGTTTATTATTATATATTGTTCTTCTTGATTGTATTTGATTATTGATTTGCTTACAGCACTTGCTCTTCAGACAGACTTTTCTACTTTCACAATATGTTGTTGACATTTTCCCTTTTTCTCCTCCTTTTTATTTCTTTTTCCCTTCCTTTCTTTCCCCTTTTCCCTTAAAGCTGTATAAAATGCTTTTGCCCGTTTCTTTAGGATATTAGCTTGTTCCTGTTATTATGCTTCTATTTACTTATTTCTTAACCCTCTGCTGATATCTTTGTACTGACATTTTCTTGAATAAAGCTTTTCAAACAGAAAAGAGTTCCTAAACCAGATTTTTGTACATTGTCCCAAAAGATGATATGTGCTCCCTGTCTTGCCAGGACCTGTTTTTGAACACTGAACTCTAGCTTGATCTGTGCAGGCGAGGTATATTTTGGCAGGCCAAAAATAATTTGGTACGCTGTGCTATCCAATAATTTAGAGTCCCTGCCCCTCTGTGCCTCACTGCCATAGGCGATTGTTGGTAAATGTTTTGCCCGTATGACTTGGGCTAGGGGAAGAAGCAAAAGGCCGCTCAATTTAAGAGTTAAGAATTCTTAGTGAAACTGCCAGGGCTGTGCCCTTCCTCCTGATTGAGTCCATCTGGGCAGTGGCCTCCCTTGTTGATAACCACTCCTACATATTTGTATTCTAATATAGATTCAATATGTGTGTTTCCCCAGTACCAGGTCGATGATTTCTTTAAATTCTTCTTGATTGTCGTAGTCTTAGTTTTCTCCAGGTTGATACTCAAGCAGTTGGTTTCAGAGTATTCATGTGTGGTAGTAAGAAGATGCTGTAAACCCACCTTCGTCTGGCTAATTAAAATTCATCTGCATAAAGAAGGGATGGTAGTGCTAATTTCACTAATCTTGTGGCATGTGAGTTGCTGACATTTAATGTCGGAACGAGGACTGCAAGGAACAGGTTAAACAGGGTTGTGCCAATACACAACCTTGCTTGAGCCCCTTCGTTGTTGGTATATGTCTTGACAGGGTTGATACATCTCCCAGTTTTATTTGGATCCAGGTGTCTATGTGCAGATTGATTAGCAAGCTAAGCAGTGGCTGTGGTATGCCCCATTTGGCCAGTTTTGCCCACAGTTTGTTGCGGTTTACATGGTCAAAGGGGACCCTGTAGTCGATGAAGCAAAGATGTAATGGCATTTTTGTTGTTTCTGCTTTCTTGATTAGCAAAGCCATGGTCATGATGTTTGTTACTGTTCCAACAGACTTAGAAAAGCCGGTCTGATTTAAAGGGATAATTGAATTACCTTCGGCCCACAATTAGAGCTAATCTACAAGTGTTCCTGCCAAATATTTAGCCTCATTATCCAAGAGAGCTACTAAGCGATAGTTTTTTGGCAGGGATTTGTCTCCTGACTTAAAGATTGGCAAAAATTATCGAAGCCCTCCAAGAGGGGGGTAGTAGGCCAGTCTGCCTTAGTTCAGTAAAGAGAGGACTGAGTGTTTTGCCCAGTAATCTACATCTTGTTTGTAGAGTACCGGCGGGACTCCGTTACGGCCCGGTGCCCTTTCTCTCCTTCACTTTCCTATTTGTCGTTTGCTTTCTTTAGAGTGGTCACTTATGTGTGGAGTCTCTGGCATTTTGCCTTCTTCCCCTTGGGGTACTTTAGAGCTCCCCTCTTCATGCCAGATCTCGAGTGGGGCTGTTCTCGAAATTACTATAGTCCTTGGTCCTGTGGATGGTGAGTTGTCATCTTGCTTAAAGTGGTTTCTAAGATAAGTAGCCAAATCTTCTTCTGATATGTTAGATGATAATCCCTCATGTGCGGAGCGAGTGAGTCGATTTATTGTCCTCCAAAATCTTGCACTGTCACTCTGTTTGATGTTGTCATACAGTTTTGCCCAGACCGCTTCCTCCAAGGCTCTCTTGGCCGCCGATATTACTTGTTTTAGCTGAGCTTTCTGGGGTCGTAAAGAGACTAAGGGTGTGGTGTCAGTTGGATTTCATCGAAGGTATCGCAGTGTGTGATAAATTGTGTTTTTTGGCACCTTAGCTTGATTTTTTGCACTTTTGTGAAATTATTCACGCTATTGTAACTGGTGTGTGCTCTTAGTTTAATTGGGGCGGCAAAAGACTCTGCCATTGAAGCTGTAAAGTTCGCCCATTTCTCTTTTTCGTTACTCCCCACTGTGCTTCAAATAGAAGTGTCGCAGTTTGCAAAAAGCTCCCTTGTGATGCTTGCACATCTTTGATTTTCCTATAATTGATTGTAAAGTTCTCTCCTTGTAGGACGTGAGATTTCTCGATCCTAGGCGTATTCGTGCGGATTGTGATTTCCTGGGGGTGATGATAACTTTCCGCTTTGTTGCCCATGTTGAATGGAGCAATTTAATTAAACAGAGTTAGGGACACAAAGGTGTAATCTAATGTCAAGTTTTTGGTTGAAGAGTAGTGAGTAATTGCAGAGGGGTTGTCGCCTGTGGTTCTGTCATTTTCTGCTCTAAAGTTGAGGTGTTCATGGTCCTCTAAAAGTCGCTGGCCAGTTTTTGTAGGATGACCTAATGGACTCTTCCACTGCAATGGGATGTTCCATATCAAGTTTTGTACCAACACCTCATCAGCAGTCTATGACCCTATTAGATGTTGGTTAAGGTCCCCAGTGAGTATCACGTCTGCTGTGTTTACCTCGCTTATGCATGACTCTAAGAAGTCAGTCAGTTGTTTCACTTCCTTAATTTTCCTGTTCATGTGTATATAGGTGTTTATTATTACCATATCCCTGCTCCCGTTCCCCGGTAACACCCTCGGTGCAGATATTTTTATTGCAATAGTTTCTGGTGTTGTCAAGCCAACTGAACGGGCTGAGGTTGTACTTGTGTTGGTAACATAAATTGCAAGGCCTCCCTGCAGGTGTCCGTATCTTGCCCCCTTAACACCTTGTGCAAAAAAAGTAGGTATCCTTGTGAATGTGGTGGATCAATCCGCCATGTCTCCTGCAGTGCGATGATGTGAAATGTCCTTTGATAGTGGATGAAGTCCAAGTCTGTCATCTTGCTGCTGGACAGTCCATTAATATTCCATGAACATATCCGCAATAGATTGGTTTCTCCTTTTAGTGGGGCTGATGGCTGCCTTGTCAATTGTTGCTTTCTTGGTTATTGATTGACCTTGAGAACCATCTCAGGTGCTTATGACGGTCCGCTTGATGTACAGATTCTGGACGAATTCTGTATGTTTCCTGTGGATGCTCATTTGTGGTTGGAGAGTGCCCTCTTGCACCTTTTAATACAGATCTTTCAATGTTTTTTGAGCCATCGATGCTTTATCCGTGTGCTCCAGAGTCAGCGGGACACGATAGCCAGGTGCGATGACAGAGATGATGTTTATCCCCCAATCTTTAAATACGGAGCTTTCTAAGAGTGTTTTTTGTGCAATAGATGAATTTCTGTCCTGTGCTTTGATGGTTTTAAAATTTTAACCGAATAAAGCAAACTTTGACTTTGACTTTGACTCTCTTCATGTGGTTTTTGTATCCTCTCCCTACGGGGTTCTTTAGGATAAATGAATTCTAGAGAGTACAGGTCTATGGTAGTAAAATCTGTCAGAGTTGGTATGTGCGACATTAGGCGGAGGATGTTTCCTTGGTTTAGTATGTCATATGGACCTTTTGATCTATATTCTGGTACAAATATGAGGGTGTTTCCACCCTCGTTTGAGTCGCAAGCTATTGGAGCCGCGGGCTGATTGGTAGTAGAGTGATAGTTGTTATTTCTTGGTTTGTCTGATGTTGGCGGATCTTCAGCGACAGCCCTGCACCGTTCTCACTGATTTTTATTTGCAGTGGGTCCAATGTTGATCCTTTTTTCTTGTTGAGAATGTCCTATGGCTGGGCCAGCCTAGCTTTGGCGGGATCGAAGTTACTGGTTGCTCGTCCCTGATTGATGATGTGGCGGGGTCAGTTGAGGGTTTAATTGCCATTGTGGGTTGAGGCTCCCTAAGGTCTAAATGAAGTTTAGATATACTGGTAAATGTGGCTGAGACAACTTGAGGTGCTCGACCCCTTGATATTCTAATGGTGCTGTTGTTGAACTTAGTAGGCAATGCAGTGGATTTGTTTTTGCCTTTGTTCTGCTGGTGGTTTGGCCAGAGGCTTCTACCTCTTTTTCGAGGTTATTGTAGTTGGATGAATATTTAGATTAATCTCCAGCCTGCTTTAGATTCTGTGATGTCCCTAGAGTGGTAGTTTGTTAATTAGATTTGAGATTTACCCCCTTTTCAGCGGGCATGGGGTTTTTATTCTGTGCTTCCGCTGCAATTGTAATTTGTTGATTTGTATATTCTCGCATCTCAGGGGGTGTCAGCCTGAATAGGTGAGCAATATCTTTCTGGTTTGAGATGAACTTTTGGTTCTGGTCTTTCCTCCTTTGGGCACGTTTTTGTTTTGCTTTTGAATTGTCATTTAATTTTTTTACTTGGGAGTCTGGCTCTGTCCCGGACCTCAGAGTGGGCCCGATTGCCAGATCCTGTATTGTTAATTTATTACATCCATCATTTGTAAGTTCACGTTTTGCTGCTGTTTTTGGGGGGGGGAAGCTTTTGGTCCAAGCTCCCTGCAAAATGTGTAGTCGTGCTATTTTGTATTACTATATAGGATTACTCCTCTGGGTGGGGCTTATCTGGTCTCTGGGCTGCATTTTTAATCTGCATGCACAGGTTGCTCAACATTGAGGGAAGGGAGGCTAATTTGTCGACCATTAGGCTGCACCCACAGCTCTATTTGCTGTCTTGAGTGTATCCCTGTGTGTTTTGGAGGAAGGTATTTAGAGCTCCTAGTTTCCCATCGATCGCTACATCAAAAACTGCCAGGGTGTTCAGTAAGGTTAACTGAGTGTCCATTTTGTCTGATTGATAGTGGAGGGCTCTCACAAAGAGTTGCACTGTTTTGAGTAAACTTGCCCATGTACTTTCAGAGTTTAATGTTTGCTGTTTCTTGATTAGACTTCTGGGTTCATTCCCTAATGTTGGATCCTCCATCCCCTGGTTCCCTCTTGCCTCCAGACGCTCCTGTGCTTTGAAATCTTGGGAGTTAGTCATGGGCTCTGCTGGTAGCCAGCAGTTCCTCTCATTCCTTTCGAGATTAGAGTACTGTTCTGAGTCACCGGTCTCGTGTCCTGATACTGGTTCTAATCAGGTTGGTGTTGCTGTTGGGGGTGTTGGTGGTGTTTGAAGTTCTATATTAAGTTCATTTGACTTAGAGATCAGATTAAGCTTTGCTTCGTTGATGGGAGACCAGGTTGGATTGTGTGTCTGTGGGCTACCCAACTCTATTATCGACAGAGCATCGTGTATGATACAATTACTTCTCATGTTGCTCCTGTGGGCCCCTTTTACCGGTGCAAAACCAAAGGAAATGATGGACGGAGTGTTGAACATTGCAAGCACTCACCCCCAGTCAACTGATCTGGGTTTAATCCACCACCGTTCTTTAGCCCACTCTGCCACCCCAGTTCAGACATGGCCATATGCAAATCAGTCTGACCCTGTGCCTCATGGGAACAGTCCAGCCCGAACTTCCAAGCCATGTCTTCCCTGGACCGGAAACAAGCTTCCGAGGACCGGTTTCTGGCATTTCAGCCGTCTTCAGCCAGGCTTGCTTGAATCCAGTGGCAAAGTGAGCAAGGGACTCATGTCTGAGCATACCCTGCCATCTTATGGCGAACAAAGCAAAAACCAAAGGAAATGATGGACGGAGTGTTGAACATTGCAAGCACTCACCCCCAGTCAACTGATCTGGGTTTTATCCACCACCGTTCTTTAGCCCACTCTGCCACCCCAGTTCAGACATGGCCAAATGCAAATCAGTCTGACCCTGTGCCTCATGGGAACAGTCCAGCCCGAACTGCCAAGCCACGTCTTCCCTGGACCGGAAACAAGCTTCCTAGGACCGGTTTCTGGCATTTCAGCCATCTTCAGCCTGGATTGCTTGAATCCAGTGGCAAAGTGAGCAAGGGACTCACGCCTGAGCATACCCTGCCAACTTATGGTGAACAAAGCAAAACCAAAGGAAATGATGGACGGAGTGTTGAACATTGCAAGCACTCACCCCCAGTCAACTGATCTGGGTTTTATCCACCACCGTTCTTTAGCCCACTCTGCCACCCCAGTTCAGACATGGCCAAATGCAAATCAGTCTGACCCTGTGCCTCATGGGAACAGTCCAGCCCGAACTGCCAAGCCATGTCTTCCCTGGACCGGAAACAAGCTTCCTAGGACCGGTTTCTAGCATTTCAGCTGTCTTCAGCCAGGCTTGCTTGAATCCAGTGGCAAAGTGAACAAGGGACTCACGTCTGAGCATACCCTGCCAACTTATGGTGAACAAAGCAAAACCAAAGGAAATGATGGACGGAGTGTTGAACATTGCAAGCACTCACCCCCAGTCAACTGATCTGGGTTTTATCCACCACCGTTCTTTAGCCCACTCTGCCACCCCAGTTCAGACATGGCCAAATGCAAATCAGTCTGACCCTGTGCCTCATGGGAACAGTCCAGCCCGAACTGCCAAGCCACGTCTTCCCTGGACCGGAAACAAGCTTCCTAGGACCGGTTTCTGGCATTTCAGCCATCTTCAGCCAGGATTGCTTGAATCCAGTGGCAAAGTGAGCAAGGGACTCACGTCTGAGCATACCCTGCCAACTTATGGCGAAAAAAGCAAAACCAAAGGAAATGATGGACGGAGGTTGAACATTGCAAGCACTCACCCCCAGTCAACTGATCTGGGTTTAATCCACCACCGTTCTTTAGCCCACCCTGCCACCCCAGTTCAGACATGGCCATATGCAAATCAGTCTGACCGTGTCTCATGGGAACAGTCCAGCCTGAACTGCCAAGCCATGTCTTCCCTGGACCGGAAACAAGCTTCCTAGGACTGGTTTCTGGCATTTCAGCCGTCTTCAGCCAGGCTTGCTTGAATCCAGTGGCAAGGTGAGCAAGGGACTCACGTCTGAGCATACCCTGCCAACTTATGGCAAACAAAGCAAAACCAAAGGAAATGATGGACGGAGTGTTGAACATTGCAAGCACTCACCCCCAGTCAACTGATCTGGGTTTAATCCACCACCGTTTTTTAGCCCACTCTGCCACCCCAGTTCAGAAATGGCCATATGCAAATCAGTCTGACCCTGTGCCTCATGGGAATAGTCCAGCCTGAACTGCCAAGCCATGTCTTCCCTGGACTGGAAACAAGCTTCCTAGGACCGGTTTCTGGCATTTCAGCCGTCTTCAGCCAGGCTTGCTTGAATCCAGTGGCAAAGTGAGCAAGGGACTCACGTCTGAGCATACCCTGCCAACTTATGGCGAACAAAGCAAAACTAAAGGAAATGATGGACAGAGTGTTGAACATTGCAAGCACTCACCCCCGGTCAACTGATCTGGGTTTAATCCACCACCGTTCTTTAGCCCACTCTGCCACCCCAGTTCAGACATGGCCATATGCAAATCAGTCTGACCCTGTGCCTCATGGGAACAGTCCAGC
The DNA here is from genome assembly GCF_964204655.1 of Triturus cristatus. NCBI lineage: Eukaryota > Metazoa > Chordata > Amphibia > Caudata > Salamandridae > Triturus > Triturus cristatus. Next base: position 631,078,820 of record NC_140587.1, read on the forward strand.
CCGTACTGCCAAGCCATGTCTTCCCTGGCCCGGAAACAAGCTTCCTAGGACCGGATTCTGGCATTTCAGCCGTCTTCAGCCAGGCTTGCTTGAATCCAGTGGCAAAGTGAGCAAGGGACTCACGTCTGAGCATACCCTGCCAACTTATGGCGAACAAAGCAAAACCAAAGGAACTGATGGACGGAGTGTTGAACATTGCAAGCACTCACCCCCAGTCAACTGATCTGGGTTTAATCCACCACCGTTCTTTAGCCCACTCTGCCACCCTAGTTCAGACATGGCCATATGCAAATCAGTCTGACCCTGTGCCTCATGGGAACAGTCAAGCCCGAACTGCCAACCATGTCTTCCCTGGACCGGAAACAAGCTTCCTAGGACCGGATTCTGGCATTTCAGCCGTCTTCAGCCAGGCTTGCTTGAATCCAGTGGCAAAGTGAGCAAGGGACTCACGTCTGAGCATACCTTGCCAACTTATGGCGAACAAAGCAAAACCAAAGGAAATGATGGACGGAGTGTTGAACATTGCAAGCACTCACCCCCAGTCAACTGATCTCGGTTTAATCCACCACCGTTCTTTAGCCCACTCTGCCACCCCAGTTCAGACATGGCCATATGCAAATCAGTCTGACCATGTGCCTCATGGGAACAGTCCAGCCCGAACTGCCAAGCCATGTCTTCCCTGGACCGGAAACAAGCTTCCTAGGACTGGTTTCTGGCATTTCAGCCGTCTTTAGCCAGGCTTGCTTGAATCCAGTGGCAAAGTGAGCAAGGGACTCACGTCTGAGCATACCCAGCCAACTTATGGCGAACAAAGCAAGACAAAAGGAAATGATGGACAGAGTGTTGAACATTGCAAGCACTCACCCCCAGTCAACTGATCTGGGTTTAATCCACCACCGTTCTTTAGCCCACTCTGCCACCCCAGTTCAGACATGGCCATATGCAAATCAGTCTGACCCTGTGCCTCATGGGAACAGTCCAGCCCGAACTGCCAAGCCATGTCTTCCGTGGACCGGAAACAAGCTTCCTAGGACCGGTTTCTGGCATTTCAGCCGTCTTCAGCCAGGCTTGCTTGAATCCAGTGGCAAAGTGAGCAAGGGACTCACGTCTGAGCATACCCTGCCAACTTATGGCGAACAAAGCAAAACCGTTTTTGCACCTTTTACCAGTGGCTCTGTCATTCCTCCGCCGGTCCCCTCAGGGGGTGTTGGCCTCGCCTATATCGGACCTTGTTCGCTGGTTGCTATTAATTCTGCCATGATCAGCTTGGCAGGATGCTGGGGGTCCTGCAGGAAGAGTGTAGCCTGATATTGTAAGACCTGTCCAGAAGCTACTACTGTAAGTTGGTTGGCTTCTGATCCGAGTTGGATTTCGGGGTCAGGTATTATGTTTGACCCGGGGCCAATCCATGCCCACTGCTTCCGCTGTCTTGCAGTTTGAATGGCTCAAGCGGTGTTAGGAGACCCTGGGCTGCAATTGTACTAGAGAGGAGAGTATCTCCTGCGTTTTTCAGAAACTGGATTTTGGTGTAGATCTTAGGTTGTGACAGTGTAGGGCAGCTCTGGTAGTCTTTTTCCCCTTTTTGTTGATCCCCATGGCTGGGCTTTTTCCTGATATGTGGAGCCGCCCGATTCAAGGTCTGATTCAAGGCCCAAACTGTTTTTAGGGTGAGGTTCAGCCATGTTGCCCTGCGGCGACTGGGATCTTCTCTTGCGTTTGTTTGTTTTTGTCCTGAGCAGGGGTACCCCTGTTACCCTTCCAGATCGAATTTTTTTCTTGGGCCTTGTCCCCTGGCTCCTCTGGCCCCCTCTCCCCCTGTGCTGACCGGAATCATACTCCGGTTGTAATTCAGGTAAGCCCCCGGCGGTTATAAATGGTTGTCAACCAGACTGGGCAGTAATTTTGGTTCTGCCCCCTGCCTCTTCTGGCTCTCAGCCTGAATTAGTCCACCCATGGCTTGCTGCACTAAATGCTGTAGCTGCCCTCAAGTGTCTTCGGGCTGCTAGTCGCCCTACCATCTGTTTATGAGCTGCTGTTTGAGCAAGTAGCAATACAGTAGGGAAGCTGGTCCCAGTAGAACAAACTTAAATAGCACACAGAGTTAAAAGCCAATATGCATTAACACACTAGTATTCCAAAATGCGTTGTTCAATGTTATTTAATCACATTGAACAAATGTTCATATATCAACAGGAAATACAAATTTGTACCAAACAAGTGCCCCACGTAAAGAGGAGGAAGAGAAAGGAAAAGATAGTATGCATCAGCTGAGGGTTGAAGAAGTGAGAAGGGAAGGTAGTGACAATAAATCAATCACATCACAGCCGACTTCCTCCACATGGTTTGGTTGTGCCCCCGCTTAGGACATTTCTGGGAATCTATTGAAGTGGAGCTAACGGAGGTACTGGGCTGGGAGGTCCCTCATGATCCACGTCACTCTTTGCTGGGGATCACCGATGGGCTGGACGGATCCAGAAGTGACAAGTTATTTTTTAATATAGCTATGAAGGGTGGCCAAGCGGGACATAGCGGCGGCCTGGAAAAGCCCTGACCCACCAGCCCTGGAGAGGTGGCGTAGAGCAGTGGATTTGTGCGCAACCCAAGAGAAAGCCCTTTATAAAGCCAAGGGGTGCGTCAAGAAATACCGCAGAGTGTGGGGGAAGTGGTTGGGGAATGTGGAGGGTTCTGATTAACTTGGTTCCAAATCCAGTCTATGTAATTTTTATGGGGTTCTTGATTGGGGGTTACGTCACTTTTATGAATGGATTCAAATTTGTGATTTCCGTGTATTGGCTGAATTGTTTTACGTGTTTTAAAATCAATAACATTTACCTATCAAAAATAAAATCAATCACATCACTATTTACAATAAAACCGGCTTTTCTCAGCCTTGCAGTTAATAGAAAATGAATCGCTAGCCATTGTTTGTAATAGCACAGTAATAAATCACTGTTGACCAAACTGGCACACAAGGGAAACAATCTCGGCGTTTCGACCCCACAATGGAGTAGGCTGCTTGAGTCCTTACGATGGGGTCTTCCTCAGGACTGAATGTGGGGCACCTGAGAATATTAACAAAGGAGGTACTTAATTCATGGTATAAATTGGCATTGAGAAGGGTAACGCATAAAAAATAACTGAAAATTACCATAAACCACCCTTAACTGGATGGTGGGAAAGTGTAGATGCGCCAAGTGGCTCCAAAACGAGAGAGCGGAAAGATGGCATCTGGAAGACAAGGTTGGGGCCATCAGGGAATAATCAAACACATTGCGGACTGTCAGTACAATTGTATCCAATAGTGCAATACATCTAACTTACTTGACATGAATCTCGAGGGTTTCACACTGCTGGAAATCGCCTCTTGCGATCAGGAAATTGAGTACTTATTATTCAAATCTGATAGGGCCAGAAGACTTCAAGGTCCTGAAATTAACTGGATTGCAAACATGGAGATAGGAGGGAAACGGGACCAAAGGTCAACCACCACTATCTTCTATTGAAAGAATACTACAATTTGATAAGTTGTACGTAGAGTGAAAAAAGGAGGCTGTGTTTACCTGAAAAGTAGAAACACAGTCGCGCCAATCGTATAGTAGAGCCCCACGGGTGCTGTCAATCTAAAAATCACAAATAAAAAGCTACGCTTAGTCTCTTCAAAGCCTGACACTCGGCGTGAGCGTCACACAGAAAATAAAAGAAAACTATCCGAAGTTTCTTAAAAATCTGGCATCGAAATTGCGTTGGTAAAATAGTAAAACTGAAACTCATGAGGCCATGCAGCGCGGTCGGGAAAAACCTGCCGGGGAATGTTAAACACAAATACCTGCTGCCTTCAAGGTGCGTCCGTCTCTGACAAGCGAAACGGAGCACTGAAACCTCGGCCTGTTAAGTAAGGGGCTCGGCTGCACCGTGCACGCGCTCATTATGTCAATGCAGACGCTCGATGCTTGTCAAAGAATGACAGGTCATCGAAGTGTCTGCATGGTGGAAAGACTGTAAACCCTGATCGGGGATTGTTAAGAATATGCATAGAGCGATTGAAGTAAACGCTTTTTATTAAACCGAAAGTCTAACAAAGCTGTAGGTCAGGAGGGGAGAGCGGGGAGGAGAGTCTTGTCACAGAGGTCATCGGCTGGCATCTGTCAACATTCCAGAACGCTCAGCTGACGGGGGGAAAGGTGGTACGGGGTGAGGGAAGGGACAAATAGCGTTACAGTGTAAACACTACACTGGACAAATGCATTACAGTATAAACACAACACATCGCCCTCCTTGAAGAAGCTGAATTGACAGATATGTAATTAGTCACATACAAAGTCATCCAATTTGCTCGGGGGCACAACCCTGCATCCACATCTTGTTCTTACAGTTTCTTTTTCATCATTGACAGGTATACACTCACTGTGGCCTGTTGAGGCCGAACTCTGGATGCTCTGTGGAATATCCCCATCACCCTCCTCTTCCCAGAATTCACCGCTACCACCTTTGGTGGATCTATGCACAACCTTTCCTTCTCCTTTAGATCCACTGTGCTTGCCGAGGGCTAACCTTGGGAAATGCCTCACTCTTCCATCGCTCAATAGGAATGCAGTAGCTGATTTCCTGAGTAGGATGACGATGTTGGTACAAGAATCCAAATGTGAATCTGATGAGAAATTCTGGGTTGCAAGTGTCCATGAAGAGAACCATGGCATTTCGATTGAAGAATGGTTAAATTAACAAAGTAAAGATCAGACATTATGCACAGCGTGTAACATGATAATGAATGGATGGCCATTAAAGAAAAATGTGGAAAAAGAATTGTTACCTTACTGGGAAGTGAAGGATGAACTCTCAATTGAAGAGGGATTGCTTTTAAGGAGTGGCAAAGTAATTCCACCAGCCAAACTCAGACATACCATTCTAGAATTATGCCATGGCGGACATTTGGGTATTGGCAAAACCAAGAGCAGGATCAGCAACTCATATTGGTGGCCAGGGGTGGATCTTGCCACAGAGAGAATTGTGAGGGATTGCATACAATGCACCAACTCAGACAAGTCCAAGGTCACATTCAGACCCCCACTCAATCCCATCCTGGTCGCCAATTTGTTGAGAATACGCACAGAGCGATTGAAGTAAACGCTTTTTATTAAGCCAAAAGTCCAACACAGCTGTAGGTCAGGAGGGGAGAGCGGGGAGGAGTGTCTTGTCACGGCATCTGTCAACATTCCAGAAAGTTCAGCTGATGATGGGGTGAAAGGTGGTACGGGGTGAGGGAAGGGACAAATTGCATTACAGTGTAAACACTACACTGGACAAATGCATTACAGTATAAACACAACAGGGATTACATTCCGTAGAGAAACGGAAAGAAAAAACGTAGTCACATGGCCGGATTAAAAATATCGGGAAAGCCAAATCCAGTGGCACTGGAATAAATAAATATTGTATTGTTGGTCACATTGCGGTCAAACGGGGCCACCTAATGGTTGTACTGAAAAATAATAGCAGCATGGATGATCATAGTTAAATGTTTCTGATTGGTGCATGAGAAGGCAAAGGCTAAACGTATTGAGCCTTGATGGTAGTGTGAGGAATTCCATAGATCAGCCTATCTGTCACAGATGATCTATGGAGTGGGAACAGGGACCGCATTTGGCCGCTTGAAAATATGTTTTCGTTCTATAAACCCCAGGCGGAGTGCAATTTATCAATGCTGTGCGCATATAATAAAAAGGTGTGGACAAACAATAGATCCATCATTGTCATGTGTATTTCACAAATATAACTTTAGGACTCCTAAATGTCTTCTGTGAATACCAAAAGTCTTAAAATTAGGATTTTTCTCAGTTTAGTAGTAGTATAGTTAGGACTCCTAACTTTAGGACTCCTAAATGCCTTCTGTGAATACCGAAAGTCTTAAAATTAGGATTTTTCTCAATTTAGTAGTAGTAAAGTTTGGACTCCTAACTTTAGGACTCCTGAATGCCTTCTGTGAATACCGAAAGCCTTAAAATTAGGATTTTTCTCAGTTTAGTAGTAGTAAAGTTAGGAGTCCTAGCTTTAGGACTCCTAAACTGAGAAAAATCCTAATTTTAAGACGTTCGGTATTCACAGAAGGCATTTAGGAGTCCTAAAGTTAGGACTCCTAACTTCTGTGAATACCGAAGTGAGTAAGTGTCTTCTGTGAATACCAAAATGAGTAAGTGCCTTCTGTGAATACGAAAATGGTAGTAAGTTTAGGATTTTGTCTTAAGTTAGTTCTGTGAATCGGGCCCAGACTGCCTATTTCCATTCTATTGCATATAGGCAGTATTATGAATTAAGTAGGTCCACCTTATCCTCACAGAGTGTCTGTGAATGCTGAAAAGGAAACATCTAAGGCTGCTTAAAAGAAAAAAACCCATTATGGCTTCCTCTTGCCACCGTGAGGTGTGTAGTCGATCTCTGCTGACTGCAGAAACCAAATGAGTATCAGCTCCACACATATCTGATCAACCATTGTCATAGGCATTATGCAAATATTGACTGCCTATTTCCATTCTATTACAACACTCGTATACAACATAGACCAATGCTCGTTGCATTTACAGATTTGGCTATTGATATATAAGTATAAGTATCGGAGAAAAAGTAATAATTATTGCAAAAAGACTCAGCGATGATTGTGTCATTAATACTCCGATTTCTAGAGTGTAATGTAAGCAGGGAAAAGGTGATCCACAGACCTTATGCGGGACAATGGTTGTGGCCATTGTGGCCATTGCGATAGGTTGGAATGCACTAATTCAGAAAGGGATTAGTCAGATGCTAGGAGGGACAACTGTGCATGGCTAGCATCCAATTTGTTGAGGCCAGTGCGTATAGAGTCCAATAGATGCATCCATTTGCACTCTCTCACATTTAAGATGGTTTCAATGTTGCCCCCTCTGATGCCAAGGGTGGCCTTTTCAAGTTCTAGCCATTTGAGATCGTCTGGCCCGTGGTGTGCATCTCTAAAATGCTCCACAAGGGGGGCCCCTTGAACTTCGCACCGAATCCTGCTGCAATGCTGCAGGATGCGCGCTTTGACCTTCTGTTGTGTTTGGCCAACGTATATCATGTCGCACGGACAAATGATTCTATAGATGACATTCGACGTGTTGCAATTAGTAAAATATTTCAGATCAATCTTGTGATGTTTGTAGGTGAACTGTTTTGTCTGGATGGTCATTTAGCAAGTAGGGCTGGTGGAGGATAGCACTTCTCAGTGGTATAGAGGGTGGAGAGATGTTAGGGGGTGTAGGTGGGGTAGGGGGGCTGCCTTTTCCTGTGCAGCCCAACCTCCTACGCCACTGAGGCTCCTGCTGCCTATTGCTGCTGCTCCCTGGGCTGCTTCTGATGTCCTGGGGGCCAGGTGAGCAGGGCACTCAGGCAGGGCCGCAAGTTGCACCAAACCTAGTTGGGCCATTTCCACAGGCACGCCGGGCTCACACTCAGCGGGCGCTCTGAATGGAGGCCACGCTCACCACTCGCCACCCACCAGACTTTGCTCTGCCGCCTTACAGCTGCGAGTGTTGCGGATGTTGCCCCTGCTCGCATTGCTCCTGCTGTGGAGTTTCACGGGCCGCACGCTGTGTAGCGCCCTTAGTTTTTTCGGGGCTTTTGGGGGCTCAGCTGCCGCAGTCGCTGTAGCCGCTGCTCTGCTGTGCTTCGCTTCGCCGACCCTCCTCCGCGTCATTGTCACGTGATTTTGACACCGGTCTTCGTATCTCCCGTCGCCTTCAGGGATTCCGGCTCCTGTCAGCATGCCGGCTACTTCCTTGATTCTGGCATCAACAAACAAAATGCCTGTCCCCTTGCCAGCCCATCACTTGCTCACTTTCCTGCCCCTTTTCTTCCTCATAGGAGCCTTGGGGGCCTCAGGGCATGGCACAATGCTCCACTCTGCACTCTTCCGTTTCCTTGAGACACCTAGGAGCTCCAGCCACAGCTCGCCTCCCGCAAAACACCATTCGTATTGCACTTCAAAAGTGGTAGCAGGAGGTGTTTTCAACTTTTCTCTCCACACAGCAAAACTTTCAGATGCACTTCCCTGACAGCTGACATCAGACAGCTCAGAGCAGCATGTAAGGCCAGTTTATATTTCTGAGACCTAGTGTGTTCTCTGCTCTCTGTATATCCTCTGTCTGAAATCGGGCGTTGCAGTGCCTCCGGGCACTGTATCTTGCTGGCAAATCCTGAGGTCAGGCCATTGACCTTATGTCAGCCCAATACCCCCAGTACTCACTGCCGCATTATTGGCTGCACTGTGGGTGTGGTCATGGACTCTCACGGCCCTCCCCCGGCTCTGTGGCTGGATCGATGGCCGTAGTGGATTATTTTGAATTTTTTTCACCTGCAAGCCACGCTCGGTCCTCTCTTTCACCGGGACACCACCACTGCCTTGGAGCCTGCAAGCCGTACCAGGTCCTCTCTTCACCGGGTCGCCTCCGCGTGGTCTCTTCGGAGCACCATAAGGGAAACAATGGAGCAATGGAGCAGACTTCACACACCGCTCCGCGCTGACCTCGCTAAGACAGGAAGCGGAAACAATCTCACAATCGCAAAAAAATCCACTGTAATAATGTTAACTTTTGAGATTACAGCTTGTATAAAGCAGTAGCACTTTCAAAGGATAAATTATGTGACTACTAGTAGGTATAAAGAAGAAATTGTATTTTCTGTCAAGCAGTTTAAAGAGATTCAATATATACAACATATACAAGTACATCAATTAATAACCTCAGAGGCCTTACCCAGACGAATGACCACCACTCGAATCCAGCTGAATTAATTAACACATTTGCACTTTATTTACAATAGAACTGTTTCCTTCACTAAAAACTGCCTGTAAGACTCAATGTTGTTATATTTTTTAATATTAGGTTTACCAATGTATTTTAGTATGATGTCACTATTTATGTAAGAGTGAACTTCAAATCAGGAAGGAGTAAGACAAGCCTGGGACACTATGCACTTTAAAAATAATCCATTCTTTGCCAATGTTTACATCTTTACATGTATATCTTTGTGAAATAAGTGACTAAAAGGTTTTTATGAATGTATTTTAGACTTATGGGTTTAAAAGACTAAACACTTCTATAAACTGAACTTGAACTGGAAACTTGGAGTTTGGGGTCCCTGAACTCACAATTTAAAAAATATATCTTTTAGTGTAGCTGGTTTTTAAATTTTAGAAAGTGGGCATTTTCTTGCTTAACCTTTCTGTGCCTCTGCCTGTTTGTGGAATCCACAACTGGGTTAGGATGACAGTTAGGCTCTTGTGGATTCACTGTAAATAGTCACACAAAGAAAGCTGAGGTTTACCCTGCATATCCTGATGGCTCTTTCCCGAGGTTGATGGCCTTCCTGAGCTAGAGTGGTGGGAGAAGTTTTTACTGACACCTACCTCAACACAAAGCTGTCTCCAAGTCAGGGAAAGGCAGGGTCTTGTGCACTACAAAGACTTACCTTTGAAGTTTGCCTACTTCAAGGGCAGATAGCAGTATAAGTATTGGACCTTTGACACCCCCAAATTAGGAACACTTCCGGACTAAAATGGCATTCTGCCAGGAAAAAGAGATGGATGCTGTAGGAAGAGACTGACACTCTGCTGCTTGCTGCTTCTGTCCTGGGAGGGAAAGGACTAGACTTTACTTTCTACATCTTGCTTGTCAGGGTTCTCCAAGGACTTGTGTGTGCTTGCATCTTGTTAAGAAGTCTCAGGGCCATCAAAGACTTCATCTGCAGACCCTGAACTCCTCTGCTAGGAGTTCTGACCTGCCAAGTTGTGCCAATTCCAGTTCTGGGCCCTTGGAGGTGGCTTGGCTGCTAATAAGCAAGAAAATCCACGCATCAACTCTCAGCACCAGTTTTTCCTACACAGTACTGCCCTTCAGTTGAAAAACAAATGCATCACTGCTGTGCATCAGAAGAATCGATGCAGCACCTGCCATGCAGCTGAAAGATCACCGCAACCCGAGTCCCGAGCACTGCATCACTGATGGCTATGGCGCACACTCCGACTATGGTACAGGCCCTGCTGTGAGGCTGAAGAGATCGACGCATCACCTGTTCTGCCGCATCGACACAGCGTGACTGGATTTTTGACACATCATTCCTGGGCGCCGAGTTCTTCATCGACGTTGCACTGCAATAACGAAACTGAGGCAGCTTGTCCGTATATTGATGCATCAACTGCCCTCACAGTAAGGAACCGACGCATCACCTCCTCTGACAGTAAGGAACCAACGCATTACTCCCCCTGCGCTGCAGTAAGGAACTGATGTATCACATTCCCTGGCAGAAAGGAACCGACACAGCACCTCCCCTCGAAGTAAGGAACCGTCATATTGCTTTGCTTTTCCGGCATCTCTTCCCCCTTGTGCCTGTTTTTGTCTTTGAGTTTGATGCATTCCAGGTACTTTGTGCTAAGCGTGTCACATACATTCCTATGAACTGAACTGATTTAAACCCTTTAAATGGGATATATTTACTTATGTATGCTGGATTTTTGTTGTTTTGGTCTTGTTACATTGAGATAAATATTGGTTCCTTTTTTAAAGTGGTGTGGTTTCCATTTGTAGTGTTTTCACTGTATTACTGTGTTTGTTTGTACAAATGCCTTACACATTGCCTCTGAGATAAGTCTGACTGCTCGTGCCAAGCTACCACGGGGGTGAGCCAAGGACATCTTAGCTGTGTGACTCCCTTACCTTGACTAGAATAAGGGTCCCAACTTGGACAGGGTGAAAACCTCTGCCAACTAGAGACCCCCATTTCTAACATTTGTGGTCAGTGGTGAGGGTAGGACTTGTGTGTGTGCTTTACATACAGTGATTGGTGTACACTACTCCATACCGCAGATCACTACACAATCACACACTGTGCCGGAAAGAAATTGAGGAGCAAAAACAGAACAACAAAAATCTCCAGGGGATTCCATCTAAATCAGGCTATTGGGGAACTATGCACACAAGAAGTCTGGACAGCCAGTATTGGGAAAGCGGTATTTTATGAAGCAATCAAGGCACCAACCAAACATCTTCTTGCCATGTCTTCTCTTCATCTACTGGGAGGGAGGTGTCACAGAAGGGGGTTGGCTTTCGCCCCTTTAAGGTGCTGTGTGGATACCCTGTAAGAGGACCTCTCAGTTTGGTCAAGGAGGGTTAGGAGCAAGCTCCTAGGAAGCCAGCCCAGGATATATTCAGTTACATGCTGCCCTTCAGAAAATAAACCTCCCACTTCAAGAAACTCACTCAGGCCTGGAAGAAATCAAGGAGGACATACAATGTTGGCATGACCAGAATACAACTCTAGTTGAATTCCAGCCTGGTCAGGAGGTGTGGGTGATGGAGCCCGTAGAGCCCTGTGCAAGGCAAGTGGTCTGGCCCATAAGAGGTGAAGGAACTTAAGAGTGATGTTACCTACCTGCTGGACTTGCACACTCCTAGGAACCCCCTGAGGGTCCTACACGTGAACCAGACTCGAACACCACTTCAAGAGGTCTGAGTTGACCATGCCCTTGGCTACTGATGATTGGGTGAAAGAGGAGAGTGATCCTCTCCCCAACCTCCTGTTTGTCAAGGGGGAGGATGGGTCAATGGAAGGTGTGATCCGCTCTCCTACACTGACCTTAGAGCAGCAGAGTGACTCTCGCCAGTTGCTGGGGCAGTTTGCCACTCTGTTTTCACTCACCCCAGGAGTCACCCATTGGTGCACTCATGACATTGACACTGGGGATAGTCTTCCTGTGAAGCACAAGATTTACAAGTTGACTGATGGAATGAAGGCTAGCATTAAGGAAGAGGCTTCCAAAATACTAACATTAGGGGTGATTGAACCCTCCAGCCATCCTTGGTCCAGCCCAGTGGTCTTCGTTCTAAAGGCTGCCCGGTGCCACTTCTGAACTAAAGTTCTTTGCAGGCTACCGTGGGCTCAATGCCGTCACTGAGACTGACGCGCACCCCATCCCCGAGCTGATGAGCTCATTGATCCATTAGGAGCTGCCAAGTTCCTCAGCATGTTTAAGTTTACATCTGGGTACTGGCAGACTACCTTGAACAATGGTGCCAGAGAGAGTTCAGCATTCTCAACACCAGAAGGGCATTACTAGTTCCAGGTTATGCCCTTTGGTTTGACTGATGCCCCTGCCACCTTTCAGTGGTTGGTCAACCAGGTCCCCGCTGGGCTTGAGAACTTCACTGTCGCCTACCTTGAGGACATTGCGGTTTTAAGCTCCAGTTCGGAAGACCACTTGCACCACCTCTCAGAAGCGTTGAAGGCCCTGCAGAGTGTACGCCTCACTATCAAGGCTAATAAGTGCCAGATAGTGTAGGGGTCTGTGGTGTATTAGGGATACCAGGTAGGTCGCGGCCAGGTGCTACCCTACAACTTAAAGTTGACACTATTCTGGCTTGGGTACCTCCAACACCCAGACAGAGGTGAGAGCCTTCTTAGTCTCACTGAATAACTACCAAAGATTTGTCAAGGGGTATGGTATTCTTGTTGCCCGCTTGACAGAGCTGACTTCAAGGGAGCAGCCACGTCCATTGATCTGGACTGAGGCATGCCAGACTGCTTTTGATACCCTGAAGGAGGCCATGTGCATGGCGCCAGTACTCAAGGCCCCTGACTTCTCCAAGAAGTTTGTGGTGCAGACTGATGCCTCAGAGCATGGTGTGGGAGGCGTCCTTTCACAGCTAAACAAAGAGGGCTTAGATCTTCCCGTAGCTTTCATTAGTCGGAGGCTACTTCCACGGGAACAGAGGTGCAGTGCAATTGAAAGGGAAGCTTTTGCTGTGGTCTGGGCACTGAAGAAGCTAAGACCCTACTTGTTTGGGATTAACTTCCAGGTTCAGAGAGACCACAGGTCCCTTAGGTGGTTAATGCAGAAGATGGGTGAGAACCCAAAACTGTTGAGGTGGTCCATATCCCTACAGGGAATGGACTTTACAGTGAAAAACCACCCTTGCACAGAATACGCCTATGCTGATTGTCTGTCCAGGTTCTTTCACCTTGAGGTTGGGTTGTTCTCCCCACTTTCAGCTGGGGGGACACATGTTAGACCTGCCATCTTTGCATGTGTTTCCTCTATCTTTTTTGCTTCTGACCTCCTGCTTTTGTGTATGTGCTGCATTTCGTTTGTGCTGGTGTTAGCACTCTGGGTACTTTACAACTGTTGACCAGTGCTAAAGTGCAAATGCTCCCTGTATAAATTACATTTGTAATTGCTTAAATACAAAATAAAGGGAACTGTTCCTATTGAAAGAGAGAAAAAATGAAGAAACAGGAAACGCTCCTCTCCCCTGAGTCCGTCTCCCATGTGATAATGTAAGAGTCGCCACCCTGCATTTCTCACATTAGAGAGCTAAGGAAGCCGCACTTCATACTACCGGACCTATACGGCCACTTCCCTTCCACACTACTTGGTATTAACCCAGCAGAACCGAGTACTGGATCTTACAAACAGGAAGTTTTATTCAGTTCTGAGCATCTTGGATTCAGGCCTTATTTTAATACTTACTTGAGAGGGAGGGGGGCAAGCTAAACCGAGACCAATTTTGTGTGTGTAAAAGGCCGCTTCATTGAAACAGGTGCATACTACAGTTAATAACACTGGCAACTGCCGTACAAAACTAAAACCTCACTATACATCAAATAACTGACCCCTGATCCCCCCACCCCTACGATCCCCTCAGACATTCCCCCACCCTGCCAATAACATAACAACAACATTACACAGTATTGCAGTTAAAACATATGCCCTCCAATAAAACCCAAAATCCCCTACTCCGCCTACCCTTTTTCTGCCCCCCCCCCTTCCTCCTAGGCTTTACCTTCCTAAATGGCTTTGAACATTGAGGGGGATATTCCCAAGAACGTGTGATAACCATTAACCATTGCAAAGTTACCTTAATACAACTCTTCACATCGCAGTCTATCGCGGGAAAATAACTCTAGTATTCTCAAGCCGGCGGCACCATACGATAGTCCAACGATAACGCGTCAAATGACCGCATTAAAAGTAACACGACGCCGCAAAAACTCAAAACACGAATGCAAAGATAGTAGCGATGAGGCCAATCGCGATACAAAAATCAGCGATAACCAGCAATAGTCCTGCAATACCCACGCATCATGCGGGAAAATGCACCATAAAAGCAGAGTGAAAAAACGGTGAGATGACAATGTACGAGCACAAACCCACATCCATGAGGTAGAACAAATGACCATTGTCCCGCATCATATAGGCATCTCCTCACAGTCACACTGCACATTGACATGCAGTCTGCATGTAAACTGCGCCAATGCTGACACATGCATGGAACACACTGTGAAACCACATCTCCCCGTCACATTGCAGAGGGACAAGCAACCCCTCCTGCACACTGACGTGTCATGACCATGATCAATCAATTATGAAAGCGTGGATGAATGTAGGGGCAGTGACTCCCGTTTACGTACATGTTGCCCATGTTGTGGGACTTGAGTCACAGGAGGCATCCCTGCTTCATGGTGGTACATATCTGACCCCAAAAGGAGCCCTGTTGTCACCTGTAGGTCACAAATGGCAGCCAAAATGGAATGATCTTGGACACATGTGAAACGCAGATGAGTGAGATACCCTACTAACTGCGACACTCAGAACTGGCAGTTCGAATATCTGACACCCCAAACAGCCTCTCTGCACAGAGGTGACACACCCACCATCCATGAACAAATCATAAAATCGTTAGCAATACATGTCACACTCACACTTGTCTGAGTGATGTGCCTGTACAGATGAGTGACATGCACTTAAGGAATGTTATTTTGGAATGCTTTTATTTGCACGTACTGTGCCTGTGGTTATTTTGTACTGTCCCATGATTGCCAAGGACTGTCACAATGTGATGTGCTCAACTGGAGAAATTTGTAATGATGGTGTCCCTACGGGTTATTCCTACTGCGGCTGCAGTGGGTGTGGTCCTCCTGCCTCATCTTCATCATCATCGTCCGGTGCTTCTGGAACTTGTATTAATGGTGCCTTGCTGCATACACATATGTTGTGCAACACACAACATGCAACGATCATCTTGCACACAATGTCTGGGCTGTACAGGAGCCTTCCACCTGTGACGTCCAGGCACCTGAAACGTGACTTCAACCCTATCCTGTTTCTCCTCCATTCAGGGGCCTGCTCTCCTACTCCTTCCGAATCGGAACAGGTAACCGACGCCCCACCTATGTCTTGCTCTATCCTCGCTCCAAGCCTTGACCTTGTCATTCCACCCACCCCCTCCTTTTCCATTCTCTCTGTCTCTCTTGACCTCTTACAGATACTCCCTTGTGCTAGATTTTTAGTCAACCATAAGATTTACAATCCTTCCTGACTCGCCGAACTCACACACTGTCTCCCAGGTTTTAACAATACCGTGACTCAATATTGTGTTGCATTCCATTGCTGTTTGCTTCACTCAATTCTCACAAGTCCTTTGAGACTGCCCAACACCACCATTGTCACTCGCAAATTATTCAATTGTCACTTCAGTGTATGTTTTGTACCTTCCCGCGCATTTCTCATGAGGTTTCTCCCATGATAGCGGCACACACACAAATTTCACTACTATTACTGTTTTCCCCGCGATCGCTCATGTTTTATTAACAAATGACAGCGGCACACTCACCACAGTCACTGTCCACTGAGCTCTCTGTCTCCCCGCTTTCCCGCAGGTACACTTTTGGTGTTTCACTAAATCCTATATTAGTAAAAAAAAATATATCCCCTCCTGTATCCCTTACCCAATGTTGTGTATCTCCCCCAGCCCTGAAGAGTCACGGGATAACTCCTTGTGACGAAACACGTGTCGGCTGGTAATTTGGTTCAATACAGTCGTTGCTTTGTGATATATAAAAAACCTTTATCTCCAAACCTACACTGGTGTCGACTGCCGCTTTGTTTGAACTGAGATAACATTTGTATTAACTTTGTAATACCCTCACCACGTGTGCCCAGAACAGTGCTTACACGCCAAATGTGCATTCCACGATGCCCCTGGTGCATTTGTGGGCCACATTGTACTGTCTTTGTGCCTGTGTGTTCGGGGCTCGGAGGGGTGTCATAATCCAAGTGCAAAGTGCATATCCTTGGTCATCTGTGACAGTGCAGAGAGACATGAGTCAATAGTTTGTTCTGCATGATGTGTTGGCAGGCTCACTGGTTCATTGGTGTGTGATATGTGTGACTTTGTGATTCCTGTATGACATGTACTGCTTGTTGCAAATGAGCGGCATCAATGTGTATTACGTAGCCTCACTGCTGCTCCTCCCTCCC
Organism: Triturus cristatus; assembly: GCF_964204655.1. Taxonomy (NCBI): domain Eukaryota; kingdom Metazoa; phylum Chordata; class Amphibia; order Caudata; family Salamandridae; genus Triturus; species Triturus cristatus. The sequence continues at coordinate 631,095,141 of NC_140587.1, forward strand.
CTCCGAGCCTATTCACTAGTGTGCACAGCGCGGTTGCACCACTTGCACCCCTACGGCACACCATTTTCATGCCTGTCTGCGCATGTCCACAAGCCTGACAATGACACAAAGATGTTGTGCGCTGAAGGTGGGTGGCCACGTGTGTGTAGGCCTATGGTAAGGACAGGGCGGACACAGATGAAGAGTTCATGCCTGGCTGAACTCGCCATGCGGTTGAGGGTACACCTTTGGCTTATGCTGCGGAAATAGCGACACACACAACAGTTGGCATGTATGATCCCGGACCCCGAGCGGGCTTGTGCACCCTCATGTACCCCTCGGTCAAGCCTGCACTCCGGGGCCATGCTACATTGCAACATTGTACATTGCGTGACGGGTGGCGCAGACACTACACCAGAGACATTCGCATTAGTTACTTCCTTGGCAAGGCCTAAAGTCAACCACTCCCAGAGCCACATGTTGAATGACCACACCCCTACGCAATACTGCCGTACGTGGGTCCACTCCCTTACGCTCACAGGGGGGGCTGGTACAGCCACATGTCCCAGGTCTATCCCACTGCCTGAGGTGACAAGGTTGCACCCGGTGTACACAGCACAATGTAATGTGGTATGGCCTGGGGCCCACATGCATACATAATGACCACACGGACACACAGAGATAATTTGTGGAACTGGCTACGGGCACGTGCACCCGGCCCCTTTTATTGCCAGGGTCACATGTCCAGTGACGCCTGTGCTGGATGGGTGTTGGGTAGTGTAAGCCAACCCTCAGCGGTTGGTTGGTGCTGGCAACAACTACAACAGTAATCAGACGATCAGAAGTTCAAAGTACAAACAGCAAGGGTCCATGACTTGAGCTGCATCGAGTTAGTGGCCCCGAATGCACTGCGGCCGGCACAGGTACACCCGCAAGGGAAAGTGACTTGCGGTGTACTGAGATAGGGGCATGAGAGCTGAGCGGGTCCTCTTTGATGTCCAAGAAGAATGTCGCGGAGTGTAACGGGGGACAGTGGAAGGTGTCCATCCAGGGCATGATGCAGAGGGCAGAAGCAAGCAGAAACAGGAATTATGGAGGAGTTGGATGTTACAGTCTCCTTTTTTCCCCACCGTGTCAGTATCAGCTACATGATGATGAAGACAACCCCCAGGCCATAGAATCAGACGCCAACAAAGTTCAACAGGAGAGTGTCCATGACTCAGTGGCACAGACTCAGTGGCACCAGAGCTGGAAGGGGATGCAGTCTGCGATGAGGCCTGTACAATGACATGAACTCTGTCATGAAGAAACCAAGACTCAGTTCCAATTGTGTGTCCGGAGGCAGCTCAGCAGTAGCCACAGCCACGTGTCGTCGGCTTGCAATGCACAGAGTCAGTGGCACCAGTGCAGTTGTAGGTAGTTTTCGATCACCTCCGTAACGGAGATCCCTTTGTCCTCCGGACTGAACTGCTTCTTCCTCTTACTCCTCTCCCTGCGTACTGTGATATGAACTCTGCCATGATGAAATCAAGACTCAGTTCCGAATGTGTCACCTACATGACCACAGTGTAGGCCGGAGGCAGCGGTCAGCGCGGGTCACCCGCTGTGCAACCAGCTCCTCCTGGATCTCTAACACGTGGCATTGAAATGGCATGTGGAGAAGATTCCTGCTTGACGGAGGTGAGGGCACCACATCGAAGGGAGTATAGTGACATAAACTCAGCCATAAAATATGTACTCTGCCATTGTGCAATCAACACTCAGTTCTAAATGTGTGACCTACGTGTCCGCTGTTTATGTCGGTGGAGTACGTCAATGAGAAAGGAGTACTGCGGGCCTTGCTCACGGAGGCTGTGATGGTCTGAGGAGGTTGCCAAGATCGCGGGACTCAGGCTTGGAGCTTGCACCGGTACGTGGTGGGCCTTCTTGGAGACACACGGGTGTCTGCAGGTGAGCAGTGAGTCCTGGCTGCGCGGGGGTGGGCAAGACTGGTTCGGGGACCAGCGGCCCAGGCTGCGGCAGGAGCACAGGATCGCAGGCACTGCCGCACACGGAGTAGGCCTTGTGGTGGGGTGAGAGGCGCCGCCCAAGCAGACACGTTGGCCATTCCGGAAGAGAACCACGCCCAGGGCTACGTGCTTTTTATTCACACCCCTATGCTAGCCTGGCGTACGCCGGGCAAGCCCACACCGCACTTGCTTACAGGGGCAAAGCAACAAGCTACATTTCCGAGATCTTCCCCACTGGCTGGGGTGACATGGTTGCGTCCACTGTCTACAACCACCAGCAGTATATTTCGACATGGATATGTCTGGGGTCTGCATACTGCAGTCTGTCCATCACATCCACCCCACACTTGCCATTGTGTGCTTTCTCATTCATGGGTCACTTGCCTCCATCGCACGTGCCTGGTCCCACCTCTCCCCACATTCCCCTATTGTGAGGCTGAGGTGCCATGACGTTGATGGCTCAGGTACATGGCTAGCCCAGGTAGCCACAGTAAGTTGTGCTGTTGTGTCTGGTGGGTGGGCATGTTGTTTGGCATGTTGTATGTGATTTTGTAACGTGTGCATTGCCAGAGTTGTGAGTTGCATGATTGTGGATTGGAGGTGTGTGGTGTGTTCATTTGGAACTTACCAACGAGCAGTGCATTTCCGTAGGTGCCATCCAGAAAGCACCGTTTGGTGATGGACTGTTGGAAGATGTAGGAACCATGCAAACTGCCTGGGTAGTTGGCGACGACATTGGTGAAGAGTCCCCGGTGGTCGACAAATGCCTGCTGGGGTAATTGTGTGCAGTGTCGGCAGGGCGCACAAATAGGACATGTGTGCAGTCAATTTCCCCCAACACGTGCGGGAATCCAGCTATGGCGTAGAAGCCTTGCTTGGTCTCCAGCTGTTCCTGCGCAGTGTGGGGGAAGTATAGGTACTGGGGTACCAAGCTGATGATGGCATCTAGGACAGATGTGAGGAACTTGGATAGGGCTGGCTGTGAGACTCCTCCGACTTTGGCGGTTGTTGGTTGGAATGTCCCAGAGGCCAACAGGTGCAGCAGGCCAGCAGCTTTGTCTGCTGAGGGATGTTGGTTGTCTGCTGTGTTGGTACCGTCAGCCTGTGGGCAATGATGTTCAGGATGCGGAGGATGGCTGTCCTTTTGAGTCTGTAGTGGGCAATGACATTCTCTGGTGTTAAGTCTGTGACACTGGTGCATTTCCTGAAGGTCCGCTGTGTTTGTCTGCGCTGCCTCTGTGGTGGTCCGGGGGGGCAAAGGGAGTCCGGGGGGGTGGCGGTCCTGGGTGTGGTGGTGGTGGGTGTTGTGGCCCTGTTGAGGTTCCGAGCTGCATGATGAGTAGCTCCATGGCATCTGTTGTTCTTCCGGTGTGGCTGTGGGCTGGCTCCCTTTTCTGGTGCAGGTTGTCGTCCGACTTTGCACCAGGTCAGAGCAGGTGTTAATTTCCTGCTGCTATCGCACCGTATCGCCTGTTTTGTGGTTTTATCGTCGATCAGGCTGGTCGTTGGGAATGGTGCGGTGTGGTTTTGCTCGGGAACGCCTACCCTGCATCTCATTAGCGTTAGATGCCGGGGTTCATTCATTCATTCACTCATTAATTCATTCATTAGCGTTAGATGCCGGGGTCATCTGTGGCGATGTTTTTTGCAGCTGCTTTCGCAGGTAAAGTGGAGATATGGGCTGTTTGCGCCAGCTTGTGAATGGGGCGATAAATTTATTGCCACTTTGGCTGCGATAAAGTGACCGTAACTCAGCGATAGATCCTTGAGAATATGCCCCTGAGAGTCTTAGCCAACACCTCCCTTGTTTGCAAAAGATAAAGATCCATGCCCATCTGAGAAAGGTGAATGCCATCCCCTCTGAAAAACTCAACTGTGTCAAAACAAATTTCCCTGTGAGCAATCCTGCCAAACTCTAGCTTTCAACAAAAACGTACCATCTCCGTGTTAAGCTTCCTATGGGCCCTGTCTACCGCCCCTGGATTGAATGCCCCACGCCAGACCCTACGGGAAACAAACTCCGTCCCAATAACTAAGCAGTCTGACCTCTGTTTTTTGATCAGCGCCAAATCCCGCTTCATACTCCTCATCAGAACTATACCTTTCTCTTTGCACAAATCATTTATAAACAAAATGTCCGGACACCTGCCTGCTACCATCACTCTATTCAGGCCCGGATTCAAATCTTTCCATAATATGCCCCCTTTACCCTTCCGCGACACCTTAAAGTGATTTTAATTAAATCCTAAGTTCTCTCCAAATTAACTCTAGTGGGCTTGGATCTGAGCCCACTTCACGAAGGAATGCCCCACTCCCCAAATTGTCATCTCCACGGAGAGGGGTCCGGCCACCGAACCTGAAACGAGAAAAACTGCGTGATCTTATGCATTGTAAACAACCGCGCCAATCCCCTGTCATTGCCGCACACATAACAATCAGAAGACCAGCTTCCCAGTCGCATGATGTCTCCCCACCCCCAATCCCTGTTGTTCGCCTCAGATGCTGCCCCGATTCTGAATGAGCGTGTTCCAAAATCCACGCCGTCGATTCCCAGTTCCTTTAGCGCTTTCCTCATCATTGCCAGCAGCTGGCACGCTGTGACCCTGCTCCCATTAGCATGTGCGAACACCGTCCCGGATCCCTTTGGGCACTACCCACCAACGTGCTTCCCACCTGCAAGGACAAGTGATTTGAGGAACTAATGCTTGCAGTGACAGCCATTTCCCCAAACCCCTCTGATCTGTGTTTGACTTTTTCAACCAAATATGTACACCTTCACTATGTCCGACCACATCCTCCCATGTTATCCCCTCACCCTTTCTGTCCCCCAACAATTCAGATACCTGACAGTCGCCAAAAGGCATCCACACCATTAATGTGGAGAATAAGCAAGTCTCAAAACTGTCTGTGCAAATTGTTGGCAGTACCTGTATCACCTTGCTCAGCAGCTGCCACGACAAAGGTCTCCTAATCTGTTTCATGTGGCCTTGTTCCCTGGCCCAAAAGTCTAGCATTTGCGTACCTAATTCACCTGCTGATGGCGAGTAGCCCCATAATAGCTCACCAACAAAGGTGATCCCCACTAACTTCCCTGTAATTGTGACTCTAGATAGGCCTTTCTCAATCATATCCAATATGAATTGGATGACATCCTCCCCTCTTTGCTCTTTAATGCTGCTGGGCGCCTGAAAGCAAAAACTCTCTCGACGTTAGGTTATAAGCTATCGTAGTAGACTTTGCCATTGACCCAACCACCAGTTGTAGCAGCCTGTGTTGCCTACATACAACAACTGCTTGGGCATCTGGGTCCTGTCAGAGTCCTTGGCTACCCACGGAATCTCCCCGACTGCGAACGAGACAAAACATCTGCTATGTCATTGTCCACACGCGGGACGTACAGAGCTCTGAATGATATGTCATGGGGCAAACAACCCAAGCGGTACAAAAGGGGGTGGTGATGGACGGAGCATCAGAACCAATCAAACACTCACACCCAGTCAACAGATCTGGGTTTGATCCATCACCGTTCTTTAGCCCACTCTGCCACCCCAGTTCAGACATGGCCATATGCAAATCAGTCTGACCCTGTGCCTCATGGGAACAGTCCAGCCCGAACTGCCAAGCCATGCCTTCCCTGGACCGGAAACAAGCTTCCTGGGACCGGTTTCTGGCATTTCAGCCGTCTTCAGCCAGGCTTGCTTGAATCTAGTGGCAAAGTGAGCAAGGGACTCACGTCTGAGCATACCCTGCCAACTTATGGCGAACAAAGCGGTACAAAAGGGGGTGGTGATGGACGGAGCATCAGAACCAATCAAACACTCACACCCAGTCAACAGATCTGGGTTTGATCCATCACCGTTCTTTAGCCCACTCTGCCACCCCAGTTCAGACATGGCCATATGCAAATCAGTCTGACCCTGTGCCTCATGGGAACAGTCCAGCCCGAACTGCCAAGCCATGCCTTCCCTGGACCGGAAACAAGCTTCCTGGGACCGGTTTCTGGCATTTCAGCCGTCTTCAGCCAGGCTTGCTTGAATCCAGTGGCAAAGTGAGCAAGGGACTCACGTCTGAGCATACCCTGCCAACTTATGGCGAACAAAGCGGTACAAAAGGGGGTGGTGATGGACGGAGCATCAGAACCAATCAAACACTCACACCCAGTCAACAGATCTGGGTTTGATCCATCACCGTTCTTTAGCCCACTCTGCCACCCCAGTTCAGACATGGCCATATGCAAATCAGTCTGACCCTGTGCCTCATGGGAACAGTCCAGCCCGAACTGCCAAGCCATGCCTTCCCTGGACCGGAAACAAGCTTCCTGGGACCGGTTTCTGGCATTTCAGCCGTCTTCAGCCAGGCTTGCTTGAATCCAGTGGCAAAGTGAGCAAGGGACTCACGTCTGAGCATACCCTGCCAACTTATGGCGAACAAAGCGGTACAAAAGGGGGTGGTGATGGACGGAGCATCAGAACCAATCAAACACTCACACCCAGTCAACAGATCTGGGTTTGATCCATCACCGTTCTTTAGCCCACTCTGCCACCCCAGTTCAGACATGGCCATATGCAAATCAGTCTGACCCTGTGCCTCATGGGAACAGTCCAGCCCGAACTGCCAAGCCATGCCTTCCCTGGACCGGAAACAAGCTTCCTGGGACCGGTTTCTGGCATTTCAGCCGTCTTCAGCCAGGCTTGCTTGAATCCAGTGGCAAAGTGAGCAAGGGACTCACGTCTGAGCATACCCTGCCAACTTATGGCGAACAAAGCGGTACAAAAGGGGGTGGTGATGGACGGAGCATCAGAACCAATCAAACACTCACACCCAGTCAACAGATCTGGGTTTGATCCATCACCGTTCTTTAGCCCACTCTGCCACCCCAGTTCAGACATGGCCATATGCAAATCAGTCTGACCCTGTGCCTCATGGGAACAGTCCAGCCCGAACTGCCAAGCCATGCCTTCCCTGGACCGGAAACAAGCTTCCTGGGACCGGTTTCTGGCATTTCAGCCGTCTTCAGCCAGGCTTGCTTGAATCCAGTGGCAAAGTGAGCAAGGGACTCACGTCTGAGCATACCCTGCCAACTTATGGCGAACAAAGCGGTAAAAAAGGGGGTGGTGATGGACGGAGCATCAGAACCAATCAAACACTCACACCCAGTCAACAGATCTGGGTTTGATCCATCACCGTTCTTTAGCCCACTCTGCCACCCCAGTTCAGACATGGCCATATGCAAATCAGTCTGACCCTGTGCCTCATGGGAACAGTCCAGCCCGAACTGCCAAGCCATGCCTTCCCTGGACCGGAAACAAGCTTCCTGGGACCGGTTTCTGGCATTTCAGCCGTCTTCAGCCAGGCTTGCTTGAATCCAGTGGCAAAGTGAGCAAGGGACTCACGTCTGAGCATACCCTGCCAACTTATGGCGAACAAAGCGGTACAAAAGGGGGTGGTGATGGACGGAGCATCAGAACCAATCAAACACTCACACCCAGTCAACAGATCTGGGTTTGATCCATCACCGTTCTTTAGCCCACTCTGCCACCCCAGTTCAGACATGGCCATATGCAAATCAGTCTGACCCTGTGCCTCATGGGAACAGTCCAGCCCGAACTGCCAAGCCATGCCTTCCCTGGACCGGAAACAAGCTTCCTGGGACCGGTTTCTGGCATTTCAGCCGTCTTCAGCCAGGCTTGCTTGAATCCAGTGGCAAAGTGAGCAAGGGACTCACGTCTGAGCATACCCTGCCAACTTATGGCGAACAAAGCGGTACAAAAGGGGGTGGTGATGGACGGAGCATCAGAACCAATCAAACACTCACACCCAGTCAACAGATCTGGGTTTGATCCATCACCGTTCTTTAGCCCACTCTGCCACCCCAGTTCAGACATGGCCATATGCAAATCAGTCTGACCCTGTGCCTCATGGGAACAGTCCAGCCCGAACTGCCAAGCCATGCCTTCCCTGGACCGGAAACAAGCTTCCTGGGACCGGTTTCTGGCATTTCAGCCGTCTTCAGCCAGGCTTGCTTGAATCCAGTGGCAAAGTGAGCAAGGGACTCACGTCTGAGCATACCCTGCCAACTTATGGCGAACAAAGCGGTACAAAAGGGGGTGGTGATGGACGGAGCATCAGAACCAATCAAACACTCACACCCAGTCAACAGATCTGGGTTTGATCCATCACCGTTCTTTAGCCCACTCTGCCACCCCAGTTCAGACATGGCCATATGCAAATCAGTCTGACCCTGTGCCTCATGGGAACAGTCCAGCCCGAACTGCCAAGCCATGCCTTCCCTGGACCGGAAACAAGCTTCCTGGGACCGGTTTCTGGCATTTCAGCCGTCTTCAGCCAGGCTTGCTTGAATCCAGTGGCAAAGTGAGCAAGGGACTCACGTCTGAGCATACCCTGCCAACTTATGGCGAACAAAGCGGTACAAAAGGGGGTGGTGATGGACGGAGCATCAGAACCAATCAAACACTCACACCCAGTCAACAGATCTGGGTTTGATCCATCACCGTTCTTTAGCCCACTCTGCCACCCCAGTTCAGACATGGCCATATGCAAATCAGTCTGACCCTGTGCCTCATGGGAACAGTCCAGCCCGAACTGCCAAGCCATGCCTTCCCTGGACCGGAAACAAGCTTCCTGGGACCGGTTTCTGGCATTTCAGCCGTCTTCAGCCAGGCTTGCTTGAATACAGTGGCAAAGTGAGCAAGGGACTCACGTCTGAGCATACCCTGCCAACTTATGGCGAACAAAGCGGTACAAAAGGGGGTGGTGATGGACGGAGCATCAGAACCAATCAAACACTCACACCCAGTCAACAGATCTGGGTTTGATCCATCACCGTTCTTTAGCCCACTCTGCCACCCCAGTTCAGACATGGCCATATGCAAATCAGTCTGACCCTGTGCCTCATGGGAACAGTCCAGCCCGAACTGCCAAGCCATGCCTTCCCTGGACCGGAAACAAGCTTCCTGGGACCGGTTTCTGGCATTTCAGCCGTCTTCAGCCAGGCTTGCTTGAATCCAGTGGCAAAGTGAGCAAGGGACTCACGTCTGAGCATACCCTGCCAACTTATGGCGAACAAAGCGGTACAAAAGGGGGTGGTGATGGACGGAGCATCAGAACCAATCAAACACTCACACCCAGTCAACAGATCTGGGTTTGATCCATCACCGTTCTTTAGCCCACTCTGCCACCCCAGTTCAGACATGGCCATATGCAAATCAGTCTGACCCTGTGCCTCATGGGAACAGTCCAGCCCGAACTGCCAAGCCATGCCTTCCCTGGACCGGAAACAAGCTTCCTGGGACCGGTTTCTGGCATTTCAGCCGTCTTCAGCCAGGCTTGCTTGAATCCAGTGGCAAAGTGAGCAAGGGACTCACGTCTGAGCATACCCTGCCAACTTATGGCGAACAAAGCGGTACAAAAGGGGGTGGTGATGGACGGAGCATCAGAACCAATCAAACACTCACACCCAGTCAACAGATCTGGGTTTGATCCATCACCGTTCTTTAGCCCACTCTGCCACCCCAGTTCAGACATGGCCATATGCAAATCAGTCTGACCCTGTGCCTCATGGGAACAGTCCAGCCCGAACTGCCAAGCCATGCCTTCCCTGGACCGGAAACAAGCTTCCTGGGACCAGTTTCTGGCATTTCAGCCGTCTTCAGCCAGGCTTGCTTGAATCCAGTGGCAAAGTGAGCAAGGGACTCACGTCTGAGCATACCCTGCCAACTTATGGCGAACAAAGCGGTACAAAAGGGGGTGGTGATGGACGGAGCATCAGAACCAATCAAACACTCACACCCAGTCAACAGATCTGGGTTTGATCCATCACCGTTCTTTAGCCCACTCTGCCACCCCAGTTCAGACATGGCCATATGCAAATCAGTCTGACCCTGTGCCTCATGGGAACAGTCCAGCCCGAACTGCCAAGCCATGCCTTCCCTGGACCGGAAACAAGCTTCCTGGGACCGGTTTCTGGCATTTCAGCCGTCTTCAGCCAGGCTTGCTTGAATCCAGTGGCAAAGTGAGCAAGGGACTCACGTCTGAGCATACCCTGCCAACTTATGGCGAACAAAGCGGTACAAAAGGGGGTGGTGATGGACGGAGCATCAGAACCAATCAAACACTCACACCCAGTCAACAGATCTGGTTTGATCCATCACCGTTCTTTAGCCCACTCTGCCACCCCAGTTCAGACATGGCCATATGCAAATCAGTCTGACCCTGTGCCTCATGGGAACAGTCCAGCCCGAACTGCCAAGCCATGCCTTCCCTGGACCGGAAACAAGCTTCCTGGGACCGGTTTCTGGCATTTCAGCCGTCTTCAGCCAGGCTTGCTTGAATCCAGTGGCAAAGTGAGCAAGGGACTCACGTCTGAGCATACCCTGCCAACTTATGGCGAACAAAGCGGTACAAAAGGGGGTGGTGATGGACGGAGCATCAGAACCAATCAAACACTCACACCCAGTCAACAGATCTGGGTTTGATCCATCACCGTTCTTTAGCCCACTCTGCCACCCCAGTTCAGACATGGCCATATGCAAATCAGTCTGACCCTGTGCCTCATGGGAACAGTCCAGCCCGAACTGCCAAGCCATGCCTTCCCTGGACCGGAAACAAGCTTCCTGGGACCGGTTTCTGGCATTTCAGCCGTCTTCAGCCAGGCTTGCTTGAATCCAGTGGCAAAGTGAGCAAGGGACTCACGTCTGAGCATACCCTGCCAACTTATGGCGAACAAAGCGGTACAAAAGGGGGTGGTGATGGACGGAGCATCAGAACCAATCAAACACTCACACCCAGTCAACAGATCTGGGTTTGATCCATCACCGTTCTTTAGCCCACTCTGCCACCCCAGTTCAGACATGGCCATATGCAAATCAGTCTGACCCTGTGCCTCATGGGAACAGTCCAGCCCGAACTGCCAAGCCATGCCTTCCCTGGACCGGAAACAAGCTTCCTGGGACCGGTTTCTGGCATTTCAGCCGTCTTCAGCCAGGCTTGCTTGAATCCAGTGGCAAAGTGAGCAAGGGACTCACGTCTGAGCATACCCTGCCAACTTATGGCGAACAAAGCGGTACAAAAGGGGGTGGTGATGGACGGAGCATCAGAACCAATCAAACACTCACACCCAGTCAACAGATCTGGGTTTGATCCATCACCGTTCTTTAGCCCACTCTGCCACCCCAGTTCAGACATGGCCATATGCAAATCAGTCTGACCCTGTGCCTCATGGGAACAGTCCAGCCCGAACTGCCAAGCCATGCCTTCCCTGGACCGGAAACAAGCTTCCTGGGACCGGTTTCTGGCATTTCAGCCGTCTTCAGCCAGGCTTGCTTGAATCCAGTGGCAAAGTGAGCAAGGGACTCACGTCTGAGCATACCCTGCCAACTTATGGCGAACAAAGCGGTACAAAAGGGGGTGGTGATGGACGGAGCATCAGAACCAATCAAACACTCACACCCAGTCAACAGATCTGGGTTTGATCCATCACCGTTCTTTAGCCCACTCTGCCACCCCAGTTCAGACATGGCCATATGCAAATCAGTCTGACCCTGTGCCTCATGGGAACAGTCCAGCCCGAACTGCCAAGCCATGCCTTCCCTGGACCGGAAACAAGCTTCCTGGGACCGGTTTCTGGCATTTCAGCCGTCTTCAGCCAGGCTTGCTTGAATCCAGTGGCAAAGTGAGCAAGGGACTCACGTCTGAGCATACCCTGCCAACTTATGGCGAACAAAGCGGTACAAAAGGGGGTGGTGATGGACGGAGCATCAGAACCAATCAAACACTCACACCCAGTCAACAGATCTGGGTTTGATCCATCACCGTTCTTTAGCCCACTCTGCCACCCCAGTTCAGACATGGCCATATGCAAATCAGTCTGACCCTGTGCCTCATGGGAACAGTCCAGCCCGAACTGCCAAGCCATGCCTTCCCTGGACCGGAAACAAGCTTCCTGGGACCGGTTTCTGGCATTTCAGCCGTCTTCAGCCAGGCTTGCTTGAATCCAGTGGCAAAGTGAGCAAGGGACTCACGTCTGAGCATACCCTGCCAACTTATGGCGAACAAAGCGGTACAAAAGGGGGTGGTGATGGACGGAGCATCAGAACCAATCAAACACTCACACCCAGTCAACAGATCTGGGTTTGATCCATCACCGTTCTTTAGCCCACTCTGCCACCCCAGTTCAGACATGGCCATATGCAAATCAGTCTGACCCTGTGCCTCATGGGAACAGTCCAGCCCGAACTGCCAAGCCATGCCTTCCCTGGACCGGAAACAAGCTTCCTGGGACCGGTTTCTGGCATTTCAGCCGTCTTCAGCCAGGCTTGCTTGAATCCAGTGGCAAAGTGAGCAAGGGACTCACGTCTGAGCATACCCTGCCAACTTATGGCGAACAAAGCGGTACAAAAGGGGGTGGTGATGGACGGAGCATCAGAACCAATCAAACACTCACACCCAGTCAACAGATCTGGGTTTGATCCATCACCGTTCTTTAGCCCACTCTGCCACCCCAGTTCAGACATGGCCATATGCAAATCAGTCTGACCCTGTGCCTCATGGGAACAGTCCAGCCCGAACTGCCAAGCCATGCCTTCCCTGGACCGGAAACAAGCTTCCTGGGACCGGTTTCTGGCATTTCAGCCGTCTTCAGCCAGGCTTGCTTGAATCCAGTGGCAAAGTGAGCAAGGGACTCACGTCTGAGCATACCCTGCCAACTTATGGCGAACAAAGCGGTACAAAAGGGGGTGGTGATGGACGGAGCATCAGAACCAATCAAACACTCACACCCAGTCAACAGATCTGGGTTTGATCCATCACCGTTCTTTAGCCCACTCTGCCACCCCAGTTCAGACATGGCCATATGCAAATCAGTCTGACCCTGTGCCTCATGGGAACAGTCCAGCCCGAACTGCCAAGCCATGCCTTCCCTGGACCGGAAACAAGCTTCCTGGGACCGGTTTCTGGCATTTCAGCCGTCTTCAGCCAGGCTTGCTTGAATCCAGTGGCAAAGTGAGCAAGGGACTCACGTCTGAGCATACCCTGCCAACTTATGGCGAACAAAGCGGTACAAAAGGGGGTGGTGATGGACGGAGCATCAGAACCAATCAAACACTCACACCCAGTCAACAGATCTGGGTTTGATCCATCACCGTTCTTTAGCCCACTCTGCCACCCCAGTTCAGACATGGCCATATGCAAATCAGTCTGACCCTGTGCCTCATGGGAACAGTCCAGCCCGAACTGCCAAGCCATGCCTTCCCTGGACCGGAAACAAGCTTCCTGGGACCGGTTTCTGGCATTTCAGCCGTCTTCAGCCAGGCTTGCTTGAATCCAGTGGCAAAGTGAGCAAGGGACTCACGTCTGAGCATACCCTGCCAACTTATGGCGAACAAAGCGGTACAAAAGGGGGTGGTGATGGACGGAGCATCAGAACCAATCAAACACTCACACCCCAAACAACCCAAAACACACACTCTCAACAGCTGCAGCACCTGTTTGTCCATCACTGACTGGCGGTTCACTATCTCTACGACCTCCATATTTTCTACTCTGAAAGTCACTTTGTTGTGTGCTAGTTGTGTTCCCCACAATGTCACTACCACTACCAGAGGAAAAAAATCCAAGAATGTAATGCTCCTACCCCCTTGTCTCCATTCTGCAGGCCATTGCTCAGCGCACCACTTTCCTTGCCAGAAAAAGCCAAAACCCGGGGGTGGAGCTTGCCAGCACCGGAGATGGCCACCTGAAAGAAGAGCTCCGCACTTTCAGTGCACAATCCGGCATATATCTGGCATTAGCGTGGAGAACTTAATCTAATTCCTAACGCCCTGCATAGCTTGTTAGCTGGACTACCTGAAGATCCTCTTTGTTCGTTCCGGGGCGATGTGAGCGAGACACGGTGACAGCGGATTAGCGACGCGCAGCCTGGGCCACGAATCCCTGGTCACGAGTGCGATGTCAGCCGGGCAGAAGTGAGGCTTGGCGGGGTGCGCGCACTCGACAGAGACGGTGGGAATATTGATGCGGCGCGGTTGACCCCCAGACACAGGCATCGTTGATTGTAGGTGAGGCAGAGCCGAATAATGTTTTACCCCAGAGTGTGGAGTGACTGTGCGACGTGCGCAGCTGGGTGGACGCCGGGAACTATGTGAGCACAGCGGATGCAGCACGCAGGCGGCAGTGGCTAGATGATGAGGTGAGCATGGTGTGAACTGCGCGAAAACGGAGTGCATTCCCCGAGGCACAAGAACACTGCAGTGTGCCCCCACCCTCCATAACAACTCGGTTGGAGCCGGCGAGGGGAGCGAGTAACGAGATAAGACCTGGTATATGAGGCTCTCCTGCCCAGGACTCCCACTGCACGCTGCACAGTGGGATTTGGCTCACCCTTGCCTTGTCCTTGCGTCCGGGTAGTACCTGGACTGTGATACTGGCTACCTCAGTAATGCTGCCTACACCACACACACCTGCAGTCCTGCGTTTACTAACTACGGCGCACGGATGAGTGGAGTTTCCCAGTGTTGGAAGCCCAGCACATCCTGTCCATTGAAGCTGCAAGTGCATAAAGACAAGCAGGGGGTGTATTGACCGACGCAAAGGTCCCGGGTGAAATCGCTGCCTTCCTTACTGATAAAGTGGTGACTAAGCTTACCGGCCTGTGAATATTGGAGTGGTTTTTCAGGCTGAGCTCCTATCTAAGTGTAGTGCATCACGGGCAACGCCAGATTGTTGACCCCTTACCTAGTTTCTGTCTGCTATTACCCACGTAAAATCTGGAAGTGTTTGTGCTGACACCAGTGTCCTTGGGTAGATCAACAGAGACTCAAAGGTATGGGCAGAACTGACAAAACGCAGCAAAATTGACGTTCGAACAGCGTAAGCCCAGAGATTGCGCGCTGTCAGCAGACGACTGAGACAATGGCTTAGAAAGGAGCCGGGAATCGCAGGATGGCGACATCAAGTCTATGCTTGCATCGATGGAAAAGGGACTGCAAAGCTCACTAACTGTCTTAGGTTCGAAGATCGACTCCCTTTCCTATCGCATGGATAGGATGTCTGAAAGACTGGACAAACATGCGGAGCGCATTGACATGGCCGAACGTCGTATCACAGAAGTGGAAGAAGCACAGACGGAAATGGAAACAGGCCACAAACGTATAGATAGGATGCTCCAGGTGTTGCAGGATAAAGCTGAAGACTTAGAGGCGAAGTCCCGGAGGAGTAACCTACGCGTCACTGGCCTGCCGGAATCGAAATCTACTGGTAATATGGAACAGTGTATTGAGAAATTATTGATCACAATGTTGGGCAGGGATACTTTCTCACCCATGTGTGTGGTCGAGACAGCGCATCGCTCCTTGGGCCCTCGTCCGGCACCGGGTGCGCCTCCGAGGCCAATAATAGCATAGTTACTGAATTACCGAGACAGAGATGCAGCGTTAAGAGTCGCCAGGGAGAAGCAGACTTTGCACTACGAGGGATCCGTGCTTGCCTTATACCCTGATTTCACCATGAAGGTCCAGGAGGCGTGTCGTCAGTTTGTCCCACTCAAGGAACAGCTAAAAGATAGGAACATTGATTATGCAATGCTATACCGGGCCCGCCTACGTGTCAATCGCCAAGGCAAGTCGCTAATTTTCACGGACCCCAAGACTCTGCAAAAGGCAATGAAGGACTGGTCCAGAGACCTGCGGCACAGCCTGGACAGAGATGCCTTGTCTGGGGCGGTAGGAGGATCCCTGGAGGAGCAGGAATGATCTCTTGGATTAATCACGTCGCAGATAAGACACTCGTTTTTGTTGGGACCAGGGATTGTGATTTTGGTTGCTTGATATTCTGAACATCAGGGGGGAATAGGGAGGTAGTTTTGGGTTTTGCACTTACAGCAGCTCGGCTATTTTGATGTGTTCTTAACATTTCTCGCAGATTGTTGCTTCGGGGCGGGACGGGGGCGAACAAGGTTATTAGGTTGTCAACGTTGATATATTGCTTGCAGGATACGTATACTTTTAGCTAATGCATAATATAGGCATGCTGTTGTGTGTGGAGGGGCTGACGATTGATATTTGTTAGATGGACAGTACACTGTTGGCAACCTCCGCCTCCATGTGAATCACACCTTTGTTATTGTTGCATTCCAGTGGAAGGGACTGTTCTGTTCGTGGTCCTGAGCGGCAGTATGCAAGTATTGTTCTGTGGGGTATTTGGGGTATTTTATCTTCAGGTCCTGGTTGGGGGGGCCTTGATGTGGGAGGGGGCGGATGGTTTATGAGACTCAGACGATGTTGTAGGCAAGACATTAGACAACCTCACATGCTACACAGTTCTTCGGCACCATGTAGCATTGCGACATGGCGACATTGAATGATCCCAAGACACATAAAGCGACAGACGGGCGAGATTCTAGGATGGACACACTCAGAACACTCACATGGAATGTTCGGGGATTGAATGATCACAGAAATGTCCGCAAAGTCCTTGCATATCTGAAGAGGCATGCAATTGATGTAGCTTTACTGCAAGAAACACATCTACCTCTTGATTCCCCAATGTTACATTGTAGAGGTCTACTAGGTAACATATATGCTGCAGGCTTTACCACACATGCGAGAGGCGTACTCACATGGGTCAACCCTAAGTCCACACTCACCATCACACCGTTGATTACTGATGTTGAAGGCAGATATACCATTACTAGGTACGGTGGGAACGGCATGGATCTACTCATAGTGAATATATATGGCCCAAATTTCGATAATCCTGATTTTATTTCTGCACTAGTCAACAAAGTGGTCAACCACAGCGAGAGCTTACAGTTTTGGGGGTGAGATTTCAACCTGATTCGTAACCCTACCCTGGAAAGATCGGGGGGACCTGTACGACCCATTACTGCAGCTGCCAGGGAGATTGACTGTGCACCGGTTAGGTTTGACTTAGAGGACGTATGGCGTCTGACACATCCGCACACTGGTGGCTATACACTCTACTCTGCATACCATCACATACACACTCCTATTGACTATTGGTTTGCTGCTAGGTCACTTTGCGATAAGGTGCGCACCTGTCAGGTTTTACCATGTACACTCTCTGATCACTCACCGATTCTCTAGGTGCTGGATACTCCTTGCAGGCTAATACCCCCGTTTACTTGGCGTTTTCCTCCCTTCCTCCCTACTAGATGCTGTATTCAAAGAAGAACTGGCCGAGACCATTGAGACATTTTTCGAAAAGAATGTGGGCTCTGTTGAAGACTATCAAATCATTTGAGAAGCTTTTAAAGTCTACATTAGGGGGATCACTATATCCAAACACTCGGGGGTCCTCCGATCCATACGCAACCACCTCGCAGACTTGGAGGGTAAAATTAAGGGTTTAGAAAGACGCCTGTTGTCAGCTACGGACAACTCGGTTGAGGGAGAACTTGCAGATTTGCTGGGCGAATATAATCTGGTAGCGGTTGACAAGGTCAAACATATGGGCAAATACTCCACAGCCAAAACATATGGTGAGAATGATAGACCAGGCACCGTCTTATCACAGTTACTTAGGAAACACAGGGAAGCGATACAAACGGTAGAGGTTTGATCAGCTGAGGGGAAGATTTTGTCTGACGTTACAGAGGTTGCAGACAGATTCTGTAAATATTATTCTGAATTATACACCTCTCGAAATACTACCACGGATGATGATATAATTGATTATCTGGCACACATACAACTACCGTGGCTCTCGAACACTCACAGGGAATTCCTTATGAGACCTATAGAAAAAGACGAAATTCTCCTAGCATTATCTAGCATGTGTGCGGGGAGTGCCCCTGGGTCCGACGGCCTCACGGTTGCATTCTATATGGCATTCATAGATTTACTGCTCCCACAGCTAGTGACACTGTTTGGCGACATGTGTGTTACAGGGACTATACCACCCTCTATGTCGGAAGCTGTGATTGTGGCCCTTCTCAAGCCCGGTAGGCCCTCGGAGGAATGTGCCTCATATCGCCCTCTATCCCTGCTCAACATGGACACGAAGTTGTTCACAAAAATCCTCACTAATCGACTGGTTCCTCTAGTCCCAATTTTAGTAGCACCGGAACAAGCGGGGTTTGTTCCTGGTAGTAATTTGACTTATAACCTGCGTACTGTCTTTGGTGCTCCGCAACATATTAAACCAGAGACACCGGCTGTAGCAGTCTTTCTAGACATAGAGAAGGCATTTGATTCTGTAGAATGGCCATTTATGATACAAGTATTGACTAGGATGGGAGTGGGTCCAGTTTTTCTCCAGCTATTGGGCACCCTTTATAGCAGGCCCATGGCTAGAATAAAAATCAGGAACATAGTCTCAGATTTAATATGCATTTCCAGGGGCACAAGACAGGGCTGCCCATTATCTCCTTTACTTTACGCTATAGTGGCAGAACCCCTAGCCTGTGCTTTAAGGGAATATCATCAGAATCGGGGTATATGCTTTCCACGTTACAAAATTATAGTGTCCACATACGCTGATGACACTCTCCTCTATATGAGGCACCCAGAATCCAACCTGTCTGCAGTACTCCGTGAGGTAGTGCGCTTCAGTGTACTCTCCGGATTACATGTCAATTGGCCGAAGTCCATTGTCTTTCCACTTACACCTACCACTACTCGCTGCGATCTAGACTACCCTCTCTTATGGACCACAGACACGGTACGTTATTTGGGTATTAAAATACATACGGACTCTGAGACGGTGTTCAGGGAAAATTATGGGACGGCCATTAGCAGATTAGAGGATGATGTCGAGAGATGGATTAAGCTCCCACTGTCCTTGCTAGGTAGGATATATATCATGAAAATGGTGGTATTGCCGCGACTACTATTTTTATTCACCAATATACCTATGGTTCTCCCACGTATCTTCTTCAACCGCCTCAATACCCTGATGGTTAGACTAGCATGGGCCGGTAAGCAACTGCGTGTTAAGTGGCGAATACTGGTCCTACCTTACTACATGGATGGTCTGAGTGCCCCAGATTTCGATCTCTATTACAGAGCTGCACAATGCGCGCAGGCTTTCTATTGGATACATGGCCCCCCGGACATACCACATCTTCGTATTGAAGTGGCGGCCCCGCTCCCACTACCTGCAATGCTATTTCAGGCTGCAGACCGGCGGACATGCATCCTGGATTCGAATAATACCACAACGCATGCCTGGCACTACTTACTGCAGCAACAGGCGGGAGCGCTACTGTATTCACCGAAAGTCTTATTAGAATGGTGCATGTGGCTAACACCTTGCCAGGAGAGGGGGTCACACTAGCGCTGAACACCTTGGGTGTCCACACAGTTGGGGAACTGTTTGATGGAGGAGTAACTAAAACCTGGAATGATTTTAGCACCAATGAATCAACACCTACCACCTTGATGCAATTCCAATTTCATAGAATTCGGAATGCGCTGAGAGAGCTCCTAGGGGAAGAGTATCACGAGCCACCGGAGCTATTGGCTTTAACACACATCATACGAGCAACATCCCCCAAGCGTATGGTAGTCAATATTTACAATACATCAATGGCATGCAGAGCGAATCATTGCACGAAGGCTCGTTTGGGATGGCAGCGAGATTTTAATATAGAAATTGCCAACGCTATGTGGATCTACTGCTGCACTAGCACCAAGAGGATCTCACTTAACGGCAGGCATAGACAGGTACATTTTAAATACCTAAACAGGGTGTATTATACACTTGAGAGGTTGTATTGATACGGATTAAGGGATAACAATAAATGTGATCGCTGCCATGCACAATTGGCCGACTTCCTTCATTTGGCATGGACTTGCCCTGGTATTGCGGCCTTTTGGGTCTCAGTATTTAGTGAATTAGGTCAAATAATTAAGCAAACCCTAGAACCTGACACAACACTGGCATTATTGGGTTATTCTAAATCAATTCCCAAAGGAGTCCGCCGACTGGTGGATATGGGATTGTTGATGGTGAAACGAAGGGTAGCAATCAACTGGTCTCACGGTCCACTCCCTATGATTTCTCAGTGGAAGAAAGACATGACATACTGCAGCACGCAGACAGAACTCTTCAGTGACCTACTCCCTCCGCGCAACAGGCCCAAACATTTCTGGGAATTATTCAATACTTACCAACACACTTCAACCGGCAGCAACACCGTAATATCTGATTAACCCCAGATGTCGTATGCTAACTGTGTTGATGTCATTATCCTTTGCATTATGTATGGTCTTGTCTAGGTCTTCCTACACACCATGATGGTTCGAGTACAGGACTAATAGTAGGACGTGCAAGAATGTGTGTGCGCTCATGGGAATACTATGCTTATGATTGTGTTTCCTAGATCACTGCACTGTCATCAACTGTTGCCATTGATCATATGTTAACAAGGTGTATTAAGTGTAGTGTACTATTGCATTGATGAGTCTCTCTGTAAACTGTTCTAAGAAAAACAATAAAAATATTTTTTTTTTGAAAGGCCAAAACCCTTACCACCCACTGCGTCTGATATAATCTGTACATCCCACCCATGTCTTCCTCCCGTGCAAGTGGAATCCTATTGAAGCCTGCAAAAATGCCCTCCACATTCTCAAGTCCTCTTTCACACCTTCTGAAAGTCGCACATGATGGTGAGGCGGTCTTTGACCTGCCAGTGCCCTACCCAATCTCCTGCAAAAAGTTCTCCCTACTCTCACTACCCCACATGCAAAATTAAGATGTCCTAGCAGGACCTGTATGTTCTTGACTGTCACTTTTTCCCGAACTAGCATCTCATTGAGCAATTCCAACATCTTTTGTTTTTTCTCCTCTGGAAAGCTCTCCTGCATTATCGTGGAATTATCCCATTGAAATGGATACCCAGAAGATCCCAATCATCTAGATGGACTGCAAGCAAACGGAAAGCTGATTTTATGTCACATTTTGCCATTTGTGCCGTTGCGCCCGCTGTCACTACCAGTGACTTGGCCCCGTCAACTGATGAATATGAGACTGTAGCTTCTTTCTTGTCAATGAAATCATTCACTGAGCTCCCTTCTGGCCATGACAAGTGTTGAATAAGTCAGGACTGACCTGCTTCCTTATTTGGCACTACCCAAACGGGTTACACAATCAAATTGTCTAGGGGCCAATCCGTGAAGGTGCCCTCCAACCTCCCCTCCCTCACTTCGTTATCTAATTTTTCCTGCACTATTTGTGTATGCTCCCTTGCTGACTGCAGATTCTCTGCCCACCTTCTGTGCCTCGGTCCCCCATACCCTAATCTAAAACCCGATCTGAAGCCCTCCCTCAACACTTCTGCAGCATTCTGGTTGTCATAACCCTGTAAGGCTGCCTCCAACTTTTCTGACTTAACTGGCATATGAGCCCTTTGGCCCAGCCCCCTGAAGTACCCTCGTCCCCACGCTCCTGCGAAGTGTTGTTGCTGATGCCTCCCTGCTGCCACTGCTGACCTCCCTGCTGGTGACCCCCCCTTGCCCCAAAACATTTAACCAATGTATGCCTACCCCTGCACTTCGAGCACTCGTGTTGAAATTTACAGAATACCCGAGTGCACAAACCTTTGTTTAAGTCCCAACAGGACCCTCCAGACACTGTCTGTCCTCTTCCAGTACCTCCCTCCCTGGGTGGGCTTCCCCTGAAAGGGCTAGTACACTATTGGGAGCCCACTGGCAGTGAAAATTGTCTTGCCTGCTCTGGACGCCCCCATCGTGTGCTGCCATAAGTCTGTATCCAGTTCACATTTCGCTTCGGGATCTCAAGCCATGCGTACTCTAAATTCCTCATCGTATTGCGCCTATGCATACCCAACCCCTGTACACTACACTTTCTGAATAGCATCCATTTATTTGAAAAGGGCCACGCAGTGCTCCGGATATTTTTTGCAGTAAACGCTTGCGTGTATGAAAAAGGCAGCTGTTTAGTTCTCCAAGGTCAGAGGAACCCCCAGTTGCTAGGCCTGTTCATACTCCTCTTCTTTAGACCCTTCCTTCGCATGCACCTCCCTATGCAAAAGTTTGAGCATTTCAACATACTCTCCCTTCCATTTGCGTTCTTTAGTCGCCAGCATAAAATGTGCTCCCAGTGGTTCAGTTACTCCCATATAAACAAGCTTTTTATTCTTCAATTCTTTACTCTCCACTTTATCTTTTTTCTCAGCAGTTGTTTCCTCCCCTTTATCGGCTTTCCCGCGCTTTTATTATCCTCAGTCTTGGTCGTGCCCATCTTACCATTGTCTTCAGTGCCCACGCCAATATCTAGCACATACTTACCCCTCCGCAACCTACCCTCCTCCCCCTCCTGTCCTCTTCCCCCTCCGTCCCAATTGAGAACATCGTTGGCTTCCCCCCTTCCATTGTGCTTTACCTGGCTCTAAGGAGGGTGTCTTTGTTGCCGCAGTCCCCTCGCCATTGACCCGTGGTCTGTACCGACTTTGTTGGCCTCCCCGCAGGCTACGACGCCCGTGGTGTAACCTGTAAAATACTATGAGACTTCTTTCTCTGTCCCCCCCCCCTTCTTCTTCTTCTTTCCCCAAATCGCCTTTCCAAGGCTTTCCTCGTCAAAGTCTAACTCTTAGCGCCATTCGCGAATCTCCCCTTGCTGGCCCCTAGTCGGCCCTCGACTCCATGCCTCGGGGGTGCTGAATGCACCCGCTGGTATTCCTGCGGTCCTGTGGTCCTGCGGACCGCTGAGGTCCGTCGGGTGTTAGAGACAGCGAGACCGCTCAAGGCCTACATATGCCGGCCACGTCGGGGTCCCCCTCAGGAAACAGGCATGCCGCTCGAGGCTCCACCCTCCCTTCTCCTCGGCACCATTGAGCAGCTCCCACCTCTGCCAAGTACGCACCTCGATGTTGGTCCTCCACCTGAAACATAAACGACTGGTCTGGTGAGCTGGGCCGAAGCAACCCATCCCCTAGCTCCCTTCTTCTCTTCCTACCTACCCCAAAATACTCTCTGCCCACCGACTTCCTACCCTGAACAAATTATCCACCTCCCGGTCACTGTTCCACCCCCCTCTCCCTCACTCCATTCCTGCCCAGCTGTCACGCCTGCATACAACTGGCCCTGCCCTGCCCCTTCCCCAGAGGTCCCACTACTTTGCCATACACTTCCCTTCTTTATACCTCCCTGCCCCCTTTCTTCTGCGTTATACCCTTTTCTTTCAACCCAACCGATCCTCCCTGCTCCAAATATGCGTCTACCTGCCCCAACCTATTGAGATCCCTCACCTCCTCATTCCAAGGGGTGAAGATATCTTATCCCTCCCATGTATGGCTGCCCCCTGCTGGCTCCAACTCCCCTGGGAATTCTTCCCCCTCCCCCTCTGACTCGATAAGGACCTGTACACTGCCCCTCAGCCCTGAATCTTCCCTACTCTTCTCCCCAGGGGTCCCCCTCTACCCCCCAGTGTAATCCTCCTGCCTCTGCTGGTCCCAACCGAGGGCCAGCTCATCCCCTGACACTTCCAAAACCTCCCCTGGTCCCTCCCCACCCCCAACTCCTGTTCCTACCAAGCCTAGGCCCCCTGCTCCTTTTCTCGCAGTACTACTGCCTCGCTCCACCCCCTCCCCTCTCCCTCCTCCCTGCCTCCTCCCTTACACCCAGTCCTGCTGCTCCAGGGGCCTCAGGCTCACTCGGCCCCTTCCCCATAGCAGACAGGACTTCATTATGCCTTTCTGCCGGTGGAGCGCCTGACGCGCTCCTCTGGCCTACACGGGCCCTGCCCCCACACGCCCTTGCTGGAGCCTCAGAACGCACCTGAGGCTCCGGCGTGCCAGAAGACTCAGGGGGCGCTCTCCGAGCATAGGAGCGGCACCAAGAACTCACCGCCCTGATTTTTGCCTGCTTCGGGTATGTGCAGGCCGTGACGTTGGCCCCCACTCCAGCTGAGGAGCGCCCCAGCGGGCTCGAAGCCCCAGCCGCCTCCGACATCAATAGATCCAGACGCCCTGCTCCACTCAGCAGGCAGACTGCTTCCAGAACCCGGTAATCCTGCATTCTTATAAGTTACCTAAACCTGCAAAAAACTGCCACTACAAAAAGTTTTTACAGCTACACTACCATGCTCCCAGCCACCAGGTCACCAAACCTAAAATGGTGGCTGGGAGCACCCCACGCAAGCCCTTATGTAAATTGGGCTCTACTTGGGCTACAACTTGCCCCAGCCCAAAACGACAAAATGGCTGTTATTCGGCCAGCCCCGCCTCTCCCAATCTGTCCGAGGGACAGACCTCACTGTGTTCGGCTGCCCCCCAAAACCCTCTTCTGAAGTCAGAAGATACCACACACATTTATTTTTTCCAACTACGCTCACGATGCTGCCTAAGCCAGCCTGGTACGGATCCATCAAAGTAAGATCTTTTTACAAAATGAAATATACTACACGTTATGATTTCATTACTTTTTCCTTATCAGTAAGATATGTATTTTCACATTTTGAAATGAACAGACCAAGATGGCCACTTATATTTCTTTACCCGCGATCATGTGACCTGTCTGACATCGGGGAGTAATCCAACGAATGAAGCATCTCGGTATGGGCCCACTACACAAACACTTTTATTCAAAATGCAGCACACCACAACTTGTGTTTTTATTTAACTTTCCATACGAGTAAGACATGTATTCCTACATTTCTGACCAGACCAAGATAGCCACACTATTTTTGCCCACAATCACCTGACTGATGCAAACCAGAAAGTGATCCAACTAACAAGGCACACCTGGTGAAAATCTTACATTCAAACAGAGCCTCCCAGGGCCGTACACACTACCTCCAGACTGGCAGAGGGGTAGCTAATGAGCACGACTCCACGTCAGATCATGTAAGTACAGTGACAGTTAATGAACACTTGGGCTGCACACCTTGCGTCTAACACGGATGCTAGCACATTCATCTTAAAATTGTGCTTAATCCTTTAGTTTCTAACCGCAGTTGTTACACGGTTCTCTGCCTTTCTCTATGATGCTAGGAACGAAACAGCACCAGGGTAAGAATTATTCCCACTCCAACTTTGGGAGGCTCCACTTGTCTTGGCCATTAATCACCAAGTTACCAATGATATGTTTGTCTGTCCTGGTCTGTTTATACGCGGCAGTTTACTATCACTAACTCACTTGCCTGACATGCTGCATTCTACTGCCTTCATTGATTCATTATAAAGTGACGATTGCACTTCGAGCCCTCTTGAAATACGTAATGTGATTACCATATCTTATCAGCATCTGTCTGGGCCCAGTAACACACGTATAATTGCCTAAAACGTACCTGCATCTTTTAAGGAGGTTTTCTGGCAAAGAAGCCTGCATACATATTTTATTTGTCAAAACCTCTCTAAAAGATATCTTTATCTCATTAAGGGACCTCACAATCAGGTACAGTTTACTTATGAATCTTTCTTGAGATTCTTTAGGTTCTTCCTTTTTCCCAATACACATAAACCCGCCCAGGTGTAGGGTAGGGATTACTCATTCATTTCATTTGGTCCTAAAGAAACACCACAGATCTTTCCTGGACCATGCAGGCGTGAAACATGTTGACCTCTTAATAATTTCATATGGCAAAATTGTCATGGCCTATTACACCCCAATGGCAATTTTTCGCATTCTCGTTTTTAACCCTGCTAAGGGGATTGTATATTACAAATGTTGATGATACTCCTTCAGCAGTTTTAAGTCACTTATTCATACGACTTAAAGAGAAGATGTCTGCCAAAGACCCTCTTGCGTGGCCCGTGTGGCATTGCAGCGCCGGTCCCACGAGGAGCTAAGCCCTAACCTGAAGCTTGACACCCATTTGGGTGTGTGAGGCCTCAATCTTCCAATAAGGAAGACCCCCCCTCAACTGGTGGATTTTCCACCTACACTTTTCTTTATTTTTTCTCTCTTTCAATAAGAATAGTTACCCTCATTTTGTAATTATACATTACTGAATGGGAGCATGAATTGTAGATCTTCATCTTGCTCCCAGTCCCCCATCTTTTTGATTAACTCTGTAATTGGTTATCCAGGATTGACATATTTGATTTACTAGTACGTCCCTAGTAAAGTGCACTGTATGTGCCCAGGGCCTGTACTTCAGATGCTACTGATGGGCCTGCAGCACTGATTGTGCCACTCACATAAGTAGCCCTGCAAACATGTCTCAGACCTGCAGTGTCTGTGTGGGCAGTTTTAAACTGCCATGTCGACCTGGAAGGTTCATCCACTTGCGAGGCCCACACCTGCATGTAAGGCACCCCTAAGGTAGGCCCAAGGTAGCCCCATGGGCAGAGTGCAGTTTATTTGAAAGGTAGGGCACATACTGGCGTGTTTTACATGTCCTAATAGTGAAATACTGATAATTTTGTTTTTCACTATTGCAAGGACTATCTCTTCCTTAGATTATCATTGGAGCTGCCCTGTAACTTCTTACAAGTGTAACTTCCAATTGGGAAGAGATGGATATTTGGAGTTTGGGGTCCCTGAACTCACAATTTACAAATACATATTTTAGTGAAGTTGTTTTTTACATTGTGTGTTTGAAAATGCTACTTTTAAAAAGTGGAAATTTTCTTGCTTAACCGTTCTGTGCCTTTGTCTGCTTGTGGAATCCACATCTGGGTTAGGATGACAGTTGGGCTCTTGTACATTCACTCTGGACAGTCACAAAGGGAGCTGAGGTATGCCCTGCATATCCTGATGGCCCATCCCCAGGCTGATGTGCTATCCTGAGCTAGAGTGGTGGGAGGATTTGTCACTGACACCTGAATGGGGCTGTGCCTGTCCTCACACAAAACTGTCTCCACCCCCGTAGTGTATCTGGAGCCAGATCAGAGGGGAAAAGCAGGGTCTTGCGCACTAGAAAGACTTTCCTTTGAAGTATGCCTACTTCACGGGTGGAAAGGAGTATAAGTATTGGATCTTTGACTCCCCAAAATCGGAACACTTCTGGACTAAGAGGACATTCTGCCAGGAAGAAGAGCTGGATGCTGTAGGAGGAGACTGGCCCTCTGCCTGTTGCTTTGTGTGCTGACCTGCTGCTTGCTGATTTTGTCCTGGGAGTTAAAGAACTAGACTTTGCTTTCTACATTCTGCTTGCCAAGGTTCTCCAAGGGCTTGTGTGTGCTTGCCTCCTGTTAAGATGTCTCAGGGCCACCAAAGACTTCATCTGCAGCCCCTGATCTCCTCTGCTGGGAGTTCTGACATGTGGTTCTGGGCAATTCCAGTTCTGGGCCCTTGGAGAGAGCTTGGCTGCTAAGAAGCAAGAAAATACACGCATCAACTTTCAGCGCCTGGTTTTCTGATGTAGCACCGCCATGAGGTTGAAAAACCAATGCATCGCTGCTGTGCAGCTGAAGAATCGACACAGCGCCTGCCATGTGGCGGAAAGATCCCCGCAACCTGAGTCCTGAGCACCACATCACCAATGTCTGTGGCGCATGCTCCGACTCCGGCCCTGCTATGCAGCTGAAGAAATCGATGCATCACCTACTTTGCAGCTGTGAAATTGATGCAGCACCTGTTCCGCCGCTGCAGCAACACAGCACATCTGGATTCTTGACGCATTGCTCTTGGGTGCCAAGTTCATCATCGACATTGCGCTGCAGTAAGGGACTGTGTCCAGATATCGAAGCATCACCTCCCATCACAGTAAGGAACTGATACGTTATCTCTCCTGACAGTAAGAAATAGACACAGAATCTCCCCTGCGCTGCAGTAACGAACCAACACATCACCTCACCTGGCAGTAAGGAACCGACGCATCACCTCCCCTGGGAGTAAGAAACTGACACATCGCCTTACTTTTCCAGCACCTCACCTCCCCTGTGCCTGTTTTCATCTTTGATTTTGATGCATCCCAGGTACTTTGTGCTAAAAGTGTCTCATCCATAAATTCCTATGGACTGAACTGATTTTAACATTTTAAAAGTGATATGTTTACATGTGTATGCTGGATGTTTGTCGTTTTGATCTTGTTTTATTCAGATAAATATTGGTTACTTTTTCTAAACTGGTGTGGTAACCATTAGTTATGTTTCTACTGTGTTATTGTGTGTGTTTGTACAAATGCTTTACACATTGCCTCTGAGATAAGCCTGACTTCTCATGCCAAGCTACCAAGGGGTGAGCAGGGGTTATCTTAGCAGTGTGACTCCCTTACCGTGATTAAAATAAGAGTATCTACCTGGACAGGGTCCAAATCTTTGCCAACTAGAGACCCCCATTTCTAACACTCTTGGCCATTGCCACTCAACAGGTAGAGCAATGATTTGTGATCTGTAAATAAATCAAAATGAGTGGGAACCCAGTCTCAAAGCTTTTCACTGGCCAAAAGCATGCCAATGCCTGCCGCTCAATGGTGCTGTAATTGGCTTTTGCACTACTGAGACACCGAGAGACAAAGGCAATGGTGTTTTCTTTGTTCTGACATTACTGTGAAAACACAGCCCCCAATCAAACCTGAATGGCATCAAGAGTTATGATATACTTTCTGCCTCCTACAAATGGAGTTAAAGCTGGAGCTCAAATAATGGGATTCTAAACTTTCTGAAAAGCTTCTTGCACATCATCAGACCAGATAGTCTTCACTCCTTTCTTGAGTAAATTCCTCAAAGGCAGCACAATTAAGGCATAACCTTTCACAAACCTTGAATAGTATTCACTTAGCCTGAAAAAGGAGCAAAGTGTGTCTTTGTCATTGGGTGGATGTGCATCTCAATTAACATTTTGGAGAGATTCCAATGGAAGTGATATAGTGTCCTACGTGGTGAATGTTTTCTGAAATAAATTATCATTTATCTGTGGGAAGAGTGATACCAAACTCTTTAAATGTATTGAAAACTGTTTCAATAGAGGGTGATTATGTTCAGGTAAACATTTTGCAAATATCAGCACCTCATCTTGAAACTCTCACCTTCCAATTTGTTATCCATGAGGTGCTGAAAAACGCTAGCTGCTGAATCCAATCTTAAAGTACGTCTACAAAACGTAAGTGCTCTGAAAGGAGTTACAAAGGTGGTTAACTCTTGGCACCTATCATTTATTGGGATCTGGTGGTAAGCTGATTTGAGATCCAAAAGTGTTAAAAATGTAGAGTCTACAATGTTGGCAAGTAAGTATTGAACCTTGGGCAGAGGATGGCAATCAACAACAATGCTCCTGTTGAGACTGTGCACAACAGCACAGACTGTGCAGATCAGCACGCAGATCAGCTCACCATCCCTTTTGTGCACAGTTACACTGGGACTTACCTATTCAGAGGAGTCAGTGAGTTTTCACATGTCATCTCCAGCTAACTTCTCTAATAGGTTTTTCAATTCAGTTCTTAACACTTAAGGGAACAGGTCTAGCTTTGTGTGTAACAGGGATAGCATGCCTCTTCAACTTAACTGTGTGCACGTATTTCTGAATTAGTCCAATCTTACCAGAAAACATGTCAGGAAATCTTTTAACAATATCTTCAGCGGGATTAAAATCATCAGTAGTGATTAAAGATACATTTGCAACCCTGAATGGTGGATTAGCACCAGGCATAAGCATTCGACCAGGTTTTGCAAGGTCCTGCCAGCCAACTATATTTCTGCGCTTGACCACAAGGTAGAGTTTAGTTGACAATTGACCTGCAAAGACAGGACACAGTGTCTATGAAGAACCCAACCATATTGATATCCTGATCACCATAAACTTTAGTATGTATGTTTTGTGTGCTCAGGATAACATTAGACTCCCTCTTAAAATAAGGTATCAGATATGATATTAATAGGTGCACCAGAGTCATACATCATATTATAAGTTATTTCGGAACCTAGAGTTACCTGACATAAAGGTTCCTTAATTTTGTAAGCAGACAAGGAGTCAATCTCCAGATTCAGGACTATATTTGATAGATCCACAAGGCAGCCCCTTCATTTAAGTCAACACTGTGTACTTTAACTTGATGTTTACCAGATCTGCAAACATTGTGATAGTGACCTAACCTTTTGCATTTATTGTATCATTTACCTACTGCTGGACAGTGCACATAATTCTTTAGATGGGATTTAGATCCACACCTGAAACAAAAAGTGTTAGTATTATGTTGAACATTCTTAATGACTTTGGCCTTAATTTGTACAGCATCAACATGAACAGAGTACCCCACAGCATTAACAATTGGAGAAGATGTCTGAATGAATTCCTGAGCCATCATGTGACTGGAGATTATTGAACATTCAATGCTTTTAGCCAGATAACAACCTCTGATAATGGAGGGCCTCTGAACCTATCAGTCTTTCTTGTCTCTTTTTTTAAAACAGCTATACACAAATTTATCTTGAATGTATATGTCAATGGACACTTCAAAATTGCATGCAGCAGCTAATTCCCTTAAAGCGGATTACGACTTCTTCAACAGCTTCATCAGTTGTTTGTTTCTTCTAGAAAAAATTAAATAAATTCAATAGAACTCTAGGTTGTTTGAGAATTTGCCTCTAAGTCTTGTAATCACTTCTGAGTACTTATTAGAATCTCTGGATTGTCTAAATGTGGCAGCCGATGGAGGCAAATTATCAAACACTTGCTGCCCTACATTTCCCAAATGACAAACAAAATAGTAGTCTTTCTTTTTTAGGTTCAAATTCATCCGCTCCAACTGCAATTCAATAGTTCTCAAAAGGTCTTAACCAAGCGTCAAAGGCTTGCCAGAAATTTGGCGAAATGGTGAGATCAGAGGTAAATTGTTACAAGCCATTGAAAACAATTGTTTAAAAAGATGCCACCAATCAATGGAGAGTTGATACAGGTAATGACACAGTTCTGAGACGGCAATACATTTTTCCAAGTTCACTTGAGCCAATTCACACAAAAGCTGTCAAGTTTGAAAAAAAATGTGCTGACACTCTGAAATAGCCAAAGCAATCTCGCACTGGCATTGAAATATGAGCGTATTGGCACATTATCGTTAATTAAAGCAGAAACAGCTTAGAAATGTAAAGTTAGTGCCAGGAGGACATTTGCGCATAGGAAAGCTAAGTATTTACTTGTCGGACAGGCATGTGGACTGAGGAAATTATATCAAGGGTATATATACGAGCATGCTGGCTTGGTGGCTCACCCAGGTTGAGGAAGAAGTAGAGCACACAGAGCTGAAATGAGGATGTGGTGAAGCTGCGCGCGCAAGAGCCCAAAAGTAGAATTGGGCTGTGTGGGCTCCAGGAAGTACAAAAGAAGCACTCACCGGGTGACAGCTTAGACGGATGAAATGATACAGATGATAGCTTGAGTTATCCGAGTAAGCTGTAGGTTCCAAATTCTCACATTTCTTGATAAATCGATGCCAAATGTAACATAGACTTAGGGAGCCAAGCAGAGATAAGTACAGAGTTTATTTTGTGAAGTTAAAGGTAATAAATACGGAGCCCAAATGCAGCCTGTCCTCATGCATCAGACACCCAAGGAAGACTGAGCAAACAATGCAGGACAGCAGCGTGGACCGTAACGCAGTAACTTAAAAAGAAACACAGCAACCGGAATACATTTACTTTTGACAAGTGAGCTTACTCCGCAAAGCAGGAGCTCACTCGCTCATTACAAGTTCTTAAAAGTACCGCACACTCCATACATTACTGCAATGTCTTATGTTACAACATGGCCTCATCAAGAAGAGATGAGTATTAAATTTGACCCTAGAGAGGATCCTCCAGTTAGAAATATTTGTGTGCCCATGCCATAACAAAATCGCCACTAATGAACTAGTCAGATGTTATGGGTAAGCTATATGTGGACTACAATCTGACACCTGGAACAACATTATAGTCTGTTAAATCAAACATAAAGTTTTTGTACATCTCACTTCCTGAACTTACATATTGTAATTGTATTTAAATAGCGCTTACTAGCCCTGATGAGGTGTTGGAGCACTTTATGCCAGGCAGCATGCTGCTTTGGAACCCAAGGATCAGTGCTTAGCACAGTATTATTGGTTATTGCTGGCTCCTGGAATTGTTCTTGTGTGCCCAAGCAAACCTTTTTATGCATTCACTCAAGCTTCTTTGTGGTGGATGAAATAATTAGTGGTGGAGGGAGATTTGCGAGCTCATGCACATGGTTGATGAGATTAACAGGTAAACTAGAAAACAAATTAGGTATTTTGGGTTGGAGGGGCATGCTTTCAAAGGAAAGAGGTGTTGTGTCCTTATAAATGAGTTATGCGCAATTTGCAGACATGCAATAGTAACGATTAGGGCAAACAATCACGTGACAGCAGGTTATGCTGATAGAGAAGAGGCATGTAGAGAATAAAAGGGAAGGATAGGACCACTTTAAAGAAAAATGGACAAGTGACATTCAGACGTTTTAATTAAAGGACAGTTTTTCATGCCGGATGGCAGGGATACAGCAAATATTTTTGAGATGTATGCAGCTTGAGGATGCAAGACTGGAGAAAGAAACAACATTATTTACATGTGCAGATTGTGGTATATTAATTATTTTTATACGCACTAGAATCCGGTAAACAGTCTTTCCACTACTGGACTAATGCTAGACTATCACCCCAGCCAGGTCAGCTGTTTTGCGCAAGGGTCAGAAGCAAAATGTAATGGCTGGTTATACATGTCACGAAATATCAAGAGCTTTGGGCTACACTCAAAGGAAGTACTAACCTCAAGATCATAGCAATGTGAGAAAATACATGGACAATTAATGTATACATTGAAAAGGGGATTCTGCCAGTGTTGGAGTGGGCATCTTTTAATGTTCATCCTCATGTTTTGTTCATTGTATTCATTACAAAGAAGATCAGGATCTATTTGGATGCCTCTAGTTTGTATCAGCACAAGATGGAGGTCAAGGACAGGTTCCCAGACAGTGGAAATGTATTGCCTGCATTCCAGTTGGATGGTGGAGATGCAAACACGGGCGTGAGGAAGACCGTGCCTCGACTTCCTTTACAAATGTATTTCTCTTGCTTGAGTAGATATTATTGTAAAACATTATCCTGAATTCTCTTTTTTTAAATCATTTACTACAAAGCATTTTCAAGCTGAAAGATAAATACGGCCAATTTTTATGTGCTCAATCAAGATCAGCAATAAGAATTATAACCTTGGTTTTGCCATCAGTATATTTTGTGGTGCAGTTTCAGAAGTATAGCTGGCATTGTATTTAAAAGCAAAAAAAGCAAAATGCATTCAAAGAAAGAAGGCACCATTGCAACAAACTAGTTACTTTCAGTCTTAGTAGGCTTAAAATATACAATTTAAATATATTATTATCTCAATTTGAGCTATTATGTTTCTCTCTATCACCTTGACTATGAAAAATATAGGCCTTCCAAACGATGAGGGCTAAGGTGCACAAGAGCTCAACTTGCAAGATGAGCGAGACCCAGACACTATATTTATGATAATAGCAAAAAGGCATCTCTGAAAATTGTTCTCAGGAGACAATTCACCATAATAAAAATTTGTTATAAATGTAATATACATTTACTCTCTTAAACTAAGCACTGGACCCAGCAATAAATCAAATAATAATCCTCTACCCAAAATAATACCTTTAACAGTTTCTGAAAGCTTAGTTGCACCATTTGAGCATAGTTTGAGATTATGAAACCTAACTGGGATCTTCCTGTCATTTAAACCCATGAGCTTTTCCTAATATAATGGTAACTATAACCCGTAACCCAATGCACATCTTCCTTTGTAAACTTTTTGTGACAGACATGATGCACTGGTCAGACCCACAACATGATCATGGGTGTCTGATTATTTTTTAGTAAACTTCACACCATCAGGATTATAAATATTTTATCCAGTAGGGCACTGTCTGGAAAAGTAGGACTTAAGCTTAGCAAATACAGAAATCCCATTGATAGATAAAAATATGAACCCAGCCTTTGTTCTTTAATGGTGCTTAAAACAAAAGTACTCTGGAATTTTCTGTGTTTCTCTATTTTGCATGCTGGCATCTAGAAAATGCAGTAGAGTACCTTCAAGGATCCCAAACTCTCCTGCACACAATAGCAGCCTGATTTCGGAAACGAACACTTGACTGACAATTTTGGTAACATCAGAAGAATAGGTCACAAGAGTTAACAATAATGCATGTGTGAAGTCATCCCCGCTAAATAAAAGGCAAATGTCAGAACCTGCAAAATAATAATAATTAGATATAAAAGGTGTAAATAATGTTATGTGAAGGGGAAATACAATTTTATTTCCAGCAGAGAAAGAAAGCTAGCTTAGTGATGTATGCAATCACTGCAGAGACAGGCCCCTTACATTTAAAGAAGAAAAGTATCTCCCTCCCTGAAATTTTATCTCCGAACAGCAGTTGTTCAGATGGGCACAGATGTTGCCCTGATAGTCATGAGCTAGACTGGCATATTTGAAGGTGCTCTCATGTATCATAGAAGTGTGCTAGTGTTAGACCTGACAGCCTTAGGCTGGTCTTCCCCCAACTTTTTGCCTACCTCCCTCCCTCTATTTCTGACCTCGTTTTTGCTGGCTTTAAGACTCTCTGCACATTACCACTGGTAACCAGTGCTAAAGTGTTTGTGCTCTCTACCCTAACATAGTAATATTGGCATATCCTCAATTGGTATATTTAATTTACTAATACGTCCCTAGTAAAGTGCATTACATGTGTTCAGGGCCTGTAAATTAAATGCTACTAGTGGGCCTGCAGCACTCCTTGTGCCACCCACTGAAGTAGCCATGTAACCATGGCTCCGGCCTCCCTTTGCAGAGCCTGTATGTGCAGTTTTACAATGCCACTTAGACCTGGCTAGATAAATCTCTTGCCACAACTAAATCTTCCCTTTTTATGCTTATAAAGGGTAGGACATTTCTAACCCACAGGGCATTATGCTGTGTATGTAAATGGCAAGTTGTATATGTATCTGTTTTATAAGTTTTTAATATGCATATGTTTTATGTGTTTTATATGTATTGGTGATGAAAAACTCCCAATTTCTTTTTTCACAACTGCAAGGCCCATCTCTCCCGTAGGAAAACATTGGGATTCCCAATTGTGAAGAGATAGACTTTTCATGTTTGATGTCACTGGACTCCAAATTTAAAATCACAACTTATAGTGAAGTTAGATTTTAAACTAAAGTTTGGCAAATGCCACTTTTAGAAAGTTGAATAAACAATAAGTGAATTGCAGCTGGAATGCACTCAAAAGATACTGATTTGAACAATTAAACCACTTGTACAAAATTGAATAAAAATAATGTGTGCACCAAGGAAGGGGCTCTGCGGGCCACTTAATTCGAAATGAAAAGAAAAGAACCCAGAATTGTATCCAGGAATGCCTAGTGCACTACGAACAAGTCATTAAAAAGTGTACTCAAAGTTATCAAAAACAATTATTTGTAATGTAAATGTCTCTTATTATAAACAACAGTTGACCAAATATATGACGATGGATCCAAAGTTGCAAATAAAATCTTCAAACTGAAGGTTAATAAGGATCTGCTTTTATTCTTGATCGTTGCAGATGAAAGTATAATGCAGGGTTGCAAACAATCCAGTTTGTAATCATCGTGAAAAACAGCATATTTACATAAACTTCACATATCCCAATGTATTTCGGGCTTTTCCATAAGCCCTTCGTCAGGGGATTCTGCAATTTTAGCAATAAACTAAAGTCAATACCAAATATAATGTAAGAAAACATGATTCATACTGTGCCATGATATTGACCTCAAAACTGGTGCAGACATGAAAAATGTGCTAAAATTAAGAAAGAAAGTAAAAGTCTCCGGAAACGTAAGTGCACAAGTGCCCATGAATAGAAAACAATAGAAAACAATACGAATGGAAAAATAACCGAACGCTGTGATAGAAACCGAATGAAGCAGGTGAAAAAATGAAAGTGACAGAGACAGCGTACCTCTTATGCTCGAGTAAATCCACTACGAGCAAAATTGAAAGCCGACACAAACTAAAAAACAATCTGTGAAGAAACACACTTTTGTTACTTTATGTTCATTGATAGATTCCGGTTTTTCACATATTCTTTCAGATGTTGACCTCTAAGACGTTAAACTACCGATTGTGTGATAACGTCTCTAACCCACGAGGTAAGCATCGGCGCTTGGTGATCATTTTTGTCATCACTTTTTTGTCCTTCAAACCACATTCTAAGTATTCTGTTTCTTCACAGATTGTTTTTTAGTTTAGACTTTTACGTTTTTTCTTAATTTTAGCACATTTTTCATGTCTCCACCAGTTTTGAGGTCATAATCATGGCACAGTATGAATCACAATGATCGATTTTTCTTCACTCCCACCCTCCACTTAGCCCTGATGTTGTTTGATGTTTCTCATGTTTTCATACATTATATTTGGTATTGACTTTAGTTTATTGCTAAAATTGCAGATTCCCCTGACGAAGGGCTTATGGAAAAGCTCGAAATACATTGGGATATGTGAAGTTTATGTAAATACGCTGTTTTTCACGCTGATTACAAGCTCTATTGTTTGCAACCCTGCATTATACTTTTATCTGCAACGATCAATAATAAAAGCAGATCCTTATTAACCTTCAGTTTGAAGATTTTATTTGCAACTTTGGCTCCATCGTCGTATATTTGGTCAACTGTTGTTTATAATAAGAGACATTTACATTACAAATAATTGTTTTTGATAACTTTGAGTACACTTTTTAGTGACTACTTCGTAGTGCACTAGGCATTCCTGGATACACTTCTGGGTTCTTTTCTTTTCACTTTTAGAAAGTTGGCATTTACTTACTTTTGCCATTTGGTGCCTGCTGCCTGCATCTGATCAATCTGGGCTGGGTAATAGCTGGGCTTTGGGTATTCCCTGTAAACAGCCACACACAAAGGAAGCTGAGGTGTGTCTTGATGGGCCTTCCAGTGAGATGGAAGGAAGAAGCTGGGCACAGCCTCATGCTTACACCTAAATTGGCTACACACAAAGAGCTGCATACCCCCTGTAGGACCTGGCCTTTTTGGCTAAAGTTCCCTAAAACATTTTGCTTTCCCCCTAGACCGTTTTCCTGACATAGAGTTGCCAATTTAGATGCTTTGGGTACTTTGCCACTGCTGATCAGTGTCAAAGTACAAGTGTTCCCTGTGTAAAGTGTAATGGCAATTGGTTGCCCATGATTGGTATGTTTGCCTTACTAGTAAAGTCCCTAGTGATGTGCACTGTGTGTGCCAGGGCTAGTAATGCAAAGGTGCGCGGAGAAGGGAACTCAGGCCTGCAGTGTAGTGCCTGCGCGCAGTTTGCTAAGTTAGCATGTTGTACTGACAAGTGCAACCACTTGCCAGGCCTTACTTTCCCTTTTGCGTACACAGTGGGCACCCCTGTGGACCCAGGTAAACCCTGGGTAGGGTGCAGTTTAAGTAAAAGACAGGACATATACTCAGATGTGTGCTATGTCCTGACAGTGGAAAACACTCCATTTCGTTTTTCACTGGTGAAAGGCCATTCTGCCCATAGGACAGAATGGGGGAGGCTGGGTATTGTGTTTGGTAGCCTAGTTTCCCATAGGTTTAAAATGGAGAGGTGAAGTTTAGTATGTATGAACTCACAGTGTCTTTCTATGAGGGTGGTTTTGTCACTGTGTGTTCAGAAACCACTCTTTTAGAAAGTGGCTGAGTTTTGTGCTGCAAGCATTTCTGTGTGTCTTTGCTGAATGTGGATTGACTGTCTGGATCTGAGAGGTGAGAGGAGCTGGGGGAGGTCTGGGCCTAGGGAGGGGTTGAGATGGCACCAGGCTGACCTGCATCTGGAGAGTAGGCGGAGGAGAAGCCCCGGGAGGTGAAGAGGCCTGGGTTGCTGCTATAAAACAATTGACCTGTCTCCTGCTGAGTGATTAAGGTTCCAGATGCCCAGCATCAAAGGGAGAAAGGTGACACTGGGAGGGAGACACCCAGAACTGATTTAGGCAGGGTCAGGGACCCCTGAGCACAACAAACTTCAAAGACATTTAGGGGCATAACTATGAGAGCTGAGACCCCTGAACGTTGGAATATAAATGGATTGAGACTGAAAAGGCTTGGACCCATTTCGTGGTCAAGAGAAACCTCTGCTAAGGAAAGAACAACTGAAGAGACCGCTGGGGAAAGACCGACCATTGCTTCGTGATCTGGGGCTGGTCTGCAGTTTGCTGTTCTAACCAAGGAAGAGGCTGTTGGGACTTTGCTTCGCGTGCTGGGTCCCCCTGCTTGAAGAAGACTGTGCTTTGTGCCGTGTGTTGTTACCCCGAGGTGAGCTGGCTCCCCGTTTGGAAACACAGGAACATAAAAGTTTCTGGAGAAGTTTCAAGTGACGCGGTGGGTGCGTGTTGTGGCAGCTTGAGACCCTCGGAAGGTGTGCCCTGTGATCTTGGACACACGGAGGTGAAGTGAGACACAGATGCGCTGGGTGCGTGTTGTGGTGCACAGGAGGCGTTGGTGAGGAGTACCTGGTCAACGTGTGCATCGAAGGAGGAGTGGGTCTCGGATGCGCTGGGTGCGTGTCGCGATGCACCGCAGGTGTTGGTGAATAGTGCCTGGTCAGCGTGTGCATCGGGGGTGAAATGAGTCTTGGACACGCAGGGTGCGTGTTGTGGTGCACCACAGGCGTTGGTGAAGAGCACCTGGTCAGCTTGTGCATCGGAGGTGAAAGGAGTCTCGGGCGTGCAGGGTGCGTGTCGTGGTGCACAGGAGGCATTGGTGAGGAGCTACTGGTCAGCGTGTGCATCAGAAGTGGAAAGAGTCTTGAACGCGCAGGGTGCGTGTCGGAGTGCACCTGAGGCGCTGGTGAAGAGCACCTGGTCATCGAGTGCAATGGAGGAGAAGTGAGGCTCGGACACTGTGAGCGTGTCGGGGTGCGGCTGAAGGCGTTGGAGAAGAGCGCCTGGATATCAGGGCACCGGAGTTGGAGTAAGTCTCAGTGAAGCAGTTTGCGTGCTTTGGTGAAACCTGGGACTGTGAAGGTGATCGGCGGATCATCGTGTGCACCGGAAGAAAATGAGTCTCTGCAGCGCGGTGTGCATGTCTTGGTGCCAACTGAGACCGCAGGAAGGCGTGCCGGGTGAACGTGCACTCAGAGTCGACGTGAGGTCCTATCAGCGTTGTGTGTGGGGCTTCATGCCAGAAGAGACCGGGAGGATGCTGTGGTGAACGTGCACTCGGAGTAACATAATCTCAGGGGTGTGGGGTACGTGTGCCTGAGACCTTCCTAACAATCGCGGCCCGAACCAGCAGCCCTGGAGGAGCTGAGCTGCCAGGCCGAGCCGCTGAGGCCCATTGAGAAAGTTCTACACGGAAGGCCCAGTTCGCTGAAGGCGGAGAGGAGAGTGGGGTTTGCGCCCCCAGGGACTGTGGATCACTACCTGGGTGGGGTGCGGGCTCGGAGGGACACTCTCTTAGCCTCTCATTCCTTCTGATGGCGTGAGCCTTTACTTCAGCTCAGATTGGGGCCCGTACTGCTCCAAGGAGTGGATTATTTCTCCCTTGCAAAGTACAGGATTGTAGTGGCCCCCATT
This sequence comes from Triturus cristatus, assembly GCF_964204655.1. Taxonomy (NCBI): domain Eukaryota; kingdom Metazoa; phylum Chordata; class Amphibia; order Caudata; family Salamandridae; genus Triturus; species Triturus cristatus. Next base: position 631,134,613 of record NC_140587.1, read on the forward strand.
GCATTATTTCTCCATTGCAAAGTACATAATTGTAGCTACGCATTGCATTATTCCTTAATTGCAAAGTACATGATTGTAGCGGGGCGCATTGCATTATTTCTTCATTGCCAAGTACGTGATTGGGGCGGGACGCATTGTCTGATTCCTTCATTGTGCAGTACATGATTGTCGCTGTACACATTGCATTATTTCTCCCATTGCAAGGTACCGGGGTGTATCGTTAAGCATTGTATTTTTCCTCCTTTGCCAAGCACAGGATTGTATCGTTATGCAGTGTGCTATTGTTTGTCCATTGCAACGTGTGTGATTCTAGCATCATGACCAGCATCGCATTTGGAAAGCGGTGGTTGGTATTTGAACCTACCAGCTAGCCGGAAAGAATATTATCCTTTATTATATGTTGGCTTTTGTATCGTGTGGTCTGATCGTATATCTTTTTATATAAAATGTATACTCGTTTTATCAAACTCGTGTGGAGTCCATTTGTGGTGACACCAGGGGGTTGATGTGGGTGTGGTTGCACATACTGTACAGTTGTGTCTTGGAGATAGGCCTGGCTGCTCGTGCCAAGCTACTAAGGGGCTGAGCAGGGCTATCTCAAATGGTGTCCTTACTTGACCTAACATTGAGCGAGGAGTCCCGGGTCTCGCATTTGGTGACAGTGGTGCGGGATGGGAACCCCGGCTTCCAAAACCGCCCTGTAGCAAGACTAGGGCTGGGGCCGGAAGGGAGGACATCAGTGCACTTCAAAGCTTCCTTTGAAGTCTCCCCACTTCAAAGGCACAACTGGGTATAAGTACTGGGCCTCTGACACCATGATTTCAGTACACTTCTGGACCTGTGACCACTCTGCCGGGAAGAAGAGCTGATGTGCTGCTAAAAGGACTGCCACTCTGCTGCACTGCTGCTTTACTGGACTCTTGCCTTGCTGAGCTGCCATGCTGCCTGCTATTCTCCTGCATGGATGATAAGGACTGGACCTGCATCACTTGAACCCAGAGTGCTCCAAGGTCTTGCTGGCTTGCCTCCTGTTCTAAGTCTCAGGGACATCAAAGACTTCAATTCATCCTGCTACAGCACCTGGACTTTGCTTGCTGCAGGTCTTGCTCTGCCAAGTGGTGCCAACCAAGTCCTGGGCCCTTGGAAGTGGGTATAAAGTGCTGCTTCAGCCAGAACCCACCCATCCTCATCACAACCGGCGCATCTTCACCTTTGCATGAGTCAGATCCAGTGCATCATTGTCGTTGCATGGAGCGGACAGGGAGCATCGCCCTCAGAATAAGTGCATCGCCCTCGGAATCGATACATCCTCTACTGCTGAAGCAGTAGCCATTCATCGAATTTGAAAGCAGCGCATGACACTCAGAAACGACACATCGCCACTGTTGCCTGGAGAAAACCAACGCATCTCATCCACTCGCTTCGGCTGCACCTTGCATCTTCGTCGACGATGATGCATCCCAGATCAAAGTACTATGGCTCAGTGGATCCAAGTGGGTTCCTGTATCTGCCCGTGCTCCATGACGGTCGGCCTGAACTTTTGACTTTGCCCCAGTCCAGTGCTACCACATATCCCATTTAAGCGCTTAGTGTTTGCAAGTGTTATTTACAGTTTATTCTTTGACAATTCATATCTAAACTTCTACTTGTTGGATTTTTGTTGTTTTCATCTTGTCTCATTTATAAAATTATTCTCTATTTTTCTAACCTGGTGTGGAGTCCTTTTGTTGTAGTTTCACTGTGTTACTGTTTGAAGTATTGCAAAAATACTTTACACATTGCCTCTTAAGTTAAGCCTGACTGCTCTGTGTCAAGCTAGCAGAGGGTGGGCACAGGATAATTTAGGGTGTGTTGTGACTTACTCTGACTAGGACTGTGATTCCAGCTTGGACAGGGATCATATCTCTGCCAACCAGAATCCCAATTTCTAACAACTAGTTACTGAAACCTTGACTTAGGCTTGAGCTAGATGCCTGGCTCTGGCTCCGCTAGGGGCCCTTGTGTAGCCTCGAGCCCAAACCAAGCCGAGCTTTCATGTGAGTTCTGCCTGCTGCCCACACTTCTTGAGAAAGACTTAAAATCTTAAATTCAAAGCATTAACATTTAAAGTAAAAAGGACAGACAAATAAATACCCATTTAGTGATTGATTTATAAAAATTGCAACCAGAAAACCAGGGATTAATCCTGGCTTCCCACTTAACCAAATGGTGCGACCGTAGGCAAATATTTTATTTCACCAATCACTTCATTATCACATATGAAATCATCTTCAAATTCATGAACTCAGAATATGAACTGTACAAAAACTAGCCTGTTCATGTATTAGACTATAATATTGCCTTATCTATAAGAATGCGGCCACATACAGTATGCACATGACAATTTACTTGTATCTTAGGTCACTAATGGTATTGTCACTGGGGTGCACAAGTGGCAGGAATGGTTCCAAGTTCATATTTAAAAGCAAATACTTTTAAAACACGTAGTAAGGTTCAAGCTTCTGCGTGTTAAGGAAACACAGTTGTTTGAATTTTGAAGAGATTTTATTATATATTACGTGATGCTTGTTGCACACTTGGGCGACATCTGGTCTCCCTGTTAATTTGTTGGCTCACCCACCTCTAAAATTTCACAGTGATAAAGGCGGCTCTTTCATATAAATATTTGCCAAGGATCACACAATTTGGTCAAGCAGACCACCGCTTGACATTTCAGTAGTGCCCCCCTCTCTGACTGTGCTGCTCTGTTTGCAAACCCCTCACTTGACCTGAAGAAAGAATATTTACAAATGCACGAAGCAGGTTACAATAAGCCCTCTCGCCTGCATTGGAACCAGGGAGACAAAGGGACGAAGGTGTGCTTTACACTCCCTAAAGTAAGAACAGGCCCAAGCAACAGGGCCAATCAAACCATTCTGATGGAGAGGGGTTAAAAGCCCTCGAATTGGCTGATCACATTCAAGCCAATCTAGGTAACGTTACAAGCTGTGCCCACAGTCCTCTAAGGACATTGGATGGTGAAATCCAGCCACATCATTGGCTGTCTCCATGCATTGTTTAACAGTTACGGACAAGCTGCATCAGTTGAAGAAGACATTATGGACAGAGTCCAAAATTACACACTGTCCATGGGAATAACAGATGGGTGGTCACCCTACCTGTGACAGAAAACACTGTAAATGTGTAAATCATTATTTTAAACTTGAGTTACAAACAGTATAACAGTATAACAAAAGAATAAGGTTTATTTCTTTATTTATTTATTTATTTCACGTATAAAGCGCACGAATCACCCCATAAGGGTATCTCAGCGCTAGGACCACATAAGAGAATTAAGGAGACCGGATTAGAAGAGTGAAGTCTTCAACAGTTTCCTAAAGGCACGGTAGACAGTGCATTGACGCAGGCAGATCGTTCCAAAGGCGTGGGCCAAGGTGATAGAAGGCCTTACCACCTTGACAAGACTTTTTAAAGCATGGAACTGAAATCAGGGCTTTATCTCCTGATCTGAGGGGTCTAAAGGGCACATACTTAACAAATTTGTCATTGAAATAACTGGGATCTAATCTATATACTGCTTTGTAGGCCATACAGCATACTTTGAGATTAATCCTTTTGCGTATGGGTAGCCAATGCAGTTCCTTCAGCAAAGGGAGGGAGGCTGTTCTTGGTGGGGCATTGGTCACCAAGCGAGCCACGGTGTTTTGGACAACCTGTAATCTGTTTGTGTCTTTTTCGTTGGCTGAGATCAACAGCGCGTTACAGTAGTCTAAACGGCTTAAGATCAATGCCTGAATAAGGGATTTTCTCGAAGATAGAGGAAGGAAAGGGAAGACTCTTCTGAGCATGCTAAGAGTGTGGAAGCAGGCTCTGATGGTAGTCGAGACATGGTCTCTCAGGGTACGTTTTTGGTCCAGTCGGACCCCAAGATATTTCACCACGTGTTTAGGGCAAGGGGTGGGGCCTAGTTCCTCTGGCCACCATCTAGGCGACCACCTGACAATGGCATCACCAAATAGCATTACCTCGGACTTGGTGGCGTTCAATTGGAGAAAATTTGTTTTCATCCATTCTGCTATTGATTTCATTCCGTCACAGAAGAGTTCTTGGGTGTTTAGGTTGGATTTATCAAGTGGAAGGAGTAACTGGGTGTCATCAGCGTATGATATAGGGGGTAAAGACCAATTTTCTAAGCAGTCTCGCCAGGGGAGCAACGTAAACGTTGAACAGGGTGGGGCTTAAACAGGATCCCTGGGGTACTCCTTTGGTGACTTTGGTGGTTCTGGAGTGGTATGGGCCTAGGTTGACGGTCTGTGTTCTGTCTGATAGGAAGTTGGTTAGCCATTGCAGTGCTTTCCCTGTAATGCCTATTTCACCCAGTCTTCTGAGTAAAATCTGGTGGGATATGGTGTTGAATGCTGCGGAAAGGTCAAGCAGCACTAAAAGCACCGCCTGACCCTTATCCACTAGCATCCTGATGTTGTCCGTCACTGCTACTAAGGTAGACTCGGTGCTGTATCTGGGGGGAAATCCAGATTGTGAGGAATCTAGGCTGTTAGTGGATTCAATGTATTTGTAGAGATGTGTGTTAATATGTTTTTCTAATATTTTAGTGTGAAGGAGAATTTTGAGATTCTTTTTAATTGGGAGTATCTGTGCAGCTTTCCATTCAGGAGGGAGAGCTCCTTCCTTCAGAGAGCTATTGAGAATATTGCAGATGGGGTCTGCAAGTTGTTTGGACACGGTGGTAGTTAGTTTAGCCGGTATCAGGTCTAACGGGGACCCTGATTTATTGCTTTTTAAGAGAGCTTCTGTCTCTTCTATGGTAAGTAGGGGAAAGTTTTCTAATGAGTTGGAGGCTGGTGGGATGTGTGGGGGATTGTTTCCTCATTTAGGTTGGGGATTAGTGGTTGAAGTGATTTTGTTATAGATTAAATCTATCTGTATGAAATGGCTAGCCATATTATCGCATAACGTTTGGGATGGGACAGGTGCCGAGTCACAGGCCAAAGGGTGGGTGAAGGTTTTTAGAATCTGATAGAGGCATTTTTGAGAGCTCCCAGCTTGTTCGAGAGAGGCTGCGATATGGGTTTTCCTCGCATTTTTTAGATTGCGGTGGTAGTGGTTCAGAGCCACTTTGAATTTTGCTCTAGCTGAGGGGTTTTGAGAGTGGCGCCAGTGGCGTTCGAGTCTCCTGCAAGAGCCTTTTTCTAGCCGCAGGGGGCTCGAGTACCATGGGGCCTGGTGCCGTTTGATTGATAGAGCGACATTGTTTCAGAGGTGCTAAACTATCTAAAGTAGAAAATAGGCTAGCATTAAAGGAGGCTAGGCGTTTCTCAACCTTATCTGTTTCTGCATGATGAGGAGGGCAAAATGCACCTTCAAAGTGAGTTGGAGTGATCAAGTTCCACTTTCGAAAGATTTTTTGGGGTAGCATTTGATAGCGGGGTGAGCTTTGTGGGTGTTGATCCGAAATTCGACCATGGAATGGTCAGACCAGGTCAGAGGAGTTGAAGTAACATAGGATATGTCGGGCAAATTAGTTAGGATGATGTCTATTGTGTGCCCTGCCTGGTGGGTAGGATCCTTATGTATTACAGTCAGGTTGAGTGCGGCCAGTTCGGACAAAAAAGATGAGGCTTCCGGGTTCTCTAGAATTTCACTATGTACATTGAAGTCTCCGAGAAGAAGGAAATTTCTGGAGGAAATAACATGTGGGGAGATAAGTTCAATAAGCTGTGAGGTGGTGTTGGTTAGTGGTCCAGGTGGGCGATATACTAAGGCTCCTTTCCAGCTGATGTTGTGGTGTATATTCATACTAAAGACCATTATCTCCAACTGATCGTTACTTATTTGGTCTAAGATGGAAATAGTAGCAGAGATTTTATAGACTATGGATATTCCTCCCCCCATCCTGTGTGGTCTATCTAGTTTTAGTATGTGGTAGTCCTCGGGGAGAGCTACTGCTATGTCTGGATTGGAATGAGGTTTAGTCCAAGTCTCTGTTAGGAACCCTACCTGGGGATTGTTAGAGGACAGTAGGTCCCATATATTAGCCGCATGTTTGGGGAGAGACCTTACATTGGCCAGGAAACAGTTCCAGTCCTTGCTGGAATTTGTCCTGGCAGACTGCCCAATTATTGTGGGATAAGAAGCAGCGTCTGAATTCTGTTTTAGCTTAGTATTAACTCTCATGGGGTGAGCTGGGGCGGTTTGGTGTTTACATTTCCTGCAGGAGAATGGACCCATTACTTCCGTAGGGATGGGGCAGATATTAGTAGGTATCTCTATGTTTGTATTGGTGTTTCTGATTGTCCTCAGCTCTTTACTAGTGTAAGTAAAAGTTCCTCTCCCCTGTTTAGTCTGAGAAAGGGCAGAGCCGGCAGTGGTTCCTGCTCCTGGAGATGACCAGGCGCGGATGGGCGTAGACGGGCTTGCCTTTGGCGCACCAGCGGCGCGCGTCCGCTGCGCGTCTGACTAGGCATACGTTTTTATAGAGTGAGAGCTAGACTGCTAACCTTCCGAGGAGGTAGAATGGAAGTGGTCAAAATTCACTTCCGGTTTAAGGCACCTCCCTCCAGACAATCGGAACCATCCGTGCTGGACCGGGGAGAATACCGGACGAGTGTTTGAACAAGCGTGAGTGTAACACAATGTACAAAAAGCTATTTAAAATACTTTTAAAGACATCAGAGACCTTTACCAGGTGCTCTCTAAAAGGTAATGCAGAGTAAATAAACTTTAAAACAGAGTCGCAAATGATGTAACGGGGAGCCCTTCACCAGGCGCTCCGGTCAGTGCAAAGATCGATTACCTTAGTCAGCTTAAGCGCGCGTAAGATAAAAAAAGTACTTACAAACAATAGATTTTTAGTAATATAGTATGTAGGTAGTGCAAACATTTTTTTTTTAACTGCCCTTTAAAATCAGGTACACCACAGCTCAGCTGGTAACACCCTTACAACACCTCTCAAAAAGAATACATCGTTATCATTATGAAGCTTCAAGTGACTCCATCAATTGACAGGAATACTAGTTTCCAAGCAGCCTTTACATTTGTAAATTAACCAATTGTGCACATTTACATTTCTTTCAGGCAGCAGGCACCCTGGCAAGAAGGCAATTAAGCAACCTGCCCCTCCCTTGGCCTCACAGGAGGCTCCCTTCCCTCTTAAGCTGCAGCACCTGAAGTGTCGGAACTTACCTTTCTCTTTTAACAGAAAATGAAAAGAGTCATGAACAAGAGGGGTATTATGTGGGCAGTCCATGTAAGTTACGGACGGTTGGTCACCCTAAGCATCCCCGATGACCGGAGATCGACAGATCAGCTCCTCCCATCAGGAAGGCGCTGCAGACGCTCCTCAGCGGAATGAGGGGATCTCTCACTTTGCAAATGCCTGTCCTACTTAGGTGCCTTTTGAGGTCTTCAGGATCATCTAAATATTGTGATGATGAGGAAGAGGAGAACGATTATAACTAGCATTTTCCAGCATTAATTTTAAATATGCAAACTGGATATGAGAAACTACAAGCAGTGGGTTTACCTTCGCAATGGCCGTCCCACCCCTGGAAACACCCTGATTCCAACCCAAAAGCATAAAATACAACTACAGAAAATGTTCCTTGGTCCGAAGTGTGATTTAGGGTGAGAGACGTGGGACCTGATTCACAAAGGTAACTTACACTGTTCAGTAAGTTCACACATTTGAGTGAGTTTACTACTTTTTGGTATTCATAAACTGTACGACACATGGCCAACCACTGGTACTGAAACAGCCTCCCATAGAAAATAATGGAGGTAGGGACTTACTGCAAACGTGCAGCTTGTAAATACAGTAAAGTAGTAAACTTAATCAAAAGTGTAAGTTACAACAAAAGTTCAGTTTGTGAATAGCAATGTGTAGTACTACACATCATACTGCAAAGTGCAGTTTGTGAATCAGACCCAAAGACTTTTCATCAGGATTTAGGAAATGCAGGATTAAATTGAACTTATTGCAGTATTCAGTTTTGTGAGTGTTTATGACTTCATAAAAAGTGCATTTTCAGTAAACTGTAGCATGAAATGAACATTCAGAATAATGTTTGGCGTAATTCTCAATCTGTATATATATTTAATGATTCTCTAAGGCCTACTTTTAATATGGAGGGGACATTCTCACATTTGCTTCCAAAATGTGCTTTTCATAAAATGTCTAACATTTGAAAAATGAAATGTACACTCTTCCTCAGATGCTTCTCTTAGGACTGGCGTTGGGAAAAGCCGGAATGAACAGCAAAACAATATTCCATGTAACAAAAAGTCAAAGGCTACAAAAGTGTACTAGGAATCTAAGCCAGGATCAAGAAATGTAATCTATAATTAAGAAACCTAAGGTAGAATCGAGCCGTGCTGGTTAGCTGGATCACGCCTATATTTAAATACGGTCTGACAAAGAAAGTTAGCAATGTAAGTAACCCTGCTAATGAAACGTAAGAAAACGTTGGTTTTTCATAGGTTTAGCCTCCCTTGTCAAGTATAGTATGGCCTGGGAAAGTTCTCTGCAACATGACCTGGGGGAAGCCCTGTGCATGTTCTGTGAACCCTGCGCGCTTTTCTAGTGACACAGTTTGCGAAAGTATATTTTGCAAGACTCCTGTAAAGTGTGGTCTATCTTCAGCCCTTGCTTTCCAGAAAAGACTGAAAATAGCATGCTGGCCGGATGTTTTGGTTTCGTGAGAAAGGTTTTTAGGCCCAAGAAGGGTTTCATGAGGAACAAAGATCCGATTTTTAAAAGGAAGTGACATAGATCCGAACTACTGCTGGAACGTATGTTGTATGCTTGATAAATGCAGAAGAACATACTGAGGCCCTTGTCACGAGTGTCCCGACAAACTGGATGCCTGTGCTGGGATCGCAGTTATAGGAGTTGCAATTTTTATCACACGCAGCCAATAATTACTGCATGTTATTTACCATTCTGACTTCAAACCTTATAATAGGCAATAAACATCGCACCAATGGAATTCTAATCACTGTGGGATTTTATCTGCTGCAGTAATTATCACACCAAACACTCTTAATGAGGGTATTTTGCAGACAACATATTATAAGAACAACCGGCTGGGGCGTGGCTTAACATCACAGCAGAGTAGACATGTGTTCTCCGAGCTCTGCAGTGACGTAGGGACAAGATGGCCACCCTGCTTACTTAAATTGACATTTAAGGGGTGCAGGGCAGTGCTTAATTTGAGCCAGTGATTTCTGGTGCTGGGCACCGGCACTTAATTGTCAACACCGGAGCTTAACAGTCTGCCACAAGGTGGCGTTGTGTAGCTAATTTAGAGATTACCGCAATGACAGTTAATTATTTATTCTGTATATATAACAAATGACTATAACGTTCTGCCAAGCAATTCTTTTAGCTTTGGGGGCCTGAAATAGTCCGAGCTGTCACACTTGTAAGACTGTGATGATTAGAAGTGGTGTTGGTACTGTCCTTGGCAGTGCTGGCAGGGGCAATAAGTGGTGTAAGCTGCATTGGCCTCCTGAAGAGAGTCCAGGCTCTTATTTTGTTTTACAAATTAAGCACTGCAAAAGCAAAGAGGTGACAGAAAATCTACAGAAAATTATGTGACCAAATCGACTGATCCCAAAGAGGCTAGCGGTCCGTGCCATGAGCAGAGAGGACTGGCAACATGGCAGCTCCTCCCCAGGAGTATTTCAACAAGAGCCCAGAGGAAGGAGTGCAAGATGTCCTGGACCACTTGAAAACTAGCTCCACAGCCAAGGAAGCTTCACAGAAACACACAGCAGAGTTTGCAGGGCTTCCCGGTACCATTTGAGACAGCGGCCCGAAGAGGAGAGGGAGCTGTTGAGGGGCTGCGGAGTTACAAGAGAGGGCAGCATATGAGTGGTTAGAGACAAACTTGTGCTAAAGTGTATCATGCAGCCCCTGTCGGGGGCACGCAACTGATTTCGGTCAAGGTGAGTGTAGGACTTGGCCCTTTTTGGTTAATACCCTAAACTTTTTGCTTTCCCCCTCGACCTTTTTTCTGACATGATGTTGCCAACTTAGATGCTTTGGACACTTTGCCACTGCTAAACAGTGTCAAAGTGCAAGTGCTCCCTGTATAAAGTGTAATGGTAATTGGTTGTTAATGATTGGTATGTTTGCCTTACTAGTCAAGTCCCTAGTAAAGTGCACAACGTTTGCCAGGGCTGGTAATGCTAATGCTACTAGTGGGCCTGCAGCACTAATTGTGCCACCCACACAAGTAACCTTAAAAAGAGAACTCAGGCCTGCCATTGCAGTTCCTGCGCACAGTTTGTTAAACTGCCATGTTGTTCTGACAAGTGCACTCACTTGCCAGACCTTACCCTTCCCTTTCTATGCACATCAGACACCCCTACGGTAGGTCTAGTGTACCCCCTGGGCAGGGTGCAGTGCATGTGAAAGGTAGGGCATGTACTAAGGTGTGTGCCATGTCCTGAAAGTGAAATAATCTCCATTTCGTTTCTCACTGTTGAAAGTCCATCTTGCCCATAGGACAGAATGGGGAGGCCGTGCAATATGTTTTCCAGCCTATCTTCCCAAAGGCTTAAGATGGGAAGGTGAAGTTTAGTATGCCTGAACTCACAATGTAATAACACATCTTTTTTATGAAGGTGGTTTTTGCATTGTGTGTTTAGAAGCCACTCTTTTAGAAGTGGCTGAGTTTTTGTGCTCTAACATTTCTGTATATCTCTGCCTGGCTGTGGACTGACTGTCTGGATTTGAAAGCGATAGGATCTGGGGAATGTCTTGACCCAGGGGAGGAGGTGAGACAGCAACAGGCTGACCTGCATCTGGTGGGTAGGGGGAGGAGAAGACCCTAGAGGTGAAGAGGCCTGGGTTGCTGCTATAAAACAAACGTCCCATCTCCTGCTGAGTGATTGAGAATCCAGATCCCCACTAATCAAAGGAAAAAGGTGTCACTGGCAGGGAGGCACCCGGAACTTGTTTGAACAGGGGTCAGTGCCCCCTGAACACAAAGACTTCAAAGCCATTGAGGGGTATAACTATGACAGCTGAAGCCCCTGAACTTTGGAGAATGGCTTGATCAAGGGTGAACAAGACTGGAGCTACTTCGTGGTCAAGAGGACCTTGGCCAAGGAAGAAACAACTGAAGAGACTGAAGGATAGGACTGACCCTTGCTGTGTGTTGTGGGGCTGGCCTGCAGTTTGCTGTTTTAACCAAGGAAAGGCTAAAGGGACTTTGCTGTGTGCTTTGTCCCCATGCTTGAAGGACTTTACTGTGTGCTGTGTCCTGAAGTAACTTATCCCCAAGGGCCCGAGTTGAGCTGGCTCCCTGTTGCAGAAACTCAGGAACACAAAAGTTCCCAAGAGAGTCTCAGCGGTGCTGTGAGCGCGTGCTTTGTGCAGCCTGAACCTTTTGTGAGGATTGTCCAGTTATTGTGTGCACCGGAATCCAAGTGAGTCTCACGGCACTGTGTGCATGTGCTTTGGGCAGCGTGAGACCTTTGTGAGGATTTCCTTGTTATCGTGCACCCGGAATCCAAGTGAGTCTCATCGACGCGGTGTGCATGTGCTTTGTGCAGCATGAGACCTTCGTGAGGTTTTCCTTGTTATCGTGCACCCGGAATCCAAGTGAGTCTCCACGACGCTCTGTGCGTGTGCTTTGTGCAACGTGAGACCTTCGTGAGGATTGCCCTGTTAACGTACACCCGCATTAAAGTGAGTCTCAGTGACAGTGTGCGTGTGATCTTCGTGCAGCCTGAGACCTTCGTGTGGAGTGCCCGGTGATCGTGCACCCGAAGCTTAAGGGAGTCTCAGCGACGCTGTGTGCGTGTGCCCTGTGGCAGCCTGAGATCTTCATAGTAGTAGCGGCCCGAACTGGCAGCCCCGGAGGAGCTGAGCCGCTGGGCCGAACCCGACATTGCCAAGTCCCAAAGATTGCATCGGAGGCCCAAACTGCTGCACGAGGAGAGGAGAGTGAGTTCGTGGCCCCCAGGTAACGTGTGTCGACTCCTGGGACAGTACCGGGGCAGGAGCGCGGAGCTGCACTTTTTGTGTTTTACCATACCCATGTTGAGGGCAACTGTTGTCAGAGGCTACCTGCGGGTCAGCACGAGTGGCAGAGAGGCCGCCTAAGGCACCGTGACCGGTGCCGGAGTGTATTACGGATTACTCTATTTCTGCATAACGGAGTATATGAATGTCGTATTGTACATTGCATCAGTTCTGCATAACGAAGTACCTGATTAGTGTATTACGCATTGCATCTTTCCTGCATAACAAACTACCTGATTAGTGTATGACTCATGGCATTGTTTCTGCATAACAAACTAACTGATTGTCGTATGACGCATTGCATTGTTTCTGCATAACGAACTACCTGATTAGCGTATTAGGTATTGCAATATTTCTGCATAACGAACTACCTGATTAGTGTATTACGCATTGCCTTACATCTGTATAATGACGTACCTGGTGGTTGTATTATGCATTGCATTATTTTTACATTGCAAAGTACCTGATTGTTGTGTTACGCATTGCATTATTTTTACATTACAAAGTGCCTGATTGTTGCGTACACATTGCATTATTAATACATTGCATAAGTGCCTGATTCTAGCATTACGATCTGCATACCATGGTGTTAGGATTACAGTAGAATGTTTAGATGTGCTCATTAATATCGCCAGAACTTACAAGGGCTGGCTGATCTAACAACCGGCCAGGAAGAATATTACAAATACGCATATGTTGGATTTATATTGTGTGGTCTTGTCGTATATCTTTTTATATAAAGTTTATACTTGTTTTTATAAAACTTGTGTGGAGTCTATTTGTGGTGTCATCATTGGGTTGCTGTGAGCGTGGTTGCAAATACTTTACACTTTTGCCTTGAAGATAAGCCTGGCTGCTTGTGCGAAGCTAATCACACAATAGGAGCTATAGGGGGAAAGCAAAGCCAGGCCACCCCCCACTCAATACATTATAACAACAACTGGCCTGACCAAGAACAGCACTGAATAAAGCTAAGTTGAAGCCAGTAAGCTTTACCGGTTTTTATTGGTGAGGATTACTTCTTTATATTCTCACAGGGGTCCAATGGGCACGTAGAAGAACATTAGGCACTGATAGTTAACCTACATTTGAACTTTACTATCTTTCTTTTGAGATTCCTTTGAAAAGAATACACTCACATTTCTGTTTTCTACATGGAGAGAGAGTGGCCAATGATGATAAGTGGGTATACTGGCGAGCATTAGCCAGAAACCCTCCTTGGTGTTACTATCATGAGGTGCTTTCTCTCCTATTCCACACTTTTTTGGGATATTCTTGGGTGGGATTAGGTATGATGGTTTGACGATTTCCCTAAATTTGATGCAGGAGTAGTGGTAGTGTACACACTCTAGGGGATTAAAAAGGATTGTAAACCCCTTTAGTGTCCTAGTTTTAGGATTTGGTGTATTCTGGGTCAGGCCAGTTGTTGTTTATAATGCTTGTGCCAATCTACCAAGGGGGTGAGCGGGGCTATCTCAGAAGGTGACCTTCCTTTCCCTGAAGTTGAAACGCGAGTTCCTATTTGGCCTAAGGTACCTACCTCAGCCAACCAGGGATCCCAGGTCCTATATTTTGAGCTAGGAAGACTTGTGGGTAGGGCAGCTCCCAGCTGAAGGGCCAAGGCTGTCACTCCTTCAGTGTGACCTAATGCCTCATTTCCGAATGATTCATAGCGGGGGTCACCATAGGGGCCCCTCTACACTACTTCTGTAAATCCTTATTCATCAATCAAAAGTTGCTATAAAAGATACAACAAGTAGAAGAAATAACAATGCAATTAAAATAAGCAGTAAAAAACATTCAAAAAGTTAAAAATATGTAAATTGGCTCAAGAAAAAATCATCAGATAAAATTATAAAATCAAGGGTTGTCAACGTTCATAATAATACAAAGTACAGTACTTGTTGTATAAATGACCACATATGTAAAAGAAAATGAAAGCGAGAAATCTACTGTCAACCTTGTTATAAAAACACCTTCATCGTATTGAACTTTGTATATAAGTTGCTTCCACATAGCAGTTGTGGGGTGAGGAGAGCAATTGCCTGCCTGTATTGCCTATAATTAGCCTGTCCTAAAATAGGCAATAAGTAATGTTTTCTCAGCACAGTATAAAATTCACACAACAAGTGCATAGTGCTTTGAGAAGAAGAGTCGAAAGGGCAGACAGGCAAGCTACTGAAAAAAGAACCAGGCTCTGGGAAGGCACCAAAAAATGTGCAGTATTCAGCCTCACTCTTATCAATAAAATCTATGTTGCATGTTCGAGACCCATGTGAGATATGGTTCAGTACCTGCTGAGGTGGTGATCGGCTGATCATCTATTTCCCGGACACACTATGTGTTCTCTTGGCTTTACAGTTGGCCATATAGGATGCCTTTAGAGATTGTATGCTGCTGACAGAGAGAGACTTTGGCTTATCAAATAACTCCGGGATTTGCCATATGTGACTAACATCTTTGATATATGACAGCTACTGAATCTTTAATGCTTTATCTAGTTTAATACAATCTGATAAAACCGATCGGTTAAATGTGGCATCCTTCTTTGTCCATACCTTCACCCACAGTAAAAGAGGCTGGAGTTTCATTAGGTCACTGATTTAATCAAGCCCCAATTCCGCATGACATAAATAAGTGGCAGTGCTCAGGGGTACGGCCAGCAATCTTATCATAAGCCAATTTTCTATCCTTTGTATGAGAGGGTAATACTTCCTGCTCCAGAGACCAGCACCATAAGTAACAACCGAACAACATTTATCATTATACACTGTAATCAATTCAAAACTAAATATGGCCTCAATACTGCTTGCAAAGGCAGCTGCTTTATACTGCCCCAATAGACACCATCTAAGCATATCACCAAATAAAACATCCAGATAAGGAAATTAGGATATAGAGCTATTTTTTTTTAATCTTGACAGTAAAATATGTTTCTTTTTGTACAATCCATATACTATAATATGTGTTTTGGCCTGGTTTACTATCAGGTCCAAATTTGCCGTAAAAATCCAAAATTGTTGACCTAATGTAGTTCTGGAAAGGACGATCACGTCGTCTGCATAAAGCAATGCCATTACTGTATGCGTCCACATAGGGCAAGTTAATATAGCTGAGAAAATGTTTCTCGAAGGCATTTATATATAAGGTGAATAGAAAAGGTGCCAGGAGACACCCGACCCGCACTTCTGTCTATTTAGTTTGTACGTCTGCATAGTTTCTCCATCAGGACAAGAACAATTTTGGCCTCCACCCCCATATCAGTCCTAATGTTCCAAAGTTTGGAACAGTTCACAGAGTCGAATTGAGGTTATCCTCCCATCTATGGCTACAAAATAATTAATTAAAAGATAAAGATTGAGACAGTGCTCAATCATGCCAAAGCCAGTTCAAAATCCAAATTGAAGATCAAAAACAAGTTGTTGTCCTGTGTCTATAATTCTAAAAGGTCTAAAATAATCCTACCCATTATCTTGGCAGTGGGATTAATAAGAGATATAGGGCGGTAGCATTAAGGATCAGCCTTACAGCCCTCCTTAAAAATGGGCACTATGATTGTATGGGACCAGGTTTTCGGTGGACAAAGGCTCGCAGCAGCCTTCGGCACGTTGGCCAAGAGAGGAGCCCATCAGGCGATATTCTTCTTGAAAAGATCCATGGGAACCCTATCGGGGGCCTGAGCCTTGCCACCAGGGCACCTGTTTAATGCGCATACCACATCTTCAAATGCTATATCAAAACCTGCACGATGAACATTGGGTTTGTACAATTTAATATCATAAGGCTCAACAGCTGATGATGGGCCAAAATAGACCTTAGTAAAAATGCGTTATCCATTTACCATGGGGAATTACCGCATCAAGACCAGATTTAGAAGAACCATGAAAATAAGTCTGTTTATTGATTTGCCAAAAATATCTATCTTTAAGAATACTGGCCGCTGAGCAGCTTCCTCGCCTACAACCTTTTTTCCGCTGGCTAGAGCCATCTTGTGCTCCAGCCTACAACAGCGCACAGTATCTGGGGCGCTAGGAACAGTTTCCAAGGCAGTCAGGATATTATTGTGTGGGTTTGTGCAGTGCAAATCAAACCATCTTATGAGCTTATTTTAATGATACCTAGAGGGAATAGCATGAAGGTTCCTAACAGCATTGCACAATAAGCCAAAATAATTAATAATATCAGCTGCTTCATCATTCTCACCTAAACACTTAAAAAAACATTTTGTTATCACTAATAAGGTCGTTAAGGAGTTTATCCTTGTCAACGTGGTCCGACCTCAACAGCACTCCCTTATTTTTTGTGGAGACCAATGGCAGTCGGTTGATTTGCTTGCCCGAATTACTGCAGGAGCAACCTGAAGTAACACTTCTGGTCATTGAATACTTTTTCTAAAACGTCATAGTCTTTGAGCCAGCCTTGGAAATCAGATAAAAACAGAATGAAATCAATTATGCTGGAGTGTTATCTCCCAGTAAAAGTTGGACTCACAAATAGTGAATGCGAAAATGAATCAAAAGCAAAAAAAAGGTTCAAACGAAGTTAATAATATCAGTATTATTTTGATTAAAATTACTACTATAAAAAATCGTCAATAAGAACTTCCTAGAGATGCACGATATCAGAAATAAATGAAAATGAGATAATATGAAATTGGTCCAAACTACAGCTCCTGAGAAGGAAAGAGTTACTAAGATGGTCAAACCTCCTTTTGCTCTGCCCGATCTCGCAGGAGTGAAATAAGATGTGAAACCACCTAGGTGTTCACAAGACTTAGCCCAGGTCTCTTGGAAACACAAAATGTCATAGCCTTTGATTAAGGTCAGCAAGTCAGGGTTGGATAGCTTGCAAGCCAAGCCTGAGATGTTCCAAGTGACAAATCTGCAAGGTGCATCATTTTGGCTGATGAGCCTGCGCAGTACTAGGAGCATAGCCCCGCTACCCAGTGATCGGTTCTAATGGTTTAGGAAGTACCAAAGGAGCAGTGGTGTATTTAGTTGGACTATCTCTCACTATAAAATTATTGCCACTTGTTCGTTGAGTATTTCTTCTCTGTCAATATAAGGAATCAAATTGGGATAGGTGAGCAAATTTATTGGAAACCGAGATGGAGAATGAAGTTGAAGAAAGCAGTCCCCTACCCAGATTTCCTTGTGGATGGGATATCGATGGATACACACTAGGCCTATGAAAATATTCAAGCAGGAGAGTCTCAATCTTGCTGTTGGCATTGAAAGAAAGCTTAAGCCTGAGAAAAATGTTATGTACAACAAAATAATTCTTAACATTAACAACAATACAATCACTGGTATTAGGTTTTGGCATGTTCCCCATCCATAAGAATCTCCTCACCATATTTTTCACATCACTTAGCTGACAATATCGACTAAACCTTACATTAAGCCAATGGACCACCTTGTTAACAAGTTCAAGATTCTCAGTTTGTCCCAGCTTTGACGATTGACCCCTTTGAGCACTATAGTATATGGTGTGCCCTCTCGTGGCAGATAAAGAATAGGAAGGTTCTCTGCTGGAGCTGCTTGATGGGTAAGAGTGCAAACATGGACAGGGATTCTACTTCCCTTAGGTTTAGCAGATGCAGGTGGGTCAGGGAGAAGTGGTGCCGAATGAAAGTGGAGAGAGGCATGCAATTGCTTAGAGGCACAATTATAGATGTCACCCCGGTGCCCAATCCCTTGGAGGCAAGGTGGAAGCATCTATTTTGGATTAGCTCGCATGACGGTGAGAAAATAGTTTTAGGCCCTCAATCAGATTTTCCAGAGAGGCTAAGCTGGTAGAAATTGAGTCCATAAGGGTAGTGAGCCAAGTTTCCAAAAGAACAGCTTGGTACATAAGTTTCTAACCAAATTATCACCCTCTTTTTTGTCATTGGCCATATCTGGAGGTGCACTTGTTGGTGATTTGGGGATAGATTTCCTCTTACCGCACTGGGGGCGGTTCAATTCTTTTTGGCCAGCAGGGGACAGCACAGACTGTCAGTACTAAGCTTACAGCCAGAATCTTCCAGTGAGTCCAGGGTAAAGGGTAGGTCGTAGACACAAGAGTTAGTCCCTCTTTTTCCAGCCATAGAGCAAGAAGGTGGGCCGTCTGCTTTAGAACTGCAATCCCCAGCCCCACTCACAATCACTGATCTTTTAACTGAGCCCTAACGTCCCTCAACTGAGTTGATTTCCAGGTCAATAGCCCC
This sequence comes from Triturus cristatus, assembly GCF_964204655.1. Taxonomy (NCBI): domain Eukaryota; kingdom Metazoa; phylum Chordata; class Amphibia; order Caudata; family Salamandridae; genus Triturus; species Triturus cristatus. The sequence continues at coordinate 631,152,873 of NC_140587.1, forward strand.
CATGACGTTCATTAGATAACTTGCTATAGAGTTAGAAAGGAGGGCGCGCCTTACCATTGGGCACAGATTTTCTCTTCATCATAGCAGCGTATTTCTAATCAGCAGTACTTAAAACCAAAAGGGGAGGCCCTGCCAGCCTCTTCTGGGCTCTGACAGGCGCAGATGGGCCCGCTTTTGGCCCTTGCACTGCCCAGGTGCATGCCGGCAGTGCCTAGGTGTGCCCTGCATAGTAGTGTCCAACTGCATCTAAGAGTGCAGCAGGACTGAAGCCCTGCCTAATCTTGGAAGGAACAGCGCAGTTTGGGCATGTGGGCATCTCACCCCCTCTGTAGTCTGGCCTCCCCTGTAGCAGTGTACAAATGCTCCTAAAAGCCTCCGCCTCCTGTTGGAAGTGGGGAAGAAGCAATGTGGGCAAGTGAGTCATGCTCACCCCTCTGTAGTTTGGGGACCTCCTGATTAACGTACTGTCTACATTTTGTATTATGTTTTCTATTTGTTTAATGACTATTAGTTCAGTTAGTGTAATCAATCATGTTTAAGTTACATAATACCAAAACCAAGCCAAGACACACATGCTATTTTAGCTACTCCAGAACCAAAACCATGGATCTAGGCGAGCACTTTGAGTCCCCACCACACTTCAGTAAGTAAATGGTGCACTCTTTCTCTCGAACACATTAAGGTTGTTACCTGGAATGTTAGTGCCCTAAATTCTTCTGGCAAACAGACTAAAATATGGCAGACTCTGTGGAAGGACTGATACGATATCATTTCACTACAAGAAACACACCTAAAGAAACAACACGAACTTTGCTTGAGGCACAAATTCTGCCATATGATATTTTCCTCTTCTGCCTGATCTAAACATAACAAGACAGCCCTTTTGTTACATAAAACACTGGGTTTCCAACCACTCACACAGAAAACAGACAAGGAGTGTATATTTGTGTATATTTGATATGGTTACTAGCAATCTTTAAGGGGAGCTAGTGGAACTGGCAATACTGTATGCACCTCACATGGGACCTTTCTCACCCAGAAACTTTGGAGGAGTTTGTAGCTGGTACTAATATTGTAACAGGGGATTTGAACTCGGTAGGGGACCCTCACTTAGATAGATCAAAAACATCCACAGCTCCCTCTGCAGCGTTTTCAAAAAGGTTAAAAATACTCATGAATTCTTAACCTAAAAGACTCATGGAAAATACACAACACAACCAATTGGGTTCCAACTTCCAGTCTCATGTCCATAGTATATACTCTAGAATAGATTGTATGCTTCTGAGTACCACCTTATTCTTGCAAGTACAAGGCATTACTATATGATCTATCACTAACTTGGATCATACCCTAGTGGAGTTAACTTTAAACTAGGGAACTGAAAAGATAACAGAGGGACATGTGATTTTTAACCCAATTGTAGTAAATAACATGGCCTCAGACCCTAGCATTGCCTGCACATGGGATGCATTCAAATCGATCTTGCGGTGAGTATGTATAGGGGCAGTATTGACTTCTAAAAAAAACAAACAGTGGGAGTGCACTGCTCTGGAAGCAGAGCTGATACAAGTAGAGGTTGAACTCAAAATCACAACATGAAGCCCTCACTACCTCTGCACTCCAAACTACAAACTTATGTCCATTAGAGGTAAACTCAATGCACGTTTAACTGACAAAGCTGAACTCACTGTTGTGCGACTTAATAATACTTTTTATGATCAAGGTAACAAAGTGGGAACTCACCTTGCCAGACACCTTGGTCAGATTTAGAACATGACTATATTGCAAACATTTAACTTCGCTAGAACAGATAGCAAATAGAGAGGATTATGAAACTACAAGCCTTTCATGACTATTAGACACCTTGTACAAAAAGGAACTCACAGATAAAATGATGAAGGCTGACTTATCTCAAACCAGTAAACTTACCACAGGTATCACGGAAAGATGTGGAGATCTTTCATTCTGCTATCACAAAAGAAGAGGCAAAACATGAGATTAAAAATTGTATCCTACATAAAACCATGGGCCCGGATGGCTTCACGGTAAACTTCTGCAAGGCTTTCAGTAATACACTAGTGCTGCCTTTAACAACCCTTTGTAACTCTATACAAAAGGAGGGAAATGTGATGCCTTCTATGTCGCAGGCTAATATTTATTTAATATTTAAACCAGGGAAAATCCACAGTTTTGTATGTCATAAAAACCCATCATTTAACTAAATTTAGATGCAAACATTACCCCAAAATCGTTGCCACTGGATTGTAATCCCTACTCCATACATGAAACCACCCCAATCAATCCAGCTTTAAAAGAGGACAGTAAGCCCAGGATAATACCCTCAGAATCTGTCGCCTGATAGAGAAAACCCGAAAGAAAAAAATTCCAGTGATCGTAGCGTCACTCAAGACAAAAAAAAATTCTACCCGTTAGATTAAAAAAAATGTCTGCTAACTTTCAAGCATTTTGGTTTTGGGACTCTATTTATACACGTGGTAATGGCAGGCTAACATGACTGATGCTCAACTGTCACAGTCTACATGATGCCCATGTACTGCAAGGAGGGGGCAGGGCCACAGGCTCCTAAGACACTCGTGGCAGCAGCCGCCAACTAACGCCATCACTTCTGCGCCCGGAGGCGCATACTCAGGCTCCCTGGGGCTCCCGCTGTGCGGGACGCCTGTATATTGCAAGGAGGTGGCAGGACCACAGGCCCTAGAGACACTCGCCACAGCTGCAGTTAACTAACGCCATCACTCCTGTGCCAGGAGGTGCCTTCATAGGCTCATGGGGCTCCCGACACGCTGGGTGAAGACCAGGCAGCGAGCGGGCATGTCTGCGCCCGTTAGCGACCGGAGGAGGCCGGGGTGGGCCTACTCTTTTGGTTTTATATTTTGTTGTCCTGGCAAGTCATCATCTCCTTAATACAGCAGGGCTGGACTGATACCAGATGTGCACCCAGCAACAGGACTCACAAGAAGTTCACGCAGTGAGTAATTGTTTATATAGCACTGCAAAGTGCTTTGATCTAGGCCCCGCGCCTCTGCCTTCTAACGGGTTCCTTACAATCTGGGCAAAATGGGGAAAAGGAAAACTGTGCCCAGTACAACTCCTACTGGCTCAAAGCGATCAACTATTGACTCTTTTTTTAGCGAAAGCGGTGGGGGCCATTTCAAAAGAAATTGACCAGACGGAGAGGAGGCTCTATGTAGGACCTGGAGGCTCACCCCTATTATCGCCTAGGAACGCCATACATCTGGCTGGTCCAAGCCCACAGGAGCCTGACACCGGGCTTCATCGATAGACTAGATGGCCCTAGCCCCAGTTTTCCCCTCTCTGGCCCCAACAACAGCATGGCTACTCTAGCTTCAACAGCCAGTAAGGACTTACCCCCATACCCCCAGCCTCTAGGCGGAAACACAAGTCCAAAAAGTGGGACGAAATGCAAAACATCCAGAAGGGGCCTGGGGAGGAACATGCAAGAAGTATAATGGTAGGGGGAGGAGCCTAGCGCTTGACCAAGATGGCCGCGTGAGCTCTGAGCTCCCGAGACCCTCGCGCCCTCCGTCGACTATCCTGTCTCTAATCCTGTCGGTATGCATGGCATCGTGTGGATGAACTGTCAGGGAGGCGATTGATGCTACCCGCGGTCGGATCGCCCACCGGGAACCGGACTTATGCCTGGCGGAAGATTGCGGCCTATCTCCGAGGGATGCCAGGAGCTAGAGTTGGCAGGATGCCCGACTTCTAGTTGAACAACAACGGCCAGGCGAGGTGTGAACTGTCGGACGGAGGTCCCCGTCCTTTCACTTTCGCTTTCTCTCCCTTTGTCAGCCCTGCCCCTGGAGAGCTCTTGGTGGCTTTACTACCCTATGGACGCTCTGCAGGCTACTCTGGTGGCCCACTGCAGAACTGATCACCCCTGATTCCTTTCATTGAGAGGGACCCGTCTTATCTGAACCGACCTGCTTGGTATCAACCATGTCGGGCAAAGCAGAGGTGGATCGGCTGAAGGCTAAGTCTACCAGGCGGGGAGCCTATACCCAAGTCAATAGTATGGACCGCTATGCTCTGCAGAAGGGATCACCGAGTGGGTCGAGCCAGTCGCCGGATACCCAGAAGGAGGCCTCGCCTTTGGCCCCGGAGCTCTCACTACAGGATGTCATGGGCGCGCTCGAAGTGATGCAGACCTCGATTGGGAGACAGTTTGATGCCCTGGCGCATAAGGTGCATGCCATCTTGGTGGATGTTAACCTGATCCGTGCGGACTTGGGCAAAACGAATGAACGGGTTAGGACCCTGGACCTCAAGACCACGGGCCTCACCGATGATGTCACGGAACTGCAGATCGAGGTTCGTAAGCTGAGGACCGAGAGTGATCTCGCCGCCCGCCGGCTGGAGGACTTTGAGAGCCGGGCCAGACGCAACAACGTGCGCGTCATCGGGGTCCCGGAGTCCTCGGATGAGGCTTCGGTTGACCTGCTTGTTGAGGACCTGGTGCTTAATCATCTGAAGCCTAAGGGTCTTGGAAAGTTCTTTGCGGTTGAAAGGGCCCATAGAGTGCCGGGTGGGAGGCCCAAGGTGGGTGCCCCACCGAGGCCGATCGTCGCTCGGCTCTTTCATTTTCGAGATCGGGACGCTATCCTGCAAGCATCGAGGGTGACGGGCCCGGTCCCCTTCCAGAACGCGTCGGTGAATTTCTACCCGGACTTCACCCAGCAGGTGCAGAGGCAGAGACAGGGCTTTCTGGGGGTTAAGAGGCGGCTTCGGGAGAGGGATCTGAAGTATGCCATGCTCTTCCCTGCCAGACTACGTGTGGTGCACGAAGATCGGACATTTTTCTTTGACTCTCCTGTTATGGCCGATGAATGGCTGGACGCTTTGCCCCGACGACGGACGGGGGAGGACATTGCCGAGGATGGGGACAGTGGCCGGGATGGGCAGGGCTGATTTTTCGGAGCCGGTCTGACTCGATTTGGCTATATTTGAAGACTTGAATAGAGTGCAGTCAATGCGGAGGGCGGCGGGAGGACGAGGGGTGCTCTTTTCCTCCCTTAGGGTACTTTTTGTAGATTTTTGGGGTTTTTGTAGGGCGACAGGCACACTGCAAGTTGGGGGGGCTTTGTAAGCTGCCGCAGGGGTGCAGGGTGGGGGGGGTTTCTGGGATTTTGGGTTTGTTGTTGGGGGGTTTATTTCTGCAAGGCATGATGATTCTTTCCAGGACTGTTCCATGGTGGCTCTTCGGGAGTGGGGTGGGCCTCTTTACGTTTGAGGATGGGGGGTAGGGGTTTAAGTGTTATAAGCTGGAATGTTAATGGTTTGGGGGATCGCATTAAGCGTGGGATTGTTTTGCAATTCTTGAAACGGTCTATGCCGGATGTTGCCTTGCTGCAGGAGACGCACCTTATTGGTAATACGTGCTATGCTCTGAATAGGAAGGGTTATAAATTCATAGCACATTCGGGATTCTCCTCTGGGTCCAGGGGTGTGGGCATCCTAGTCAGAGCCTCGCTACCATTTGAGGAGGACTCCACCATTGTTGATGATAGGGGGAGGTTTGTGGCGGTGGCGGGGCGGTGGGAAGGAAGAACTTTGGTTTTAGTTTCGGTTTATGTCCCGCCGGCCCTGCAGGCCTCCACGTTCACAGATCTGGGTAGGGCCCTGCTGGATCTCCCGGGGGGTATGCTTGTGGTGGGAGGTGATTTCAACGCTGTTGGCTCCGGCCTGCTGGATAGATGCCCGTCCAGAGACACAGGGGGGGCTCAGAGGTGGCTCCCAGACTTCCTAAACACGCTCGGCCTGATAGACTGCTGGAGGCTCCGGCACCCCACACAGAGCCAATACACGTTCCACTCCGGGGCACATGGTAGTCTCTCCAGGATTGATTACCTACTCACTCTGGCTGCGCATGCCTCATTGGTCTCCGAGGCGAGGCACATGGCGCGTGGTATATCTGACCATTCGCCAGTGTGGATCCGGCTGGATCTAGGTCGGGAGGGAGGAGGAAGGGTGGCCCCTATCAACCCGTGGTATTTCCGAGACCCCAAGATGCGCAGCGCGCTGGTAAAGAAAGTAGATAATTTTTTCAAGGATAATCAGGGATCCGTGGACTCGGCAGTGTCGCTGTGGGAAGCATTTAAGACCGTGCTCCGAGGGGAAGCCCTCTCCCTAGTAGTAGCTGCCAAGCGGCGGAGAGATGGCGAGGTCCTGCAGGTTGAGGAGGAGATCGCGGCTCTGGAGGGAGCGCTGGAGGAGGAGGTTACAGAGTCCTCACTGCATGAGCTTTGCTTGAAGCAAGCTGAGTATAAGGACCTGGTGACGAACGCCGCTAAGACCCTCAGTAGGGAGCAGCAGGGCCGATTGTATGATGTTGGTGACAAGGCAGGGAAACTCCTGGCTTGGCTGGACAAAAAAGAACGGGTCAATAGAGTTGTGCCAGAGTTGACGGGAGAGAGGGGAGAGGCGATTGTGGAACCTGAGAGGATTGTACAGTGTTTCTCTGACTATTTCTGTAGGGTTTATGCCTCAGTGTCGGATAGGCCGCCCGAGGACTCGTCTGACCTCCTCCGTGATATCGAGTTGCCCTGTCTCTCCGACATAGATAGGGACGATCTAGATGGTGACATAACGGTTGACGAGGTGGCGGGGGCTATCCGCGCGTTAAACTCGGGTAAGGCCTCGGGACCGAACGGTTTGCCGGTCGATTTGTACAAGCTCTTTCCGGATAGGGTCGCCCCTCACCTGCGCGCCATGTTTATGGAGGCGCGGGGGAGTGGGACCCTCCCGTTGGACCAGCGACTGGCGACGATCGTGGTTATACACAAAGAGGGCAAACCCCGAGATAAGTGCGCCTCATATAGGCCTATCTCACTTCTTAACGCAGAGCCGAAAATTCTGGCTAAAATCCTGGCGACCCGATTGATTAGGGTACTCGGTGACTTGGTCCACCCGGATCAATCTGGCTTCATCCCGCACCGAAACACAGCGTTAAATCTTCGGCGCCTTCATGGTGTAATCGCCAGGGCGGACACACTGCGTGAACCAGCTATTGTGGCGTCTCTTGACGCCACGATGGCATTCGACACGGTGGAATGGGCATATTTGTGGGCCGTGCTGACCAAGTTCGGCTTTGGCCACGGTTTTGTGAGTTGGGTGAGGTTGCTGTATGAGGGGCCACTTGCGAGTGTGGTGGTGAATGGTCGGGCGTCGACTCCGTTTCAGCTTGGGAGGGGTACCCGGCAGGGTTGTCCCCTGTCGCCTTTGTTGTTCGCCCTCGCCCTTGAGCCGCTGGCTGCGTGGATACGTTGGCACCCGGATATACGGGGCCTTAGATGGTCGCCTGAACACGAGGACCGTATTTCGCTCTATGCCGATGATATCCTGCTGTATCTTGCCTCACCCAAGAAATCACTTATAGTGGTCTGTGACGTACTCACATCTTTTGGTAGGAACTCGGGTCTTGTTATCAACTGGAGTAAATCATATTTGTATGTTCTTAGTGGCGAGGTTCCCCCGATCCCTAGAACATGTTCGATACAGGTCGCTCAGCAGGGCTTTGTGTATTTGGGGATCTTTATCTCCATGGACTCTGCTGTGCGATATGAGAAGAACCTGCTCCCCCCCCGGCACGCCTGAGGCGGGATGTTGAAGGCTGGCGGAGGCTGCCGCTCTCCCTCGTTGGGCGTGCGGCCCTGTTCAAAATGATGTCGCTTCCCCGCTTCCTCTACGCACTGCAGAATACTTTGGACTGGGTTCCGGCCAAATACTTTCGGGAGGTCGAAGGCCTCCAACGAACGTTGCTTTGGGATGGGCGGCCGCGAATAGCTATTGCAAAGTTGACGCTTCCATGGTACGACGGGGGCATTGCGCTCCCAGACATCCGACGGTACTATTGGGCCACCCAGCTGAGTGCGATTAATCATGGGTTTTATGGCCCTGCCCTCAGCCCTGGGTATGCCATGGACAGGTGGTTGCTGCGTGGTGGTAACTATTACAGGGCGTTGTATTCGCGGTCCTTGGACTCGTCCCTCACGGGGCCTACTGCTGTGGCGGTGCGAGTGTGGAAGATGGCAACTGACTCGCTGGGCTGGAAGGATAGGCTCACCCTCGCTACCCCGCTATTTGAATCTGAGAGACTGGGTAGGCTTTGGCACACAAAAGGCTTTGACAAATGGGACTTGATCGGCATCTCCAGGGTCGGAGATGTCCTGATTAAGGGGAGGGTGAAGTCCTTTGAAGAGTTGCAGAAGGAGTATGAGCTGGGGCCATCTGAGTTTTTACGCTATATTCAGGTGCGTCACGCCCTCCGATCAGTCCTCATAGAGGGTGAGAAGGTGCCTGAGTCCTCTCCTTTGGAGGAACGGGTCCTTGATGGCCATATGCCCGAGAGCACGATCTCGCTCATCTATAAGAAACTGATCAACGTCCGGGCGGATATGCTTCTGGGGTTGAGGGACCAGTGGGCTAGGGATGGCCTCGAGTTGGATGACGAGGATTGGCAGTCTGCTGTTTCCTCTCCTAAGGAGGTTGCGATCCCGTCGCGTCTGAGGCTGGTGCAGCTTAAAATACTGCATCGAGTGTATGTGACGGGGCCAAGGCTGGTTCACATGGGATTCTCGGAGGACGGCCTATGCAGGAGGGGTTGTGGTATGGTGGGTACTTTCCTGCATATCATTTGGGAATGTGGTGTCATCACGGAATTTTGGAGGAGAGTCCATGCAGTGATGGGGGAGGTGACGGGCATTGCTATGCAGCCGGAAGCGCGGTGTTGTCTACTGAATGTCTGGGGGCCCACTGATCATAATGCGGCGCAGACCCAATGGGTGACTCTGGGCAACATGGTCGCTAAGAGAGATATCGCGCGATTGTGGGGCTCTGCGGGGCCCCCCACATTGACCGCGTGGAAAGAAAATATGGACTGGAGTATGTTAAGGGAAAAGGCGGTCTATTGCGCTAGAGGTCGCCCCCGGAAGTGGCACGCCATATGGGGGCGGTGGAATCAATAGAGGGGGGGAATATGTCTTGCCCCGGATCTGGATCCTCCCGAGGAACAGCTTTCCTCCTAACCTTCTTTCCAGCTCAGTATGGTTTATGGACTTTTTGGCCTCTACAGTCCCTCTTCTTCCTCTTTACTTTGTACTGTACCTGTTAGATGAGTGGGGTCCGGCCTCCCCTGGGGGGCTCATCATGGGCTTTCAGTGTTCTTGCCTTGCTGGGGTTTGTTGTGCGTTTTTGTGTTTAATTAAAATTTAACCTTTGCACTTCTCCTTTCATGGCACTGGGGACGCATCTCTGTTTCTATATATCGATGCTGCCGAACCTCCGGGTTGTCGGCTGAATAGCTGTGTCCTGACTTTTGAAAATAAAGGTTTTAAAAAAAAAAAAAAAAAAGAAGTATAATGGTAGATACCGAGGAATTCTGGGACTTCTTAACGCAAAAAATCATTGATACAATGACTGGGTTAATGACCCCACCCTGAGCCAAAATTGTAAAACTGACGACAGACACCAGAGACATACTTACTAGAGCTGAAAATGTCCTGTCCACTATTAACAAACCTTCCCCTCCTCCAACCCTACAGATTCAGGCTACAAGCATTGAGATGCCCCCCTCAGATCTTCTAAGTAGAGGACAGCCTGATACCTATAAATCCATGGTAGAGGGAAATACAAGCCTGAATGCCCCCCCGGCCCACTGATTTTCAAGCATGCCGTAAGCATGTAGTTATTACCAGCCAGCATCCCCTCATCACACACCCCTGCAGTAGCAATGGAATCACTAGCCTCTGTTAATAGCCCCCTCTTACCAGTAATCAACCTCCCCCAGCTTGCTGCCCACATACCTTGGTTTTGGTAGGGGTACCAAAGCTCTGCCCCCCAAATCAGGAAAAAAGGGCCAATTAATCAATAATGCTTCTCATTGGTTAGGTAGACACACCAGATATAAAGTGGCAGATCACAGGTACATCCTGAAGGCCAGGAGGGTTTCCCGGATAGGGCCCTCCAGGAAAACATTTGAAGGAGACTGTGTGATCATTACTTTCAGATACCCAGAATTGTTACGAGACATCTTGAGGCACTCATCTCAATCCTTTTTCCACCAATCTGGTATTAAACCATTACCGCTGGGCTTCTTTTATAGACCCTCGTATAGCACCATCAATAGTGATCACCTGTGGAGGGGGAGAATGTGCTCTGGTTGGGTTGTAGGTATCCGCTAACCCCTATGCCCCTTTGGCAGACCTTAATGATTTAGATTGAGTCTCAGAGAATGTTATCAGAAGTACAGCTGTAGGCCCCCCTTAGGGATCCCCATACAGGATGTGGTGGATATTGAGGCTTTGCCTCACGCAAAATTAGAACATTATCCTAGTAGGCTACCCACCCATGGGGCCTTAGATCAGCTTGTAGGTTCTATAACCCCTTATTCAAGCCACAATCAGGACACTGGGAAAAATGTAAGCCTCGTCTCTTGGAACGTGGCTGGCCTATCCGCAAAATTTGCAGACGCTGAGTGGATCTTGTTCATCAGATCTTTTAACATTATTTGCCTTCAAGAAAAGCAGGAAGTTGAGAATAATTTTTTTATCGAGGGTTTCAAGACCTTTTTCCTCCCGGTGGTGGGCTCCAGAGTAGGCAAAGCGGGTGGAGGCCTAATTATTTTTGTAGCCCTTGGGCATTGCCGGTCCGTGAAATCATTGAAGTGGGACTCCAAAGTGCTCCAGGGCCTCAAATTAGTATTGGGAAGATCGCTTCGATTTACATTAATTAATTTTTATAATGCAAAAAGAGAAAGCAAGGACCCTCAATCTCCTCAGCCCTAAGCGGCGTCCTTGACTCATTACGGGGAGAGGGCCTCTCCCAAGAGAATCTTATTGTTACAGGGGATTTTAATTGTCACTTATGCTCAGACTCACTTCAATACCTGCAAAGTTTGCAAACGTGCACAATTACAGAGGGATTGCACATGGAGCACTCCTCAGAAAGTCTTGAATTGAACGGTCTTTTATATACTTATTGTTTAGTATTCACCTTAGATAAGATGTCAAAACCCTGAAAGTCTCATATCAGTACAACCTTTAAAGGTAGGGAATGTACAACGATTATTGACTATATCTTTGTCTTGGCCTCTTTGGGTTGGTTTTTACTTTCTTTCAACATTTTGCAAAGTCCATTCAGTGACCACAACCCCTTGACTCTAGTACTTGAAGGGGTGGGTAATCAGCTGGTGCACCCTAGTACAATCACGGGTTTACTATCTTTAACTGACCAGGAGAGCTGCCTACGCTGGTCGCAGTTAGATCCTAAGGCTTTTAACCTCTCTTTTTAAAATGCAACAACAGGGGATCCTAACTTGTTTAGATCCCTTAGCCTCTGGTGAAGAGACTATAAGTTCATTTAATTCCATTGGCCCGTCAATTGCTAGCTTGTTAACAGTCACTGCAGTTGACCATCTGTCTGAATATCCATCTGAAATGGTTCGATGCCGAGTGTTCTCTGGCCCTCTGCCTCTTTAAGAAGGCTTTGAAACAGATGCCTGAGACAGTATTCGGGTGGCAAACTGCTGCAGCAATGATAAGGGGACTCGCAGGGAACAAAGGTGACTGCTACAAAGACAAGAATGGGACGAGTTAACCCAAGCGAGTGAGCAGCGGGGTCATAAATATACCCTGTTTTTCAGAGCCATCAAGCCCGTAATATGCCATCACACTACCTTGGAACAATGGATCACCCACTTTGAAGGAGTTTATAACTTCGTACAAAGTGAGGGAACCATTAATGAGATAGAACCTTGCCCGACAGATACTCCTGTCACCTTTTTGGACGAAGCACGGCCGGGCACTGAGGGATTGTCCTGGAATAAGGCCCCAGGTCCCGATGGGATCCCTCCGGACTTCTTTCGGGACAACATTGATGTATGGGGCCCAATTTTGACCAGGATGTTAAACGGAGCGGTAAGGAATGGGATGCTGCCTTCATGGTCAACTGCTACCATCATCCCGATTTTTAAGAAGGGGGACAGGGACAGTCCCCATAGTTACCGCCCTATATCCCTCATTGATTCCACAGTCAAGGTCTTGGACTGAGTCCTGTTAACTAGGCTCTCTGCTTGGGCTGACACATATCAAATTATAACCGAGGTGCAGTATGGTTTTAGTTCGGGAAAATCAACTACAGAACAATGTCTAAACCTTTACCTTTTAATTTCCAAATATACAGTTGCCTAACCTGGAGCCCTTTTTTGGGCTGTATGGACCTTACTTCCACATTTGACTGGGTGAACCGTAAAAAAACGTGGGCTCTACTTGGTTCCTTGGGTGTCGAGCCCGCTATTGTAAATTTATTAACGACCCTTCATGCACTTACTACAGCTGCAGTCAGATATTCACACAGAGCGGGCCTTACTGACCATTTTAATTGTACTAGGGGGAAAGCAGTACCAGTTTTATTATACACAGATGACGCAGTACTGATGGCACGCACTCCGATGGCCCTACAGGCACTGGTTAATGGATTTGTTTCCTTTATAAATGAGCTGGACCTGTCGGCCAACTTCACAAATTCGTATGTTATAGAAGTTGGCCTTCGGGCGATCCGATCCAAGACTTTCAAAGCAGGAGCCCACACTTTAACTAAGGTCCCGGCTTTCCCTTATTTGGGAATTTCATTTGATGCAAAATTGAGAGGCATTAATAAATCCATGAGAGCCATTGCTAATTACACCCATAGATTAGGCACCTGGGGCCAGATGTACAACCATTTGTTTTTGCAACAAACAAATTAAGAAAAATTGTGAGTCGCAATTTGCGAGTTGCGAAAGCAAATGTACAACAGTGTCAGAGACACTGTGAGCGATTCCCAATGGGGTCAAAAAAGCGAGGCTCATGAATATTAATGAGCCACTCGCAATTTGCGACCCCATTGGGAATGGCTGGCCCTCCCAGGGATGGTGGCCTGCTGGGCTCAGGAGACCTCCATGTCTGGGACTGCTTTTAAATAAAGCAGTTTTTATTTTTAAATGCAGCCCATTTTCCTTAAAGGAAAACGGGCTGCATTTAAAAAAAAAAAAAAAAAAAGCCTGCCCTTAAAAAAAAAATTCTCATCCATTCCCAAAGGGAAAGGGGTCCCCTGGGGACGCCTTCCATTTGCAAATGTTTTTATCACTTAATTGAAGTAGGTGAAAATTGCGACTCCGGTTGCAAAACAGTCATACTAAGGGCTCAGATTCGCTATTGGAAGGGCTGCCCCTTGAAACGCCCCTTCCTGATAGTGAGTCGCAAATCCTAATTAGCGAGTCGCAAATAAATTGTGACTCGCTAATTAGGGTTTGTACACGGCCCTTAGGTATTTTTGCATGTGCAAACAGGTCGCAAACCCGTTTGTGTATGCAAAAATACTTCATACATCTGACCCCTGGTCTCCGAGGGTGATTTTAAAGCTTTACCAGTCCTTCTGTATCTCCAAGGTTTTGTACGGAAGCGAGGTCTGGGGCTATATTGCGGCTCATAAACTACAGACCGCACAAAATACGTTTCTGAGCCGAATTCTGAAAGTCCCCAGGGTACGCTTTCCATACATGGAGAATTAGGAATTAACTATATATCCGACTTGATGGCAGTAAAGCTTTTGTTGTGTTGGGTGAAGATTTGGTCTAGCAATGAGGCAGAATTTAATTTAACCATTTGATAATTTCAGACTGCCTATTACTAGCCCACACACTCAAAATCCTCTGGTTACGGCACATTAACCCCTTCTATGCTCAGGACGGCTCCCGGCCGTCATGAGTCACGGTAGTCGTGTGCTCATGACGGCCGGGAGCCGTCCGACCGTTGCCGCTCCGCCCACGCGCGGCACATTCCCCGCCTGTGCGGGCGAATCAATTAGTGGGCGGAGATCGAACGGCTCCCGGCCGTCATGAGCACACGCCCACCGTGATTTATGACAGACGGGAGCCGTCCTGAGCACCTGAGCGCCACGCCCAGCCCCGCCCCCCCTCGCACCGCGGCGGAATTTGCCCCACATGGAAGGGGTTAAAGAGTCCTTCACGGCTCTAGGAAGGGTAGATATTTTCCTTAAATATGACACAGTGAAGCCCCGGGATCTGACCATAGTAAAGGAGTTGTTTTTTAAATATGCTATGGCTCTCTGTGAAGATAAAGAGCTTATCAAACCAGCGGTGAGAGGCCACGTTCTTTTTAAAATCAGTCCAGGGTATGGAGAAATACCTCTCTATTTTAACAAGTGCTTCTGAAAGATTTGTTATAACTCGTTTATATTTAATCAGTTCCATCCCCTTATGATATCTCTGGCTGGCTTTGTTTTACATGTAGAGGAGAGGGTCCCTGTGGCTGCAGCGATAGGTCTCCACAGGATACCCTACATTTTGTCGTATTATGTACAAATTTTACTCAACGTAGGAGATTGTTTCTTTAGCCCTTTTTAAAAGATGTGAGATTTAGAGAAGCCTCTGTCGCCCTAATGTACTTGCAGCTTCTGCCTAATGACCATACTCTTTTTGCAGTAATGAATTTCTTGAGAGCAGCATTCAGATACAGAATTTCCAGATGCAATTGATGGCTGATAGGATTTAGCAATTTTGCACAATTTTTTTAATGAATTTTAAATGAAATGTTGATGTGTTTTATGCTTTTTCTTCAAAAAAATATTTCATGGTTTTGAATACTTCCGAATAAATAAATGATTATTATAAATAATCTACATGTTTCTCACTTCAAAGGGGAACAAGGCAGGGTTGCCCACTCTTCCCCCACCTGCTTTTGCCCTTTCTATAAAGCCATTTGCATGGACATTTAGGAAAGACCCATATAATCAGGGCATTCCATTTGCAGGCCAGGACTGGAGTCCCTTTTTGCTGACGACATGCTTCTTTCACTTACCTCACCAATTAGCTGATGTGCAAAACAACCTAAAACATTCTGAGGTAGTTTCTGGTTTCAAGATGAACACTGAGAAATCAGAGATACTTAACCTAACACTTCCCCAGGCAGAGGCTGAAACAAGTCAGACAGAACAGCATTCCCTTCAAATGGGCAACTATTTCAATTCACATCACACTAGACTGCTGGAATATTTAAAAAGCCAACTCCCCACTGAATGTACAATCCCTAACAATGATCTCAGGTGCTGCTCATCTCTCCTTTTCGATCGTGGCTAGGCCAGATCAATATAATAAATATGAACAATCTACCAAGAATACTTTACCTCTTTCGGGCCCTCCCCATTTTAGTTCCAACAGACATTTTTGCAGCGATAAAAAGCATAATAATATTTCTTTTTCACAGAAGGGGCGGCCCCACTAGGGTTAAAAGTTGTTGCATAGATCAAAGGCCCAATGTGGACTAGCACTTCCAGATTTCCTTTGTACTACAGGAGAATCAAGGGTTGTAGCTGGCAGGTACATACTATTCCAGATAGAAACTGGGTCCACATGGATAAAGCAATAGTTGGAGGGACGATTTTGAATCTGGCATGGAAACTCAAAATCAATAGACCCCCTAATGTTTACTTGAATATGTTATGTTATGTTATGTTATTCATTTATTTCTATAGCGCACGGCTACTCAAAAAGAGTGTCCCGGCGCTTTAATGGAGAAAGAGACAATACTGCAACATAACAAACATAACACCAGATAAAACTAACCGAAGAATGGGCCAGAGATTCACGAAGGGCCGGCTACTGAGTGAACAGCCAGGTTTTAAGGCCTTTCCTAAAAGCTAAAAGGCTGGTGACTTCCCGCAAAGCCAGTGGTAAAGAGTTCCACAGCTGAGAAGCCAGCAGTCCAAAAGAGCGGCCTCCAAGGCGCGCTTTCTTTACCCGAGGGACAACAGCAAGATGCAGGGCTTCCGACCTCAGAGACCTGGTTGGATGGTAAAAAACCAGTCTCTTTTGGAGGTACTTGGCTCCCTCCTTATGGAGAGCTTTGTAAGCCAAGGTCAGCGCCTTAAAGGCAATCCTCTTGCGGATAGGAAGCCAGTGTAAAGCTGCTAACAGGCCCGAGGCCCTGGAGCGCCTGCTAAGGCCAAAGATTGCCCTTGCAGCGGCATTCTGTACCACTTGAAGCCGCTGCAACAGATACTCTGGGAGGCCCAGGTAGAGAACATTAGAGTAATCCAACCTGGACCCAATCAGAGCCTGGACAGTCAGCGCCCTGTGATCCACGGATAACAGAGGAAGAAACCTCCGCAGCATCCTGAGGATGCCAAAGCAAATGCCCGACACCCCCAGGATCTGGGATTTCAAAGTAAGCCTGTTATCCATCTTCACCCCCAGATTCTTAGCAACCTGAGAGGAGCAGGACGGAGGAAACATATCCCGTGGCCACCAGGTCTGCCAATCTGGCTCTGTATCGCACCCAAAGAACAGTACTTCGGACTTGTCCGAATTGCACTTAAGGCTGTTTAGATGGAACCAGTGAAAGACAGCCCCAAGGCAATCCCGAATACTCTCCCCATCAAAGTCGCCTCCTCTCTTACAAGAGAAGAGGAGCTGGGTGTCGTCCGCATAGGATACGATCTGGGCACCATGCGACTCCACCAACGCCGCCAATGGGGTCATAATGATGTTAAAGAGGGTCGGGCTCAAAATAGAGCCCTGAGGGACCCCGACTCCCAGAGGCGGCATCACGGCGGAATCCGGCGGGGCCCAGATCGACTGCCGGCGGCCGGCTAGGAAAGAGGAGAACCAGTCGAACACCGTCCCCCGTAGGCCAATCTCGAAAAGTCTAACGAGAAGACCATCATGGGGAACGGTGTCGAACGCCGCCGACAGATCTAGCATCACCAGCATGACTTTGCCCCCAGAGTCCAGAACCTCTTTAATGGTTTCCGAGACCTCCAGGAGCGCAGTCTCAGTACTGAGATGGGGACGAAAGCCCGATTGGGAGGCGTGCAGGATCTCATTAGATTCAAGAAAGTTGGAGAGCACGCCTTGGACGTGCTTTTCCAGAATCTTCGTGAGGGCCGGCAACAGAGAGATGGGCCTATAATTAACCGGGGCCTTCGGATCTAGACCAGATTTTTTAAGCAATGGAATCACCATCGCCTGCTTCCAGGCCTGCGGAACCACACCAAGCCTCAGCGAAAGATTTAAGAGCGGATTAGCCAGCGGGTTGATCACCTCCGCAACTTTCGCCAAAAATTTAGCAGGACATGGGTCGAGAGGAGAACCTGATTTTAAATTGCCCATGAGAGCCAGGGAGTCCGGAGCAGAGATAGAAGGAAATACACTCAGCGTCGCCCCTGGCCCGGCCTGTGGCAGTGTGGTGGTGTCAGGTTCAGTCTGGCCCGCAGACACTGGTACCTGGAATGACTCCTGAATGCGTTGGATCTTGCTCGTGAAGAAGTCAGCAAGGTCCGTGGCCCAGGTGCCTGATGGTTTTTGGTCCGAGGTGTTAGACCAGGGTGAGGTGAATTCTCTCACAATGGAGAAAATCTCCTTGCCAGAGTTGGAAGCCGCATCAATTCTCCTGGCTAGATAAGCTTTTTTTTCCACACGGATATCCCGGTGATAAGCCTTAACCACCCTTTTGTATGCCACCTTGGCAACAGGGTCATATTGTGCCCGCCAGGCTCTTTCGGCTACCTTGCACTGCTGCCGCGTAGCCGACAGTGCAGCGGTAAACCAAGGCGCAGAGACCCTTTTCGATGTCGGGCGGGATGTTACTTCTGGGGCAAGATCGTTAAGCCTATCCAGTAGCCAGTCTTGTATGGTCTGCGGATCCTTGTCTAGATCACCTGAGAGAAGGCAAGGATGGGCCTCAGCTGCCTGGGCCAGCATCTCTGGGGTAACACGATGGAAAGCCCTGTGAACACGACCCTGTTGATGTACCGGGATCGGCACAGATTTAACTATGCCCTTGATCACAAATTTAGCGAGGAAGTGGTCAGACCATAAGACAGGAGTGATCTCAATATCCTCGAGAGGGACAGATGAAAAGACCTGGTCAAGGGTATGCCCCTTCACATGCGTAGGCTCCTGAAAGTATGAGATGAGCCCTAACGGGGTCAGCGCCTCCGAAAGTTTGGCGGCCGCCGGGTCGGATGAATCATCCATCCGGAAGTTGAAATCGCCAGCCACAATAAAATGTTCGGCTTTCAGGGCCAGCGCCACCAGCCCCATATCCAGATCTTCAAAGAAGGTGCCGGGAGAACCAGGCGGTCTGTATACAAGCAGTCCCTTAAAGGATTGGTGGGGCGACAGAGTGATAGAGAAGGCTAGGGTTTCCGAGCCACGGATGTCAATGGCAGGCAGGATCTCACAGGGAGTTCCTTTCCGGACCACTAGCGCTACTCCACCTCCCCTTCCGTTGGCTCTATCCTTTCTGAAGATGTTGTAATCAGGTGGTATTGCCAGGACGACGTCAGGGTTAGAAGAGTCGCCCCACCATGTCTCAGTAAGCATGAGGCATAGTGGTTTATCTACATCGAGAAGCTCATAAATGTCCTGCGCATGTTTGCAAGCTGACCTGGTGTTCAGCAGCATGCACCTGAAGCCCATACTAGAGCTGTTGGTGCTCGGCCGTAACAAGAGCGAGCGGGTCGGGCGCCAGCCACAGCCCGGGCAGCGGGATTTCCCATGGTGACGACCAGGAAATACAGTACGACAGCCTTGACCATGAGGGACGAATGAGCGAAGTTCGCCAGGTGAATAACGCAAAACGGGGGTCCCAGGGGGACACATACCTGATGCTAGAGTCCCACCCGCCGCTCCGACCGCTTCCGGGACGCTGACGGGCGCAGACGGGCAGGACTCTGGCTTGACTCCGGCGAGAGTCCGGCGCTCCCGCTGCGCGTCACCGCTGCGCGCAGGAGGCGAGCTTTAAGTAGGGCTCACCTGTGTTGCAAAAGAGCGCTAGAGCGCTCCCACAAGTGGCAGACTCGCTCCACACCACCCCCAAGATGGCGCCCGGCGCCAAACACGAAGCCTAAGAATAAAATGGCATAACTCCGCGAAAAGCGCGGTGGGGGGCCCAGTTTAGGGTGCAAGTGAGAGGACACACAAAGAACGTCCTAAAAACAGAGTAAATACAATTCAAAAATGCAAAATGCGAAAAGCAGAATTTTAGAAGTTACAGCAGCGCTGAGAATGACAAATTCCGCAGAATAGCGCGCGTGCGTGCTACTCCCTTTCTCCAGGTCGGGCTGCTACCTAGCTCGCCTTAAGTAGGGCTCACCTGTGTTGCAAAAGAGCGCTAGAGCGCTCCCACAAGTGGCAGACTCGCTCCACACCACCCCCAAGATGGCGCCCGGCGCCAAACACGAAGCCTAAGAATAAAATGGCATAACTCCGCGAAAAGCGCGGTGGGGGGCCCAGTTTAGGGTGCAAGTGAGAGGACACACAAAGAACGTCCTAAAAACAGAGTAAATACAATTTAAAAATGCAAAATGCGAAAAGCAGAATTTTAGAAGTTACAGCAGCGCTGAGAATGACAAATTCCGCAGAATAGCGCGCGTGCGTGCTACTCCCTTTCTCCAGGAATAGGGGGGGAATACACCCACATGAACTACATTGCAGGTCTGGGATCATCTCACATGACATATCTCAGAGGTTCCCTTCCGTCCCTGCATACAGCTATCCATTTGAACCCTGCCTTTACTCCAGCATTACACTCTGGCCTCTTCAACAAATGTAAATCTGCCAACGTTTGACTGTCTCAGATCTCTTTTCAGGCTCCTTTCCTCTTTTAAAAAAATACTCTTTATTAGTGTTTATTTCATAACAATCCCACCCAACCTCAAACCCACCCCCGTCCACCCACCCCCTCAGACTGGTAAAATTAATCAATTCATCAAGCATAACTAATAAGGTACATTGCAGCATTTCATAATACCATAAATGCGCATTCAAGAAATCAATTTACAATTCAATATCAACAACTCTATATCAGATCCTATATGGCTCCATCTAAATCCTAAAGTAACAAGTGCAAACTACCACATTGCAGCCAAACTTCCAACAGAAATATCAAAGTGGTGTATCCTAATCTGCCTTGATCTCGAATCCACTCAATTAAGGGGTTCCAAATTCTCATGCCTTTCCGACTTGTACGGCTCCCTTTCCGCTTATATATGGCTATTTCCAAGCTATACGTCGCTAAAAGCCTGGCCAGCCATTGTTGGAATACTGGTGGTCTGGGGTATAGAAGGATAGTCTGCCAATTCCTAAAACTCTGCGTACGGCGCTCCTAACTTTAAAAACACTGTAAAGGGTCTCAAAACAAACGTTTTTATAGTAGCTGTCATTCAATTATCGCCAGAGACATCCCCAGGCTTCTTTCCCCATCATAAATTCAAATGGCGGAGGAACTACAACCGTTTGGCAATCTCACATAGCGGCTCCCGACTATAAATCAGCGTAGTAGCGAAATAATATATTTTCAGATTTGGTCGAGCCAGTCCCCCGCTCCCTAGGTAGGGAGAGAAACCTGAGGGCTCGTAGAGGTCTGGAGTAAGTCCATATAAACCATGAAAATATGTTTTCCATTATTTTAAAGCATTGAGGAGAAAATTCCAAAGAAATGGCCCGAAAAAGATATAAAGTTTTGGGGGGGAAAAGCATCTTAATTACATGACATCTACTCCCTACGGATAGATGTAAGTTATTTAACCTCACAAGTTCTTTTTTAGTCTTCTCCAGAAGGGGCTCCATGTTATCCCGAACCACATTATCTAAGCTGGCGGACAGATTAACACCAAGATATATTGCCTTTTCCACCACCCGGCTATCTGTCATCTTAATTTTATCATTAACGACAATCTGAGTCTTGTTTTTATTCAGGGCATATACGGAAATAAGCCTGAAATCCCCAACTTCTTCCTCAATTACCGCAATGGCAGAAATTGGATTTGGTGTTACAAGAGCAATATCGTCCGTATTGGCCAAGGTCTTAGTTGCGCAATTTTGTGACCATATTGCCAGGATTTGATTATTACATTCCAACCTAGGGATGAATGGGTCAATAAAAATCGCAAATAGCGAAGGGGAGCACGGACAACACTGCTAATTCCCTGTGAAATGAAAAATCTTTCAGATAGGATACCATTCACCATAACCGTGGCTGTTGGTTCAACATATAACATTTTGACCACCCAGATAAAGCCATCCCCGATTCCAATTCTAGACATTGCGATCCAAAGATACTGACAGGAGACCCTATCAAAGGCTTTCTCCGCATCAAGCAGGATGAGAGCCATAGGGTCTCCTGTGGAATTGATGATGTCCAACAATGATATGACTCTCCGGATATGATCTGTTGTAGACCTCCCGGTGATAAACCCATGTTGACGCCCCAAAATAATCGAATGAATTATAGGTGCGAGTCACATGGCTAGAACCTTTGAATACATTTTGGAGTACCATTTATCAAGGTTATCGGGTGGTATGAGCCCAGCTCAAGAGGGATTTGTTTAAAAAGACAATATTAGCTGAAGACCATGAACCAGGGCTGGGCCAGACTGACCGTAGTGGGCTCCGGGCGTTTTCCCAGTGGGCCGGAAGGGCGAGGGCCGTTTTCAAGTGGCAGGCCGGTTTTGTTACTGGGGGTCGGTTTTGCAGCAGTGCTACAATATCGGCCCCTGTAATAAAATCAGCAGCAGTGCTAAAGAGGTAGCAGGACTGCTTCCTGCTAGCACCCTCCACACCCCACTAGGGGCCGGTCATGCAGAATTGCCAGGGTTGGTTTGTGTTCCCACTCCGGCTCTGAACCTGGGGGTTGCCCACCACGGAAAATATGCGTAAATAGTTTGTTTACAATTTCTTTTAATTGAGGGAAAAAAGTGAGATAAAATTCTGTTGTGATACCATTTGTCCCAGCTGCTTTCCCCCTTGCCAGGCTATTCAGAGACAATAAGATCTCGACCCATGGGGGGAGGATTGTCTAAGCTCTCCTGATCCACACTGGCAAATTTTAAATATGGAGCTGAGTGAAGATATTCCGTAATGCTACTCTGTTCAATCCCAGTACCGGCCCTATATAGTATTTATTAATACCATCTGAACACTTCCCTAATTAAATCTGGATCCGTAATCTGACCTAAAACGGGATCTTTGATCTCTCGGATTAGGTTAGACATTATTTGTTGCCTTACCCGGATTGCAAGATGGTGGCCGATCTGTTCAATGAGTTCGTAAGCGGCTTCTTTTTGAATTGTTAATTTGTCCATTGCTTTATTCACCAGGACATCAACAATAGCAGCATTGGTGATAGCCACCCGCTGCTAGTCTACCTCCACACCCCCACCCCAGTGACAGCCATTACTAGACACTTTTAAGCCACCGCCAAATTATCTTGTACGTTCTTAATTGTATGTCTGGGACGCTTATTATAATTTAGAGAATATCTCAATGATTCCCCCCGTATACTAGCTTTCATAGCATCCCAGACCATCTCGTTTGATGTACTCCCTAAATTGTCACCCAAGAATGTAGGGGTCCACTGCTTCATATGTGCACAGTATTCTTCATTTAATAGTAGCATTCTCTCAAAGGTCCATGATCTCGGTTTGTTGGTAAAAACTGCGAACTAATTCAGAACGAGGTGATTGTGATCTGAAAAAACCCACTGTAACTTCTCTATGCAGCATTTCGAAAATAATGCACTAGAAACAAACATATAATCGAGTCTAGCATGGGAAATATGCGGATTTGAAAAATACGTAAACCCTGAATCTTGCGGTTTCAACAAGTCACAGCAATCAACCAAACCATGAACATGCCACAAACTCT
Source organism: Triturus cristatus (assembly GCF_964204655.1). Classification (NCBI taxonomy): domain Eukaryota; kingdom Metazoa; phylum Chordata; class Amphibia; order Caudata; family Salamandridae; genus Triturus; species Triturus cristatus. The sequence continues at coordinate 631,175,617 of NC_140587.1, forward strand.
TCAATGTCTGGAACACCCTGGGTTTCCTGCCCTTATAATCCAACCCCTCTTCCAGAGACCAATTACTTGGTAGATTGATATTATAAGCCCCGCATAGAACAAACGGGGGGCCAAAGGGCAAGTTCACACAGAGGGGTCATCACTATTACTGCCATATAGTGTACATACAGTCAACTTCTCGCCTAGATTTAGTTGGCATTCTGTAATAGCCCACTGCCCAAACTTAACAGATCGTGACCGTATAAACCGAACCCCACTTCCTCTGGCCAGAATGGTTACGCCCGCACCCTTGCGCCAAACGTTGTTGCGCTAATTAACTTATACCTCAGTAATTTTAGTAAATGCAGTTGTGACCCTTCAGTATGCGTTTCCTGCAAGCAGATAATATTTGCACCAAACATTTGTAGCCCAGACGCAACCTTCTGCCTTTTCTTGACATCATTAAGTCCACAGATATTGATAGTGGCCACTCTGAATTTACTCATGAATGGTTATAGCATTAACCTGCTTCAGAAAACACAGAAATTCAAAACCAATACACCAGACACGCCACCAATGCATTTTAAAGAGAGTAATAAAAACACAATTAAACTATTTTCTTTGTCATCACTCTGAAGATCCCTTCCACCCACCGCTTTACCACCCCCACCCACAACCAAAACCTCAGCAACTAGGCTCAACCATGAGCCTACTTCTGGGCCACTTCTCCTGAGCCTCCACCTCCCTCCCCTCACCCTTTACAACCTGGTATAATCAAATAACAAATAACGAAAACACCTACCTAGTAGCTGAATTCTAGCATACAGCCAGCAGTATTCCATCTTATTTTTTGCCACAGGAACCACCGGCTAGAATATCATCCAAACATTTCGGAGCTTGAACTTCCGAAGTGAAACTATATTTCTGACCCTGAAAGACTACTTTCAACCTAGCAAGGTTCTGTAAGAAAATTATTGCTCCTGCTGTCTGAAAGAGAGTTATAAGTTGTCAGAGCTGCCATCTCCTCTCAACAGTAGTGTGCGCAAAGTCAGGTCTAGAGAAAAATGAAAACACTTCAAAGCTTCTTTTGGCATTGGGTCATGCTAAATCATAAACAGTCTGGCGTAGGAGAAAATTACAGAAGTAAACCAATATGGCACGGGGATAGGCCAGTCACAAGATGATTGTCTTGCCAGTGTCAAGGGGAATAGATGAACGTGTTCGACATCCTTGTCCCAATCCCAGGAAGATAGTTCGGGAAGAGAACTTTTCAACAAATTGATTTCAAATTTTCTTTTATCACTACCCTCACTATTCTCGGGGATCCCCTGTAGCCTTAAGTTATTGCGGTGCTGACGGTTTTCATAGTCCTTGAGCTCCAACATAACATCTGTCAGGGCACCCTCCTGTGATGTTGTCTGGGTCTTCACTTTGTTTTCCAGGGCTTCTGTCTGAGTCTCGACCATACAGAGCCTCTCTGAGATATTGGCACAGATTTTTCCTATTTTCTGCAAAGACCCTTGACGTTTCTTTGCATCTAAACGTGCCTGTTGATTATCACTCTTAAAGTCTTCCTGAAATGATCTTAAAGATTGCAAAATTAGTGATAGCGAGGGTTCAGCTGGCCTCCCATCACTTAATAGTTCTGGTTCTCCCTCCATACTCCTACTTACTGCCCTTGGTAGCTCTTTCTCTTCTCTTGCGGCTCCTGGGGGTAACAGTTGTAAAGCAGAATAATCCCATCCAATTCCTCTGAAGTGAACAGGACACGTTACAATGCAAACTTTTACAACGCATGCCTTTACAACGCAGTTCTTACATCACAACATCCATTACAACGCATAATTTTACAATACATGCCATCACAATGCATTGTTAGAAACTACACTTACAACGCATTCCATTACAATGCATACCATTACAATGCATACCATTACAACGCATAATACTGTTAGGGCAACAGTAGTGTAAGTGTTGGATAGTGTAGGGGTAAAAATTACTATTCCCACTCCAGTGAGTGCAACAGTAGGGTAAGTGTTGGATAGTGTAGGGGTAAAAATTACTGTTTTCTATTATTTACCTCATAATGCATTGTAATGGCATGCGTTGTAATGGCATGCATTGTAGTGACATGCGTTGTAATGGCTGCGTTGTAATGGCATGCATGTAAAGGATGTTGCGTTGTAATGACTGCGTTGAAAAAGTAGTGTGTTGTAATGACTGCATTGTAATGGTTGTTTCCCCTCTGAAGTCTCTCTGTCATAGACTTCAGAACCCCCGGCTCTTCTTACAACCTTTTCTCGCAGAAGACCTTTTAGGTTTCTAAGGGATGACTACCTTCTTCTGTAGACTGCTACTGCTCGATTGAGAGGCCCTTCCTTCGCATGTTGCTGACACACTTGCATCCAATATTTCTGATTCTTCGGTTAAAGAGAAGAATTTTTCTGTGGGGTCTGGCGATTTACACCCCCCCTCCGTGAGTTTAATTTTGTGTTCCTCTCCCCTGGGTGCACGAGGTGCGTTCTCGATTGTTACAACCTCTATCTCGCTCTCATCCCTTTTATCCGCTGGCATGTCTGCAAGGTAGTCACCACTTGTCATTGCTTCCTCAACCAAGCTGGTGGGCAGGGGTGCCTCTAGAATGGTAATATAACTATGTAGAGACCAGGGGCTCTCACTCCTTGCTAGCAGATTATCTGATCCTTCCCCTTGGTTTCTGGGCATTGGGTTACAATCCCCAGCTCCTTCATTGACTTGCCTTCTGGTTTCAGAATCATCATGCTCATCATTTTTTTCCTATTTTCCTGGGGGGAAAAGATATTAAAAAAGAGGGTTGTGACCACCTGGGCTTCCGCGTACTCTGCGATGCAGCTCTGGCACTCAGCTCAACTTTTTCTGTTTTATCCCCCTTACCGGCACGCAATTCTCCCTTCTTATAACCGGGTTTGGTGCCCATGCCATCTAGTCGCGTTGCAGAGAAGAGGAAGTAGGGAGTACCGCCCGTTGTTTCCCCTTGCCGCGAGTAACAATGATCTTTACCCCTGCGGCCTCCTGCTCATGCTTGAGTTAGCAGTCTGTGGCCAGACAGCACCAGGACAAGTCCAAACCGGGTGCGGCAGCTACCACACGCAGTACCAGCTGACGAGAACCTCCCTGGGGTCAGTATATGAGGATGCCTCGGAGGGTGGTGGATGGGTTTGTCTGTATCTTGAAATGGAGGTGTTCCACCAGGTCTATGGGCCCGTCGATGTAGGTGTTCAGATGAAGGTTGGCCTTGTAGGCGATGGCGATGCCTCCCCTGGGCGGTTGGGGAGATCCTTATGGGTGAACTTGTAGCCTGTGGGGATGGCGATCGCGATGTCTGGTCCGGAGGAGGCGTTAGTCCAGGTTTCGGTGAGGAAGGCGATGTCTGGGGAGGTGCTGTCCAGGAGGTCCCCGATTTCTGTGGCGTGTCTGTGGAGGGAACGGACGTTGAGGAGGATGCATCACAGGGTTTGGGGTATGATGGGGTTGTGGCTGGAGGGAGGTGGAGGGTCCTGGGTCTTGTGCAGGTGAAGGAAAAGCGGCAGTGATGGCAGGTGAAGGGTCCAAGTGTGTCACGAGGAGAGCTTGCAGTTGTTGTTCTTGCCGACGTTGAGATCCTGGAGAGTCGAGTAGCTGTATCGCTGGTGGGCCGGAGGACCAGGGTTCCTGGCGCTGGTCGGGTCGTGGACAGGTGCAGACGGGCTTGCCTTTGGCATGCCAGCGGCGCGGCTGCGCAGTATCCACCATTAAGTAGGGGTCGTTGGGCGGGGCAGCTGGTAGGAGGGTTTGGGAAGCAGGAAACACGCGGGAGGGGCTGTGGGGGCAGCAGCGGCGTGGGAAAGGGAGACAGAAATAGGAGAGGCAGAGAGAAAAGGAGAACAGAGAGACATTAAAAAAAACTCCTTTCCTAGTCATGAACAGAAATGTTACTTAGACAAGATGGACCGTGCCACAATTTAGAGCTGAGACATTGGATGATGCATCCTGACATTGAATTGGGGGTTACCTTGGACCTCGCCACTCTGGATACCTTTGTTTAAAATGCAGGGACCACAAAAGGTCACATAACAACCATCTACTGAATTCTTTTTCAAGCTGCTAACATATCTCCATACCCTTAGGGCCACTAGTGGGCAGTTCTTGGCATTCCAAAAGATGACAAACAGTGGTCCCACTCTGAAGAGAAATTACTGAAATTACTCAAAATGCACACAGCATACTGGGGAGAGAAGCCCACTATAAAATAGCATCTGATTGGTATTTCTACCCAACTAAATTAAAGACTGTCCATTCATTAAACCATTTTGGGTCTAAAGTCTTAGCAGTAATGGAAACGATCCTAGGATATCCACTCTCTATGTGCATTGATAATACAAACTTGCACTGCAGACTCCCATGCCAAGATCTCAATTCAAGGCAGATACAATACTGATGTGGAATTATAGGTGCAGCTGATATTACCATAGCTACAGGATGGAAGAAAACACCCTTAATGGCACACTGGTTCATGAGAATGAGGGGTATTCTGGCAACGAAACGTCTCTCAAATGCATTTACCAACACCCATCAAGACTTTGACTCCTTCTGGGAGCCACTCCATGAGAACCTGTCACAAGGACTACCCATGGCCTCATGTCCTGACTGATTACAAGCTCTGAACTTGTTATCCTAGAGTTAAAAGCCATTATCGAAACCCGAAATTACAATGACCCCTCCTCCTATGTGCGCAGGCTTTACTTGCCATCATGGGTAAAACCAAAGCCTCTAATACATCTCGTTGACACTGAGCGCGTGTGAGGTGTGTGTTCTCGCTGAAAGGGTAACACTGCCTGATCACTGTTGTCTTTTTTCTTTTATTGGGGTTGGGGGTGAAGGAGGATATAAAGTTACTGTTTATATAAATGTGCTTTACCGATGGCTGTACATGTTAACATACATTAATGTCGATCTGTATCATAATATAAGTTGCACCAACTTAAAAAAAAAAAAGACATAGTTAAAATAAAATAACCACTGTGAGGAGCGTCGGCGGAAATCCAAAAAGGAAAACAATGAACGCCCAGAACATAGAAAGTAAAATGACGCTAATTATTTTTATTAGGTTTGATGTGTATGTCCCTTGTGCCACCCACAGCAAATATATGGCATTGGTATGGTGTTCTGCACTTACTTCACAGGGCTTTGGGTCAGCCATTGGATTGTTTTTCTCCGAAGCCTTCAACGCCGTCTAGAAACATGGTCAACCATATTTTAATTCTGGCCAAAGAAGCAGTTTCACTCTTTCAATGTTGGCAGCTCAGGGGCGTCTTTGTGCCTCGGCCAAGAAGCACTATTTCACACCTGAAACCAGTGGGCAATCAGTCAGTAGCACTGGGGAGCGAATCATCTGAAAAATGGACACTACAGAATGAAAATGTTGCTTAGTTCCATGACTTGCATTTTTCCGATGTTTTTGCCTGTGCTGCTCACTCCCCAGTACTGCTGGGTAAAAACAGGCAAAGGCAATAGGTTTGAGGTTTATATGCACACCCCATAAATATGCCATAAAAACGTCAAACCCTTTGACTTTGCAAATGCTTGTTAAATAGGCTTCCAACTGAACATTTAAAAACTTGTATAAGGGACAGAGCTGTACATCAGGAATGAGAGAGTGTTTCCCCTTTGGTTATCTGGCAAATGCCCGGAGATTACCTGCCTGCTTCCTGGAACACCTTTGAACGTATTGAACACTCACAAAACGGTCGGGGGTGAACCTACCAGAATGACCTGACATCCAGGTGGTATGCTTCAGGCCCCTTTTCAATATAGCATGCTTTCCCCTGGCTCTCAGCACGGACCTCCAACTCAGAACCATCTTGAGGCCTGCAGAGAGAACAAAGCCTTTTGAGAAGACGGCACCATGAAAAGAGATTCACCTGAGGCTGTACTTTTTTTAAAAACATATTTTATTGAGTTTTCCTTCTTTTCAAAGATTACAGGAGTATGGATATGCATAGTGTAATCAAACAGTACAGTGTAGGTAATATCTTGCATTATATATATCTCAGACTGTGTATAACAATCAACACCGGACTTTACAGTATGTAGTACAGAATATATGCCAAGTGTCTTTGCACAGTAATATCTTGTAATTGAATTCACATATAACTGGAAGCAGAAAAAACAGATCTATCTCCCATTTAAACTACCCCAGCCCCCCTCACCCCCTTGTCTGGCTCAACCCTAAGTAGAACGCGTTTAGATGCAGCCTATCCCGGTAATCATCCAGTGCCTGTGGTGACAGGTATATGAGTGAAGATTGGCAGAACCCTACATGACGCATGTCTGCAGGCTGAGATCGTCTGTACAGCGAAAATTTACATTGATCGCTAACGGGCCACTAGTCATCAGGTAGTCTAGGAACAGGCGCAGGGTCTAGGGCCTTAAATGCCTCCAGGAGTATGTACCATTCCATGGATATTAGGGTCTTACGTAGGCCTCGGGCTTCCTCCCTTCTAATGGCAGCACTCTCAGCCCCCCCCCCCCAGCATACCACCTCCCCGTGCCAAACATAGACTGAAGGGGCCTTCATCAACTTCCAGCGCATGGTGATGGCGCGCTTGGCAATCAATACTGTCAGGTCAATGAAGCGGGTCTGTACCTTCTGCGATTTCGGATGGCAGCGAACACCAAGTAAACAACTAACCAATGTCTGCTCCAAAAGAGTGCCAGTTGTGGTTCTGTCACCTGAGGCTGTACTATGTGAGAAGTCAGAGTGATGATGACTGCCCCCCCACGCGCCTTTGGCCCCCACCGGGCAGAAATGAGAAGCTCTGATTAGGGTCATCACACACTCATACAGGGGTCTGGCATAAGATGTGCTGCTGCTAGATGTTTCCCAGGTACCACCCGAGTAACTGAAGCACTATTTCTCTTCTGTCTCTGGGCCAAAAGCTGCGTAGTGACACCAAAAAATCCTACAAGCTAACATTGACTTACCTCATGGAGATACCCTTATTCTTGGGTCAGCAATTTAGTGAGTAGCATCACCTATACCCTGACTCTCTCAAGGGCAGAATGCATCTCGGGAGGTCTACTGAGAATTGGCCCTGAAAACATTGTCTAGGTGGGAGAGGCTGGGAGTGTGACATTGCATCAACCCATAGGTCTGAGGTGTGATTCTAGCCTGGGTAGAGCTAATAATGAGAGTTACATGCAATTCAGGGACTGGGAGGGGTACTCGCTGGGTTCTTCCTGTGAGGAAGAAGGTGATCCAATTGATTGCTGCTCCCTGGATATAAATGCTGTGGAGTCTGATGACAAGCATCTGGTGTGAATCAGTGGCAACCACTGCAGAGGGGTCGAGGAGGATGAGAGCAGCTGTCTCATCTTGGACGAGTATGGCACGGATGTTGTTTGTGGTTGTGATGAGGGCTGTTTCGGTGCCGTAGTTGCTGCAGAACCCAGTGCGTGAGCTGTCCAGGAGTTGATGGTGTTTCAGGTGTTTGGCAAGTAGCTGGTTGATTGCTTTCTTGATGACTTCTTGAAGCTAGTAGTGAAATGGGACAGTAGTTTTTCAGTTCGCTGGGGTCGGCCAATGGCTTCTTTAGGAGGGCGCTGGCTTCAGCGTGTTTCCAATTTTCAGGAAAGGTAGCAGTCGCTATTGAGTTACTGAAGACGATTGTGAGTTCAGGGCTAATTTTGGGCCCACCTGTTTTTTGAAGATCTTTTGGGGGTATGTCTCAGTGGGGGCCGCTGAGTGTACTGTCTTTATGATGGAGGTTCAGTCCTGGTGGATAAATAAGCTCCAATCGGTTCGCTAGGTGACTGTCGTGCTGGTGGTGGTGGGGTGGTTGATGAAGTCAGACAGTTTGGGCTGAGGTTGAAGTTTCTGTAGATTGTGGCTTTCTTGTCATGAAAGAAGTCAGCAAGGCTGTTGCATAGTTCTTGTGAAGGAGTGACGTTGTTTGCAGCGGCTAGGGAGTGTTAGAAAGTGGATTATTAGTAGGGTTAAGTAGGGACTTATCACTAGTAATAAGGCCACAATCACAATAAAAGGTTCAGTCAAGACCTCAATAAATTATTCCCATGCTCAACCCTTGGTAGCTGGCAATGAGCAGGCAGGCTTAACTTAGGAGGCAGGTGTGTAAAGCATTTAAAAACAATAATACTTTAAATAAGTAAGACACAATACACAATAAAAAACCAACACCAATTTATAAAAATAGATTACATTTTTATGAACAAATAGACAACAAAACAATTAAAATCCAATGCAGAGAAATAGAGATATTAATTTATAAAGATTAGAAATAAAACTAGCCATTGGAAGCAAATAGCGCTGAAGGGTTAAAAAAGGTAGCGCTGGACCGGGACAACGTTCAGAGTTCAGGCCACCCATGATGTAACACTTTTACACTTACTTCCAGGAGTGTTTCTTGAGACAGGAAAGTGATCCACAGCACCATCAAAGTAATTAGATGCACTGGCTTGCCTCTTGGGGTCTGGGACTACAAATCCCACAATGCACATGGACAACTTCGGGAGTTTTTTTATGAAAGTTGCTCCAAACTTCTGGAACTTCTTCCTGAAGTTCTTCTTGTGGGTTTAAAGTGTCCAAAACACCAAACCAAGGGTATAGAAGTGCTGAGATGGTCCTTGGGATGTTGGGACTACAATTCCCATAATGCTCCTGTACAAATCCTTAAATGTCTACTGAACACACTCCACAATAGAGACTTCTTGAAGGAGATGATACAGGTGGACTCTGTTAATATGTAGCTTTCAGGGAGTCCATTCATTAATCATTGTGAAGACTGGCACAGGCATTAGGGCTGTAGTAACAGATTGTGCAGCAGGTGCAGTCCTTCAGAATGCAGTCCTTTGGGTGCAGATCAGGGTTCCTGCAGGGCAGGCCTTCTTCTCCTTATTGTTTAAGGCAGTAGATCTGAGTAGATTAGCAACTATTCCATATGTATTCAGTGTTCCTGGGCGTCATGTAGGGGGGCACTCCTGACCGATGAGATGCAGTGTGCCACCCAGGTGCATGACCACTTCCTCCAAAGTATGGCTTATTCTTGGCCCAGAAAGTACAATTCTTCCAAAATGGAGAAAGTCTCTCCGGAAGAGTTAGATGTGGCTAAGGCAACCCACTGGTGCTGCTAAGATTCCCTAACACACCCCTTCCAGCCCCTCGATTTGTCTAATTACAGGGGCTCCTGTGTGGAAGGGGTGCAGGATGTGGGGGTGAGTTGTGGGAATCGAAAATAATTGCTGTTAGCATGAGCTGAAGCCATCTTGTTTGCAGCATCCATTTTGTTAGCCTTGTGACTCTTCTGTCTTCACTGTTGCTTGCTTTTCTATTCTGCTTGAGTCACCAGCTTTAGTTAAATCCTTCTATTCTAAGCTCAAGCAATGTATATGTGCTGAGAAAAGGCCTGTAGCTGCTAGAATGCACCTGACTAAAGACATAACTGACAACTGTGTCTTGCAACTGTTAGCAGTTCTGTTCCCCCTCCCACTTTGCTAACTAAGTGATTTCTCATCTGCCCATGTCTGGCTGTAACTATTCCTGTGTATGCTTGTACATTCTATGTGTAACTACATGCTTACTCTGCAACAAAGGGTGTATATAAGCACCATGGTCTCTGCATTCCATGTACTACCTCCTGCAGCACTTGAGGGTGTTGTATTGACGTAGTCCCACTCATGAGTGGTTAATAAACTTGTTATTTGAATTCCAGCTTCAGTGCCAATCTCTATTTTGTTGGTTTAAGGACTCGTGGACAGAGAAGGGTGAACCCTGCACCGATGTGCTACTAAAAAGGCATATTTCCACAGTTTGGCGCCCGACTTGTGGGGCTCATCGGAGACGCGGCCGCCCGAAGGAGTGGTCTTGACGAAGGTATGGAATCTTGCTGAGGAGACGTCCTGCATGAGGAGACCCTTGTCTCTGCAGACTGAAGCAACTTTTCTGGTTTTCTCGATTTGACCCTCCAGGTGGTGGCTGGTCCCGACTGAGACTTACTTTGGCGCAAGTTTTGCAGTGACCATTAGGTCGACCAAGAGATTGGCAGTTGGAGGTTGGAGACTATTGTTTGGTAAGGTCACTAAAGCAGCACTCTTGATTTTGGATTTGCTTTGCCAAGATTCTGGTTTTGTTTGTCTGTTAATCTCTTGCAAAAGATAAAGGCAGGTAATGTGGAGATAAGTAATATTTTACAAACTTTTGGTAGCATGCCTGCTCCCAGCATACTCCGTAGGTTGTGTTGCTGTCTTGGTGCTACTAAAATGGATTTAGAAAGAAGTCAGCCGGCTCCCCAGAGGGGACACCTAATAGGCATATGTATATTAAATACGGTATTTCTTCCATAATGTATAGTACACTGTGGAACAAATATACGAAAAAGGATCCTGATCTACGATGGCCAGTGAATGGGTCATTTGATTTTAAAAAGATTCAGTATGTAGAGCAGTGCTTGTTTAAGCATAAGAGTCGCCAAGATATGTTTGACTGTGTGCGAATGTGGGAGAAAGAAGTGCAAAAGAGAGTGAGGAAAGAAGAAGCTATAGCAGAAAAAGAACAGCGTAAAACGATATATCAAAAAGCATTGGAATAGAAAAATAAAGAGATGAAGGCAATAAAAGAAAAAGAGGAAAGGAGGGTCGTTTAGAGGTAACTGGCCAGTACCCTATTAGGCACCCTATTTATCTTATACTTAATAAACCTCAGGATGACTCCATTTTGTTAGATCGACCTCCCCCCCCGTATAAATTTCCCTCTGCCCCTGAGGATGATCTTTCTGAAGAATTCAAGAAGCTTCAGATCATAAAGACTTAGATAAGCAAGATGGGCGGCAGACTCGCTCTACTTTGACTGTTGATGAAAAAGCCACTATCAGATCCACTGCTCGCAAAGAAGCTCATGGGACTACTTCTGCACCAGACCTTATTGCAATGGTTCAGCAGTGGAAGGATTTAGAGCAGCTATATTTTGCAGAGAAGTTTACCTGGAAGGTAATACTTGGTTTTAGAAACGTTTCTAAAAACTTAGAGTCCACTGATATCAATTCTGATTATAAACGATTAAATGATGGAACTTTTTTTTTTCAAATATACCTGATTTAATTAGGCAAGTAGTTAAATTAAGACATGATACACTACGTTTAAAAGCGGAGCAAAAATCAGCTGGTAAAGTTAAAGCTGCACAAACAGTTCAGACCCCAGTGCAGAAAGAAGACGTTTTGGGGACAGGCAATGACCCTAGTGATACTGTGGTTACTGTAAAACCGATGCGTGAAGCTGCGCCTCTGTATGTTCCCCCAAAGGGAGCGGGAACGAATGACGATAAAGATTCAGATGATGCCAAGGGATATTTTGTCTATAATTGGGTCTACACTCCTAGGGGGATGTAGAGCAGATGATATGGCTCTTAAAGCTGCTTTGCCCAACCCGCAGAAAAATCAGGCCGTTTTTTATGAAGAAGTAGCTCCTGTACTAAGACTCTGCCAGATATTAACATGTTTGTTGGACTTATTTTGCTCCCTGATATGTGGAGATCAATTCGGAAGGTAGATGATAATGTAGCCTATGGTGATACTTGGGTGCATTTAGAAGAAATAGATGCGGCTAGAGAGCCTACGCAGAAACCACGACAGGAGATATTAGATCTTCCCAAAGCTATTGTGACTAAATTGAAAACTCTTATACCCCCGAAGAAAATTGATTGAACAACATTAGCGTCTTGTAAACAAAAAGCGGATGAGTCAGATTCTGATTTCTTTATGCGATTTGAAGAGACATTCCATGATTTAAGTGGGTAGTCATTGACAGATGACACGGGTAAGCATCTGTTCGTCGACAAATTTGTCGCCATGTTGCCAGATATAGCTAGTCACCTAAAGGCTAGCGAGAGTTCATGGACTACGTCTTCCCCAGTCTCCCTTTTGACTATGGCCCAGTATTATGAGCGTCAGGAATTGGAAGCAAAAGGCAAGGAGGATAAAAAGGTTAAGGATTTAAAAACGAAAGTTATTTTGGCTTAAGTCTATGGTCCAACATTTAGAGGAGGTGGACGAGGTGGACGTGCGATGTATCGCCCTGGTGTACCCCTTTCCCTCGAGCAACTTTGCCTTCTGATCAGTGTGCTTATTGTAAAGAGATTGGACATTGGTGTTCTGAGTGTTCCCTTTTGCGAGGTCAGCAGTATCAACGCGGTCGAGGAAGCATGACAGGACGCCCAGGGAATTCAGGAACTAGGGGAGGAATAGGAACTCATGCCAGGTTTGAGGCAGTTGAACATGGGCCAAATTATTCTAATACTTTTGATAGACGAAATCAATATCAAATGTCAGATTATTCGACTGATGGTTTTAGGGATTCTGATTATGCATAGGAATGCCTAGGATGGGGTAAGGAACTGATTGAGGTCCCAGTAGATCAGAAAGGCCCTTATGTTGATGCAAATGTTTTGGGCTCTACTGATCGGTTTCTGGTTGATACAGGAGCTACTCCTAGTGCTCTGTCTAAAAAATTGGTTCCTAGGGCTCCCCTGTCTGGTGCAATGATAACATCGATAGGATTCAATGGGACACCTACATCTAGCCCACTGTCACAGCCGCTTCAATTCACTGCAGTATGTCCATTTTTGCTTTCCCCTACCACGCCGGATAACATTGTGGGTATCGATATGCTCAAACATTTTTGTGCTACAATACGTTCTTCCCCAGAAGGTGTGCGTGTTATTTTAAATGATAACTATCCAAGGGTTGAGAGGTCTTGTCTCATTAAAGAGGATGTTGCTCTGGCATCGCTACCTAGTACTTTGTGGGCTACATCAGATACTGCTGTGGGACACATGGTTATTCCACCAGTACATATTCAAGTGAAGGAAGGTACTTCGTTGCCTCGACTGCCCCAATATAAAATATCTCGGGAAGGCGAAGAAGCATTAATACAAATTGTTCAGGATTTAATCAAGGTGGGGGTTGTGGAAGAAGTCCCTTACAAAACCTGTAATAGATTCTTCCTATTTTGAAAAAATATACTGACACTATTATTTACAGATTCATCATTGACTTACGAGAGGTCAACAAAATAGTGGTGCCCCAATATCCGGTAGTCTCTGACATCACGACACTTCTTACTATGGTTCCTCCTACTGCCACTACAGTTAGTGTGATCGATTTAAAGAATGCATTTTTCTTGATACCAATTCACCCTCACAGCCATCATTTGTTCGGCTTCACTTTTAATAATAGGTCATTCAGATTTTGTAGAGCTCCACAGGGGTATACAGAGAGTCCTAGCATTTATAGCTGGGCATTGAAAGGGCAGCTTGACTCTTTCCCTGTACCAAAAGGGGTGGTTCGTATTCAATATGTCGATGACATCTTGTTGGCTGCTGATACCCCTGAACAATGTGAAGACGGAACACAATTATTCATCATCATCATCATCATCATCATCAGTCTTTATTCGATTTTAAAAGATCATAAAAGACACAAACATAAAACAAGGCATAACATCTGGTGCCCAATAAAGTTATTAAAATCCATCAATAAATACTTAAAAAAGTTTAAAAAAACATTAAATAAGTCAGAAAGACTGGAGAATTGCAATTACATGGTTAAAAAAACAGCTAAATCTACTACAATGTATAAGAATATCAGTTAATAGATTCATGTCATAGTACAAGAGGAGAAACCCGAGCCCCATTGTTTGTGTGTTTTGATTAGAGGACTTCAGGTATTTGCTTAGTGGCTTTTTTCCTTAAAATCCACGCCCAACCCAGAAATTTGGCTAATGCTACAGAAATGATTGGTAAGGTGCTTGTGCGTAAAATTCTTAGTGCAACAGCACTACTCCTAGTACCTAGAGTCTTGCACATTGGAGTCAACCAGACTCGTCTTGGAGTAGCAAATACCGGGCAAACAAACAGGAAGTGGGCGGTTGATTCTACTTGTAACCCACAAGCGGGACATATTTCCTCGCATGCACTAGACCATCTTCCTGTCAGAGACCTAAGTGGTATAGAACCAGCTCTAAACTGAAAATAGAGTTTCCTATCTCCAGGTTTAGTGACCAGATCCCAGTAGGGTTCTAGAGCGGGTATAATTTTTGCCTCCAGATAACAACCAGACATCCCCGAGGAACTTGCTCTGCTCCATACATGATATTAAACTCTTTCCCAATATATCATTTTAAGAGATCTCTTTGAAGGGAACAGAGCAGCCACTGGGTCGCTCCACAGCCCCTCCATACCCAAGTCAATAAAGGTCTCATGGAGGTTCTTCAACCATCCGATCTTATGGAGCACATCTAGTTTTATGATGTCCATGAGACCTTTGGCATAATGAGAAAGCTCAGGAGTGGTCCAGAGTCTCCGCCAATATAAAACCGGCCGAAGTTTTGCTATATCCATAATGGCCTTCCTACCTAATTCATATCTTAGAGGTACCAAGGGGGTACTCTGGGGAAGACCAGTTATGCTACGAAAAAAATTATTTTCATCTCTGGTTAAGGAAGCTAGCCGGTCAAACCCCCATAGCTCTGCCCCATACAACGCAGAACTTAGGGCCTTAGCCTCATAGACTTGGAGCACAGGTTTTATTGGTTTAGTAAAAGATTTTTTTGTGCTCCCTAATTAGGGCTCCCGATATTTTTCTGTATTTCAGGGCAGCCATCTCTATGTGCTTACTCCATTTGTTATCTTTTGCTACGTGCATGCCTAGATAAAGTTGCTAACCCTTTCTAATGCTTGCCCGTTCATAAAAAACGTTTTCCCTCTGTAGCTTGGGTGTGGGTTAAAAACCATAAGTTTCGTTTTAGCCACATTTACCTCCAGACCATGCCCAAGACAAAAGTCTTCAAACACAAGCAAAGCTCTTTGCAAGCCACTCGGTGTTTTTGATACAATAAGCGTATCATCCGCAAACATCAATATTGGAGTAGTAACTCCAGCCAACTTTGGGGCATCTGTGTTGACGCTAAGCATACAATCGACTATCCCGTTAATATATAGTGAGAAGAGCGTGGGGGCCATGGAACAGCCTTGACGCACACCACGCTCTACCGGGAACTCAGGAGTAACATCACCAGGACCTCCCCACTGTATTTTGGAGAAATTAGTCTCATGTAGCCTCATTACCAGGGTCAGAATTTCTACGGGGAGACCTAATTTTTCGAACACTGCCCACAACCGTAGACGAGGCACAAGATCAAAGGCAGCTCTCAAGTCCACAAAAGCGGCATAGAGACTGCCTTTCCCCAGGATAACTACCTTCCAGTGGAGTTGAACGAAACGAAAAACCTGATCCACTGTACTGGTTAGCTTGCGAAAGCCAGCTTGGAAAGGGGACAGGATCTTATTATCTTCAATCCACTCTAATATCTGGTTCAAAACCATCCTCCCTATGACCTTCTGAATTGAGTCTATCAAACTAATTGGCCTGTAGTTACCTGGTAGTGCCTTATCTCCCTTCTTAAACACAGGGATTATGACTGCACACCCCCCCCCCCCCCCCCCCATGATTGAGGGACTGGCGCACCTTCGGCCACAGCATTTGCCAATAATGTAATGTACTTGTTCCAACTGGCTTTATTGTGGAGGAAGACGTCAGGTGGGACCCCATCTGGTCCCGGAGCTCACCCACTTGCAACAGATCCCAGAGCCATTAAAGTGTCTTTACTGCTAAAAGGGCCTTGGGAATAAAAAACGTAAATTATAACCCGAGTGGGATTGGATTTGGGATTACAAGCATTTTGTGGTTTAAAATATTTTAACCATTCGTCTTGTGTAACATGGTTTGAGGGTCTATCAGGCAGCCCTCCTCTATTCCACTTGATAATATTCCAGAATAATCTGGAATCCCTAGCATAACATGCTCCCTTCAGATCTAGCCAGTAAAGCTCATCCCATTTCTTTTTGGCCTGCCTTACACATTTTTTGTATGTTTGTCTAGCCTGTCCGACGCGATCATTATGTCCACTAGAAAGGGCTGCAGCCAAATCAGCTCTGGCTCTCCTACAATCGCCATCATACCATCGTAACTGCTTAGGTCGGGCCTTTTTGTCTTTTCTTACTGGTTTCCTAAAATGCCAACTTATTCCCTCAAACAAGGTTTCATGAAATCCGGTAGCTAGGGCACTTCCTGCTACAGTGGCCAAAGCACCCTCAAGTTCCAGTATAGCTTTGGCTAACTCATTGTCTATATTAGCAGTGGCCCTATCATTAGTCTTGACCTCACGCCACTTGAGTCTGCGCATGTCATTGGAGGGGACAACTTCAGGTGGCTTGAGTTCCGTCACCTCTTCTTCTGTTTGGCCATTCTTCCACCACCAATGCGTTACGCATATAGGATTATGGTCGCTCTCAACTCTTGATTCGAACACCATGTCTTTTACAGATTGCCATAGCTTCATGCTACAAAGGACATAATCAATCCTACTTTTGTAGCGGCCATTGTCAAATGTATTGGCCCCTAACTTATCACCCGGCGTCCTGCCATTCAATGCCCTCAGCCCTCGCTCGTAACAAAGAGCATTAACCTGGACTATGACCTCTGACCACCTTTTAACTGGTTCGAGGTCAAGTCCAGGTATACCCCAAAATTGATCTTCCTCAGGATCAAGACCGCAGTCAGATTCTGGATCCATGAGGGGTTCAAAAGTTACATTCAAATCCCCCGCGATGAGCACTCCCCTCTCACTCGAGTACTGGTCTATAAGGGAGTCCAAATTAGCCAGGACCCGTGATCTAGTCCCCTTGGTCCCTCTGAGGTACAGATTATAAATATCCAGATCACCCAAAGGGCCCAGAGATAACCTGGCTAATTGAATATCAGGGGACCCAGTTGATATTTCAATAGCCTTCAAAAATAAATCTTGGCGAACCCAAGTTGTTAGACCACCCATAGGGCGCCCTTTAGGTCCCTTTATTGCTGGAACGTGAAGGTTCAGATATCCCAGCATGGGCTGAGGCTCACAGGACCAAGTCTCCTGAAAAAGGCAGACATCGAAACTACCGATGAATTAAACCCATTCAGGAGAATCCATGTTTACCTTCAAGCCAGCAACATTCCAAGAAATCAATGTACCCACCCCTGATCCAAACTTTTTAACCTGATGGAAAGTATTGGGGCTCACTTCATATTCCCTCAGGTTCTCCCTGTTCGAACTTAAATTTGGGACCCTTTTTAAGTTAGGCATCCGGGGTGGAACAGGATGGACTACATCTACTCCTCCCATGGGCGCAACTCCAGCGGTAGGTGCAGCCCTAGAGACTGTTAGACTGTTAGAATCGGCCCCTCTATCACCGGTCAGGCCAAGTCAGCTGGATTACACGTACCATTGTAATAATCAGAGGGGGGAATGATGAACCCAGAATTTGTTCCTCTCCTTACCCAGTCCTGTCTAGTTCTTCCGTCTGAATTAGGGGCTGAGTTATAAAAATAACTTAGATCATGCACCCCAATCCCCGACCAGTCCCCAGGGGATGGATGATCACAGATAAAGCGCACTATGTGCCTATCTTTAAAATTAACAATAATGGAATCACCCAAAACATCTTTTGGTCTGGATCCCACCCAGCTGACCCTTCTAACAAATAAGATCTTCCCATTCAAGTTGTTGGGGATTGGTCTGTTCTTATTTAACCAGAATGTCACTTTGTTTTTAAGTTCTTGATAAGATTCGGGTTTGCTGACTTTTAGTTCGGGAACACCAGTTAATACGGCAACATATGGAAGGGAATCTGGTGGAAGATGGATGTGAACCAAGGGAGATTTAGTAGATTTGTCATGAGTCTCCTTATTTACATCTTCTCTCACTCCCTTACTTTCCTTGCTAATAGCAGTACTACCCCCAGATTCGCTACTTTTTGGCCTGCCCCTAAATTATTATGATTAGCGTTGGCTAGAACCTTATGTGGGACAGTTCCTAAAATAACCTTAGTTATCACAACAGGATCAGCAGTAGGAATAGGAACAGGAATCGTGGATTCACCAGAGGGCATGGAGTTAGATTTTGCTCTATCTTTTGTTGCTAATTTTATAACATTTTTTAGTGAGCAAAAATTATCAAGGATCGTTTGTTCTAGGCGTTCAATTCTTTCATTAACCAGCTTAACCCTTTCTAAGAGGGGGAGTATTAATGATCACACCACCTGCTCAATCTGGGGGATCATTTCTCCTGATTGAGGCTGGTCAGAAGAGCGGTTATTTGCCTCGCCCAGAAACAGACGATCATCAGCTGGTACAGCACCGAGCACTTTGGATGTATTTTTCAGAATATTAGGAATTTTCGACTGCCTCCCACCTTGAGTATCCCCATCTCTTTTCCTCTTCAGGTTGGTAGATCTTTTTACTTTTTTACTAGCCCTTGTCTGGGGATAGGCTACCTCGGACTTTGAAGAACCCTCGTTTATAGAAGCAGCCTCACCAAAGGCCTCCATGTGCTTCTCACTAGCCTGTAGAATAATAGGGCTACCCTCAACGTCCCCCTGCTGAAACAAGTCGCTAGTACCATGCCCTGCTGACCTAATAGGGGATTTTACTAGAGCTAATGACCCGATGGATGAGCGTCTGGCATACATAGGCTTGGTAGAAAGGAGACGCTCAGTTATAGCGATTTCATGTTCTAGGACCGAAACAGCCCTAGTTATAAACTGATCTAAGGTACCAGATACTGTCCCACCCACCCCCCCCCCCTGTACGCTTCCCCTTCCCTATCACAATTATTATTACCATTCCTTGCCTCTCATCATCACAAAGTCTCTCTGAAGAAATTGCAATATTGTAGACAGCAGGTTACCTATTTAGGTCACCTTCTGTCTAAGGAGGGACGTGCACTCACACCGGATAGCATTCAGACCATTTTAGACACGCCTGTGCCCCGTACTCAGAAGGATGTTCATGCACTGATTGGCCTTACTTCTTTCTGTAGGCAGTGGATCCCTAGCTTTTCACACATTGTTAAACCCTTGTTGGCCCTTTTGACTAAAGACACTCCAATGCCCATCCCATGGACTACTGAATGTCAGAATGCTTTTCAACAGTTACGTCAAGCTCTTTGTTCTGCACCAGTATTAGGAACTCCAGACTACACTAAGGCCTTCACACTCTATGTACACAAGAGGGACGATTGCACTCTCTCAGTTTTAACACAGACACACGGTGATAAGCAGCGCACTTCTGCATATTTCTCAGCTGTCCTTGATCCAGTCGCCCGTGTGCTGCCTGGGTGTTTTCGAGCGGTGGTGGCAACGGCTGTGTCCATACGTCAGAGTGAGGGAATAGTCTTGTCACATAGATTGCTTGTGCTAGTACCCCATTCAGTTGATGCTTTGTTAAATCAAACGAAAACACAGCATTTGACTAGTGCCCGTTTGACAGGCTATACAATTGACACTTTTGGCCCCTCATATCACACTGAAAAGATGTTTGATTCTGAATCCTGCTACATTATTGCCATTTCCAGCTACTTAGTCTCAGTCACAAGAGTTACATGATTGTATATCCCTTACTGAAGAACACACAAAGGGTTGTGTTGACCTACAAGATACACCTCTTTCTAGTGTTAATGGGGAATTGTGGGTTGATGGATCCTGCCTGAAATTGCCTGATGGCACTACATCTGCTGCTTATGCAATTACAACACTTCAGACTGTAGTTGAGAAAGCTCGTATCCCACAGAAGTCAGCTCATGCAGCTGAGTTGATAGCACTGACAAGAGCATGTGAGCTTAGTACAGAGTTGCTTGTTAACATTTACACTGATAGCCAATATGCCTTTGGCGTGGCTCATAACTTCGGGCTACTCTGGAAAGAGGCTTTTTTACTTCACATGGGACACCAATAGTGCATGGGGAATTAGTACATAATCTCCTTACTGCCTTGACATATCCTAAGAAAGTGGCAATTGTTAAGTGTAGTGCACACAAGAAAGTGACTGATAAAATAGGAAAAGGAAACGCCTTTGCAGATTACACAGCTCGTGAGACTGAAATGCAGAGAAGTACCACATCTACGTATGTAATTAAGTCACAGGCTGAACGTTGGCATGATGCCAGACAAGAGGTTCTGGACATGCAGCAATCTGCTTCTGTTGAAGAATTAGACCAATGGTGTAAGGAGGGAGCCTTGGATGATGAGGGCTGTTGGAAGAATAAAGAAATGACAAAATGGAAGTTACCCACAGCCTATTTACATCATATGATTCACATGAAACATGGGCCGGCACAAGTTGGAGCATCTTCAATGGCAAAGCTACTTATGCAAGTTTGGGATCATCCAGAGATTGCCGGCACAGCTAAAAGATAGTCCAATCTTGTCTGATCTGTCTCCAGTATAATCCTGGAAAGGGAACACGAACTCCAACAGGAGGGTTTGCAATACATACTGCACCTTTTGAGGTTCTGAAAATGGATTACATCCAATTTGAACGCTGTAACAATCTGAAGTACGTTCTGGTGGTGGTTTGTACCTTTAGTAAATGGGTGGAGGCATACGCCACGAAAGATAAAACAGCTCTTACTACAGCGAAGGTGCTCCTAAAGGAGTTTTTCCCCAGATTTGGGATTTGTCAAGTTTTGTGGAGTGACAACGGACTCCATTTTATTGGGCAAGTTGTTGATTACCTCATAAAAGGGTTAGGAATTAAGCAGAAGTTTCATGCTGGTTTTCACCCACAATCAGCAGGACTAGTGGAACGTTACAACTCTACCCTCAAATTGAAGTTGGTCAAAATACAGGCTTCCACATCTTTGAAATGGCCTGAGGCACTGACGTTAGCATTGCTATCCATTAGATCAATACCATATACACAATCTGGCCTCACACCGTATGAGGTGGTTTTTGGAAGGCCAATGAATATTTGGGGGATTCCTAAGCCATGCCCTATACATGATGTACCTTATGCATTGATGAATGACTATTTGTCTCAGTTGACTGACCGTTTGTCTTCTATTTATCAACAGGTTCGGGGGACTCTTCCAAACAGGTCGCAGGGTGAGGGCCGTGATCTATGGCCTGGTGACTTCGTTCTGACAAAGTCCTTTCAGCAGACCAGCTCCTTGGAGCCTCGTTGGCGTGGCTCTGAGCAGGTGCTCTTGGATACTAGGACTGCGCTTCAAGTGACCAACTGGAAGAACTGGGTTCATGCGACACCTTGCCGGAAAGTGTTGCAGGAGCTTGTGAGCCCAGCTGTGTTGACAGATCAATGTGACATCTTGGTCACAGAGAAAGGACAAGCCATGTCACCTGAAGGACCTGAGGAAGTCTTCCCAGATCACACGATCCCTGGTACATCTCGATATCAACTACGACCCCGGAAGAAAGACACTTCGTTACTGAAAAAAAAAAGTTTGAGCCACTGTCCTGGGCAGTGAAAGACTGAGTTACAAAGGGGGTAACCTTTTAGTGACTACTCATCTCAATCTCAGTGAAGAAACCAACGTCTGCCCAGGACCTTAGGGCACCATATGTTTTTCAACGACGAGATGAACATGTCTAAGGAAAGAAGCAAGCTGCTGCAAGAGTTTGTGATCGAAAGAGTATGTTCATTATTGGACTCACTTCGATTGTTGTTATCATTGCCACAATAACATGGATTGTAGAGGAAATAGCTCCTGCTCGAAATCTACTGACTGCTACTACTCCTGTCCCCATTGAACACCACTATTTTTCTCTTCCTTATCATGAGCGGAAGCACAGAATGTCCTATCTCAACAATACATTCATTCAAATGTTGCATCACACCCACAATGCTACGAACATTACCAACTGTTGGGTATGTGGAATGATGCCAGCTCATCAGAAAAAGGGAGGAACGCCTCTTATTCCTTTGCCGTTTTCATATGATGGCTCCTGCAGAGTCTGGTTTGCACGATTGTGGGATTCTCATATTGGTAATATTACCAACTTTGATGTAGGAAGACGTAACTCTCAGTTAAATAAAGTCTGTTACCCTGATGAGGAAGGAGATCCACAAGCTAAAGGAACTGTATGGGAAATGGAGGAGTATTGTCGAGGAAATTCCTCCACACACCATGTTTTCCCTAACACTCGAACTATCAAGGGTAATGGACCTCCTGTTATAGCTGTTACAAGAGCTCGAGCAGACCTTTGTGTGAGCAGTATTGGCAATATCCCTGTGGGAAAAAGTGACTGTACCTTAGTGTTGAACATTACTGGAATGAACAATAGCAGTTTTTTGTCCTCACATAACACCTATTTCATTTGCCGAAATAAAGGTTATTACCATCTACCTATTGGTTGGTCAGGTAGCTGCTATGTGTCCTTTTTGCTTCCACCTGTGTTCTTGGCACCTGCATCCTACCATAAAGACTATAAACTGTTTAATGACATTTCCAAAAATAGATTTAAGAGGACAATAAACAACGATGAGGTGGCGCAAACTGATACTGTACTACAGCAGTATATTGACTTTAATTTGGGACTGTTCTTCTTTGTTGGTGCGGCCTTAAACAGCAGAAAGATAAGTAGCTTAACACGTGTTGTAGAGGCTGTAACTAATCAGACAGCCATGGCACTTGGAAATATCACGGAAGAACTACAAATTGCAAGAATTGTGGCGCTCCAAAACAGGATGGTCCTCGATGTCATCCTGGCCGACCATGGTGGAGCATGCCGCATCATTGGGAGCAGCTGTTGTGTGTACATCCCTGACCACGCCCCTTCAGTTTTTGAAGCAATTTCTAAACTGCACAAAATAGCCGCTGAAATCCATCAGGATTCAGGGACATGGACTTTGACTGCATGGCTATGGACTATGTTTACTGTATGGGGCTGGAAAATATCTATATTTTTTGCGATTCTTTACACTTGTTGCCTATGTATTCAATACGGCCCAATGCTCTGTTCCCTTTGTATCTCTACCTGTACCTCATGTATACCGACTAAACAAAATGTCAAGAATGTAAATGCCCACCTAGCAATGGACCAGGAAATTAATGAACTCATGAGAATAGATGTACAGGATATCTTCCGTGACCCTTCTAAGTCGTAGAGATGTCTTCAGCCAATGCTAAAAGGGTTGTCTGTGGGAATCGAAAATAATTGCTGTTAGCATGAGCTGAAGCCATCTTGTTTGCAGCATCCATTTTGTTAGCCTTATGACTCTTCCGTCTTCACTGTTGCTTGCTTTTCTATTCTGCTTGAGTCATCAGCTTTAGTTAACTCCTTCTATTCTAAGCTCAATCAATGTATATGTGCTGAGAAAAGGTCTGTAGCTGCTAGAATGCACCTGACTAAAGACATAACTGTCAACTGTGTCTTGCAACTGTAAGCAGTTCTGTTCCCCCTCCCACTTTGCTAACTAAGTGATTTCCCATCTGCCCATGTCTGGCTGTAACTATTCCTGTGTATGCTTGTACCTTCTATTTGTAACTACATGCTTACTCTGCAACAAAGGGTGTATATAAGCACCATGGTCTCTGTATTTCATGAACTACCTCCTGCAGCACTTGAGGGTGTTGTATTGACGTAGTCCCACTCATGAGTGATTAATAAACTTGTTATTTGAATTCCAGTTTTAGTGTCAATATCTATTTTGTTGGTTTAAGGACCCTTGAACAGATAAGGGCAAACCCTACACTGGTGTGCCAATAAAAAGGCACATTGCCACAGAGCCTGTACTGTCCTAAAGTGTCATTCTACCTTGGAAGACAAGTTTGGCCACTCCACGTCGATCTTGCCCGTTACTTCTGCAGCTGCAGTTCTCCACCCACAGGAAATCCTTTGTCTCTTTAGCAGGCGACTTCCCACCTTATTAAGACAGCTTTGCTCAGCCTGGCAGTGGCTGGCCAATCAGGGAGGGCAGCTTAAAGGCTGGATTTTGGCTTACAGAAAATAAAGTTCTATTACTTATTTTCTATAACAGTTATTATAAATCTAACAGTGGACGTTGTTGGATTTATCATAACTATCATTTATAGTCTTTGAATTACATTTCTAGCTCACTTCTATCAATATTTATACTTAAATAAATATTCCCATGTTAGCCAATGGAGCTAGTTTTCTACAATTGGAAGAATGAAATTGGCCGTTTTTCCCTCACCAGGGCTTATAAAACATCTTTTATATTGTCCCTGCTTATGGTTACAAGGCACCTTAGCCCTGGGACACCTAGGGGAGACCTTAGGGGTGAATTATATGGAAAATAATAAGGTAGTTTGAGAAGTACCTTTAAATCCAAAGTTGAATTTGCATATAAATTGAATGCCAAGGCAGCCTGAAAGCAGTGCTGCCTTTAAAATGACAGCAGACAACACAGAAGTGCACACTTAAGTGTATTAAATGTACTGGGCCTTTAAACCTACATGCCCTATTATATACTAGGGACTTACAGCTAGGCTGTCAGTACCAATTGTAATTAAACCTAATTATCATATACCTTATATATCAGAGCACTGGCCCTGGGTCTGGTAAGCAGAGCCCAGGGCACAGTCAGAGTCAGTTACCATCAGTAACAAGCACAAAATGGGCGTGATCAGCGCAAAAAGGATGACTCTCTCACAGGGGGGTTGGAGAATTCCTTGAGGATCGTGAAGAATTCCCTGTTGTTGTTGGGGCTGGCTTTAATTCTTGCTGTGTGGGCCCTTTCCCTTGTTTCCCACAGTTGGTGGTGGTAGTGGTTGAGTGCAGTTTTGTAAGTGGTCCAATTAGTGGCGTTTTCTCCATCTCCTCTCTAGCTTTTTGCAGTGATTTGGATTCCCTGACATCTTCAGAGTATTAGCTGGCTTGCTTGTTGGTTCTTCTGTGTCTAGTGTGTTTGAACATGCAAGGGTTTTTTGCAGTTTGTGATCCAGATGTTGAAGGATCTGACGCTGAAGTCCAGGCCGTTGGTGGTTTACAGCTGGTTAGATGTGAGTGATGATCCAGTCTGCTTCTTCGGCTTTGCTTCAGTTGCTGCTGGGTTCGCTGGGCCTTCTTGCAGGGGGGGGTGTGAGGTGGTGATGCGGAAGTCTAGGACAAAGTGGTCTGTCCAGGTGAGCTGCGAGGTATAGCTGTGATTCAGTCACTGGAGGTGACAAGTTGGGTGAGTTTGATGTTGTCCAGGCAGTCGAGGAGGTTGTAGAGTTGGGGTCTGTGAGATCATCTGCATGGCAAGTGGGGTCACTTGAGGAACATATACTCTTTAGGGTCAATGGCGAGGAAGGGTGGTGAAGTGTGCAAAGAGTTCAGTAAAAGTGATTTGTGGTCCCGGTGGGCAGTACACTAGGGTTCCCTTGATGGTTATCCTTTCATCGGTCTGGAGTTTAAAGTCCATGTGTTCCATGGACAGGGTGGTGTAGTCCGTGATGGTGGTGCATTGGATGAAGTCTCTGTCGATGATGGCAAGCCCTCTTTCTGGTTTGTTGACACGATTACTGTGGGTGATCTTGTATACCTCTGGGAAAACCGTTGCGATGTTGCGGGCTGATGATAGGTTGAGCCAGGTCTCCGTAAGGAAGAGTACACCCAGTGCGAGCAATTCAATGAGGTCAGTGGAGTGTTTGGTGAGAAAGCGCATGTTAAGGAGTGAGCATGCAAACCGCTGCTGTATTGCAGGTGTAGTGTGAAGAGTGGTCTGAGGGGGCTTTGAGGGTGTAGGAGCGTGCATGGAGCGGCAGGTAAAATGGCAGATGCTGCACATGAAAGGCCCTTCCATGGTAAGTGAGGCAGTGCGGCAGCGACGTTTGTGGTGCCGACCGGTGTCGAGGGCACCGAGTGCAGCAGAGGTGTGCTCTGGGGTGGTCAAATGACCAGGGTTCGCGGCAATGGGCATGGTCGGGCACAGAGAGGCTGGCCTTTGGCATGCCAGCAGTGCAGCACACTGCGCCTGCCATTTAGTAGGTCTTGGGTGGTAGGATGGGTGGGGGGGACAATGGGCGAGGCTTGCGAAGGCAGGTAGAAGAGGCAGGAAGACGTGCAAGAGAACAGGCAATGAGCAGGGGATAGGCGGGATGAGAAGTGGGTGAAAGCTGCTGGTAGCAGCAGAAGGGGTAAAGGAACGAGGACAGAAGAAATGGCAAAATGTGGCAAAGCAGTAAGGAGCAAAGAGGCATGAGTGAAAGGAAAAATGGGTAAAAAGCAGCAAAATCTGAAAAAGAGCAAAGTACCAAAGAGGCATGAGTGAAAGCCAAAAGGGGCAAAAAGCTGGGAAAGACCACAGAAGCATAAGAGTGAGAGGGGAAGAGCGAGAGAACGCAGAGAAAGAGTGAGGAGGTCAGCAGCAGGAGCGCAGAGCGTGCTCCGAAAGGGCCTTGATAGGTCAGATAATTAGTCCATGTAGATGAGGAGCTGGGCCTGGGCTCCTGTCCAATGGGGTCACGCTGCAGCTTCTATTAAGTAGGTCCTGGGAGATGGGAGAGGTGCGGGGCAGTGGGAGGGGCTTGTAAAGGCAGGAAGATGAGGCGGTAAGACACACAGGAGTACAGATAAGTGTGGGGGAGGCGGCGGGGGAGCGGGTTGTTAGAATAAAAATGGTTTAGCTGTGTTGTTTATATATATTGTCTGCATAAGTTTAGCATTCACAGCACCATTTTATGTTTGGCCACCATTTTGAGCCATGATCGAAACTAGCTTCTCTCTGTCTTTGCGAGAAGCAGCCTTGGTAATTTTCATTTCCTTCAAGGTTGGGCCTTGCTGTACAAATGAATACACTGTTCTTAATAGTGCATACCTTTCCCACTAGATAGAGGCCTGCTCCCACTAGTCCAGCGATGGGCGCAGGCAGAACGACCTGGGCATAGAGATAGTGTGCGCCAGGTCCCAGGATTGAAACTTATCCTCCTGTACCTCCTTTGTGTAGCTGCCTCCATCTGGACATTTCCAGTCTGGGCATGCCTTTATTGGTTCTGAATCGTACATAATGTATCACCATGCTTGCTGATGTCAGTCCCTCTGCACTAATCCTTAGAGACTGGGCAGATTGGGCTCCACTCTAGTGTACCTGAATAAATGCTTGGTTTGCATACTCTACTGTCTGACCGACTCTTCCTTTGTATGGAAGGCTGAGAGGTGGTCGCGAGTGACCCGGGTGGCCCTAATCGGGTCACTTCCTTCAGGGTGTAGGTCGCAGATAGCTGCAGGACGGGGGAAGAAAGGGGGACAGAAGAGATGGCAAAAGGTGGCAAACCAGAAAGGAGCAAAGAAACACGAGTGAAGGCAAAAAGAGGTAAAAGCTGAGAAATAGCAAAGAAGCATAGAAGCACACGTGGGAGCTAATGTGTGCAAAAAGCTGGAAAAGAACTATAAAGCCCTAGTGAGAGCGGGAGAGCGCTGAGAAAGAGTGAAGAGATCAGCAGTAGAAGCGCAAAGCTGGGTCCGAAAGGTCCTTGACTAATCAGAGGACCAGTCCAGGTAAGTGGGGAGCTGGACATGGACACCTGCTTAATGGGGTTGCTTCCATTATGTATGTCCTTGGACCTATTACTGTATCCGGGACCTTGTCATTACGTATTGTACCAATATTCTGTTACTTCAGAATTGCATCCAGTCCTTAGCTACATAGCCATAAACTAATTTTGGTCACTGTAAATGCTCAGGTAGGAAGAGATTTTCTCAAACTTTGTTGCAATGCCTGACTTTTCTGTCAGTGTAATTATTGCTGTAGCACATACATTTCCTCACATTTGCTTCAACGCAGCTCTGGGAAATGTATTGTTCAGTGGGCTTTCGAGAAAAATCTTCGCAAGGAGATTATTGTAGTTAAAATAGTGTCAGTCAGTGTCAAGGGCCCACATTCCCCTAATGGAGTGGTCAAAAGATGCAGTTATTTGGTGGAATGGCAGAGGCCATTGTTTGTGTACAGGTCATGCATCTGTGTTGTACATACCAGAAAAGAATATGTCATAGGCCCTTTCCTTAATCTGGCACTTCCATATCATAAACACAATGGAGTTGCCATCTTTTATAAGGGTAATTAGTTCCGAAATTAAAGGAATAAATAGGGACAAAGATGAAGGATACATTGTGGAAGAGGGACCTGTAGCGAGATCACCCAATTCAAATGTCAATTGAGGGCAATAACCATTAATAAAGTGGAGCTAACCTTATTTTACTAAAAATTAGGATAATACGGTGGTAAGGGTGTTGGCACATAGGATTAGGATGCAAACAGACTAGCCATATGTATGAGAAATTGGTAGCAGCTTTTGAGGGAAATGCAAAGGTAGAGGAGTGCAAATGGTTTTATGGGGCATGGCATGCAGCTTCTACTCTCTCCTGAGACAACACTTTATGGAGGATACTGCCTCGACTTGTCTCTTCTTATTGATTCTACATCTTCACATCACCAACTATTTGACCATCTCCTGGGTAGAAAGTCATGGCACATTTCCAAACCATCCTCTACCAGATGGACGTAGATACTGGTTCAATGTGTGTCCCAAATGTATCTGTTGGTATATTATCTGAATCGAGGGAACCACAATAATAATGATAAGGAGTGATGTGTGCAGTGCTCGTGATAAGAAAGTGATGGTTAAGATTGGTTACCAAGGTACAGATATGTTTTTATTGAAGTGCTACCTTGATACCAAGATAAAATAAAACAGTGCTATAACAGTTTGAACAAATAACTGTGTTGGAAAAGACTGGTCTACATGTTTCAGCTCTTGGATAAATTATATCCCAGCTTTCGTCAGGACCAGAAAGCTACTGCAAAATTATGGTGTATTTAATACAAAAAACTCGAAAAACATACAACCTGGACCTTGTTCTCGGTACAGGGGTAATACCTGTGAAAATAACAGCAGTAATCAATTCAAACAGACAAACAGAGTGGTAAAGTGTCACAAATTGGTCAAAAAAAACGCAAGGATATTGAGTCTATCAGTTTTGCGAAGGTACCATTTAGTGTACTAAAACAACTGTACAGCCATCACCTCAAGTGGAAAAAAATTGTTAAGTTGTGACTCACCCGAATAGTTCTGGGTATGTGCCTCACCCCACTTGGCAACTGCTCAGGTTAGGAGGCACCGCTGTGGGGAATAATATAAGTGTGAAACATTATATCACCTGACCATGGTTGTTGAAATGTTAAACACTTGATATATAGCGCAAATTTAAAAACAAAGCGGATGGATCACACGGGAGTCTAATCATCGAGAAAGCATATCTCTGTGCATTTCTACAATCGTGTCTCATTCTATAGGAAAAATGTGCCCTAAAGGCATATGCAGATTGCTAGAACTACATTTTGTACTGGTCATCAATGTGCTAGAAGTTAGAAGTGCATCTTCTAAGTTTATATTATGTATGTTTAATGCAGGCGACTAGTATAGTTTTGTATTTCGTTGTGGAATTGCCGCATAATGAGGGTAACACGCGCGCTAAGGTAAGGCTGTTACTTAAAAAGGCGTGTGTTGTGGTAACTAGGCAACCTGTTGGTAAAGGTTGTCGGTTCGTTGTACCTTGCAGCCCAAGTCCCTGTAGTCAAAATGACTAACCAATGCTCAGCGCAGCTCAAGGAAGAAGTGTCACCAATTTTAACTGCGAAGGTTTAACAATGAGAATAGTTTAAGAAGCAGTATGATCGTGTACACCTTACCTCTCCGTCGGTACCTCTCGCGGCTTCTGAGCGAGAAGGGGAGGTGTACATTGGTAATAGGGAATCCTATTTGAGGACCCGCAGGGCGTCACTGCCGTCATGCGCGTGATCTACGTCAAAGCCTAGCGCAGGCTGATGACGCAGTGGCGTATTGGCGTGCCGTGCATGTCTTGTCGGGAAATGTAGTCTTTGTAAGTGTTTGTAGTCTTTTATCCTGAACTTGGTGCAAACGAGGCAATATGATCACGATAATGTCTTGCCCTGCCTATTGCATTAAGTTGTGGCAGTGGCAATTAGTTTATGCCGTGAATCAAATACAGATAGAGATTACAATCTGTAGTGTGATTGTCGTTATTATTTTTATCGTTTTAGCCCACTAGGGATCCAGTTTCGATAAATGGCTCTCCAGGTGTATGTTAATTTTATGGAGAGTCAGACATTAACAAGCAAGGGGCTTTGTTCCTCCAAGTCTCTGGAACATCTATGGGGAGTATTTTCGCTCCCAGTCTGGCCAATCTTTATGTTCATCTTTTTGAACAAAATTGTGTGTTAACTGACCAGAATCCCTTTCGTGCACAAATTGCGTGCTGGAAGAGATATATAGATGATATCTTCGTGGTCTGGCATGGTCCAGTTACTACTCTGCTGGATTTTCACTCTTGGCTCAATGTTCAAAACAATTTTCTGAATTTCACAGTCACACATGACAAAGCCAGACTTCCCTTCTTGGATATCATGATCTATCCTACATCAGGAGCGTTGGGAAGTGAACTGTATAAGAAGCCTCAGACTAAGAACTCCCTTCTTAGTTTTCATAGTCATCATCCCAAGTCTCTCCGATACAATCTTCCAGTAGGACAGTTCCTGCGCATTCGCTGTTCCACTATGGACAGTTTTCAACTCCATGCTGAGGCACTCTCCAAGCAACTCAAAGTCAGGAAATATCCAGCTCATTTGGTGAGACAAGCCTGTAAACGGGCGTCTAACAACAACAGGGACGCCCTCTTAGAACCTCCGGTGGCTAAGGCACCACTGACGAGAATGACTTTTGTCACCACCTTCAGCACACTATCTAATAGTGTTCAAAAGTCAGTACGGAAACATTGGCGCATTCTGAATGTGGGGAATGAAAGTATCCCACTACCTTTGTTCTCATTCAAAAGAGGAACAAGCTTGCGCGACAACCTTGTGCATACCAGACCGAGGGCGAAAGAAAAAGAAAAAACATCAACACTATGGGATCTACCACCAGTACAGGGCCACTACCCATGTGGCTCGTGTTCAGCTTGCCCACAGACACAGCCAACCAAATCGGTTGATCTAGGGCTAGCAAAACCATGGATTTTACGGCGAGATACCAACTGTAACTCAGAAAAGGTAATTTACCAGATCACATGCTCGTGTTCACTCAGATACATAGGAATGACAACACGCAAGATCAAGGTCCGTATCAGTGAACATAAAAGCACCATCAGGCGCAAAAAACAAGCCACAAGACTAACCAGCCATTTCCTTTCCCTCAACCACAAACCAGAGGATTTGAGATGGCTCATTCTAGAACAACCCTTTATTCCATCTCATATTACAGATATCCACAAATT
This sequence comes from Triturus cristatus, assembly GCF_964204655.1. Taxonomy (NCBI): domain Eukaryota; kingdom Metazoa; phylum Chordata; class Amphibia; order Caudata; family Salamandridae; genus Triturus; species Triturus cristatus. Next base: position 631,206,752 of record NC_140587.1, read on the forward strand.
CCTTTTCATAAAGGAGCAAAAATGGGTCTACAAATTGCATAGTGACTGTTTAGGATTGAATGATCAGATACCATGGACTTCGCTCTAAGAGACTTATTGAGGACCTGTGCACATACACAATTTCCCTCTATATATAGGTTTCTCATAGAACAGCCATTTGTTGCATCATGATCAGGCCCTTTGCTTGTTAATGTCTGACTCTCCATAAAATTAACATACACCTGGAGAGCCATTTATCGAAACTGGATCCCTAGTGGGCTAAAACGATAAAAATAACGACAATCACACTACAGATTGTAATCTCTATCTGTATTTGATTCACGGCATAAACTAATTGCCACTGCCACAACTTAATGCAATAGGCAGGGCAAGACATTATCCGTGATCATATTGCCTCGTTTGCACCAAGTTCAGGATAAAAGACTACAAACACTTACAAAGACTACATTTCCCGACAAGACATGCACGGCACGCCAATACGCCACTGCGTCATCAGCCTGCGCTAGGCTTTGACGTAGATCACGCGCATGACGGCAGTGACGCCCTGCGGGTCCTCAAATAGGATTCCCTATTACCAATGTACACCTCCCCTTCTCGCTCAGAAGCCGCGAGAGGTACCGACGGAGAGGTAAGGTGTACACGATCATACTGCTTCTTAAACTATTCTCATTGTTAAACCTTCGCAGTTAAAATTGGTGACACTTCTTCCTTGAGCTGCGCTGAGCATTGGTTAGTCATTTTGACTAGAGGGACTTGGGCTGCAAGGTACAACGAACCGACAACCTTTACCAACAGGTTGCCTAGTTACCACAACACACGCCTTTTTAAGTAACAGCCTTACCTTAGCGCGTGTGTTACCCTCATTATGCGGCAATTCCACAACGAAATACAAAACTATACTAGTCGCCTGCATTAAACATACATAATATAAACTTAGAAGATGCACTTCTAACTTCTAGCACATTGATGACCAGTACAAAATGTAGTTCTAGCAATCTGCATATGCCTTTAGGGCACATTTTTCCTATAGAATGAGACACGATTGTAGAAATGCACAGAGATATGCTTTCTCGATGATTAGACTCCCGTGTGATCCATCCGCTTTGTTTTTAAATTTGCGCTATATATCAAGTGTTTAACATTTCAACAACCATGGTCAGGTGATATAATGTTTCACACTTATATTATTCCCCAGAGCGGTGCCTCCTAACCTGAGCAGTTGCCAGGTGGGGTGAGGCACATACCCAGAACTATTCGGGTGAGTCACAACTTAAAAAAAAAATTCCACTTGAGGTGATGGCTGTACAGTTGTTTTAGTACACTAAATGGTTCCTTCGCAAAACTGATAGACTCAATATCCTTGCGGTTTTTTTGACCAATTTGTGACACTTTACCACTCTGTTTGTCTGTTTGAATTGATTACTGCTGTTATTTTCACAGGTATTACCCCTGTACCGAGAACAAGGTCCAGGTTGTATGTTTTTCGAGTTTTTTGTATTAAATACACCATAATTTTGCAGTAGCTTTCTGGTCCTGATGAAAGCTGGGATATAATTTATCCAAGAGCTGAAACATGTAGACCAGTCTTTTCCAACACAGTTATTTGTTCAAACTGTTATAGCACTGTTTTATTTTATCTTGGTATCAAGGTAGCACTTCAATAAAAACATATCTGTACCTTGGTAACCAATCTTAACCATCACTTTCTTATCACGAGCACTGCACACATCACTCCTTATCATTATTATTGTGGTTCCCTCGATTCAGATAATATACCAACAGATACATTTGGGACACACATTGAACCAGTATCTACGTCCATCTGGTAGAGGATGGTTCTTTGGTGAAGTTCCCAGGTACCCAAATGATGAAGCGAGCCTCTTGCTGTGGGTGATGGGAGTCTTTCTCATGCATACACACACCTATTGACACATTTGGTACCTTGTTGACAGCAGTTAGATTTAGATCAGTATTTACTGTGTGGTTATGTTACGGTCACAAAACTTTTTTGACTCACAGTTTTTCTTTTTGTATACATTAGTTGAATTGGGGATTATAAACTGTTTGAGTCCTTAAACCACATCCCTTAGACCCCCACTCTTTTTGAGATATTCTATTAACATTTCCAAACCACCAATGAACTGCGTATCAAACTAAAGTTGTAACTAAACTAACAATTACCTTTGATAATATAATGTAACAAATAAAATAAGAATAGATGAGCTAAAATATAGAAGTACACAAGAGTATGAAAAGAAGATGAAAAACAGAAAAGGAAAATATTCCGATCCCTCCTATAAATCTGCTTAGTGACACTAATTTTGATACGATCAGCTCTTAAATTGCAGTTCAACAACCACCTAGTGCTTTATCACCAAAAATCTGATTAGCATCATTCAATTACAAGTGTAAGTTTCTATAGCTCAGTTGGACTGTCACTGATTCATATGTGTTAAAGTGAAGTTTCTCCATTTTCAAACCCCAAAAGAATTGGAGATGAAATCTAAACTATAGTCAAACACGTTTAAGTGCCTACTTGTGTAAGACTTATAAGAAGTTTAACTATTGAGAAATACATTTTAGGTCGAGCCTATACTGTGCTTGCGCTGTCAGGCGATCTGTTGTAGGTACTTTGTGGAAGTATGACTCCTCCCACGCTTTGGATTGGCTTTTGTCTGTGTCCTCAAAAAATCGTAGCCTGCAAATGGCTAATGGTGGGTGAATGACCCACCTTTTTTCAAAAGTTCACTCACATGGAGTATTACAGAGGGAGCAAGTAGTGGGGCGCATGGTGCTTGCGTGTCTTTATCTTGTTTTCTTCCTATGAGCATAATGGCCTGCCCCCTGTTCTCCTGTCAGATGGCACAGAGGCTATGCACTGCACATGCGCTTCACCGCTCAGGGGTTTTCTGTGCCTTTTGTTTGAGCTCCTGCCATTGCCAACATGGCTGTGCTACTATTCAAGTCCTGCTGTTTTAGGTACCTAGCAGGAGCGGACTTTGGTGAGCCGTCCCAACAGTGAAGTTATATTGTTTTTAAATTACGGAAGTACATAGTACCGTCCAATAGCAGCAGTGAAAAGTAGTCACACCACTTTGGGGCTTCGGCAAATTTTTGTTTGAACCCAGACGAATGCCAGCTTGTTACTTGCTAGAGTCTGTCCCTCTTTATCCTCTAGCTGTTTGAGGAATGGGCAGGAGCAGACCTTTGCAGGCAGTCTCAGCTGTGAGATTGTAATCACAAAAGTGCGCGGTCTAATAACAGCAGTAATCAAAGTAAAGCACAGCTGAATATTGCTTGCTATCGAAGCACAATATCGGAATGGGTGTCCCCTGGTAAGGTACAGTGTAAGGAAATAAAAGCAATAGGCCTAAAATCAAAATCAGTACAAGAATCTTCATATGATCTCAACATGAACACGTCACAGTTTACTTACATAGTGACATATTCTGATGTCCATTTAGTGGTGGAAGGGCCAATGCCATTTGCAGGCAGTGGTATTTACATGTACCTAAATGAGTGTGTGTCGTCCAGTGCATGCTTATCTTAAAAACAAGCATCTGCAATGCCAGGGCCGGCTTTAGCGCTGATGGCGCCCTGTGCGACAGTGTTTGTTGGCGCCCCCCCCCCCCAATGTCCACCTCCACCACAGATCCTCTCACTAGCACCCTTCAACAGTGACCAAGTCTCCATAACCACACCCTTTCAGATGCATTGAATTAGTTAAATAGCGCCACTCATACCAGTGTAGGGTGTCAGAGCACTTTGCATCACCAACACATTACACAGAGACAATCAATCATACGTGTGTAAATCAGTGCATAGTAAATATTACATAAGCCAAAGGACTAAAAGTGTAGGAGTCACATGTCATCCATACTGATAGGCAGTATAGTTTAAGAGTGCTTGGTGTGGAGAAGCACAAACTCAGAGTTGAAAAAGAAACAGCATCGTTGGGTGTTTTCCTTAGCAATAACCCTTTATGCAACATTTATCAATGTTCTAATGTATACTTTGCAGTGTGTATGCAGTTCTATGATGAAAGCTAATAGCTCACTGTTGAATATTAGGACTTAAAGTTATAAATTGCAAGTAACAAAAGTATGTCTCTTTTAAAAACAGTAACCTGCTGATCTGTTTACATTATATGCACTCTGTAATCTACTTGGTACATGTGCTTTGCAGCAGGCATATTAACCCTCTGCAGTAACTTCACATAAGTCAAAACCTCAACTATGCAAAACGCTGATCTCTCTCCAGGAAGATAATTAATCACATCAGTTGTTTTGAAATTTTTGTGAGGCCTGGAAATTGCTGGAGGAAAGAAACGCTGCAGCAGGTGCTTGAAAAACATACTAAACTTGCAAACACGGCGCTCCCAGGAAGCCAGCACCCGGTGCGGTGGCACCGTTCGCACCGCCCTAGAGCCGGTCCTGTGCAATGCAATAGGTCTCGCATTTATGCGAGTTTGAGCTATTGACAGGCCTCTTTTATTACGCAAAACCTCACGAGGAGGAAGGAAGCACACACACAGGAAACAGAGTTTCTGGAAAAGTAATACTCCCCAGAACTGTACTGACTGGTAATGCATTTTAGAGATTCAAAATTCAAAAGTCACAGTTAATAACCTCATCATGCCCACCGATCACATATGAAAAAACACCCTGGTGCCATCACCTTGAGGACGAAGCTGCTGAGTACTCTATGCTACCTTGCCACTGTATTGTGTTTACCCCAATATTATTGGAGTCACACACAGTAGATCCTCTTAGCCCAAAAATTAAAAGCATCCTTTTTGGTGAAAAGGAGAACTGGCAGGTGTCTTTCACACCTTCTGTAGTGAATTATGTTAGAACTAACAGAGAAATTCTTAGCTGCAGTTGATGATTAACAAAGCACCCTTGTACCCAAAATCGGTATGCACAAACACCGCACAGCATTTGACTACAAATTAGTTATAGCACAATGATCACTAATATTAATACTAATTTCAAAAACTCTGCAGATCACATGCACCTCACTGCTTGCATTTTCTCCATCCTGGAGTTCCAGAGCATGGAATTCTTTACTGTACATTCTAGATTAATTAACCACCTTGCCCAATGGCGCATCAGGTAAACAAGTGCCGAACAGGGAGGGAGGATATGAAAAAATGTCAAGCCTTCAGTAGAGGACCTCCTACAATATTTGGATTATTGATGTATCAGAGTGAATGAATACATTTATTGCGTGATTACGTAGACAGATTACAATATACAAATGAAAAACATATAACGGTCACATTTAAGATAAAAGTTAGAAACTAAGCCAATCTTTTAAATCAGGCCAGCGAGAGGATATGTAAGCAGCCAGTGCTGACTTTATGATTAAGAATAAGAAGATAAAAAATCAATACTGTTCGTTAGTTATATTTGATGCTCCAGGAAGGAGTAGTCTTCGAGGCGTGGTGTTTATTGTGTGGTGGGACTCAGACTGTTAGTCGCACTCTGCCTGTGCCATTTTGGCTTTCAAGAATGTGCATGTTCGTATATAAATTGGCCATGTTATTCACTGTGTCCAGGGTGTAGAGCTTACAAATAGTGTCCTTTGCTGAGCGAGTGCCCAGTTGGAGAAGTATGGGTCTAAGATGGAATCGGCAGGCTTGTCGCAAGACCGGGCAGCATAGCAATACTTGTGCCAAGGACTCCCTTTTGTAGTTGAATAAGTGACACTCTGTGATGTCTGTGAGTGCTTTCCAGGTTGGATATAGTTCTTTTAAGGGAAGCGAATGTAGTTTTGTGGCTACGATCTTGTTTAATGCTGTCTCCCCAAGGCCTGCATCAGGTGGGGCTTGGTTGTTTGTAGTATTTGTGGAAGACATAGGGTTTCGTGAAAGTCCCTAACTGCAAGGGATTCCATGTCTAAAGTGTGTGAACAGAAGCTCAGTTGCTTTTTCATTGATAGTTTGATGGTTGCGTAATCAATTATGTGTGAATCCCTATTCTCGACAGCTAGTTGCAGCAGTTCCTTTGCTGTTGAAAGTTTGGCAGAACAAGGATTGTTTGGTTTTGCGAAGATGGTTTTTATGAGAGCCTTCATGGAGTTATCTGGGGCCACATTTGCCAGGAAGGAGTATTTTGATAAGGCGGCCAACACTTCTAGTTTTTGTAGAGTGAGGTCAGATTCAAGGCGGATCAAGGTGTTTCTTGTGCAAGCAGGCAGGCGAAATATTTTTCTGTATGCTGTGCATTGAATTTTCTCCAGATCTTCTGCAAGCATTCCCGGGAATGCCTGTTGCGCATAGATGAGTAATGGTAGTAGTTTGGCCCTCAGTGCCCTTCGAATTGCTGTGGATGTTCGGCTGTCTAAGGTGGCATATAAGTTGGAAAGGGCATGCGCCTGGGGGATCTCTTGGTATCCTCTTTTTGAATGAACTTGCCCAATTTTAAAAGCATTCTTGATTTTGATGCATTGTTGTGCTAATGTGTTGTAAACGTCTCGGGGCATAATTAAATTGTTTTACCTACTTGTCGCATGCCAATCACCTCTCCCCGGTCCACCGCAGCTATAGTGTGCTGATTGAGTGGATGGAGCACGGGTTGATGGCTACGGTTGCTCGAGAATTACTCACTTCCGGCTGCACATTTAACGCCGCCATTTTTAGACGCGCGCTAGTCTTCCTCACTGATTCGCCTACTGCAGCTTCAAAACCAGCTGATGGGGCTGACGCTCAGTCTAGAGAAGCACAGGTAGCACCGGGAAGCAGGATACGCTGACAGCCCTGCGCTTGGGAGATCTCTTGGTATCCTCTTTTTGAATGAACTTGCCCAATTTTAAAAGCATTCTTGATTCTGATGCATTGTTGTGCTAATGTGTTTTAAACGTCTGGGGCCATAATTAAATTTTTTACCTACTTGTCACATGCCGATCACCTCTCCCCGGTCCACCGCAGCTATAGTGTGCTGATTGAGTGGATGGAGCACGGGTTGATGGCTACGGTTGCTCAAGAATTACTCACTTCCGGCTGCACATTTCACGCCGCCATTTTTAGACGCGCGCTAGTCTTCCTCACTGATTCGCCCACCGCAGCTTCAAAACCAGCTGATGGGGCCGACGGCAAGCCCGTCTGCGCCAGTCCGTGCCCAGCCGGGACCAGGGGCCAGTACCCCTGTCCCCCCGCTGGTCTATACTGCAGAAATGCTTCGGACCCTTGCCACGAGCACGCACGCCTTAGAGGGAAATGCTCACATGACAATGCTGGCCGAAATTTTTTTGAGGACTGAGGTCATGCCCAGGCCATCTCATTCGATGTCTCAGGAAAATGTCAGTGCCCCTAGAGCATGGGGTCTAAAGGTAGCTGTTTTAAATACACGCTCTCTACAAAAGCACCATCTTGAGGTCTTCTCTCTGTTACAAGATGGTGATATAGACATTTTGGCACTTACAGAAACATGGTTAGGGGACAGGTCAGCCCCAGACCTCATCGCAGCACTCCCAACAGATTTTGATGCCTTCTGGCAAAATAGACCAGGGGACACTAGAGGAGGGGGGGTGGCGTTTCTTTTTAAAAAGAGCCTAATGGTCACTAAAATAACAGCAGAAAATTGCGATAATGCAGACATCTTAGGGGTAAAAATCTCCTTCAAATCCTCCTGCATTGTACTTATGGTAGTCTATCGGCCTCAGAGGACCACCCCTAGCTTTAATGAGCTTTTTCTGGAACTTATTACTGATTCATGTTCCAGATATAAGCGTCTTCTAGTAGTGGGGGATTTTAACTGCCATTGGGATAAGTCACAGAGAGAGTCAGCAGCGGATCTATTTGAGACTGCCATGCTCTCAGTGGACCTTCAGTAATTGGTCAACAGTCCTACCCATGTAAAGGGCCACTCTCTTGATCTTATCTGGACCTCGCAGCCTTGGGCAGTGATTACAGATATTAGCCCCTGTGCCTGGTCCGATCACTCGCTGCTCAGATGCTGGGTCCCGAGCGATTGCCAATTATCACAGCCCCCACCTCTATGGAGAAAGGTCAGAATCTGGAAAAATATTGAGGCAGATCACTTAACAGCTACCCTACATTCCATTCTGCCCCCTAGAACAGAAATAAACAATCTGGACCAGGAAAGTGAAGCCTTACTGACCCATCTACAGCAAGCTATAGATATAGTGGCACCAGAACGGAAAGAAAAAGTCAGAGATAAAGGAAAGGGAACCGTTAAGGGAGAAAAAACAACATCTCCGTCAAGCTGAAAAACGGTGGGGAGAAATCTATGCGCCGGCAGAGCTAAATGCCTATAAGACCCTTCTTTCCGTCTACAAATCAGACATCCTGGCAAGGAAAGCGGGGTATTACGAGGGTAGGATTGCTCTGGAAGAGAACAAACAGGAAGAGACTTTCGCTATTCTTAAAGAACTGAGTCAGAAAACAGAGAAGAAATCCACAATCGCATCTTTCAGGATTTCTTTCTTCAGAAAGTCAAGGATATCATCTCGGAAATCGCTAGAACACCTGCTGGAGCAGGGTTTTCTATTGAAAATTTATTTAGATTTAAACTCCAGTTTATGTTTATATGTCATAATTAAAATTACTGATAATTAATTATTAATTATTAATTTCGTTTAAGTTTCTGATTAACCAACATTACTAATGAAAGAATTACACGCGGGAATGCATTTATGTTGCTTTATTAATACGTGAACTAAGTGAGTGAGTGAATTAATTAAATATGTGTGGCTACAGTGCTATTTGTTTCGTGTTTGCGCTTTTAAATAACGTGCTTTAAATGCTTCTTTATGTTGCAGATGGCTAGTTAATTACATACACATAAGGGTATTAGTGGGAATGAACACTGTTTAATCATTACGATGTAGTAACGTTGTTTTGTATTTCTTTTAATTAAGATGGTCCGTTTTGGCCTAATCCAAGATGGCCGATATTTACAGTCTGCATTTGAGTTGCTGAAATATGAAGAGAGGCCTCGCTGAATATGGTTAGAAACCACCTGACTTCGGCCTCTGTCTGTATTAAAAGTTTCCGTGAGGACAGCAGCTCCAGGAATGCTGCCAGTTGCCCTTGGAGAAGAATAAAGCCACAATGAACTCTGATAAACTTGCGGTGGCTTCACTATGATTCCGAGGAAGAGCATTCATGGATGTATCATTTTCTAGCTTAAGCTTCCTTCTTCCGTGTTTTTATTTTTGTGATTTTCGAGAGCGGAGATTTTCTAAATGTTGCAAGTCAACATCCTTTCCTGCTCGCTCTGCTCAACGGCTCAACGGACGTTTAGAGTTTGTTTGTTACTTTTATTTTGTTAGTTTCCTTATAAATGTTGTTAGACTAGAGAGGGTCTAAGGCCACTTCTTCCCGAACCTATGCTCGTGAGGATCGACGCTGATTGAGAGGACGGCGATTCGGGAGACTTCACTGAGAGACCTGTCCTGACCCAAATGACACTTAGCTAGAATAGGTAACTATGAGAATAATGATTTCGCTATTGATTGATTTCCTTTTAACTAATTTAGATAAAAGATGACCTTTGTTTGAATCACAGTGTCGGGTGGTTATTTCTTTGTCATTTATTGAGTTTCAAATGTATTTCCTATGTTTAAAATCATGACTCAAGACAGATTCTTTAGGTTGCATTGACCTCGTTTAGACGCAGATTGTTTAGGTTTTCTCCTATATATTCAGTGTGGATAGAAGGGAGAATTTATATGTTCCAATCTGCAGCAGTTTCCTGGTAGCAGTATGATGGTTAAGATTATTGTCTTGATCTGATAGATTGCTTGTACAAAGGCTTTTGGATTCATTGATTTATTGATTAATGTTGATATATGTACTAATACTATATGTTGAAGTCGTCGTATTGAGTTCTATGTAGTGCGTACGGCTTCTGGAATATGGGGATCTGGTGACGGTTCCGTAGTAGGGCAGAGGGAAGTGAGTGCTGCTCTCGGGAAAGACGGGATTGTTGGCCCTATATGTATGCGGGGAAAAGCGTGTGACAATTGAGGTTGCGCGTCACATTGTCTGGGTTCGGAATCAGTGACATCGTCGTGTGTTACTATTAGAGACATATTTTCAGTATAAAAGGAGTGCGTATGGTAGCGAAGGTTATCTGTGAAACTCTGGTCTTAAGTCCCAGGGATCCGTAAGGTTTGCCGTTAAAGCTTATCGCTGGAGAAGTAATAGGTATTCTCTGAGCTTGTCTGAAGGACTGGGCAGAGGTAAGCGCTGCTTGGTTAACGTGTGTTATAATTCTGTAGTGGGACAGACTATTTGCTGTTCTCGGGAAAGGCAGGATTCTGTGTGGATGTGCTACATTTTCTGGTGTGAAAGTGCGTGAATGTATGAGCATTTAGTTGATTGTGAAACTCTTTGGAGCATTCCTGGAGGAAACAGTTAATGGATGCATGTTAGAAGGGCAGAGTAGAGGGATGTGCTACTGTGTCAACGAAAGTAATAATTCCGTGGTAGAGCAGAGGCAAGCGCTGTTCTAGAGAGAAGCGGGATTCTTGTGAAAAAGAATTTTCTTTACTATTCTATGGTTAGCGAAGCAGACAATGGAGATGTTTATATGTTGTAACTAATAGATTTTGTAGAATCTGAAACGAAGTCTACTGAGAAGGCTTTGTAAAGGAGGGGTAGACGAGTGACAGGAGACAGAGTAGAAGCGACTGCAGCGACTACTGACGTCATACAGACCGCGCTGTGATTGGGCAGTGGATTGGAACAGTGCTTGCGTTGGGATTGGTGCGTTGGTGTGAGCCGCGCAGGGATTGGAAGGAGTACAGGGTGATGTAGACGCTCCAGGATTGGTGCGTTAGTGTGAGTCGCGCTGTTATTGGACAAAAGATCGTACAGTTGCGGAAGGGATTAGAGGGTTGTAGTAAACGCGAAAATGTATTATCAACCGGAGGAGAAGAAGAAGAAATCCTTGTTCAGTAAAATTAAAAGATGGTTCGACAAGGATAAGAACATAATAACTAGGGAAGGTGAATTGCTACCTCCGACAAGAACTCCTGCATCCTTCATGGTTGCGAAATATGGGTATCATACCTGTATTTGGTTAGACAACTGGGCTAAGTACACTAAGGACGATGGTGTTTTAGCGTTCCCGGAACATGGTTCATTTAATCTGGCCGTGTTGTGAAATTTACGGGAAAAGATGATGTGTCTAGAGCCTAGACCAAGGCCGACACAGTTCGAGGCGTTGGTGGAATGGGAAGATGAGGTGCATGAGCGAGAAAAGCAGAGGAGTGGAGGCAATTATAGGTATATTTTTGGGAGGAAATATGATCGTGAAACTCATCATGATCGAATGAGGAGATGGCGAGATGCTAGTATGTCAGATGGATTGTATCCTATGAGAACTGTTGAGGAAGCGGAAGGGAGGAAGGGTATAGAAAAGGTACCTGATACAGAAGTGAGAAGGTATGGGGCTAATGATTATGAGGATGAGGTCTTGGATGACATGATTTATAAGAGACCACCTCCATATAGACCAGAACCAGAAGAAAGAACGCCGGTTGCTACTCCCATAAGAGATACTTTACGAATTGTTAAAACTGAGATTGTGACACCTGATTTGAAAAGTGGTAGCTCTTTCACGGAAAGGGAGAGAGAGAGAGAGCAAGAGAGAGAGAATCAAATTGGTGACGAGAAAACAAGAGAATTAGCCAGAACCACATCTGAGCTGACTGAGAAAATTAGAGAGCTGACGAAAAATCTAGAAGCAGTTACAGTGCCTGTAACCATAGGTCCAGTTGTGCCTATTTTTGATAAGCAAAGAATGGGTGAAAATGGTTTGACAGTTCCCTATGTAGGAAATGGTTTGGTGGGTTCTTGTACTTTAGAGGAATCAGGAATGAGGACGGGAGAAAATTATTTGAGACAGTTGAGACATGATACATGTAGTGGAGGATCAGATGTACGGCCTAATTCAGGATTGAATACTGGTTGTATGGGAGGAACGATTTTAGAACCACAGAGGATGGCAAAACAAGTGGGTGCAGTGAAAAGATCTACAGAAATAACAGCTGAGGATTTGAATGATTGGTTGAAAGTTCTTCAAAAGAAGGATAAAGATTCACAGGCAGTGGATGTAGCCAGATTGCGCATAGAACTGGAGGAACTCATAGCAGGGACAATTCCTACAGAAATATTGAAAAATCATCATGATGGAAAGTTGTTATTCATGTGCAAGAGTATCACCTGGAGGGCTAAGAGTACTCATGATAGGCTAAAAGGAATAGCGAGTGAACTAGGAGTTGACATGGATAAAGTGAAAGCTTTGCAGAAGCCTTACAGGGTGGATTTCTCCGACAAGGACATTGAGAATCTAAATGATGTTGGCAGAACAGGGCAGATTAAGGAGATGATTTCCTTATTGCGAAAATGGGGTGATGTGGAAAAGTGGAAGGATAGGTGGTACAAGAAAAGGGAAGATTCAGTGGACAGGACTTACTCAGCATTTCCCATGAGAGAAAAGGAAAAGACAGTGGATGCTTATCCTATGAGAGAGATTCCAGGAGGAGGATATGTACATGTCCCATGGACTAGACAGGATATTTTATCATTTACGAATGATTTCCCTCGATTGAGAGAAAAGCCCGTCGAGTGGTATAGGCAGGTAGACAGGTTTGTGAAATTGTCAAAAGTGCTGTGGATTGACCTGAATAGTCTGTTTGATATAATTGTTCCAGCAGACTTGTGGGCAGAGTGTAAGATAGTTGTAGATTGGCCTGCTAAGGAGTACCCAAGAGATCCGAAAACGGGAGCACCAGACCCGGAGGTAATGAAGAAGTACGAGCAGGTTATTGTGTTCCTGAAAAATAAGGTACCCCCGAAAGAGACAGACTGGGTTAAGATAGATCGGACACATCAGGAAGCAAAAGAATCAGTTCATGCTTTTTATGAAAGGCTGATATTGGCTTTTAAACAGTTCAGTGGAGATGAACATTTGGGTGATAAGGATTTGAGTCATTTTGTATACAGATTTGTATATGGCTTGAGACCTGAAATCAGTGAAAGGATTCGAGAGCATACAGTTGACTGGCAGAGTAAAAAGATTGATGAAATCTTGAGACATGCAAAGTATTTCAGTGATGAGATTGAGGCAAAACAAAGAAAGCTGAAAGAGAAAGCAATGTGGGCACAGGTGAAAGTTGCTGAAAGACAAGAAGCACAGATGGTGGAACAAGCAAATAATCCAGGAAATAGGCCCAGATATGGTACAGGAAATGGAAAGGGGAATTTAGAGGAGGCCAAGAAAAAGTTCCCATGTCACAACTGTGGACAATTGGGGCATTGGAGATCCGAGTGTACCAATCCACCATTAGTGAGTAATGAGAATAAATCATTGAATCAACAGGTGCAGAACGAGGGGTGTAATCATCAACAGCAACAGCAGAAGGTTGTCAGACAGCAGAGTCAAGAGCCAAAACCGCCCTTGCCGCAGAATAGAGGGTCACAAAAGTATAACCAGGACTCAGGATTCTACAATGATGAGCAGGTAAACAAACCGAGACGTTCAAACCTGGTACAGCAGTACTGGTTAAAGAATGAGGGGAGTGAGTCTGAAGGGGACTATTGACGGTGCCGAAGGGAGGAGGAAGAGTGCATACTTGGTGCAACTCTAGAAATAGACCAGGCAGGACCATTTGTAGATGGGAAAATAAATGGGGAGAGTGTTACTTTTTTGGTAGACACAGGAGCGACGAGATCAACTGTCAGGTCAGCAGATATTAGAAATCTTCCTCTCTCGGACGAAGCAATCCAAGTGGTTGGTGTAGCTAATACACAGATTAAGACTCGTCTTACCGAACCAGTAAGGGTAAGAATAGGGAAATTTTCAGACATGCACAGATTTGTAGTCTGTGACACTAGTCCAGTGAATTTGTTAGGTAGGGACTTATTGTGTAAGATGAATTGCACAATTTTCTGTACTCCGGATGGAATAGCTTTTGAGACACCAGATGAGGATGTTCTGTACAGGATGACTCTAGATAATAGAGAGAGTGAGATTGTTGGTACGTATGCTGTGTTCAATCCGGATGATTTGCCTCAAGAGTTGAGACACACAGTGAAAACAGCGGTTTGGGATTTTACTGGAGAAGATGTGGGATTGATGAATAATGTAGATCCAGTGAAGATTTCAGTGAAAGAGGGAATCACTTATCCTAATATCCCACAGTACAGATTGACACCAGAGATAATTGAAGGAATAACTCCTATAATTGACAAGATGATTCAACAGGGTGTTTTGAGAGAATTACTGAGTAGCCCATGTAATTCACCGATAATGGGGCTGAAGAAACCTAATGGAAAGTTCAGGATTGTACAAGATTTGAGAAAGATTAACAAAATTGTGGTAGCATGTTGTCCCATTGTGCCAAATCCGTCAGTGATTTTGTACCAGATTCCTCATGATGCTGAATGGTACACGGTGATTGATTTGTGTCATGCTTTCTTTTCAATTCCATTGCATCATGACAGCCAGCCGATTTTTGCATTTCGGTTTGGACAGCGTATTTTGGCATGGTGCCGTATCCCACAGGGGTATACAGAGAGTCCTTCGATATTCAATCAGTTATTGAAGAAATCGTTGGAGAGTTTGATCATGCCTGAAAGCTCAGTACTAGTGTAGTACATCGATGACCTACTTGTGGCATCGAAGACACGTGAAGCTTGTGAAGTAGATGCCATAGCTTTACTGAATCATCTGGCAGATGGAGGGTTAAAGGTATCCCCAGCCAAATTGCAATTTTGCAAGAAAGAGGTGCATTATCTTGGACACAATATTGAAAAGGGTCTGAGAAAGGTGACCGATGACAGGATCAAAATAATCAGAGGAATGAGAGCCCCAATGACCCAGAGAGAAGTGAGGATGTTTCTGGGGATGGTGGGTTATTGTCGTCAGTGGATAAGTAATTTCTCCCTGATAGCAAAGCCACTGATTAAGTTGACTAAAAGTGAGGTGAGAGATCCATTAGAACTGAATGCAGAACAAATGGCCGCATTTGAAGAGTTAAAGAACAGAATGTGTGAAGCTCCTGCTTTGGGAATGCCAGACTATGAGAAGGAGTTTGAGTTGTACTGCAGTGAAAGAAATGGATGTGCACTTTCAGTGTTGATTCAGAAAAATGGACAACTGAGAAGGCCAATTGCGTACTTTTCATCGACACTTGACCCCGTAGCTGTGGGTTTGCCAGGTTGCCTGAAAGCAGTAGCTGCTACATGCAGAAGCTTGGAACAAAGTGAGGGTATAATAATGGGATATCCTGTAAGGGTATTCGTACCTCATGATGTGGCAATTCTTTTGACAAGAAGCAGGAGTCAATATATGTCACACAGTCGGCTGACTAAATATGAGAAAATCATTCTGGGAGCATCAAATGTGACTCTTGAGAGATGTGTGAATGTGAATCCAGCAACTCTGTTGCCAGATGCTGAAAATGTGAATGTGGGAGATGATGTTGATCATGATTGTTTGGATGTGCTTGACTACTGCACAAAACCCAGACCAGACATAAGAGATTTGCCATTACCTGAGAGTGATCATGTGCTGTTTGTGGATGGATCATGTCTGAGAACTGATGATGGTGTGTTGAGTGCAGCATATGCAGTATGCAAAGTTTCAGAGGTTATGGAAGCTTCATCTTTGAAAGGAGTAAGGTCTGCTCAAGTGGCTGAATTGGTGGCATTGACAAAAGCTTGCAAGATTGGGAAGAATCTGAGAGTAACTGTGATGACTGATAGTCAGTATGGATTTGGAGTGGTTCATGATTTTGGCCAACTTTGGCTTCAGAGAGGTTTCTTGACGTCGAGTGGGACTCCAATAAAGAATGCTGAAGTGATTGGGAAATTGCTTGAGACGATACAGCTGCCTAAAGAACTAGCAGTTGTAAAATGTGCTGCTCATGGACAAGGAGATGATTTTGTTACTCTTGGTAATCGTTTTGCTAATGACAGCACAGTATTGTGCAAAGAACAATCATTCGATTAACAGGGGACGAGAAAGGGAGATGTCTTTTTGTTCTGTGATGTTTACTAATGTCCTGGAAACGTGGGATGAAGTGAAACAGTTGCAGGATGAAGCAGGAGATGAGGAAATGAGGGATTGGATCAAGGCAGGTTGTGCCCCAAGAGAGACAGATCATGTTTGGATCTATAGAGATGGAAGACCAGTCATGCCTAACTCGATGTTATCAACAATGGCAAGGATGTATCATGGCCAGGGACATCTGGGGAGGGACGCAATGATTAGGTCCTTTAAGCAAACCTGGTACAATGCAAAGTTCAGGCTGATTGCAGAGAGCATCTGTCAGAGATGTTTGATTTGTCAGCAGTTCAATACTGGGAAAAAGACAGTGGTGAGTCTAGGAACAATAGGCAGAGAAGGAGGTCCTTTTACCAGAATGCAAATAGATTTCATTGAAATGCCCCAAGTGAATAGATTGAGGTATGTTCTAGTGGTAGTCTGTTTGTTCTCAAGATGGGTGGAGGCCTATCCGACTAGGAGGAATGATGGAATAACAGTGGCAAAGTTACTGTTAAGAGAGTTGATTCCTAGGTACGGGTTCCCAGTGACAATTGAGTCAGACAGAGGTGGACACTTTTACAACGAGCTGATGGGTTTGATTTGTGAAGCATTGAGCATACAGCAGAAGCTACATTGTGCATACAGACCAGAGGCTTCTGGTGTTGTTGAACAGATGAATGGCACAATCAAAAACCGAATTGGTAAGATGTGTTTAGCCACTGGAATGAAATGGCCTGATGTCTTGCCTCTAGTGCTAATGACTATTAGGTCTACTCCAGATAGAACCACAGGGTTGAGTCCACATGAAATATTGATGAGACGTGCGATGAGACATGCTTTCGTGCCTGTCAACAAGTTGATGACAATAACTGATGACATGATTTTGGATTACTGTAAAGGCCTGGCTGACGCAGTTCATTCTGTGTTTCACCAGGTTGGAGAAGACGCCACCACACTTGAAAAGAAGCAAGCCCATGATCTGAGTCCAGGGGACTGGGTGAGGATAAAGGTGCACAGAAGAAGAAATTGCTTGGTTCCAAGGTGGGGAAGGCCAAGACAAGTTATTCTGACTACGACAACTGCAGTAAAGTGTGCTGGTGTGAAAAACTGGGTTCATGCAAGTCATACTCTAAGAGTTCCGAATCCAAAGGATGGGACTGGTAAAGAGTATTTTGAAGAGTCAGATTCCAGTGATGATGCGGAGATTGAACCAGTGAGAAGAAAAAAGAATCCTGAAAGGGGGGAAGGAGAAAGAGAGTCAGAGTCAGGTGATTCTTTTTTCTTTCCGAGAGAGACTTCAAGAGAAACATTGAGAGCCTCAGAGGAGAGATCGGATTCTTTAAGAGTGCCTGAAGTTCTAACAAGCAGTGGAGAGGAAAGAGGAGAAAAGAACAAATCCACAGAGACTACACCTGAATCAGATGAGGAGGTTGAAAATCCACCTGAGATTACTCCTGAAGAAGTAGGGTCAGAAGGAGATAGAGAGGGACAGATTGCGGAAAACCCCCGAGGAGGTGTAGGGAACATTCCTGATAAGCTAGGTGAAGGGACAAGTAGGCAGCAAGAAGATTGCGTGTCGGAGACCCGAGGAGGGACAGTAGCAGGGAAATCTCAATTGGTGGGGAAGAAGTCTGTGGAGCAAAAGAGAATTGTTGAGGAAAAAGAGGCAAATGAAACAGAACCAGATGAAAGTGAGAATGAGAAATCAGAGGGTCGAGTTCTGAGAAAGAGAACTTGGATCGGAGAAAGAAATAATAAAGAAGTGAGACCAAAAAAGAGTGTAAGAGGAGATCTTTGGCCTAACAAGATAAAGAGGCTAAGGTACAGACTGACACGAGCAAGCGCAAGTTCAGGTTCATCAAAAACCGAACAGGTGAACGAGGTGTCCAGTCAGAATCAAGCAAAAGGTGAAAAACAAAAGGTCTCGAAGGAACCAGAGGAGATCAAGAGAATCAGGAAACCTAACCAGAAGTATAGGTCACCGGAATGGACGTACGTGGCACTGTCTGAAGGTGAAGAGGCAGAGAGTCAAGGAAATCCAGAGGGGACCTTACGAGAAGTGGTTGAGGAGGAGAAAACAGTCGGAGTCCTGAAAGTTATCTTGACTGACATTGGAGAAGAGTCAGATGCTCAGGATGTTGAAGATCTAATACAATTTGATGTTGCTGAAGAAGAAGTAAAAAGTGATGAAAATCCAAATTGAGTGAACTGAAGGGATCATTTGGAGAAGAGTGAAAAGAAGAGAATCTAAATTAGCTGCTTGAAATAATCTAGTGTTTCGGTAGTGGAGTAGAAGAGGCTAAGTCAAAAGACACTGCCAAAGTAGTAAAATGGCTAACACAGAAAATAATCAAAGTAGATGTGCCTTCTTGAAAAGATGGTGTAGAATGTGCTGCTGCTGTACAGGATTATTAATGCTGTTATGGGGTGTACTAGCTTTATTAGTTACCTTTAGGGTTACAATAGGCACTTTTGGAATACACACTGAGAATATGACTAATATAGGGAAGAGTTCGCAGAAAATAGTGCCAACTAGAAGTAGTAATATTTACATACATAAAGATAGATCGATTAACCCCTTCAGTGCCCGCCCCTTTCCCCGCCCTGTGCCGGCGCTTTCATTAGCGAGCGGGGTTTATGACGAGCTGGTCTCGTCATGGGCACAGCGCAACCGCGGCCCATGACGAGACCAGCTCGTCATAGGCATTGAAGAGGTTAATGATTTTTCTAGCAATGTTTTTTCAAAGTTGTTGTACGAATACGTAAAGACAATGGAAGTTAGGGATTGCTACGTTTGTATGCAATTGCCTGCATCCGTTTCAGAGGGTGTTACTTATCATCATTTACCAGCTACGTATGGGATTTCATGTAGTGTGCTAAGTAGTGTTTTTTATCTGCTAGGGAAAATAGATTATGAGATGTCTAATAAAGATAACATTTTTGGGCAATTGCCTATGAATAAGAAACTGAATCCTGCAAAGGAAGCTAACATTTTTGGTGAGATTTTTATTGAGACAGAAGAATTAACATTAGATTATATTTTTAGAAACAATTTAACTTGCAGTTTAAAAGAAGAAGAAAAAGCTTTTCTAGACATGGTAGAGAAAAGGAGAGTGAGCATGCATGAGAAGGCAGGGAAATATAAAGTGAGTGAGACAATATGGGATATTGAGATGGGAAAGGAGTTGAGGAATGGGGCCAGTCCAACTTTGGCTTTAGATGCACCACAGAAGGGTAAATTATGCATTACCAGAAGGAAATCCCAATATGATAATTACTTTGTTAGGACTAGTGAGTGTCATGACCCCATTGCAACAGGATGGGGTTTTAAAGGTGGAGAAGATCCAGTTTTCCCAGGAGTGTATTATATTTGTGGGAATAAGGCTTATTACAGGTTGCCTGACCATTGGTATGGCACGTGTTATGTTGGCCTGGTCTTCCCAAAGATTTTTCATATAGATAAGATAGAAGATGTAGAACACATTAATTTACTAACACGCTTTAAGAGAGAAACTTGGTCGGAAATTGTAGGTGATATCTTTGGAGCTTTAATTCCAGCAGTGGGAATTTCATTAAATGCATGTGGTATTCGGAAACTGTCAACAGTGGTGGATCGTTTATCGACAAGTACCGCTGGAGGGTTTCTTTTGGTAAATACGGAAATGATTGCTGTACGCGCCATGTCTATGCAAAATCGACTTGCCCTTGATATTCTATTGGCCAAGGAGGGCGGAGTCTGTGGAATGCTGAAAGTTCAACATTTTTGCACTTACATTCCTGACGAAAGCAAAGATCTGAAGGTCTATATCAAAAATATTACTGATTTGCATGAAGAATTAGTACCACTGGAAGCTGAAAGTATTTGGACTAAAATGGCTAATAAGCTACTTGCTGTTAAGAGTTTTATTGCTAAGATAGGTAGTACCATTATTGGTAAGATATTATTTCCTTTGACATGTGTAATTGTTGCTTTATTGATGCTTAGATTAGGGTGTTTGTGTTGTAAAAACAGGGGAGGGAAAAAGAAAATGATAAGACAGAATACTGAAAAGAAACAAAAGAGGTCAAAGAGAGACCCACAAGAAATAGAATTAGAAGAATTGAGGGAGAGTGTTTACTTGGAGTGAAAGAGAGATGATGAAAGAGAGTCTGGTGTGTAGTGTTGTAAAAAGACATTTCAATTTCTCCTAAAATGGGGACTACATTTTTTTTTTGGGTTGGTTTTTGTGGTGATATATATCACCAAAGGGGGGATTGCTGGAGCAGGGTTTTCTATTGAAAATGTATTTAGATTTAAACTCCAGTTTATGTTTATATGTCATAATTAAAATTACTGATAATTAATTATTAATTTCGTTTAAGTTTCTGATTAACCAACATTACTAATGAAAGAATTACACGCGGGAATGCATTTATGTTGCTTTATTAATACGTGAACTAAGTCAGTGAGTGAATTAATTAAATATGTGTGGCTACAGTGCTATTTGTTTCGTGTTTGCGCTTTTAAATAACGTGCTTTAAATGCTTCTTTATGTTGCAGATGGCTAGTTAATTACATACACATAAGGGTATTAGTGGGAATTAACACTGTTTAATCATTACGATGTAGTAACGTTGTTTTGTATTTCTTTTAATTAAGATGGTCCGTTTTGGCCTAATCCAAGATGGCCGATATTTCCAGCCTGCATTTGAGTTGCTGAAATATGAAGAGATGCCTCGCTGAATATGGTTAGAAACCACCTGACTTCGGCCTCTGTCTGTATTAAAAGTTTCCGTGAGGACAGCAGCTCCAGGCATGCTGCCAGTTGCCCTTGGAGAAGAATAAAGCCACAATGAACTCTGATAAACTTGCGGTGGCTTCACTATGATTCCGAGGAAGAGCATTCATGGATGTAACATTTTCTAGCTTAAGCTTCCTTCTTCCGTGTTTTTATTTTTGTGATTTTCGAGAGCGGAGATTTTCTAAATGTTGCAAGTCAACATCCTTTCCTGCTCGCTCTGCTCAACGGCTCAACGGACGTTTAGAGTTTGTTTGTTACTTTTATTTTGTTAGTTTCCTTATAAATGTTGTTAGACTAGAGAGGGTCTAAGGCCACTTCTTCCCGAACCTATGCTCGTGAGGATCGACGCTGATTGAGAGGACGGCGATTCAGGAGACTTCACTGAGAGACCTGTCCTGACCCAAATGACACTTAGCTAGAATAGGTAACTATGAGAATAATGATTTCGCTATTGATTGATTTCCTTTGAACTAATTTAGATAAAAGATGACCTTTGTTTGAATCACAGTGTCGGGTGGTTATTTCTTTGTCATTTATTGAGTTTCAAATGTATTTCCTATGTTTAAAATCATGACTCAAGACAGATTCTTTAGGTTGCATTGACCTCGTTTAGACGCAGATTGTTTAGGTTTTCTCCTATATATTCAGTGTGGATAGAGTAATTGAATGAATGTAAGTGTGATGGGCCCTAGCGTATGATGAATGTATGTGCGCATGACTGTGGAATTACTCTGTCCGTGGAAGTAGGGAGAATTTATATGTTCCTATCTGCAGCACACCCACCGATCCTAGCTCCCTCCAGCAGATCTACCCCCCTCCCTGCTCTAGCAGTCAGCTTTCTAATTTCCCCAAGATTGACTCAATCACCTTAGCATCAATAGCAAACCGCACCAAATCAGGCTCCCGGGTTGACCCCTGCCCTCCAAGGATCTTTTAAATGGCTCTGCCAGGGCTAGAGAAACAGATCCTGGAATTACTTAACAACACTTTAGTTATGGGTCATCTACCGACAAACTTTAAAGAAGCCAGGGTCACCACCCTGCTGAAAAAACCTGGTGGAGATACCCTGACTCTAAAAAACTATAGACCCATCTCCCAGCTCCCCTTTCTAGTCAAGATGTTGGAACTGCAAGTTCTAAAGATACTTTCAAAGTATTTGGAGGACCACCAGCTACTCCAAGCTAGACAGGCGGGTTTCAGAGCCCATCATAGCACAGAGCTAGTGATGATGGCTGTTCTGGACGAGCTCAGAGTTTTGGCTGATGATTAACAGCCGAGTGCCCTAATTTTATTAGATCTGTCAGCGGCATTCGATATGGTCAGCCATAACATACTGCTGAACCGTCTCACCAATCTGGGTATCAGCGGACAAGCATATCAATGGCTAAAGTC
Source organism: Triturus cristatus (assembly GCF_964204655.1). Lineage (NCBI taxonomy): Eukaryota > Metazoa > Chordata > Amphibia > Caudata > Salamandridae > Triturus > Triturus cristatus. Next base: position 631,228,950 of record NC_140587.1, read on the forward strand.
ATTTCTGTCTGACCGCACCCAGAGAGTCCAGCTGGGTGAGCAGTTATCTGCTCTTGGCTCCTTGACCTGTGGGGTACCCCAGGGCTCTGCATTATCTCCACTTCTTTTTAATATCTATCTGCAACCCCTTGTGGAGACTCTGACTCATATGGACTGTCAGGTTGTTAATTACGCCGATAATACGCAACTTCTTATCCGGCTTAACAATTCCCGCCAAGCTCAGGAGTCAGTCAAAAAGTTGCTCAGGTTCACTGTAAACTGGATGACGGCCAATTCTTTAAAAATAAATCCGGATAAGACCGAAGTGCTTATCATTCCAACAAGGAACAGCCCCTGGTTTGATCTTTTCTGGCGGCCGGAACCAGGTGTAGCCCCGGTACCAGTCCCGGTCGTAAAGAGTCTCGGACTGAAAATTGACTCTGAACTATCCATGTCTTGCCAGGTCACCACGGCAGCTGCGGAAACTTGCTCCTCTCTTGTCAACATCGTCACTACAATCAATTGTCTCCGCCACTGTCATCTCCAGGCTGGCTTACGGGAATGCCTTTACAGGGGCCTCCCTCAGAAGCTCATTGGGAGATTGCAGGAGATTGCAGGTGGTGCAGAACGATGCGGCCAGGCTTATCTTTGGACTTCCTAGAAAGACACACGCTACCCCTCTGCTACATAAACTACATTGGCTCCCTATCAAACAGAGAGCGCAGTTCAAGGGTCTATGTATTGCCCACAAGGCAATCTACGGTCAGGCACCCAAGTATATAAAAGATCGCTTGAAGAAACATGTACCTGGCCGGGCTCTATGAACTTCTGAGGCATGCAGGTTAGCTCCCCCAGGTACATCTCTAAATCTAAGGGGGGTAGAGCGTTCTCTGTTCTTCTCCCGCAGATCTGGAATCACACGCGTGTACGGGCCGTATCACTATGGCGTCCGCCTACGGCAACACTACCCTAGGGATAGGACCCCTACACACGCGTGTACGTCCCGTATCACTATGGCGTACGCCTACGGCAACACTACCATAGGGATAGGACCTGTGTGTACACGTACGTGTGTATGGTCCGTACACACACACGCGTACTCCTACCCAACCCCTATATAGTGATACGACCGTACACACGCCCTCAGAGCATGTGTACGGTGCGTTTCACAGCTTACACTGGTGATAGGAGGCGCACAGGAAAGGAATGGAGGTGTCAGACTCGCACAAGGATGGACATCAAGTCATTGTCAGTGCAGTCCTTCATGTGTAGGGCCTAGGTGTGTCAGGCAGTGATGTGGCACATGTCTCCTCATGTTTTAACCCAATAGTTGTGTGATGACCTGTGTACACATGTCATGTGTGATGGGGCACTATGTGGCACACTTCTCCTTCACACCTTTTACATGTGTGCATGTAGTACTAACTTGTCAAGCACTGCATCACTGGCATGGCACAGTCACCAACACCCGCAACTGTCCCCTGATGCCAGGTACACGGATGATGACACCTGACATCTATCTACCAGCGTGCCATGATGTGAATATGTCATGTGTGTGTCATGTGTTCCCATGAGCTTGCTGTTGGTGTTCCGTCAACTGCATCTGCTGTAGCTGCATCCAACATGTGTCTGTGTGTAGATGGCCATGGCACACAATGACGCACACCAGGCCACATATGGAATCACACGTAACGTGTGTCTGTATGCATCGAACAGGGACTTGCGAGCTGAGGACATATCTGCGTAGTCTCAATTTCTGTGTGATAAGTATTGACATGTACCCCTTCATGGCAAGGTGTGTGGTCTGTCCTTTTTCAATGACGTGTGACCTGTGCGTCTGGCTTGCCGCCAGCTGTCTGTATGAGATAACATCCTTCAAATGCACATATGTGGATGTATGTCACTCCTGTAATGTGTCTGGCTGTTCACTCACACTGGCCCACGGCTACTTTCATGGCATGTCATGTAGACCTTGACAATCCACGTTTGTAGCTGGCTCTTGGTATGAGTATCCCCTGGCTGCATACGTGTGCAGGATGTATTGCACAGAACAGACTCTGTATGTAGCATATGTTTATTAGCTGTTGAACATGTGCTCAATTCATTGACATTGGTGTAGTAATGTACCCAATCTCTGTTGTTCCTTCCAAATTTCTGCAGGGCACCGCCTCTGCCCCGACCAATGCCAGACTTGGGTGCCATGAGGGAACGTGACTGCATACGCCGTTACAGATTCCCCCAACAGTTAATTGAGGACCTGACAAACTGGCTGGCACCACACCTCCAACCGCAACACAGTTATCCGACTGCGCTGACCCCCAAGCTGAAGGTGATGTCAGCCCTACATTTCTTTGCCACCGGTACGTTTCAATTCACCATAGCTGATGTGGGTGGCATGTCCCAGACCATGTTCAGCTGTGTCCTGCATGATGTGTTAGAACCCATGTTGGAGCACCTGGATGAATTCATCCATTTTCCAACTCGTGAGCAGTTGACAGGTATCAAGGGTGAGTTCTATGCCCTGGGAGGGATGCCCCATGTAATTGCGTCCATTGATGGGACACATGTGGCTTTGGTACCACCACAGGCACAGGAGGTAGCCTATCGCAACCGTAAACATTATCACTCCATTAATGCCCTTGTGGTGTGTCTTGCTAACATGCTAATTTCCCATGTCTGTGCACGTTTTCCAGGGTCAGCACACGATACCTACATCATGAGGCGTAGCAGGGTGCCAGAAATGATGCTGCGGCTGCACAACGAACGAGCATGTCTTGTTGGTGGGTAGACTCTGTTTGTCCAGTATTTAGCGGTATCTTTGTATGTTACTGCATCTCCTGACCCACTTCTTTACATGATGTTTCCATGTAGGGGACTCTGGCTATCCCAACATGCCATGGCTGGTGACGCCTCTCCGCAACCCCAGAACAGCTGCAGATCACCGTTACAACAACGCCCATGGGCAGACCAGGTGAGTGATTGAGAGGACGTTTGGCCTCCTGAAGAGCAGATTCCGTTGCCTCCACAAGACCGGCGGGTCCCTCCCATATGTACTGGTGAAGGTCTGCAAAATCTTCCTCGTGTGCTGCATGCTGCACAACATGGCAGTGGAGAAACCTGTGCCACTCATCCTGGATCCCGATGAGCAGGAACATCCACCCGTGGAGGATGACGGCCTTGGTCACGAGGCAAGTGAGGAGGAGGAGGAGGAGGAGGAGGAAGACATCCGGAGTCAGCTCATACGCAACTTCTTCTCATAATGGTGAGTCCCTGGGTCTGAGTGTGCACGCTTGGAGCCTTGTGTGGCATGTGTTGCAATGTGTGTGTGTCCAGCTGACTGTATGCTAAGTGACTTAGAGTTGTGTTCTGATGTGTCACTCGAGTGCTGATGTCATTCCACACATTGTAGCTGACACACTCAATTGACAACTAGCATGGTGTCAACCTTAGTCATGTAGAGTACATGACCATGCATGCGGATGACTATCATTTTCCTGACTTCTTGTGTGTCTGTCATCCCCAGGTTGTTGCGCATGCTGTCTGCTCGTGGCATCGTTGTGCTCCTGCTATTCCTCATGAGTATTGCAACGTGTGCTGAATCAGCGTTACATGCACGGACATGGGGAAAAGTCTCCTTTGGGTAAGGATTGCAGCAAGGCATTTTGGGTGTGGTAGTTGTTTGGAATGTGTGGTCACTGCTCCTGTGCAGGTTTTGTTACTATGCATACATGTCGATTCACCATGGGGCACATGACATGTAGCATGACTCACATGAATTGATAGTCACACTTCGTGACAGTCATCTGTTATGGGATTGTGGATTGTGATGAAGGCATCAATGTGTGTACAACTTCCCTTGGAAACATACGGGAGGCTACGGGTGGACATAGTGTGGGACTTCCCCATAAGAGGCTCAATGGGGAATTGCCGCCTCTCCGTGTGCAGCAGGGGATGTTTGGCTCACCCCCTTCACCTATGTGCCAGTCCACTGGAATTACAGCATCTGTGGTGCGAAGGGGGTGTCCAGTGTAGGTCCCACATGTTTATCCAAAAGACCTGTGAGTCTGTTCATATTGATGTATTTCCATGGGTGTGAGCCTGAGTAATAAAGGTGTTTCTCGCCCTCCAAGGTGCATCATCTCTGTCAATGCAGGTCTCTTGCCACTGTGCATGCGGCAACTCGGGCATGGTTGTCAAGGATGGTGCATATGAGTCTATGTGTAGATTAGCAACCGGCATGCTGTTCTTCATGTATTTGATTCTCTATTGTGCATGAAGTTGATGGCTGTGTATGTGTTTTGGCATGTTGGTCCCCACAATGGGCCGTCAACACCTTCTGGGGTGTGTTTCCTGTGCGCAGCTCGGCCTTCAGTTTCATGATCCGGTGTCAGTCACCTTTGGTGATTGTGCATCCTTTGTCTCTGGGTGTGCCATTGAAAACCGGTCACTCCTTCCTTTACATACACCTGTTGCAGTAGTCCTTTCTGACATCCTAGTCTTTGTGTGGAAATTGTGGCATAGTTCCCAGGACATGCCGCCTGCTGTTGCAGCCACTGCAGCATGGGCACACGAAGTTCCCTGATTTGGCAACACACACACATCAAAGATGCTCCTCCCTTACTCCCTCAACCCATTCATTTGGCTGTCATCAGCTTGTCTGGGCCACAGGCCACGCGGTGCCAAAGGCAGGACCGTCTGCACATGCAACGTGCACATTGCACGACCCTCAGGTCCTTGCATGACCCACATCACACTACAGTCTGATGTTGCAGACACCCTCCAAGCAATGTCCATCCACACGTCTCCCGCCTGCTCTCAGGCATACACTAAGCGCACACACAACACCTTTGCATGATGAATGTGCAACTCTGACTGCCTACACAGCGCTGCCACGCCTTCCAGGCCCTGTCACACCCACCAGGTCATGTCCCTCCTACTCCCCACCGGCTCTGTACCCCGGCAAGGCCATGGGAGTGGGACTCAAGGCTTCTGCATGTAGTATGTTGTCGTTGTCAGGCACATGGCACAGGTATCATCTCTCAGCGTGTCAATCTACAGTGTGTCCAGGACCCCCCTCTCCACCATCACATGCGCACACAACCTCATAATCAACTCGTATGCCATTGACAGCCAGGTGCTCCTCACCCTCACCAAGGACGCAGACATTGCCAGTTCCAATATTCAAGATTGCATGAGATCCATTGATGAATGGCAGAACAGCAGCCACCTGAGGCTGGACTTGTACAGGACTGAGGTCAACATCTGAGGATTGTCCCCTTACAGCTGGATCAACTGCTTGTGTCCCACCCGCAAAAGCCCTGCACAAGCACCCAGTGTCCACGCACACAAGATGGTGTGCATCATGGATTGCTTGCTCACATTTGCCATGCTAATCACCAGCATCTGTGCCTCAGACTGCAACACCCTCTGAATTATGCACATGATCCCCAGATAGATCCACTCCTAGGAAAGACGGACCATCCCCCAGGTCCACGACAACATCCGTGTCAAATACTGCCCTGCCCTCTACGGAACAGCCACATCCAAACTCCCGGGAAACTTGTCCACATCCAGGCTGCATCTGAACACCTCAGCTGCAACATCCCGCGCCACAGCCACATCAACCTCCAGCAGAGATAGCTGCAATGGATCACTGTGTGCTGCAGGATGACCTTCAGACTCCCCACCCACACTCAGGAGGCAGGCCACAACCCCGACCCAAAACCAACCTTGTACCACTGTCATCCGAGACCCCGTAGTGCCATCTCCGTGCATCCAACCTTGACCTGGCCACCATTCTTCAGATCCACCGTACTCCAGCATGCAGAACATAGTTCTCCCACCTGGCAACACATACCTGGGACTCCCTCCCTGGGAACCTCCGAATGAGGCATGACCTCTACGCCTTAATGATACTCTTCCAAATAGGTCTGTCGGCACAGTATTGCATGCACCCCCTCAGCAGCTTGAGGCCATCACAGGTGAGTATTGTGCTCCATGTCTGCATTGGATGATACATTGTGACCCATGTGTGTCCTGTACCAGACTCAGATCACAGGGTATGGATGGGTGGAGTTAGTTTAACACTCAGGCATAGTTTGACATTTACACACACATATGTTGTGGAATAATGCCAAATGACAGCAACATCTCATGGAAAAATAAAGTTTTTATTTTTGGTGGGGTAAGTCTTTTGGTAGATGAAGTAAGGTGCTCTACCGGGTGCATAGAATCCAAAGTTCACAGGGGGAGATGGCATCCTTGTCAGTTGGAGTCATCAGAGTCCAGACCACAGTGTTGGTCATCATTGGTCAGACTGTGACCAGCAAGTCCATGTGGCAGAGAATGTCATTGGGTGAGGTGGTGCTGTTGCGCCAGAGGGCCAGGTGCCAGGCCAGGTGACCTGCGAGATGTGGATGGTCCGCTGACTCTCACGGTCTTTTCCGTGGACGACCCACCATCCTCGCGGGACCCTCAGATGCAGGCCTTGACGATGTCTGTGGTGCTCCGTCGGACGAATTCTCCTCCTCCTCCTCCTCCCTCCCTGTGGCTGGTGGTGGTCTTCGCCTGGTGGTACAGGGAGGGTTGCCCATGTTGTCGCCGATCCGACGGAGTGAACGGCTCATGTCCGTTTGCACCGCCAGGAGCTCAGCCAGTCTTGCCTCCATCTGTCCTTGGTGTTGTTGTTGACTGGCGTGTTGCTCGGCCTGCAGGTTCTTCATCTCGTCGAGGGTCCCCTTAATCTCTGTGAGGCTCGACACTACCTGGCTGATGCCCCTGGTGTCACGCCGGTATGTGTCCAGGATGTGGCGTATGTGTGACATACCGGTTCCCTCAGCTGCCTGGTCAGGTTCTCGCCTCCGCCTGCCACCACCCCTGCCCACACGAGCCTGGCCTGCCGTTGTGGGAACATCGGGTCTACGGGACCCCTGAGGGATGGCATTAGCGGGGTTGTCTGCCTCCTGCTGGGTGCCCGGAGAACCTTGTCCCTCCTGGTCAGACTGGCTCTGTTGTTCAGTGCGAGCAGGGCTCCTGGGTGTCTCCTGGGATGTGGCAGGAATGGGGGTGGGGGTTGGCACAGATGTACCTGACGCAGGTGCTGCAGGGGCTTGGGCACCAGAGGGGCCAGGTTGGTCGGGGTCACCCACGGAGTGGTGACAGTCGTCGCTGCCGGTGGGATCATCTTCACGCTGAGCCTGGGACTGTGATTGTTCCCCCCCATTGTTGGGGGGAGGTCGATGACGTTGCCCTGTGTGTGAGAGAGAGACAATGTTAATGCTGTTTCATGCCACATCCATGTTTCATACATATTCAAGTTGTCACAGTTCCCCCAGGTAGTTGGATGTGCCTAGCATTCGTCTCAATGTACACTTGGGGATGGGTATGTTGCGGGGGACAGATTGATATGTTCTCCTGAGTGTTTGACCATTAGATTTTTGGCTAGGATGCTTATTTGGCTATGGATTGGTCTTGTAGTGTCACATGTCCATTGTGGGAGTGGGTAAATCCGTTGCCTGCCCCGGGGGTGTGTGCTTGTGTGAGGGGGGTGTGTGACCGGGCCTGCCGTTGGGTGTAGTGTGATTTGTCATTGGGTCTCCCAGGTGATGTGTCTGTCCCCTCATGGTGCATGCTGGCATGACAGTGAGTGTGAGTTCCTGTGCTAGATATCTGAGCTTGTGGAGTTGGTGTTTGAGTGTACAGTGGTCACAGGAGGGCCTTGTGCTGCATACAGCAGGGCCAAGTGTCAGCTACCTTGTCAGTACTTTGCCAGTCCCTGTGCATTGGGCATGGTGCATGGGTATGTACCTAGGCCATATGGGCTGAGGGCATTGGTGTCTGCTTCTGAGTTGCACAATGTGTTGTGTGAGCCCCACCCTCCCAGCATCCCGGTCATCCAGTCTTGGGTTTGTGGTTGTGTGGCCTGGGACATGGCATTGCCTTTATTTGTGAATGGGGCATGGAGACGTTAATGGCATGAGCGTGGTTTTTGAGTGTGGTTGTGTGCGGTGAGGGCTTGGGGGAAGTTGCGTGCCTTTGGTGTGTTTGTGGTGTGGATGGCATTCCCCCCATGTTACGTGAGTTGTGTGTGTACTCACCAGGCTCTGCGACTCCTTCTACTCCGTGTACTCCCACCGGCAGAAGCATGGCCATCACCTTCTCCTCCCAGGGATGGTAATGTACGGGTCTGCGGGGCAGCCCACCTCCAGTGATGTTACTCTGGGCGTGTTCCTCGTTCATTTTCCTCTTGACTGCCCTGCGCAGATCGTACCACCTGGCTTGGCATTCATGCCTGGCCCTTCAGATGGGCGCAACAGCATTCACCTTATCGACGATCCTCTGCCACAGGCTTGTTTTTTGGGCTATGCTGGTCTGTCTGACCAATGTTCCAAACAGCTGTGGCTCGACTCTGATGACTTCGTTCACAAGGAGGTCCAGCTCCGCCTTTGTGAACTTTGGAGTCTTGTCTGTGGGCATGGTGTGGGGTGTGGGTGTGGATGGTTGTGGGTGTGTGGGTGTGAATGTGACGGTGTGTGTGTGAATGTGACGAGGGGGTGTTTGTGAAGGAGGTTGTGTGAAGGTGTGTAAGTTAAGGTGTAGTTAAGGTGTAAGTAAGGTGCAGTTGTTTGTCTGTGGGGTCTGGCAGCAGTGGGTCTGTTGCAAAGGCTCATGGGTTGTGTGTGTGGGCCCTTTTTATTGGTCCATTTGTGGGTGTGGCTGGGTTTGAATTTGTGGTGGGTGTGTTATAAGAGGTGGTTGTGATGTAGGGCCTCTGTTTGCCTGTTTGGATGTGCCAGGTCAGTCATTGAGATGTATTTTGTCAGGTGGACGTGTTTTGTGGTGTTGTGCGAGTCGAATTGACCCTCCTTGTGCTGTTTTACAGTGTCCTGATTCTGTACGTGTCTTTTTCGCGTAGGTAAGGTCTGTACATATGCGATGATGGGTGAGGGTGCTGGGGTACGGTGTTGGGGTACGGTGCGTACAGGTACGGGGCTGGGGTATGAGCCTGGGGTGCAGCCCGTATAGGTGGGGGGCTGGGGTACGGTGTTGCGGTACGGTGCCTACAGGTGCGGGGCTGTGCTACGGTGTTGGGGTCCAGTGCGTGCAGGTACGGGGCTGGGGTACGGGCCTGGGGTGCGGCGCGTACAGGTGCTGGGCTGTGCTACGGTGTTGGGGTACGGTGCGTACAGGTACGGGGCTGGGGTACGGGCCTGGGGTGCGGCGTGTACATGTGGGGGGCTGGAGTACGGTGTTGGGGTACGGTGTGTACAGGTACGGGGCTGGGGTACGGTGTTGGGGTACGGTGCATACAGGTGCGGGGCTGGGGTATGCTGCGTAGAGGTGCGGGGCTGGGAGAAGGGCCTGGGGTGCGGCGCGTACAGGTGTGGGGCTGGTGTACGGTCCTGGGGTACGGTGCGGAGGGGGGGTAGGGTGCTGACATACGGGGGTACGGTGCTGACATATGCGGGGGGGTAGGGGGGGTTGTACGACTCGTATCCGGGCACAAGTTTATCCGTGTACATGTGTGCTACAGCGTTCGCTCCGTACGGGGCCTTTTACATGCGGTTGTGTATTCGGACGGGCGGTACGGATCGTACTTGCGCGGTCGGACTTCTGTTTTACGATTTGCACGTAAAAATGTCCAGCTCCCTCTTGTAGACTTTTCCCGACGCTATTCGGATGTAAAAATTTCCGGCTCCCTCTCGGACCATTTTCCCGATGCAATTTGTTTGTATTTTTCACGTACGAATCGTACTTCGCAGTTTGTACGGTACTTGTACGATTTGTACGTGAAAATATACGGATACGAGTCGTACGCAAAAAAATGTTCCCGGATCGGAATCGCCACCAAAATATTGAATCCTAAATATCGTTGTTAATAATATAGTTTGCTAAAATATTGACTTTTTTAAATGTCTTAAAAGTAATATAAAATTAATGAAATAATAAATATAATTAAGTAAAACATACTTTAAAATAATTTTAAAAGATTAAAATTCATAAATAATAAATGTAATGTCAAAAAATGAACATGCATATTTTTTATATATATTAACTTAATAATATTAAAGAATAATCAATATTTTGAATTATAAAATATTAAAAACATAATTTAAAATATATTACATATATATATATATATATATATATATATATTATCTACTGGCGGTCGCCAGTAGATAGTTATAGTTAGGACCCTGTTTCCATAGGAAATCCGCAACATTCTATTTGGAATAACTTTGGCGCCGGTCGACGAATCCTCGCGAAATTTTCAAAATAGGTGGGGCGCTATGCTCCGCTCCTACCCTGAAAGTCTCGGGGGGATTCGTCAAGCGGGGGCTGAGAAAAAAGGGGGGTCCCAAAACGCGTTTTTCCCATGCATTTTTCCATAGGACCTTTAGACACAGCTACAGACCGAACGGCTGAACAGAGTTACTTGAAATTTGGCAGAGAGGTAGTCTACAGGTCAAGGAAGTGCCTTTTGTAGGTTTGGTGTAAATCTGTTCAGTAGATCCTGAGAAAATAGCCTTTAAATCTATATATATATCTGTGGCAGCTTACGGTGCGCTTACCGTGCGCTTACGGTAAGCTTACCGTACGCGTACGGTGCCGTGCGCGAGCGCGATTCTGATTGGCTGTTAGATCTTAGTAAACATTCGAATCGGTCGAAACTAGGAAGCGGCGGCCGCCATTTTCTATCTCGCACTCTGAGGGGGGGGAGGAAAAACAAAGGGAAAAAACATGTAAAGGGGCTGTTTTGACTGCTCCCAACCACCTAGACTTGATGAAGGTGTCCCCAAAGAACACCCAAGGCAAAAAATTCAATTTTATTATTTTTTGCAAAATCGCCGATTACGCTTACCGTACGCGTACGGTAAAAATACTTAAAAAAAAAAAAATAATTATCCACACTCTCCACACCCCGTGTGCAAATGGTGCCCGAAGGGCACCATTTATACATGGCATACATTTGAGTAGTCAAAAGTAAAACATTACCTTTCACAACTATGCGCATAAAATGTCCTCCATGTGCGCACGGTGCGCGAAGCGCATCGTGCGTACATGGCCCATCCAGCGTAACGTGGGCACGCGGTGCGCTACGCGCACCGCTTGCCCACCGTGCGTGCACGGCACTAACTGCGTAAAGTGGGCGCGCACGCCACGAATGGCGTAAAGTAACTTAGCATTTAAAAAAACGTACAAATTCACTGAAAAAACCATAGGTTTCACACGTTATAGTTAGCTGGACCTTTCACTGATAAAAAACCAATGAAATTCCCCCGTTATAGTTAGTGCAGGCAACTATAACTCACGCGACCGCAATCCTCTGCTGATGACATATGTGTCTTTATGAAAAAAAAATATTTGTAATATATGTATAGCTAAAATTTAATGGAAGAAGACATGGGCAAATAATTGTCTAAATACAGTATTAGCATCAGCAGAGGATTGCGGTCGCGTGAGTTATAGTTGCCTGCACTAACTATAACGGGGGAATTTCATTGTTTTTTTATCAGTGAAATGTCCAGCTAACTATAACATGTGTGAAACCTATGGTTTTTTCAGTGAATATATATATATATATATACCTATAATATAAATATAAAAATAAATGATATATTATAAGTTAAAACATTAAAATGAATATTTTTTTATTAAAAAATTATGTTACACTACATTAAATATAACAATACTGAAAACGTTGCATAGCGTAAGGGATAAAATTACTATTCCCTCTCCAGCGAGTGGTACAGTAGGGAAAGTGTTGGATAGCGAGAGGGTAAAAATTAGTATTCCCACTCCAGCGAGTGCAATAGTAGGAAAAGTGTTGGATAGCGGGAGGGTAAAAATTACTATTCCCACTCCAGGGAGTGCAACAGTAGGGAAAGTGTTGGATAGCGGGAGGGTAAAAATTACTATTCCCACTACAGCGAGTGCAACAGTAGGGAAAGTGTTGGATAGCGGGTGGGTAAAAATTACCATTCCCACTCCAGTGAGTGCAACAGTAGGGAAAGTGTTGGATAGCGGGAGGGTAAAAATTACTATTCCAACTCCAGCAAATGCAACAGTAGGGAAAGTGTTGGATAGCGGATGGGAAATTTTCAAAATTAATTTACCTCCCACAATTTTCCCCTATAAACGTCACCTACAATATTGTAAAATATTAATAAATTAACCTATTTAATTAACAAATAATTAATTAACTAATAAAAAGTAACAATAAAATTATTAACCATCAAATCTAAATTAATTCACACAATTAACACTATAAAATAACTTTTAATAAATATTATATAAAAAATTATAAAAATTAGATTACAATTAAATTACTTCCCACACTACCTGCCCTATCAACCCTCAAGCTGCTCATAAAAAAGTACACAATTAACATATTTACAAATTAATTATTAATAATTAATATCTCATTAATTAATTAAAAAAATAACACAATTAACATAATTACCAATTAATTATTAATTGTTATTGGTCAATTTATAATTAATTAATAATACATTAATGAACTTACTTAACAATATAAATTATTAAATACTAAATTATTAATTAATAAAATAATTAATTACTTTCAATTAAATTACTTCCCACCCATTCCCCTATAAACCCACAACCTGCTACAGAATTAAATTACACAAAAAGTAATTAACATATAATTAATTAAATCTAAATAATTCTTAAAAATGATATTATAATTAAATTACTTCCCACCCTATTCCCCTATAAACCCACAATCCTCTACGGAATTAAATTACGCAAAAATGAATTAACATAAAATTCATTACTTTAAAAAAATTCAAACACACATTACAAATTATATACATACTTTTAACACAAATACTAACATACAAAACACACACACAAATAAATCGATATTATTAACAACGATATTTTGACAATCGATATTACTAACTTCGATATTATTAAAATCGATGTTTCTTACCTGCATGTCGATATTCTTAACCACTATATTTTTGCAAGTCGATATCCTGTCCACTCGATATTAAAAACTCAATATTTTGTCGATTCAATATTTTTAATTCGATATTATGACTAGTTACCATTAGTAACAACACTTCTCAACAAGCCTGATAGTGTTTTTATCGACAGCACCAACACAGTGCAGCATGGCTGCCATCCTTGGGACCGTTGCAGTTTTTGCAAAGAGCACTGCAATGAATTATCATTCATATCTTCCAAAATATTGTTGATGCGGACTATATGCATTGAACTGGACAGCAGCTAAGCAACTGGAAGCCCCTCTCAAATGAAGAAACCACCACCCTGATGAATACCATCCACTCAGGAGCCCCCACAGACCCATTCCCCCACTCCATCTACAACCTTGGAAGAACCATCATCCCTCCAGTGCCCGCCATTATCATCAACACCTACATAACCACGACCACCTTTCCGTCTTGCTGGAAAAATGCAGAAGTCAACACCCTTTTGAAGAAACCAACAGCGGACCCCAACACCCTCAGCAGCTACAGACCCATCTCGCTCCTGCCTTTTCCAGCTAATGTTATTGAGAAAGCCATCAATACCCAACTCACAGACCACCTAGAGCTCCGTCAACTCCTAGACAGCTCTCAATCAGGCTTTCGCGCCAACCACAGCACAGAGACAGCCCTATTTGAGGCCACCAATGACATCAGAAGCACCCGTGACCGAGTAGAAATGGCTGCACTCATCCTCCTCGACCTCTTCACAGCTTTTGCTATTGTATACCACAAGCCACTCTTCAGAAAGCTTCAGCACTTGGGCATCTACGGCCAGGCCCATAAGTGGATATCCTCCTTCCTCATGGACAGAACTCAATGAGTTGGACTTCCCCCCTACACCTCAGAACCCAAGAAACTAATCTGCGTAATCCCTGAAAGATCATCACTCAGCCCAACACTTTCAACACCTGTATGACACCCACAGCATCAACATAATATCCTACGCCAACGACATACAGTCCCTTACTGACTTAACCAGCACTGCCAAAGCAAACTGTGACCCCTACAGACCATGCCAAAATCCTCAGGATCATCCTGGACACCAACCTCTCCATGAGCAGACAGATCAATGCCATCTCCTCATCATACTTCCACATCCTGAAAATGCTACGCAAGATTTTCAAGTGGATCCCACTGAACAACAGACGAAAGGTCACTTAGGCTCTTATCACATGTAGACTTGATTATGGAAATGCCTTCCATATCTGAATTCCAGCTCATGTCCCTAAGCCAACTCCAAAGTACCCAGAACGCAGCCACCAGACTTAGCCTGAACAGCCCGCAAAATAACCACATCTCTCCACACCTCAACAATGTCCACTGGCTCGCAGTCCATAAAAGATGTAAGTTCAAGCTACTCACCCAAACCTACAAAGCTCTCCACAACTCCAGTTCTGCTTACCTCAAACACCGCCTCGACTTCTACCAACCCACCAGACACCTTTAATCTGCAAACTGGGCAAGAGCACGCCTCCCTTGCATAAAGAAGACCAGAAGCGGAGGACGCTCCTTCTCATATCTTGAAGCCAAGAATTGGGACGACCTCCCGAAACACTTCAGAATCTCCCCCCTCCCTCATGGACTTCCAAAGGAACCTCAAGACATGGCACTTCAAGACAAAACAGGCAGGATCTCCTCCTCCCCCCTTTGGCCTGCCCTCCTCAGCGCCTGGATATGATAGAGGGTGATTAGCCGCACTCTACAAATTTACATAACATAACATAATTGGATGATCAGTATGCAAAGTTACAATTATGAAGGCAAATAACCTGTTGGGAATAAATTAATAGACCTTAGCTATAGGACTTGCCAAACAAAGGATAGCACTAGAATTGAAATCAGCTGCTGGGCCACAGGTTGCAAGCTGAAATCTTGATGTGATTAACTGGGCTGGGGCTGAAGGTAGAGCATTGAGCTGGGAGGAGTCAAGGAGAATATGAAAGCACCAAATGGCGGATCAATGGAGAGAGGCTTTGTTAGCCTGGGAGAACCCGACACAAAAAAGTAGTCAGGGGGAGGGGAGTGGGAATGAGCATGAATTATAGGAAATACCTTACCATAGCAGCCCCATCTCTACAATGAGACTATGGGGCAGAACCTGCCACTGGACATCCTGACCGCCCATAGTGGATGAATAAACATGTGGGATGTGAGGGGACTGGATATACCAGGAGGGGCCCTCCTTGTCCATCAATGAGCACCCTTTAGCTGTACCCCCCAAGTAAGCCTCACATACACCAACCTTCTGCACAGGTTTTAGTTAATAATTTGGTGTTAATGTTAATCCCTTAAACATATATATATATGTGTATATATATATATATATATATATATATTTTTTTTTTTTTTTTTTTTTTTTTTTTTTTAAAGAGTTTTATATAGCACGAACTAGATCTGAGACATCGGGTATCAGAGCACTTTACATAACACCAGTTTCGTTACATGAGGACTAATTAATTTTTGTTAGGCACAGGGAGATTAAGTGATTTGCCCAGAATGAGAGAATGTTGAGCGCTGTTGCCAAGACTCGAACCTGGTTCCCCAGCTTCAGGGTCGACAGCTCTAGCCGTAAGACTACATCCTTGACATTGTTGAAACCCGGACTGATGTTGGCGGCTGCCCACTCAGAAGAGGCCGGATAGAGTGGGATTTGTCTAGCAGTGTGGATAATTGTGAAATGACAAGTTAATACCGCTAGATTGTAATACTGTAGAATGTGCTGTAGAAACAGAAAATTTGATAGTTATCCTGTGAATCCCGAGTTGGATCGATTTGTGTGAAACGCTAGTGCAAAAGATAATTGTAACTAAAGATTTACTTGAATCATGTGTACTGTAGTACCGAAATATAAAATGTCAATAAAAATCTGTTTTAAAAAAATGAAGGCACATAACCTCTAAGGAACCCACAATTTATGTAATATTTGTCTAAAACAAATTGTGAATTAGATAAATGAATAAAACAAAAGCACAAAAAAATAATTAGGGAAAATTGTTGTTTTGCATGCGTGAATCTTCCTCCTCATAATTTTTGAAGTCCCCCCTTATTCATGCGAAGCAATGTATTTCGGACACCCACTTCACCAGCCTTCGATTATGAAGCAAGGCGGCCATGCCTTTTATCCGACATGACCAGTGCTTCTCATTTTAAGAGCAGTGCAGCATGTCTCAGGAGGGCTGCATGCATGTTTCTTATAGTACTAAAATTTCTTGGCAGGGCTCCATCTTTTTTTGTAAGGCCCCCCTCCTTTTTTGCAATGTTATATATTTTCCAAAGCAGAACAGCTGAAAGTACTAAGGATCTGATTCACAGTTTTTAGAGAGGCTTGTGTTTTTTTACTTTCCCTCGCCGCCAGAATATGCTGGTAAGGAGGGACAGTAAAAATCCAAAAATGGCCCTTGCCCCCAAACTATGAGAGAAAACTCCTAAGGTTTTTATGTTATTCGTTTTTTTTTTTGTTTTTCAACAACAAGCTCCTGTTTTGGGGGTTTATTGTAGGATAAGAAAAAACGTTTAAAAGTTTGTTGGAAGCATCTGTCATCAATGACAGATGCACAGCAAACTTTTAAATGGCTTTGTATGAACCGCTTTGGTGGCAGTTCATACAAACCCATTGAGTTTGCTGCAGGGCAAGCAGTGTACTTTAAAGTTTGGGTGGCGCAATAAAGGCAATAGTGGCACACGTAATGTTCTCCACCACTCTGACAGCCTTTAGTCTATCCTCCACTCTTTAAATCAGACCCCAGTGTCCACCAGAAATGGCCTCTTTATAAAGATCTGTGAGGGGCTGGTCAGTTAAAACCTACATAGCGCTGATATCGCAAAGCCCACCACACACATAATGCCCTTGTTGAAATGCAAATACCCATAGAGTGAATACCATAAGAAAAAAAGGCAAGGCCACACCAGTTAGTGTTAGAGAGAACTTGCTTTGCAGAAGGTTTAGTATTTCCTATGTAGGTAAGGCAAGAAATGGGTTAACTTATGGGCAACCTGTGCCGACCGCCCACCTGATTAGCCAACGAGCGCCTGGACAACACACCATCAAGTGCTATACCTTTTTGGATTTCACCAAGCTCTGGATTCCATACTTCCAGAATCAGTTCCCCTACTCCCAAGTGCCCAACACACCCCGAAAGTGATTTCTCCTAAGCGGATGGATGGTTGAGATAGGCCATCTTCCACTGCTATGCTCCCGCCCCCCTCCGCCCGAACCCTGACAGTCATAGAGGGAAGGGGTGTGCAGGAGGGCAGGCAATGCGGTGCTAAGCTGCAGCCTGTCCAAATGTTGCACTGCGCACAGGCATCTCCAACACTTTGAACAGTCAGACACTTCGGTTTTTACATGAATAAATATTTACATATGCCTAACACTAAACATTTATTAAACAGAAGCACATTTAGTAAGCTTTTCATCACAATGAAAATAAGTGAAAATGCTGCTACTCAGGAAGTGTGTATTTTGCAATGCACAGAAGGCCATGCACTTTAGCTTGCATACTTTTTCCCGAGGCGAATGATTTGTAACATGAGCTGAGCTGCTCATGCAAAGGCATAGACTTAAAAACATCATGGGCATGTGCGCTGTAAAATGATGGAGCCGATTGGCCGCGCCCTGCTAGCCCTCCAAAACTACATTCCTGGCATTGTAATAACAATGCCTTTTATTTGTGTCTTGAAAACCTGAAAGTGGTGCGTAAACACCCACTTTGTACTTATGGTACTTACTTTCCGTAAACAAGGACTATAAGTACAAAGTGCATGTTTACGCACCACTTGCAGTTTTTCAAAACACATAATTAAATGGCATCGTAACTTACAATGCCAATAGCTCAAACTCTCGCAAATGCGAGACCTATTGAATTGCAAATGCTTGTTGCTCCACGTCATCCCGTTTATACACGCCACGTCACTCTAACTTCAATGTACATACATTATTAAAAAGGAAAGAAGGACAATATGTAAATCACCTATTCTTTTAGTATGCAGAAACCAATGCGGCCACGGAGAGCAGGCGTTCTTCCAATGCACTTCAATATTAAATAGGAATATTTTGTAACGTAAAACAAACATTGTTGTATTATTCGAAATGGGTATAGTGTCCTTTAGTTTACAATTTTTTTTTTATTTAATCTGTTTTAACGCTTGCTTTTTCAAATTACAAGTATTACTTAATTATCCTTACTTTACGAAACATATCTATATAATAAAAATCAAGAATACACGTCAGTTATTTCTCAAACGAATAGCAACTGTTACATGTCAAAGATGGCGACCTGCTTGACGTACTTCGCCATCCTCGCCATTCAAGCGACTTGTTTGAGCGTCATATTGCCGCCTCCCCCTGCTGCTGCCTTCTGGTGTGCTGTGCCCATGTACTTGTGAGTGCCCCAGTGAAGTTACGATCAAACATGTCGACCTCCGTGCTGTCAGTGGTGTCCCGCTTCCTGGAGGAGTATCTGAGCACCACGCCGCAACGATTGAAGCTGCTGGATGCTTTCCTTCTGTACATTCTGCTGACAGGGGGAATGCAATTTGTATACTGTCTGCTGGTGGGCACCTTCCCTTTCAACTCCTTCCTTTCTGGATTCAGCTCCTGCGTGGGCTCCTTTATTCTGGGTGGTAAGTATGCCCCCTTTCCAACCACACATCTGGCTTATTATTTAAGGCTATATCCAGCGATCCCAGAAAAGACCATCTGCCACAAACATGTCGGACAGCCTAAGTCACCACTAGTAGCATGTTGAATGATTTCACAGCTTTCTGAAGCAATTTTAGCAACCTAACAATATTGAACAGTGGCACATTACCTTCCTCCTCCGTCTTCCTCGTCATAGTCACCCAGGAGCACCCCATGTTCCAGGGTGACTGTGACGAGGAAGGCTATGACTCGGAGTAATGAAGATTACCGGGAAGTAACCGAGTCATTGCCCACCAAAAAGCCAGTCAGTCAGTTCACTACAGTTTCGCCGGGTAGACCAAACAATTGTCATCAGGCTTAACAGCGTAGCCAGACCCACACGAATAATTCGGCAGTAGTTGAACCAAAGCATAACAGTATTAGATAAATGGTGCTGGAAAGGAGAATTAAGGGACACGTGGCATTTTATACCATGAAAATTATATCACAAGGCATATTCTTTGGTGTTAATGAAGAGCTCTTTTTACATTTTAGTACACTGGTACACAAATATCTCAGTGCTATTCATAACTTGTAAATTTCTTAAGAAGAAAGCTATACAGATTCAATAAATCTTATGTAAACGTTTTTCAGCAACACTTAATCGATTTATTTTGCATTGATGCCGTGGAATGTGAATTTATTGACTATAATTTTCACCTCCCAGAGAAAAAGAGGTTATGTAGCATATAAATAATGTACATAGCAGAAAACACGCCTAATCATACAAACGTCTTTTAGTAATATGTGTGCCTCATTTAGTTGATAAATTCCAGTTATATTTCTAAACTTGTTTTCAGTTGCGGTTTAGCGTTTGTTCACACTAAATCGACTTTGGGAACAAGTCTTTCTATTGAGAATGTGCCCTGCAGAACAGTACATTACATTTCCTGTCTGTTATGAATGGGTTTTAATCAGGCACATTTGAAGTTAAGACTTAAGATCTTGTAAAGAGATGCAACATGTTATGGATTCTTATAAAGTCCTTAATGCCCTCTTGAAATGATTTATGTATTGAGAACGTCTGTGATATAAACATGAACTTGCATGACTAGTGAAACAAAATGTTTTTCATGGCGAAAGGGAAATCATTTGTTTAATCGTATTTGACTTCTATTTAATTACTTATAGTTTTTACCTGCTGCAGGCAAAACCCCTTACACACAATCCCTCATATTGCGATATTAATAGTATTCCAGTCAAAGTGTCGCCAATTTAAATGACTTAATACAGCATTCAACAACTAAGAAGTGATCAGTTATGTTTTCCAGTGTGTTAGGCAAGGCTCTATCCCAGTGAAGTACTTTTTATAAATTGGAAAGGCGTCAGCCAGAGGGAAATTTATTTTTGTTCTAAAACCTGCAAATTATGCAGCGGATGTAATGTGTGCAAAGTGCTGCACATTTATGCGGTACTTAAAAAGGCCCTAGCTGTAGCAGTACATATTTCCATTATAATCATTCCATAGAGCCAAGTATCTCCTGCTAGCTCCCATTTTAAAGCCACTATCTATCTGCAGGGTTCAAAGCCAACTCTAATCATGCTGCAACACTAACCCGCTAAAATCAGTACACAGAGGCTATAGCCAATGTTCAACCCACCAGCAGCTTATAAAGACCACACCCCTGTGTCTATTTTCACCATACTTTAATATCCACATGTAACTTCTCGTTTTCACTATGATGTCTCTTAATCAACCAATTGCAACACTACCCTCTTTCTTCTGTGGCAATTCACGTGGAATGCACTTCTTTTTCGTATTACACTTTATTTTGGCATACATTTTTTCAGGGGTTTATAAGCCTACGGCACAATCCTACCATAGTTCAATCTGCTAGCTCCATCATCATCTGCCAACGAGGCCAGACTCATCTGAGGTACAACGCATTCTCAAAATCTTTACTATCCACCACATCACAAGGACTATTAATTCGCTGACTGAATTACTGGCCCACTAATGTATCATCTGCTTCCTAGCACCATAACTCCGAACATTATTGCATACCACTAGCCCTCGCTTCTTTAGTTTGAGGCATTATTGACTGAAATTCCAACCTTATCTTGCATTTTACTTAAATCCTAACCAATTGTTAATTCAAGTTACTGCCAACTGTACCCTACATGATGTGGTATTTCTTCAAACCATGGGGTCTACCAGTGCAGTCCAGTTGTAGCCCACAGAAACTGTAACCTACACACCTCTCTCCGAGGCCACCATTTGCAATGTTCTTCTTCGACGGACTGCTGCTAAAACAAAGACTCGCCGCTGACGGTCCGGGGATTTCTGCGGCTTCTCATTTGCTTTTAATTACAGGTGCAATCGCTACCAGCAACGACAGTCAGTGGAAGCAGTAAAGGGGTGCCGCTCGGAGGCTGGACATTGTGCTGACCTTGCCTGTAACGCTGCGAATTGCCCAGAGGATCTTGCTGTGGGGAGCCAGAGGGAAGAGTGTTCATTTTAACTTCCATTATACTCGCGGGACTGCGAGGACCAGCGGGCCTTGCGCCTCTCCTAACATTGCCTGCAGCTGGTGCCTCTTCCCGTTCCCTCCCCCTGATTGTTATATATGTTAGCTCTTTCACGCGTTAGCGGGGCGCGTCCGGGGCGCAGTCCGGGGCGAAGCCCGGGCAAAGGGCAGGCCCTCTTAGGCCCTCATAGGCAGAGTGAGGCCGGGCAGGGCTGATTCATTTAACCCGCTTGCCCGCCCTGTCTCTACTCGTTCTCCAGGATTTTGGTGTTGCCATGGCCCTGAGTCCCGATTTTGTTAGTGTGGAAAAACTGGGGGGTTTGGTAAACGGCTGCCTGAATAATTATTTCAAGAGGGTTCAATCGGCTGACGATAGGGAATTTTTAATGGCTGAGCGACGTCGCTCAATTGAAAATTTAAAACATAGGGCTTCCCAAGAACCCTCTGTCCTGGCCCTCTCCCGTGTTGGAGGTAGTTGTAGTGGTAATGATGCTTCGCCTTTTCAGGAAAATGTCCCTCCTGTACCGCGGGATTGTCCCTCCACAAATTGTACCCCAATTGTTCTGGTTCCAAGTGATACCCGTCCCCACAGTTCCACTAGTATTCCTGTTATCCCTAATATACAGCTCTCTATTCGTGGTAAAACGATAAGGAAGAAACCCAAGAAAATAGACAAGGGTAAGGCTCATGGCCCACCCCCAAGTAAAATAAGACGCAAGGAGGTGGTGGGCACGGTTAAATCCAAGATCAGCCATTCTGATTTTGGGAAGCACGCAAAGTCTACTGATAGAAATGATTCAGGGTCAGCAGTTGCTCCAGGAATTTTGTCCAAACTGATTTCTTCTTCTACTTCTGTAAGCCCCGAAACAATTGTGAACAGTTCCGTGGCTTCCTCTATTTCTGTTGAACCGCTGCAGTTGGCAGCACTCTCCACGGCCCTACTAGCCAATTTGGGAGATTTGATCAGTTCCCTCATTTCCCCCATCATTGAGAGTTTGAAGAGGGTGGAGCAAAGGCTGTCGGATATTGAGTCCGTATTAAGTTGTAAGGCTGATTCGGCTAACGCCCAGACGTATACGGCTGCCCCTCTCACCCCTTCTACTACTCTACCTACCATCAATGTATCTAAAGACATCCCCCATTCTACCAAAGCCATATCACAGTCATCTAACCAAATAGCACTTAATCAACGTAGGCCAGTGCCTCCTAGGAAGGAAAAAAATCTGGTTGCCAAACCTGCTAGTGTCAATTTGGGAGGAAACTTAATCGCACCCATAGGGAACAATTGGGTAGAGAGGGGGATCTTCAGTCACAATGGGGCTATGGTGAACCGTGGGCCTCAGGTAGAATTACCCCCAGAAGCTGTGCCCTTGGTGGTCGTTCTGACGGGTGTGCCCACTTTGGCTGATAATAAGAGGGAAGGTTTTAGCCAGTTGAAAAGTAAAACCATGCACTGGCTAAGTATAAATAGACCGATTAATAAGAACATTAACGGCGAGATATTGCATGTTAGGCGTCTCTCTTGGCTTGGTGGCAGATGCAAAGATATTGAGGGAGATATAGTGGTGATTAACTTTAGAGATCCAGGCGTAGTTAATTATATATTGAACTGGCCCTCGGGAAATGGTAACAACTGCATTAGCCCACGAGCCTTGACTTATTTTTATCCTAGATCCTTGGTGTATGCCCCAACCTACACTAATGAATATGCTTTACCTTGTACAAACATCCCTTTAGTACCCATTATTAGTCACTCATTACTTGATCCCCAAGGGTGGAACATTGTTCCCCCTAGATTTAATAGAATTACCAACCGGAAAATGGATCATATGAGACCCTTCACCCCCCTAGAGACAGGGAATAGGTCCGACGTGTTTTCCGGCATGGACGACTGTGATTGAAGTTTACAGTCCACGTTGGGTCCAAGTGGTAGTTTGGGTGCTGTTAGTCAAGAGGGTAGCAACTTTGAGGCTCTTGGAGAGGCCACGAGTTCCGATATCGGGAATGAGATTTCACCGGTACCCAACAGTTTTGTTAATAGTAGGTCCCCAACTACCATCCACTAACCATCTTTGGGGTATAGAGCTGTTGGTTGTCATCTTTCAAATTCAACAAACCGACTCGAAGCTACCATCGACTCTATCCCCTGTGTGTTGGGTGGTAACAAGGGAGTTAGCTCTGTTATGCCTACTAGAGACAAAGAGGTTATTCATTTGATTTCATGGAATGTGGCCGGGTTGCAAAAAAAAGTTGGCTCTTCCAGATTGGAACAACTTTATAGAAAAGTTTGACGTTTGTATGTTCCAAGAAACGTGGAGCCTGATTCCAGTACATAAATCTGGCTACGCAACTTTTTGGCAGCCAGCTTATAGTTGTGGGAAGGGCAGACCTGCAGGTGGTTTACATGTTTGGGTAAAATTAGAATTAAATTGGGATATCTCTACACACGACTCAACAAATAGGGACATCCAACACCTTTCAATTCCAGGCCACAAGAAGGACAGCAGGATTGACTTATTTAACATCTATTCAAGAGGGACCCCGGGAGATAAAATCTCTTGTACTTTTACAACTTTAGAACAGGCATTAGCTAATTGCCCCCCAACCTCCAAAATTATTGTGGGTGGGGATTTTAATTGTACATTTGAACCCCTTAGTGGGGACGACCCTTTGGGTACAGAGGAAGAGGACTCTAGTTGGTCCATTCCTGCTTTGTCATTAGCCCTGATTAAAAAATGGTCATCTAAGGCATTACAGATCAATGCACTTACTGTGGAACACAACCTAAGAGCTCTAAATGGCAGGTCACTTTCTGACCGGGATGGAGCAATGACCTTTAATAAGCTTAGTGGCCCGTCCAGAATTGATTATCTTTTACTGGATGTCACATTATGGCGAGACCTAATTGACATGGAGGTGGTTCCTTCGCAGGATAGTGATCATAACCCCCTATGTATGAAGTTAAGGTGGGGTAACCTAAACGGAGGCTTGAGGAGTGCCCCTTTGAGGCTAACAAATGGTCCCTTATAATGGTAACCGCAGGTTGAAATGGGATAAGGTCCATTTACAGACCGACAATCTGGTAAGGATTAGGGCGCACATAGAAGAGCTGACTGAAGAGTTGGCGGGACTTGATTCGGAAATAGGTAAGGCCCAGGAGCCGCTTTTTGCCACGGTCTACAAAAATGCTATTGAGGCAGTAGGTAATTACTTCTTAATCCAGGGTAAAAGTGGCAGATTGAATAATAATTTGCCCAAAACCAGTAACCCTTGGTTCTCCGAGCAGTGCAAGGCAAAAAGGAAAGAGTTAACTGTTGCCAAGTCTAGTCAGAGTAGCTAGGAAGGAGTATGCGAAGGAAATGGTGCGGGCCAAAAGAGAGTGGGAGGAACAACACTGGCAGGACCTCAAAGGTGCATCTAACAGGAAGAATGCATCGCTGTTTTGGAATCTGATTAATAAGGCCACCATTATTAAACCAGGTATTAAACCACCATTAGTTAATCATATAACTAGTCATCAGTGGTACTCCCATTTTTCTGTTTTGTATGGTGGACCGGATGTGATGTGCCCTTCTCGTCCTGAGCCAGTTAGTAGGGCCCCTTCCTTACCGTTGCTTGAAGAGCCATTTTTGGCTTCAGAGGTAGAAGTGGCCATTAGACACCTGACCCCGAGGAAGGCTGCTGGCCCCTGATGGTATCCCGGGGGACCTTCTCTTGGAAGGAACCGTAGCCTGGGCCAAACTCCTTGCCCTAATACTGAATTTGATCTCTAAGGGACACCCAGTGCCTGATTCATGGAAGGGAGCAGAGGTGGTAACTGTGTTTAAAAAGGGCTCCAGAGATGACCCTGCCAACTACAGACCGATCAGCCTGATTGACGTGATCCAGAAAGTGGTTGGCAGGGTCATTATCCTGCGGGTGGGTGCCTGGATGGAAGAGGAGCATGTCCTTTCTCATTTCCAAGCCGGTTTCCGTCAAAAGGTGGGCACGATGGACCAGGTCTTCCAATAGATCGCAAAAAAGCGGAAGTCTGTAACCATCAACAATGGTAGTCTCTACCTGGCTTTCATAGATCTCAGGATGGCGTTCGACTTGGTCCCTCGTGCAAGGCTTTGGGATATTTTAGAGAAGATGGGCTTTCCAGGATCACTCCTGGACTTTATTGTGAAGCTCCATGAGGGGAATTATGCGAGGATCAGATGGGGCACCCAGGGACAACTGACTGAGAGGGTGCCCGTGAGGAGGGGAGTTCGACAGGGATGTGTCATGGCACCAACCCTGTTCTCTCTCTTTGTCAATGGAGTGGTGGACCATCTGAGAGAGGAACCGGCAGACGCGCCCTCCTTGGCAGGGGAAAAATCGCCAACCCTACTCTTTGCGGATGATACCATTTTGATCTCCAAATCCCCAGCAGGCCTCCAAAAGCTCTTGCAACGTTTTAGTGTGTTTTGTGCCGGTAGAGGTCTCACCATCAATACCTCTAAAACAAAGCTCATGGCCCTTTCTCCCTCTAAGAGATTCAGGAATAACTTCTCGCTTAATGGCGAGTCATTGGAGATGGTAGATTCCTTTGATTATCTGGGTGTTAGGGAAAACAGTCGGATGAGCTGGAAAGACCATCTGGCCAAAATGTTACTAAACTTTAAAAGAGTCTCAGGGATGGTCCTGAGAGAACAGCGGGAGTCAACAAGCAAACCTGTGGCACCAACTCTCGCAATATACGAGGGTCAAGTATTACCATCTGCCCTATATGGATCTGAACTATGGGGGTTTGAGGACATACCGGAGCTAATTACATCTGAAAATAAGTTTTTGAGAGACCTGGTGGCTCTACCTGCATCCACTCCGTTAATCCCACTACGTCTTGATATGGGTAGGCGCCCCCTTAAAGACTTAGTGCGCCTCCGCCCATTACTTTTTTGGGTTCGACTGAGAAGGACTGGGGAGCTTAAACATTATGCAGCTGCTCTAGATGAACTCATTTAGCTTAATACAGGCAATAAGATTAAGTGGCTGAGTGATTTGAGGCAGTTGGTTGTGCAATTGGGCTTGAGCGAAGCCTGGAAGAGCCAATCTCCGCCACCCAAGCTAGTCATTAAGAAGCTTTACTGGGATAGGGTCCAGATGGAGGCCACACGTAGAGGTGCAGGGGGTTCCCTTACTGAGCGGTTCTTGGAGTTCAAATGGTCCAGGACATTTGAACAGCTCCTAGACTTCATAGAGAACCCCCTGGATAGATCACTCTACTTAAAAGCTAGGTTTGGGATCCTTCCAGTGAATGACTTCACCTCTGGGTGGAACAACCGAAATGGTATATTGAAGGCTTGCCCGGGATGTGCAGCCCCTACTGAGTCCCTGGCGCACTTCTTTTTTGCCTGCCCCGCATATAGGGTGGCCAGGAGGATATGGTTAAAACCACTATGCAAGGGGGATGGGCCTAAGATGTCATAAAATGGCCCTGCGGGTCCTCTGTACCGACACGACCTCTCCAGCCGTGGTGTGTGGAGTAGCAAAATTTCTTGGTAGTGCTTGGTCGACACGCATGAGGACAGTCAAGTCTCTCACTATCCAACCCAATGGTTAGAGGGCTTCTGGCAGGAAGCACTAATGGTATCTGTTAAGTTGTTTCACGTACATGTTATTTAATTGGATATTGTGCATATTGGATGTTGTATGTATATTAGGTTGGTGGGTTCTTGATTTTATATTCATTGTATTGTATACTTTTATGATGAAATTTTTATCGAATAAAGTATCACTATATATAGTAACCTACACACAGTGTGTGCGGTGATCTAAACTTGGGTTCCGGAAGTAATCTGGTGCAAATTGCTACCAGGAGGTGCGCAAGACAAAAACATCAGCGAGACCCACAGGAGTGTGCATGAGGGCCCTCTGAGAATCAGTGGACAAAGGTACCTCTGTAGTCAGAAGCTTGAACTATCTTTAGCCCCGGGGTTCAGTGAATTTACCTCCAATAGCTACTTAGGAAGAGAAAAGACCAGAGGAGAAGAACAGAAAGGTAGGTACCACCAGCTAATACAGCACCATATTCTGTGTTGAAACACATAAGAGTAACCCAATAACCCCTTGAGACCTTGGTTGAATTTAAACAAAATACCATAAGAGCCAACAAGGGGATCATTTCATATTGCTGTGTGTGCTGGTATTCTGAAATGAATGCCACAGATCCGTACTCAGTGTTCTGATTTTTGGAGTCTTTGTTAAAAAAACAAACCTACAATTTAACTAAGACAACTCATTTAGATGTTTTGGAAAATCTGAAATTCCTAGGTAGCTTTTCAAATACAACACATTTGGGAAACATTGAAACTACGTGGTATTGTGTCGATGCTAAGCATTGTCCAAAAGATGGTCTCGCATATTAATTAGTAAAGAGACCAAAACGTTGAAGTCCATCCACCATTTGCTTCTTCATAATCAAGTCATTCTTTGTCAACTTACAAGTAATTTAGTCATCTACAGATTGGTTTCCTGATTATTTACTTCATTTCAAGAGTGGATAAACAGTGCCTGTGACCGGTTTATGGACTATAATACTTTGAATTACTATAAACAGTTTTATTTGTATATTCCTGTGTTTTTCTGCCATTTTTCTCACTTTGTTGTTCAATATCAACAGATACATTTTCAGCGCGATTAATATTCATGAATTTTCAGCAACAACTTTGCCACTAATACATAGAATGATCCCCTTGTTGGCTCCTTTGGTATCTTTTTTTATGTTCTGTGTTAGGCCAGTCTACAAGGCCGTGCCCCAGTTCCATGACCTATCAACTAGATTCAAGGCCCTGTCGCCCAGCCTCTGTAGATTCTACTGTAGCTCCCAATTGAGTAGCCAGGCACCAGTCCCTAGTGAAGCTGAACAGTCGCCAATTGCTGGCCTATTCTTAGCGACACCAGTGCTTCTCTGTGCGTATCTGGTAACAGGCCGCTGCCTGGCCCCACCAACACGTACACCCGGGAGGGGCCGGGCTGCACACATACATAGCCATCCACAGCCCAGTAGGTAAGTTACGCCCGTATGGGTCCAGCATTTCCAACAGTCAGCCCAGTCAGTTCCGTAGATTATTGAAGGAGGCCGAAGACAGTAGACCTCGTGATCTCGGTCATTGGGGATGTCTAGCAGTTAGCATCTGCTGAACCGGACATTGCCACCAAATGTGCCATCCAGCACACTTGCGGGGCCCAGTCGGTGCATATTAGGGGACATATTACATTGAAACCATGCCATCATTCAGGCCGAAGGGTGGAAGAGCTCTTAACATCAGGCCATCTTAGCAGCTGTCCAGACCACACCACGTGGTATCAACTTTTGGTCAAGTTTTTCATTATTTTAGTTCTGCTTTTCTCATATCTGTTTCCACTCATCACTATTCTGGGCTCTCCTATTTCCAATATGGTTCCCCATGTATTTGTTGAGCCAACTCTTCCTCCCTCTCCCTTATGTATGACAAACTGGCCTCTGTGTCTTAATTATTTGTTCACAGCTCCAAGTGTTCTCCATCGTGAATACAACGGCTAAGGCTTCATGAAGGTCATGGCGAGAGCATAACTCTTAAATATAGCATTGTGTGTAGACAGCTGACAATTAACTGGAAAGCCCTTTTATCTTATCACTGACTTTCCCTCTATTCTTAACTTTCTTTGTATTTAAGCGAGTCTGTTCAGATTATTGTGTTCCCCAATGTCTAAAGCACAAAAATGTTTTGTACCAGCTCTTAGATTCCTAGTGCTGGTACTGTGGAATGTTCTTAGAGACCATGCTCAAAATATAGGTGAATATTATTGTAAATTTATATTTTATTGAAAGCTGGGGTTACACTGCTTTTGATGGCTTATACATTTAGAAACTGAGGGACCTCGGGCATAGAGAGATGAAGACATTTGCCTGCTACCATACAGTATACTCCAGAGCAGAAGCTGAAATTTAAATAATCGGCTATTGGTTCCACAGATGATATATCAAACACTGGATTATATCTTTTCCCATGCCAGTTTTTTTGATCAGCAGATTTTTCCATTCTAACTAGGATGTATTTTGATGCTTCTTTTTTTCTTTCTCCACTTGCAGTGTGCCTTCGAATCCAAATCAACCCCCAGAACAAGGCTGATTTTCAGGGCATCTCACCCGAACGTGCCTTCGCTGACTTCCTCTTTGCCAACACCATCCTGCATTTGGTTGTTATCAACTTTGTTGGCTGATCCTTCAGTGCCCCATGCAGCAGCAACTGTAGAATAACGAATGGTATGAAGACAGTTACTGAGTGATTTAGCAATCCTACTTGTGAGACGTCACCTTTTCATGTGTAGCGTATGGTCTTGCGTGTGCTGCTATGTCAGCCAGGAGTAAAAAAGCAAGTGGGAATGTTGCTGACAATGTGAGTTTGATCTTCCACAAATACTAGCCTATTACAAGAACTGCCCAAACCATGTAGTCTGCTCATTCTTCCTTCTTTTACACCAGAGGCATTACCTCAATTTCCAGACTATCCACTCACCTGCTGTCAGATCTTTGCTGTCTGTTCCATACCTCGTTTTGGTTCGCTTACTGACGCTTTTGCCACATCATTCTTGAAAGAAATTCTATAATTGTAAAACTTTTTTGTAAAGTACTTCCTCTAAATTTCCTCTCCTGACCCCTTGTCTTAAGGCTATACTTAAGCTGGAATGTGTTCAATCACTAGACTGTTTTTATACTATAGCTATTTATTTGTCAATTTTTTAGCTTTTTGTTTGATGGAGGCAGGCTTCTTAGATCGACAAAGGGTTCCGAGTGATCTATGGCGAGAGTGGGGCGAGAGTGGGGCGAAAAAGGAGTGAAAAGAAATCCCCCAAACTCTCAAATTCCTCCTACAGCCTCTACGTCTCACTTATTCTCTGCTGTAGTTAATCACGCCGTTTTCTGCCCTTGACATCCCAACTCATTTTGTTTGTGATATCGGTTCACTGGAATACATCGTTAATTCTTTAATATCCATGCAGGAGCATGTTAATCAACTTTTTAAGTCTGTACACTTGGCTTTTACGGGGACCTAATTAATTTTTCCCCCAAGTCGATGGCTTCTTGTCAGTTTGCAGTCCATTGTATTATTTTGGATATTGAGAGACAGCAGTTTCGGCAAGGGTAACAAAATCCTTGATGGATAAGGTATTATGGTACCCTGTTGTTACTAGAGGCTAGAAATCAGGATTCCATCACTACTCCTTTGGCTTCTTACGGAGGTCAGATTCCTGTTTAAAATTGGGTGCCTGTCTTCTACACAGTGCTGTTGTACCCAGGGAACAGCAGAGGACTATATTGTGCCCCTACGGGATTTATTATATCGTGAGAGAAGTAGGGAAAATAAACGTTAATAAAGGCAAATTGTAAGTGCATTTGATTCATTATCCGTTTTCGCATTTTGATACATATTCATTGAATAAAAGGACCCTAATGCTCAAACAGTACATGGACGCCTTCTATCCACTTTCCCAAGTCAAATAGTTTGTGTGGAATACACAGTCTTGCACTCAGCCGAAAAAAGCCTACATATACTCGCATTTTGTAGTGAAAGCTGTGCCTCGTTTATTCATAGTATTTTATGTGCCAAAATTTATCTTCAGATTGGGTTTACCATGTGCTCAAAAACACAGGGTCACTGAAAACTTTCCATTGTCAGAACAGTATAGTGTATTTCACACTCTTAAATTATGATACTGTTGCAAGATAGGGGCTCTGACTGTTTATTTTTTTTGTTAATTGGACTAATAAGGAGCGGAAGCAGGTTGCTTCACAATGATTTCTCATTGGAGAAAAAACTGTTTAATTTGTGTGCAACACTGTTTTACTCCCACCGTTGACCATGTTCCTAGATATTTGGATCAATCAGGACTGAAGTGACTTGTGTCTTTCCCTACAGTTTGCCTTTCTGTTGGGTGTGGGTAGATGCTTAAGAGAATTCAATGTGGCTGCTATTTCCTCTGCAGGTGTGTGTTACTGCTAGTCTTTCTTAAATAGACTCTATATATAATTCACAATAACTGCTTGTATCCAGTGCATACCGTGATCTGCCTCCCTGTTGAACCAATATGGCATTCATGTTCGCTGCCTGTAACCAGTGTGGCTGCTCCTCTGTTGCTCAAGGATCCACCAACATTTTAGGATCTCACATAGCAGACCGCATAAGGTGTCTGTTGCCCAAAATACTTTTTATCAGCTTACAGTGGACTTAGAGCCCACCCATTGATGACCATGATTGCTTTACTGACTCTCATTTACTTACTTTTTATTTGTTAGCTTGTGTTTGTCCCTCCCCTGGGGCATGGATTCATTACATGTGTCCTTTCCCTCCTTGCCTTCCGAAGCACTACTTTTTATTTTCTTTTGGGCTGAGCACTTCATGCAAGTCCATGTGTTTTCAAGCTGCCCCCATGTACTTCTCGCTTCTGGACATACTCCTTTTTAGGTCTCGCCTGAGCCAGCGCATACGCTGCTCTGGCGAGACATTTAGTGAGTGGGCTTTTCAAAGTCCTACCACACGCTTTGGCTGGCCTCAAGCTTGCGGGTACGCGCGCGGGTGCGCGCTTACGAGCAGAGGTGTCATCTGGCTTTCCTCGTCCTGCTCATTAAGCGCATCGCTCGCAGCGCGCGATTGCGAGCACTTTCGCGGCCGCGTCACTTTCACGGCTGCGCTGCCAATGCTTGTTGTAAGTTACACATGGAAAGCAAATTTCCCCGTGAAGAAATACTTCCTCGAACCCATAAACAAATGCCAGCGTGCACTTGCTTCATTTTAAAGTTGACAATTAGTTGTGACACTAGGGTTGAAAAATCATTGCAAATGTTAGAAAACTCCCACAAAGTGATGCCTTTTCAGTTTCCCCTGCTTGGACGAGGGCACCCACTAACCAACCCCCCCCTCCTCCTCCCTCCTGCTCTGATGATCAGTTAAGACATTGGAAAAGTCCTCTAGTTTGACGAATCTTTCACTCTCTGAGTCTGGAGAAGTTCGTTGATCCTGATTCTGCCAATTACCGGGGCAAGAATTAGTTTTGTGAAATGCTTAGTTCCACTGTGTGCAGTGCGTTATTTTGATTCGACCGCACACGCTCTCTCAAAGTGCTAATCTAGTTCAGTCCTGGCTGGCTCTGGTCCTCGTGGTGAGCGGATTTACACTGGTCCGTCTCCGGGTGACGGGCAACATCTGGCGCATGACATCCTGAGAGGAGTTCATCGCCATGGCAACCGAACGCTGAGTCCATACTGAGCAACCTAAGGATACAGGTGACACGTACAAACTAGAACAGGGATTCAAACTCTTGCACGCAAGGGGAAATATTCACCCACGGATGCATTAGTAAAGGGATCTAGTCACTGACAGACAAGCCCTCCTACCAATCAAAACGTTCACAGGCAGGGCCGTTATGGTTCAGATTTACACACTAGTACATTAGTTCAAAGACTGGTCCATTAACCAGAAGTCTCATTCACCAGCAAACTTGTGGAAGATTCCCTCTCTTTACCACTAATGTGAACATTTACACATCAGCCTACTACTGGAAGGTTCACACTATAGCATTTCAAATGTGTGAATTTACGCTCACACATTG
The DNA here is from genome assembly GCF_964204655.1 of Triturus cristatus. Lineage (NCBI taxonomy): Eukaryota > Metazoa > Chordata > Amphibia > Caudata > Salamandridae > Triturus > Triturus cristatus. The sequence continues at coordinate 631,261,706 of NC_140587.1, forward strand.
GTGCAATTATTCAAACAGTAGCACGTTAATGACATTATTCACACCCCAAACTTTAAGCACAAGGAGTCCCATACTAACAAACTACTTAAAAGTTTCAGGGAACATTATACTGAACCATGGCCACACCACACACCAGCATGCTGGTGTAAGGATACAAATTAAATACCAGTACATTAGTGAAAGGTTACACACATCAGTGTGTTATGTTTTTTCAAATTGAGATAGAGACAGTACCAATAAATTAGATTGGGGGCAAATACCGTTTTCCTTTCCCCAGTACTGTCCCATGGGGCGACTCTAATGCTATGGAATGCTTATGATAATAATGGTTGCATCCATTATATATATATTTGTTGTAGGGGAATAAGGAAGTGACTAAATGTCCTTTGTTTTGTATGTGTTTTTTTGTTTTTTTGAATAATGGATTGTTGCTTATTCAATTTTGTATGAGATGAATATTTGAAATCGTCTTGATATGTGGATAAAAAGAGATTTATCGAGCGAAACTGTGTCCGAACAATGGTATAATTAATGGATGATTTATTTCAACATATAAGTAATTGTTTGTGAAGGAGTAATTTATGGTATCCTTCATGTTATGAAAGAAATATCTGTTTGATCTGTTCCGTCGCATCATTTTGTTTGTTGTTAGTTTTTTCACCCAGATGCGTTTGGAATATTGGGTGCCCCCCCTTATTTTACAATATGTTTCATTACACTTTGTCAAGTGTGAGGGTTTGACTAGAAAATACGATAGTTAATACATATAATATAAACTTTATAATTTGCATATATCATTGTTTCGACAACAGGGTTGTTTGATATAAACATTTGTCCTTAGTATTTGATTATTTTTATTTTGTGATATGTCAGAACCTCTAGTAGTTAGTTACTCAGAAGAGGAAATCAACGCACTTTTGCGAATCCCCTCGCTATTGAGTGGCGATCAACCGGCTACACAAGCCATCAATGTGGATAAGATTGAAAGATTAAAACAACTTAAAAAGAAAAACATTAGGACTCAATTACACGCTCAAGTCCTATTAGAACATCTAAAAAATAATAAGATACCAGTAGGTCTACAGGTTAGGAATATTCCAGTCATCTTCATTACTGATAAAGTGTATTTGGGCAGGTTTGGAGGTGTAGGAACTAAATGTTCCAGGGATTGGATGGCACTATCGATTGAAACAGCATTTAGATTAAATGAAGAAGAACTAAGAGAAATTAAAGCACTCGAGGAAGAAATCTTGGGAGATAACACTATCAAAGAAGCGAAAGGTTTGTTAGAAACAGTAGAAAAAACGATTGCTGAGTTCAAGATCTTTACCACTAATCAAAAAACATCAAAGGTGGCAAGGGATATAAAAAAATTTAAAACAGAGGAAACATATCCCTATTTAAAAGAAGATTTTTTTCAAAATAATAACCCGAGCTCACTCAACCTACAATATAGAGGAAGATCCCGAAGGAGATTCATCACCTTCTCAGATACCTCATCCGATTCAGATCAAGGGTCTTACAATAATTACCAACCGTACCCACAATACCCCAGAACCCAACCTTTTTTTGGCAGAGGCAGATACAGAGGCAGAGGGGGAGGGACGGGATGGAGAAACTACAATCAATCAGCCGGCCAATTTGTACAACGGGGCCAGTTTCAAAACCCGGATCCATATCCGAACCAAGATCCCGAACCCTTCCGTACACGGAGGAGGACATACAGACGATAGACGCACATAAACTCATTGAACCAATACCCATATACAACCTGTCTAACCACATACCATCTGAACACGAAATGAATGTACTCCACAGAGGTTTATCCTTTGTACCCACGGTGCCATTAAATCCGGTGGACACCAAAACAGAAGTCCTACAATTCCTCAGAAAGGTTAGACTTAAAACTTTTTTTCAGGATAGGGAATACAACGAACAAACAAATGTCACAGGCTTTAGGAATAAGTCATCTTTCATACCAGAGAGTTCAGCTATGCCTCCTGAGATTTTGTTATTCGAGGAACAAATTTTGAAAGAACTGGACACCCTACAAAACAAAAAAATTTTTTACAAATCTAACTTTACTAAACAAGATACATCTGCACTTAAGACTCTTGCTGAGAATCCGGCAATAGTCATCAAGCCGGCAGACAAGGGGGGAGGGATTGTTCTTTGGGATGTGGAAAAATACGACCAGGAAGTGCTCAAACAACTCGCTAACCCTGTACACTACAGGCTACTAGATGAGAACCCGACACGCAAACTAAAGGCAGAGATTTGGGACATAACTACAAATGCACTTAATCAGGGATGGTTATGCAAAAATGAATTTGACTTTCTGAATACAGGCATATGCAGGACCCCCAACATTTATGTACTCCCTAAAGTACATAAAAATACTGAATGCCCCCCGGGAAGACCCATTGTGTCCGCCTGTGGTTCCCTTTTGGAACCATTGGCGAAATACATTGGTTTCTTTCTTACTCCGTTGGTTAAAGAAACCCAATCGTATGTGAGAGATACGATGGATTTCATTTCACAAATAGAAAACCTCCCATATAATCCTGACTGTCAATTTTTGGTATCCTTTGACATTGTATCATTGTATACCAATATTCCACAAGACGAGGCGTTGGCAGTTATGGAACACAAATTGGAGGAAAGAGAAAGGCCACATGAAGTACCAACTGATTTTATAATCTCGCTTGCGACTCTATGTTTAAAAAAAAAATTTTTCAGTTTCAAAGATGTCTTGTACCTCCAAATTATGGGAGTGGCCATGGGCTGTTGTTTTTCACCAGAGATAGCCAACTTGGTCATGGACGAATTTGAAAAAAAGTGGATCTATAGCGACACCAACCCTTTTAGATCTTGGGTTTATTTTTGGTGTCGCTATATTGATGACATCTTTATGATTTGGGGTGGTAGTGAGACTGAATTAGCTAACTTTCACAGTTGGCTAAATGTCAGAACGTTGGAACTCAAATTCACGATTTCCAAAGATAAAGATAAGATCAATTTCCTAGATGTCCTTGTTCAACACCAGAGTGACAAATTGAAAGTCAGCCTATACACCAAACCCACTGACCGGAACACCCTATTGCACTTTACCAGCGGACACCCACGCACTCTGAAAGAAAATTTGCCGTATGGGCAATTCCTCCGGATTCGGAGGAATTGCTCGAATAAAGAGGACTATTTTGCATGCGCTGAAACTCTAAAAAACAAGTTAATCATGCGAGGTTATCCCAAGAAATTGACCAAGACAGCGCTTAAAAGAGCATGGTATACACCACGTGAAGACTTACTTACCCCTAAACAACATGAGGCTAACTCAACCCTCACATGTCTCTTGACATATGGTCCAAAAGTAAATAAGATCAAAAAGATAATTTTATCTAACTGGAAACTTATTGATAATCTAGACATTCAGAAGCCATTGTTTGCCTTTAAGAAAGGCAGAAACATTAGGCAACACTTGGTGCGTGCGACAAGAACTAGTGACCTTCCAAGAAAAGATCTCAAGAAAAGGCCCTTTTAAGTCTTCCACCAGTGGTAGGACATTATAGATGTCAAAACTGTGCTGCGTGCCCAATGACCAGTGACTCAAAACACATAATAATCAATGGTGCCAATCATGAACAGAGAGTTTTTTCAAATTGTAACACAAATAATATCATATATTGTGTTAATTGCCCATGCAAAATGTTTTACATTGGACAAACGACTCAGACTGCTAAAAAGCGGATACTGCAACATAAGTCCAGGATTAAATGTCGGACACAGGGAGCTCCCCTGGTTCAGCATTTTCTCTCCCATGGCCACACAGAAAATGATTTACATTGGTCTGTGTTATTGGTGGTACAAGATTCCAACAAAGACACGCTCCAAACTAAATTGAATAGAGCAGAGGCAAGACTCATAGAGAAATACCATACAGCATCACGAGGCCTCAATGATGGGGATGAAATGTGGTCACTGATTCAGGACCCTTAGTTTTTTCTACTTGGGCTGTCGTAGTATTAAACATCGAGCTTTAGGGTGACTTCCTATAACTTGCTACGTCTAGTCACATTATTTACCTACAATGTTTTTCTGTATCACGATTACGCGGTTTATACATATCAGTTATTTGACTCCTTACTGGAGGTTACATGCAAGGAATATGCCGCATGGGAAATATACTGAGATACCATTGATGTTTCTTGTATGGCTGTTGATATTTTGTGACTCTAATATTTAGTGATTCCGGCATTCAGCAAGATTGTAAGGGGTGGCAGTACACTAAACATCAGGTGTTTTTCTTATTTACGTTCTCTGAATATTACTAGTTGTAATTTTCCTTTCATCATTAGTTTTTATCATTGCTCTTTCCCTATATTATTATTGTATTTGTTTTATTTCTTTTCGGGTGAGGAGTGATGTTTCCTTAGCCTCTTCGTTTATGTCTATTGTGGGACACGTCAGCGCACGTATTGACGTCCTGCCAGTCCGCTTTCCATTTTGACCAACGCTAGTATTTTTACTTCCGCGTCCTCCGACCACGGGATTCCAATCGGGAACCGCATGGAGAGCTGCATTCCAGTGAGAGACAGCACGCCTTTTCCATTGACTACGAGATTCCACATAGGATGCAGGGTATGACTTGCATCGCAGTCTCCGGCCGTATTTTAGAACTTTGAAAGGCCAGATTTTTTCGTCTGGCGCGCAATACTTATAACTCTTCATCGTTTTTTCCATATTAGATAGTAATAGATGAATGGACTTTCACACGACGAAAGGAGACATTGGCCCCGCACACAGTGTACTGACTGTGGCTGCGTTTGTAGAATTGGTAAGACTTGGGTTCTCATTCGTGTAACGCGCCCTTCATACATATTGGGTATGGCATTTAGATATTGAGATCTGATTTAGTCCCCCATTTTCCATTTAGATTTGTGTTCTCGTCTTAGTTTATTGGCTGCTCTTCAAAGAAACTTTAGGAATTGCTGCGGATTTTGGTAACTTTTATGTACTTTGTAAACGGCGTTTTTACGTATCTGGTGATTACACACGTGTGTTTGGCTGGCCTAATTCTGGTTTTTTAGTAGCTTTCCTGGTAAAGTTGACTTTTTACTGCACGGGTGTCATCACATCCCCCCCTTTTTTGGTGGTAGTTTCTTTCTATTTAGTATGTGACCCTCACAATTGGTGTGTATTGTGAACTGCTTTATACTGCCACCCTCAGAGAGGTTCTACATATCATTTAAACTTTGTATATAATTGATGTACATGTATAGATAGGTGTACATATTGTAATATGTGTTTGTGTTTATATTTTAGATATTGTGCCATGAGATATATCCTTATAGACCCTAGTCCTGATGAGCCCCCCAAGCAAGTTGGGCTGAAACGCATCGACTATTGTTTTGTATTAAGAGCCCCGGAAGAATTTAAACCCTTTTTTTCAAATTGAGATAGAGACAGTACCAATAAATTAGATTGGGGGCAAATACCGTTTTCCTTTCCCCAGTACTGTCCCATGGGGCGACTCTAATGCTATGGAATGCTTATGATAATAATGGTTGCATCCATTATATATATATTTGTTGTAGGGGAATAAGGAAGTGACTAAATGTCCTTTGTTTTGTATGTGTTTTTTTGTTTTTTTGAATAATGGATTGTTGCTTATTCAATTTTGTATGAGATGAATATTTGAAATCGTCTTGATATGTGGATAAAAAGAGATTTATCGAGCGAAACTGTGTCCGAACAATGGTATAATTAATGGATTATTTATTTCAACATATAAGTAATTGTTTGTGAAGGAGTAATTTATGGTATCCTTCATGTTATGAAAGAAATATCTGTTTGATCTGTTCCGTCGCATCATTTTGTTTGTTGTTATGTTTTAGTGTCAGCGCTGTTACAGTGAGGTAATAGTCGACCATTGTTAGATGCAGTTATGTATCTCATTATTATGCAGGTTCGTAAATCGAGCGCTAGTGTTCTGTTGTCTGAAGCCTTTCACTACAGTGTGGGTGTGAATCTTTAAACTGGTGTCCATGCGTGTGAAACTTTGCACTATTGTGTGGATTTGTGAATTGTTTCACAGTTCTTCACTGCAGCTTTGTGAATTATTGCCTTCCATTGCTGCTGTATAAATCCTTTCACAAGTGTGAATCATATCACTTGCACACTGTTAATTGAATTCTTGCACACCTGTGCCGGTGTGTAAATCCGCACATTGGTGTAAGTTTGCATAAACCCTTGCACTAGGTCTTGTTTCAACGCTTGCAGTGGTGAGCCAGCATGCCTTGGAACAAAGGATTTAGTGGTAACCAAGCCACCAAAGTTACAGGGAGAGCCGAGGCCCTCGCTTGAACCTAAGAGCCGAAGCACGAGCCGAGCCAACAAACAACCCATTGTCAGCTAGACATCTTTTCTCTTTCATGTCTCGCATTTAAAATGCACTTTCGTATTTTATTCATGTTCACACTGTATTACTGAAGCTCTCCTTCATCATGGTCTACTCTGTCTGTGCCGTCTCTAGAAGGGAATGTGAATTTTAGGGGTACCAGCATTGGAACACAGTTAATAGTGGTGGGACCATGGACAAATTAATATATTCTCGGTGTAAAGAATCAAACATTAAAGTGACATTATAGTTGGGTACCTATTTCCATATCTGTCCCTATGTTCAAAAAGATATATATACACACATACATACATACAAAGTTCATTTGAAGCGAACAACACTGCTTTGCAATGAAAGATGGTTGAACAAATCGATGTGTGTGGCAGCGTGCAGTGCCTGTTGTATCTGTGTCGCCTCCTGGCACATTCAGCAGCTGTTGTGATGGGGCACAAGTGGGAGGGGACGGACAGTATGGGTAGATACTGCATGGTACTGCCTACACTCCTTACCCTTTCCTGGTCCTTTGCCGACCCAACTTGGCTGCTGCCCTGAGGATTTCAGTCTCGTGCCTTGCTCCTCTCCTCTGTATGGTCTGCCTCCTTTTCTGCTCTTTCTACCTTCTTGTCTGCGTTTCCTCTTTATCTGCTTTTCCTCTCACTCTTGCTCAGCTGTTTCCTTTCTTGCGTCTTTGCCCATTTTTCCTCTGGCTCATTTTTGCATCTTTGGCTCATTTTTGCATAAAGGCCCATTTTTAATCTGTCTCATCTTTGCTGCTTTGCCTATTTTCCACACACTTCCGCATGCTTTTTCAGCTGTTCAGCTTCTTTTCTCTCCGTTTTTTGCCTGTTTTCGCTCCACCGTTTGCTGCTATTTTGCCTTGCGTTCTCAGTCTTTTTAACTGCTTTTGGCCCCTTTCACCCCTTTGTGGCTTCCCCACCTTTTTCCCTGTACCAGGTTTTAAACTGCTTTCCCACCACTCCTATCAACTCCACCAGCCACCCTCGTAACTCCTCCACTCTCCTCCTGCTGTTACTTAATGGCACACCCCGGGTGAGCAACGGTCCTACCAAAAGTGTGCCAATGGCAAGCTCGTCTGCACTGTTCATACTTAGCGCCAGGACTTTCACCCACCCACTGCACCCTGAGATGCTACTCTGGTGCAGCACTCCAAACCCTGAACCTGGGATGCTCATTCCAGTACTGCAGCCGGGCCTTCCCAGCCAACACTGAAGGTGTTTTGCCACTTCTCCAGTGCATCCCTCCACTTTAATCTCCCACCAGCCCTCACTCTCGACACACATGACCACCCACCCCACATCATACCTCCATACCGCTCTCTGCCTACCCAGACCTACCTCTTCCTCAACTCCCGATCACTTGTCAGACATGCAATCAAAGTGTGGGACCTACTGCACAATTTCTTATCTGATTTACTCTTCCTAACCGAAACCTGGATGACCCCCACAACGACTCCGGACCTTGCCACTGCAATTTCTCCAGATTCGGGGCCGATTGACCTGATCTGAAGACAAGGATGAGCCTGCCAAAACAGACAAGCATTTGCAATGCAATAAGTCTTGCATTTACGCTAGTTTGAGCTATTGACATTGTAAACGACAATGCCTTTATTTTTGTTTTCATTTTTAAAACCTAAAAAAAGGCATTGTCATTTACAATGCCAATAGCTTAAACTTGCGTAAATGTGAGACCTATTGCATTGCAAATGCTTGTTGCTCTCGTCACCCCTAAGCTTCCCCCCACCCCTTCCATAATGCGTTCGCTCTTGTGTGCATCTTCTCCCACATTACTTTCTCAACTGTGGGCTTTTGCTCCACCAGCTCAACGTTGCTGTCCCTAGTCTATTGCTTCTTCCTCCCAGCCTCATCCTACTTATTGCTTCTGTTCCCCCTTGCGATGCTCCCCTTATTCTGGCTTAAAAAATGCTTTTGTGCTACATATTATTTTTTCATTTCCTGACCCCATTTTGTAATTTAAAAAAAGTACTTTTGTTGTTTTGTAGGCGTGTGCATGCGTAGTGCATATGCCTACAAAATGATATGGCCATTGCATCATAGTTCCTGTTTGTTTCATTTATCCATGCTGCACAGCATTGTGGAACCTAATCTAAGACACCCCCGCGCCGCACGGCCACCAGCTGCTGCGTGTGCCTCCTCGCTGCCCCTGCTACCGCCGTGTGACCACGCCCCCTGCCACCGAGCGGCGTGGTCTCCTACGCGATAGCGCTGTGCTCCTGCACCTTGGTCTCCTGTTGTGTGCCCCCTGACTGCTGAGTTTCTCTGTGTGCATTTGTGGTATTTACTTTGTTAATTTGTTCTGTATTCGTTGTTCGCCGGTCCCCCTGTCTCTCGTTGTCCTCCCTGCCCGCTTCCCGCCACCACCGCTAACCACGCCCTTTTTTCTTCTGTAACCTCCCCGCTCCCGCCTCCCAGCTGCTCCGCCCTCCCTCGCACTTCGCCATATATGGCGACCGTGCGAACGCGCAGCGGTCACGCCGATTGTGTGCCAAAGGTAAGCCCGTCTGCGCCCGACCGCGCCCAGTGCCAGGACCCCTGGCCCCCACAGACGGAAGACGACCCGATTGTCCTACAACGCCACCGAACTCAGCGCACTCAACACCGGCGGCATCCCTGGATGTTACCGAGCCACCCCGAAGCACACCCACGGACCCTTCAGCTGCCACGCCTGCAAGTTCACCTGCATCCGGACCTGCCCCACACCTGCAACCACCAAGCCGAACACCAGCAGCAACCACCTCAAGTGCATCCTGCTCAACACCCGCTCCGTCCACAGGCACGCCGTCGAACTTTGGAACCTCCTCGACACCACATCTCCTGACGTCGCCTTCCTCACGGAAACCTGGATGAACGCCTCTTCAGCGCCCGACATCGCCATCGCCATCCCAGAGGGCTACAAGATCACCCGGAGGGACCGCTCCGCCAACCAGTTGGGAGGAGGCATCGCCATCATCCACAGGGACACCATCCACATAACGACCAACATCGACGACACCCTGACAACCGCCGAACACCTACACTTCCAGATCCGTACCGACCCGAAGACCACCCTCAGAGGCACCCTGATCTACCGACCCCCGGGACCACGCACACAATTCAGCGAGGACATCGCCGACTTCGTCAGCCCGCATGCCCTCCCCTCCGCTGACTACATCCTCCTGGGGGACATCAACTTCCACCTGGAGAACAACAACGACCTCAACACCATCACCCTGCTCGACAACCTCGCCAACCTCTGACTCAAGCAGCTGGTGTCCACCCCCACCCACTTTGCCGGACACACACTCGACGCCGTCTTCTCGTGCAGCAAAGACATCGCCTTCAGCCACGCCACTAGACTCCACTGGACGGACCACAGCTGCATCCACTTCAACTTCAGAAGAACGACGATCCACCAGCAACCGGTTGCCCGAAGAAGCTGGAACAAGATCACAGCTGACCAACTCGCTGCTTCCCTGAGCCAGCACCCTCCCGCCAGCTCAGCAAACCCCAGCCAGGCCGCCGACAACCTCACGAAGTGGATCAGCAACTGCGCGGACGAACTCGCCCCTCTAAGGACACCGCCTAGCAGACCCGGCAGCAAGAAGGCCCCTTGGTTCACCGACGAACTCAAGAGCTCCAAGAAGAACTGCCGAGCCCTCGAGAAAGCCTGGAGAGGGGAACCAACACCAGACAACATTACCGCCCTCAAGCTTGACACCCGGAAGCACCACCAACTGATCCGCGCCACTAAGAAAACTGCATTCAAGGACTGGCTGGACAACAACGCACACAACTGCAAGGAACTCTTCAACATCGTCAAAGAGCTCTCCAACCCCAACGCCGGAAACAACGACATCACCCCATCGCAAGACCTCTGCAACTCCCTCGCCTCCTACTTCCACAACAAGATCGCGGACATACACAACAGCTTCAGCACACAACCGACGCCCGCCACGACCGAATCACCGCCCCCCACCACCACCCTCCGCGCCTGGACTCCGATCAGCACGGAAGACACCGTCCACATGATGAACTCCATCCACTCCGGATCTCCAACCGACCCCTGCCCTCACCACGTCTTCAACAAGGCCGACGCGGTCATCGCTCCCCACCTGCGGAACATCATCAACACCTCCTTCGACACCGCCACCTTCCCGGAGAACTGGAAGCACGCCAAACTCAGCGCTCTACTCAAGAAACCTACAGCGGACCCCTCCGAACTGAAGAATTACCGCCCCATCTCGCTCCTCCCGTTCCCAGCCAAAGTCATCGAGAAGACCGTCAACAAGCAGCTGGCCGCCTTCCTCGAGACGAATGGATCCCTCGACCCCTCACAGTCGGGCTTCCGAGCCAACCACAGCACCGAGACCGCACTCATCGCTGCTACCGATGACATCCGAGCCCTGATGGACAACGGAGAAACAGCGGCCCTCATCCTCCTAGACCTCTCCGCGGCATTCGACACTGTCTGCCACCGCACCCTTGTGCAACGCCTCAACAACGTCGGAATCCAGGAGAAGGCACTGGATTGGATCAGCTCCTTCCTCAACGGAAGAACACAGAGAGTCCGCCTACCACCGTACAAGTCAGAGGCCACCGAAGTCATCTGCGGCGTCCCTCAAGGATCCTCGCTGAGCCCCACCCTCTTCCACGTCTACATGAGCCCCCTTGCGGCCATCGCTCGCCAACACAACCTGAACATCATCTCCTACGCTGACGACACCCAGCTGATCCTCTCCCTGACCAACGACCCCGCCAGAGCCAACCTTCACGAAGGAATGAAAGACGTAGCCGAGTGGATGACGACCAGCCGCCTGAAACTGAACTCAGACAAGACGGAGGTCCTCATCCTGGGCTCCTCACCCTCCGCCTGGGACGACTCCTGGTGGCCCCCCGCCCTGGGCTGCGCACCCAAACCGACAGACCACGCACGCAACCTGGGCTTCATCTTGGACTCCTCCCTCACCATGACCAGACAAGTCAACGCCGTCTCCTCGTCATGCTTCAACATCCTGCGCATGCTACGGAAGATCTTCCGGTGGATCCCCACCGAGACCAGGAAGACGGTCACCCAGGCCCTCGTCACCAGCCGACTGGACTACGGCAACGCCCTCTACGCCGGAACCACCGCCAAGCTCCAGAAGAGACTCCAGCAGATCCAGAACGCCTCAGCCAGACTCATCCTCGACATCCCACGACATAGCCACATCTCCGGACATCTGAGAGACCTACATTGGCTTCCCGTCAACAAAAGAATCACCTTCCGCCTCCTCACCCACGCACACAAAGCCCTACACGACCAAGGCCCCAGCTACCTCAACAACCGCATCAACTTCTACGCTCCCAAACGACATCTCTGATCAGCCAGCCACGCCCTCGTCGCCGTCAACCGCATCCGAAGAACGACAACAGGAGGAAGATCCTTCTCCTACCTGGCCGCCAAGACCTGGAACTCCCTACCGACCGACTTGCGCCTGACCCAAGACCACCTCTCCTTCAGGAAGAAGCTCAAGACCTGGCTATTCGAGCAGTAGCAGCACTCCCCCCCCCCCCCCCCCCCCCCCCCCCGAGCGCCTTGAGACCCTCCGGGTGAGTAGTGCGCTATATAAATGCCTATGATTGATTGATTGATTGATTGGAATGTTGTACAGCATGGCTAAAAATCATTGACCAAGTCAGTAGATCCAAAAGGCAATACAGATTGGCTTTGCAAATGCTTTTTACTGGTCTTATCTAGTCCATGACCATAAAGCATTTATAATGGGGGTCTGTATCTTGTTTGTGACAATGGTCCACTCTCTTCTCACTCCTGGGTAGACCCTACAGAACCTGTAATTTGTTTCACTATAACCAGTGTACTCTTGTGAGTCTTGCCTCTGTTTCCCCTGGGTAGCCCTTGAGGACCAGATAGTAGTGTGAACATTCTCCTGTGCTTACTTGTGGGTTAGTCCTTGAGGACTGTGATTTTCTTAGATCAGTTTATATAATGCATGGCTGCGTGTTGCTCACCTGTTCCGAAAGTAGCTGTATGTATCCAGTGGATGTTATTGACTCCTCCTCTTGTCACTCCTGAATGGATTCTCAATACTTTGCAGTAATTGGTCAATGTGAAGAGCATGCCATCATCCATATTCTCTGCTGCTGATTTTGTTTTCCATATTTACGATGTCTACTTTGTTTCCTTTATTGTGTACCTTCTGTATTAAGAAGACCTGCACATGGAGCAATACATATTTTTATTGTTGTTGTTCTTAATCACGCTTTATGAAGTTTATTGAATTACTATGGAGCTTACACCCAAATATATGCCAACACAGCGAATGCTGGTGCTAATATGAAGGGTGCCAGATTAAGAAAGATGGAACCAGACACTCTTTTGGAAGAAGTCATAAAAATATGATCATTTAATCAAAAAAATCAATTGTTTTTTAAATTTATTCAAAGCACGCTTTTCAATTTTATAAATAAATATAGACAGGGGACATAAGTTATCTGTTTGTATTTGGTTATAAAAACTGTGAACCCGATAACTAAGAGCCCTATTTAAAACTCTGTGGCGCTATAAAGCTGGACTGTGTGCTTCTTTTGAAGGCTGCAAATGTTTTTAAGCAGAAATTACCTTAAACCATTTTTCCATGATTTCATTACATGTACATCTCGAGCCATGCAAAATAATAGTGGTGTACTGTTCTATTGTATACGTGAGTTTGAGATCTTTGGTTTGTTAATATTGTTTGTGCACGCACTATACATTTTGTATGCTTATATTGCATGCTACAATACTTAGACAGCTCTAGCCTTATCCCCACTTTAAAGATTTGTAAATTAGATCATTGAAAATTAGCCAAAGTGGGGAGGCAGGAGTTGGAGGTAATTTAAGGAGAGAGGATATTTATTTATGCCTTTTTAGGTCGAGCCTAAAAAGTGCTTGCCCTGTCTGGAAGATCTGTTGTATGTACTTTGTGGACTCTGGAGATTATCCCCAGGACTTGTCTGCTTCCGCTTTTGCTTAGGGACTTTGTTTCCTAGCAACTGCCTCTATTTAACTGTCTTGATAGAAAACGACCAGTAGAGGTCAGTAAAATACCAGAATTGCTTTCTGCATAGGGACTCTCTTTTTTTAAAAACTTTTCTGGCAAGTGCCTCTATTTAAATTTCTTGTTAGAAAACGTCCAGCATAGGTCAGTAAAATACCAGAATCACTTTAGCATTCCCTAAATTACAGGTCATTGAAGCATGTCTTCCACAAGCACCCGTAGACAATAATATTTTTTTCGAATGTTGTATTTTCTGCGAGATGACCACCGAAGGCCCTGATTTTATATTACAGAGCATTGGATAATACCATTTCCTGCTGATAGGCAGTATTTCTCTCCATGTCTTCCCATACCAGGCTTGTTCCATAGGTCGGTGCTTACTTTCTCTCGGACCCATATCTAATGCTCGTACTCAACTCTGTGTGCCACCTTCTGCCATCTCCGTTGGGTTTAGAGCTGTGCCATAATGCAAAATGATAGCCCCCTCTAAATTTGATGAGGTGAGTCTCTCACATATCACAGATATATGTTGGCCTTGGATGATTGGGGCCACCTGAGAGTTGGGGGAACCCCTGCACCGCATAGGGTGCAGGGATCTGTGTTATGCTCCTGGTTTAGAGCTTAGCATCTCGCTGTCATGCACAGCAAGTCTCTGCCACCTGCTATCGCATTCAACACCCTCACAGCTTCACATGGGCTGCCCCAAGGCCACACCATCTGATATAATCTCACATCCCACCCTCTCATACACCTTTTATGTGATACAATCCTCAAATCACCACCTGAAAACGTGTACTCTCAAACCCTGTGACCTGCAAATTTCACTTGCCCTAACACAAGTTGTGCCTGTGTACAACTATAAATCATGTGACGGGGTGTTCCTACTAGCTCCAGACTACTTAGAACCGCAAGAAATACTGAATATCGGATATGAACTCTCACCGCTGGCACATGCGGTGTTCTGGAGATCATAGGTTCAACTCCTACCAAGACTGACTCAGCTTGCACTCTTTCGAGTCTCAGGTTTGAATGCTGATAAACTAACCTTAGCCTCCTGAATTCACTAACGAAAGTACAGCTAGGTTGGGTTATTGTACTACATGTTTACAGGATTAATGAATGGTAAATCGACAGTAGCAGTGCCAACAGGCTTACTTTTTTCGTCCCTCTTTAGCAATATTGTTCAGAAACAGAAAACTCAACAGGCCACAAAGTGTCATGTTCTGGAACCATCCAAAAATGATCGAGTTGGACTCTTTACTTCGAATTTTAGTAAAAAATAGCTGCGGCCATATGCCCATATTTGTTGTTATTTCGAAGAGGGGGAACATTCAGGCACTTTTCTATATTCGATTATTATAAATAATTTGAAAAGTATGATGCATATAAACAGCAAGAAACATAAATGCACAATAAAAAGATACATTAAGACACAGGCATGATTATTAAAGAAACCGGGTCAATTAAATTTTTTTAGCTATATTAATTGAAACTCTAGGTGGCATTGACAAATCCTTCTAATAATTTGTGGAGTTCTGCCAAAGTAGGGCACTTTTTAGAAATGCGCCTACTGCAAAGAAGACTTCCTGATCAGATAATGCCCACAAAAAATAAAGGCTAGCCATTCATTTTTTATGTACGTTATCTGATCCAGCAGTCTGTTTTGCAGTCGGTGTATTGGCCCAACCCTTGGATTCTAAGATTAGGTAGCAAATGGCAACGGCGAAACAGCACACAAGGAATACAGAAGAAGATAGTTCTCAAGCTGTGTGGGGGGGCATACCGTCACACAAACAGGGGGGGCATATGGGAAGGAAGAAATTGACAAGCTGAAAAACATAGGTGACATCTGATGGAACCTATTCGAAATTTTGCAAGCAGGGATCTTTCCTAGGGATTCCTTACACGTAACAAGTGGGGCTCTGGCCCATCATTCTTTTTAATGATAAGGTAGTCTCTCAGTGTGGTTTTGCACAGGGCCTCCTTTTCTCTGTTTACCTTAGCACCAGAAACATTTTGCTCTAATTTTACCACGCTGTATTACTCATGTCCTGAGGGGAAGAGTACAATTCAGGTCTACCTAAGGAGTCGGCAAAGCACCTAACATGGACAAGCCATGGGAGTTTGTGACCAGACTAACAACTTGAAAACATTTCAATCACGTCTGAGGGATTTCTATTTGAGGGGCGTAAATCTATTGCTCCATACTGCCAACCATAGGTGGGGATATGATTTCATCCTCCACATAAGCTCTTTGTCCATAAAAAAGTTGGGGATTCCCAGGGCCAGTCCAAGCAACCTTATGTAGAAACTGTTCTAGAGACCCATCTAACAGCTATGATTGGTTTTATTTTTGTCTTTAACAATATTTGACTTGGGTGTTACTTGTGTGTGTTTTGTGGGTCTGAGTGGTACAAAGTCTTGGGGTGTCTGAGATTTGCGTTTTGCCTTTTCAGGTTTGCAGATGAGTTTTTGCTGACATTGCATGCTTGAGTTTACCAGTGAGTTTCTGAATACAAATATCTGCACAACTTTTGTATTATGCTCAGTCACGAATAGGCTCTACTGATAATCTTGTACATGATTTTGTTTATTTTTTTGTTGTTGATTATTTTTCTGATGTTAATTATTTATTACTTTTAATTTTTTTCTCTATTTCCAATATCTTACAGATTTTCCCAAGGAAGATAATCTGGTTCCTCCAGCTGACAGTAGTGTCGCCTCCACCTTATTGTTACTGCTTTTTCAGTTCACTGTCTGAATAAAATAAGAACGTTTGTCTTTTCCAAATAATAAAAAGTGTTTTTTACAGCTTTGTTTGGAATTATTTATTGTTAACCTAATTTAAAAACCGAACCAGCCCAAAAGCATTACGGTCTCTTCATTGAATGAACATGTTTCACAAGTGGGACAGTCATGTTTTAAAGGAATTTAAAATGGCCTCTGAAGTCCTAATTGGTAATGGCAGTTACCTCTACTTTCAACAGATTGCCTGTTATTTGAAAGGAAAACCTTTGTTAGTCTCACGTTTTACCCTGTTTTAATAGTGAGGTGTTTGGTATTCTGGTGGCTGTGCAATACATTACATCAATACAATTGCCAATTTGCAGCTGAGTTGGTACAATTTAAATGTGATGGTGATGCAAGCTGCATGCACCACAAAGATACATCAGCCCCTTATAAGGTGTCTTGTCCAACAGTGACCATACAGGACCTAAAAGACATGTATTCTGTTTAGATGACAGCAATGGCATCCTGTTTTTTTTTTTGTCGGTCATGTCATTTTTAGAAATACAAAATTATTTTACACGGTCTAAGAACATAAAATGCTTGGTTATGGTCAGTAGTGTGGTATGAACTCTACTTGTAGTACAAAGGGGCGGTTGCATGTATTGAAGGTGAATGTCAAAGTCTGTTCCATGGCCATCTGGTAAACCGTGTCCGACCAGAGACTGACCATCTTGCACAGAGCCCACATGTTCACACAATATTGGCACTCTTCACTTTATTACCTGGTGAAGATTCAACATCGCAGTGAGTACAAGGTAAGCTGGAATGCTGCACAGAGAAATCATAGACAGTTACCGAAATTTAAAATAATCCCCCTTCAGTAACAAAGGGAAATGAGGTATGTATTAAGCAACATAATAATCTCCTAAATGACAGCTCACTGTTATCTTCACTCTAATCAAGGTTTGGAGCTTGCCTCAGTACAGAGGTGGTGACTAAAAATCCTCGACAATATTCATTGAATCCTGGCTGAAGGTGAGATATGACTTTTGGTTTTATTAGACCTATCAGCGGCAATCGACACAGTCTACCACAATACAGTACTGAAAAAATCTAGAGCATTAAAGTGGGTTTCAGGGATAAAGTTCTCAAGTTGTTCAGATCAAAATTCTGACTAGTCTCTGTCAATTAGTTAAAGTAGGTAATTGAACACAGCGGACACAGCAGGTAACGTGTTGTCCCACACAGCTCTACTTTATCACCAGTGCTATTCTACCTGCATCAAATTACATATTGTTAACTGGCATCGAATTATTTATTGCAATTCTACAGCATTGAATACATCATTATACTGACGATACACAACTCTGCCTAAAACTGTCATCAATATAAGACATCTGACAAAGTGGCCTGGAGAAATTACAAAAAAGGATAACTTCCAATTATCTCAAATTAATCCCTCAGAAAATTGAATTCCTGACGGCCTCTTTTAAATCCAACTTCAAAACAAATTGACTCAAATCGAATCTCGAAGTTAAAGGTGAAAGACTTCTTACTGACACTTTCCATGGCAGTGAAATCATTGGGGTTCTTCATAGACCCCTCACTTTCAACATACTGGCACAATCAGTAAACCTCTATATTCACCTCAAAACAATTAAGCACCTTCTCTCCCTAGTGCAACCGAAGACAGACGCTCCTTCTCTCCCTAGTGCAACTGAAGACAGAAGCACATGTGCTCCATTTTGACGGGTCTCCCAGCGACTGTACTGATGTCTTTCTTGCTGCTTTTCTGATTTTAGAGTAAACGATATTCAACCCTATCGCCCCAATTCTGTGGAATCTACACTAGCTACCTCTAGAAGTCTGGGTAAAACTTGAAATCAGTTGTCTCCCCTTCAAATCACTACACACAGAGACCAAGCTACATAGCCCGTGGTGATTCAGGAAGTTAAAGAGAATCCAGACAAAGTACACTATCCATCTGGAAGGACAGATATTCTGACCGCTACAACATTTAACACAACCTGTGAGACAGTGGATTATTCGTGTAGGTGGGTGGGAGACATCCACTAATAATTTTACTGTGCCGCATCAGAGCGAGTTAGGTTTCTTTAAATCAAAGCTTAATCTCAGTCCTGGGTAGTTACGGCACAGAGCAGTCAGGCTTAACTCGAAGGAACAAGTGTAAATCATTTATCAGTGCCAAAACATCCATAATCTCAACACAGCAAAATCCCCACTCCAATTTTTATAAAAACAGCTTGGCTATTTAAAATCTTTAAATAGGTACCAAAACAATAAAAATCTGATGAAGGGAACTGGAGTTATGAAGAGAACCGGTTATGCAACAGATTTTCCCTCACTGACTGGAGATGCTAGCCTGTCTACCTCGACAAAGGAAAGGGCTGGCTACAGTGTGACTCTCATTTGCCTATCGGAGGCAGCTACCACCTTAAAGATGGGCCATCTGGCCTTCCTTTCAGAAGAAGGTCACACCTCCTGCCACTGACAGGCCTTTTATTCTGCTTTTTAGGTCGAGCCTAAACAGCGCTTCCACTTTTAGGTGATCCGTTGTGTGTACTTTGTGGGGGTCCTCCCATGCTATAGATTGACTTTTGTGTGTGTCCTTTAAAAATCGTAGCGTGCTAATGGTGGGTGCGTGTCCCACCTTTTCTCACAAGGTCACTACTATGGAGTATTGCCGTGGAAGGGAGCAGGGACGCACACGCTCCTTGCGTTCCTTTACCTTCTTGTTTTAATTGCAGATAAGCATGCACAACTTTGTAAAACCCACTTCGGCAATAAAGCAGGAAGTGCTTTAGTGCACGTTTGACAGCTGCTGGTTGGCACCTTATACCTCATTACATGCAATTTTATAAGCAAGACTTCTGCTTTAGTCTGCATCAACGCAAAGAAAAACAAGCATTGGCATAGCCAATAGGTCTCGTTTTGTGGACCTTATAAGTGTTTAGCCATGCAACAGTTGCATAACTAAATACTTATAAGGTCCCAAAAGCGAGACCTATTGGCTATGCCAATGTTTGTTTCTGTTTATTACTGCTCTGTAGTAATGGCGGCGCACGGGTGCCACTATTACTACATAGAAGTAATAAACTGGAAAAAAAACCTGGCTCACAGAGAACATCAAAGCGGCCGTGAAAGTGATCGCGATCAAACATCAAAGCGAAAGTGAGGCGCCCGCGCACATGCACTGTAGCTCTAGGCTACAGTGGTAGCACTTTTTGGAGCCCTCACAAAAAGTCTCGCCAGACCAGCGCATGCGCTGGGTCAGGCGAGACCTAACAAATGTTTACCTCTGCTTGCGTTTTCTGGTGCCACCACCTTCCTGGCTGTCGCTGCTTTTCACTGCCCCCCTCCCTCCACCACCACCACCTACTGCTCATTGCTAGTCAGCAAGAGCAGCGTTTGGGGGAGGGCAGCCTTCTAGTAACACCCTGCCAACAGTGTAAATCATACTCTTAGTTATCTACGTTGACAGCCATGGCTGTCTCACGGCGGGGATTCAGCACTGACAGCGGCGGTGCCTTCCTTTCCAGAGAGGCATCAAGCCCCTCACACCGAGGATGAGAAGCCGCAGATACAGAACAAAAGTTCAGTGGGTTTTTTTTGTGGGTTTTTTTTCAGATTTTATAGAGCCCAAATTCGATCCGAAACTATTGGGGCGCTTTACATGAGCACCGGTTACGTTACACATTCAAGTTAAATATGAGCCGTAGATACAGAACAAAAGTTCTGCTTAAAAATTGATTCCCGGACGAGTGTGAACCCCGTCCTTCAGCCACCTCTCTCCTCATAAGCCTGTGCTCGCGACGGCTGCCATTTCTGATGTTAATTGTTCCTAATTAGAAAACATAAACTCTGATTCCAAACGCGGTTTAAATTATCACTAGATAAAAGCTACTCTTTTCATGTGCATGCGAAGATACAATTTCAAAAACACGTTAGTTGATTGTTCGGTTTCCTGTGACTTTGATTAATCACTTTAAAAATTAAACCGAACCATCATTGTAAAATTGCACTCCCAACGAGTCAACTTGAAACTGCAACTGAAATACTTTGCATTCTAGCAGTTGCAGTTCTGCTCATAAGTTCATAACGGTTAGGCTCAATTCGGTCCTTCATAAATTGATAAGCAATTCCCAGGTGGGGTTTCTCCGGAACCGTCTATCCAATGATAACACACGTCTGTTATGCCATGTATTAGAAAATGCTGCAACTAAAAATTAACCCTCTGTTGCCATCACGTTAGATGCCGAGAAGGCCTTTGACAAATGCTCTTGGGCGTTCTTGGAACGTTGTTTGCATTTCTTTAATTTGGATAATGATTTTATTAAGATGGTTATGTCACTGTACCTAAAACCGACTGGCTGTATAGCTGTTAATGGGTCACTTTCGGAGTCCTTCCCTCTTTATCAGGGTACCAGACAGGGATGCCCTTTATCTCCATCACTTTTTCTCTTGGCATTGGAACCTCTTATTCAGGCCATTAAAATTAACACAGATATTACAGGAGTTGATATCAATGGCGAGTGAGTCAAATTGGCCGCATATGCGGATGATATTTTGATAGTTACGGAACGCCCGGATTCTTCAATAACAGCCCTGATGGAAACCATAGCATTATTTTCTATACACTCCGGGTATAAACTCAATAGAGACAAATCGGAAGTTAAACCATTAAACGTGTTTTGCACTAGCGATATGTTGGGGGACTCTGGTTTAACATGGCAATCTGGTTCCATTAAATACTTGGGGATTGTATTTGGAAATACCATTATGGACACCCTGCATCAAAATGAGAAGGTGCTTCTAGAGAAAATTAAGAAACTTTTGGATGCCTGGTCCCCAAAATGTATCACGTGGTGGTGGAGAATTGAGACTATCAAGATGATGGTTACCCCTTTAGTTAATTACCTCATATGTATGCTTCCACATATACTGACTGACTTCTTTCATCATAAATTAGATACTCTTTTAACATCCTTCCTTTGGCGCGGGAAAAAGCTAGAATTAGCATTCAAAAATTGAGGCTCGATAAGACGCTGGGAGGCGTTAACCTGGATGACTTTCGTCTCTACCAATACGCCTTTTTGGCGAAACAAGGCTTACTTTGGGATTCTCCTCCTGGTAACTATATACCAGTGTGGTTGGAAGTGGAAATGGCTCTCCTCAATAATATAAACCACCTTTCGATTCTCACGGCCAATCGTCTTGTCGCCACCCATTCTAGGTCCATCTTTAAGAACACTAAAATAGCTCTCTTGAAAATAGATAGGACCATGGAAGTCAGTATGAAGGGTTCCAACATGGAATCGCTTTGGTTAAACACCAAAATTCTTTATAATGGTAAACTCCTATTCCTTGACTCCTGGTGCAAAAAAGGTATTTTTTTTCTCTCCATCAATTGGAAAATACTGAATACCCAATGACGTTCAGGGAACTTCAAACTAGATATCAATTAGCTGATATAGAATTTTATAATTTCCTGAAAGTGAGGGCTGCCATTGCGAAATCCAGACTGTCCCCTAGTTCCCCATCGTTGCCCACATTTGTAACAAAAATTAATAAGCTTAGCCATCAGGTCTCCCGGATCTACAAACTTTTGCGTCCAAAATCCTCAAAGCTTAATATTAAGGTAGTTGATTACTGGAACCCTACTCAGTTAACCGAAGACTCGTGGTCCTCATTATGGAGTTCAGTTTCACACAATAAGATTTCCCCAGTTCTATCTCAACCAGAATTTAGTTTATTACATAAGGCTTTTTGGACACCGGCTAGGCTGTTTTCCATGGGGATCCGGGAGGATGACATGTGTTGGAATTGTAATCAAGGCAGAGGAGATTTGCCTCACCTTATTTTGCATTGTTCTGTAGTGAAACCCTTCTGGGATAAGGTCTACTTATTTTTGAATAAACTATTTAATTGTGTACTTCCCAGGGATTTGCCAACCGTGGTAACTGCTTTTTTACAGGAGGATTTGCAGTCGGAGGATGACCGAGCTCTTCTTGATCTATTGTTGATTTCTGCAGTTAAAATGGTACTCACCAATTGGAAAGATACTAGCAAGGCCTCCTACAATTGCTGGATGAACTGGGTCATACACCTCAGGGGGGGCAGATAACATTGTCTTGCAAAATTCGCCCTGGAAACCCTCAACGAGGAGAATGTGGTCTACCCTGGACGAATACTTTGCTTCTCATAAGCCGCCATGAACTCTTTATTTTGAACGATAATTTCTATGTGGGCTTTACATTTATGAAAATTGTGCTTGTCAGATATTTGCTGTATTATGCTATGTTAAGTATAGGGCTCGAGGCTCTGGACAGTCTCTTCTGTCTTTTCTCTTCCCCTTCTGGTTTTCTTTTCCTCTTTCCTTTACTCATTCTATTTATTCATCCTCTCTTGAGCTGGTGATTAAGAGGTTATTTTACTGTCAAGATGTACATCTATTGCCAGTAATTGCTTTATGATCATTTGAAATACCATTTTATGTACATTGTGATACTTGACCATGTTACCACCTCCTGTTATGATCCTCTCATTTTCTTCTTTTTTTGCCTTCTTTTCCATAAAGTTCAATAAAGATAATTTGAAATAAAAAAAATAATAATAATAAATCAATAACTGCACAAACCAAAATGCAAAGAAACAGAATGACTAGGGTACTTAAGACTTAAAAATGTGGTGGGGCGATTTTGGCACTCTAGAAGAGATACTTTTATTTGATTTCTTTAAAATCATAAAAGGGTGGCACGAACCACCTGAATACATAAAATGTCAAACAATTGATCTAGTTTAAAATTGCAATAAACTCATTTATATAAATGGTAAAATAATGTTAGCACTGTTTCTATTTCAGTCATGTGGGCATGTAATGTCCAGGCCTACTAGGATAGCAGACTTCTAATTGAATTGGTTTAAACTGTACACAAGCATGCATAGTTTCCTGGGGTACAATAAAATGCTAATGCTCTGGGCATATGAACTACAGCATTTAAATTAAGTGAACGAGGCGATTCGGCAAAGTCAAGTTCAGTTAATCTATCGCTCTTTTCTAGTTCATTTGCCGCTAGGTTAAACCTTTTAATGCCTTGCATGCAATTGGGCGGTTGAGCCTCCTATGCATTTTATGACGGCTGCTCTACAAGTCCTTATTTGTGCTCTCCTCAGTATTGGCTGTAAGAGAGTTTTCCAAATGTTTAGTAGCGCCGGTGTGATTGCCAGCGCCTTTAGCCGCGTGCATGAGCTACAGAAGGGACATGAAGAGGCCTCCTGGAGACCCGGATCCAGTGGAACACACCGACCAAGCCGAACCCCGACCCCAGTACCCCGGAAACCGGACCCTATTACCATAGTACCAGGGCCCCCCCTTCTTAGAGCACCTGTATCCGGGCCCCAATGTTACAACTGTGGAGGACTAGGGCACATAGCTCGCTTCTGTCCTCAGAAAGAGGAGCCCATGGAGGTTGGACTCACCCGGAACTATTACTGCTCCCAACAGGAAAGCGCGCTACCACCATATTGCTGTAAGGTGAAGATAAAGAGAGAACCCCTAACCGCCCTAGCAGATACTGGTTCTCTTCAGAGTGTTCTAAGACCACAAGACCTTAACCGAATACCAGGAACCATTGAGGGGTCCGTAGCTATACAGTGCGTTCATGGTGATACCAAACACTACCCTACAACACAGGTTCGCATCCAACACCCAACCGACCCGGGGTCCTCCCTGAAAGTAGGTCTCATCCGACGCCTGCCCGAACAACTTATCCTTGGGAATGATTATGCGCAGTTGAGTGATCTGATAAAAGAGTCAACCCCTAAACCAAAAGACTGGTGGACGGAAGCCCCCTTCTCCCAGGAAGAGAATCACGAATGGCCCCCTGCCAAAGAAAGGAAGAGCCGCAGACAGAGGAGAGAAGAAAAAGGGAAACCTCAGGCGGTCTTCCCAATCCGGATCGAAGAACACCCCTGGGAGAGAGACCGGGTCTTCCACGCCACACAAAGAGAGGACCCCGTCCTACAAGAAGCGTGGAACAAAGCACTAGAAAACGAGGACCCTCTCCAAGTAGGTCCCTTCTTCTTTAAGAAAAACGGGTTCTTGTATAGAAAGGGTGGTCCTACTCAACCCGCACAACTATTGGTTCCCGGCCCCTTTCGCGAGAAGGTATTATACCTTGCCCACAGTCACCTTGGGGGGTCATTTTAGTGACAAGAAAACCGAGCAGGCCATTCTGGAGAAACTCTATTGGCCAGGCATCTATCAGCAAGTCCGTAATTATTGTCAGAGTTGCCCCATATGTCAGAAGAACAGTAGATATAAACCCTCCCGTGCTCCCCTACAACCTCTTCCCATTATTGAGGAACCCTTCCACAGGATAGGAATGGACATCATAGGACCATTGTTACCGTCTAGAAGCGGGTGCCGGTACGTGCTTGTCCTCGTGGACTACGCCACCCGTTTTCCAGAGGCGATCCCCCTAAGAAAGCCGGTTGCCCCTAACATAGCCAAAGCCATGATCACTGTGTTTTCCCGGGTAGGGTTCCCCAAGGAGGTCCTTACTGATCAAGGGACCCCTTTATCTTGAAGCTCATGAAACAAGCGTGTAACCAGCTGGGCGTAAAACAAATACGCACTGCGGCGTACCATCCGCAAACCGACGGATTAGTGGAGCGTTATAACGCTACACGCAAGACGACGTTAAAGAAACTCCTCTCCCTAGAAACACGGAGGTGGGAGACATGCTGCCCCTCGCTCTATTCGCCATCAGGGGTAAGGTCCAACAAAGCACGGGCTATTCACCGTTTGAGCTCTTATATGGACATCAGCCCCGTTCCTTTCTAGACATGGCCAAAGAGTCCTGGGAAGCCGAGCCACACCAAGCGAAACCCCTACTCGAGTACGTAGACAAACTCAAAACCCATTTGGGTCAGATCCGCGCTATAGTCCACCAGAATATGGACGAAGCCCAGACGGCCCAGAAAAAACAGTATGACAAGGGGACAAAAGAGAGAGCCTTCTTAGTGGGAGATTCCGTACTTCTAATGATGCCCTCATCAGATCACAAACTGTTGGGCCAATGGCAGGGTCCCTATATCATACTTGATAAGGTGACCCCGGTGACTTATAGAGTCGAATTAGATCCAATCCGGGGTACCTCACAGATTTACCACGTGAATCTCTTAAAAAAATGGGTAGGGCCTCTCCCTTTCTTGAGCGGTCGGGAGGGTGGGGAACATCCCTGATGAAACAGTGTATCGATAGGGACTTACCCGTTGAGTTAAAAGAGGCCCTCCTAGACGCTCTCTGGCCCCTACAGGAGGTCTTCTTCCTGACCCCAGGGAGAACAACAGTGGTAGAACACTCCATCAACACCCAACCCGGTAAGAAAGTGCAACTCCGGCCTTACCGTATACCTGAGGCACGTAGGGCCACGATTAGGGAAGAGGTTACACAAATGTTGCATATGGGGATAATCGAAACGTCCAAGAGTGACAGGAACTCCCCTATTGTCTTAGTCCCAAAACCCGACGGCTCAGTCCGTTTTTGTATAGATTTTCACGAAGTCAACAAAATCTCTGACTTCGCTTCGCCTATCCGCTCCCAAGGGTCGACGATAGCGCATGGGGAATGCCAAATACATAAGTACCCTTGACCTCTGTAAAGGGTACTGGCAGATCCCTTTGCGGGAACAAGACAAAGAGAAAACGGCTTTCTCTACCCCTGACGTGTTATACCATTTCACTGTGTTGCCCTTTGGGCTACACGGGCCCCCGCAACTTTTCAGCGAGCCATGAACCAGGTGTTACAACCGCATGAAAAGTACGCAGAGGCTTACTTGGATGACATTATCATTTATAGCGAAACATGGGCTCAACACCTCATTCACCTCTGTAACGTGGTTCATGCCTTAGGCGGCTATAACCTTAAGATCAACCCTGCCAAGAGCCACTTGGCAGCCCAAACGGTGAAATATTTAGGGTTCCTTTTGGGAGAGGGAGTCATTAGGCCCCAGAGCAGTAAAATAGAGGCCATCACCCAGGTACCGTTTCCCCAGACAAAAAAAGATCTCCGGCCATTTCATTTTTAGGCCTGCTCGGCTACTACAGAAGGTTTTTTCCAAACTTCTCCCAAACCGCTGCTCCTCTCACCGATTTATTGCAGAAAAACATAAAAACCGAAGCCCTTTTACACCAACCCACCTCTAGGTTGACCAAAGCCTTTGAAACCCTGAAAGCAGCCCTAACGACAGATACTGTGCTTACCAGCCCAGACTATTCCCTTCCCTTTCTCTTGCAAACAGATGCGTCAGATCAAGGGTTGGGGGCTGTCCTTTCCCAATGTACCGCACAGGGCGAAGAGAAACCGATCCTATACATCAGTAGGAAACTATACCCGCGAGAAAAAAACTACGCAGTCATCGAAAAGGAAGCTCTCGCAATCAAATGGGCTATTGAGTCCCTACGGTACTACCTGGAGGGACG
Source organism: Triturus cristatus (assembly GCF_964204655.1). NCBI lineage: Eukaryota > Metazoa > Chordata > Amphibia > Caudata > Salamandridae > Triturus > Triturus cristatus. The sequence continues at coordinate 631,288,393 of NC_140587.1, forward strand.
GGAATTTACTCTTTTTACCGCTCATGCCCCATTAGAATGGCTAGCCCGCAACAAGGGCCACAACTAAAGGGTATTACGCTGGTTCTTATCTCTGCAACCCTACAGATTCAGTACGAAACACCGAAAGGGCACAGAACAAACAAACGTGAACTTCCTGTCACGGTACCCCATGGACGCACCCCCTACAAGAAGGACAGCTAGGGAAAGGGGATGTGAGGCGGCGCATATGGGGAACAGCAGGGTACCTGTACATCGCGGGCACCAGCGTGGAAATCGTCCGCAGTCTTTCCCAAGCCCGCGGGAATGTCCTCCGACCGCGACCCCGATAACCCCGCCCCCATGTCATGTGTCCTTACAGGAACCAACCCCGAGGCGAAAGACGGCGGAAGGCGTCACGGCTAACTCTGGAACTGGAAGTCCCCAGGAACAGCGCGCAACTGTAGGAAACCAGGAGAAGGAGCAAGAGCAGGCGAGCCGGAGCGAAGGAGAATCGGAGGAGAAGTCGAGTCCAGGAGAAGAAGCAGACGGACCCGAAGGCGAAGACAAGTGGAGCGAAGATTGGTGGAGCCCACCGGAGGACGCTGGAGAGCGGCCACAACCCCGGAGGGTTGCGGCAGAGCCGGTGAGTCCACCAATACGGGGAATAGTGGCAGAAGGGGCGGCGGGTGGTAACGCAGTACCAGGGGTGGGATAGGGAGGGCGGCATTGTATAGGGGCACACCTCCTGCCAACCCTGAACCTCACGCTCCGTCTTGTTGCACGAAACCCACCCCCTTGTCACCACATCTACCCATACCCGGACCTTTTGCGACCTTCAGGCCTCACGTCTCTTTCCCCCCCCCTCGTCTTACTCCTAGCTTTGCACATTTCCCCTTTGTTCACCAACCGGGTGTGGTGACTGGTGTCACTGAAACATAGGAAGCAACAGCTGACGGCTTCTCTTCTTGTCTCTCCCCTCTATATGAGCCTCCGCAAGCCCACCTTGTTGACAGGAGCCACCTCCGGAGAATACCACCACCTAGAAGAGAGACCCCAAAGGCCCGGAAGGAAGAGAGAAACTATCAAGAGAAGAAAGGAGTCCTCTTTATCCAAACGACCCCACCAACCTGTTATTCTTAATAGAAATCCTCAAAGATTGCACACTATATCCAGCCTCTGCGTCTGTGTATCCGGCCCGCACTCCCCCACGCTTACAGCCGGACAGATACATAACAGGTGGAGTAGTGACTCGTCTCCATGACCCCAAAGGCGGTATTCCAGGTGATGAGGTTAAAAACCAGTGTAGAAATGAGGCCCCGCTCTGTCCGTCGGTACCTCGTACGAAGCCGACCTTCCCATCCTGCTCGGCTTCGTACGAGGTACCGACGGACAGAGCGGGGCCTCATTTCTCTGAGCGGATGCCAGGTGAGGTGAGGAGTGCTCCCGTACATTGACGGGATTTGGGTGAATACTCAAGCAAACTATGAGAATCGTTTGAAACTCCCTGACTAAAGTAGGTTGCATATTTCGCATTATTGGTTGGGTTTATTCTTTTCACTATTTTTGTATCACAGTAAGATTAACACAGCAGTAGCAGAAGTTCTTGAAGGTCCTGATGAAAGCCTGATTGCCACCGAATCATGAGGCTGAAACATGTAGACCCCTTGTTTTGGACTTTAGCAGTTATTCTTCAAAACTGCTTCTACACTGGTTTTTAACCTCATCACCTGGACAGTAATTATTAAAGTGTCTTTTCTGTCCCGTTAGATGATTTTAATACTTACACTCACTATACACTTGCACTGCTTCCATTACCACCACATAGATAGTAGATAGCGACATCAAGGATTCATGGTATAATAACAATATTTGAGTAGCACTGTATCTCGAATAAAATTTGGAAGGTATAGTTGCTAATGCATGATGCAGCCCTGACAAGCTGAAGGGTTCTGCACGGTTCAAAGAATCCCAAATGATGATGGTCGCTATTTCCGTGGCTGATGGGATTTATTCAATATAATGATGATGTTCACTTGCTTCTTCTTTTTTTGAGTATTTAATCGAATTTCTTTTTGTACTCGTCATCACTTAGACCCTAGGTTGCTATATTGTTGTTTCATAGTAGGTATTAAGGGATTAGTAACCTGGGGGTCTTTAAATATTTTTCCCTTGGACCCCCCCTTTTTTTGCAAAATTTCTTAAAATTTGGTTATTTACGGTTTAGTAGTACCCCCAAATATTTGTATGTTTCCACCTGGGACAAGATGTTGTTTATCGTCCATGTGAATTTAGGGTGTCTTTTGTGGGTATTGGAAAAGCACACAATTTTTTCAAAAAGGCACACAACCTTCGATTTTTGGAGGTTGATTACTAATTGAGCTGAGGGTGTATATTCTGCTAGTTGGGTGATCAGCCGCTGTAGGCCTCTAGGCGTTTAGAAGAGTAGAACAATATCTCCTTGTGTTGAGCGAAGGTTGTTCTCTAGATCAGCTGTGTAGATGTTGAATAGACCTGAAGCCAGGACGCACCCCTGTTTTAAGCTGTTGATGGTCGAAATTTTAATATTTAGACTTCGCCCGTCCCACTTTTTTTATTTCAACCCATGTTTTTGGGTAAAGATTGATGATTGCCTCTAACAATTTTGTGGGAGCTCCCGATGATTTAATTTTGCCCACAGCTTGGATCTGGGCACTGTATCGGAGGCTGCTTTCAGATCAACACTGCACGTATGAAGGACGTTTGATTTGACAATAGCTTGGTTAGCCAAGAGGGTGACTGCGGATATGTTCGTTAAAGTGCCCATCCCTGCCTGAAATCCTGTTAGCGGTTTCGGGATTAGGTTTGTACTACTAACCCAGTCCTCTAGGTCTGCCAACAAGTTTGATGCATAGATTTTTGTCTCAACATGGATGAGTGCTATCGGACTGTATTTGGATGGGTCAGAATGCACCTCTGATTTGTATATAGGTTGTAAGATGCTTCCTTGCCAAAATTCTGGACTGATGCAAGTCCTTAAAGGGTTTATGAACAGAGAAGTTAGGTTGCAGGACCAAAAGGATGGGGCTTTCTAAATAAGGTGTCAGGCAGGCCGTTTGGCCCCAGGGCCTGATCAGGTCTCAGGTGTTTTAGGATGTTCATTACCTGCTTTTGTGTAATCTGCAGGTGGTGTTCCGTTGGATCAGTCCTTGTTGTTTCCATTACTTCCGGCTGAGAGTTGTCATCAATTGATTTTCTTGGGGGTTGAAGGAGTTTTTCGGTGTTGTTGAGCAGATTTTAGTATCTATTTTCTGGATGCTTCTGGGTTTTGAGGCATTGGGACTTGTTGTCTGAATGGCGAGCATATGTATCTCTTTTGGAGATGTTTGGTACGTTTGAGGGTAACGTCTTATTGTATGTGGATTCTATGTGAGCTCTCCATGTATGTTCCGTTATGTTCTAATTGAAATGTCGGTTTTTGCCATTTAGTAGTATATAGTTGTTTGCCCAAAACAGTTAGGAGTTTCTTTGCTTGCTTGCGTGGAGCATTTTCATCTACAATTGTTCATTATATGTTCGCTTTGCCGCCACAATTTCCTTTTTTAAGTCTCTTTTATTTTTGCTGTTATTGTAGGAGAATGTTATGTAGGTTGTGAGCCCTGGGTTCGCATTGGTCTTAGGTGTTTGTTTAGGTGCTTTTTTTTGTCCTTAGATTGTGTGTATACCAGGCTGCCCCGGTGATACAGGGGGCTTTGTGGCTGGTAGAGCGGTTGGAGTTTTTTTAATTTTAATTATTGAAAAACGACTCCCAGGCCTCTATCTGAATGGGCTTTGCTTCTGGTGGTGCCAATAAGGAGAAACATGTCTCCCTGATGGTGTCTATATTATTTTTATTCCCTGTGAGTCGTTTTACGTTGTAGCATTGAGTTGGTAGTGTGTGAGCCTCTTTAGAATGTTGGTTGGTTAATGTAAGGGTTTGAGGATAGTGATCGCTTTCTGCTCTTTCCTTTATTTGGAAGTTGGAAATAGAAGGGAACAGATCGGGATCTGCCTGGGTAAAATCTATGGTTGTGCCTGTTTTGTTCGTCACTCTTGTGAATGCTGCGGGACTGTACTGAGGGCCTCGTCCGTTTAGCGTTTACAGTGAGAGTTCGTCCAATAACGCTGTGCATTTCTTGCCCCAAGTGTCACGTCTGCTTGCATTGCCCTGTTGCGCCAGTATAAAGCCTACTAGGTTTTTTTCTTAACCTTGCAATAAATTCATATTAAAATCTCTGGTCAATATTGTGTTGGCGTGTGGATAAGTGAGTTTTAGAGTTAAGTGCGGTGATCTGTTGCTGGATTCTTTGCCATTTTTGCTTGTGGGTTGGATGGATGTAGATGTTCAAAATTAACAAGCTAGTCAAGGGCAAAGCTGAGAGTTTGATACATTGCATAGAGGTCGATGACTTTATCTTTCCAAGAAATATCCGTTGAGATGAAGGTCGATAGACCGCCTTTTGCCCTTCCGTGCCTTGCGTCCTTTATGGCTGGGTTGAGATATTCCATGTAGCCTACAATTGGTGAGTTTATGGTCTGCCAAGTTTCTTGGAGTAGGAGTATGTCACACTGTAGGATAAACTCTGCAAAGTCTGCATCTTTGTGTTTTGAACCTAAGCCGTTCACGTTCCATGAGCAGATCTTGCACCCTGAGCTTTTTTGGAATCCTTACGTGCTTTAGTTTATGCAGCTCCATGATTCATGTTTACGGCTATCGCCTGTGGGTTATCCTCTTGTTTGGCTGCTCCACAATGTGGTATTGTGATCATGATTTGCCTTGTTTGGTCATTACCTTTCATTATGCTGAAATCATCAGAGCCTTTTGCTCCTCTTAGGATGCCCACAGTTCGATTGGGCTGTTGTAACGGGCTTGGGTAGCGGGGAAGCTCCACCTTTTTCAGCTCAATACCCCATTTTGTAAAGAACTCCCTGTGATACAAGATATGTTCTGTGAAGGAGTGATCTGTCAAAGTTGCTATCGTGATTTTGGGCCGGTAATATTAGGATTGGATTTGAACTCTATTCTTTCCAGATTACTAGATTTTATGTGACGCAGGGCTTCTAGTAATCTTAGTATTGCGCTTCTGTTCAATATGTCATGAGCTCCCCTCCAGATGAAATGTTGGACCAGCTCTATCTTTTCATGACATGTGCTGAGGGAATCCGACTTGGGCACTCTGCATCTGGGAATGTTGAATATATATCTTTACATCGCGGATTTTACTCCGCGTTGCAAACACAATGCGGTTGTTAGAACGACTGCGTTGTCACAACGCACTACCTTTACAACGCAAGTCGTTACAACAACTTGCGCTAGATGGCACGCTGGACTTAGGAATAGTATAATTTACTAATACAACTCCAGTGTGTGCAACACTAGGGAAAGTGTTGTATATTAAATCATACTATTCCTTATCCTAGAGCGCCTTCTAGCGCAAGTCGTTGTAGCGACTTGCGTTGTAAAGGTAGTGCGGTTGCTGTAATGACCGTGTTGTGATCGCATCGCGGAGTAAAATCCGCAATGTAAACGTTGTTTCCCGGGAATGTTATGCCATGAAGTATGACTAAGTTTGAATTATGCAGATATGCTCCAAGTCCTATTCCTTGGGCATATTGTTTTAAAGAAGGTTGTCGTATCCGCACCAGCAAAATTCTTACTGGCAGATAATCATTCTGTAGTTACTAGGATACCGGGGTTGCAACTGGGCTCATGGATCGCGTATGCTGAAGACAACGAGTTTAGAAAGGAGTTTGACCAATATTGACATGTTTTGAGCATCTCATTCAGTTTCTCTGTGTGAAACATTGAGGGCTTGCCTAGCGCCAAGTGTCCCAGAATGTAACCTATTATAAAGCAAAATGTGTGGAATAGGTGGAGGTGTCCCATCTTCATAAACAGTCGGCAAATAAATATCATATTTGTTATATTTCAGATGCTACTGAAAGCGATAGAATGTCAAAGAAATGCTGTATAATTGTATCTCAAAATACAAATCTGTCTTTTAATACCACTAAAAAGGATTGCTAAGCTCTTGTTTCTTAACGTTCAGCTCTCTTTTTAATAGCTTGAACCCACCCCTTCCTTTATTTTTACTCTTCTGCATGTTTTATTCATAAACTCTTTTGAACTCGCTCTCTCAGGACTCACTGTTAGAAGCGTCAGGGTTTTTTTTTATATATAACCCACTGAGCATCCACTCCAACTGGATTTTAACATCTCTTTTCGCAGACCACCTTCTCATCAACGCACCAACCCAGCACCAAATGTGCACCATCACAGCCCCACGCCAGCATCAGAACAGCATAACCTCAGCACCAGAGCAACACCACTTCAGCATTAGCGTAGCACCACCTCCACACCAGTGTAGCATTACCTCAGCACCAACACAGCATCATTCAGTACCACCTGAGCACAAGCACAGCACAACCAAAGCTTCATTCAGCACCAGGGCAGCACCAGCACTGCACCACCTCACCATCACCTCAGAGCAGCACTTTCTCAACATCAGCACCACCTCCTCATCAGTGCTACACCGCCAGAGCAGCACCAACTCCCTATTAGCAACACCTCCTCATCAGTGCTCCACTGCCAGAGCAGCACCAACCCAACATCAGTGCAGCACCAACTCTGCATCAGTGCAGCATCACCTCCTCATCAGGCCACCTCAACATCAAACCAGTCCCACGTCAACACCAGCACAACCCTACCTCAGCAGCAATTCAGCACCACCTTAGCAGCAGTGCAGCACCACCTTAGCATCAGTGCAGCACCACCTTAGCACCTTCTCAACATCAGTACAGCACCACCTCCTCATAGGTACACCACCGCCAGAGCAGCACCACCTCTGCATCAGTGCACCTCCGCACCAGTGTAGCCCCACCCCACCAGCAATTCAGCTCCAATGCAGCACCACCTCAGCAATGGCACGGCATCACCTCATCACTAGGCACCAACTGAGCAGCAGCTCAGCACCAGCGCAGAACCACCACATTGGCATCACCCAGCAACACGTCAGTATCACTGAGCACCACCTGAGTACTGCCACAGCACAATCTCAGCATCAGCACAGCCCCACCTCCGCACCAGCGCAGCCCCACCTCAACAGCAATTCAGCACCAATGCAGCACTAGCTCAGCATTTGCTTGGCACCACCTCAGCATCAGCGGAGCATTACCTCAAACATCTGCACAGCACCACCTCACTTCAGCACCAGGGTAGCACCACCACGTCAGTATCACTCAGCACCACCTGATCACCACCACAGCACTACCTCAGCAACGCTCAGCACCAGCACAGCCCCACCTGAGCAGCAATTCAGCACCAATGCAACACCACCTCAGCATCAGTGCAGCATCACTTCAGCACCAGCTCAGTATCACCCAGCATCACCTGAGCACCAGCTCAGCACCACCTAAGCACCAGCACAGTACCACCAACTCTGCATCTCTCAGCACTACCTCAGTATCACTCAGCATCGCCTGAGCATCACCTATGCACAACACCACCAGCACCTTAGCACCACCTCAGAATCAGTCAGCACCACCTCAGTCTGCCCTCAGAGTCTGGCATCTGTTAATTCTCCCCTAGTGTCCGTCCGCTGCTCGTGTTGTTCAGGTACTAGTTCCCAACATTCACCCTCCCTCCCTTTTTCTATGGGCCCCCCTTCCATATCCAAAAAAAGCTTGAACAAAGGAGGATTAGAGCAGGCAGGAAATAGTTGCCAGCATTGCAAGAACAAAAAAACATTATTTTATGTTCATTCTTATTTTTAATAGGGTCGTTCAGTTGTACATAATGTCTTCATTAAGGTAACAAAAATGATTAGAACACTTTTTTATTATAGCTATTCAACATGCTGCACAGCTGCCACACTGCTCTACAACATAGCTTGAAGGCTTTGGCACAGCCAATAGCTCTGGCTTAAACATCTATAAGGTCCCAAAGGCGAGACATGTTGGCTTTGCCAATGCTTGTTAAACAGTGCTTGGAGAATCCCAGTGGAGCCTGGTGCACAGTTCAGGTGAGATTTTGCGACTATTTTCTGAATATTAACATTGGTGAAGCTTAGGTCTCTAGATGTGCAGTCTTTTTGCGCACTGATCTGCCCAGACTACTCCCTTTCTTTCGTAGAGTGGTTAGTCTTCATTGGATGCCTGCCTTGCAGACTGGCGATTGGAAGTCCGACATTTTTAGAGTTTTTTGTGTATTTGAACTTGACATAGTCTGGTCAGGTTCTCTGGTTGCATGATGGTTTGTTACCTAATTCATCCATTCCTGTTCGCTAATGTCTGCATTGTTTGTATTATGAGGGCCATACCCTTTTCTATTATCCATGTTTTACTTTTGCAGGTGCAGATAAGGTTGGCCCAGAATTTCTCATAACACACTTTCTTAACTATCGATAGCTCCTGTTTAAGATTCTTCTTATGTAGGTTCACTGTCATTTTCAAGTAACAGTTTTGCAAGAGAGATTCGTAACTGCCGCAGATATCTACTTAAGGCTTTTTAATGTGTTGTACTTCCAGGGTGTACTACTTTTTCAGCTCGTGTCCCCAAAGTGTTGCCCCGTTTCGGTACTTATACTGGTATTTTAGTGTGATGTGTTCTGTGAATGTCTCCCAGTTAGCAATTAAGTCTCTTCCTCCTATGTCCCTTGTGCGAAAAAATATGCAGTAGTCTAGAATTACTGGTGGATTCTTTTCATCCCTGCCTAATCTCTTCACGTTCACAGTTATTCTGTTAAGTTAGCCTCCGCTCTCCCCCATTTTATCTGTGAACAACCCTTTTGTGTTTCTGCGAGGACTTTTGCAAAGTCAGGAGTTACGTGTTCACTGAAAAGCTGCTTGTGCTGATAATACTTGCGTGCCAGGGTTAGAGGCCCTACCCTGCCGAAAGGCAGATGTTTTATCTATAAGCCCGCCAACGCCTGTAACCTCCCTTGCCTATCTACAACGATGACGTGGGTAGGGGTTTATCAAGAGTTAGCAGTTTGCATTTCATCATGACGAAGTGGTTTCAATGTGTTTCACGGGGCACCAAACTGTATAAATACCGTGTTTGAACTTGTGCTTGTCAGTTCCCTCCCTCGGGCACTTGCAGTGTCTGGATGATGGGACTCCTCCCATGAGTGCAATAAACTTGTGTTTTATTTACACTCCAGTGTTGATCCTCATTTGTGAACCTGTAGACAAAGGGTGTCCCTGCACCAGTGAGACAGATAAAATCTTACTTCTACAATTGGCGCTGCAACGTGGGGCCCCATTGAAGACTGCAGCTGGACCAGAAGGAGGTTGTTTCGACAGGACAGAAACACCGAGGGGTGCCCCGCAAAAGGAGACTTGTTCTCACGCCCGAGGTGATTTTCAACTAATCGACCTGACCTTCGTGGCAGCTGTGTGTCTCAACTGGGGCTCTTCAGTTGGCATTTTGGAGGTGATCTATTGTTCTGAGGTTCGGCAGGTGGGAATTGGGGAATTGGAGAATTGCGATCAGGTTGGATCGAAATGGCTGTCTTTTTTGGTTTTGTTTTAATAAAACATTTTGCAAATGTTTTAGACAGGTAATGTGAGAATTTTTCTCGTCTCTTGGTTTTGGTATAAAAGTCTCTTGACAATATTGTTAAGAAGAAATTTGTAAAACATGCCTGTTTTGAGTACACTTCATGCACTGTGTTGTTGTTGCAACAAGAATAGAATTCTGGAAGAGAGACAGCCAGCGCCTATAGAAGGTACTCCGAATTATGAAATGTACATTAAATACGGTATTTCTTCCATACTGTTTAGCACATTATGGAACAAATATACGAAGGCAGATGCCAGTTTACAGTGGCCACTCAATGGTACCTTTGATTCAAACACATTGCAATATGTAGAAGAGCAGCTCTTTAAAAAGAAAAGTAGGCAGAGTATGTTTGATGCTGTAGGATTATGGAGAAAACACATTAAACAAAAACAGATTACAGAAGAAAAGGATAGGAAGAAATCTGAAGAACACACTATTTTCCAGAAAATGTAAGAATTACAATTAAAAGCACAATAAGAGAGTGTATAAAGTGATGAGAGAAGATTTAAACTTCAATTGCAAAAAGTATATGTGGCTAGGGAAGAAATAGTACATTAGGGTTTAGAGGAGGAGGATTCAGAACTAGAGGAATTGCTTTGCAGACCAGCCCCACCTCCTTATACGCCGAATCCTACCGGGAACAATGAGGTCCCGACGGCGCCGCCCCAGTTACCTCAAGTAGCTCAAATCTAACCCCCATTGACTGCTGCCTCTGCTGTAACTCCTGTATCTGATAGAAAGGTTATTACTGCCATTCGTACACCCGAAACTTCTAAACGACGTCTTAGATCTACCCTTACAGAGAATTACAAATTGGTATTATTGATTAGGGCCTGTGAGTGGGTCCGCGACGATGATATACAATTAGACGACTTTGACACAATACCCACAAATGACTCAGCAATATGTTGTAGGGGAAATGCACTAATAGAGGACGGGAGGACTAATATGAATGAGGAGGCCCCTCGCAAATTAATTAGGATATGTAAAAGGTCAAATGAAGGGGCGTTGACCGCTGTTCCCTTAAAGCAAGCGCTAGAAGATATATTTACTCAAAAGAGAAAACGTAATGGGCTCATGACAGCCTCAACTAAAGCTTTCCCTAAGCGGGGAGCGACTCCTGTGTTTCAGCCAGCCACAGTAGACTGTCAGGGTGTTAATGCAGCCCGGTTTCGGTTCCAATGGATTTATTCCCCTTGGAAGCGATCGGACATATTGGCCCTAAAAGCTTGCTTGCCTGACCCTAGGAAGAATCTGAGTGCATTCTATGACTGAATAAATGCTGCATTGACCGCTTGTGTTATGACTTTGATAGATATTGACATGTTTTTTGGACTGATACTGCCGCCTGACCGTTGGCATATAGGTCGTAAACAGGACCATGCGGCCTTTGGCAGTACTTGGACGCAATTAGAAGCAGCAGATGTGGATAGGAAAGCAGGGGAGAAACCACCAAAGCTTATATTAAACTTACCGAGTCACATCATTACTTATCTGAAGACGGTAGTGACACCAAAGAAAATATGGGTAGAATTAGCAGCTTGTAAACAAAGGAAAGATGAGTCAGTCCCTGACTTTTTCACCAGGTGTGAGATGACATTTCTTGATTACAGTGGTCAAGACACAACTTCTGACACAGGCAAACATTTATTCATAGACCAGTTTGAAGCTAACTTGTTACCTGAGATTTTGCAAAAATTACGAGTAGCTGAAAGTACGTGGGCTTCCTCCATTCCGCCAAAAAATTTGGACATGGCCCAGTATTATGAGAATCAAGTAAATGAAGAGAAAGATAAGAAAGAGGGTAAAAATAAGGAATTGAAAACTCAAATGTTGTTGCAAAAGGATTATGGGCCACAGAGAGGTAGAGGTTGAGGAGTTTTTAGAGCTGACCTCCCGAGGAGGAATATGCAACACTCCCTGACGTTTGGTTTGTTAGGGCGAAATCAATGTGCGTATTGCAAACAAGACGGAAATTGGATATCCGAATGCACATTACTCCACCAACAAGGTAGAGGAATGGGACGGGGAATGACAAGGGGCCCACAACAACATCCTGGTGTTAACAACAGACAGAATAATTTTGACAATACAGCCTCGACGAAAACTTATTATACAGATGACTTTAGTGTATCAGATGCCACAGGTATGCAGTTTAACTAGGACAGCGTAGGACGAGAGGAGGGATCGGTTTGTAAACCGGTAGATCGGACAGGCCCATATGTTACTGCTGAAATATTGAGGACCTTGCAGAAGTTTCTGGTGGATACTGGGGCTACACAAACTGCACTTTCTCAAAAACTGATCCCTTGGACTCTCTTGTCTGGCTATAATAATCTATCTGTAGGCTTTGCTGGCAAGCCAATTCTTAGTCCTGTGTCCAAACCCCTGGATCTTACTATTGGTCCATTCACTATTAACTCACCGTTCCTTCTTGCACCAAATTGTCCTGATAATCTGCTAGGACTCGACTTACTCAAACATTTCCATGCACGTATCTATTGTATGGTGTATGTGTTACGTTTGGTATGCCGATATGTGATAAGCAGTATGTCATTAATGAAGTCCCACATGAACTGTCCACTGTCCCGCCTTCTGTGCGAGCAGAAGGTGATACTGATGTTGGCTAATTATCTATTGAACCTGTAAATATATAGGTTAAACAGCATGCTGTCCTGCCCCGAATACCTCAGTTTAAAATATCACAGGAAGGTGAAAGTGCCTTAGTACAAATTATAGAAAATCTCATTGTCAAAAGGGTCATAGAAGAAACGGATAGCAATATTTGTAACAGCTTTATCTTGCCCGTTTTGAAACGTTCCACCTCTGATGATAAAGAAAAAGTTTATCGATTTGTGATTGATTTGCGTGAAATTAATAAAATTGTAGTGCCACAGTTTCCCGTAGTTCCAGACATTACTACTCTATTGACAATGATCCCGCCCACAGCATGTGTTTTTTCGGTAATTGATCTAAAAAATGCGTTCTTTTCCATTTCTATTGCACCTCCTAGCAAGTATTTGTTTGGATTCTCCATTAAGGGCCGATCCTTCCAATTCTGTTGTGCTCCTCAGGGGTATACAGAGTCCAAGCATTTATAGCCCCGCCCTTAAAGACCAACTTGATACCTTGCAGCTACCCCAAGGCAATTCTTTGTTACAGTACGTGAATGATCTGCTGATAGCAGTCAACACCACTGAACTCTGTATTGAGGCTACATTGCTGTTATTGAATCACCTTGTAAATTTGGCCACAAAGTGTTGAGAAATAAGTTACAGTTTTGTAGACCAGAGGTTACGTATTTAGGTCACCTCTTGTCGAAGGAGGGAAGAATGTTGACCAAAGACAGAATTCAGGCGATCATACACACCCCTATTTCTCAAACGCAAAAGGACGTTAGGGCATTGATTTGATTGGCATAACGTCCTATTGTCGTCATTGGATCCCTAATTTCTCCCTCATTATTAAACCTCTCCTTGCCCTTACAACTAAAGATACACCATTTCCTTTGCCTTGGTCTTTTGAGTGTCAGAGTGCATACCAGCAACTCCGAGCAGCACTATGTTCTGCTCCTGTATTAGGAACACCTGATTACACAAAACCAGTTTCTCTTTATGTACACAAACGTAAAGGCTTTGCATTGTCTGTCCTAACACAGCCACATGGGGACAAACAACGCCCATGAGCATACTTTTCTGCAGTTCTGGACCCCGTGGCAAGGGCACTCCCTGGTCGCCTGAAGGCTGTGGCAGCAACTGCCATTTCAATCAGACAATCAGAAGGACTTGTACTGGACCTCAAACTGACGGTGTTTGTCCCCCATTCAGTTGAGGTATTATTAAATCAGACTAAGACACAACATTTGACGAGTGCCCATCTTAATGGGTACAAACTCACTTTGTTAGCACCACACATTACGCTTAAACGCTGTCTTACCTTGAATCCAGCTACCTTGTTGCCATTGCCCTCTGAACAGCCTAGGGATATACATGACTGTATTTTTACCACTGAAGAACAAATGAAGGGTCGAGTGAACCATGCTGATATGCCCCAGTCTGATGCTCAGGGTGAATTGTATGTAGATGGATCTTGTTTTAAGTTACCTGATGGCACTACGACTGCAGCTTATGCTATCACAAGTTTTCAAAAAAAAAGGGGGGGGGAGTTACCCTATTGCAAAGCAAAGGGACAGGGTAGAATAAACTATTCAAAGACAAGGGAGTCCCTATTAATTTTTAAGCATTCAGGAGGAAGCAATGCGCTCCTAGAATACAATAGTATTCAAGTACTAATGTTGCCCTCTGGTTCAGATTAGATCATTAGAGAACATATAAGCACAAAACCAAATGTATAAAAAATATTTAAAAATTTATTGACAGGGAGGAGCCAAGATGGCGACCGGGACGGCAGCGTAGATTCCCGGCTCCGTGAACCTCCGCATCCCGCACGGATATCCTGCATGAGATCCTTATTCTGCGCTACGAGATCGTGTTCGTAAACGAAAGTGGCAACCGATTGTGTGACCCTGAGGTTTCTGACTGCAGTACCGCCGGAGAAATCAGCGATTGAACTTTGCGGCCCGTGCGGTCCCGAAGCCGGGACCTCGAGTGGACGCCTTGGCCGGGCGGCAGTTTAACAACAGCGGCCTGTGGTGACTGGGTGGAGTCGGTCCGCCGGAGTGGTGCTCCCCTCGGCCTGCATTTTGCTGTGGTCGCTCCCCCCCTGCTGAGCGTTGCGGACCGAGGACATGCCCGGGTGTGCAATTCTCGGATTCTGTGGTGTTTGCCCCTGCCTTTGACGGTGAGCTGCCCGGACGCCGTCCCTGGTTCGGCCTGATCCTTGCGGGCTGCTCCCGGCTTTTTGCGGGAGCTGGTCCGTGGCGGAGACGACTATTGCCCGTGACCGCGCAACGGTTGAAACTGTTCCTCCCCCAGGATCCCTGTCTTCAGCGACGTGGACCTTGAGGCGTTGGTCCCGGGGTCCTGGCCCCAATACGAGTCGGGCCTTCCCAGCGGCCATTTTGTCACTATGCAGCCTACCATCCTGTCCGCTGGGACGCAGCGGGACTGGGGGTGTGTGACGGTCGGGAGTGTGGCAGAGCGATCGGAGAGAGCTGCTCTGGGGTACGGCGACCTCCTGGAGGCCCTTGGTGCCCTTCATTACTCCTTGGCTCATGGCGCCGGGGTCCTGGGGAGGAAGCTAGATGGTGTGGTATCAGCGTTGGGACAGTGGCGGCATGCTGGTCCACGAGTACACAGTGGCTTTCCACACTGCACACAGGAGGAAGATGTTGCGGCTCCCCCCGCGATTAGTGTACAGCCGGACACTCCGGACAGTATGCTACCGTGTGGTCGGCTAACTGTGGGCTTGATCTGCTCCGGAGGTATTGGACCTGAGCGGAAGATGGTGGCCTTGTCCCGTGCGCAGTCTCCGGCGGCCCAGGGACGATTCCAGCAACGTGTGTCTCATTTGACTGCTTCAGCCTGTCTGGACCTTGTGTGCAGTGCAGATCCTGGGGCGGCACTGGAAAAGACGCCCCCCCATGAAGCGGTCCGTGCTGATGCTCAGAGACTTCCACCCCACCTGTGTGCGTCGCTTCCCGACTGTTTTCGGACACTCCTGTACCTTGGGACATCGGACATGGTGCTGGGTCGAGGGGCAGGCATGGGCAGAATCGCAAAGAGCGGTCAAGGCTGAGGCTGATCCTTCGGGAGTGGTCACCTAGTAGACAGGCGGACTCATGGTTGCGTGCTCTCATGGTTATTCGCATAGTTGGTGCATAATGCTCCCCACTCCCCCCCTCCTTTTTTGATATGATCAACTTGGTGCTGCTAATTGTTTGCTGTGGGGAGACTTCACCGTGCGGGAGGGAGAAGCCGGGGGTATGTTTTGAAGGCCCTCCTCCAGTTTATTACATTCCCTCCGCCCCCCCGTCTGGGGGGGCTCTTTCTTACTCCTTTTTTCCCTGTCTCTTCTATATTTCGGGTCTAGTTCCAGGGCGACAGGCACACTGCTGGGGGGTGGGGCCATACTCATTCGCAGAGGTGCAGGGTGGGGGGATGGGGGAGGGGACTCTTTAGTCTTTATCTCTTTTTCCATGGCCTCCTTTTTCTTCTCTGTTTCTTTTTGCTTGTTTTTCTGGGATCAGCGTGGTACACCTCTCTTATTGTGAATCGCTTGCTCTTAATGTGTGCCACAGTTTCCGGGGGGTTCGCTGGGCTTTAGGTACGGGGACCTGTAGGCGCAACTATCTTTGATATTTCTCCCCATCCGTACTTTCCCGTGTCTGCGCCATTGATTCAATGTATTGCTGCTTGCGTCTCTTATCCTTGCCCCTTATCGCTGTTGGGAAACTGTTTGGCACCTGATCCTACTGTTTTGTTTTATTATAAAATGAAAAACCCTTTCTCTCCTGGTGTCCTACCTGAGCGGCTCATTGGCCGGACTATACTGTATTGTAGACTTTGCTCTCCGAGGTGCCGCCTGTGTTTACATGTGCTTTTATTGTTCTGATTGCTTAGCGGCCGGCCCCGGGGGGTTGTAGGCCCATACGTGTAAGTGATTGAAACGTCAATAAAGGTTTTTAAAAAAAAAAAAAAAAAAATTTATTGACAAAATCAATGATAGCAATTTGTACTTCTAGCCACTTTGTGTTTGGGAAGATATCTTCCTTTGCCTCCTTTAATCGGTTACAATCTAAGTCTTACAACATCTGTTAAAAAGTAGACAAACTGTGTATCAGTCTAGAATGGTCAGTACGCATGTTTAAAAACAATAGTGCAAATACAATATACAAAATTAAAATCATATACAGTTATACAATTATTTTATTCTTGTCTGTAAGGTTGTTAAAAAGAGTGTCAACGCAGCGTTTCGGTGATTTCTTTATAATTAGCACCTTCTTCAGGACTAACAACATTCAACATACATCTGTGTGGCAAAGAGATTCTTCAATTAGTAATCATTCGGAAAAAAGAGTTTATAAAACAGTTTCTATTTTATCTTGTATTTAATGAATTATGAATGTATTTAATGAATGTATTTAATGAATTTCTGAGGGCAACATATCAACAATTTGAGTAGGTCAGGATATAATCCAATGGGAAATATCAATTAGTTAGCTGTCCTTATTAAACAGTCTTTTCTTATTTTATGCATAATTCTTTGCATGGGCTTATATTCAAGTAAACTTTAAAAGCATCCCCATTAGTATATCAATGTTAAATATCAAAAAGCCATACCTCTCTGCTTAGGGAGCTTCTTGTTTATTTGTAGTAGCGTGTCTGTATTCTTCTTGTACTCCGCTACTGCTGTATATATCTTTATCTAGTATCAATATAGAGTTCACTTGGTTACTGACAGATATTAGTCGGAAATAATAAGTAAGCCCCCGATACTAAAATAATTAAAAAAACAAATCCCTCTAGCCTCTCCTTATTTCTTCTATAATAAATACAGGAATGAAAATGAAGAGTTAGAAGCTAAAATAATTAGAAAATACGAAAAACAGCAAGCCAGAGGAAATTATACGGTGGCTCCGACGAATCCAAATAGAAATCACAGGAATATAAGGTACTAAGTCCCATCATATTAAGGGATGTTTATTATTTCCGACTAATATCTGTCAGTAACCAAGTGAACTCTATATTGATACTAGATAAAGATATATACAGCAGTAGCGGAGTACAAGAAGAATACAGACACGCTACTACAAATAAACAAGAAGCTCCCTAAGCAGAGAGGTATGGCTTTTTGATATTTAACATTGATATACTAATGGGGATGCTTTTAAAGTTTACTTGAATATAAGCCCATGCAAAGAATTATGCATAAAATAAGAAAAGACTGTTTAATAAGGACAGCTAACTAATTGATATTTCCCATTGGATTATATCCTGACCTACTCAAATTGTTGATATGTTGCCCTCAGAAATTCATTAAATACATTCATTAAATACATTCATAATTCATTAAATACAAGATAAAATAGAAACTGTTTTATAAACTCTTTTTTCCGAATGATTACTAATTGAAGAATCTCTTTGCCACACAGATGTATGTTGAATGTTGTTAGTCCTGAAGAAGGTGCTAATTATAAAGAAATCACCGAAACGCTGCGTTGACACTCTTTTTAACAACCTTACAGACAAGAATAAAATAATTGTATAACTGTATATGATTTTAATTTTGTATATTGTATTTGCACTATTGTTTTTAAACATGCGTACTGACCATTCTAGACTGATACACAGTTCGTCTACTTTTTAACAGATGTTGTAAGACTTAGATTGTAACCGATTAAAGGAGGCAAAGGAAGATATCTTCCCAAACACAAAGTGGCTAGAAGTACAAATTGCTATCATTGATTTTGTCAATAAATTTTTTAATATTTTTTATACATTTGGTTTTGTGCTTATATGTTCTCTAATGATCTAATCTGAACCAGAGGGCAACATTAGTACTTGAATACTATTGTATTCTAGGAGCGCATTGCTTCCTCCTGAATGCTTAAAAATTAATAGGGACTCCCTTGTCTTTGAATAGCTTATGCTATCACTACATTACACACAATTGTGGAGACAGCTCGAATCCCCTACAAGTCCGCACAAGCAGCTGAACTTATTGCGCTCCTGAGAGCTTGCGAGCTTAGTCAAGGACTGTCTGTGAATATCTATACAGATAGCCAATATGCCTTTGGAGTCACACATAATGTTAGGCGTTTGTGACAGGAAAGGTGGTTTTTGACATCTCACAGGTCGCGAATACAGAATGGAGAGTTAGTTCCAAACTTGCTGACTGCATTAACATTACCAAAGTGAGTGGCTATTGTCAAAGTAGTATCAAACAAAAATAGGGAGTACTCTCAATCGACAGAAGACTGTCTATAGAATATTGGCACGTGGAGCAAATGAAGAAATAATCTTTCTTAAGAAGACCTCTCACTCACCAACCTGGTTGGTGACATGCTTCATCATCGAGGTCCCACCCAGATAGCCGAGTGCCATCCGGGTGTGCTGCGACACCTGACTACAGTGGAGCTGGTTTTTTAGGGATGAAGGTGAATAGTGAATTTAGATAAAAATTGGCCAGATTTAACCCAATTGAAAATAATTTTATTCCAGGATTTGGACAATAGTTAAAAAGTAGTGAAGATACCAAAAAAGGTTAAATTAACCTACGGTATCTAATAATACACAAAAGAAAGTGAAAAAATGTTAAAGGTCTACATGTTTCAACCATCAGTTGCTATTGCTTAGGTTTTCGTTAGGACCATAAAACGTGACCTGGGTGGTGCACACTCGCTAAGGTGTGCCCTGCCCTCGGTCAGTGATTGAAACCTAACCCGCTACTCACGGTTAGGAAAACCTTTCTACAAGTCGTCGAAAGGAAAAATCTGTAATGAAAAACAAACGAACATAGGACAAACATATAAAACATATAATCCTCACTCTATTCGCTGAATCAGTGCTCATACTTGTTGCAAATAGAATTTGGTGTGCGTAACACGGTCGTGCAGCACTAAGCGGACCTCACCAATGGTGAGGGTGTGGACTCACACAATCAAAACCAAATTTAATAGAAGCGGTCTGAAGTCACACACCTTGATTAGTAGTGAACATGAGCCATACACATCTATTCCATACCCACTCATACGAATCTCAAAGGAGTGGGAGTCAAAGTACTCTGATAAGAGTACAACTGTACTAGTGCACCAGTGTAACCAGGGGTAAAACGGGAAATATCCTGATAGCCCTGGTTAAAGTGAACCCACGTGTAACTAAAATATAGTGGTGGGTAAAAACACAACCTCACTCAATGCGGTGGGCGTGCCGATAAAACGAAGTGACTATCCAGAACGCTTAGCATAGTGGAAATCTTAAAAAGTGAAATAAACCAACGTTCAAAATTGAAGGAGGGAGGGGGCAAGTGCGCTTACTTAGAGAGCGGTGTTTGCGCACCTCATGGGAGACGAGATCACACAATTTGTAATTTCCAAATCTAGATAGAGAAAATAAATAAAAACACTAGTCACGTATACTCTGAGCGGTGTCCAGCGAGCTAGGGAAGCCCCTGTGTTACCATCGTACTCACTCAGAAATTCAAAACTGCCCGCGTTTCTGCCTAGTCGTGATCAGTCAAGTCCCCGGTGGAATAGCAGAGACCCGGTCGGAGCCTCTCTTTAAAGACGGTATTTCCGGGTCACGTGGGGAGACGCTGGCGTGCAAGCCATGTGATCTACGTGAGTGCGCAATGACAGGGAAGTGGAATAATAAAGTTCAACTGGCTCATTCTACGATAAAAAAGGGGGTAACTTCTACGTTACGACATTAAACTCCTTTGGAAGAAATACGAAGGGTAAAATGTCAATAAAGCTGTTCACTGACACGTTGAAAATACCTCCGTTGTATGGCTCAACACTTAAAAGGTCTAGGAGTGCTGCCCAATCTTATCAACATTAACATTAACCTACTCTAAATAGATACTGGCTATGAAGGATAAGGTTTAGAATCAACGCTGGCGTGCAGGCCATGTGATTTACGTGAGCACGCAATGACAAGGAAGTGGTGAAATAAAGTTCAACTCGCTCCTTCCACGATAAAAGGAGGAGTAACTTCTACGTTACGAAAAATAAAACTCCTATGAAAGAAATGCGAAGGATGAAATAGATCACAGTTAGCTGTAAATAAAGTTGTTCACTGACATGTTCAAAATACCTCCGTTTATATGGCTCAACACTTTTATGATCAAGCAGTGCTGCCCAATCTTATCACCATTAACCCACTCTAAATAGATTCTGGCCATGATGAATAAGGTTTAGAATAGAACGGTATGGAACAGCCAGGTTTTTTACAACAAATGAATCAGGACAATGAAGAGATAAGTCAATGTAACCGTGTGGAGAGTACATACTCATCTCGTCAATACTGTGATCCAAGGAATATTTTCATTAAGGTCATTGGTGTGAGTTGATAGCCTATAAACCCACCTTTGCTCCTTTTCAAACAGCCTCTGTTGTACATTGCGACCAGATTTTATTTGTTCAATGATAGTCCATCGCATATCATTTGTAGTGTGGTTTCTTTCAAGGAAATGTTCAGTTAGCTTAGTCGTGACCCTTTTGCATCCGATGTTGCTACGATGCTCGCAAATTCTCTGTTTTATCTTCCTTGTTGTCATGCCAACATATCTTAGATTACACGGGCATTTAATCAGGTAGACCACGTTGGTACTATTGCAATTCGTGTGTGTCCTTTGGGTCCAAGTCTTACCTTTTTCCAAATCCAAAGTTTTTGTGTTACTGGTCAGATGGCAGACACTGCAGTTACCACAAGAGTAGTGGCCTACAACGTCTGGCAGTCCCCAAGCATTCAGTACAGTTGATGGGTTTGCCTTCCCTGTTGTTATTGGGCGGGTGTTCACCAAAGTATCTTTTAGGCTCCTTGCTTTTTTGAACGAGAACAGGGGCTTTTCCCAATGCAGGTTGCCAGTGTTAATGATTGACCAATGCTTGTTAATAGATTTCGTCATCATGTTAGATGCTGTATTGTATGTCGTTACACAAGTTAGGGGAATTTCACTTCCTGGGAGATTTTTATCTTCCAAAAGAATTTCTCTTGGTTGATTCCTTGCTCGCTTTTGGCACTTGTGGATAATTCTTTCTGGGTAACCTCTTTCAGTAAGTTTGTGTGTCAGATCCATGGCCTGACTCCGATAATCCATGGTCTTGCTGCAATTCCTGCGTAGTCTCAAAAACTGACCATAAGGTAAATTCTCCCTCAGGGCTCTGGGGTGAAAGCTCTCAAATCTTAACAGATTGTTCTTTGCACTTGGTTTGTGATAAGTCTTAGTTTCCAAACGGCCATTCTCTTTCGTGATAACAACATCTAGAAAGATCATCGTCTGGGGGTCCACATTGTGTGTGTACCTGAGGTTGTTATCACAGGTGTTAATCCAGTGTAGAAATGTATTCAGGGTTTCTCTTGGTCCTTGCCAAATGGCAAGGACATCATCTTTATATCTCTTCCAAAAAATGATATATGACCGAAAGGGATTGTCATTTGTCAATATGAACTTAGTTTCAAAATCAATTCGAATTCAGAGAAGTTCTTTTTAAGAGCTAGTCTGGCACATTCTAGTATGAAACTTTTAGGTGTTCTATATGTCCATGTTGCCATATCCAGGGCTCTTCTCAGTAATTCCAGGGTGTCATCTTGTGGGATGCTAGTATAGAAACTTTCAATGTCTAGGCTAACCAAGATCGTATCTTCATCCACTGTTAAACCCTCGAGCAATTTCAGTAGGCTTTTCGTATCCTGGAGATAAGTGGAAGTCTCCTGTACCAGTTCTTTAAAGAAGAAATCACAGAATCGTGAAAGAGATTCCAAAAGGGATCCGATCCCTGACACACTAGGTCTCCCCGGTGGTGGAATCTTGTCTTTATGCATCTTAGGGAGGGTATAGCAATATGGGATTCTCCCTTCGCTATTGGTCAGAAAAGTGGCTTCCTGTCTTGAAATATAACCCATGTTTTCTGCATGTTCTACCAGAAGACTGATTTCTTGTCTCAAAATGTCAGTGGGGTCTACTCGGATGGGATGATAATTCCTGTTGTCAGAAAGTAGTCTTGTGCACTCAGCTTGATAGGCCTTTTTGTCTTGGACCACAACTCCCCCTCCTTTATCTGCCTGCTTGATCACTATGGTGTCACAAGTTTTTAAGTTTTTTAGTGCTTGATCTTCCTCTTTACTCATATTAGTAAAAGGTTGCTTCACAGTGAGATGTTCAATATCTTTGAAAACAGCTTGTTCAAAAGCTGCCAACTCTACGGGAGTGGTATGTGGAGGAGGGATGAAAGTGGACTTCATCTGTAGTCCTGTTTCATTGTACTCCTCTGTATTGATTGTTTTGTCATTTCTTTCAAAAAATGCTTTCAATCTCAAAGTAGCGCACACCACAAAGTATTAGATGATGTAGGAAGAGGCAATGCTTTTGCAGACAGTACAGTAAAAGAAACAGCACGTAGCCAACAAGGACACATGAATGTAATGTATTCTTCTGCAGAGAAAATGAAGAGGTTAGAGATATCCAATAGATGGCAACAAAAGAGGAGATGGAACAATGGGAAAAGACAGGAATATTAGACAGTGAAAACTGTTGGAGGAAAGGGCCAGATGGTGACAGGTGGAAATTACTGCGTTCCTATGTTTTACCGTTTGTCACTATGGCAAATGGTCCAGCACATATCAGCGATAAGAGTATAGATACACAATTAGAGCAGGTATGGGAACATCCAGACATAAAAAAGACAGCTGAACATTATGTTAAACATTGTATGATCTGTTTGCAACATAATCCAGGGAAAGGAGTAGCTACCCCAAAAGGAGGGTTTTCCCCACCCAGTGTGCCATTTGATGTTTTGCAGATGGATTTTATAGAATTTGAAAGATGTAATAATCTGAAGTATCTTTTATTAATAGTATGTGCTTTTAGTAAGTGGGTGGAGGCCTATCCTACAAAAGATAATCCTGCGCTCACTACAGCTAAGATATTACTGAAAGAATATTTTCCCAGATTCGGAATTTGTAGAATTTTGTGGAGTGATAATGGACCTCACTTTATTGGACAGGTTATTAAGCTGATCACTGAGAGTCTAGGTATACGCCAGAAGTTCCATGCTGCCAATCATCCAAAGTCAGCTGGTTTGGTGGAGAAATACAATGCAAACCTGAAATTTAGGTTGGCCAAAGGTGCAAGCTTCTACGGGACTTAAATGGCCTGATGCTTTGCCATTAGCACTCATGTCAACTTGTGCAGTGGCACACTGTAGAACGGGCCTTACGCCCTATGAGGTTGTGTTCGGGAGACCGATGAATGTATGGGGTCCTCCACGAGCTAAGAAAATGAAAGAAATTGAGTATCCTACTTTGTTAGACTATATGGGAGAACTGACAGACAATCTTTCTTTGATTTACCAACAAATACGTAGTACTGTACCCGACAATTCTGCCGGTCCCGGGCATCTGTTGCAGCCCGGCGATTGGGTCTTAACTGAAAATTTTCAGCATTCAGAGAATGTGGAGCCAAGCTGAAAGGGGCCTGAGCAGGTCCAATTGGCCACACGAACAGCAGTTTGAGTCACGAACAGAAAGAACTGGGTGTATGGCACCCATTGCAAAAAGGTGCCAGTAGAGCTAATGCAGACATCGGAAACTGAGAATGCAGGAATTGAATAGAGCATTCTCAGCAGCGAGGAGAAGATGGATCATTACTTTGCCACACCTGAGGAAGTTCTTTTTGCTCATTTAACAGTAGCTGGGAGAGAAAGGTACAATCTGAGACCCCGTGCTACCAACTGAATAAAAGACTTTGAGAAAAAAGGTCCAGCGAGTCTGGTTCGGTTAGAGGGCCTACTTGGCAGGAGACTCTGTGTTACAGAAGCGGCCGAACTAGGTTTGGTGCAGTTTGTGACCTGGGCCTCCTGAATCCGTGAGATACTCTGATTTTCAAACATTGTTTCTTCTACATGTGTGGTATCCGTCCTGCAGTATTTTGAATGGAAAGAATAAGAGAATTCGGAGTTCAGAAACCGACAGATACTATTCGTGTTTGCATTACAATACTTTGTCCAGGATTGAAAATAGAATCTGAACTTTCCACTACATGGCCAAGGAATCCTGTGAAAAGTAAAATAGCTGTTGCCTGCCTGGGACCACAGCTTCACTTCCCTGACTGGTCCCTGACTGAATGTTTCACGGGACCCGAGTTGCATCCTCTGAAAAAGGCAATATATTTGACGGTCCTTCACGCTGTTGCAGATGAACTTGTGGATGACCTTTCCTGAAAGACTTATTGTACTGGTCTTTCATTGCTATAGTAATTGTTGAACTGCAAAGTTTCAACAATTTTGTTCAGCACCTGGTTTGAAACCTATTGAGGTGAGACTGTTTGTTGCCTCAAATGTTTGTTTCCCTTCTCACCTTCTCCATTGACTAATATATGCACCATACAACATTTGAAAAAGAACATTTAAGAACTGAGTTGGGAAAATTATAAGACTATACAGTGAAAGACATTGTTGACTTTGAAATTGCGAATGCCTATCATGGAGGAAGATCATTTGGATATTCGACATGTTATGGAGAAACAGATCAAATCTAGATGGACATTTATTTGTTTGGTGGCAAGTTTATTTGTGTTATATGTATTTGTGTGACAGCTTGGTTTTTACATGTGAAATTTCCTGTGAATATGCTTGTACGCCCAATGCCTACCTCGCCTGAACATAATTATTTTACTCTTTCGCCGCTAGGCGAAAAACATAGGCTCTCGTATAAGAACAATTCATTCATTTGAATGTAGCATTATACCCATAGCATTGCTAATGTTTCTGATTGTTGGGTTTGTGGATTGTTACCTGCACACCAGGGTGCAGGGGGAACACCTCTCATCCCACTCCCATTCTCTCACAATGGCTCCTGTCGTGCCTGGTTTGCACTTCTGTGGGCTGCAAAAATTTGTGGTGTTTCTAAAGGTGATGTAGGGGGACTTAATAAGAAATTAAATACGGTATGTTACCCAGATGACGATGGTAACCCACAAGCAAAGGGGTCAGCATGGGAAACTGAGGAATACGCTGGTGGTACCTCTGCCACAAAATATGTCTTTGCGAAGACACAGACTAAATTAGAGAAAGGATTCCCTATTATATTAGTAACGGAAACTCAAGCCCCCTTTGTGTAAGAAGTATTGGTGTTATTCCTGTAGGTAATAGCAACTGCAACACCACATTGACTATAACAGGTCCCAATCACAGTAGTTTTTTAGCATCCCATCACACATATTTTATTTGTGGAAATAAGGGTTATTTCTATCTACCACAAGAGTGGTCAGGGATATGCTATGTATCCTTCCTCCTCCCTTCTGTTTATTTAGCTACAGCCTCTTACCATAAAACTCGATTATTGCCTCATAATTCTTTACTAGTTAGGACCAAGAGAATGATAAATATTAAAGCAGTGGACCAGACTGACACATCATTACAGGAGTACATAGACGTGAATTTAGGTATATTTCTTTTGTTGGTGCACCCCTCAATAGCAGGAACGTACTAAGACTCACAAGAGTAGTTGAAGCAGTAGTTAATCAAACCACAGCAGCTCTAGGTAACATCACTGAGGAACTCCAGGCAGCAAGACTCGTAGTTTTGCAGAACCGTATGGTTCTAGATGTTATCCGTGCGGCCGAATCATAGGAGTTAGCTGTTGCGTATACATTCCAGATAATGCACCATCCATTTATCAGGCTATCTCTAAGATAAGATAACATAAGATAGCTACTGAAATACACCAAGACACTGGAGGAGCATTGACCTGGTCTAGTTGGTTCTGGGGCATTATTACATCATGGGGATGGATACACCAAGACCCTGGAGGAGCATGGACCTGGTCTAGTTGGTTCTGGGGCTTTATTACATCATGGGGATGGAAACTACTTATTATAGTAGCTTGCGTAGTAGGTGCTATTTTAGGTTGTTGTATTTGCATTCAGTGTATACCTGTAATATGTCACCTCTGCACTTCTTTATGCATGTCTTGTATTCCCAAGAAAGAAAATGTTCACGACGTTAATGAGAAGCTTATGCTCCAGCAACAATTAGATGATCTCATGAGTATAGATATGAGAACTTTGAACGGTGATGATGGAGTACTTTAAGTTGTTAAAGTATAATCTACTGAGTTAGCTTATTATCTTTTTGCTTCCCGTATCTTATATATTCGAAATGTATCTTTTTGTTATTCAATTAGACAAAATGTGTTTAGCAGAGGCTAAAAGGAGGGACTGCTGAACGGTAAAAAATGTATTCTGTTAAGTTAGCCTCCGCTCTCCCCCATTTTGTCTGTGATCACCCATTTTGTGTTTCTGCGAGGACTTCTGCAAAGTCAGGAGTTACATGTTCACTAAAAAGCTGGTTGTGCTGATAATACTTGCGTGCCAGGGTAAGAGGCCCTGCCGAAAGGCCCGAGCACACAGAATTTTTATCTATAAGCCCGCCAACGCATGTAACCTCCCTTGCCTATCTACAACAATGACGTGGGTAGGGGTTTATCAAGAGATAGCAGTTTGCATTTCATCATGACAAAGTGGTTTCAATGTGTTTCACGAGGCACCAAACTGTATAAGTACTGTGTTTGAACTTGTGCTTGTCAGTTCCCTCCCTCAGGCACTTGCAGTGTCTGGATGATGGGACTCCTCTCATAAGTGCAATAAACGTGTGTTTTGTTTCCACTCCAGTGTTGATCCTCATTTGTGAACCCGTAGACAAAGAGTGTCCCTGCACCAGTGAGACAGATAAAATCTCACTTCTACAGAGCAGCAGCTTTCTCAAAGCGAACGGATGGTTTCTCAACGCAAGCGGTCGCGAGCATACGCGACCACTAGCAATGAGAAATCTGACCGCCCGCGTTGTGAAATCTCACTGGGAGGTTGATTTTCCATGCTTGCTCCCGCCAACTTGATGTTGACAATCGCGAACGAGCAAAAATCTTGCAGGGATGTGGGTTTTCATAGCTCGCACTCGCCATCTTGACGTTGACGAACGCGAGAGAGGAAATAAACACTGATACGCGAAGCGAAGTTTTTTGGAACTCCACGTAACGCGGGGTGCAGAAATCTTTGCAAACTCTGCGAGCGGAGTTCACCGCCCAGACGTAATCAAAAGCTGAAACCTACATATGTTCCAACTCATGCTTATGTACCTAGAAAGAGCGCCCCTAGGGCGACCTAGTTGTTTGACCTTGGGTGTAGGACTTGAATATTCATGTAGGTTAATGACTGTCCTTCTTCCATCTGTGCTGCCTGCTGTCAGGGGAAAACAGCATAAATTATATTACATTGTCATCTGTGTCCCCCTGAAAGTTCAAGCTCGGCCAGCTGAATAAATAAAATGATCACAGTCGAGTGCTTATACAAGAAAAAAAAAAAGTGCTTCTGCACAATCAAAACATGTACTCCCGACTCCCAATAAGTGGGCAGAGCCAAAGTTCCTCTCCAGTGACGCTCACATAATTGTCTGGCTGCTGGCAACAGCTGTGCTGTCAAGCCAGACCAGAAAAAACATAGGGGGGAACTGTTCTGACGGACCCTTGATATCCAGCAGAATAAATCCCATCTTGGTGGGAGCCCCTGAATGGGGGACTTTGGAGGCCGTGGATGGGGCAGTTTATTAAGGTTTGTTTTGTCAATTGACACCCTAATAAAAATGTATTCAAACTAAAAATCCCCATTTTGTGACAAAAAAAGAATGTTTAGTAGGTGTGTTCCTGTGTAAAAATAAAACGTGTTCAAACGTCAGCGTGCGCAGTTGAAAAAAGGGCTCAGCACAAGCGTTTTAAATCCGTCATCAAACGAGAAGCTGAAGACGTCACAAGCGCTCCAGCGCTTAAACTGACTTTTGCCTTTAGAGCCTAGATTACTGATGTGTTATAATGTACAGGCATTTCCGAACATAATTGTTCTTGCCCACGCATACCAATTATATATGCAAGAAGTATTATTGGTTATGATTAATCCAGCAATAGAAAGCAATGACGGATTTTTAAATCGGCCGTTTTGCCCAACACAACATGCAAAGAAATTAAACATCCTCCCCCTTCCGGGGAGGACAGAAGAGGTCAAGGGAGCCGTAGGCGGCTGCAAACTTTATGACAAGGAAACACGCGAGTCGCAATTTCTTTCCCTGTGCGGAGCCCACCATAACTACAACAGCAAACAACCCTTCTGTGGTCTGTAATGTGAGCAGCCAGCAACAATACACTCGCGCCAGGCCACTTACACCAGCCGAGGTATCTGCAGCCTGAGCTGGGCTGCTGCGGCGTCTCCAGATCACGTTGCCCGGCCGGCTTGTTCAAAGGAGGCGGCGCTCCGCGTGACTCCTGGCGGACACGGCGGGGCTGCCTGAACTCGCATCCCGATGGCCTTCCTGCAGCGGAGCCGGGAGCAGCGCTACGCCAAGGAAAGGTGCGTGACCCTGTTAAACTGGGGGTACGTGGATGGGGATAGGTCTTGCGTGACGGTGCCCGGGCCAGGAGCTGAAGCGTAGGAAGGCGGCACTATTCGGTGCGTCTTCCGGGCTCCTTGTTTATAGCGTGCCTGCTCGTGTGTCTCAGCGCGGGCTGCTGACAGCTGGTATTGCGTTGCAGGGATCGGTGCGTTTAAGGTCCACTGCCCCTCGCTGGCAACGTACCTGCGCTCCCCTTGCTTTACCCGGGTTTCAGGGGCTGCACTAGCCCCACCTCCCTCCGCGCCCTATCTAGGGGCACTAACGTTTACGTACTTGTGGGAGAGTCAGATCAAAAGGCACGGGATACAACACAACGAATGCTGGTGTTCCCGGAAATAGCCTTGTTGGGAAGCGATATACATTAGCCCTCTAAAGCGAACCTCATTTAATTATAGATGTACGATGGTCTCATGTCACGAGAGTGACTTTATGATTGGCGTTGGTGTTTTTAATAGGAACGGCTAGCATGCTGGTAGTGGTAGTTCCGCGCTTGTCATAGCCCTACAGCTCCCAGCCTGTTTAGTGCTGGTATCAGAAAGTCAGACATGCCTGAAAGTTATATTTACCTGTTAAAGATGTAGTTGACAGTAGGTTTCCTTTATTTTTTCAGACTATGAAATAGGTTCTGCTTGAGTTTCACCAACACGTTAACCAAATCAATGCTGTCCCTCAAGTCTACATAATTCGGAGGAAGACAAAAACTTCTAATTTCCTGGTTTAGCCCTGTGGACCGTGCCATTGCGCGCAGAGTGAGAGTTTGACCGTCAATTTATCTATTTAGGCATTTTTCAGAATGAGTTTACATTTATGTGTACTGTGATGTTAATGCAGCCAGGTGTAACTTTAAAGGCAACGTTTTACATTTCCAGGTCACTGCTGCGAAAAAAAATGAGCGAGGTTTGTGGAAGATCATTAAAGTGAAGGGGAAGTATGCGGTTTTAGACCTGTTCTTGACACCAGGGGGCAAGAGTTTGTCAAAAAGGATGATGAGTTCACTGCCTAACTGAGGACCCTTATTACTATATTTGTAGGTTGAGTTCTCCGAGTCACTATCGCAGTTCGTCAAACGTTTATTTAATTTCTCTTTCACAGACTCTATTAGGGACACCCAACCTTTTGCTCTTTCCAAGGCTCCCAACCAGAACTGTCCTATCCTCATTATTGTCTACTGCCATTGGTACTCTCCCTTTTATGACACTGGGGCCCTGTCCTTGTCCTGCCTTGCCTCTTCTGCCTCCATCTTCCTGTCTAGGCACTTAGATGCTTACTGTTGGTTATACTTTATGCACTACTGTGAGCGTGGTCTTCTTTTTTTGAACACCTGTTGTCCAAGGGAAAAATGCCTCAGAAATCTACTTATCTCATTTGGTGCAGTACATTGAGGTGATAAATTGGATCTGAGGCTATTTACAGTAACATTTTGTAAAATGGTGTTCATGTGTAAAAGAATACTTGCCACGGCAATTCACAAGATACATCCTCCCAACTTAAAGTAAGAAAGAGCAATATTACAGTGTGATATAATCTTATCTCTGCTAAAATCGGATTGCCGACATATGTAGAGCCATTCTGGGATAAGAAAACAAGCCTAAACAAAGTACATTCATAAACTGAGTCTCTGCACGCACACGGAGTCTGTGGATGTTCTAATATCTGACATACATAGAGCCCTGGTGTGTTCAGAGTTCAAAAGGTGACATCAGCCTTGATGGAATCCAAACCTACCGGTATGGGCCCTAGCACAATCAGAGAGGCGGCTATCAGACTTCTGATATAAAGAGAACAATGCTGTAGTTTGTGATCAAATTCCTGGGAGCCAACAGAAGATCAAGCATTCTCAATTTGACCAAATTGTGTACTTCATCTCACTGTGCCACATTTCCCTTCTTTGCTGTAAATGAGTGCTAATTACTAGTGGTAGGTTAATGACGACATTTGTTTGGTAAATTCTACAAAGCTATATCGGGTGAAAATGTTGCAGCATGTCTGAGTTTGGCTTGCACGTGCAAAGGTTTTTAGAAAGACTTTGGTCAGCCCTCTTCAAGCTTTGACCTACAGAACTGTCATTCACTTTTTTGCTATCACCCACCACTGCATAAAGCATGGGGCAAACGGTCAGCCCCTCATGGCTAGTTGGTCTCTCACATTGTGAATGGAAGCCATATAACTTGATCACTTTCTCCCAAAAATAAGTACAGGTCACTGCTGAGCTTTAAACGTTACTTTGCCAGTGTTTTTTTCTTTCTATTCTTTATAATTTTTTGTCACCGTTTTGTGTTTATGTTTTAGGGTTGGCCAATACTGCCCTTTCTTTGCACCAGAAATAATCACATTTTCTTGTGACTTGCTTTAAACCTAGAAAGGAGTTCTTTACCTCATCTCAGTACAACTCTCGGCTCGGAAGCAGTGACACTGTAATTACATTTAATGTGATGTCTATTTAAGATTTTTATTGCAAGCATATGTTCCCTACCTTTGGGCGAAAAAACAAATTTTTTTTGGATTTTTGTTTGATATGTTTGAAATAAAAAAAAAAAATAGAAAAAAGCTTTGCATCCGCTTGTTAAGGCCACACACACCTGTGGGCCTTACTAATGTTTGTTTTAAATATTGGCATACGTGTCACATTTTCTGTTAGATGACGCCTTAGAGAAATGGTATTAGATTTAGCCCTTCAAGAGTATAGTAGTTTTGCAACAAAATCTGTAACCTTCGTCCATTTTTTTTCTCAAATAGCAACTGTTCACGGGTATCTTTCATTTGAAAGCAAACAAGTTACTTAATAACATAACAAAACTTTCTACTGCCTTCCTTTTTTTCGTACATTGTTTTATTTTAAATAAAATCATAAATATTCTTTCTGTAAATATTTGCAAATAATAAAGAACACTCTGGGACTATTATAAATAGCCACAAAATTACGGTTGCATTTTTTAAACATGTACAAGTATTTATGTTGGAACAACTGTCAGTAATTGCAAGCTCAGCTTACATCTCGCAGTATTTCTTCAGAGTGCTTTCTCTAACAGTAAAGGCTGTGTATTAGTGAACCATAAATACCATTTTGACTATCTTATGCCTATGGCTGCATATTCTGCGTTAGCAGCAGATCGTGTTTTTTCTCATAACCTTACTGTAGCCCTGTTAAATGGCATTTTAAGGGCTTGTATTGACAAGCCTACTTTTCAAGGAACAAAATAAACATGAAAACTTCATCAGGCGATAGGAATTATACACTCCTTTTGTTAGCCTATATGGTACAAGCCTTTTGAGTACAATTATTCTATTCCCAAAACTCCTTTCTTTATTCCTCCCCACTGATTGCTCTTTTCATCTAACTCTACCGGCACTTTCAGACGTTCCTAGGCGGGCATCATAATTCTTTTTACAAGCAACCAACATACAAGCATTACCTTATTTGTTCATTGTTCTGCAAGCTGTTTTTGTGTTCACAGTGCAATTTATAGATCTTGCTAACCTGTTGTGCTTAATAAACACAGAGTGGGCTTTGGATCAGCGCTTTCAAACCATTATCTTACTTGCCTCCGCTCCACCACCATTGGCTTGAGACACTGTCAAGCACAGCTTGGCTCAGACCAGAGAAATATTTCAGTCTTGGAGTTATGCTGTTGGTTGTTTGGAAGTGCCCTTCTTCCACCAGTGCTTCCATTGGAATGGCTCGACTATAATTTTACATTTCAAAAGTACACTGAATCATCAAACCTTCTCACATTTCTTTTTTATCTCACATATGCAATTTATTTATTTTCCTAAATTTTCAGGTGCGTTTGTCAGCAATTGAGCGTGAGCTTTACCTTAAGATTGCCGCCTCACTGGCATTTCCATTTTCAGGTAAGAAAAACTTGACCATCGAATGGCTAAATTCTTGCAAGAGTAGCTACTAAAGGTACAGTCCTGCAAGGTTTTGTGCGTGCATTATCAGGTCAGACTATATGATCTCCAATATGGCAACTGCCTTCCAGTGTGCCTGGCAGCTCATTTACATCCTGTCGCTGGGCCTCTGCCATTGTTCAGTGTGCCCAGTGTTGTAAATAGATGGTACTGCAATTAGGTTGAGTTTGTAGATCTTTATTGAAGATCGAGAGAGGAGACAAGAGCGGACTCTCCACCACGGAAGCAACTCGTAACTGCCGTGGAACAGAACCCCAGATTACAAGCAAACATAGAACAAAGAATATAAAAGCATTCTATGAGTGGAAATACAATACTAGGAAGACTAGAACAGAGACTTATGTACTACACATCTTCTTCCTTTCTATTGTTAGGAACAAAAGCAAAACAAGAAAAGGATAAACAAAAAACTCAAACTAAGCACAATAAATATTATAATAAGCCAATGTGAATAAACAAAAAGATTGTTGCAAAATACAATTTTAGCGGATGAAATCTTGCAAATAAGCTGGTGGTCTGCAATATCTTGGGGTACGATTCGGAGCAACACCCTCAGGCATTGAAGTTGAACTCATCACAGGGTGATCCTCAGGCATGAGGGAATCGCCACTTCCCCCAACATGATGTTGACTAGTAGGAACTAAAGTGGTGGTTTCAAGGGGTGCTTGAGCCAATAGGTTACCACTACTGTTCAGAGGGGAAGAAGGGTTGTCTAAGGTAGAAGTTGAAACACCCCTTTTATACAAGGCCACGCGTCTGAAATTCCTACGCTCACCGTTATTGAGATTTACACAATGATCAAGTACTTTCTTGACAGTGTAGAGCCCCTTGAATTTAGACAACCCTCTACCCACCCTACCACTTTTGACTTTAACAAGTTCACCAATAATGAAAGGGCGAGACATTTTAGTGGAGGAAGGTAAGCCTGAACAGTTACTTTGTAAAGTAACAACTTTTTTCATCCAAGAAGGTATAAGTTTCCATCCGGGAGCACGCCCTCTCATAAGTTGAAAAGGGGAAAGACATCCATCAACAAGGGGTGTTGTGCGATAGGCCCACAACATTTCATCAACCATTTTGCGCACCACAGACCTATTTGCAGAGGCCATTTGTATGATACCCTTCACCACCCCGTTTGCCCTTTCACATATTCCATTGCCTTGTGGGTGTATAATGAAGTGCGGTGATGGGGAAACACCACAATCCTTGAGAAATGCCTGCATTTCTTTGGAAGTGAGTTGTGTGCCATTGTCTGTAATAATGATTGAAGGAAACCCCTCATCTTTAAACAAATTTCCTAAAAACCTGATGGTGCTCTCAGTGGTAACATTGTTAGTGAATTCAACAACTAACCATTTAGAATAAACGTCGACTACGACAATAGCAAATCTGTCTCTTTCATATAACTCGCCCATCGGGCCAATAAAATTCAGACAAATACTATGCCAAGGTAAACCTGGATTCTGTAAATGTGCGTCAAAGGATTTGGGGCCTACCTTGAGCCTTTTTTCTCCCTCCCTGCAGATGGAACAATTTTCTACCCACTCAACAATTTGGGAATCCATGCCTGGCCACCAGAAATGGTTCTTAAGACGACGTTGTGTGAGAGTCTGGGCCAAATGACCCTCATGTGCTAAGGCTAAAAGTTTATTTCTGAGACCAAGGGGAGGTATACATTTCTCTTCTTTAACTATAACATTGTTGTTAATGAGAAAGAGATCATCAAGCACTTTGACATAAGGTCGAACAGAGATTGAAACAGAACTCTCTCTCCTAGAGCCAAGAGTAATGAGTCTGATAACTTCCTGCAAAGTATTATCAGAATTCATTTCACGTTCCCAATGACTAGCTTCAAAGGCGCCCTCACCTACAAACACAGCATCCTCGACTGAAGCTACTGCAATATCACCAGAGTGAGAAACTCCTGGATCAATAAAGCTACGCCAATCCAGAGACATGGTAGAAAGGCAGTCCGCTTGTACATTCTTCCACCCCTAGATGTACTGGATGGAATATTGAAACTCCAGAAGTTTTGAAGCAAGTCTAACAAGTCTAGCCGACCCTTTACCAGTGCCCCCAGGAGAAAGAATTTTGAGGAGTGGTTTATGGTCTGTTCTTAAGATGAACTTCATGCCCCACAAATATGTCCTGAAATACTCTACAGCCCTGGAGGCAGCTAAGGCTTCTCGTTCAATAACTGAATAATTTCTCTCAGCATCAGTCAAAGTCCTTGACGCAAAGGCAACTGTGTGCTCTGACCCATCACAGAGTTGAGAAGCATAGCGCCAAGGCCAGTTGCCCTTACATCCACTGTTAAAATGGACTTGATGTGAACATCAAAAGGTGACAGGACTTTAGCATTACAAATTTCTTTTTTGATATTTTCAAAGCATTCTTGGTGTTGGGCAGTCCATGAGAAGCTTATGCCTCTTTTGAGCAGTGACCTCATGCATGATGTCTTGTCTGAAATTTTTTTAACAAATTTTGTGTAGTACTCAATGAGCCCCATAAAAGAACGTAATTGGTCCTTGTCTTTGGGTTGAGGTGGAGAATGAATAGCACGACAAAGGTCTTTCTTCGGTTTCACACCGGAAGCACTAATGGTGTAGCCGAGGTAATCAATTTGATTGACTAAAAACTGGCACTTTTCCTTACGTAGTGTTAGACTCGCTGAGGACAGTCTGTCTAAGACTATCTTGAGGGTGGTATTGTGTTGGTCGACTGACTGACCATAAACCAAAATGTCATCTTGAAAGTAGACCGTGTTACCCACCCCTTCAAAGATGCTGGACACTATTATCTGAAAGACACTGGCTGCAGAGTTGAGTCCAAAAGGAGGGCGTGTAAACTGGAAGGTACCGTATGGTGTGATAAAAGCAGTCGAGTGCTTTGAGTCTTTGTGTAAGTTGATTTGATGGTATACACTCCTAAGGTCTAATTTGGAGAACATCTTGGCACCTTTTAGAGTTGTGACTAATTCAGAAATGTTTGGAAGAGGAAAGGTGTCTGCGACTACACATTGGTTCAAAGACCTCAAATCCACACAGAAGCGGAGCTTGCCATCCGATTTCTTGGTGACGACAATGGGAGAAATCCATGGCGATGCCTCTACTGGTTCTATAACTCCCGTTGCTAGCATGTACTCAATCAGCCCCTTGACCTCCTGCTTGACTACAAATAGGGACCTGCCTAACTTTGTGCTGCACTGGAATTGAACCTTTTTTTAATACAATGAGATGGGAATATCCTTTAAGTTGACCTAAGCCTTCTCTAAATACGCTGCTAGCATCAGCTAGGATTTTGTCTAAGTCATTATCTTCAATAATCATAACTTGTGGATTAGCTCGAGGGTTGACAATTATCCCTAGGTCACCCACCCAAGGATAGCTGGTCCTGATTCAGACACATAAACTTTCCCTTGAATGTGCCTGTGGGAAAATGTGATGTGTGCCTCAAAATAACCTAAAATGTCTATAGACTCGCCTTGGTAACCCCCTGGAGAGATGTCTTTAGGAAGGAGAGATCTGGTCCCCCGTTTATTTTGGAACAAATCATTAGGTATTATTGTGTATTTTGAGCCAGTGTCAACCATTAAGTGTATATCTTGGCCATTTACTGTGAATAAAGCTTTTGGCCTATTCCTACATTTGTCTTCTTGTTCAAAAGATGAATCTGACTCGACAACTAATATTTTATCTTTTTCATCAACCAGGTGAGGAGAACTCTGTACATAAGCTACACTAGAGCGAGGTTTACTACGACATACCCTGGCGTAGTGACCCATGCGGCCACACTTTAAACACTCCTGTTTGGCTGCAAAACAAAACTTTGAATCAGATAAATGCACAGTGCTTCCACACCTATTACACATTTTAACAATAGAAGACTTTTGAGTATTGACAGGCCTCGACGGAAGATTTTTCTTAATCATCTTCTGTTGTGATCTCTGTAGAAAGACACCTGGAGCCAGGAGGTATTCTTAAGCCATGTTTATTCAGTCTCCAGTTCAGGTTACATCTGTCTCTACTCCAGCCAGCCTAGTGTGGTACCAGCCCCACCAGGAGCAGCCTGCCTAGCTGCTCAGCCCATCTTCAACTGCCAACACTCATCCACTCAGACACCCAGGCATTCCATGCATCACAGGCACACCAACATTCTATGACCATCTCACGCTCTGGCTGAGCAGCTAGTGGCAGCAGTGCTGGACTACAATATTATTCAATTAAGTAGGATATAACATTATCCCTTTTTCTTCAACGAAAACGAAACTTGCAAATGATAAAACATGAAGGAAGAACTATCAAGAAGAAAAATAAATAATAGTACAAGTCCCACGGATGCAAACTTAAATCAAACATCACAGGAGCAAGAACCATTAAAGCAAGAAAAGACGGATAAGATACATACATATGAACAGCAATATCTCCCATCCCTCCCTAAAAAGAATCAAAAAACATTTTGAAGCAAGCATAACATTCCCTGAAATACATTTGAAGCATTTTGCATCAACCACTGTGACGTGATGCACTACAACGAAAAAGGGTAAAAGACCCCACAAAACCAATGCCCAAAAGTATAACTCAAAG
Source organism: Triturus cristatus (assembly GCF_964204655.1). Lineage (NCBI taxonomy): Eukaryota > Metazoa > Chordata > Amphibia > Caudata > Salamandridae > Triturus > Triturus cristatus. The sequence continues at coordinate 631,325,507 of NC_140587.1, forward strand.
TAGCTCTAAAGATAGCATACCCTACAACTACAAACCCAAGAGAAAGGGAAACAAACAAGTATATGGATCGTCACCCATAACAACTCACGTGAAGGGATGTACATCAGTACTGCGCGCAACTATAACCCAACCCTGTGTGAGAGTTAACCATGAAACAATGTACATTAGTAATGCGCGCAACTATCTATGGACTAAGCCATAACTCTACCCTGTGTGAGGGTTAACCTAGGTACTCCAAACCCCTTATAGAGGTTACATACCCCCATGTAGGAGTAACCAAACAATAATACGAAAAGAGCTCTTGACCCCCTTGTGGGGGTTACGTACCCCATATGGGAGTAACAAACACAACTAATCACAGGGCTGTTACCCACAACCTTCCCTCGTGTATGGGAACCATGTGATGACCACCCACAGGACCTTAGACGCCCCATCCAAAATAAAACGAAAATCTGTGGCATCACGACAAAAGATGTGCTAATCTCACTATCTTAACCTCTGATAAATGAGAACAATGTGGCTTAATAAACTACACACTATACATATGCCTCTACAGAAAGTATTATGCCCACGTAAAACATGCTGGTGAGCGCCCACACACCCAAGTTGTGCATGGACAACACTTCTCCTCCGTAAGAGAACAAATACATAACCTGTGAGAGTCACAGGACACCTTTGTACCTGAAGCATAGTCAGCAAAAACAAACTGTGTGCAGAAAACTGGTTCTTCACCATTCCTCACGGCGTAATCCTCAACTTATCGTGCCGAATTCCAAACAGGTTCTACACCATTTCTCACGGTGAATTCCAAGCAGTCAGACGACCCTTCAGCAAGTATACTCTTAACAAACATCGCGTTGACGCCGGCCGTCCAGTCGATCTTCAGATCAGAAGTAGAAGTCATGCAGACACCGCATTGTCCCTGACCCTCATGCCGACTTGCAGAAAACTTTATTCAAAAGAAACGCTAACACCATGGTTGGCAGGAAGAAACTTGAGCTCGGCAGCTCTCCACTAATCAGGAACCATCAAAAGGAAAAGCAACAGCGGCCATAAGATGGCGGAACGCTGTTGACGTCGCTGCAGAGTGGCTCACGGTGCGTCAGTGCACACAGAACGTCCAAAAGCAGCTAGGAAGCACAACAGAAGAATCCACAATCGTCATAGAAAGACATCAGCGAAGAAACAGCGCGAACCCCTAGATGAAGGTAAGTGTCCACGCGCTGATTGTAGCGCGCGCCTCAGCTTTTGAATTTCAAATGAGCAGCCAAACCAACTGTAAAGCGCTGCCAGTGACAGAAAACAAATGAAAGTCTCAACTCAAAAAAACGCCGAAAATTGTACCATTGTCATTTCCCACTGTATCTTGCCGCATATCAATAAAAGAACAGTACACCCACTCGGCACCGACGATGTCAAATGTAGCGAAGCATAGTATGTCACCACTGGGCAGTATGCACACTCCATATTCTCCCTCAACTGTGCGGCATCTTCAACATACTGGCATTACCGAACCAGCAAAGTCGTGCCCAAGACAGCGATCACGCACCTCGCCTCTAGTGGCAAAATCAGGGCAAGACCATTGTTTCTTCTTAGCAGAGAGTTGCATCGTAGCTCTTTGGTATAAAATACTTGTCGGGAATCAGACTTTGTCCATCTGTGGTACTGTTGCACAGAAATCGTTGTGATACACTGTGGTCATAAGAAATCTTGCAAGTGTCAATAAATCCTCCAAAGAAAATTCTCCATCTGTGCATCCACTGCACACTGTGCATTCTTACATCTTTATGATGAAAGATATTCTCCATGTGCGCAGCCATTTCACACTTTCCGTTTTGACAATTTTTAAATTGACTTTTTCTTCTTTCTGTGGCTGGAACACCATATGCGGTTGTAGTTGAACTACTCTTCCAACTCACAGTAATTCTTTAGATATGACGTGGCTGGAACACCAGATATGGCTGTAGTTTGACTACTCCTCCAACTCACTGTAATCTTTTATATGACAAACGTTGTGGCTGGAACACTAGATGCAGTTGTAGCTTAGCTACTCCTCCAACTCACTGTAGTCCTTTTGTGACTGTAGCATTCCCAGGCTGTAGTGTCCTTTGGTGATGACACTTCTCTGTGGGCTGTCCGTTGATGAGAACACTGGTGGGGCTGGCGCTGGCTTTCCTGGGAATTCTTTGTTTGTAGATTGAAGTTGCTTGTAAGATCTCTTAGTTTCTCCTTTTTTTTCTTTGTAGTTCCTTTGTTTCAGTGGTTCACCAAGAGTCTCTAGGGTTCAAGTCCGCTCGTCGCCAAAATAAATGTTGTGATCTCTGTAGAAAGACACCTGGAGCCAGGAGGTATTCTTAAGCCGTCTTTATTCAGTCTCCAGTTCAGGTTACATCTGTCTCTACTCCAGCCAGCCTAGTGTGGTACCAGCCCCACCAGGAGCAGCCTCCCTAGCTGCTCAGCCCATCTTCAACTGCCAACACTCATCCACTCAGACACCCAGGCATTCCATGCATCACAGGCACACCAACATTCAATGACCATCTCACGCTCTGGCTGAGCAGCTAGTGGCAGCAGTGCTGGACTACAATGTTATTCAATTAAGTAGGATATAACATCTTCTTATTCTTGACCGCTGCAATCTCACTTTGGTCATCAACATTCTGGGCCTGGTCCAGAGACTCTTGGACTGAGACTTCATTAACGTCATTTGAGGATGAACTTTTTTCTAGTTCCTTCATGCAGCCTTCAGATTCTGCTACTATTTTTGTCAATTCTATATCCCTTTGCAGATTGGGGTTCTTCGCTGCCCAAAGACGTTCCTGTATCTTTTTGTTGTTACACTGGACTATGTTCCGTCATGTTCCCAAATTTGCACTTAACGGACATTTCTCTCAGTCTTGCAACAAAATCTTCGATTGACCCACTTGTCTTTTGACTTTTAGTATAATATTTGTATCTATTCATGACTAGGTTCTCTTCTTTAGAGTATCTAACCTTGCCTGAAGAGCTTGAGGGAGAAGGCGAAAAACGCGTTGGCCTTCTTTGCCTAAAGAACCCAAAAGTAACGCTTTCTTCCTTTTAGCTGAATACTATTGAGCATCTAATGCATCGAGGTAATTGTCAAACATTGGGAACCAATCTTCCCAGGATATGCTTGGCTGGCCAGGATTTTTAGTAGAAAGATAAACAATTTGAATTACTTAACAAATCAACAAAGAATACTAATGAAATAATAAGTACAAATCCCTTGACATGCTATAGATGTGCGTATGACCGTCAAAAATTGTGAAAAAGGCTTTGTATGAAGAAAATATACTGTGGTCAACCGAAACTAAGGCACTATGGCGTGTGTATCGCCGAAACTGTCTACTGTGATGTGCGCGGTACACTACGGGCGTGTGTATCGCCGAGGAGGTCCAGAAAAAATGTGCTGGAGCAGTCCAAATCAGACACACTATGGCGTGTGTATCACCGAAGCCACTTACGTTAATGTGTGTGATACACTACGGGCGTGTGTATCGCCGAGGAAGTCCAGAAGAAATCAGCTGGAGAAGTCTCTTGAAGAGGAGCTTCCTGTAGTTACGCGGAGTTAGTGACTGTTGCCACAGTAACCGGCGAAAACAAAGGTGGCCGCCGGTGAGCGTAGGCAGCGTGACAACGTCAAATACGGAGAGTCGGAGGGACTTGCCTCGTTGAAGTTACACTCCACTTGAAGAAGAAGGATATCCGTGATGAGAAGGCAGTGCATCACGATGGCTGCTCCACTAACATCCTGTGAGGTTCTATGATGTCATCACAAGAGTGGTGGGAGCTGGATGGAGCGGATCTCGCTGGTAAGTAACGGTTTTGCCCATATGACCAGAGCGACTTCAAGAGAGGCACTTTGCAGGAAAGACACAAGAAAGGACACTCACAGGCCGAGACTCTCCGCGAGTAACGCCCAATACTATGATGTGAGCGGACTATGGTGAGTTGCTTGCACTTAGGACAGAAGTCGTGTTGACTACAGCGACTTTTACTTCTTGCAGAACAGACACTTCTCTGAAACGTACGTGTAGCATATAATGTTCGCAGCGCAGTTCAGGCTCACCTTTGCTCTGATTGTCGGTGTGCTGGAATTGAAGTCCGTCTTTAGTTGAAATCGGGTGAAGATAGACTCTTTTTCCGCTCTTGTCGTTGAGAGGTGGGAAGCTAGAAAGAAAGTGAGCGGCTGAACGCTGGGTTGCTAGAATCGTCGCCAAAGATTGTTGTAAATAGATGGTACTGCAATTAGGTTGAGTTTGTAGATCTTTATTGAAGATCGAGAGGGGAGACCAGAGCGGACTCTCCACCATGGAAGCAACTCGTAACTGCCGTGGAACAGAATCCCAGATTACAAGCAAACAAAGAATATAAAAGAATTCTATGAGTGGTAATACAATACTAGGAAGACTAGAACAGAGACTTATGTACTACAACCAGCAGCAGGATAAAAAGGAACTGCTGCTACTGTTGGGCATGCCTGACCGCTTCTTCTCATCCTGTCAACAGTCCACTGTTAACAAACATTGGCAAGGACTGGCTTAGAACTCAAAACGCATGTCCAACCTATTGGCTTTGCCAAAACCTGTTTCACTTGCAGTGCATTCATTTTTTAAGTAATACATAACCTGGAGGTTAATGCTAGCTGTCACTCCAGAGATGTGAGGCTCCTTAGTTTTACTAAACATCTAGATGGATGGGAATTGGGCAGGAGGTTCCATGAAGAACAGGAAAGGCAAGCAAGTTTAGCATTGTCTTAGCTTTGTGTGTTTGATATTCTGTGTAAGTCTTGAACAGACTGAATAATTTACCTTGGAGTAAAGATTGTTGTACTGTTACCTCAGATGTAAGTTCTTTCATTGCATGTATGCAACATTCACAGATATGTGGGGTGGTTATGGGGTCTTGTGTTGCACCGTCTTTCACTAATATTGTGATGGCCTTTTGCGAAAAGATGGTGCAGTCCAGTGAAAATTAGATATGGTAGTTATGTGGTTGAGGTATATCAATAACCTCCTTATTAGGGAAGGCGTTATCAGTGACCTCCATGATTTCATCATAGCACTGAAAGAGACTTATTAAAATATCAAGCGTACCTACTTGTATAGCTATGATTATGTTGAGCTCGCGCTCTGCATGTCTTGTGCATAATATTTCATGCCTATTGTCAGGTGTTCTAGAGTGGTGGGAACGGTTTGTTGGTGGAATGGGCAGTTGGTGACTGGCTGGTCTGGGAAAAGGTCCACTCCTACCTGTTTCCAGAATGAAACCTTCTAATTACATCCATCATGTCAGCGTCTTCCTTCACAATAATTTTAGCGACGATTGGAAGGCCGGCTGTGAAGGGCTCGTAGACGCCTTTCGGTTTGTGTGCTTTAATTAGTGGCACAGCGGCGATCGAAGATATAGAATGGAGGGGAGGACCCCGTGACGTTGTACTTTGAGTATTGGTGCATTTTGTTGGTGTGATCCTGAGATCGATATTGGCGTGAGAATGACCTAGTTGTTAAACATATTCAAGCCGGCAGTGACGTCATTGGCAGGAGTGGTGTTGGTGTCTGCTTATTGAATGATGCCATCCGAGCAGCGAGTGCACATTGAGCAACAAGGTACACTAGATGCGGTCTAGTTTTCTATTTGGAACGTGACACACAATGCACATCATGCGTAATCATTTTTATTGATTCTATTTATTTTTGGCTCATGTTAACTTGAGAATTTCCTTTTTAAAACAAGGGGGAAAGGTACTTCTTTCTTTCTTCTCATCTCTTCTCCATTTTTAAGTGGCATTATTCCAGTTATGGAAGCATCAGGAGATAGTCGCACTGAGGTTCTTGCAATACCTGCATATTCACATGTATCGGTATTCCCCCACTGTGCTTTTTAATGCAGTGTCACTCCACCCATGCCTTGGGATGACTGGATTCTAATGTTTGCTCATTATTTGGTGGCATTGGCTGGGGAGGAGTTTTAACCATCATGAAAGAGGGCATTACTGTTGAGCGCTCTTTTTAAAGAAGGTCCGAGAGTTTAGATACCTTCTCCCCAGCTGTTGAAGCTAATGGTCAACCAATCCAGCATGTGTTTAAGGAGGCTAGACGCAGGTTAGAGGTGCGTTATGCAAACAAAGAGATCTTCGATATGACTTAAGATGTTTTACACTCCACACCAAAGGAGAAGAAAGTATAGATTAATTTGTGGCTATGCTCCGTGAGTTGTCCACCCAGTGTTTTGGGGTGATGACTTATGAACTTATTAGGGACCAACTCATCGGTCAGTGTCATAATAAAACAAGCATTTACAATGCAATGGTCTCGGCAATATTATAGGTAGAGCTATTGGTATTGCTCATTATTTTTTTTATCATTTTTGTATAAATGGCATTGTCATTTCTATTGGCATTAGTTTTTTTTTGCATAGGTGATACCTATTGCATTAGCAGAGAGAGAGTGAGGTAGTGAGAGAGTGAGGTGAATAGAGAGTGAGGTAGTGAAAGAGTGAGTTAGTGAGTGAGGTATTTTCTGACGTAGTGGGATAGAAACAGTGAGTGATGTTGAGATAGCGAAAGATTGAGGTAGTGAAAGAGAGAGTGAGGTAGTGAGAGATGTTGTGAGGTATTAAGATAGAAACAGAGTGATGTAGTGAAGTAGTGAGAGAGTGATGTAGTGAAAGAGTGAGTGTAAGTGACTTAGTGTATTTGAGAGAGAGAGAGTGAGGTAGTGAGAGTGAATTAGTGAGTTAGAAAGAGAGAGTGAATTTGCGAGGTAGTGAGAGAGTGATGTAGTGAAGTTTTGAGAGAGTGTGTTGTGATATAGTGAGGTAGTGAGAGTGAGATAGAAATAGATAGTGATGTAGTGATAGAGTGAGGTAGTAAGATAGAGAGAGAGTGAAGTTTCTAAGTAGTGTGTTAGAGTGAGAGATAGTTACTGTGGTAGTGATATTGTGTTGCTGTGAGAAAGAGAGAGTTGAGTAGTGAGTTAGAGAGTGAGAGAGAGTGTGGTATAGTGCAAAAGTCGGTTTAGATGGAAAACTTTGAGCCAATGTACAAATCAGATAGTGACGCTATTACCATATGCATGTTCAAATGCAGACTAATGCGGGGATAAGTCTTGTTTTAGAAAATCCATGCGTGTTTTGTAACCAGGTTGCGGTGTGGCATTCTCGGAGAGGAGCAGCGGTGCTACCCACAAGACATGACCATGTTCAGTATAGGTCTGTTTCAAAGCCACATTTGGGGGCTGGTTGACTAATGCCATCCACTCCTACCTGTGTCGGAGACTCCTGGGGACTGATGGTGAGCGGCGAGACCCACAGATTTGAGCGGGTGCTCCGAAATTAGCATATTAAGGCGTGGTGTGCAGCGGGCCTTTCAACAAGATGGCGCCTTGCCCAGCTTGATCGACCCGCTTCCTGCTGACAGTGAGGCGCGAAGGCCTATAGCAGAGGCGCGGCGGCTACCAAAGGAGGTATAGGAGGTATAGGAGGTATAGGAGGTATAGGAGGTATAGGAGGTATAGGAGGTATAGGAGGTATAGGAGGTATAGGAGGTATAGGAGGTATAGGAGGTATAGGAGGTATAGGAGGTATAGGAGGTATAGGAGGTATAGGAGGTATAGGAGGTATAGGAGGAGGAGGAGGAGGAGGAGGAGGAGGAGGAGGAGGAGGAGGAGGAGGAGGAGGAGGAGGAGGAGGAGGAGGAGGAGGAGGAGGAGGAGGAGGAGGAGGAGGAGGAGGAGGAGGAGGAGGAGGAGGAGGAGGAGGAGGAGGAGGAGGAGGAGGAGGAGGAGGAGGAGGAGGAGGAGGAGGAGGAGGAGGAGGAGGAGGAGGAGGAGGAGGAGGAGGAGGAGGAGGAGGAGGAGGAGGAGGAGGAGGAGGAGGAGGAGGAGGAGGAGGAGGAGGAGGAGGAGGAGGAGGAGGAGGACAGACGAGGAGGAGGACGAGGAGGACGAGGAGGACGGAGGACGAGGAGGACGAGGAGGACGAGGAGGACGAGGAGGACGAGGAGGACGACGAGGAGGACGAGGAGGACGAGGAGGACGAGGAGGACGAGGAGGACGACGAGGACGACGAGGAGGACGAGGAGGACGAGGAGGACGAGGACGAGGAGGACGAGGAGGACGAGGAGGACGAGGAGGACGAGGAGGACGACGAGGAGGACGAGGAGGACGAGGAGGACGAGGAGGACGACGAGGACGAGGAGGACGAGGAGGACGAGGACGAGGACGACGAGGACGAGGAGGACGAGGAGGACGACGAGGACGAGGAGGACGAGGACGAGGACGACGAGGACGAGGAGGACGAGGAGGACGACGAGGACGAGGACGACGAGGACGAGGACGAGGAGGACGAGGACGAGGAGGACGAGGAGGACGAGGAGGACGAGGACGAGGACGAGGAGGACGAGGACGAGGAGGACGAGGACGAGGACGAGGACGAGGACGAGGACGAGGACGAGGACGAGGACGAGGACGAGGACGAGGACGAGGACGACGAGGACGAGGACGAGGACGAGGACGAGGACGAGGACGACGAGGACGAGGACGAGGACGAGGACGACGACTTCTTCAACCTCCTCGCCCTGGGGCTCCTTCCGCGGGAGACAACCGAGGTAGCTGCGGATTTAGAGCGACCCAGGGGACACGAGAATGCCATCTCCGCTGCCCAAACGCCGATAGTAACAGAGCTGCGAGGCGCCTTCCAGAGAAACCTGCCTCCGGTGAGTGCCTCGATGATGGGGAGGTGTGCCCCTCTCGCTCGCGGAGTGCCGCGTGATCCGTTCCTGGCGTTCTGGCCCGCTGGGTGATCTGGCGCTACGAGGAGCAGGTGCGGACGGGTGGTGGAGGTCCCCCCTGATCTCCTATCTGCTTTTGCATCCCTCCGGGCTGAGACCTTTCTGCCCCCTGGATTTTGACATCTAGAGGGTCTGTAGCACGTCAAAGGGTGAGAGTGGGAGCCGATCCGGCCTGGCCTCATTGTCGCGCTCCCTGATGATGACGCGGCGCGTAGAAGGAGGGGACTCTGGTGGTGGCTGCAGCGACTGCCGGGGCGCAACTCTGTAGGCCTCCCTGCTACCCTGCGGGGTCTGAAGGAAGATGGCACTTGGGACTGTTTTCGCTCTCCGGGAGACGCGCTCTGAAGCCCTCTGGCGCCCCCGAGATGATCTATACATGCTGGGAACGCTGGACACGTTGGGACCACAGGAACAAGGCAGAGCAAAAGGCAAGCACACCACTGCCTTTCTCCGAGGCAAAGCAGAAATGCCTTGGAGAAACGCAGCGGCGGTTTCAGATTCGGGGGCGTGTTTCTTTTTCTCTCCTCTTGCCATTGGCAGGAGGAGAGAAAAACACGCCTAAAAAAGGGCGTTGCTAAAAAGTGGAAAGAACAGCAAGAAACACGCCCCCGAATCTGAAAAAGACGGAGCCTATTTAGAGGGACGGCTCTCTCCTCCAATGGCTGGCCTCCGTTTAGGAAGCCAGCCAATGGAGGAGAGGCAAAAAGAGAGGCGGGCTAAGGAGCCACTCTCAGAAACATTAAATCTCCGACTTCCGGTTCTGCCTTCGGCAGACCGGTAGTCCTCGACCTAAAAATTCAAGAGCAATTGTGGGCAGTGAAAAACCCAACTTTGACTAATGCCATAGGGATTGCTAAAGTTTTGGTGTGGCAAAGTGAGCTAAATAATGATGATAGATTTAGCTCAGATCTAATAGTGACTGGGGGTGAGTGTCTGAAAAGTTTCAGCGCTCCTTCCATCATTTTATTGTGTTTGCATTGTTCGCCCAAAGTTGGCAGGGTATGCCTAGACGTGGGTCCCTTGCTCACTTTGCAGCTGAATTCAAGCTAGCTGACTGATATGGGGTGTTACCCTGAAACGTTCCCAGGATGCTTGTTTCTGGTCCAGGGAAGACCTCGCTTGGCAGTTCAGCTGTACTGTCCCCATAAGGAACAGGGTCAAGACTGATTTGCATATGGCTGGGTCTGAACTGGGGTGGCGAAGTGAGCTAAATAACAATGATGGATTTAACCCAGATCTAATAGTGACTGAGGGCGTGTATCTGAAAACTTTCAGCGCTCCGTCCATCACCTTATTGTGTTTACAAAGTTTTGGAACAATCAGATTTGTGTATGAAAGAGCTAGAGATGAAGGATCAGAAAGTGGAAGTTTCCGAAGTTGGAGCTGTAAGTAAGTCGGCTCATGATACTTTTCGTCCTGTGAAACCTCTGACTTTTAAAGGGAGAGCGTATGCTTCATCCACACAACCAAAGTGTTGCTATCGATGTGGCAGTGTGGGTTATGCTTTGGATTCTGAAGTCGGTTTTGCCAATAACAAAGAGTGCAGAGGATGTGATTGCTTGGTTCATTTTGCGAAGGAATGCAGGATGACACGTCAAGGAAAGGTAGATTTTGTTACTGAAAGAGCCATCTGGGTCTGTTGAGACTTGACAGAATTTTAAGCATAGACAATGGCGATGACATGCAATGTTTAAGGTCGATGGATTTGCAGTACAACTTATGGTTGACACAGGATCAAAGTACACTATTGTGCCCAAACCTTATTTACACAATTGTTGGGTGGTATGTTGTTGAAACCAAGGCGCGTTACTCCTACTGGGTACCAAGTAGATACAATTGATATTGTGGGGTTCATGGAATCTTAAAATAGAATTTAGGGGTAGGACGATTGTAGGAAAGGTCTGTGTCTGAAGAAGGCCCTACAATTGTAGGATGGGTACATCAATATGACCTACACATAATTGTCAACCCCAGGGCACCCATGCAAGTAATACTTTGGAGTATGAGTCCATCTCTGATATTTTGAGTTCTATGAAACAAGTATTTGATGGAAAATTGGGCATGTTGAAAGGCTATGTTCACAAAGTAATAGTCAACAAGCATTGGCATAGCCAATAGGTCTCGCCTTTGGGACCTTATAAGTGTTTAGCCATGCAACAGTTGCATAACTAAATACTTATAAGGTCCCAAAAGCGAGACCTATTGGCTATGCCAAGAGGCCGTGCGGCCGCGAAAGTGATCGCGATCAAACATCAAAGCGGCCGTGAAAGTAATCGCGGTAAACCGCGGCGTGCGCGCCCGCGCACATGCACTGTAGCTCTAGGCTGGCCTGGTAGCACTTTTTGGAGCCCTCTCAATAAGTCTCGCCAGACCAGCGCATGCGCTGGGTCAGGCGAGACCTAAAAAGGGAGTGGTCCGTGTGCAAAATAAGCTGAGAAGAGTCCATATTAATGTCAGGGAAGGTGTGAAAGACTTATTAAATGAAATGTTGCATGAAGGGATAACAGAGCCTGTGGAAGCCTCCAATTGGGATTCACCAGTGGTCATCACACATAAATCTGATGGTCGTTTAAGGTTCTGGGTGGACTTGAGGTCATTGAACCAGAACATTGTGGCAGATTCTTATCCCCTACCGAATATCAGTGAGTTGGTACTGGCGTTTATTACAATGGAGGGAACATTTCAGTTCACACCCATGCCGGTCAGTCTTTCTTCGGTGGCAAGTTTATTTCAACGTATGATGTCAGAAGTGTTCAAAGGAATAGACCGTTCAAGAAAAACAAGGGTCATCCTAATTGGCAGCATTCTTTACTTCCAAGATGACGTATTGATTTTTGGAAAAACGGTGCAAGAACACTACTTAGTTTTACAGGAGGCCTTGCAGAGAATTGCAGACATTGGAATTACATTGCGAAAAGAAAAAAAATCCTTTCTAACAGAAAGAGTGGAATATTTAGGTTATACTTTGTCAGCTGATGTTTCAAGCCTAAAGAAAACTTGCTGAAAGCTATTGAATTTGCTCCGAGACCTACAGACAAGGATCAATTGAGATCCTTCATGGGTCTCATAGAATATTCTTCTAAATTCGTGCAGAGGTTTGCAGAGAAGACAGAGTGGCTCAGGGCATTGTTATGGAAGGGTCAGAACTTTGGGAGCCAGAACAGGAGGAATGTTTTAATGCCATTAGGAATTAAATGTGTCGTGCAGGTATCTTAGTTCCTTTTGATATTGGGCTCAAGTCTGTCAAAACAGTGGATGCGAGTGCTACTTGGATTGGGGCCGTTCTTGCTGAGAAACATGCAGGTGATGAGAAAACAGTTGCTTTCGCATCTACGGGATTTGATGAGTGCTGAGCGGAACTACTCAGTCATTGAGAAAGAGGCCTTAGCGCTGCTTGGGAAGTAGAATATTACCAAACGTATGTGTGGCGTAGTGAGTTTTGAGAACTGACCACAAACTCCTTGTTAAAAATATTTTATCTGGTGGAGCTGGCAAGGGGTCTGCAAGATTTGGCCAGATTGGTGGTCAGACTTCAGGAGTAACGGTACATTCTAGAGTACATTCCAGGTTGGTGTAGTTTTCAGGCAGATTGCTTGTTCCGGTCATCTGTTGATTGTAGTAGATCGTTCTGGTGAGTGGGATGAACATGATGAACCGGTTTCCTCGGTACAGGATGTTGTGAGGGATGGAGCCAGTGCTTTTTCCATGTAAGACTGTTGTGAGGAAATGGAGAAGGACAGCTCTCTCATAGAGGTGATGCCTATGGTAGCTTCTGGAAGCAGGAGGGAAAGTTGTGTTGCCTTGTCTGTGCCACCTTTTGTCAAGATCATATATGAGCTAATCACATGTGGTGTGAAAGTTTTGATGAGAGGGGATAGGTTTGTGCCTCCTTTGGGTTTAAAAGTGAAGATTATTACGATGGCACATAAGGGACACCTAGGACAAGGTTTGACACAACGCCATCTCGAAGCTCAATTCTGGTGGCCAGGTATGGACGATCAGGTTACTGTGTGGGTGGTTGAATTTAATGTTTGCAAAGAGGGAGAGAAAAGGCTTGAGGTCAGGAAGCAGTCCGTTATGGGACATATCACCAATCTAGGCAAACCAAGGCGGGTAACGAGAAGGGCTTAGAGTTGTCGAGGGCTTGGGAGATGATGGTACAGGCTCTGCAAGACTACCTGCTGGAGTGCGAAGAACACGAACATTCGGAGGGCGGGGTTCCCTGAGGCTTGGGAGACCAAATGCAAAACCCGATTAATGGCAAACTTTAGTGTCAGAACCCACAATTGTAACCCACATCAGCAGCAGTTGGGGGGTGGGAAGGGTGGAGGGGAGTTAATGGGGTATTGCGGTAGTGATCAGAAGAGCGCCTGCAGAAAGGATCTATGACTGATGACTGCAGGGGAACGGGGTTCCAGAGTAGCGCTCCTTAGGTACATATAATGTGATTACCGATGGGCCTTAGGAACTGCTAAATCAATTAGGACATTGTTCCCTGTTGGCGGTGAAACAAAAATAACGATCACCTGCTCAACATAGGTAGAGATAGAAGAAAGAGTTAAGATGGGGGGAGGAGAGGGGGGTAGGGGGGAGATGAAAAGAGGCAAAGAGAAATTCCCCCAGTCTCTAGGATCCAATCCCGAAGGGGAGGACTCTATGTAGCCTCTAGTTAGCCCTCACACACCACGATCACCTGCTCAACATAGGTAGAGATAGAAGAAAGAGTTAAGATGGGGGGAGGAGAGGGGGGTAGGGGGGAGATGAAAAGAGGCAAAGAGAAATTCCCCCAGTCTCTAGGATCCAATCCCGAAGGGGAGGACTCTATGTAGCCTCTAGTTAGCCCTCACACACCCCGAGGGATGTCTTGCTTCATCATTGGGCTTGTTGTTGCTCCTCGTCGGGCCGGCGCTGCAATGCCCGACGGTCCCCCGAAGGGTCTCTTTATCGGAGGTCTTTAAAAGAGAAAAGCCGTAAGGTGAATGCGGGTATGTGGGCCAAAAAACAGTAGGGAGGATCCGAGATGTAAGTGATAACGTGCGTGTGAGGTGTGTGAAATAAAAATGCCTAGGGGTGTCCAAAAAGTGAATTTTAATATAATGGAGCCCCTGGCAAGGTAAAAAGACCAACAGGTCGCAGGGTCACTAATTAGCGCAAGGTGCTAATGTGACTTTAGTAAAAGGTCGACATGTTTCACGCCTAAAATGCCCAAACGGGTCAGCGGCGTTTCATCAGGACCAAGGAAGGGTGAAAGGTTGTGCACGGTGAAGACTGGGGTGCCAGAGATTGGAGGGGTAACCCACGTCTTATAGGAGGTTAGAAAATGGTACGGGGCTGCGGGGTACAGTGACCTAGTCAGCAGGGGAAAAGAACGTACCAAGCTAGTGTAACCTGTAGGGGAAATAAACGGGAGGGGAAGAAAAAAGGGGGGGGGTGGGTTAAAGGAGAAGGGGGAGGAAGGGATTGGGAAAGGAAGGGAGAGGAGGAAGGAGGGAAGGGTGACAAACACACATGAATGGTTTAGACAGGACTGGTACATATAAACAGTCACAGATTCACGAGAGAACACAGCGAGGGACTGTCTGTGACCCCGAATACCATTCGCATAGTGTTAGTGAAGTCACCCCAGTGACCATGTCAACAGGGATATACACAGGTGACGTGTCATACGTCCAACACCGGTGTCAGACGCACTTAACTAATTCAATGGTGGAGTGTTGCCCATGGGTTGGAGGTGCAGGGCGGATACCAAACATTGTAAAATAAATATGTATCTTATAACATACATGCTGAAAACAAGGAGAACAATAGAGAAATGGCAGTTGTAACGTCGGAATGGGTGGCACGTAGTGCGTGAGCAAAAAACGGGACATTGGTAATCTATACAAATGATCTCCGTACAATGGTCAAACAGTGCAGACATGCCGCAGAGCAAGATAACGGACCCGCTAAACTCAAGGGGAATGGGTCAGGGGAGATCTTCACGCTTGAGGTTACAAACGAACACTCTGTTAAAGTATCAAACGAGAAACCATGCAAGCACATTCAATCGGTATTTCGAAGAGCAAGGTGCCCCCATCCTTACCCTCGTGTATCTGAACGGGGCTTCCTAGGTTATGCCGAGGCTGCCAGCGCCCTATTTGCTAGAGGAACCAAACAAACAAAGCATAAAAAGATTACGAGAGAGGATCCTACTCAGGGTGGGTTGCGCACACAGGATTATCAAGTATCTCCCTAGTGGATCCTGTCTGAGGTTACTTACGTTTGCGTCGGGGGCCGGCTCTGTCAGCACCTACCCTCTGCCAGCGGCTGCCTGGAGATAGTGCCAGTAGCAAGCAGGTATCCATTTAAGGCGTAGAAAAAGAGGAGTGAACCACTTCCTACTCGAGGGCCGGGGGGGGGGTTGTGTGCGCGTGTAGTTTCCGGCGCATGCGTGGGCGAATGTGTCCTGGGGTGTGCGCATGCGCAAAGTGAAAACCAGGAACTAACGGAGTGCGCATGCGATATTGATTCCACATGGTGTCCTGCTCATAGCCCTGCGCAAGTGTGATTTTAAAGGGCTCGTAAGGTCTAGTGGTGCCCCAAGTATAGCCACAGATTAGTGGGCTAGCGTGTTCGGATAAACTGGACAGGACGTGTCCTGGGGTGAAGTGCACCATACACACTTGATACCCACATTAAAACCGGTATATGTCGCGGAAAACAGAGGGGGGTGATGGGCGGGGGAAAAAATATATATAAACAATGAAATATGAACAAGCAGCAAGGGGAGGACTCGGGCTCCTCCTCCTGGAACGATCCTTAATACAGAGCCAGAGAGATCATAAACACAAAAGTTGGGAAATGCGCTGACCGGGGCAGAAGTGTGTGTAAGTTGTTGGTTACAGTACCAGAGAGATCATATACACAACAGTTGGGAATGCGCTCACCGGGGCAAAAGTGTGTGTAGGTTGTTGGTTACAGTACCACCCAGGGTATCTCATCACTTACTCGAGTGTTAAAAAATGTGCCCACCGGAGCGGCGATGTGTGTAAATTGTTAGTTACAGTTCCACCCAGGGTATCTCGTCATTGAGTCCTTGCGTGTTAGTACGGAGACGGAACACCCACCGTTGTTCCTGGCGCAATAGGGCTTGGGCATTCCAGAAGGGTCTGGACTCTAATATGGTCCATGTGAGTTGTTCGCTGCTATGCCCATGGTCAAGAAAGTGGTTGGTGAGCTTCGTGGCTGTCCGTCCCCGACGGATGGTACTTTTGTGTTCGCTAATGCGTACTTTAATGGGACGTGTGGTCATGCCGACATACCTTAAACCACAAGGGCATGTGATAAGGTAGACGCAGTTCTTGGTGTTGCAATTCGAGTGTCCTCGTTGTTCCCATATAAAGTTCTCCAAAGTGAGTTGCTTACTGTGCGTAGTCGTAGAGCAAGCGTGGCAGTTACCACATGGATAGTGGCCTGACACAGGGGCCAGGTTCCACAATGTGGTGTTGGGTGGATCCTGTCTACGTTGTAATGGTCGTGTGTTGACCAGACTGTCACGTAGGTTAGCTGTTCTTTTAAATGCGAAACGTGGTAGTTCTAGATCCAGTGTGTCGGTGTTCAAAATCTTCCAATTCCGTTTTATGATTTGTTTGATTTTGTTGGACTGGGGTGTAAAAGTGGTCACGCATGTGATGGATTCACTGGGTGTCTTAGTTCTGGTTTCCAAAAGTGTGTCCCTATGGTTATTGCGGGCTCTTTTTCTTGCGTGTCTGACTACCCTCTTGGGGTAATGTCTGTCCAGGAGGTTTTTCTCAAGGTGATTTGCTTCGTGCTCATAATCCTGACTGCTTGAGCAATTCCGTCGTATGCGCAGGAATTGTCCGTACGGGAGATTCTCCCGGAGGGCCTTGGGGTGGTGACTGTTAAAGTCTAGGAGACTGTTACAGTCCGTCGGTTTTTTGTGTAATGTGGTCCTCAGGGTGCCGTCCTCTAGGATGATCAAGAGATCCAGAAAGGGGATAGAGGTGTCACTCATAGTCCCCGTGAATCTAAGGTGTGCTTAGGAACTGCTACCACGGGAGGGCACTAGTGTGGACCTGATGTTGTGGACACGAACAATTCTGGTGCCAACCACTCTGAGTGGCTGACTATACTTGGCGACGTTTTTGGGGAGGGAGTTTGATGGGTATAAAAGAAGATACTATAATATGCTGTTGACCTGACATCTCTATGAGATGTTCGCCATGATACTCTGAGTCACTGTACTGGTACGCCGCCCGGCCCCCGGCATGTGGGCTGAATGGCTGTGTGCATTTTTATAACGACGGATGTGCTTTGAGATGACATGCGTGTACAGGTTGACTTACTGGATGCCTTGTTTATAACTCTGCAATAAAAACATGTTTCAAAAAAAAAAATCAATCTAGGCAAGCCTTGATGTGTATTCCATGTAGTGGTCTGTAGTATTCATGAAAGAAATCGCTACCAAAGCCACTATTGTGGCTCTATGGAAAACTTTCTTGGAGGAAGTGACTCCATCCATACTTATCACAGACCACATTACACAGTTAGTTTCTCAGGACATGGAATGTTTTCTCAAATTGAATGGCATTACCCATCATTGCACTGCATTTTACATCCCACAAGGAAATTGCATTGTTGAAAGGACAAACAGAATGGTGAAGGGAGTGAATCAAATTGCACTTGTTGTGGGTCAAGATACTAAAGGGGAAGTGCAAGATTTAGTCTGTGCTTATCACACCATGGAACAGAAAGCAACGTCCAAATCTCATTTTGAACAACTGGTGAGGAGTAGACTTCTAGGAACCAACATGGTACCCTCTTGGATGAGCGAGTGGGTGGCTAGAGGAGGGGCACAGGTAACTGAGTTGACTATAGATTTGGATTCCAGAAGTGCAGTCATTAAAGGCGAGTAGGTAAAAATTCGGATTGGACGTGTTGTGAAATGTTGATCCAAATTTGAGGGTCCACATAGAGTGATGCGGGCGTATACGTTTTATGTGGTCTTCGAGAATGGCGAATGTTGGAATTGAGGTAGGGTGACTTTGTATCAAAGAGGAGGAGTTTGTGTTGTGAAGAGAGAGAAGTGCAATGGTTATATGTTAATGAAAGATGAGGAGTTTGGTTTGTGTAGGAGTGGAGGAGGTGAAACATCTTTGGTGCCCATGGAGAGCGCCATTGTAAGAGAACAGGATTGATATGGAAGTGTAAGGGGTGTAAGAGATTGCAAACCGCCTGTGTATTTAAAAGACTTTGATTGTTAGTTTGTTCATCATGAGGGAATGAAGAGTATTTACATTCCGCTGTTGTTTAATTGGTCTGGCATTGTATTTTGCTAAGCTTTATCCAGCATTTTTTTTCTCTTAATGGTTTTCTCTCGTCATCTTTTCTTTTTCTTTCCTTCCTTTTTGTTTTCTTCCATGTTTCCATGTTTTTCTTCAATTTGGAATTATAAAGCACGTTTTTGTTCTTGCACTTTTATGGAACAGAAGGAGATGTGTTATGTTGAGCTCGCCCTCTGCTTGTCTTGTGCGTAATATGTCATGCCTATTGTTATGTGTTCTAGAGTGGTGGGAACGGTTGGTTTGTTGGTTGGTGAGACAGGCAGTTGGTGACTGGCCTGCCTGGGATAAGGTCCGCTCCTACCTGTGTCCAGAATTAAACCTTCCTTCGCAACAGAGCTGCTGCTACTCGTCAGCATGCCTGACAGCTCTTTCTCATCCTGTTAACAGTCCACTGTTAACAAACATTGGCAAAGACACTTGGTATGGCTTAGAACTCAAAACACACGCCTGACCTATTGGCTTTTCCAAAACTTGTTTCACTTGCAGTGCGTTAATTCTTTTAATACTCCATAACCTGGAGGTTGTGGCTAGCTGTCACTCCGGAGGTTGTGAGGCTCCTTAGTTTTATTAAACGTCTAGATGGATGGGAATTGGGCAGGAGGTTCCATGAAGAACAGGACAGGCAAGCAAGTTTAGCATTTTCAGGCAGGTGTCTTATCTTTCCCTGAGGGGTTTGAGTTCGCGGCATTGCGGCGAATACTGTTCTAGAAACAGTAAAGATGACCCGAAACCTGGAACACCAATCCTCTGGTGCCCAGCCCTTAACTTCTCTGAATTCATTCATTTTTGTACTTCATGTTTTCAACCTTTTTTTTTTCTCTTTTTCAAATTTTTATCCATATTGCACTCCAAGTTTGAACAAGTTAAAAAAGATGCAACAAGATATGCCGGCCTTCCGTGTTTTATTCGCCATACAATGATTCCAACAAATGACAGTCCACCGTGTCTTTTGGTTCACAATTAGAATCCACAGTTTCATCCATGATGTAACACACCCAATGCATTTCGAGAATAATATCTCTTCAGGGGTTAACTGAAACCGGAAAATTAAAACATGCAGTCAGAGTGAAAGTAAGATATCATATTTCACCCAACAACGCACCCACAGTGATTCCCGTAATACCTAATGCTTTCTATTCTCTATCAGATAATACTCATACAAACGCATATTTTATCATCACTGCCTTAAATAATCACCAAGAAACATTACCAATTTGAAAATAAATACTAAAAACCTCCTATTGCCTCGTGTTAAAGTCATCCCCCGTGTGCTACATTCCTGTTGCTCAAACGCACAAAAACAACCACAGTGTATTAATAAACAAACTTACGTGTTTAAATCATGCAAAGACTTCTTATTTAAATAAATGTCAATGTATATGTTACATAGTAGCCCAATATAGTGAAAAACGCTGCTACTGAGAAAGTGAGAATGCGCCTGATGTCTGCTGAAATCTCTATTAGGCGCGATATAACTTAAATAACTGAACGTTAGCTGATGTCTCGTGACCTACCAATTTAAATGCACAAAATACTCTTATCCAAATCCCAAATAAAATTAACTAACCTACTGTGTGGCCGTAAAGTAAGCAAAAATATAAAATAGACCAATTATATTCTTGACTAATATACAAGATAACATGTTTTGCTGTTTTGGAAATATAAAAAAAAAACGAATTATTCACTAAATATACTCCCTTTATAGAAAACACTGATGCACTAAACGGGTCAACAGTGAAACATGAAGTTGATATACAATACAACATTGGCAAGAATATCCACGTTTCAAATTCATTCTACGTGGTCTTTACAGCTATTTTTACATGATTTTATAGCAATACTATGAGGTGCAAACTTAATCGGGCAGACGATTCGAGACAAATACGTAAAAGAATGCACACCCTTCTTAACTCCATTTTTAACCCTTTTTTAAAATGATGCTCTGTGGCAAATAATATCTGGCGTGCAACCCAAGGTATGTGCTTCTGCCGGAAGCACATGTACACTTGAAACAGAATACATGACCCAAAACCTGGAACACCAATCCTCCGGTGCCCTGGAGGATTGGTGTTCCAGCTGCAAGGAAGGCAAGTGAAGTGATGTTTAAGGGTACTTAAGTATAATATTTCACAAATGTCCTGAGAGAAACTGAAAGGATCCATAAAAGATATACATATGATGATAGAAGGATGCAGTTGAGGTTTATGGTCTTCATGGGTTCCAGCAGGGTATCAGAGTTGTTCGGCCATTGTGAGGATGGGGGAGTGAGTCAGGATATGTAAACGGCTACTGGTTTCTGTGACATTGATCTATTGGTATCCTGCAAAAAGTAATATTACTTAAGAATTGGGAGAGGCATTGGAGGGCCCGGACTGTGGGTTCCAGGAAAATAGCCAGTTGCTTCAGCTGTATTTTTACTGACCTGTACTGGGGTGTGAACGCATGCGTGTTTTTTTGCAATGCTGATCATATCCCCAGAGTTAGCCGTGTTGGTTGCACTCCTCACTTAACCAACTCATATTGAAAGTATTCAGGAGTGACACCCTGCAAGGTTATTTTTTATTGCTTATTATGATAAATCCCAAACTGTTATTTTGAGTACCAGCAAACATGAGGTTGAGAGACCAGACCGGTTGAGAATTGTGGTCTATAGTGAGTGGAGCTAGATAGAGTATTTTGGGATGGGAAATTGTAGGAATCTTAAAAATGGTGTTTCAGTTAGTTAGATGTATGTTCCTAAGCGTGACCAGTGTTGATCTGGTGTGGTGAATTCAACTGTGTTGCTTACGCAGAACTGAATACATCTACTTGGGCTAGCAGATGAGATTTCGAGAGCACTGAGGTGATTAACAGTGTATGTCAAGAACAAGTGTATTTCTGGAATAGAACTTGGTCTATGCCAGGAAATTGTAGTGAATAATGATTTGTTTCGAGATGCTCAACATTTATACAAGAAAAGATTACCTGGATGGTAGCAAGATGGTTTTAGAAAGGATTTACAAAGGTGAATTTGTCCTAGGATATTTATTGTCTGTTTATTTGACAACGCTATACTAGGGGTGGGGGGAGTAGTGATGTGCTGCCCATAGTTTTCTTGTAATGATTTTCAAATGCTTATACACCTAACAACATGGGAACACATTTGACATTTATTTTAAGGAAATTTTAAACCTCACCTAGCATTTGTATTTGTTAAGCTCATGTTCTTCCTGAAAGTTAACTTGGTAGTAAAATACCAGATATGTATTGTTGCCCAACTTAATGGGACTTTTATCGCTTTTGGAAGGATGAGGCGGAGTTGACTAGCAGCATACTGCTGGTTAATAGTCAAATTCACCAGAGATATTTTAAAGCAACTATATATAGAAAAATATCCCTGACATAACTACAGTTGCCTGCTACATTGTTTATGCTTTGCCACTCGGATTCCTAAGCAAGAATTTGTTTTCTTTCTCTCAAATCGATACCAACAAGTCTTGGGCGAGTTTATTTCTAAACACATGCCTTGTCCCCTTCAGAAAACTACTGACCCCTAACCCCTCCAACCGCTTTAGTGCAGTGTATGACACTTTGGTGTTCACTGAACTATCTTCACAGTATGCTGGATGTCACCAGATCGCTTACCATACTGAAAAATAAAATGTTTCTGGTGAACACATCACAAGCATTTTTTCCCCAAAATGAAAGTTGGGCTGGGACATGAGGTAAATGCTTCTGTTCAGTCCTGAGTTTGATTATTTTTGTCTTACTGTGACGAGCAGTGCGCTGTGTGTGTTGACATCACAGCAAAACAAGTGTGAATGCAGACTGTGCTTATGGTGTGGTCTGCTTTCACTTTTGATCGATACTGGTTGGACATAGCTCTGCCCCCGAGCACTGGTCAACACTGGAGAGGAATTACTGGAAAGGGGACCGCATCCCCTTTCCCATGCGATCTCCTCCTATTGGATCCCTTGTTGGGAATCGCACCAGAGAAGTGATTTCCCAAGCAGAGAACCACTCCGCTAGATGCCACGGAAATACTCTTTCAGGAAAAACAAGGGCACAAATTTGTTCTGGATCCCTTCTGTGGAAAAAAGTTATGAACAAATGACCACAAAATTCCGAAACATCAAAAAGGGGACTCCGCACAGGGGGATGGAAAAGCCTCACAGCTAAAGAGTATATGTTCCAAGAAATGCACCTGAACACACCTATGCAATGTTACTTATATCCTCGTACAAGTGGTAATGCATCAAAGAAGAACGGCTCCAATCAATAAAGTTCCAATTTACAGTCTTACAATGAGTAATCCTCTTGCTGCCTGGACCTTCTGCTACACGGACCTTTGCCTTTTGGAATCCTGTACTGAGCTGTTGTTTAGTTAGCTGCCCCACTGCTCGCCGGACCCGCTTCGCAGGTCCCGCATCGCAGAGTAAGTCGGCGGGGGACTTGTGCTTGTGCAGTGGCTGTGACGACTGGGGAGTCTTGGGGCATCGCTGCAGGGCTGCGAGCGTCTCTGCAGGGACTCCATCTCCCAGGAGTCCCTGCCTGGCCAATCTGCATCACCTGGCCCGCTCTCCCGGCTAGCCCCGCCCCCTGCATACAGGTCGTTGTTAAAGAGCTTTCCTACCCCTACATCTGCGGGACCTCTTGCTGCCTGGACCTTCTGCTACACGGACCTTTGCCTTTTGGAATCCTGTACTGGGCTGTTGTTTAGTTAGCTTCCCCACTGCTCGCCGGACCCGCTTCGCGGGTCCCGCATCGCAGAGGAAGTCGGCGGGGAACTTGTGCTTGTGCAGTTGCTGTGACGACTGGGGAGTCTTGGGGCATCGCTGCAGGGCTGCGAGCGTCTCTGCAGGGACTCCATCTCCCAGGAGTCCCTGCCTGGCCAATCTGCATCACCTGGCCCGCTCTCCCGGCTAGCCCCGCCCCCTGCATACAGGTCGTTGTTAAAGAGCTTTCCTACCCCTACATCTGCGGGACCTCTTGCTGCCTGGACCTTCTGCTACACGGACCTTTGCCTTTTGGAATCCTGTACTGGGCTGTTGTTTAGTTAGCTGCCCCACTGCTCGCCGGACCCGCTTCGCGGTTCCCGCATCGCAGAGGAAGTCGGCGGGGAACTTGTGCTTGTGCAGTTGCTGTGACGACTGGGGAGTCTTGGGGCATCGCTGCAGGGCTGCGAGCGTCTCTGCAGGGACTCCATCTCCCAGGAGTCCCTGCCTGGCCAATCTGCATCACCTGGCCCGCTCTCCCGGCTAGCTCCGCCCCCTGCTCGTCACATACTTTCTATATTTGTGGCGTCTGCTTCAGCTGCACGGTAGCGCGCGGGAGCTTCACTGGAGAAACCCGGGACAAGGGCGGGACCGACTGTGGCCGTCCGTGGTCGGTTGTGGTTGGGTTTGCCCACCCCCCCTCGATCTGTTTTGTTGTGTTTGTACCATAGCCTCATTATGTCTATAGGGTGGTATTGTGGATTTTTGCTGGTTTTGTTTGTATTTTACCATCCTTGGGTGTTTTAGCCCCCCTATAAAACATGCTCTTACGTTCAGGGAAAGAACGTTCTGTGAATTTGCAGACATCTAGCGGGGTGGTATCTGGCCCTCTAGATGCCTTTCTAATTAGAGCAACGGGCATTTTGGAAAAGGAGATAGCCTTTGCGGAGAAACGGCTTTCTCTAGATCTTATTACTGGGAAACGCTAATCTCTGCGTCGCATTGCCTCAGTGCCAAGCCCCCAAGCACCCGTTATGAGCGCCACCCAGTTATCGGTTCCCGTTCTGGTGGATGTTCATCCCGTGGTGGAGGGGGAGTTTTTGAATTCATCAGTTAGCAACTCCCACACCAGCGTTTCGCCTGGCAGTGGGGGAGGGGATAGAGTGCTATCAGCAAGCCCAGCCTTACTGGACTCTACTAACGGGGACTCACAGATGAACATACCTGGAATGAGAAAGAGAAGGAAGGGCCGTCAGAAGGGGGGGTGCAACTAAAAAAATCCCGAAAGTAAATAGTACGCTCCAGCCCACCAGTGCTCCGGAAACTATTACCTGTCATCAGTCCTCTATGATCATAAGCAATTCTCCTATTTCCCCCTATGAATCACCTAGGAACGTGGCTACCAGTTCCAGTAACAATTGTAAAGATGATGACCTTATAAGCAAAATAGAAATATTATTAAAAACACTTATGCTTCCACTATTAGAGCGCATTAGACTTATGAACTCGAAACTGGATGCTCTTGAGAACCTGGTTAATGGTAATATGGGCATGTTAAACAAGCTAATAAATGCACAAAAGGTATCATCCACTTTATCTGATATTCTAAACCCCCAAGGAGCCAGCCGTAGGTACTATCAAGCAGTCCCTTCCAGCTACTGCTAAACAATCTAATACCCGAACTGTTTTAACCAACTTTGCAGGCGTGGCCCCTAGGGGAGGGAGCTCAAATACTAATATAACATCTAATAGCAAAGCAGGTGTTGCTGCACAAGTCTTGCCCACCACGAAGGTTAGCTCCAAACCTACCACATTGCCCAAACCAAGCACCTCCAAATCCACTGCTGCTGCCCCTGCTTTGAATTCTTTAAGGGGTGGTCCCAAGTCGATCTCACATACTAAGTCAAGCAATAGAGTACAGGGGAGTCATCATAACAATCAAACTAATCCCGCTGTGGCCCCACAGAAGCTTAACAAACAGGGTCCCCCCTGCACTGATTTACCCCCTGAGGCCACTCCTTATACGATTGTCTTAACAGGCGTCTCAACCCTAAGGGAAGATACAACTGAATCCTATGGGGATCTTAAAAACAAGGTGGTCTTTTGGTTAAATAAAAACAGACCCCTTCCCCCGTCCTCTGGCACAGAAATATTGAGTGTGAGGAGAGTACACTGGGTGGGGCACTGTCCGAAGGACCTGGAGGGGGATTGCATTGTGATAAATTTCAGGGACCCTTGGGTGGTGGACCATATACGTAGGGATGCTAGATTTGGGAGGATGGGCGATGTGCAGTCTTTAGGCCTCAGTTATTTTTATCCCAAAAGAAACACCGTGCCCTTTTTCAACCACCTAATGTCCAGAAGAAATGTTGGGAGTGTACCGGTTGTTAGGCTCCCATACTCACCTTTTCTCCCCCAATCACACAACCGTTTCGAACCACTCTCTGGCCTGGAGGGTATCGATTGACTTAGTCCCGAACCTGGCAGAGGGAGTCATTGTAGCATCCCCACTATTGGGGTTGCATGCTTATCCAGCGAGGGTGATGGGCTTTATGAGCCGGTCAAGGTCCCTGAGCGAGTGCTAGGGGGTAGTTCGTCAGTTGGTTTTCCACCACCCGAGGGTGGGGAGACCATATCAGAGCATGGGGACATGAATCGAGCTGCTCCAACCATGCTGGACTCTTCACTTAAAATGGCCTCATGGAATATCGCTGGCCTAAAGGGACGAATTGGCTCAGAAGACTGGACAGATTTCATAGACAACTATGATATCTTATTATTTCAAGAGAGTTGGGCCCCTGAACCGATATTTCGGGAAGGCTTTCTTAATTTCTTTAAACCAGCAATCAAGGGTACTAAGGGTAGAGCTTGCGGGGACCTGGTTATCTGGGTTAAGCAGTCCATTATTTATAGACCAGTGGAAATTTTGGTTAATAACCCCGATCTTCTGGGAATTAAGTTAATCAAGGAGAAACATCGGGAAATCATTGTTATTAATATATACGCTCGAGGACATCCCGGTGGGCGATGTCCGGTCATTTTAGAGGAGCTGGATTCTTACCTTGAACTTATTGGGAGGGATAAATTAATACTTATTGGGGGGGATCTAAACTGTACTTTTGAACCCCTGTTAAGCGATGATGAGGATTTGGGGTCTGAGGAGGATGCTGTGTGGAATATCCCATCCCTGTCATTAAATAATATCAAAAAGGCCACAGAAGCGGCTCTGCATTGGGCAGGGCTGTGTTTGGAGTGGGGTCTGAGAGCGGCTAATGGTCGCACGATATCTGACAAGGCTGGTAAATCCACATTTGACAATGGGGTTAGCCAAAGTAGAATTGATTACATTCTCGTTAAAATAGAGTACTGGTCTCTCTTGGAAGACATGGTTGTCATTGACCGTCCCGAGAGTGATCATAACCCCTTGTCCTTAAGTATAAAGCTCCCTGGTGGACTTGTTAGATCCCCTGTAGCCTCATGCATCACTGCCGAGGCTATTCTAACCAATGATAGAAGAAGGGTTAAATGGAGCAGGGTTGTGGAGGACCCCACCCTGCTTAACGGCATATCATTGGAAGTATCATCTACCTTGAATGCCATAGCGAACCTATCTCCCAACAAGGGTGTTATCCACCGGACTAGTGATTTGCACGAGCAGTGTTTTATTAAACTCCAGGCCCTCCTTACCTTACCACCTAAGCTAGGGAAACTAAAAACTCCCAGTTCTAGTAGGAAATGGTATAATAAAAAATGCAGGGAAGCTCATAGTGGGCTAATAAAAGCCATCAAGTCTAGGGTGACCACCGATATTAAAATGGCTCGCCAACGGTATAAAAAGGTCCAGTGGGAGGCGAAGAGGGAGTGGGACGAAGCCCACTGGACAAACTTGCTTGAGGCTTGCCTTTCGTCTAACCAGACTAAGTTTTGGGAAGTCGTGAAATGGGGCAGGAACCCCGACTCCCAAACCCCTGCAAATCATGTACCAGTAGAAGCATGGGTGGACTTTTATTCAACCCAGTTTAGGGACCCAGACTATAAACTTCTTGTTGACCCGGGGATCTGCGCGCCTTTGCCGCCCCCCCGTCATCCCCTGGTGTTTACGAATGATGACTCCAAGACTGCACTTTGTTCGGTTCAAGCGGGAAAAGCCCCTGGGATGGATTTCATCCCTGCAGACTTACTTAAAATCGACCCCCACCTTTGGGTTCCCTACGTTACTCAGCTTGCAAATGCCATTGCTAAGGGGGCTAGGATCCCTGAGTCCTGGAAGGGGGCGGAAATTCTTCCTATATTTAAAAAGGGGGACCGCTCGGCTCCCGGAAACTACCGCCCCATCAGTCTCATTGACTCCCTCCAAAAAATTGTTGCCAGGATGGTCCTCGCCAGGGTTCAGGGGTGGATGGAGTCGGAGAGCATCCTTTCTCCGATGCAGGCTGGCTTTAGATCAGGTACCTGCACCATTGACCAGGTCTTCAGATTTATTCTGATATACTGGAAGGTGGTGCTGTTGGGCGGCGGGTCTATCTACGCCGCCTTTGTGGACCTAAAGTCCGCCTTCGATCTGGTGCCCAGGGCAAAATTGTGGGCTGTTCTGGGCACCTTCGGAATGCCACAAGAACTCCTTGAACTCCTGGTAAGATTACACGATGGCAATTTTGCTAGGGTGAGGTGGGGAGGTCAAGGGCAGGTGACGGATAGTTTCCCCGTAACACGGGGTATCCGCCAGGGGTGCGTTTTAGCACCTACCCTCTTTTTTCTGTTTATTGACCAGGTGGTGAAGTTCTTTGCAGACACTCCTACTGATGCACCGACCCTGGGTGGGACTAAATTTCCCTTGCTCATCTTTGCAGATGACACTTTAATCCTATCAAAGACGCGCAAGGGCCTCCAAACGGCCCTAAACAGATTTGAGGATTTTTGTAAATTAAACGATCTGCAAATAAATGTGAGCAAGACTAAATTTATGGTTCTAACAAAAAATCGCCCCATAAAGAGTTGTGTAAGCATGAATGGTGTGGGTCTGGAACAGGTGGAGGTTATGACTTATTTAGGAGTAACTCTAGACCCTCGGCTATGTTGGAAGCCCCAGGTTGATGTTCTTTGCTTAAAATTTGCACGCCTCATGGGCTGTTTGATCCAGGAGCAAAAAATGTCTCTTACCAAAAGGGTAATACCGGCACTTAAGATCTATGATGCAAAAATGAGTTCAGCTATACTGTATGGGGCTGACCTGTGGGGTTTTTTGGACCTATCCCCTTTGGTAACAGTCCAAAACAAATTTTTGCGTAATTTGGTAGGACTACCCCAATCCACCCCAATCAAACCTCTCTTGTTGTATATGGGTTGTAAGTCTATCAAAGAGATGGCACGATATCGGTTGGTTGCGTTGTGGAGACGGATTTGGATATCGCCGGATCTAAGTCTCTTTGCTACTGAACTTGCGGAAGTAAGATCTATCCTGGGTTCTAGCAACATCCCTTGGTTCCGTGAAGTGAAAAAAATCCTGAATGAAATGGGTCTTATCCAACTGTGGGATTCCCCGGGGAGTTCTGTTTTCCCGTCCAAGCAAGCCTTCAAGTCATTGTACTGGGCATCAGTTAGACATCAATCCGTTGTGTGTTCCGATGGCGCTTCCCTTTCTGGCAGATTTCTGGTGCATAAATTAGATCCCTCTTTGGAGAATTACTGGGATGTTATCACCAAGAGTCTGGACAAAAAATTATACCACCAGTTTAGAGTAGGTTGTTTGCCAGTAAGGTCTTTTTCCAAAAAATGGGCTGGTAGTTCGAATGAGTACTGCCCCTGGTGTAACGATCAAAAGGAGAGTGTGGGCCACTTCTTCTTTGCTTGTCCCGCTTATCATGCCCCAAGGTACAAATGGATTAGGCCCATCTTCCAACGGATGAACATCAGTAGATGTATAGCGGCATTGTGGGCCCTAAGAACTAACACCTCAGAATTGGTTGTAATTGGGGTAGCAAAGTACCTAGGGTGGGCTTGGGTTATTAGAGCCAGACATTCTTAATTATCCTGGTTTTTCAATTTTAACATTGGGTTTTACTCCACTTTATACTGCGTCCTTAAATACTGTTTAATTCTTTCTTAAATCGTGCATTGCTATGCACTAATATGGTGTTTTAAATAATTTGCTTGTATGATTGATTGTTCTTAATATCTTTTTATGTAATTGTCTTTTATGATATAACAATCGAAATAAAGACGTATGAAACTTGAGTAATCCAAAACAATCGCTGAGTCCATTCATCAATATTTTATTCCATTTGAGACAAGAAAACGGCAGCCGACGCGCGTTTCGTCCTCCTGGACTTTCTCAAGGCTCCAAAATTACATATAAAAATATTAAAACCAACTTTATTCCTTAAAAGGTTAAAAACACAATTGTAAAAAACAATTGCGAAAACGTTACACCTCATTGATAGTGAGCATGGAGCACACACCACCATCCCAAATGTGCTCAATTTTCAAGTTATACAGAAAAATCACTGAGCACCACGGAAACCAAAAAGGAAGGAAAAGGTCACTGAGCACCACAGAAACGAAAAAGAAAAGAAAGAAGAGAAGAAAAGACGGAAAGAAAATGAAAAAGAAAGGGGAGAAACGAACACCCATTTGTGTTGTAAAAGTACTCTAACCGCCACGCATATGAAATTATGAGTGACATACAATAGTATCACACGTCAAAAAAGAGTCCAAAGATTTCCTGCCATGAAGTGACGAAAAGTACACAAAACCTACTAAGCCCGAAGTGGTTAATCCAACAAATCTTGTAAGATAAGTTGGGAGCCTCAAATGATCGAGATATGCTAAGCATGTTACACACATCTCACCTTTTGTTCACAGTTGCAACGAATATTATTCAACGTGCCAATATCGAAATTCCACACTGTTGGAAAGTGGATTATTGGTAGGGGCAAATGTAGGTCTGCCACTGGCAATAAGGCCACTAACATATAATAGGACTCAGCATAGGTCTTAGGAAATTATTCCTATGCTCAACCCTTAGTAACGTGGCTGCGAGCAGACAGGCTTAACTTCAAAGACAGGTATGTAAAGCATTTAAAAACACAAATTCAGTAAATAATTAAGACACAACAAATAATAAAAATCCAACTTCAATTTATAAACATAGGAAATATTTATATCTTTAAAATGACACCCAGACAACAAAAATCCAATGTAGGGAACCGGAGATATGGATTTTCAAAGATTTAGAAAACTATAGCACTTAAAAGATTATTGCACCATATTGGGATACCTGCTCGCGATAGACCGGGTCAAAGTCAAAGTTTCAGGCCGACCGCAATGAAGCCCTGGCTGGCTACAGCTCGCGGCAGGTCCCAGTCTCAGTTTCTACCTTCACACTTCGAAACTTTTCTGGAGCTTTTCTCCCCGAGGTCCCTCGAAGCTCCCAGCCAGTCCATATTCGGTGAGGGTTCGCCGGATTGCCTTTCGATGAGCTACCGGTCAACTTCCCTGGCGCGGACTTAGAAACTTTTTCTGGAGCTTTTTCTCGTGGGGTCTCTTGGTGCGCTTCATGTAGCCTGATCCGGTGAGGGTTCGCCGGCTTCAGATTTCTTCTAGTCCCGGTCAAACTCTGGAAGTTGGACTGCTGGAGCTTTTAGCTGGACGAACCTGGTTGGCTTGGCTGTCTCGTGGTTGAAGGCAGGCGGCTTGGCTGGCCAGGTTAGGTCGGTCCCTCTATGGAGCTTTTTTCCAAAGTTGCTCTAAAGTTCTCCAAACTTCTTGAACTTCTTTCTGAAGTTCTTCAAGGGGCCCCAATGTGTCTCAAACTCACTCCAAGGGTCTAGAAGCTCCAAGATGGTCCTTGAAAGTTCAGTTCCCACAATCCACTTGGACAAAACCCTAACAAATCCACTGGTAGTTCTTCCAGTTGAGGATCCTTAGTGGTGATGGTCCAGGTGAGCTCTGTTAACCTGTAGCTTGCATGGAGTCCTTCTTTAGTTCTTTTACAGCAAGGTAATCCACAGGGCTGTAGTTTCAGCTGGTATAGTCTTCAGAGGACAGGCCTTAGAACTTTGCACCCCCAACTTCTCAGCATGGTAACGTTTTGCTTCTTCAAGTTTCAAGCAGCAGATCTGAGAGGCTCTGCTCCTCTCTGATACTTGTTCCAAGTTCTGTGGGTCAGGCAGGAGGTCACTCCTGACCAATGGGAGCAGGGTAACTCCTCAAAGATATGGCCACATCCTGTAGGGTGTGGCATTATTTTATCCCAGAGTGCATCAAATCTTCCAAATCTATAATGGCTGATTTTCGGGCAAGGAGATAAGAGCTGGCTAAACACACCCATAGGATGCCTAATTTACTTAGACTCTTCCCCCTGCATCTGCTCATACCTTCCTTAATCCTACCATCTGCCTAAGGTGGAAAGTTCAGAGTTTTAAATGACACTGTTCTCTGCTCTCCTCCATGAAGAACATAGTTTACGACTCCTCCCCCTGGCCTGGCATTCCTATGGAACAGCACACTGCCCTGCCAGCAGAGCTGGTTGACCCCAGGGGCTCTTTATCACCTCTTCAAGGCAGCCTGGCTAATCCACTTTAACTCTGACCCATCAGGGCAGACCTCTGAAAGGCTGAATCTGGACTTACAAACAAAGTCTTATAACTTCTTGTATGTACACTTTAGGAGAAATTCAACAATATCATATTGTTGAGTTGATTAATACCATTCGGGGAAGTCTTTGAATGGCACTTCTAGGCCTCTCCTATCAAGAGTTGTTAATCAATAACTTCCTATCATGTTAACCTATGTGGCAGGGGATTTGTAATGGGAAAAATCACTTGGGCCATTTTTCTAGCACCAGGACTTAAAAAAACATATTTTATAAGTACTTTGCTTATATCTACTGGACCCCCACCCCATGGGACAACTAGGGGAGACTTTAGGGGTTCTGAATGTGTAGAAATATTGCAGATCCTCCCTTCACAGTGCTCCTAGTATCGAAGTCAAATTTTAGCAGCACTTTACCACAATGTGGGGAGTGAAATGTAAAGTTTCACTTAACCCAGGGCATATAAAACTCATTTTATAAGGGTGTACCGAATACATATCTGACCCCCCACCCCTAAGACACCTAGGGGAGGCCCTGGGGGGGTCCTAATATGCCAACACATTGTAGGTTATCCATTTTTAAGTGCCACAAACACCAAAGTCGAGTTTGGGCACACTTTTAAAAGCAGTCCTGGCACCCAGGCCTGCTTTTAAAACCGACATCAGGCTTCAGCAGTGCACACATGCAAGTGCAAAAAGAGCTGCTGGCCTCTAAACTGCCATGCCCTAGCGTACTAGGGACTTCTAGGTAGTTTCAATCCCCCTGCCCTATTATATACTAGGGGCTTATAGGGTAGGTCATGCCAATCACAGAGGTACCCCACCATACCAGTGTGTACCCTAGTGTATGTAGGTGTTTTAACTGCATTCTAATGTGTCTATTTCAGCATAGCACTGACCAATTTATTCAAGCGCGAGTCTAGACAGTCCATGAAAATGTAATAGACAAATATATACTTAGCTATGCACAATCAATCAATCAAACAATCAGTCATTTGTAAAGCGCACTACATACCCGCGAGGGTCTCAAGGCGCTGGGGGGGGGGGGGGGGGGGTTCTACTGAATGAACAGCCAGGTCCTGAGCATCCTCCTGAAGGTCAGCAGGTCTTGGGTCTGTCGTAGGCTCAGTGGGAGGGTGTTCCATGTCTTGGCGGCGAGGTGGGAGAAGGATCTCCCGCCGGTGCTTGTTCTTCGGATGCGTGGGATGGTGGCGAGTGAGAGGTCGGCAGAGCGTAGCTGGCAGTTGGGGATGTAGAAGGAGAGCCGTCTGTTGAGGTTGTCTGGTCTTGTGGAGTGCCTTGTGTGCGTGGATGAGGAGCTTGAAGGATATCCTCTTGCTGACGGGGAGCCAGTGCAGGTCCCTCAGGTGGGGGGTGATGTGGACGTAGCGTGGTACGTCGAGGATCAGTCGTGCCGAGGCGTTTTGGATGCGTTGTAGTCGTTTGATGAGCTTGGTCGGGGCTCCTGCTTAGAGAGCGTTTCCGTAGTCGAGTCTGCTGCTGACAAGGGCCTAGGTGACTGTCTTTCTTTTATTTGTCGGGATCCATCTGTAGATCTTGCGGAGCATGCGGAGGGTGTAGGAGACGGCGTTGACCTGCTTGGTCATTGAGAGCGTTGAGTCGAGGATGATTCCCAGGTTGCGTGCGTGGTCGGTGGGTGTCGGGGCTGCTCCCAGTGCTGTCGGCCACCAGGAGTCGTCCCAGGCTGAAGGGTTGGAGCAGAGGATGAGGACCTCCGTCTTGTCCGAGTTCAGCTTCAGACAGCTGGTCCTCATCCAGTCGGCGACGGCCTTCATTCCTTCGTGGAGGTTGGCTTTGGTGGTGATGGGGTCTTTGGTGAGGGAGAGGATCAGTTGAGTGTCGTCGGCGTAGGGGATTATGTTGAGGTCGTGCTGTCGGGCGACGTGTGCGAGCGGGACCATGTAAATGTTGAATAGTGTCAGGCTGAGGGAGGATCCCTGGGGTATGCCACAGATTATCTCGGAGGCTTTGGACCGGAATGGGGGGAGGAGGCGGGCGCTCTGGGTTCTGCTGGAGAGGAAGGAGGTGGTCCATTCCAGAGACTTGTCTCGGATCCCTGCGGCGTGGAGGTGTGCGCGTAGTGTGCGGTGGCAGATGGTGTCGAAGGCGGCGGAGAGGTCTAGGAGGATGAGTGCTGCGGGCTCGCCGTTGTCCAGCAGGGTCCTGATGTCGGTGGCGGCGATGAGGGCAGTCTCGGTGCTGTTGTTGCTGCGGAACCCTGACTGGGAAGGGTCCAGGATTCTGTTTTCTTCGAGGTATCGGGTTAGCTGTCTGTTGACGATTTTCTCGATGACCTTGGCCGGGAAGGAGAGTAGAGAGATGGGCCGGAAGTTCTTGAGGTCTCTTGGGTCTGCCTTGGGTTTTTTCAGTAGGGCGTTGATCTCGGCGTGTTTATTATGCTTACTGGAAAATATGAAGGCTCATATAGTAAGAATACGCCAAGTAAAGCTTCCTGCATCTCTTTCAGTCCGACATGTCAAAACCCATGCCAGTATATCTGATAATCAATAGTTAGTGACCATACATTAGTACCATGATAAGTACGCTGAAAAGCAAAACGACAAAAACCCAAGTGATATAGATCAGTAATATTGTATTTATACCCAACGCCCATTATCCAATAAATTCCAATGCTGTATGAAAAAATAAAATCGCATTTTACCGCATTCAGGCATCTCGTCGCGGGAATCTCGACGTGCTTTCTAAATTGCTCATGTACGCGGCGTCATGCGTACTTGAGTTTTTGTAACCCCATGATTGAGGTGAATTAAAGGAAGGACCAAACAGTCGAAGTGCCTATCCAATCTCAACAAAACCACTGTGCCGTTATAGCTTTTTAAATAGTCCCAACTCTTTAGTTGTGCATCTTGAACGTATCATCTAAACATGTCAAACGTGCACTATATTGCGATTTCAGTTAGTGCGACCTATTTGTCAATTCCATTTGACCAAATTACTATTTTTCTGAAAGAGAGATCCAGTCACTGTAAGGAGAATATAATTGACCAATCTTATCCGTATATACCTTAATTTGCCAGAATTTGTAGGCAAATTTAACGAAAAGCGAAACCGAAAGGAGAATAAGCGTAAGTGATATTGGTCTGAAATATACCCAAAAAGCGTATTTTCAGACGACACTGCATCCTCCATATCACAGGTGCCACCATTCTTTTTTGGGGATCTAGTAGTATAATCTAAATCATTATATCCTTTCTATCTATATCATATTTGGTGATACAAACAGCGTGTTTAGTAACAGCGACTGTGAGTTAGTCAGATGAGTGTATTCAACACTTCTTGATGTTAACAGTATGTTAATAATTCGGTGAGTGATATTAAGAACATAACCAATCATATTACAAGAAAAGAATAGTCCACCACCAGGTTTTTCAGATGTTTTGGGAAACTGTGTTGCACCTGCAGTCCCAAGATAACTGTTTAAATTGTATCGCCTTTAATATGGTTAATTGTTCATTACTCTTACCCAATCTCATTTGGTGTGAACCTACAGGGAGAAAGAGTGTGTATATATATCTGTTTTATGCTACATCATAGTTAATCCTCTGGTCCTTTTACATCCAATTATACATCATATTCGCTATTGATGTGCTTCTGTTGGGGCATTACATAATGTGCTCCCTAGAATTCAAGAATGTATGTTTATTAGCATTCAACTTTGCAGCTCTGATACACAACTTACTCCTTCGATTTGAATGCAGAACAGATGTGACTTACCTCCCATTCATGAAATCCTGTGGCATACATTTCTAACTGCTGACAACGTAAATAATGTTGTCTCAAATGCTGAGATACTTCTTCTTCTTTTTACGTTTTCCCCTAAATGTGGCAGTGCTTTCCCCTACCTCCCCTCTCCCAGGCCAACGATGTTTGAATTCTCAATCAACGACTGATTCTGAAGCCTAAGTAGATACTTTATATTGAGCCTGGGCGGTGAACTCTGCTTGCAGAGTTTTCCGCACACCGCTTTACGCGGAGCTCTCAGAGTTCCGAAAAATTTCGCTTTAGTTTTTTCCTCGCTTGGGTTTGTCAACGGCAAGTTGGTGAGCGCGAGAGTGGAAAATAAACCTCCCGGCGACCTTTGAGAAAGCTGCCGCTCGAGTAAAAAATCTACTTGGGTGGCAGAAAGGAAGCAGCGCCCGCTTGCGCTGTGCATTGTGCCGTTCGCGAAGATTGCACAGTGTGGATAAACACCCTGTGCTGAAAATCACTGCGAGCGGCATTTATCTAATGCACTCCTCCGGTTGCGGAGCCCCGCGTAGCGTGGCAGAGTTTTTTTGCACTTCGTGGAGTTCTGCGTAGCAGAACTCCGCGAACTCCGCCCAAGCTTACTTTATATATGCTATCCTTTTTTGTGTGCTTTTATAACACTGATACTGGTCCGAAGAAATAAAACCTGGAAAGAATCTAAAGCGTTTGTGAGAAAATGACTCCATACCCTCTTTAAGAATGACGTAGGTAGTACAAGTTAGACTTTTTCGTTTTAAGATTTCAGCACCCTGGTCATAAGTGTGTGATTGTGAGAGGGCCATATCTATTTTTACAGCTTGTCACTTCTAAAAATAAATTCATACTTATTGGAGTGCGTTTGGAACTGGCATTCAGAAATGTCTAATGTTTAAATATTGCCCGCAGGTGTGCCTTCTGCCACTGCCTGTTGATAGCACTAGACAGCAGTGTGAGGTCAGCATTGAGGGCACATCATTATATCCAAGGGAAGTCTTCTGCATATCTGGCACTTGTCCTAAATATATGTTCCTTTTTGAAAGTTTGGATTGGTGGACTCTCTCTCGGGCGTAATACTTCCCCCCCCCCCCCCCCCCCCTTGCCCTGTGGAGTTAGCCCCAGAGTACCATACCACCTGTTTTCGGAAAGTAAGCTGCAAGTCCAGGCTGGGCCAGTACAGGGCCATTGTCACCTGGTCGCTGCTAACCGGGCGAGTCAGAGGTCTCAGTCAAAGCACCTGCGTCAGACATTGTGCATAACAGAGCAGAGACAGAACTGTTCAGTGATGGGCTGGCAAAATCAGCCCTCCTTAAGCTTTGGACATGTCTCTTAAGCACGTACGTTGACCTAGGCAGGATTTGAGAACTCCCGCCCCTTTTCTATTAATAATTTCTTTGAGTTTATCCTTCGGTGTGGTGAAACGCTCGTTTTTTTTAGACCTTTAGCGATAAAGTCTTATTGCTGCGGTTAGTCGTGTTACGAGTTTTTAAGAGTACCTCTTACACAGATGAGTGCCTTGCAGTGTTGACTGCTCTTTAGAGTGTGTGTAGTTTTCACAGTGATCTCGCTTCCATTGTTATGAACTAATGGGAAACATATTCTCAAGTTGAGGGTCTTGCCTGACTAGACTGAATTGCCTGTTTGACAACAGTCGAGTTCCAAGATAAAGGAAAGTGCAAAACAGCCTCCTGCCCTGGTGGGTTAACTGCTACTTGGAAGGCACACTTAGCGCAGATAAACTAGTTTCTTGTGTTCACAGGCCTGGCCAAGTTTTTTAACCAAGGAAGGTATCGTGTTTCCAGCGGAGATAGATCTTGCAACACATTGAGTAAGGAAATAAAAGCAATGGCAGTGCGATTTCTTGACCCATTTATAGTGAAAAGACTTTTACCAACCTTCACCAACATAGCAAAATGTGCATCGCTGCAGCACGTGACACACTCAAAGAAAAGGTACAGGGCAGTTGGCAGCTTCAGCAGTGCAAGGTTCTTTATACAGATAGACCAGAACAGGTTCAAAATGGGAAGCACCTGTGAATGTTTCCTGACGGATGTATAATGGGTACATCATATGCAGGAGCAGTGCAAGCTTCTTAATAGAACCATTACAGCACTGGCAGAAAGAGGGTACACATCTTCATATGTACAGAAGAGTTGCAACATGAGTCATGGGTTTGTGTGTATGTGTATTTATTTGTGTGAGGGGGCATTGTAGTGAGGTGAGGTGAAGAGAAGAGCGAGAGGAGACTGAGGTCGTGTGGTTGGTGAGCTTCCAAAAGAATGGTGTGTTGGAGAAATGAATGGTGGGCAGTGAGGGTGAGACAAAGGGGTGTGCGTTTGAATTAGAAGGGTGAAGTGGCCAGATTAATGAGGTAGAGATAGGAGGCTGAGGTGATGTGATGATGAGTGAGCTGACAACAAAATAGTGAGGTGGAGAACTGAGGGTGGGTGAGGCAGAGGGAGGAGTGTGCAGTGGAGCTAGATGGAGGAAGGCGGGGAAAATAGTGTGATAGAGGGAGAATGGTGACTAAAAGGGTTGTGAGTAGAGTCAGAGAGTCCTTGTGAAGAAATGGGATCTTGCAAATACAGAAGATACATTGAGTCTTGGAAGTGGTTGGCATAGCGAGACTAGAGGCGAGAGGGGTGTAAAGCAAGGAGAAGTAGGCAAAAGGCTCAGATGAGTAATAGAAAGGCTAACGTAAAGAAAAGGACATCTGAAGGGACATTAAGGCTAAAGGAACAGAGTAGAAGAGAGAAAACATAGATCCAGACTTGGTGACTTTAGTAATGGGGATAATGGAGTGACCAACACAAGATGAGGAGAAGAGGGGATAAATAGATGAGGAAGAGATGACAAGTGGGAAACTGTAAGGGGATGAGATAAAAGACCATAGAAAATGAGCTCTTGTATTGAAACTCTGCTTTGGTTTAGTTGTGTACACCAGTACGATCCTGCGGTAAACTAGTAAGAGAGACCTACAGGCGCTTGTTTGTTTACAGTAATGTTAAATATATATATTTTTAAGATGTAACTCATTTTATTACTGACTGAGTCTGTACGTCTCAACGCACTGGGGAATTTGTAGAATTAATGAAAAGGGAAAGGCTGCATGCAGCATTATCCTCCATGCAAACACATGCTCCTGAATCTTTCCATCCTCTCACGTACTGCTTCTCAGATTGTACCTGCACATGGTAAATCATTTATCTTTGACCACTCTCTTTCATTACTTTATTTATCCACACTTGCTCTCATTTGTTGTAGAAAGCACATCAGTAGGAAGTATGGCACTGGGGGGAGGGAATGCCAATGCAGGTTAAGAGGGTTACTCAATAAGCAGACCAGAGAGTGAAGAGAAGCATCAGTTTTATTCTATACACCTCGGCCACCCGCACACCAACTGCCAATTCTGGAGCGTGCAGGCTCCAGGCTCTACATTCTAGAATTTTTTGACAGCAAGGTTCCACTGATATAGTCTATTCTACAATGCTCTGTTTTTTTTAAACAGTGCAAGCGACATGGGAGAAGGACAGATCCCAAAGGGAGGTAGGGTGGGGGTGCAGAGGATGCACATGTGATAGCTAGGAGGCAAATATTTAGAGGGTCTGAAGGCAGTAGGCACACTGCTGCCTGCTTGCTCTTCTGTAGTAACTCGGGAGGGGGGGGGGGGGGGGAGATGAAGTGGCACCGACAAATGTAGAGCGTGTGTTCAACATATCTCTGTGTAGCTCACTCTGCCCACAATATTCATGCTTCCTCCTGTGGCATTCACCCTCCGGATTCCTGCCCCTGTAAAGGTGCATGAAAGACATGGGGAAGAAGCAGAGAAGACTGGCTCTGAGCACCATGGTCTATTTCAGTTTTATTGCTGTGCTGATGGCGTTTAGCTGTTGCATCACTAGAACAAAACACAGGCTTTAGCAATGTGTTTAGCCATGTTGCACAGCAGCACAACTGCAGTGGGGGATGGCTGAAAGGAAAAAATAGCTCTATGACACAGCCAGGGCTGGCTGCGTCATTTCTTTTTAAAAGAAAAATTGCTGGCCGACCATGAGGGTGTTGGAGGTGGGGGGGGGGGGGAGATAAGGATGTGGGGGTCGAAACAGACAACAGAGGATGTGGGGGAAAGAAAGTGCTATGATGCAGCCAGCGGTGCCCGCATCATAACTCTTTTTTTTTTTTTTTGTTCCGACGGTCAGGGTGGGGGCAAACAAAGACAATGGAGTGAGGGAGGGCGAGTGAGGACAAGCAACTCGTATGAGGCAGGGATGAAGGACAGACGAGGCAGGGAGAAAGGGAAGGTGGGACAAGCAACGCTGATGAGGATGAAAGACATGGGGAGAAGTACATGAGTGAGCCATGAGGCGTCAAAAACACTTCTGGCGTCTCCAGAAGTGTCCACAACCTATCACTTTTTTTTGTTGTGGCGGATAGGTGGGGCAAGCATCATAGACAAGGTAGGGCAAATGGGGCACACAACAGACAAGGGGTAACGGGTGATGGCAAGCAACATGGACGAGGCATTGGTGGCAAGCAACAAAGAAGATGCTGGCAGAGAGGTGATGCAGCGGAGTTTACCAGTTCTACACATACATACACACAACACTCATTTGGGCCCATATACATTCATACTCTCAATGAGCTAGCAAATATCCGCTGGTCATCAATTTTGATTTACCTTAGAGAACCTTTACACCAGTATTCTTACCAACCCTGTCTCCTAAGTAAATATACGTGTCGAAAGATCTAGTAGTAGATTAGAATGGGGAGGAAACGATAATGGTAATAACAATACATTTAACTTTTTGTCAAAGAACCACAGACTCAGAAGAAGTTTCAAAGATTTATCTGAATTAATAATTTTGTGAGTCAAATCAAAATACAAGTAGATACACCACAATCCTCCATCAGGTAAAAGTAGTACAGTAGGCTTATAATTCTCATTAATTAAATTCTTGTGATGACAGTACCTGAGGAGAGAAAGAACAGAGAGCAAATACGTAGCATAACCCCACAGAGCTATATTTACCTAGAATGGTGTGAGGACCTAGACATCAGAGTGTCAAGGATTCAAGACTGGTTCAGGTCCGGGAAGGTGACCTCTTCTAATATAACGCCAGCATTACACCCCTCTCTGGCGCTACTCTCTCTGGCTCTGGCTCGTCCGGACCCCTTCCTAGATGTGCCTCCTCGGTTGTTCCGCGATCTTTCCCTAGTGTTGGATTCTTCAATCAATTTGCAGCAAAATTGGGCAACATCTCAGCATAGCATCGGCATCAAGTGGGTCAAGTCTAACTAACTAGAACTTACCTCTGTTATACCAATTCAAATGTATGATCCACCCCCAAATGTTTCAATTCCATGTACACCCCTAAATTTGATTGGGCCAGGCAATGGGGTGAGGACGTCACACCATACTAAGTGCAATAATCTCCTTTGGTTCTATTATCTAATTCTCCGCCCCTTAATTTTAATACCCACAAGCTTTATTCCCACAAGCATTTCATATGTGGATCGATAAATCTGTAAAACAATGTTTCAGGTTCTTCCTCTCATAGGGTCAGGAGTTGATCTTCCCATGTCCTTACTGAGCACATGGATTGGCAGTCATTCAATGATTTTCGTTAGTTTCAGAACAAGGAGGTTGCGCGCATGCGTACTTGTCGCAAAGGATAGGGACATGGGTCACCCTCCAAGGCCCAAATGCGAGCTATTAATAAAGTCAGAAAAGAACATGTTAGAATACAAAATTAAATGAATTCACTGTATACCACTTACTTCTACTCTATCCCCATTTACTTAATATTTCTTTTGCATTAATGGCTTAGTAAAATTTGCAGAAGGTTAGTTTCAGCACGGCATGTGCGTTAATGCGAGGTTTTCGAGCAGCCATGTTAGAAGCGATTGCGCAGCTGCAAAGATTTCCCACCAAGCTTGAGAAGGCGTCATACTACGTAGATATAGTAGACGCATGCGCAGAAGAGTTCCCGCGTTTTTGGCGGCCATTTTAAGGACACTCGGGTTATTTATTAGTGAAGCACATAGAAAAGCTTCCCCTAGATACAATATGTAAAATGTGACGCAAAGTTAGTACTCACAAACAGGTTGGTTATAATGTTACAGGTTACTCGAGAGGATTGCATACGAGCACGTTTCTTTTTATACAAAACCTTGCTCCATCAGAGGTAACGCAACTACAATGAGGTAGGGAGAGTAGGCAGTTGCCTGCAAGCAACACCGATGAGGAAAGAATGGATGGTGTGGGAACATGGAGGAGAGAATTACACAAGGGTACTAGCTGAAAAAAAACATTGTGGTAGAGTGCTTAAACAGAAAGGAAAAAGTTGCACCAAAAATAATGAGCAGTGGATGGATGCATGTAATGCGTCCATGCTTTGGGGAGGGACAGACGCACGTAGAGAAGGAAACTCAGGTGACCAATAAAAAGCAAGCAATTAAGTGACAATGAAGCCAACCAAGAAATGAGCGTCCTCTTAGCTGATTGTTAGAAAACCAAAGGTCTCAAAGTCAGTATTAGGACAGAAATGCCCTTTGTATGGTAAAGACGAGTACCCCTGCCCAGAGTGCCCAACTGTATTGTTGTCTGGATCCCTAATGCTGATTTTTCTTTTTTTCTTTTCATAAGCAAACATGGATCATGTGTTTGCTCCATGACATAGGCCTGCCTCATTGATTGTGGTCTTGTTGGACCAGGAGGGTTGTTCAAAGCTCTGTCCTCTTAGTGGTCGAAGTCTACTACCTTCACCTGGAGTAAACTGTACAAGTGCGGTGGTGGCAGCATTCTGTGTAATAAGTAGTAGTGACAAGGTCCTTTTTATCCTGTGTCATTGGCATGAGACCTACACTCTCATCTTTGTAAAAGATTTTTTGCTGTGTGTTTAATTCACCCCTGGCCTACATCAGGTTGATGTAGAAGCGTGTGCATAGTGAAAACGTGCTGAGCGCATGTGAGCGGGTAAGACATACGCTACACAGAGGGTTCAGTGTTGGACAGTGTGCACATGGTAACTATGTGTGCGCTGGCAGGATGTGTTTAAAGTGACACACACTGGTCCAGTATAGAGAGACTGTAGCATTAAACAATGTGTGCAGACTGAGTGCTTGTGCTTCATGTGGAAATGCTGGTGGTAGCATGGTACATGGGTACAGCAGTACTAGACTGTGGAGTGTGCTGTGAATGTATCATGAGTGCAGAAGTGGCTACACTGGTACATTACAAGGTGGTTTGTAACAAAGAGAGAGGGACCCCTGGACCAAAGGAGAGGGGTACCAAAAAAGACCTTAGTCAAAAAAACAGACCTCCCTTGGATCTATATGTTTCAGCAACCAATCGACCCCACAAGTCTCACATTAACCGGTTGAGAATGGACATCAAGAATGCAATCAAAAAGATAATGTAAAATAGTTATTCACAAATTTATTCAAAATAATCACATATGTCACAAAATATGTAAAATATTACAAAGATATTTTTTTTAAAAAC
Source organism: Triturus cristatus (assembly GCF_964204655.1). NCBI lineage: Eukaryota > Metazoa > Chordata > Amphibia > Caudata > Salamandridae > Triturus > Triturus cristatus. The sequence continues at coordinate 631,368,218 of NC_140587.1, forward strand.
GGCCAGTTTCGAGATTACATACACATAGAAATAAAAATAAATTAAAACTTCTTTTCATGATTCATAAACAGATGTAAAAAATATACATCAATATTCATACAAAACAGTGCATTTACAAATTGGGAAAGAAAGAAAGGACAAATTAATCCTATTCAAGCAAGGAAATCGCCAAATCAAAGATTCATCGGTTGTGACCACAGTGAAACACAATCATAATATACAAGTCACAAAACCATTGTCATTACAGATTTTGTATGATTTCCTCTCATTGAAGCATCGACGCGTTTCGGTAGGCCCTAATACACAGCCAACACCTTCCTCAGGATTTATTGCAGATCCCAATTTCTATATATTTAAAATCTGAAAAAAATTTACATAAAGTAGTGTAAATAACTACCCAAGTGCATTCTTTTGAACAATATTTGATACATTCTGATGTCACAAACTCATCCCATGCATTAGCGAATATGAAACAAACACACACACACTGGATAATCTGTAAGTACTGATACTATTCATTGGTTGATGAGAGTTAACTAAGCTCTCACAGGTAGTAGTTAAGGTGCACATGGATCATGTTTAAAAGCTACTTCATAATAATATTGTTAGCTAAGTCATCTTATGGAGATGTTCTTTCTTGACTGGTAGTTCAAAACATGTAATATTCACCAAACTGTGATTTTTTTTAATCTAGTTATTGAACTCACATTTGTTGTATGCAGAACAGTTTACTTGTAGATATTTTCACGATTCCTCTTGCATGAGCCTGGTCCGCTACTTTACACACACTCGCCACCAATGGTCTGTTTAGATAAGAAGAGCCTGTTTTAAATAACAACATGGCATCCTATAACAGCGTTACACTCTACTGGTAATCGGATTTATAGTTTATTCGTATTGTATATGGGCTTTCTTAAATTTACCTCATATACGTTTTCTGGTAGCTTATATCATAGCGCCTCATGCGGATTATTCAATTGGTGTCCTCATGAGTATTTGTCTCATAGGGATATGATACCTAATAAATAAAGGGAACACATAGAATACTGAACATCCCTTTTGGTTAATCCAGTTTAGCTGTTAGCGCACAATTGAGCTAATCATTACCTCTAGTATATGCTAGATGCAGATGACTTTTATATGTTCCGACCGTGTCTGCATTAATTCAGAAATAGCCCCAGGTTCTTGTTGAGTCGATCTCTGAAACAAAATAAAAACTAATACTGACCTAATTGAGCCATAGTGATAGCGTCATATACGCTCGGCTACTTCCTTACTTTTAGTATCAGTACTTACAGATTATCGAGTGTGTGTTTGTTTCATATTCGCTAATGCATGGGATGAGTTTGGGACATCAGAATGTATCAAATATTGTTCAAAAGAATGCACTTTGGTAGTTATTTACACTACTTTATGTATATTTTTTTCAGATTTTTTTTGATAAACAAATTTTTATTGTGTTTTGCGGCATAAAGAACAATATCAAGAATGATATACATCAGTGCATTGAGCAAGGCATCAGTAACTTCAATTGGGGAAGCATCAATAAACAATTGCAAAGACCCTCCCTTCCTCCCCCATCCTCCGTCCCCACCCTCAGCGCCCCCACCCCTCAACATAGGCCCCCCAGCCATTTCCCCCATATCTTGCGGAATTTTTTGGGGCAGCCCCGTGCAGCGTATAGCGACCGCTCCTGGGCCGCACACCAATCCACCCCTCTACTCCAGGTAGCCACTCTGGGCGGGTCCGGCTGTGACCACACTGCCGCTATATCTCTCTTGGCCACCATAAGGGCAGTGGCGAGGAAGTACTTCTCGTTACGGGACCCGTCCATCCCGTCCATGATGCCCAGCAGGGCCATTCTAGGCTCGTGGGGAACCTCCCAGCCCAGGACCTCCGCTAGCTCGGCTTCAATCGCTGTCCAGTAGTCCTCCAGACAGGAACAAGACCACACCATATGGAAAAAATCCGCCGGAGCCACCCCACACCTAGTGCAGGAGGCGTCCACACGGAGGCCCGCACGATACAGGCGGTCCGGAGTCAAATAGGCAGTGTGGAGGTAATAGATTTGGATGAGCCGCAGCCTAGCGGAGGTGGTAAGCGACCGAGGGCCCATAAGGGCGTCCCTCCAGTCCGCTTCATCCAGGGGTCCCACCCAGGCCTCCCATCGCTGTTTGAGCCCGCTCCAGTCCACCGGGGTATTGTTAATCAGGGATTTATAAATGCGGGATATACCCCCCGTCCCCAGATACCCCAACATCACCTGAGCCTCAGGTGGGCTATGGGAAGGCAGTCTGGAGTCTAGAGGGACGTGAGCCCGGACTGCGTGGCGCAATTGAAGGTAGCGGTAGAATTGAGAGGGCTGCAGCGAGAAGCGGGTCTGAAGCTCCTGGAAGGAACACATGCGGCTCCCACGCCATAAATCGCCCAGACAGGAGATACCAAGAAGATCCCACTGCCGAAAGCCCGCTAGTCCCACCACCTCCCGCAGCCATGTCCCGTGCCAAAGCGGAGTAAGTTGCGTGGACGTCCCCGACCATCTGGTGTGCCGCAAGGCCGCGCGAGAAAGGGAGCCCGCACGACGTCGGGGAGTGACAGGGGGATCGTTGTGCCATAGAGCATGTTTTGGATGGAGGAGAACCCGAGACAGTGCACCTCGAGTCGATAAGCCGGGTCGCCCCAGCCTCCCGAGAACCAGTCATGGATCACCAGCAGTTGGGTGGCCAGATAATAAAGGTACAGGTTGGTCATGCTCAGGCCGCCGTCGTAGGAGGGGACCCTGCAGCGATCCAAGGCCAGCCGAGGCCTACCGCCGCCCCAGAGGAATTTGGTCACCATCTTATCCAGGTCTCGAAACCACGGGCGCGGAAAAGGGCATGGAGTGTTCTGTAGCATGTAGAGAAACTTGGGGAGGATCATCATCTTATATAAAGCGACTCTCCCTAGCGGATTCAGTGGGAGGGACTGCCACCGGAGCATATCTGACCTGGTTTTGTTGACTACTGGAGCCACGTTGAGAGCCCAGCAGAGTTCCGGAAGGAGGGTGACCCAGATCCCCAGGTACTTAAAGGAGATTCTCCGGAGGGGAATATCCGATTGCCAGTCGAAACATTCCCGCGACGGGTGGAGCGGGACCAAAACAGATTTTTTGGGGTTCAGATGAAGACCCGACGCTTGGCCAAACCGATGGAGGATCCGGCGGACCTGGGGCCCCGAGGTCGCTGGGTCCGAAAGATAAAGGAGGACATCGTCCGCGTAGAGGGCGATCTTATCGGGGCCACCTCTGGCCATTCCCACCCGCGAAGAGCGGGATCCGCGCGAATCCGCACCGCCAGGGGTTCCATGGCCAGAGCGAAAAGGAGGGGCGAGAGCGGACATCCCTGGCGCGTCCCCCGACCTATAGGAAACGGGCGAGATAGAGCCCCATTGACCAACACACGGGCCCGCGGGTGCGCATACAGGACCGCTACCATGGCACGGAACCGGGGACCGAAGCCCATACGCTCCAGGACGTCTCCTAAATACGCCCATCCCACGGAGTCGAAGGCCTTTTCAAAGTCGACCAAGAGGAGGGCCAGATAGGGGGAAAGGCGGCCGCGGTGCGCCATCGCAAGGTGTAGGCGCCGCAGGCAGTGTCTAGTCCCCCGTTCCGGCATAAAGCCACATTGATCCGGGTGGACCAGGGAGGCGAGCGATGGGCGCAACCGCTGCGCCAAGACCGTAGCATAGATTTTGAGTTCGGTGTTGATAAGGGATATCGGCCGGTAGTCGGAGCAGGACCGCGAGGGAGGTTGTGTCTTGGGGAGGGCAACTATGGTTGCTGTGTCCGTTTCAGGCCGGAACGAGCCCGTCTCCACCACGGCCGCAAAGAGGTCCCGAAGCCTCGGGGCCAGAGTCTGACGATAGTGAGCGTAATACTCCTGGGGGAACCCGTCTGGTCCCGGGGTCTTCCCGGGTGCCAGGCGGCCGATCGCCTCTTCAATCTCCTGCAGCTCGATCGGCGAATCAAGGGTCTCAGAAACCTCAGGCTGCAGCCGCGCAAGCGTCGCCCCGTTCGTCCCCAGCAACTCCTCTAGGGAGAGCGTGGACGGCCGGAGACGGTACAGCTGGGAATAATAGTCAGCGAACGCCTGGGCAATCGCCACCGAGGCCGTGTGGACGCCACCCGCAGGGTCCGCGACGGCTGGAATGATCCTGCCCGCCCGGGGATAGGTCGCCAGACGGTGGAGAAGAGTGCCGTTTTTGTCTCCCCAGCCGTACACCGGGGCCACCGAGGAGCGCCATAGAATCTTCGCCGCCTCCAGGGAGTGTAGGCGAATCTCGTCCCGCAGGAAGGCCAAACGACGAGACCGTGCGGTATCGTCCAAGTCGCCCAGGCTGCGCTCCAGTTCCAAGGCTTGGGCCTCGCAGTCCGCGAGCTTCTGGGATTGAGCCCGCCGTTGGCGTTGCAGATGCCCTTTGGCGGCGCCCCGAACAGTCGCCTTGCCGGCCTCCCATAGGACGGCAGGGGAGATGACAGAGCCCTCATTGTGAGAGTAATAATCGACTATCTCGCCCCCGACCGCCTTCCGAAAAGCCTTGTCGTGGAGGAACCATGCGTTCAAACGCCACATCGGACGGGCAGAGAGGGGGGGGGGGGGCGAGAGCGAGGAGCATTGGCGAGTGGTCCGAGAGGCCCCTCGGGAGAATGCGTACATCCCGCACCCCCGCGCAATCGGTGGACGGTACGAAGATGAGGTCGATCCGGGCATGGGAGTGATGGGCCGCCGAAGTGTGGGTGTATTGGCGCGCCTGCAGGTGCCAGATCCTCCAGACATCACAAAGGCCCTGTGATTCAGCCCAGGAAGAGAGCTGTTTTGCACGGGCAACGCGGGTCAGGGAGACCGGACCCGTCGAGTCCAGGTGGGGCGAGGAAACAGTGTTGAAGTCCCCGCCGAGAATGAGGGAACCCGCCGGGAGTGTCGGGAGGATATCCGCCGCGTGGGAGAGGGCCGACGGCAGGAGGGACGGCGCCGCGTAGAGGGACATCAGGGTAAGGGGTCGCCCCTCCAAAGTGCCACATACCACTACTAGCATACCCTGGGGGTCCAAAAGCACCCGGGTCAGGACAAAGGGGAAGGACTTGCGAAGCAAAATGGCCACCCCTCGGGATCCCCGTGCAAAACCTGAATGCCATACCCTGTCATAACCGTAACGGCCAAGGAAGGGGCAGTTGTTACCCAACAGGTGAGTCTCCTGGAGGAGGAGCACATCAATCTCTGCACGTTGTGCATATTTGAGGACCGCCATGCGTTTAAAGCGGTCCAGAAGACCATTGACGTTCCAGGATAGTATGCGCATGGCGGCCCTAGGGACAGGTGGGTCATCCATAGTCCAGGACAGAAGAGGGGGCCAGTGGAGGCACAGCTGAGCAGGCCCCTAGAGAGGAAGGACAGCGGAGCATCGGGCGAGAGAGCAGATCAAACAGTACATGATACCTTAGCACAACAGATAAGAGGGAGTCATCCCCCACCAACAAAATCTCCCCAACGAGGAAGAAACCACCCCAACCCCCCACCCCCCACCCTATACTTCGAAAACGGAAGCATCTGTCGCCCGAACCAAATGGAAGGACCACCAAGCTAAAACGCTTGGGCTTGAGCGCTAGTGGACCCCTGATACATCGAAAGTCAAGCCTGATTTACCTGCCCTGGCCAAGAGCAACACTGACAGCGGAGCGTTCCACCCCCCGCCCAGGCACCCCCCACCCCCCCAGGCAAAGAAAGTCAAATGTTAGGGCTGCGAGAGAGGTCCGAAGTGTCCACCAACGTGGCCGGTTGGGTTTCAGGGCCCGTGAGCCGGGGTGAACCGGCCCGCCGCCCATCTGCCACGGGACTGACGCGTGCGGCCGAGGAAGCAGAAGAGGTTCTTGATCCCCGGCGTGGCCGTCCCCCAGAGCGCGTGGTGATCGCCTCCCTCGTTGTGCGCTCCCGGGGTAATGTGCGGTGCCTCCGACGGGTCTTCGATGTCCGGGGCCTCCCTCGTCCCCCCCGCGTACCCGTAGGCGATCCGTGCCCACAGCGCTGCAGGGGGTGCTCCTCTGTCAACCAGGTCCAGGCCGCCCGCGGGGTATCGAAGAACAGGGTCTTGTGCTGGAAGACGACCCGGAGGCGGGCGGGAACTGGAGCTGGTATTGGAGTCCCAGGGAGCGCAACTTTTGTTTCACTTCGGTGTAGGAGCGGCGCAGCTCTTGGACTTCGCGGGTGTAGTCCGGGAATATCATGATTTTGTGGTTCTGATAGTGGAGGGTGTCCTTGCAGCGGGCCTCGCGGAGAATGGCGTCCCGGTCGCGGAAGTTCAAGAGCTTAAGGATGAACGGCCGGGGGGGCGCGCCTGGGGGCCAGGGAGCGATGGGCTCTCTCCACCACGAAGGAAGTAGATAGGCTATCCGTCGGCATCGAGGACCGGAACCAGCGCTCCATGAAATCGTCCGCTCGGCCCGACTCGACCCCCTCCGGAAATCCCACTAAGCGCAGGTTGCTGCGCCGAGCACGGTTTTCTGCATCCTCGACCCGGCGGTGTAGTTCCTTAGAGTGGGTGGTCAGCTCCCGAACCTGGTCTTGTAGGTGGCGGATGTCATCCTCAGCAGTGGATATCCGGGACTCAGCTTCTAAAATGCGGGCGGTGGCATTCCGCAGATCCTGCCGGAGAAGAGCAACGTCCACCTTGACCTCTCCCACCATGCCCTCGAGGGAGGCGCGGGAGGAGTTGATGGCCTGCAGGATGGCAGCAAGGTCTGTAGCTGGGGCTGAGGCCAGCTCGGCCGCGGAGCCGGACCCCTTGTCGGAGGTCGTGAATTTGTCCATCCTGGTTTGGGTGGCCCCGGGCGCCGGCTTATTGGCTTTGTCTTTACCCATTTCTGGGGCGGCAGTCCGCGATGCCGGGCAACGGACTGGAGATACACCAGCAGGATGTCGGCGGGTGCTCGGGCTGACGTGGGACCAGCAGGGGGTCAGCGGGGAGAACCCGCGGTCGGAAAGGGCCCGGCACCACCAGCCCCAGCGGTTAATCCTTGATGAGCTCCGCAGCGGGACAGCCGGTGGAATCCCCCACCGCAGTCGCGTCCGTAGGCCTCCTCCAGCAAGGCGAGGTCCAGCAATGCAGTTCACAGTCCCAGGCCAGCGGATCGTCCCTCAAGAGCCCCACAGCCGGTAGTCAACAGGGCCACCACTCCTGCGCACAGCCCCCCCTCTCCAAGGGGACGCCTCGCCAGTGCGATCTCCCCGCCACCCCCAGGGGGGGGGCACAGTGCCGCCTGTCGGATATCTTCGGCTGGAGCCCCAAACGATGAGGGGGGGGAGGGGGGGGGAAAACAGCACCGACACCCCCCGACCGCCGATGTGCGGCCCGAGTCAAGGAGGGCCCCCCCACACCCGGAACCAGCAGCCAGTCTCGGAACGATGGGGTAGGGTCCGCGCCGCAACCAGGTGGAAAAGGGAGAGAGAAAGGGGGGGGGGCAGGGGTCTGGGCTCCCTGGCCGCCGACGCACGGCCCGATGGGGGGTGTCTCCCCTCCGCACCCGACCCCCGCAGCCGCCCCGGTGAAGCGGTCCCACGCCGCCGCACTCACCGCCTAATCCTCCAGCAGACTCCGCATGGGGGGGGCCCGTCGCAGCACTCCAGGGGCTCCGGACCGCAGCAGAGAAGCAGAAGAGAGAGGGGGGGGCAGGGGTCCGGGTCCCCCGGCCGCCGACGCACAGCCCGATGGGGGGGTCTCCCCTCCGCACCCGCCCCCGCAGCCGCCCCGATGAAACGGTCCCACGCCGCCGCACTCACTGCCCAATCTGCCAGCAGAATCTGCTCGGGGGGGGCCTGTCACAGCACTTCAGGGGCTCCGGACTGCAGCAGCAAAGCAGGACAGGGCCCAGCCGGTATCCACAGCACCCGCGGCAGCCTCGTGGCCGCCGCGTCCTCGTCTCCGGCCGGGTCAGGCCTGCGCCCCTCGTGGGCGCCGCGGACTAAATTTGCTGCCTGCCCGGGCCGCGGCTCCGCATCCGCCACCGTCCGCCTCCGGCTGGGCTTCGCGCCGTCTAGGGAGGCCCCCGGTGATCACAGCGCCCCAGGAGCAGGCGTGGGGCAGCAGGGCAGCTTCACACACACACCCCAGCGCCCAGAGCGGGCCGGCCAGGGCAGTCCAGGGGGGAGTCCAACGGATTTGCGGGGACCGGCGTCGGGCGCCTCACGGAAAGGCGTCCATGCCGGCAGGCGCCACCTAGCGCTCCGCCATTTTTTTCAGATTTTAAATATATAGAAATTGGTATCTGCAATAAATCCTGAGGAAGGTGTTGGCTGTGTATTAGGGCCTACCGAAACGCGTCGATGCTTCAATGAGAGGAAATCATACAAAATCTGTGATGACAATGGTTTTGTGACTTGTATATTATGATTGTGTTTCACTGTGGTCACAACCGATGAATCTTTCATTTGGCGATTTCCTTGCTTGAATAGGATTAATTTGTCCTTTCTTTCTTTCCCAATTTGTAAATGCACTGTTTTGTATGAATATTGATGTATATTTTTTACATTATCTGTTTATGAATCATGAAAAGAAGTTTTAATTTATTTTTATTTCTATGTGTATGAAATCTGTCCGTTTTTTTTTTTTTATATCTTTGTAATATTTTACATATTTTGTGACATATGTGATTATTTTGAATAAATTTGTGGATAACTATTTTACATTATCTTTTTGATTGCATTCTTGATGTCAATTCTCATCTGGTTAATGTGAGACTTGTGGGGTCGATTGGTTGCTGAAACATATAGATCCAAGGGAGGTCTGTTTTTTTGACTAAAGACATTACAAGGTGGGCCTTTAGTTCCGTTTTGGGAAGCACAGTCCTGCCTGCTGCAAACATGAGAAGTTGAGAAATCTCCCCCAGACAGAATTGAATATTGCTGCATTCCTGTAAAATGGGTTGTACAAGCACTGGGTCAGGGGGAGCCAGGCTGATCCTGTGTATTTCAAAGAGCTCTTTGATTCAGTGACAGATCACAAGGAAATAGCTTGAACACCTCTCTGGAAGAAGGACACAGTGTTGATAAGAGAATCATAAAGGGTAGAGATGAGGGCCCAGGAGTAACCTTTGATGCACATATCACTGTGGCTGACATCCAGTTGTGAACTCTGGTCACTCCTATGAATCTTGTTATGGGTTAATCAGCTTCAGAGTTCTGCCTGCTGTGACAGACATCCTTCAGGAGGAAGAAGAAAGGGGAGAAATGTACATTTCAAAGAAGCAGAACGCCAACATAGAACTTTCAAAGGTCCAGACCCTAAATTACATTTTCTGTCTGTAAAAGAACTAGAAGTAGGGGAGTCTGAGACCCCAAACTTGGTCATCTGCAGAGCAGTCAGCTGGACTGCATAAGGAGTGGAAGCATTGCAAGACTTATGCCTGTGACCAGGACTAGGGGCCTAGCCTGCTAGTCTCTCTGCTGGGTGAGGGTAAATCACCCAGGGGAATCAAGATTACCTACCCTGGAGTCTGTAGCACCAATAACTGCCTGCTCGCTATGACCGATGTGCCCTGTGAGGGAGAGCAGCATGTTGTAGGGAGCGAGATCCAGTGAGGAGCCTAGACATGTGGGGCTCCTGAACAAGGTGTGAGGAGCTGTGCCATGCCGATTGGGCAGTTACCCATGTGCCACGTTGTGTAGTTTGGTGACCCTGTATGCCAGTAGGGGCCGCCGTGCACCAAGGACTGTGCTGCATCGATTGGGCCGTTGCCGGTGTGCAGCTTTGTGGAAGTTGACGACCCTGTATGCCAGGAGGGGTTGCCTTGTGTCAAGAAACTATGTTGCATTGATTGAGCCATCACCTGTGTGTAGGAAGTTGCTGTGACCCCATATGCCAGGAGGCGCCACAGACGAGAGAACCCGAGGACAGCATGACGGGGCAGCGAGGTTCTTTAGGCCGACCCCATATGCCAGGAGGGGCTGCTCTAAGCACTGAGGCCAGAGAGCCAAGTTGTGGCCTATGACCAGAAACTGTTGCTACAACCAGGGTGAGGGAGGCTTTGTATCGGAGAAGGCTCGAGGACAGAAGAGACTCTGTTGGAGCTCCGCCAGAGCAAGGAGACTGTCACTTTCTCTGAGGAAGAAAGAAAGAAAGACTTGCTGCTTATGGCTGGAGCTGGAGCAACTCCGAGAGAGCCAGCACCTGTCAGGAGGAGCTGCGCGTTTGAAGGCGTGCAGTCTTACTTTGCAGATCTGGGCCAGGACCGTACTGCACCACTGCCATGGTTCATTCTGCCGTAATCAGTAATCAGAGAAGTGGGCCTACCAGGCGGCGGGGGATATACCGCCTTTAATTTTTACAACCCTTCTTGACTACACCTTATTGACTGAGTCCAAGACCGGGAAACCCCATGAACAGGACCTAGTAGTTTACATTCCCTAGATGTTGCAGCATGTGAGTGGGGAATAACAGCCCACCCATTGCATGGTAATGTGGTAGCCAGGGGGATAGCCTGACAACTAGTAGGGTGCCTACTTCAAGGGGGACTGCATTATTGCTTATTGAATGTTGTTTGCCTTTGCACTTGTAGAATTAGAATTAAAATACTTCTTTTATACAAAATAAGCATTTGACTGAACATTGATTTATTTGTGTGCCGCGTGCACGTTAAGTTTGTAGTCGTGTCTACTGATCTGTATCTACACTTTCCTCAGAGGGAGCCTTGACTGCTTGTGCTATGCTACTAACTGAGAGTCGGGAGCAGAAGGAGGTGCTTGACCCAGTTGAGCAGGATCCATAGTAGACTGGGCCCCGGGACATCAGGAATAAAAGGCCACAACCACCTCGGTTAGGCACAGTAACCCCTGCTTGTCCCATTGCCCTCCGAATGAGTTTCTGACAGTGAGCTTATGCGCTAACCAGGTGAGAAATTTTAGAGACAGTTTCAGTTTTCATCTATCAAAATGAATGCATTAACAACATACAAATTGCATGTTTACCTACTGAGGCCAACACAGATGGAACTCCCTGAAGAAAATAAACTATACATGACCACAGCAGAAAAAGCTGTGTGTTTGGCCAACTCGACACCCAGAATGTTAGATAATACATGTCTGAATAGCTTAATGTTCTGAGCACTCGCACATGGATCCAGCGCGAAATCGAGTGAGCAAATTTACAACTATCCTCCCTACGTCGCAGACCCGACGTCACACTAACTCATTCACACACACGTTCATTGGTGGGGCCCATAACACCAACAGCCGCACGTCTCCACTCACGAGTGTGCACACAGGAGGGATGATAGAATCAAGCGCTGGACATGTGGGGGAGTACCTTATTACCTATAGGGAAGAAAAGTTATTTTACAGAATATACATTGGCATCACCACCTATAGAATCCTAGGCATCACCACCTATAGAATCCTAACCTTAAACATCAAGGCACTCCACCACTTGGGCGATGGACCAATTAGTTGGACTGGTTGATGGTAATTTAGAACCAGCTAAAACACATTTAAGACTCCGAATCCTCTACTCTCTTCATTGAAAAACCACAAACTCGTAATTTCTGTTAATCAAATATTTGTTTATCTAAATATTGTTTGCAATTAATATTAGCATTTTGGTCAATCGGCATAAATCGCATGACACTTATATTTACCTATTCTTGCTATCTGGATTTTTCCTAATTCATTTGGCTCTGCATAACCGAATTTAGCTGGTAAATTGTCCAAATAAAGCAGGCCAAAGCTCAAAGTCCGAAAGTTCTTTGCTTAGCATGTTACAGTCCCAAAGATCTCCAAAGGACCAGAAATCGTGCAAGCATCTGTCATAGTCTGTGGGGTCGATAGGGGTGTGGAGTCATCGAGAACCGCAGGATGCCTAGAATGCCCCTCCCTATTCTACTACCCTTTTTATAATGAAATTCGGGATAACATGAAACATTCTTAGGCTAAGAAGGCAGACAATTGGCTGATTGCTTTACATCACTTGAGGTCCTCATGGATTTTGCTGGTTCACTTCCTCTGTCCATGTTGCCCTTATGCAACATTGTAGAAGTTTTGCTTGTATGTCCCAAATTGTTCATTTAGACCAGATTTTACTGACTGAAGTTTGGCAGTCCTCCATGTTCCTATCCTTGACCAGGAACACTGTGCCTTGGGGTTGCCTGGAGGTCTACGGAGCCATCCGAGTCTGCGCAGTAGGCATCACGCTCATAAGACGGTGGCCACTTCTGAACTCCATTTTGGACGCCATGATTTGGTAGGTCCAAATGCCAACTTAAGCGAAACAAACACAAAAGAGTAATTCATACAATGAAATTAAGATTCTAATGTTAAACCCTCACTAATCCCTTTATGTTTTAGTATTTTCCTAGCTTTTAGCGACATTTAAAGCAATAAAACTCACCCTTACGGTCCAAAACGGGAACGCAAACATCACAAAAGCAACATAAATCATGCGATATCCTATTACCACATGTACTACTATTAATATGCGTACATAATTTTGTTATTAGAGTTATTCTGCCATGCAAATAGCAATAAGTCCCACGTGTAATTGGTGTCTAATAAAGATGCAAATAGTTGATTAATATAACACAGCAAACAGTTAGTCAAATTATAATATAAGTAGGTTATATAATTAGTATTGTCATGCAAAATAGAGGAGGTATGCACAATTTTGCTTTACCTGCTCCATCAAAAATAAACTATACATGACCACAGTAGAAAAGCTGTGTGTTTGGCCAATTCGACACCCAGAATGTTAGATAATACATGTCTGAATAGCTTAATGTTCTGAGCACTCGCACACGGACCAAGAGGTAGCAGGTTTGATGCCTGGCAAAATAAATCTTTGATCGTTTCTAAATCAATGAAATGTGCACCATTGAATTTCATTATAATATCTGTTTTTTAAGTACCAATAAAATATATATATCTTTTTCTTTTTTCTATTTATTATATATATTAAAACCTCTGTTATGGCCTCTACATTGATCTTCTGCAGTATCTGATACAGGAAAGCGATCTGAAATATTTTGCAGACATTAGAATGAATTACACATTCCTGTCCTACATGCCCCAATTCACTTGCTCCAGAAACACAGATTTCTTCACCAATACTAAATTACTTCCAAAGGTGGGGAGTTTTTAGAGAGGTCACTTTTGGGGTATGTTACTGCTTCTCTGGGAGCTGTTCAGCAAGTCTGCAGAATTATTTCTGCTATACAGTTGACCAAACGGCTTTGCTATTACCTATGCAGTGAAAAAGTGGTCGGAGTTGTTTCTCTCCCTTGACAAAGACTTGAGTTTGGCACACCTGAAATTCAGCTACTTCAAGATGCTGCACCATTAGTGTTGGTCTTTAGTCCATTTGTGTTTGGCTGGTCTCAGCCCCATCTTCCTCATCTGGAGATGCTGTTAAGTTGACCTTGATATAATGTGGATCCTCTGGTCCTATAACCTCCTGACATACTAGTGAGAACAAATCTGGTCGGCCATGCGCACCTCTTGAAGAAATGACTTTTCCCGGTCTTCTTAGCTTGTTCTCCTTCACGACAACTTATGTATCCGGGATAAAACATCCCTGGTGAAGGTGGTTTGGTACAGCTTTGGTGGTTGCTGACATATGCACATTGAGGAAATGGAAACGCAGCATTTTACTGAGGTTTTTGCTATCTATGATACCATGAGGAAACCTCTATAAATGAACACTTGTAAACGTTGTTTTAAATTTGTTCACTGATGCTGTCTCTCCAGGTGTCGGTAATGCGCTTTAATTAATGTATCATGAAACAACTTAAGTGTATACAAAGTCTGTACATTTATATAATTTTCATAAAAATCAGGAATAATTAAGAAAATCCTGATACATCTGAATACCCACCCCTCTGAGAAGGTGCCTCTGCAGAACTCTTGGGTTCATGACTGCATCTCAACTTCCAGGGTTTGGGCAGTGCTTGGTGCTCCATTCAAACAGTATATGAAAAAAAGCTATACCTTGCTGCCACTCCCCAGTGTCGATATCTACATAAGTCCCAACAGACAAAGCCTACTCCTCCTTTGTTTAAAAAAAGGCAACATCGCCCCAATGATGGTGAAAGTATTTGACCAGAATCTTGATGTCAGATGTAGCCGTCTTTTTATTTAACTGATTATCATTAATGTTACTACTACTGGACGTTCACAACTGTATTGGTTTCTCTCCGTCTTTTGCTTTCTTTAGTTGATTCCTCCCAAAGTCCTCTTTTGGAGTGAAGTGGGTTTGATGGAGTGACAGGTCATTTTAACCATAGTACATCAATTCTCCACACAGGGCAATGAGTTTGTACATTGTTTATTTAGGATTTTTATTATGCTGATAGTCTCTGCTATTTCACATATTCCTAGAATGTACACATTAGAGCACACTGAGGTCACTGAAGCAATGAAAATCATTAGACTGTTGACTTTAAACAAATATTGTAAATTCCGTAGTAGTTGACAAATATTTCTTTAAGACGTTAAATATTAAAGGTGCTCATTATTAAATATTACCAACACAATATATGGACCTTCAGAGCTAGTCAGTGCTGCCAGCATATCACAAACTATACAAATGCATATCTGGTGCTCGCATATACTCATCCATCACACATTAAAGCGCCACATCCAATAACATATATTTACCTCTGTGGTCATCACGCATCACATGGAAACAAGGTCCCTGATAGGCTCAAAGAAAGACAACACACTTCCAACAATCTCCTCTCGCCCGCACCTCACATGGTGTAGTTGGATAAGCTATAGGCACCTCACATAGAGGTAGTAAGCGCTTCCAAGTAAACAATATTGTTCCTTTTTACTGATTTACTTCTTCAGATTGTATGCTATCTCTACAATCCACCTCCCAATATATTCTTAAAACCCTACATGAAAAATTCTCCTTGACTTCAACCTATTGATTGATTTCCAATACTTTTTTACTATTCAAGGACCTCTCTTATCTTCCATCCTCTTCGCGCCTCCTCTCTGAGTGTAGCCTACGTAAAGTCATATGTATGTTTGTCTTATTCTCGGTTATAGTATTTCTGCAAATTGCTGAGGTTGTCATTTTTACATATTGCAACTTCTTCGGATTTGAAACCGTATATCGGCAACTTAGCCATACTTAATCTCCTTTAGCCTACCTAAATGACCCCCTCAATTTATTTGCATACCTCACCACCCTCTCGCTCTTGTGAGCACAGCCAACTCCTGTTAATTTAATTTACCCCAAAAAACTGGTGTTTATTTATTTCAAGATTTTTATATAGTGCGAACATGACCCGTCCGGTATCAGAGCTTTAGACAAATAGCAATCGAGTCATACATAACGGGAAAGGTGAAAAGCAAGTGACAATCAGAGAGAAATAAGCATGGAGCTACACTTAAACTGTACATCACTGAGCATAGCAGTTCTGTGATCCACTTGGATCTAGAGTATGCTGGAAACACTGAGAAGATTTTAGACTCCTAGAGAAGGAATCTAGCATCAGAAACATTTTTACATATTTTTTGAAGGAGGCAGTCGATGGGTTTGTCCTGGTTTCAGATGGTAGTGCATTCCAAATTCTTACTTCAAACTGGAGCCATTTTAGATGTTTTATTTCTGGAGTAAAGTGGTCGAATCTCCTGTAACCTGTTATGAATCTGGCAGCTGAGTTCATTGTGACTTTTAGTGGGCCATCTTTACTTTGGGTAGGCTAGCTAGAGTAGCACTCCCGTAATCTAATCGGGCGATAACTAGAGATTGTACTGCTAACTGAAAATCCACAGGGGGCAGAAAGGGTTTGATTTTTCTTAGAATGTTAATTTGGTAATTGACTCACCTGATGGTTGCACTTATGATATTGCATATTCAGATGTTTGTCCAGCGTTATGCCTAGAGATCGAGTAGAGGTAATAATGTGGGGAGAGCAGTTGAGAGCTGCAAGTTGTTTGAGCCATTCTTCTATGGGGGCAAAGAGATTGGAGGGGGGAGGAATTCCATTTTGAAGGTGTTGAGCATGAGGTGATTACGGGTCAGTCATTATTGGATTTTCAGAAAAGTGCAGTTGAGCAGTTTGATCTCTTCAGGCAAGGAGATTTTCAAGTACAATTGTGCATCATCAGCGTACATGTGGTATTGAATGTTTCAGAGATTCAAAATGTCTGTAAGAGGTTCCATGAACAAGTTGAATAGCGAAGGTGAGAACATGGAGACTTGAGGTACTCCAATTGTTACCAGGGTAATGTCAGAGAGGGGTCGATTTTGATTCTCTGAGTTCTATTATGAAGAACGAACCAAACCAGTTTAAACTTTCTCTTCCTTGCGAGCACAAGACTAATACCAGTCAGCTCGTATTCCAATAAGAATTCATGGGGGTCCACAAATTCCAGTAATGATTTAATCGGGGTCAGCAGAGTTGAAAGGTAAAGAGCCATCGCTCTATTGTTTTATTTTTTTAAATCATATTACCACCCTTGACAGCAATGCAGTGCCACTTTATTTCACATTCTAAATGTTTTAATTTAAACCTGCGTTTTATTATTGTAGATCCACTTGCAGACTGTTTTCTACAGAGTTTTGTTAAGAGCTAGTGTCACCATTCAGTCACTTTTGAGTGCTGCAGTGACCATAATACAATACTTGTTGAAAACTTTACCACTTTAAAACTTTTATTCTGTTTATAATTGCACAGAAATTGACTGAATTTGTATTGAAATTGAATTGTACTCACCGCATTGGCACGATTGGGAGGGCACGAAACCGCTGTGAAGCTCCAGCGCAAACCAGAAGTCACCGGAGGAGGAGCAACAGTCTAGTAGCTCAGACATGGGAGAGTACAAAAGCGGGACCGCGGCAGCGCCGAAGGCGCGCAAAGGCATGCCCGTCTGCACCAGTCTACGCCCGAACGGGACCAAAGGCCAGGAACCCTGATCCTGCAATGCCAAACCTAAACGCACAGCACAATTATTCTAGAGAAATTCTTTTAAAATTGGCTAAATCACAGCAACCCCTTGAACTCTGTGCTAAATCATCTCCTAGAGATCTGGAAGGTCCATTCTCATGCCGCCATTGTAAATGGGGCTGCCAAATAACTCGCGTACAATACATGAGGAAAACTACCAATTTAGACAGCTTCCATATGACTTGCATTTATTTCAACTCCAGATCAATGCCTAAACACTGCCTTAAGATCTGGGACGTCCTAGCAGACTTAAAACCTGACCTAGCATTCGTTACTGAAATGGCTAGATGTCAATAACGCTGCTCTACCGGTGGGATACAAGTCATTAAAACTGGACAGAAAGGGGAGGAAGGGCGGGGGCATAGCTGTCCTACTAAGAGTGCTTTACTTGCATCCCCGAGGCAGTGGCCCAGCTAGGCGAACATGAGATTTTAGCTTTTTTAGTGTCAAATGGTGAACCCCAACTACTCGGGGGGGGGGGGGGTGGGGGGGCTGCAGTAATTTACAATCCTCCCCGCTACCAGCCATATTTTAGTGTGAAATTGCTGTCTCAACTCTTCCCTCTCTGCTTAAAACAAAAACATTTTCTAGTCATTGGTGATTTCAACATCCACTTTGAATGAATCCAGGGGCCAAACACTTGGAAAATTTCTTGCTGATACTGCAATTAAATCAGTGGATCAGAGGGTCAACTCACACGACCGGACACACATTAGATCTACTGTTCTCCAACATGGAGACCACTAATATTTCCGAGATTATACCTCTGTCCTGGACCAACCACTCTTTAATTTTCTTCTCTTTTAACCTGCCAATTAAACCCCCCCATGCTACCACATGGCTAACAACGGGAAAAATAACTTGGAACCGCATTAACCCTAACTTGTTTGCTTCCCACTTTTCAACTTATGACACCAGCACCACCAAAACACTTTCTGCCCAGGCAGAGGCACAACGCCTGCATAAAGAGATTGCGAATGCGCTGGATCAGTGCGTCCCTAAACTAAATAGCAAATCTATCCAAAGATAGTAATGATTAACAGATTTACAAAGGCAAGCTGAAAAGCTATCATAACGCCTTGAAAAATGCAAAAAAAAAACTACTACGCAAAATGAATAGAAAACAACGGTAAATTGTCTAATGAACTATATAAAATCGTAAGAGATCTCTGTAAACCAACTAGTATGTCCCAGACCATGGCTCCTACAACTGATAATTGTGAGCTAATCAACAACTTTTTCACTGATAAAGTGGCCAAAATGTACGCCTCCTTTAACAACCAGTCTGTGGTTGACAATACGGATTGGGAAACACTAGCACCACATCCTCTGGCACATGCCTATCTAGGCAACTTGGCCCCTCCCTTGGAAGAACAGGTTGCAAAAGCCATGATAGAGGTTAAAGCAAGATCCCCACTTTACCACTGCCCTCACTTTATCTTCTCACGATGTGTATCAGTTTTATGCCCACATGTCACCCAAATCTTCAAGAAATCCCTGGAGTCAGCGTCATTACCAGTCATATGGAAGGAAACTGTGATTTTTTTCCACTGCTAAAAAAACCAGGATTGGAAATCTACGATCCAGCAAATTACTGACCAATCTCGCAACTACCATACTTATTTAAAGTATTGGAGAGATTAGTCAATAAACAACTGGTCAATGTTTTAGAAACCAATGACCTCTTAGATCCTTCTCAGACAGGATTTAGAGCCGCCAACAATACAGAAGCCACATTACTTGCAGTGTCAGACAACATTAGATCCTTGGTGGACCAAGGTAGGGCTGTGGCACTGATCCTTCTAGATCTGACTGCGGCTTTTGATACTGTATCCCATCATAACCTACTAGGTATCCTCCATGAAAAAGGAATACATTCTAAAGCTCTTCAGTGGTTCTTCTCCTTCCTACAAAATAGAACACAAAAAATTCAAATGGGCCTCTACTCATCAAGTCCAAAAACTATCACACACGGTGTCCCGCAGGGAGCCTCTTTGAGCCCCAGTCTTTTTAATGCCTATGTCTCCTCCTTAGCAGCGATTAGCAGGAAATGGGATTTCGATATCTGCTCTTACGCTGATGACACACAACTACTAATCTCCCTGGATGACAAGCATGTGGACACCAAAAGTAACTTAATTGTCTCACTGAAATAGCAACTTGGATGATGGAACACTGTCTAATGTTAAATGCCGGAAAATTGGAGATTCTACTTTTCGGTGGACATCACCTAATCTGGGACAGTACCTGGTGGCCCCAGGCGCTGGGAGCCACCCCCGAACCCAAGCGAGTTGCTAAAATATCCGGGCATCCTTTTTGATAACGCACTGTCCTTGCAAGATCAAGTTCGGACACTGTGTGGAAAAAGCTTTGCTACACTAAATCTACTTTGTAGACTCTTTTCCTGGATCCCCTTAAGCTGCAGGAAATCCAGGCCCTATTTACTAGTAGACTGGATAATGGGAATGCGCTCTATGTGGGCATGCCAGAGTACCTCTTCTCTCGCCTGCTGGTGGTCCAATATGCAGCTGCTAGGCTTGTTTGCAATAAAAGCTAGCATAGCTCCGCTTCTGATAGTCTGAGAGAGCTGCACTGGCTTCCAGTACGTCAAAGGGCCAAGTTCAAGCTCCTTTGCTACGCACACAGAGCGCTACACAAGAGAGCCCCCGAATCTTGCAAGACAAGATAGAATTCTACGCTCCCCCACAAAACTTGAGGTCTCGCCATCCGGCCCTGGCGAAGATCAAACGGACCGAAAGAGTTAGAACAGGAGACCGATCCTTTTCCAAACTTGCAGCTGTCCAATGGAATGAACTATCACTAGATTTACAGCTAACAGATGAATATCCGCTTCTCAGGAAGAAATTAAAAACCTCCCTGCTTCCTAGACTATAAAGCAACCGATTATCCACTGACGCCTCACCCTGAAACTGATAACATTTCTGTTCCCACTTCAGGATTATGCTCTCCTAGCGCCGTGATGTCCCTTGGGATGAATGTTGCGTTCTACAAACACAAATGCTCCCAAACTTGCTTGCTGTTATGGCAGTCAGTTTTTTAAATCTTTGTTATAAATAAAATTCTCGAACAAGTTCTGGACCTCTTTTCCCAGCAACAGAGGTTTTTATAAACGGGTTATTGTTCTTTGCCTTTGGGTACTAAACCACATACCTTTCTCTGAAATGTTCCTCGGGCATTTAGAATGTATGTCCAGGACCTGTATATTTTCCCGTCCTCCAGCACAGTACCTTGTCTCCTTGCAATCCTGGTTGTTCTTTAAGGCATCTAATGTATAGGGGATATATTTTAACATTGAAGTCTGTCAATTGTTATAGTTTGTTGTTTGAAAGCAGCATTTTAAATTTTCTATCCCACCCCCTTTTCCTATAGCCATTTTCCAATAATTTCGGAGGTATTGTCGTGCTTAATATTGTAATATGTAAATTATGGTTTCATTTGTACTAAATCATCTCCAATATGATTTTGGAATATCGTTGCAATGCTTCTCCTCACAGTTATTTACCTTGCAGTTGCATGTTTCTCCATGTTGCTATTCTGCTTTCTTTTATAATTTTCTGTGATAATTTTAGTTTTTTATTTCACTCTTATTTAGTACCCGAATAAAAGATCATTTTTAAGTGTAGCATTTCAAACCCGTTCATGTTACTTAAGATATTTAAAAAACTGATTGATATACCTGTAGATGAGTCATTTAACTTTTTGGGTTTTGGTCCTAGAAGCAAATGCTGCTTCATATCTTGAAATATGAGATCGCGCTGCAACCATGTTGGATATTTTACCATCTCACCAGTTTTATGGCCCTCTAGCCTCTCAAGTAGTAGATAAAGGTCGGATTTTGGATATTTGTTTTTAAAAACATGGCTTCTGCTAAGATTAATGCCAAGCCAGGATCAATAGCGTTTGCTTCAGTTCTCTAGGTTTCCTTCCACCCTTTCTAAGTGATACCTGCAATATGATTCTGGAAACCTGTGGAATCCTACAAAGTATAAGGATCTTCCCTTCCCTAAGATTATTTCAAGACCTCTCTTTGCCTCCTGGACTGGCAGTATCGCGAGGATCATTATTGGCTGTTCCCTACAAAAGGGAAAATTATGACAGGACCTAGAATCATCATACATGTACCACTTCTCAGAAAGCAGAGCCTGGACACCTCCTATCTCTGCAAATAAAGACCAGTTGCTAAAAGACAATTTATGTTTCAACTAAATGATAAAACCGCTTACCACCAGCTATCTCTAATCATGGAATAAAAGAACCTTTAATAATACTGCCTCAAAGGACCCCGGAGTCGGCAACAGTTGTAATTTGGCACAATCTCAAGGCAAAAGTAGAGAAAAATGAAGCAGCTACTTTTTATTCTTTATATTCTCACTCTTTCCCCATCACCCTATTTTGTGTCTTTAAATTCTTGTAAAACTGGATGCCTGTCGCATGGGGGACACACACTTACTTATTGGGCACAGCCGTGTTAATGAAATTGGATGTTCGTGTTTGGGGACCTCCAAATCACAAACCCCTTTACTTTCATTGCTAAGGGCCAGGTGCATTTATTGAAGGCGTATATGTTGTGTGACACTTACTTTTCAGTTATATACAGAGGGCACTGCTCCATTCGCTCACTGCATTTTTCATTATCATAGCCATCTCTGCTGCTCCCTTTATTTGTCTGCTGGATCTATGTCCTTCCGTCCTCACTATTTCATCACCACATTTTTATACAACATCTTACACTTTTTACTGGAGAATATTTCTGAGTGCTACCTTTGGCAGAAAAGAAAAAAAGCTGAGAAGACAGAGTGATTTAGTCCGGATCACTCAAATTTTCCAAGTGGGTAAGGACAGAATTTAGTAACTTCACAATATGTCATACAGACTCTGTACTTCCTTACACCGAACCTATGTTTAGGGTTGCCAATTGGTTGCGTATACATAGCACACAGGCATGTATGTTGTGTTTGACTTTGGTAAAATTTTATATTCCCACTTGGGAAATGGAGTTTGGGCCTACAGTAAGCATAATGTAGCTTTGGTCATGTCTAGCATAAATGAATGGTGCCATCTAGCTCAGAACTTAGCACCTATCTATCGCAGATGACGCATTACTTTTTCCAAACAGTAAATTCTCTATTACTGCCAAATAGCGTAAGGCCAATATTAAGAACAGATGTCCTCACCATCCTAACAATATTGGGCCAGTTCCATAGACCCCCAAAATTGTGGAAAGTTGAATAAACATGCTAAAACTTCAACCTACCACTGTGCTTATGCGTTTTATCACAGATATATTTATTCAACTTAATAAATGAGACAACGTAGAGTGAAATTGATAGAACGCAATCAATATTTAGCAGTGTCAAGTTTTGAAGAGAAGTCAAAATATACAATGTTTATATACTGAATAACTACAAATGCTAAAGAACAACAAAGAGCAAATCTGTTTTCTTTTCACAATTCGTCTGCAACATAGCTCAAATAATGTATCCTCAACAAACATGCGGTTGTTCATAAGTCCTAATCTGCATTTGGATACATGCCATTTTTTTCTTATTTATCAACTTAATCTTGGTGTAAAATATTTCGCTGTTTAGGTTTTGCTTGACGGTGCAGCTAATTGAGTGATCTATTGTTACCAGCGATTGAAAATATGCAGAGTGGGCTTTTGCTTCACCCGGAATATTACTGACTTATCTCATTGTGTATCACTCCGCCTTTAATGCTTTAGTCAGGATTAAAATGCCAGCCAGACCGACCTGTTGGCGCTGCCAATGCTTTTTACTTTTCTTGAGATAGCTAATGTGCCTTCTTTACCAATATCCTTGTAACCCAAAGTCCAGAGGATTCATCGATCTATGCCCTTGTCACCTTACCTGTTAAAATTGTGAGCTGATAGTTACATTTACCAATAAAGTGCTGAATCAATAAAAGGTTAACTGTATTTAAAAATGATAGAATTTAAAAATGTGTCCTGTTCTGAATTAGTTCAATACTCCACCTCTCCTCATCATTGACATTCCTACCTGCCTTTTCCCTTTATAGCCAAACTCTACTTTCCAGTTTTTCTCACTTCAGAACGTTTTACCTCTACATCAATATTTGCTTTTGCAAGGACTGCCTTGATTTTAAATATAAGTAGGAATGTCAAGATGTCAAAGTGTTCTGCTGATTGGGGAAACTCATAATGTGGGATTACTTTGGGCAAAACCAGAGGTGTTCTATGTACTTGAGATGCCTTCATTACAAGAGACTCCTAAGGGTCCTGGTGTTATGTTAGTCAGCATACTATTGATCCCTAAGTCATTAGTTACAAATATTCAATTAACAATGTTTTAGTATCCATGTGAAAAGGTATACTGCCTTATACGCCTACATTACTTCTAATTGTGTTTTTTTTGCTTTCATTACTTAGGTTTAACCTGCTGCTTCTTGACTTGGAGGAATATTTCTTTGAACAACACATAGCATGGCATGTAGAAAACCCAGACCGCGGTGATCGAAGGTATGGAATAGTAATTTCTTTTTTTACTAATTGAGAAGTTGACATCCTCTGTGGTTTTACTAATGCTTTAATTGGTTTTACCTGGGTTTTGTTGAAATAGTTGGAGTTGTTGAACTCAACATTAATTTCATATGGAATGTGCATTGTGAATAGCTATAAATAGATATATATTATATTCACTGAAAAAACCCAAAAGTTAAAGTAACGTTATAGTTAGGTGAAATGTTCAGTAACAGCGTAATGTTTTAAACTCTAAAAATGACAGTCACCAATTATAGTAATCTTAAGTAACTGTAACGTGTGCCCTACAGTAACTATTACTCGTGCCCCAGCCATGTACAGCTTTCTCATCAATAATTTCATTCCAAATGCTGCAGTGATATCAATGATGTTATAGAAGACATCATGAGTGATGTAATATGTGGGGTAATTAGTGCATAGTGAGGACGCAAGTAATAGTTACCTTGCGGTACGGTTTATAGTTACTTAAGATAACTATAACTGGCGAATATCTGTGGCTTTTAGAATTTAAAACGTTGCGTTGTTACTGAAAATTTTACCTAACTATATTGTTACTTTAACCTTTTTGTTTTTTTCAGTGAATGTCTTGTTTTAAAAAAAAAACTTAAAGTAATGTTTTATTACCATATGTAAAGCGGACCTCCAGGGAAAGGCTTAGTTCTCCCAATGGGCAGGAACAGCTTTGTGCTCCCGCCGTTTGGAGAATATTGCATTTTCCCTGCCCGTATTTGTGGGCAGTGAAATAGATGATGTCCTAGGGGCTGGGGACCCCAGGACTCCGTCACTGAGCCAGCCCTGGAGGATAGGGTCTCTGGGGCCATTGTATGGCTCAGGGAGTGGGGCCTTGTTTTGGGACCCCTGTTTTTCTCGGCTCCGGCTTCACAGTACACCCCAAAACTTTCCATGCAGAAACTAGTCAAAAAGTAACACTTATCTGGAAAGGTTTGTGGAGATTCATAAAACGGCGCCAAAGTTATTAACAACACAAAAAAGACCATTCCTTTGGAAACACCATCCTATCTATAACTACCCATTATGTTTTTTTTTTGTAGCCCATAAAAATGTGCTTCTGGCTATTTGCAGGGGTGAAGCGGATTAAAGGTCTCCGATTACCAGTTTATGTAACTGGCTTTATTACTTTCAAAGATACACTGTAGGGCAAAAGTAGTTGTACTGTCCCATATAATGAAGGCAAACCAATACAGCTTAGCATTGCCCATATCGTATGGCAAAATATTGTTAGCTTAGCATGCTCTGCACCCACATAAAGCTCTGTGTACCTCCCTTCAGTACAGGCATGAATCTTAATGTGGTGATTTAGAAGCAAATAAAACAGTGATGGGTGGAATGTTTGAATTATTCTCACCACTGATAATTACTCGGGCAGCATTCCAGTCCGTTATTATTTGGGTTGCTATCCACCTCCTTATTAAATCCAGCTATATGCAATCATCCTTGGTCCTGCTCCAGTAGGAACAGACAGGCACAAACTGCTAAGCCAGACTCTCTCTAGTCCAGAATACTGGCAAACTCAGACCTGTTTCGCCCTGATTTGGGCTTGTCAGTCAGATACAACTTGGTTCCAGTGGCACAGTGAGCTCAGGACCTGGATCTGGACGTACCCTTCACACTTAGTGTCACACTAAAGTTAATAAAACAGCAGTGGGTCGAATGCTTGAATTAATCACAGCCATTTGGTAATTGCTCAGGCTATATTCCAGAATTAGGATTTGGGCTCAGGGCCCTCATGTTTTTTTTTTGAGCCTTGACTAAACTGCCCTCTCGCCTTCTCCCCCCCCACACACTTTCATTCCCCTTTCCAGCAGTACCACTCCATTATGATCAGTGCTTCTGAGCTCTTCTCATACAGCAAGCAACCGGAACCTCAAGACTTTGGTTGCTTTCAATTTCACAAGCAGTGATGTCAGCGTGCTATGGGTGCTGATGATCACTGCTAACAAAGAAGAGGCTGCGAGTGAGCACCTGAGGGATTCCACCACCTATTTTGTTCCCATTGTCTGCACTGCAGAGGTACTGGTGGACGACATCATGTCACCCGCACTTAGTGGTAAAGGGATTTGAGTGTGGTGGTGAAATTATTAAAAAAAAAAAACACCTTTTTTCATTCTTTCTCATTGTTAATATACTTTTCATCAACAGAGTTGCAAGGTATTTGCAGCATAAATAAAAAAACACTTACTTCACCCTTATCAGTTCTTCTGTTATTGTTTATTGTGAAATATGCACTCTCCGCCACTGCCGTTGTGTTGACTAGTTGTTTTGACTGCAAACATAGATGACTCCAATCACAAAAGAATTGTATCTGTGTGTGCGCATAGACCTGCATATAGCTGAGATGATAATGTTTGTATCTGATACACAAATCCATGATCTGTATGCAATGAACATTTATACTATTTATAGCTTTTTTGGGGATATGTCTACTATAACTAACTCATCGAACACCGAGAAATCAGATGTCAGAAAATCTGCATTGGTATATTTTATTGGAACGTTTTTCTATTACATGGATTATTTTAAATTAATTCTTTCCACCTCCTAACTTCACCTCTAGTTTGTCCATGCAGTTTCCTACATTTCCAGCACCATTTATGGTCTTCCTCTTTTGGTTATAAGTTCATAATTGTAGAAAAGTTTTAAAAAAGGCATTGCAAATGCTTGTAGATAACAGCAAAGATACAATTCCATGGGTATTTGCCTCATTTGCATTGGCCACTGACCTGCCAAAATTTGCTTAAGGGTGTTAGAGTTCCAGAAGCCAGCCTATAGTTATCAATGAATAAAAATACAGGCTGGGGAAAGACAGGTTAATGCTCTCTCCTTCTGATTTTATTTGCAGAGTTGTACTTCCTCACCACTGCCACAGGCATTGCAAAGATTAGCTTCAACAACACACAAACTCCTCTTTTTTAAGCTCAAGTGAGACAAAAGACCATTGATATCCCCCTTTCTGTCCCTTGTAGGTACTTGGGACTGACTTGTAGGTTGAAGCATTTGGGGAAGGTGTAGCACACTGTTTTAAAGAGTTGGAACATGTGGTAACAAAAAAGATGCTTGCTGATAGTCCTTATCAAGACAAGTCAAGAGTGAAACTAAGAGAAATAGATTTTTTTAAATTACTTTCTGTGCAGTAAAACACAGAATAGTATTGTATACACAAAAAGAACTATGAAGGTTCCATTCATGAACCCTAAAACCGTTTACTATCTGTTGTATTCATGACATGTTCTTAATGATGTCACTATTGTTGTATGCCAACGGCTGTATCCTGGCAACTGAGTTCTGCTACGTGACCAGTCTGTTGGGATCACGGAGACAGATCAGCTGCCTTGGATGACAGCTGTTGGGGGTTGTTCCTTATATCTACAATAAACCTGTTTGAATATCTTTGTGAACCTCCTCTTTTTAAAACTATCCCAGTAAACTATCCATCTCTGATCCCTTAATGCTTCTTACCCCCCTCAACGTTACAGCGGTACCCACCCCTAAACATTCAATACTACCCCAAATACTACTCCTCCCTAAACCTAAAAAAACCTTCACTACCCTTATACCCTACAGATCCATGAACACTAAACTCTTTAATACTCCTCAACTCTATCCATTTCTGAACCCTAAAAAAAACACTATCAAAACCCCCATACACAACCCTAAACCCTTAATTGCATTGTAACTTACCCCATTGTAGTGGTAAACGTGTTGTAAATTCGTCGTAGAGGTTATTGTGGACAAATTATAATGGTCACCAACCCTTGCAGTCACTTGGTTTATCATCCCCTTTTTACGTTTCGCCTGACCCAGCGCATGCGCTAGTCTGGCGAGACTTATTGAGAGGGCTCCAAAAAGTGCTACCAGGCCAGCCTAGAGCTACAATGCATGTGCGCGGGTGCGCGCGCCATTTTTACCGCAATTACTTTCACTTTAGCGGCCGCACAGCTGCTTTGATGTTTAATCGCGATCACTTTCACTTTTGCGGCCGCAGGGCCGCTTGGCATAGCCAATAGGTCTCGCTTTTGGGACCTTCTAAGTGTTTAGGTATGCAACTGTTGCATGGCTAAACACTTATAAGGTCCCAAAGGCGAGACCTATTGGCTTTGCCAATGCTTTTTTTTTTTTTACTTTTAGCGAGCTCACGTGCCCAAATCTAGTTGTTAATGTTACCATTGAAAGTTTCAATATTTGAATTTGGAGGCTGCTGCCTTTTAACTAAATGCCGGCTGTATTTTCACAATCGCGGGTTCTCATTATTTTAATTTTGGGGCAGGGTGTCTTTTAACTACACGCCCGCTTACTGCAGCTCTCTCGCTCTTCCCTCCCCTCCCACCGCACGAAGGCTCTTGTAACGTCACCATCTCACCGCCCCACTATTCAGGCACTGGATTTCAATGTGGCAGCTGTGAAGCATGAATCTGAATGCGGAACGGCCGCATATTGCTACACAAGTAGCTAAGCGATAAGGGTATAGACGTGTACTAAGAGTACAAAGTCGGCCGCTCTCGCCGTTACGCCACGTTTCGAAAGAAGGGTTAAAAAATGTGGCAACACTGCACAGCAGATGAGTTCAGATCCCTAATGGAGCTTTGAACTCTTTTGCCTCTGGCAGCCCAAATCCCGCTGTTTTACCTTCCGGTTCACTTAACTCATGAGAGTAAATACTTACGTTCTGGCAGATGCACTGGGCTCGTGATTCTCTCACCTTCGGCTGCTCTTGGGTGAGTCATATGACGGCTTCCAAGGAGGAGACGTACAGGGCAGGCTGGCAGTAAACTGTCCTATCCAGTTGTTCCCGGGGTCAGTGCTGGAAGAGGTGCAGCAGATCATAGCCCAACACTCGCTCTGCTGTAGTAAACATCTTGCGTACTGTAGGGTACGCAAGACTCGCCCCCCCCCCCCACACCCCCCTCACCATGCCCGGGTGCTAACTACTCTGCCCGGGGAACAGTAGCACTCAGTGGTCCACCAGGGACTGGCTTTGCCTCTCTTGTGTTGTGGCTTCCTCAGCGCCTGCAACAACTCTCGCAACCTCTCTGGCCTCAGTCCACAGGGATGCTATCAGGAGCTGAACCAGACAGACCCCTGATCCCTGTTCTACCTGGCATTAGCAAAGTGTGGGGCCAAACACGCACTGCAGTAGTGACAGCCATGACACCAAACACCACACGTGCACATGGGCTAGACTGGCTGGGAGGTGACCGTACCAAGGTCAGGCACAATTTCTTCTCTTTTACTAATACGACATAAAACTGTCAGCCTGATCTTGAAACGGGTCCTAATCTGGCCCAACCGCAGCCTCGTTGACTAGCTGTGGATTAGTTTTAAGTATGTGCCAGTCTTTTTACAGCGGAGAATTCCAGTAAAGCACTAGACCGCGAACAGTCCTGCTGTTGAACGACAGCAGGTTATAATCAGGGCCACTGGAATTATGCTACAGGAGAGGGTCAAATTATGCAGCAGAGGTTCAGCAGCATTTATTGTAGGGCGCCCTTTTTTTACTGTTCACAAGGGCCATCACAACAGACGCTTGTTTTTCACTGCTGCAAAGTGGCTTCAGCCTGGGCCGTCTCTCTCCACAGTTGTGGCCATTGCCAGTGTGTCTTGTTGTTTCAGAAGTCAAAGGGGAGCTGCATCAGATTGCGGGGTGTTGCTCGGTATTGTGCCAGCATAGCTAGAAAAGGCTGCCCTCCTTTCACAGAGTAGAATGTTTAATGGCTTCCCTCCCATAGAATCCTTTTCCCTCCTTTGCTTGTGTATGTTGTCTTTAATTCGTGGGTCGGGTGTAAAAGATAAATCAAGTAACTGGATTTTCCAAATGACCTGTCCCTGATGGGAATGTAACACTCTGACAAGTTCCTTTCTGGAGCCCACCAACGGCCAGCCCTCCCTTACCTAATCTGTGTTATTTATACTACTGTTTACACTGGGCCTAACAACCTCTGCAAACAGCCCATAATGCCTTTCACTGATGGTAATGCTTATTGGTAAGCAGGGCCCTAATGGCTGGCAAAGCGCCTTCTGTTTATTTCTGTAGCTCTGCTTTGAATTAGGTGGAGTGGGATTTACAGAGCATGCTTCGTGTTTGTAGATTAGTTACAGAACTGCAGTCCACGTGCTTGGTACACAACAGTAAATAATGCTGATAAGACACGACAAGATTTTCTAACTAAAACTAGTCTAAATCCCCTAAATACACGTTACAAAAGGTACACAGGCGTGTGCAAACTCTCTCTCTCTCTTTTTCTTTCTCTTTCTCTTTTTCTCTTTCTCTTTCTCTCTCTTTCTCTCTCTCTCTCTTTCTCAATCTCTCTTTCTCTCTCTTTCTCTCTCTTTCTCTCTCTTACTCTCTCTTACTCTCTCTCTCTCTCTCTCTCTCTCTCTTTCTCTCTCTTTCTCTCTTTCTCTCTCTTTCTCTCTCTTTCTCTCTCTTTCTCTCTCTTTCTCTCTCTTTCTCTCTCTCTCTCCTCTCTCTCTCTCTCTCTCTCTCTCTCTCTCTCTCTCTCTCTCTCTCTCTCTCTCTCTCTCTCTCTTCTCTCTCTCTTTCTCTCTCTTTCTCTCTCTCTCTCTCTTCTCTCTCTCTCTCTCTCTCTCTCTCTCTCTCTCTCTCTCTCTCTCTCTCTCTCGCACACACACTCTAACTAGCTCACATTGTGCATAGTTGCAAACATATTTGTAACCATTCCAAATGACAGCTATGTATTTTAGTGCTTGCCGTTTTTGGAAGAAACCTGAGTTTTTTGCATATAGCACTTCAACCCCAGATGGTGGGTGTTTCCCGCCTATGCGGACTGTTTGTCAAGAGTAGGTAAGAAAGACGGAATATGTAATGTTATTTGTTTCACATCTGTATGCAGCACGTCGAGCAACTTGAGGTGTGCATGACCATCGCTCCTCGCCAATTGAGTGTTGAGTGTTGAGTGTTGCGCGAGGTGGTTCCATGTAGAATTGGACACAGTTGGTGTTAGTCTTCTGTTTATGCGTTTTATATATGAAGGGTACAAGGATGAGAGGGGAGATGGAAGCAGCCTTTTGAGGGAGGCTTTAGTGAATTATTAATTTTAAGAGGGGGGTGGAACTTGGCAGGCCAGACTCTTTAATTCCCTCTGAGGAAAAAGTTGTTTTGTAAGTTGTGTGTTTTACTATACATCCTCCAATCAATCAATCAATGTACTTGTAAAGCACAATACTTACCCGTGAGGGTCTCAAGGCGCTGAGGGGTGGGGGGTGCCGCTACTGCTCGAAGAGCCAGGTCTTGAGGAGTCTTCTGAAGGCGAGTAGGTCTTGGGTCTGTCGTAGGTGGGTTGGGAGGGTGTTCCAGGTTTTGGCGGCGAGGTAAGAGAAGGTCGTACGTTGGATGCGGGGGACATCTGCGAGGGCGAGGCTGGTGGAGCGGAGCTGGCGGGTTTGGGGGTGTAGAAGCAGAGTCTGCTGTTCAGATAGGCTGGTCCGGCGTTGTGGTGTGCTTTGTGTGCGTGGGTGAGGAGCTTGAAGGTGATCCTCTTGTTGATGGGGAGCCAGTGCAGGTCTCTCAGGAGGGGGGTGATGTGGCTGCGGCGGGGGGCGTTGACGATCCTTGACAGTATTCAGGTACTAACTTGCTCTATGTACATGATTCCCCCAGAATAATAGCTACTTTCTTTTATCCCACGTATGAGTAGAGTTCCATCTAAAAGCTGGACATAAGAAAGGTTTAGTTCCCCCACACAAGCCAGTGGCTGGTTTTTGCTACTCCACTCAGAGCTTGTGCCAATTCTAGGGCGAGATACATATAGCTTTCATCTCACGATGTTTTGGTGGCCATGGTGCATTACTCTAGGGTAACCCAACACAAATAGGTGTAGTGTATCCCTTTTCTAAAGGGCAGAGAAATGTAGGTCTCTTATGATTTCCTCCAATGAGAAGGGAAACCAGCATTGGCCTAGCCAATAGGTGTCCCCTTTGGGACCTTATAAGTGTTTAGCCATGCAACAGTTGATGTTGTTGCACCAAGGATATTGTGCTGCATAACTAAATACTTATGAGGTCCCAAAAGCGAGACCTATTGGCTATGCCAATGCTTGTTCAGATAGGGTCTCCTGTGTCTTTACCAACTGGCAGTTTGTCTCCTTTGTCGAAATTCATTTGCACTACAATCTCAATATTATGGGATGAAATGACCTGGGTACCTGCTGTGAAAGTTGGCATGTTGTCCTTTTTACGCGAGGCTAGGCTAGGCTAGTCTTTTTTCACAGAGCCTATTTTGTAGACGGTGGAAGAAAATAAAATAAAAGGAGACAAGCTTGTTGTGAGGGTAGGTGTTTGATGTGGATTTTGGCATTTGGTGAGCGTGAATATGTATATAAAGAGAATGACGTCTCTGATACAGGAGCATTGATAAGGTGTTTCTGTTCCAAAGGGTGATCTGCTAAATATTCCATTGGATAATACGCTGAAACAGATACATTATGGAATTCATTTAACTGTGACGGTCAATCCTGTATATCTACTTGTTGTAGAAAAAGATATGTTTCACAGATTTCCTGAACTGTCTCTCTGACTTAACTTTTCCTCTGATATTACCTTTTGTTTTGCTACCCGATGTTGGCTAAAACCCAATAATATATACATCTAAATTCCTGCATCTGCCCTTTCCAATTTTGTTTGTCACCTCTTAGAATATACTTGGGTGACTGGCTCTCTCAAAAGCAAAACATTTTCATGATCTTCATCCTGATTAGAGAGCCAAAATAGGATAACATTGGACTGACTTTCTGTTTTGTACATTCTCTGCTTACTTTACTTGCTTGATACACCGTTATGAGCTCTCGGCTACCGCTGTCTTGCTGAAACCTCCCAGTTTCTAATGAAAATAATGCACTCGGAAGAAGGCCCTCATGCATGTGATTGAATCATCATAAGCTTGGTTAAGCAGATCTCGAAGGAACAAGAAACCATCTATCAGTACAGTGTCAGAGGTCTTCCACCCACAGGGAGACTATTTCTTCTTACCCTCCACTGGAGTTCTGTAGATGTCCACACCCTTGATGCTGATTTCTCTGCAAGTCTTCCACAAGGGTACATGCCCTTTAAAAGCAAGCACTCAAAACAATTATGTTTGCTCAAAACCCCATTATTGGTTTGTCTGGAGTGAGATTGTTTACACTGTCACAGCCTTATGATCTACCAACAGGCCATCATGTGCACTCTCTGAAGGTGGTACATTACCAGCAGAAAAATCACCAAACATGACCGGTCAAAAACATGGGCACCACCTGCCTCATTGTGTGGGCTTTTTATTGCATTTTGTCAGGTGACCTGAGTCACTAAATATATTAATAAACGTATTGCCAGTGAGGCATAAAAAATTGACCTGTCACACTGACACAAGTTGCAAAAATGACATTCCATTGTTGGGTCTTTCATTTATGAAGGAGTAACTTGATTAAATGTGTGTTATATAAGGTTCCCTACGTGCCTTTATAGTAAATATGACCTGCAGCAGACACCATGAGAGCAGTGATGCATAGATAATGCCATACCAGAAATGGTAAATGCAGGCTAAAGAAACTACATGGACCTAAAGAGGAAGGGATCTCCTTCAAGCATCTGATCTGCCATGTACAGGCTGCTGCTTTAGTGCACTATAAAACCAGATTAAAAAAAAGTGTAGCTCAATATTAAAATATTACAGGCTACATCAGGATTTATTTAACTGCTTCCCTCCTCCGACACGCTAATCCCCATAATTGTACCTTTTCCAGCTGAGTCTGTGTTTTCAGTGATACCATCAGATGAATATTTGGCCCTTAACCTACCCTTCTTCCTCATGGGCCAATTTTTCCTAAAGTCTATCCCAAAAGGTAGTCACAGGATTGTACCATGTGTTACAAGCACGAGTAGATGAGGAAGGGGGGGGAGTGTAAATCTCATTGATCATGCCCTCTAAAGAATAGAATTGACATAGCCTGGCCGCTAAATTCTGCAAACATAACTGAGCTAACTATACAGATCCATAGGCATCAACAGCTTGTGAAAGTGGGACGAGGCAAGATGATAGAGGAGTTGTGGCACCCCTTCGAGTATTTATGGAACCCACCACCTCCGGGTCCCCGAATAAAGTGTGCAAGTCAGCAGTGTGACACAACCATATGCCAGTAGAAAAAGAATTTGAATATATAAATAAGTGATCACGTCTTCAGGGAATCTGCAATGCACAATTCTGAATGACCGGAACTTCTTTGGCGATTTAATTGGATACCTATTTCAGTCATTCTCTTTAATTCTGATCAGGATCTATTTATCTAGTAAATGTGTTGTGTTTGTTGCGCGTCGGAATTCTGGAGTGTCCAGCTGCTTTACAGATGAATGTATTTTATTGACAAAGTGTACCCCTGGTTTTCAAGACAATGTTGAACCACTACCTTTAACATAAAAAAGTGTGTTTTAGGAAAACTCCCTCCTTCATGATAGTGACTCATTGTAGGCACCATGATTCTGGATTTCATTGACCAAGTCATGTCTTTCATTATTGAAAATACAGTTACATCAGCATAATCCTCTTGACAGATCAAGGAATACCATCGCCTTAGCTTCACGTCTTCCATCTTGGGATTTACTTATTTTTACAGAAAGTGACATGTACTCGCCTTAAGAAGCCCATAACAGAAAGGCCTGTCAATACACATACTATTTTATCAGTGAAAAGAGGATGGACCAGTTGCTCTTTGGATAGTACACAGTTGTATACTTGACCTGCAACGTAGGGCCGAATGCCACAAGGGCATATGTATATTGTTTCATGGTCCGAGAAGCTCAAGACCAGATAAAAATAAGAAGCCTTGCCAAGTGCTTTATCTGCAAATCATCCTCACCAGGTTATGCTTTTGTATATTTGTACCCAAACCGATGGACAATCCTAGCATGGATTTTTATGAGCTAAGTGAGGTGACAATCATAAATTGTTTTACGCTTTCAGTAATTTCAGTCTTATATGGTCAGGTCCGATCAGCAACGTTCTTTTCTGAAATTCACCAGTATGGTGCCTACCGTCTGTTTTGCATACGAAGGAGAGAAGCTTAAGACCTTTTAGAACACCTAGTATAGACATTTCAAGTATCTGGTTTGCCATTCGGTCTCTGCATTATTCAGTTATGCTTGAGCAGGTGATCAGTGATGCTTAAGTTGTGGTGTGTTTAGGCAACATTTTGATCTTCTCTCAAGCCCGTGGCATTATCTTCTCATGGAAGAAGCCCTAATAGAACTAAGAAAACTCTTGGTGTATGCACAGTTGGAATAATGCACATTAGAAAGCTATTTAGCCTCTTTGGGCTTACTGACGTGATAGCAGGCCCTAGGTAGCCTATCCCTATGTCTCATAGGGAAATAGAGCTTGCTAACCCTTTTCTGTGTTTTACAGGCAGCTAGCTATCCAGTCCCTTTCCACTAGTGTGGGTCCGAACACTGCCTGGAATGCTTTGATGGAGCATGCAAATTAGCCTATGTAACCTAGTTAATTAACGTGATTTAACTGATCTAACTTGATTCAAAGTATAATTTAATCTCTTAATTAGATTTTATGTTGGTTCTTATCTCCTTACAAAATTAACTTTATGCTGCAGAGAATGAGTCTCACCGGCATAGCCTGCGGTGCTCACGGTTTTACTCTGTCGCCCTTACTTACTCACCTAATTGTATGTTCTAAGATTATTTAACACCAGGAAAATAATGTTACTAATGTTATTCCGTTACTGTTTTGTTAACACATCAATTTAAGCAGTTGCCTCGGTGCACATAAATGTTAATATTTTAATACAATGATGCACCATATCTACAGGCAGTGAAAAGAAATGTGGCCCAATAACCTTTTATTTAGAGCAATTATACTACTAAACGCACATTTACTCATATATCACTACAGTGCAAGGAGAACAAAACGTATATTGGACGACATCTAAAGGACTTCCACATTTGAGTTCCAATGTGAGCGTGCACAGTTAATGTCCAAGTATATATATTTTTCAAAAGATTTGCGAAGATCCAACTGAGGATGTGTTGGGATGGCAAAAAGTCCTCTGCATGCTGTTGAGAGCGTGCAACCTGCCTCAAATTTCCCATAAAGCTGTAATAACTTTCAACCCCTACCGCTGCAAACCTGCATATGTAGAGAGACCTTGTTGTCCTACGGAGTGAGACTCAGAGCAGGGTTGGAGGGGCGCACCAAGTACATCCTCCTCTTAGGAGATCGACTATAGTCTTCTCACGGGGCTGTGGTGAACTGACAGTATGGGCAGTAATTCCAATTATAGTCATCGGGTAGGCCATTTTACCTATCACCTGAAAGGGAGTGGGCTTACCAGCATCTCCTGTGTTTTTATATTGTCTGCCAGTCTCCTAAAATGATTTCTTTCACCAACCTGCATTTGTTGTATGCAGGTGGGAAAGGCTTGAGGATGAAAAATCCAAGTTGTACCTAAGATGGAGTGTTAAGTAGAACCCCAGCAATATATATGCATTACAGGACTCGCCCTTCTTAGCCGTTCCATAGGTGGTCCAGTGGTTCAGACAGTGTGTTTGGGAGAGGAGACTCATAGATGCCAACATTTTAAACTGGAAAGTGCGAGATTTTAAAAAACAAATCTGAGGAATGTGTTTCCCCATTGACATCTATTGTAGCAGAGGCAATCTTGGGCAGGATACAGCTAAAATAAAGCCATTTTGGTATTATAAATCTCATAGGGTCCCTTTGGAACTATGTTGTTTTCCCTTTTCTCTTCTAGACCCATCGTTCTCTGAAAGGGCTACCACCCAAAGGTTAAAAGTTAGTCAAGAGGGAAATAGTAACTTTGCTGAACTGCCCAGAACCAGTCTCAGAACTAAACTGCTGGAATACACAAATTCGGTCTGCAACTGAACTATAAAGATGGGACAAAACGTTTCAATGTGGCAAGATTTCCTGACCAGAAGCCTGGGGTCTCCCACCAGTAGCTACCAGGAGAATCACTTGAGCTCCAGGGTTGGGATGGTGATTACCAAGCTCCCTTGCCAGGTTCAGGACCAGGAACCAGGGAAAGATTTGATTAACCTGCCAAAAGGAGGCTGCCTGCATAGTTCTTCAAGGGAGACGTCTCCGTGATTGCTCAGAGAGGCATTGAAGAAGAGGATGCACAGGCAACACACAGCTTGGCTAAATTCAAGCAACCTACTACTACTACATGGGGTGCAACCAACACCGAAACACTGTAGATGAGATCCGAGGCCCTGATGTGTCTCCCTCGTCGAAGCAACTTTGACACCTATAATTAATAGTGCCCTGACATTGAACTGGAAGTGAATTTCGTGCTGTCAACTAACACAAGAAATGCTCAAGTGCTGTGGCAACCCACAACCCCCAGATACATTCGAACATACCAGAAACTTTAAGCACCTAGTGAAGCTAGGGTTGACCAGAGGAGTGTCATCTCATGCAGCAAGACTGTCATTACTGTGAGCTCTGTTTCCCTAGTACACCACCTCTGGACATGTGCTGGTGCTTCTGTGGCGTACTTGAGGTTTCTGGTGCTGGCAAGTAAACATGAAGCACAACCTACTTCCATGCATGTTGGGCCAAGCCGAGTACTCCCCAATCCAGCAGTTCTACTTCCACTGATAGTGACGTGCACCAGCACAGCCCATGCAAGAGACAACACAAACTGCAACCAGGACAAAAAAGGTACTGTGATATTGTTCCCTGATAGGAGCAGTACATATTAAAGTGGGACTTAATAAAGGGAGTAACCAATGCACCTTACCCATAAAGAATGGCTCCAGTATACTAGATGTACCATTCCCTTTAGTACCCTGATATACAGTCTTCTGCTTATTGCATACAGTGATTTTTATTTTTCATGTGTGCACAAGATTGAAGTACATGTTTTTATTAAAACCAAATTACTTGCTGGCCAAGGATTTATTAATTGTCATCTGCTGTCTGAAACCCCACCCCACACCACAGTAAGTCTTGCACTGCTAGACTCCACTACCATGAGAGTCTAGTGCTAAAAGAGGTGTACTTGGTGATCAGTATTGGGTCAAATAGAAGCATTAATCCCTAGACACCAGTTTCTAAATAGCTGTGAATCGCACAAACTGGGCCCATTATCCCCAGACTGCGACAATTAGTGGCAGCAATGGGATTTACTAGATTCCTGTTCCAACAACATGAAGTCCAGCTTTTTTTACACACAACCTGCGCATAATAGCAGATGGTAAATGGGGGATGTAAACCTGAGCAACCTGTTCCTAGTTGAACATTGGGATGGAGGGATGAGGACTCCAAGGTCTAAGGATAGGGACATTGTCATTAATTTCACAATGTATCAATGGCATGGACAGGCCATTGGAAAAAAAGGAGAAGACTGCAGGAAACTCTGGGGTGGTTCCTAACGTTTTGGCTTCTGTGGACCCCCACTTAATCATTACTGGAACCCTGGGATCCCCCACTGAATCCTTATTGGAATCCAGGGATCCCCATTGAGTTATTAAGTGGAGTTGGGGGAACTTAGCCTAAGCATTTTTGGTGATTTGAACCACAAAACAACATACAAAAACTACAGCAATCATCAATCAAATGCACAAATGATTAAAATATTATTACATTTTGAAAAATCGAAATTTTAATGGGAAGGTTGGGAGTTTTTCTAAATTCAGTTTAGGCTACTCATTGTCCATATTAAATTGAGTTTTTCCAAATTCAGTTTAGGCTATTCATCGTCCATATTAAATTCTGTTTGATGTACTTAAACTGCTCCCACATATGAATCTGAGGAGACTAACTCAAATTTTTAGCCTCCAATTTCAAATTCCTACACATTTATAAAACCTTTTACATTTCTGATCCTGGTGCACGAAGTTGTTCAGCAGAGCAGAGCTGGTTCTGCCCTGCATCAGCCCGCATTTACCAGTCCTGGGGCTACTCTTGCTCAAATTCAGGAGTTTAAGGAAGTTATGATATCCCTGTTTGTGCAACCAACTCCATCTGGAGTTATTTCGGGCCTCATGTGGTCGAGAGGTCTCCCAACTGGGACCACGCCGGTGGGACCTTCATTTGCGTCAATTGGGTCCTCTGGGTCTGTTCCCAGATCTGTGCTGACGCTGGCACTTTTGACATGACGCATGACGCGGCATGATCTGCAAACACCAGTGCCAATCTCCCCATCACCGGATATCCCAACCGCGGTCCTGCTTGACGCCGAGGCGGCATCACGTGTATCTGGTCCAAGGCCACGCTCAAGGCTATTTGCTCATGTCACTAATCCTTCTGATACACTGTTCCACCATTCTGACCCAGTGTTCCAGACTTACTTGCACATCTTTCCCTGGAGTGTCTAGTGGTCCACGCTTCGGCAAGCAAAGTAAATCTTAATACACTGCCTTTTGCCTTGCCAGTTATGGAATACAAACGCCTTGACACTTTTGGGTGCATGGTTTTCTCATCTACCAGTATTGCCCTGCACTCTGTGAATGCAGCCTGTCAGTTGAGCAGATTTTCCCCAAGCGCTGTGGTACTTGGTGGCCCAAATCCTTCCTATGTTGTATGAGGAAGCTTGTGCTATCCTTTTTCAGGCCATGCAGGACGGCCGTGATGCAACAAAGTTTTCTGTCTGCTGCGGCTTTGCTACTACAGACTGTTTGGGCCAAGCTATTGCGACTGGTGTCACCATATGACAGTATACTTAGATGAGCTACGCTGGCTTTTTGGCCGGTGCCCAACCTGCACTTATGGATTTGCCCTTTGATGGGTTCAGCATCTTCAGGTACAAGGTGGATTTAGCTCTGTAGTGCTTCAAGGACCGCAGAACTATAGCTTTTTCTGCTTCTCCTCACCCACTTCCTACACAATTTCGCCCCTTGCATGACTTTGGCAGAAAGTTCCAATTTTGCCAGAAGACTCCCCAAGTTCGGCAGTCTTTTCACTGCTTTCCTTGGCTCGGCCAAGGACTCCATCGGTCAGGTGGACAGCAGGGGAGCGCGGCCAAGTCCACCGCTGCACCTGTACCCACACCCCCCCAAACCTCTTTGTATCCTTCGAAATACTTAGTCATCCTGTTGGCAGCCGAATCTGGCATATACTGCCAGGGTAGAAGGCCTTCAACTTGGATTAGTGGGTGTTGCAGATCGCTCAGCAGGGTAATACCCTCCCATTCTTGGAATCCCTGCTGCTGTTGCCATCGTCCCCAGAATGGCTGACGGAGGACCACATGTCCCTTTTACAACAGGTGGCACATCTTTTTTTTTTTTTGGCCAGAGGAGCCAAAGAGAGGGTGCCGATGCCAAATGTAGGTCGTGGTTGGTATCCCTTTTATTTCTGATGTCAAAAAAAGATGGAGGTCTCTGTCTTATCTTGATCTTCGTCCTCACAAAGCCTTCCTGAGAAAGGACAAATATAAAATGCTCACCTTGGCCAAACCCCCCAGGATTTTGTGGCATGGATTAGCACATTTTGCATCACAATACTAAACTTTGTAGCACACAACTGCATTTTTGCTGTATTTTATTTGGTAAAATGACTTTAATTTTTGACGCTGCAAGTTATAGAATAGCAAGTTTAGTACTGTTACCTAGAAACAAATGAGAATTTCCAATTAATAACACAGCATCAATGCTATGTGTCAAAGTAAATTCGACCTGTGCAAAAGATTTTTTATTCTGTTGTGTGGGTGGGTGGCTTTCTTACTCTACCACTTAAATGATAAGTAAAAGATGTATTTCATCATAAGAAACCTTCTCCTTTTCACTCACATGTCAATGTCTACCTTGTGTTTAAACCCTTCCAATAATGTTACCAATAATAGTTCTTTTGTAATAATTTGCACTTTGCTGTTTTAGAAATATTTTTTAAAGCAGTAACAGACAATATAGTTTTACAGTGTTCTGTGTTGTGTGTTTGTATGCTTATTTGTGAACAGGCCAGTGGCAAAATGCAAATACCTCTTATGTTTAATGTTTATTATCTGTGTACAGAATATGGTGCGTAGATAATGAATACAACTAGATGGGTGTTTTTCTGCTCAGCACACCCTGGCATGTTACCGAGATATCTCAGTGAGCCATCAGACTTCATACCAGATGGAACGCAGAGATAGACCACTTCAGGTACAGGAAACGGAGGCCTACAGCTATTTGAATACAATCTCAAGTTCGGCCTATGGGGAGCCTTTGAAGGGGTGAGCTGTCTGAAAAGGAGCTGGCCACATATTGAGACAAACAGAATGAAAATGCACTTCATTTAGGTGATTTAGAACTGTGCAAAGAACCAATAGTAATAATTATTGCTGCACCACCTTATACACATTTCAATTTGTGCCATTTCTAGACACTGGTAAGAGTTGCTAACTATTACCCAAAGTTTGTCGGTTCATTAACCTCTCAATAATAGAAGGCAAAGTGGCTACTCTTATTCGGATCTATGTAGCTCGGCTTGCTGCTGGTTGCAGGTATGGTCAGTTTGGTTACACAGAGATCCGTTCCCAACTAATAAAATAAAAGGATAGTTAAAATAATCGTATTTAAGCAGCTATGAAAAAGAGCAATCTATATGATAAGTTATATTCAACTATAAAGATGTTGTGTCCTTTCAAACACTTGGCTTTGAAAGCCTTCCTACCCCCCACTGGGGGAAGGCTGGTTCAGGTATTTACAAACAACACCGCAGCCATGTGAAACTGCAACAAGTAGGGCTGGGTGTAGTCGTGGACCCTGTGCCAGGAGGTCCTGCACCTCTGGACATGGTTGGAGCTCCAGGGGATTTTTGTGGTGGTACAACAGCTAGGGGGGTATTTGAATGCCAGAACAGGTAAGCTCATCCGTGAACACATAGTGGAACACAAATTGTGGTTATATTTATAGGTGGCACAAAGTCTCCTGTCGAATGAGTTAAACCTTTAGTCGATCTCTTCGCCACTGTCGAACATGCAATCTCAGTACTTTTGAGCGTTGAAGTTTACAAAGTGGCTCTGACACATCGAGTGAAACTCTGGGCTCCTGTACGCCTTTCCACCGATACCAGTCCAGCCCTGAGGTCTGTAGAAGATCAAGAAAGAGCGGTCCCAAGTGAAACTGGTGACTCCATACTGGGCATGGAGAGTTTGATTAACCGAAGTATTGGCATCTGTCTTCCCATCAGGCTGCCCCTACTGGAGGACCTCTGCCACCCATCCTGCGCACACTCCATCCCCATGCTGAAGAATTGAACGGTGGCAGTTGCATTCTTTTGACGTCCCTCCTGGGGGTGGGGTATTATTTTGGCAGCCAGGCAGCCCTCTACCAAATCTATATACTCCTACTGTTGGGACAAGTTTGTGGCCTGGTGCGAGACCAAACAGGTCAAGCCGCTTCATGCCATATTGTCCAAGGTTTTGTTGTTTGTGTTGTCTTTGGCCCAGCAAGGTCTTGCTTTAGGCTTAGTTCAGTATTATCGGTCTGCTATCCAGACCTTTTCGCAAACCAGCCTTCCTTGTTAAAAGTCCGAAGTGGCATTTTCTTAAAGGTCTACAACACTTGTTTCCCCCTCTCCTTTCGTCATTCCCCAGTGGGATTTGAATTTGGTTATTACCATCCTCGTGTGTTCCCCTTGTGAACACGTGCATACCTTTCCTTTCAGATTGCTTGCACTTAAGATGGTTTTCTTAATGACTATAACATCGGCCTGGAGGGTGAGCGAGGTTAGAGGCCCTCTCTGTTAATCCTCCTTATAATACCTTCAATCCTAACAAGTTGATACTCTGGACACGTGCATCCATCTTACTGAAGGTGGTGACACTTTTTCACATTGGTTCACCTATCACTCTGCCGACGTTCTTCTCTCCACCCCACTCCTCTAAAAAGGAGGAGCTTCTCCATTTCTTTGGCATGAACATGGCTCTGAGCTTCTAGACACCACCGAGTGCACGATCAGCTCTTTATCAGGTTTTTAGGAGCAAAGAAAGGGAGAGCGGTGCAGACGTGGACCATCTCCTGCTGGATCATGCTCTGCATTAAGATATGCTATGCTTTAGTAAAGAAACACCAACCTTAGGGCTTGAGGGCTCATTGGACAAGAGCCAATGCTGCTACTTTAGGGATGACCTGTGAGTGCCTGTTCTGAACATTTGCCAGGCTGCGATGTGGGCATCCCTCCATACATTCACGTCTCTCCGGGCAGCCAGGTCCTGGGCAACGGGCATTTTGCCCGTTCACTCTGGCAGGAGTTTTTTATTCGAGCCACTTCAAAGACCTACCTCCTGAGACCTACCCTTCTGGTATCTATTCGAAGGTCAGGAATCTGGGGTAAGAAGTCTCATCAGAGGAGCAAGTTAATTACCTTCACTAATCCGTTTTCTGGTGGAGACTACATGTAACCACAGATTCCTCACTGACCCGCCCATCCTCCCCGTTCTGTGAACTGGATGAACTCTTTCACCTAAAAAGATCACACTGCATCTGCACACTGATCAAGACCAATTTGATTTTGGCTCCAAGTCTGCTGGCGCAGAAGAGCCATGAAAGCAACTGATGTCAGCGCACCTGGATTGCGCCTATAAGGCTTGCGCACATCACATGCATCTCGCAATGTTGTGGAGTCGCAGGCTCCACCTCCCGGTGTGCAGGGCACTGCTTCAAAGTTTTCTGGCTCCAGTCTGACACCTGGGGAATACTCGTAAGATGAGGAATATGCGCTTATATGGAGTCTATACCAGAAAAAGGGTTACCAAAGGTAAGTAACTTGTTTTTTCTTTCTGCACCTTCTCATGTGTATCCGGAGTTCCGCTCCCAATTTTGTTATTTTTCTCATGACTTTTAAATCGAATTGCAGTGTGCCAGGGAATAATATCCCCTCCTAAATCTACGGTTTTAAACCATGCTTCAATTGCAGAAAACAAATGCCGGTAACAGACCCACATGAAGTGTGTCACTGGTGTCTGAGCTCGAGCCACAACTTGAAGTCATGAGATAAATGTCCTCTAATGCACCCAAAGATGACCCAGGACCAAGAAGCGATGTATGTCACTAAACAAGAAAATGTTGCGGCCTTCGCACAAGTCCTGCTACAAGTCAAGGGTGCAGACTCATTCCTGCCCAGGGTCGTTCACACGAGCGATCAGCTTCGCACTCAAAATCCTCTGATAAGTCCAAATTTAAGTCCAAGCAGAAACATAAAAAATCCAAGCAGGACTCAACCCTATCCCACCACTCTGAACCTGAAGAAAAGGCACAAGTGTCATGATGTGAGTCGTTCACCCTCAATGTCTCTAGACTTGGAGCCGATCCCTCATCTGATCCAGCTGCTCACTTAATTCCCCAGTCTATTGGAGATGCTGCCGCAGATTTAAGCCTTTAAGGTTGCTTTGCTATAGATTTTTTCTGTGCTTCCGGCTCCCTCTGGTGTGCCTATGTGCCCCAAGAACGGAAGGGGCTGTCAGTGAGGTTCCTATCAACGAATCCTACCTTGGCACCGCCAGATCCCTTTCGACCCGATTCGGGCCCCTTGTTGACTTGTGCAGAAGCTTCCATTCTGGCTCCAAGACCAGCACCAGGCCCTTCCACTTTGATCTTAAAGTAACCCTAAAAAGGGAAAATGCCACCTGCCCAGGATAGAAAA
Organism: Triturus cristatus; assembly: GCF_964204655.1. Classification (NCBI taxonomy): domain Eukaryota; kingdom Metazoa; phylum Chordata; class Amphibia; order Caudata; family Salamandridae; genus Triturus; species Triturus cristatus. The sequence continues at coordinate 631,412,339 of NC_140587.1, forward strand.
AAGCGGAAGTATCTCGCTGTACAAGAAAACTGAATTTGAAAATGGATCGATTTAAACTAAAGAAAACATTTTCTTTTTACAGTGCTTGTTCTTGTTTGATTGTAATTTATTAAAACAAAATATTTTTTATCTATAAATACAAGGCGTATATGTATATTTTGGCCAAATATAAAAACAAACACAGTTATATAAATGCATTGGGTAACAGCAGTAAATATGTCTCTCTTCTCCTCCCCTCATACCATTCATGCAAATCCAATCACACTAAGTAAAATCGTTCTCACTACACAATCATACACATCCCACCTACATACTCAAATTTCATATAAGTCAAACTAAAAACGTAAACAGGAAAACAAAGACTAAGAATCAGACCTTCTAGTCCTAGATAGGTCTGTCCATGGGACAATGATTTTAACTTATTCTCACAGAATTAGTCAATGGATAATAACATTGATCAAATATTACACATAACACGTTTATTGTACAAAGACATTGTGATCCTGTTTTTTTCAAGAAAGAATATAGTATTCCTGTCACGGCGTGTGCTGACGTGCGTTTCGGTGAAGGCCAAGATGTAGCCAAACCTTCCTCAGGGCACAACAAATGGAATACTTGGTTTGTCAAACCGATCCAAAATGGAGGGGGAGAGACAGACTAATCATCAGGGGTCATGGCCCATCAAAGGGCAAGCAACAGAGCAAGTAACATAAAAAATCTGATAATCCAAGGTATAATCCTAGATGAACATATCATGAAGATCCTCCAAGATAACAAAAATCCAACACAATAAGGTCAAGAATAAATTCATAAAAATCAAAAAATATGTCCAAGAAGTCCCACAGGGTACACGTTCTGGATTCACCACATCTTGTAAGTGGATAATGACAGATACTGCCGATGAATGATCGGCTCCGGTGGGGCACATATGTCCAAAGCTTTAGTCCGGCCGGGGCTATCGGAAAAAGTCAGCTCACAAAGCATGAGCTAACTTTTTCTGATGGCCCCGGCTAGGGTTACTTTAAGATTACTGTTTGTCCCGGATCCCCTGCCCATATTTGTTTCCCGGATCCCTCTTTTCTATACGCTTTGTTTGCCTTCCACTTTGAAGGCAGTACCAATGCCACCGGCGCCAGAAGAGAATAGAGTGCTGAATCTGGTGTCAGGCTCCAAACCGACTTTGGCTCAATCTTGACTAATGTTGCCTACGGCATTACAAAAGGACAACTGTTCTTCCTACATCTTGAAGCTGACCTGGTCACTCTACTAGGGTGGATATGCCAGTAGAGGCTTTATTATCCTTTTGGCTTTGACTCTGAACAGGTGACATCCCAGGATGGGGATGATGATGATGATGATGGAGATGGAGATAGTTTCTCCCCCATTAAACAGATCATAACTTTAATATTAGTTTACAAAAGGCCAGTGGGCTTGACACCTGCCTTTAGACAAGATTTGTCTTGCCACTTGGGCAACCAGTGGAAGAAAGGACCCCCTTTGCAGTGGTAATCTGACAGGCAGCTCCGTCAAAACCAAAACGGGTGTCCTTACATAAATTTTGCAACCTGGGCCAGTCACATTGGAGTCTTTGTCCCCTTTTAACAAAGCCCTCACTGATACTTGATGGCCACTGTTCAAAACCCTGTTTCTGTGCACAAATAAATAGGCAGGTAGCCAGGCGTCACAGACTGTCTCTTTGTGATCCCGATTTCCTCACTAAACATCCTACTTCAGAAATCCTAGTGATTCAGACTTCACCTAGTAAGGTCAATCTCAATTAATTTTTCATGATTATTCGGATTTGGAGTCTTAAGATGATCAACACTTTTGGCAAGTATGTGTTTTCCTCCACCAGTCTAGCATTGTGGTCTGTTAATTCTGTCTGGTTCTCCACATGCTTGCCCTGTAGATATGGCCAACAGAATCTTACCAGCAGTTCGAAAAGACTTTAGATAACTCATGATAAACAACACACGGCCAAATAGGTTTTCTGCACTTGCCTAGATACTACTGATTGTCTGTGGAGGGCAGATGGCACCATTGTTGTACTTCTCTGACACACGCAGATGCGCTACTCTGGATCTTCCGTTGATCTACCTGGATATGCCCTCTGATGGCTCACGTCATTTGGTGAAAAGACCGATTCGGCACTGGAGCTCTTTAAGGAAATAGCGCCTCCGCACGCTGACTATATCTGCTGACCCCTGCTAAGCAGTTTCCATCCCAACTCCAAATATTCAGAGCCTATTCGAGAGGTTTGGCGTACAGACAAAATTAATCTCCCCAGCCAGTACAGCAGTCACCCTAGTCCTTTTGAGGCTGTGACCCAGTGTCTGGCTGGCGGCATGCAGTCCAGCAGGAGTAGAAGTCCTCACATTACCCCCACCCACAACAGCCACCAAACAGTTTGTTTGACATTAGTGGCGCATGCCCATTCAGTAGGGGGTTGGATCCATCACATTCAACAGATTGGTCTTAAAAATCGTTCAACAAGGCTAAGTCCTGCCTTTTCTTTTCGTCACACCAAATAATCTTCTTACATCAGAGCAAATTTCAGACCAGTACCTGTCCATTCTACTGCAAGAGGTGCAAGTGCTGCTCGCCAAGGGTGCTATCAAGAGGGTCCCGGATGCTATTTCCTTGTTCCATAGAAGGATGGTGGTCTCAGGCCTATTTTGAACCCTCAGCCTCTGTATTCCTTCTAGCGGAAGGACTAATTCAAAATGCATATGCTGGCCCTGATCTTGTCTTCCTTGGACCCAGACGACTGGATGGTGTCCTTGAACCTGCAGGATGCATATTTTCATTTACCTGCTCTGCAGTCCCACAGTGGTTATATGCTGTTTAAGGTAGAACAGGAGGTCTTTTATTGATCCCCTTCGGCTTTACCAGCACCCTTTGGGTGTTCACCTTCAAAGTGATGTCGGGATAACAGTCTTCCCCCACCTTGATGACTTGTTTTTAAAGTCGGGCTCACCAAAGTCAGTTGTAGACCACCTTCAGATGAGGGAGACCTTCTGACAACATTGGAGTACACCATCAATGAGCCGAAGACTCACCTGACCTCTTTCCAGAAGCTTCTATTCATTGGATGTATCCTAGACACAATGGATTTTCAGGACTTCCTCCACCGCAGCAAGTCTAGGACATTTGGGCATTCCGATGTTTCAGCCTCAGTCCTGTATCACTCTGAGAGCGGCTCCAAGACTTCTTGGACTCCTGCCCCCTTGTATTCTCCTTGTTAGTTACATCAGGTGGCATATGCAAGCTATGCAATTAAATCTGACATTCCAGTGGGCCCAGCATCAAGGAAATCTAACGAATGTCAAGCATATGTCAGAGGAGACACCTTATGATCTACAGTGGTGGTTGCTCAAACTAAACTGTAACAGTGGCAGACCCCTCTTTCGTCGTGAGTTGACAGTGATGACTGATGTGTCCTTGCTATGTGGGGGAAGGGGGAGATCAGAGGATATTGGTCTCCAACACAAACTCGGCTCCTCATCAACCTGCTATAGTTTCAGGCCATTGTCTAGGTCTGAAAGTCTTCCTGATGTCCATCAAAGGGAGGTGTGGTGCAGGTTATCACAGACAACTCAACGCCATAAGGTATTGCAACAGAGCAAAATAAGGTTCTCTGTCATGTGCCAGGAGGCTCTGCATCTTGGTAAATGGGTTGCAACATTGACATTTTCCTGATAGTGAACCACCTGACAGGGCATCTGAATGCCAGAGCAGACAAGTTTGAGTAGGAGGCATCTTTCATACAACAAATTATGTCTACACCCTGAGATGGCACTAGGCATTTTCCAACAGTGTGGAGAACCCTGCCTAGATCTTTTCACCACGATTGAAAAGCCAATAGTTTTGCATGTTGGAGATCCCATAAGGATACTGATTAGGAGATTAGGAGATTGATTCCGGCTGGAATGGAACATAGGACACTTGTACTCCCTCTCTCCCCTCCCTCTTTTGCGCTGAGTTCTGAAAATGATCTAGAATGACCAGACCCAAGTCATAATCCTGGCTTGGATTGAGCCAGGAAAGTGTGGTACCCAGAACATCTGGGGAGTAGCATCTTTCCTCAGATCAGGCTACCACTTCGGGAGAATCATCTATTGGAGTAACAGGGCAGAAATTTCTGCCTGAACCTGTGCAACCTACACCTTCCTGCATGGAGATTGAGTAGCGGCCACAGACTATGTTTAGCTTGCTGCTTTTTTATTTTTTTAAACATTGTTTATTGATTTTATACCAAAAGTAAGAACAGTGCAACATACATTAAGTCTCATGTTGCTTACTATACAACGTGCAGGTGCATACAGATCATATTAAAGTGAGGTGAACCAGCCAGCACAAGAGGCAGGTAGAGCATAATACTGTACAGACTTTACAATGGGTATCATACCATATCCCCCTCCGGGTCAACCATTCCATTCACAAGAGGTACATTCATGGGTTGTGTATTTGCTGGTGTATTTGTGGTGTCCGATATATCCTGAAGATACAGGTGCAACGGTTACCATATATCTAAGGGTCTTGCCGCAGGTAGTTGTATTTGGGAATAAGTGTCACTGTTAGTGCTACAGTATGTCATACTACGCAGCCATGACTTGATCGTAGGTGTACGCTTACTACCCCAGTTTAAGGCCAACTCACGCTTAGCAAATCGTTTACCCTGCTGCTTGAGCTTGATTTCATCCCTGTCTCTGGGCACCCTTCCATGAAATCTTTTTTCCCCCTAAAATATATATATACATCAATAATATAATATATATTTTTTTTCAAAACATACAAGCATGGCAGTGAGACAACTAGACAGTACGTTTTCAAATAGTAGTAGTATATCCACCGCCCCCATATTTTTGGGAATTTACGCAGGCAGCCCGACACTTGTATGTCACTCTTTCTGCAGTCATAAATGAATCCATGCCTCTCCTCCAGCCCTTAAGATTCTGTGTCACGGGAGACCCCCATTTTCTGCCCAAATCTCATATGGCAACCACCAATCCGAGATTGCATAACAATAGTTACATACGTGGTAGGTCGCTATCACTAGGTATACCTAATCAGATGTATTTGGGGTCATCAGGAAATTGGGATTCCAGGATTGCACTCAACTCTGTCCGTATTTGCCCCCAGTATCTCTGTATGCTGGGTCATACCCACAAGGTGTATATGAAGTCTCCCCGGTCCCTCCCACACTGCAGACATTCGGGTGAAGGCGCTCTGCTTCTTTAGAGGTGGGCCCTGTCATAATATATCCTGTGAAGGATTTTTTGTTGTGTGAGGGGGAGCCAAGATCTGATCGCCACTTCTATAGGGAAAACCCACCACTGCTTCCCATGTTAGCCTCAATTTACGAAAGGCATTCGTTATGTTGTCATTGATTGCTTTTAAGTGCATGATAACGCTTTTTCAGATAGTTCACCTTCTAAGGGGGCATATTCTGGGAGGTCTTGGGGAATATTTTTGGCTTTCCATGCATGTGCTAACTGTAAGTATTTGTATTGCTGGTGATTTTAAGTTGAAAATCCCGCTGTAGGGAGGTAAAGGGAATGAGTGTACCACCGTCCAGTAATTCACCCACCTTGGAGGTTCCTATATTATCCCAGTATGCAAAACCCTAGAGTTTTGTGACTTCTTTTATGGTCTTGCCCAACCCTAGTGGTGTTTCCCATGTAATTTTGTATTTCCATCCAATATAGAAATGTGCCTTGTCTCAGGCATCCAAACTAAGTTGAGTAGCTTGTAGGAGGTTGGATTTTCCTGTTCCACGTGTTTTGGAATGCGTATATGAGTTTTGGCAGGGTGATCATCTTAAACATTGCAGCTTTTCCAAGAGTGTCAGGGGCAGCTGCTTCCAGCGGGCTGCATCCGATTTAAAGTCAAAATTGTTTTTATATTATGTTGAATACATCACTCCGGGTTCGAAATAGCATAGACTCCGAAATAGCGGAATCCTTCCCCAGTAATGTTGAGCTGTCGCAAGAGATCAGTTGAGTCGAAGGAGTCACCGATAGGAAAGAGTACGGACTTATTCCAATTTATTGTATGTCCAGAGTGAGAACGATAGTTCACAAACACTTGGAAGGCCATCTGGATTGAGATTGTAGGCCGGGTGAGTTAAAGTAGAATGTCTTCTGCATATAAGGAGATTTTCTCCTCTGGGATAGGGGATCCCTCCACTCGAAAGCCCGTCAGGCAGGCACTAATCAGGCAGGCCAATGGCTCCAACATCAGGGCAAAGAGAAGTGGGGAGAGTGGGCAGCTTTGACGGGTTCCCATTTTAATGAGGGAACTCAGGAGATAGCATGTTATTCACTCTGACCACGTCCGTTGGTTTTGTGTATAGCAGGTTTACCCATCCCTGGAACCGGGGTCCAAATCACATCCTCTGCAAGGTCTGTGTCATAAAAGGCCAATGGATCGTATCAAAGGCCTTCTCGGCATCCAGTGAAAGTAAAAGGTGGGGGTTGGACCTATGTTGAACATGTGCAATTAAGTTGTGGAGCCTGCTCGGGGTCTCTCTGGTGGAACGTTTTTGCCTGATGCCGGACTGGTCATTGTGTATCAAGGGAGTGATTATGCTTAGGAGCCAGGTGGCAAGAATGGTAGCTGGGATTTTAGTTTCAACATTCATAAGGGAGATGAGGCGCAGGAGGTGGGAGGCTTACCCGGTTTATGGATTACTATAATGGTGGCCCTACAGAGGTCTGGCTGGAGGATACAATCCTTCCGTGCTTGAGGAAGAGTTGGAGCATGTGGGGGGCCAGAAGTGTCACTTGCTTTTTGAAAAATTCTGCCGGGAGCCCATTAGGGTCGGGGGTCTTGCCTGAATTTAAGTGAAGGATAGCTTTTTGCACTTCTTCTAGGGAGATCTCTGTATCGAGAGAGTCACGATCGTCGCTGGACAAGATCGGGAATCCAATATCGATCTGGGCCGAATCCCCCAATGGCGTTTGTCATATAGATCGGTATAATATCTCATAAATTCCCCTAATATTTCGGCATCAGTGGAGTAAAGGCGGCCTTCCCCACTCTGTATTTGAGAAATCCACCGGGCCTCCATTTCACGATGATTTAAACAGGCTAAAAGTTTCTCTGCCTTGTCTCTGACTTCATAAAGTTGATGCTGTGTGTCAAGCATATGTTGACGAACTGCCAGTTCAATATACTCAGATCACAGGGTGTCGATCTTTCATTTTAGTGACAGGTGCGGTTGGAGGGTGTGTTTGGCCTCTGCTCTCAGCAGCCTTGTTTCAAATTTTTCGATTTCACGATTTGCCTTCTTCTTTTTATTAGGCGATGATATTCTGGACCCTACCTCGCATAACTGCATTGTACGCTTCCCCTACTGTAACAGCGAAGTCGACCGAGTCTTTGTTATCCAAGAAGTATAATTCTGTTTCGGTATGAATTTTGTGCATTGTATGCATGTCTCTAAGTTCCCAAGTGTTCAGTCTCCAAATATTGGTGGCAGAGTAGCATTTATGCCCGATAGACACCCACAGTGGGGTGTTCTGATAGGCCTCTCGCTAGGTATTCTGCCCGAAATATCTGCCCTGCTTCTCCCGCTGGTGTGAAAATATAATCAAGTCGAGAGTATACGTTGTGGGATTCTGAATAGTAGGAGTAGTCCTGCCGCAATGGATGGTGCTTTCTCCATAAGTCAGTAAGACCCAGGGAGTTGACAAATTAGGCTAGGGGAGTGTTCCCGCCCGAATGTGGGGAACTACAACCACTCCCAGGACCACATCTAATTCAATAATATCTTGACTCGTTTGTCATGTTTCATGGGATAGCATGAAAAATAGAACATGCAAAACAGTCAAGCCCATAATTCACTCCCACCACATCCACCCCATTCCCACTACTGCGCCCTCTTGCAATGGGCCGAGAAGACACTATGCAGGCCCAATTTGGGGTATCTGTCGCCCTTCCCATTGCAAGTCTTCAGATAACAATAATCAAGTCAGACAGGAGCAAGGGATTAGAGAGTGAGAATAATAGTACAGAGGAAAAAAGAGGGGAGGGGAAGGGAGAACAAGAGAAAGTGGGAAGTGGGGAAGGGGAAAATAGGTGCAAACAGAAAAGTGATAATTGAAGTGAAGAATACCACCAAAAGAAGCCACTCCCTGTTGGCAGATGGATATAGGTGATGTCCAACTTGAAGAGTGTCTTCTCGGGGGTCGGAGTATGCTTTCTGTGTGAGGTCGTTGTGAGTTTCACAGGTCAGTCACTTGTCACTTCCGCACTCTGATTTTCTGTGTCCATAGGATGAGTTTGCACCAGTGTTGTTGTCAATGTGGAGTCCTATTCAAGAGCTGTATTGTCTCAGGCCAAGGGGTGGATACTCTCCATGTCCGACGAAGAACTGGGTTTGTGAAGTTAACGCCACTAAGAGGTCTGAGGCACAGCTTGGAGACCGATGTGCGCTCAGATTTGCATCAATTTTAGCTTTGGACAACAAACACTGGAGCTGTTGTGGATTAGGTGGATAAAAGTCTTTCATCCAGTAGTCCTGTTTGTTCCGGGTCCTCTTCTTATAGGACCAGGGGTTGGCTTTAGGTCTAGTGTCTGAAAGATGCGACATTTGTTGCTACGTAGTTCCTGTAGAGCCGTCTCAGAGCCTTGGTCTTTCCTCGAGCCAGGTCAAGGCCTCCACTGAGGAGTGGAAGATGAAAAACGTCCCTGATAAAGGACTTTTATTTTAGCCAGGAAGAGGAGAATATATTGGGGATGCAAAACACAAAGTTTTGTCTTTACTGATTCAGACTTTCTCCGCTGAGGTTGGACTTCCAGGCTATACAGGAAGATCATGATCTTGGAGCCTTCATACCTTAGATCTCCCAATTTACGTGCTTCTTGTAGGATCGTGTCTCTATCCAGGAAGTGGAAGAATTTACTGCACCTTCAATCCGCAATAGGACATAGTGTTTGCCCTTCGCTGCTTTTCCAATTCCTTCTCAGCCCCTGGACTATGTCTTCCATTTCAAAGAGTCTCGTTTCTGCCGCCGTCACTCTGTCTGCGACATTGCAGAGGTCTTGTCGCAGGAAGGAAACCTCCGATCGTACCTCTCAATTTTATTTTCCAAGGCTGCTGTGGAGCAATCTATGGCTTGCAGTATTTCAGCATTGCTTGGGTTAGGGGTGGTGCTCTCTTCTTTGCCCACTGGGCATGTAACCACCCTTGCATAGCGGTCTAGATTGCCCTGCCTGGAATGTTTGGGATCCTTGTCCTTGACCATGCTGCTGGTAAGTCTTCCTTGCTCGATCAGCAGTGAAACAGTGTTCCTTTTTCGGTTGAGTGAAGGGGAGCCCTGTCTGTCTCAGGGAGGCAGTAGATAGGGGTTTCCTAGAACGCTAAAATGGGACTTTGCGCTGTGCGGCAGAAGTACCATTTTATTTGTATTGCTGTCTTATACCACTTCATTGAGGGAGTTCCCAAGAGAGTATAGAAATATAATGTGGCAATCGGGTAATAAAGGCTGTTACGAACTCTGGTCTTCGGCCCTTCTCTCACATATCCCCCCGATCAGCGGTTGCTGGGTGGACCGTTTCAGGACAGATGAAGTTCCCAGCAAATGCAAGCGAGTCTAGGTTGTGGTGGGGGTGGGGTATAGCCCAGCAGGTCGACAGGACTCTCCAAATGGCCTGTTGGGCATTCCTGCTTAATGATTCTGTCTGGGGTGCCGAGCTATCTCCCTCGTCGCAGTCCCAGTTGGGTCGGCTAGTGCTCCACAGGCTCAGGGGCAGACGCCATGCAAAAGGGAGTATTGGGAGCAATGACACCCATCACAATTATCCCTTGTATATGCCACCCCCCCCGCACCGCAGTCACCCACTTCTATTTTTGTAGCCTCCGGTAGCGGCGGCCATCATATGCTGGCTCACTCCAGGGATTCTCCCACCAGCAGAGTTTGGCAGGAAGAGTGCCAGCCCTCGTGTGTTTCCTCCTCTCCAGAGGGCACCACCACAACTAGATCTACTCTCTGGAGCCCAGGGATCACCTCGGTGACAAGGCAGGGCCCCAACTTCCGCTCTTCTCTGCCGCCCCACTCTGCAGCTGTCAAAATGCTCCGGAGCCTCAGTCAGACCGCAAAGGCCAAAGAGTCTGGCTTGCCGCACTTTGGGTCTTTGGCATCAATTCTTCATTCTCAGGGACCACCCCGCTTTTATCTTGCACTGGCGTCTTCGCTCTGCTGCTAGGTGTTGTGCAATCCGGTCACCATTTTACACACGAGTGCGAACGACACTTCTTCGCCCTCCCGTGTCTGTCACCGGTTGGCGAGCCTTCAGAGAGTGTTAAGATGAAAGCTGGATGAAGGCAGCAGCTCTTTCTTAAGCTTTCTGTGCAATATTGAGGTCCAGAATGGTCAAATTAATGATGGATTCAGTTCTGGTGTCCAGAGCTCACAGCAGACACATCTTAGTTGGCCATGTTGCTGGCCACACCCCCGCTTCCATGAAATCTTGAATGCTAGGGCAAATTTTTGGCCTGGTGTGACGCCCGTAAGCTTGATTCCTTACAACTAAAGATGTTGAATGTCCTTTTGGATGTTTTATCTGTTGCTCAAAAAGGCCTTGCAGTGGGCACTATTAAATGTTATTTGTATGTCCTTTCTACATTTATTGGACCAACCACCCTTGTTTAAATCACCTGTTGTGATGAGATTTAGTAAAGATTTGGCACAACATTCCCTCTCAAACTGTTTTTAATACCACAGTAGGACCTTAACTTGGTCTTGATGTTTCTCATGTGTACACTTTTTGAGCTGATGCATAGTTGCTGCGTCTCCAGACTTTGAAGACTATCATCCTCAATTACGTAAGCTCATTGCATGAGTAAATGCCAGACCTTTTCAGTGCCATTGCCTTTGTCCCCAGGCAAGTTGGTGCTGAGAATTGGGGCTGCACTCTTACCAAAATTTGTGACTCCCTTTCGCGTAATGCAATTCATCATCCTTCCTTCATTCTTTGCTCCCTCTCACCCTGTGAAGGAGGATGAGAGACTCCATCCGCTGGACCCCAAAGGGATTTAAGCTTTTAGATCGATCTTCTCAAGGAACACGATGTGGACAATCCGCTTTTGTGGCTTATTTTGGAGCACTGAAAGGGAAGGCTGTGCAGAAGAAAAGGCGGTCAAGGTAGATAGCCCTCTGCATCAAGACCTGCAATGCATTTCTCAAAAATCAACACCCCCACCCCCACCCCTCCGGAAGGTCTGAGAGTTCTTTCCACCGGGACAAAGGCTGCTACCTCTGTGTTGGTTCAAGAAATGCCTGTTCTTGACATCTGCCAGTCAGCGACATGCGTGTCAATGGATCTGTTCATGGCCTGGTCCAGCAGGAAGGACACTTTGCCTGCTCGGTCCTAGAGGACCTTTTGGTCTAAATCCACTCTACTCCACAGACTTTCCTCCTGAGGGGTACTGCTTTTGTATCTATTCCGAGGTGAGGAATCTGCAGTTAGAAGTATACAGCAGAAGAATGTTACTAAACTTTGGTAATGCTCTTTCTGGTGGACACTATTTAACTGCAAATTCCACACCACCCTCCCACCTCCCAGTTCTGTAGAGTGGCCTCTTTTTAACATCTAAAAAGTTGCAGATCAGCACACTAGTACCAACAATTGTTCACCCTTCCTGACTGAGGAAATGCAAATAAGAAACTCTGACTGAGGAAATGCAAATAAGAAACTGACATCCGCGCATAAGGGTGGCGCTTACATGCCACTTTGTTACTTCCATGGCTGAACAGAGCCAATGCGGTGTGTCTGAACACTCCCTGCAGGCACACGTGATCACTGCTGAAAAAAAGTTTTCCAGATCCAGTCTGGTGCCTAGAGTGAGGAATCCGCGGTTAGATACAGAATCCACCCGAAAGGGTGTTACCAAAGATAAGTAACTGTTCCTCTTGGTCGCAAAAAGCAGTCATACTTTGCAACTATACTATTTGCATCCAGAAACCTATTGTGCAAACCGACCAGTGTACTAACAGCTCGCAAAATAAGCAATCGTACGTCCCGCCTAATGAATATTCATTAAGCAGGCCGCAGTTTGTGACTCTCTACAGTTGCTCGCAATCACAGGGATTGGAGCCCACTGTTAGCTTATCAATAAAACTTGTCGTTTTTTAAGGGAAGATAATTGTTTTAAAGGAAACGGAGGGCTGCTATTCTTGTTTGAAATGTTTCAGTGACAGTGGTTCCCTGGACACTGTAACTCCCCCTGAAATGTGTGCCCCTTTTCTCAAAGGGGAAGGGCTCCAAAAGGGACCTCAGTGTGTTGTAAGGAGACCTCAGCTAGGCCTACCAGTGCAAGGGGTTCGCCCTTCTCTGCACAGAGTCCTCAGACAATTTAGAAGAAGTTGGCACAGAAACTGGAATAGAAAATACAAAGTTTAATAAACCTTCATGAAGTGGAACCACATTCACCCAGCACCCTGTGGTGCTGAATGAAGGTAGCACACAGAGTAGAAGAACCATGGGTCTTTTATACCCACACAGGGGCTGAAAAAGAGGGCGGTACAAGTATACATGAGAAGAGTTGCATACATAGATGGTCATACAGAAATGCACAGTCAACAGTAAAGGAGGAGCTAGCAGTTGCTGACTCTGGTAGAAACAACCTGATAGTTAGACTAAAAACAGATGTATGGACAGTTAGATTCTTCTGCGCAGGCGCAGAGTAGCAGAGTCCAAGTATAGCCAGTCCTTTAAACAGAGCACAAGGGAAAACAAAATGGCTGCCAGAAATACAAAATGGATTCCACAAAATGTACAGGATAGCCTCTAAATACCAGATGGATTCTGCTAACGCTAATTTAATCGCAGCCAATTTACGACAAGTGTACCAGCTCTGAGGGGACTTCCCAGGTGTCAGTGGAGTGTGACAATTGGAAGGGCAGGTTTGAAGCACACTGGGAAGGAGCCGACGGGCCCTCATAGCAGCTACGGTGGTGTCTGGGGTCCCGCACTGCAGGTTCTTTGTCATGGGCATTTCCCTGCTTGAGTTACATGTGCTCAGCTATTTATTTGTGACACTTTATTCGGCACATGAATAGCTATAAAAGGTACATAATACAAGAAAACGTACATAAAAGAAACACAAGAAGTAATCACCATTTTACATCAGCATTTAAAAGGATCGGCAATTGGAATCCACCATATGCACTAAGCAAGATAAATCTTCTTTCCCACTAGATTCCCCCAATAATCCCTAGCTGCCTCCCACAAACAGTCATAAAAGTATTAACCCACACCCAGAGGTATAAAAGAAGCTAATATCACACTTAACCATCCATTGATTTCCTGCATCTCGTCGCTGCTTATTCCCTACACTTCATGAACCTCAGACTTTTTTTTTTTTTACAGTTTTATATAGCGCGAACTTGACCCGAATCGGGTATCAGAGCGCCTTACATAGCACCAGTTACGTTACACACATTCATTTTTGTTAGGCACGGGAGATTAAGTGAATCACTGGATGTTCAGTGTCATTGCTGAGACTCGAACCCAGTTCTCCAGATTCGAGGTCGACGGCCCTAGCTGTTAGGCAAACTCCTCTTTAAATCGGCTTAATAAATAGAGGAAAATAAAATGTAAAAATATGACAAAAAAACAAAGTACATAAAAGTCTGCAGGGACAGGCCAGTGCCGACTCCGCAAGATACCACAAGTTAAGCTATTAATCAGTGCTTAAAACACATGATTCCTATAATTCACGTTTGGTTTATATTATGTTCTGCATTGTGGCAATCAAGCCACCGTGAATATATTTTTAATGCTTTTTAATGCTTTATCAAGCCTGACTCCATTTTTACATTGGCTTGTTATTCATTTCTGTGATTTTCTAGAAAGATTATAACTGTGTGTCTTTTTTGTTCATAATCAAAAGAGCAAACAATTGTAGAATTAAAATAAATGAAAGAGCATCGGACCACTTGTCGGTTTTTGCCACTAAGATTTCAAAACCACAATGAGATTGTTATAAAAGTCTAGCACAGAAAGTGAAGGGCAGAGAGGAATCTTCATGCCAGGCAGTGGAGGCTCATCCACCAAGGCGGAGGAGCGTCGCCCCACTTCCTTTAGCAGTGGAAAAAAAAGGAAAAGTAAATTGATAACTTGCATTATCATTTTATTTGTTCCTGCTGCGACGTCTCGGTGGGGCGGATCTGCTCTGCTCTCAAAGAAGGGGGAGGAGTGGTGAGCATTCGGGAAGGCCAAACATTCATGCGCACTTTGCATTTTCTCCATGCAAGCTGCATTACAGCCTGCATGGAGAACATGTCCAGGCCCCTATTCCCTGGCAGAGCGCTGGACCACGGCGCTCAGACCAATCACAATGCTGCAATGCAGCGTTGTGATTGGCTATGGGAGCCTGGTAGCTTGAGTGCTTCCTGTTTTCACAGAAAAAGCCAGGACAGGAATAGGACGGAGGAGAAGAGGCGGCGACCGGCCAGCTAGCTGTCCGCCAGGTAAGTGATTTAAAAAAAAAAAAAATTAACCTTATTTCCCCTCTCCCCGCCCACTGCTGTTGCTCCCTGGGAGCAGCCGCCACGGATGCCATGTGACTCTGGGTAGGTCGTGCATCATATCTCTGGTTCATATTGAAGGCTAGCAGAACAGGAGGCACTTGGCCTCCGTGTGCTGATTTCAGTTCAGCCAGCATGTGGCATGAGAATAGCAGTCCTTGCTAATTCTTTGAGCAAAGAACGTCCTTGTTCCGAAAAGGTATGCGGGTGTGTACCATCTCTGAAACTCGTCATAGGTTTTATTTTCTGCTTAGCTACAATTTTAGTATTCCTTTCCCACATTTATCCATGTGCCTTATTTGGAAGCAATGGAAAAGTGTGTTCAATGAGTCAGTGCCACCGAGAGTTTCTGGGATTGGGAGCAGCCAACATTACTAAGCATTCTCCCAACCTGTCAGTTGGCTGTATTACATTAGGTTTTTACTCGCATGCTGTTTAATATGTAGGGATATAATTTACAGCAGAGGAGGCAATGGGTTTCCCAAATCCACCTAACAGTTGTCGAGCCTGGTGCTTTTAGTTGTATGTGGCAAACTTTATAACTTGCGGCAGTTGGTCCACAGCGGAATGTGGATCTGAAAGCCTTGTCTGGTTCAAAATCTCACTATGGAATTGGTGGCAGATAGCAATGAGGTGGTATGTAGCGTGTCTATCATGGTATTTTTGATCACTTGTACCATGATTTTCAGGTTTGCCTGAATGATTCCTTACATCGGTAAGGCCAGAATTAATCGTGGTTGGCGAAGGGCGGGGTTTGTGCTTTTGTGCACAAGGGGGGGGGGGGGGGGGGGGGTTGTTTGTGTATTACGTTGATCGTGAAACTTTTGCTGTAGATGAAAAAAATATGGAAAACAAAGTAGCGTTGCTGTGTGCTTGCCCTCTGTGGCTCAGCGCATTCAGTTTAGTTATAGCACACGAATCCTACATTTGTAGAAACTATTTTGTCTCCTTGGCTTTTCTTTATTTCTTTTCTCCAACAAGTATTACATGTTTGCACTAACAAAGTAAACAACTCTACACCCAAACAATTACAACTATACATCGTAACACAAAAAGCCTTATAAATACACAATTACACCACTCTACAACTTTAAAATGGCACCCCTCTGCAAGTGCACAACTGCACATCAACTCTCTCGACGCAATTTGCTGGTTCACGGATTCTTCAGCTAGACAACGCCAACACTTCACATCAACATGAACAGTACAACTCTGCAACAGTGAATCTAAAACACTATTACTGCTCGGCTGCACACTAGAGACCCCACCGCAGATTTAACAATACACAACACAGTTACTTGGTACAACAGTAAAAGTAGCACTGCACAGTTACGACACAGCTGCAGTAGTACTCCGTTATAAGAGTATACCTGTAATAATGCAAAAGCAACACTAAAACTACGACCACAATCCTCCAATTACAACAAAATTAGTAAAACATTGAGATTACAGCAGCATTTCCATCCTAGCTTCAATAGTCCGTGATTTCCTAAACCCCACTGTTTCTCCCGAGCCAGATACATGCACACCACTCTATAATGCACACCACTCTATAATGCACACCACTCTATAATGCACTGTTGCTGCGGTTAAAAGATAACTCAGGGATGCATTCCTTTTAAATTAATGTTTTTAATGTTGATTGTATATAGTAAAAGGTTTTTCTTTCTTTACATTTTTCAGAAAAGTAAGGGGGTCGTTGAAAATCTGTTCAAAATCACTTATTTTTGAGCCAGAGGAAGTTTCTAGACCCATAATTAAGGTAAGGCGAGGTTGCCTTTGCAGATATATAGTGTGTTAATGCTTGTCCATCTTGAACTGTAAACTGCTTTTAATCCCAACTGATGCACACACCCTGCCAAGGAGCATCGTCCCACAACTCGTAGTGTAACAATCCGTTAATGATTATTTTTGTTTTACAAATAGGGCATTATGGGAGTTTGTTTAGGTATATTGGGATGGTGCTTTGGGCAGGTTCTGTTACGTGTTGGGCTTTGAGAAATGTCTATGTTTTCCTTTGTAAGACCTATTGAATTCTCGTTTCTCATATTTCAGTACAGTTGGTGCTGATATTGATCAATGTTTGGTTTTGCTAAGTAGCTGGACAAGTGCATCTCTGTGCTTTCTTACCACTGCTGTTCTTGTGTCTTTTTTTTAACCATGTATATTCAAAGGCTGCGTTCCCCACCATGGTCGTATTCCTTGTTCTGACTCCTGCATTCCCACAACATGTGGGTATCGTGTTCTAGCTTTTGCAGATCTAAAACTTATTGGCTTACTGTAAAACATGCAATTCAAGGAGGATGCGCATTGTGTCTTCAGAGGTGCATAGACCCATACCCTTGATTTGCCTTCAACGTCCTTGTGGCACTGAAGACCGTCTTGAGAGCATCTTTCTTTCTTTCTTAAAGCAATTTTTAAACTGCCACTCCAAGGGCTAGGAATTATGGATTTTCTAGTTACTTCAGTTTGATAAGATTGTGGCTTTGTTGGTGGAGCAGGCCCTTCTTATCCTTCATCACATTAATCTTTAGCAGGCAACCATGTGGTTTCAAAGGAAACCAGGACAAGGAAATCTGAGAGGACTTTGGCTTCTGGATACTCATCACTGCATTCAATGGTATGGGGGCGTTTAACTGCTAAACCCAAGGATATTGATAAAGATAGCCACTCAAAGTCCCTAACTTGATCAGCAGGAACACCCTTAGTGACAAACAGCTATTATTGAGGTCAATTTGTTTCCTGATATTTTTTGTTTTTAAGGCTTGCGGATTTACCCAGCCCCATTTTAACCTAAGTCCTTTGTTTTAATTATATTCAATAGGAGTTGCATAAAGTTTCCCATCCCCTAACCTTGGTTTTATATTAAAGTGTTCAATTAGGGGATTGTGGTGACTTGCACAATTTGAAGATATCCTAAAATCTAAGATCAAACTGCTGTAATCGCTAGTTATTAGTATATAATCAATTGTGCTTGATTTCCCTCCTCCCACAAAAGGCAGAAGTATCTTTTACACAGTCAAATAAGGGGAGTAAGTCATTTGAGATCACAATGTTACTTAAAACCTTCCAATAAACAGTATGTTTAAAATGGGTCATTGGCAGGCCCACCTTGTTTCCAACCCATATACACACGAGCACAGACTGAACAATGAATCCCCTACCAGTATGATACAACAGGTAACGTAGGGTGTTTGCCTTAATGATCGCCTCATTTAGCTTATCAACGACTTGTGTGTTACGCTGATCAAAAATGTTATGATCAAAATTCACAATCATAAAGTCCACAGTGCCCAATCCAGTGAATAACAACAATTGGTACCAGGGGGTGTAACGTAGGTGCTTAACTTACGCCTTACTACATTTGATAGAAATGAGCACAGCCAGTACACTCCTCTCCCTCCCCGAGGGTGCAGGAATTGCTGAGATACAGTACGAGCGATACCCATTTAAATGAAAGCCATTTTGTGAACAAGTCTTTTGAAGACAAATCAGGTCGAGGCAGAGGACACATCTGCGGGAGTGGCCAGACCCTCCGCAGTGGGGTCCATTTTGCTACCAACCATGGGGACGTTACTACTATTGGCTGAACAAGGCGCTACAATATTACCTAGTGATGCCTGCTATGGATCCTCTGCCTCCCCATCTGGAGAACGAGAAGCTGTCCTCAAGGGCGTCATGTCACAACAATCCGAGTGATCCAATAAGTCTTGCATACTAACTAGGGACAATGAACTCTGCCTTACGGCATTTTATTGTTCCTCCACATGGCCTATCTCACTATTTAGGGCACCCATTACTGTTTACAAGTAATTTGTGATAGGAGTGGTGTTGAGCGTAACTGCAGGAAGGACCTTCAAACACACAGAGCCTTCTTCCACTTGCCCATGATGGCTAAGGGCTAGGATGAGAACGAACACCCAAGTGAAATTACACTTTATATCTTCTCACCAGTTTAAGAATGTGTTAGGGGATTCTTACCACTAAAGTTCAGCCAGAGGCCAAGATTAAAGCAGGGTGGCCCAGCTCGGCCTCATTGAGTGCAAACGGGCCCGCCTTTGACCCAGGCTTTTCCCAGGTGCAGTTGGGCACACCAGCACGTCACGCGCTCTGGGAGTCCCTTGACGCTTTTCTAGCACCAGCAGTCAGGTCCCTCCTGTTCTTGACAGGGTGAATGCTGGGGATCAAGTCCTACCCCAGCAGGGCCTCTGTGGTAACAGCAGGACAGAGCTGGTAAGCATTGCGGGCCTCAGTGTATAGTATCCCGTGCTGCGGGAGTCCCTCGACGCTTTAATTTAATACCTTCTTTATTTGTTTGATTTATCCATGTTTCTGTATTTTTGAGCATTGTTTTGAGGTTCAAATTGGCGACATTGCTTAGGATGGATAACCCGGCTTCCAGTAGTAATTCAGCGTGGGGCCACAGAAGTCCGGAAGAAAATAACGCTGCTGTTGGGGATGCACGAGGGCTCCTGGTAGTATGCAGCTTCTAATCTATGACAAGTGTAAGAGAGCTGGCAATAGTGTTGGGCCATAGCTTTCGTGGGATGTATATTTCTCCCCTACATTTGTAGCAGCAGTTTGATTGATGACGGATTCTATTCACGTCGTCCTGGCCTTTCGAAAAAACATCATTCCCAACATGACAAGAGAGTGACAGACTACAAAGTCCTACCAGACTTGTAAAAGTGATCCTAATGTGCATTTTGCTTAGCTCCCTCAGCTGTGTCTGCTTTTGTGATGTTCACCAGTGGTGTTAGTGATCCTTCCCAGGTCATTGGGTACCTCCAAAAATATTTGTTGAATGGACTGATTCTTCCCTTGACCAAGGTACCTTTAAGAGATACCGGCTTGTTTCATGTGACTCATTGCCCTGTCCCTCTAGGCTTTTAGAAGTCATCCTAATACACATTTTGCTCAGCTGCCCCAGCCTCATCTGCCTTGCTATTTTTCACCCACTGGCGACTGACCCTTTTCAGGCCTATTTTGTCCCTTCGCTTAACTCTTGTGATGGTGTTCCACACCATTGACTCAACAGTGCAAGTGCCAGATGGGCCAGGCTGCATTAAGGACTTTGTGGCCACTTTCTTGCTGTTAAAGGCCATTTCAATGCAAGTGTTTACATTCCTCCTAATTAGCATTGCCAAAGGTAAAAAGCACAAACATAAAGCTCTATTTAGCAGCACCCCGCCTGTGATACAGCACGCCCCCCGCAGTCACTTGTAAATAAAATGTGAACACTCGTGTGCACCTTTTCAAGCGTGCGATGCAGCCTTCACAGTAGGTAGGGCCGCACAAAAAACATCCAGCTAACATGACATGGTATCCTAATTACATTTATGTAGCACTGTATACCCTTGATGGTATGGTTAAGTGCATTGTTGAATGGGCAGCATGCTAAACTTAGTAGGTGTGAAGAGTGTTGTATTGGAGACATTTATTTTGTGCATGTGTGACCAGAGTGATGCTCCTATTTTGTCTTAGTTTTCTGTGCCTAGGGGTGTAGTGGCAAGAACAGGAGTGAGAGATAGAACTTGTGCACTTCACGTTCATTTATTGTTGTTCTGCCTGATTCTCGAAATTACTACATGAAAATAGGGTCAATGTTGAAGTAATTTTGAGAAACCAGTGTAAGCATGTTCATCTTGTCACCCAACCTTTGCTTATTAATAGCACCTAATCGGTACAATAGGAAGTGAGTACTATTTCCAAAAGATTCCTGGAAAGGTTCTGAGGTGAACCTGCTGGGGGAAAAAATGGCAGAACTGTATTCCTGTAGATAGTACACAACTATGGAAGCAACCTGCATAAATGAGAGGTGGCTTCTAGTGCTGCGACGGTGCCCAATGTTGAACGTGGTGCTATAAAAATAGTGATGTAACTTCACCCGAAAGAGGTTCAGTAGGGTAGTTGAGACTTCTTTGTTGAGAGTAGTGAACTGCCCCAAAACAACGAACTAAGCATCAAAAAGACATTCTTTCACTACATGTGTGTTGTGCTTTAGAAATATCTATAAAAGAATAGCAAATTTATTCCAGTAAAATGGCTTTCCACCAGCTTTCTATGCCAATTAGTTTGAGTATCATAGATCACTCCAGGTGCATCCCCACCAATTGTCAGAACATTCAATGCTGCATTTCTAAATGGTCCTTTACACACCAGTGAAGTGTTTTATGTCTATTTGGAGAAGAGTACTTGGCAAGTGGCATCAGCAGAGTTGTGTGCACCTAGTTCACTAGTTCATATATTATAGAACACTTGAGAAAACCTAGGCAACTCTTGGGCCTATCACCATTGCACTACTCCCAACTGGTAGCTGCACTGTCAGTGCCACAGGACCAAACTATAACCTGATGGCTACACAAAAAGTATTTGAAGATTATTGGCAGTGAGGGAGAAGTGCACACAGCGATAAGCCAGAGAATCCCTCACTGACTGCACTCAACTCACTCTGCTTCCCACTGCTCCCCATGTGAGTTGCTTGTCGCTTTGTGCTCAAGGTTGCCCGTTGGGAACCCTAGTCCTAGGAAAAAGCATTTTCCGCAAAAAGTGGAGCCAGCAGTGTAAGTCTCCAGCTCCCACCATAACATGCCCTTCGAGAGGCCCAGGATACAAGCTCGCCTATCCCGCTCCCCAGCCCCCTCGAAGACTCAACTTTTGTACAATAGATGGAGCAGCCACTACATCCCTTATAGTAGGGTCATCTTTAGTGCTTGTGGCGTCCGGTGTTACAATCCTTTTTTTACACCCACCCCCGAGCTCCTTTTCCATGGATTCCCTCACTACCACACTCCAACAGTACCCCTCATCTCTCCATAGCCCCCTTTCACATACATTTAATTTATTCTATAGTACTATTCATACCAGTGTAGGATGTCAGAGCGCTTTGTATCACAAGCAGAGACAATTAATCATACATGTGTAAATCAGTCTATAGGAAATGTTACATAGGAGAATGGGGATTACAAGGTGTACGAATCACATATCATCTACACTAGTTGGCAGTATATTTTAAGAGTGTGCGTCTTTCCTCAGCCATTCAGCCCGGGACCCAAATCCTAGGACGTAGAAGAGGGGGGAACGGGTGCATCCCTGTGTCGTACCTCTTTTGTATCGAAAATGAGTCGGACAGACACCCATTAACACGTACTTGTGCACTAGGATTGGAGTATGGTGCTGGTTGGTACGCATAGAAATAATGAACAAAGTTAATCTTTTTTAGGACTTGGAACAAAGAGATCCACCCAATGGTGTTGAACGTCTTTTCAAAGTCCTGCAGCAAGAGTGCATAATGACCTATTAGTCAATGGCATCGAGCTATAAATGGGTGCAACCTTAGAAGGCAGTGGCAGGTACCTCTCCCTAGCATAAAGCTATTCTGGTCCCGGTTAATTAAGGAGATGATGACTTTAATCAACCTATTCACTAGGATCTTAGCATAGATCTTCGTTTCCATGTTGATAAGGGATATGACGTGGTATGAGGAGCACTTTTCCAGTTATGTTCTGAGTTTATGTAGGACTAGCACCATGGTTTCCTTCATGTCTTTAGGGAAGCATCCTTTCTGAAGCGCTTTTTGGAATAGTGAAAGAAGAAGATGATTGATTAAGGACTGATAATTTAAAACAAAATTCCAAATGTAAACCATTAGGACCAGGGTTTTTCCCCCCATTGCAAAGCAGTAGTTGCTTCTGAGATCTCCAGCAATGTTATGGACAAATCTTAGCCTTCCTTATCAGTTCTAAATAATGATTGTAAGGGGATGTCTGCAATTATGGGATTATTCAGTTCATCCTGGGGTGCGGTGCATTGGTCATAAATGCTTGGTAGTAAGCTGCAATTGCGTCTGCAATGTCTTGAGAGTGTGTTATTGTGTTATTGCCACTGTCTCTGCTGGTCAGAGCTGCATAGGGTGTGTTGTGCTGGTCGCTTAACTATGGAGTAATTTTCCTGATTTGTTGCCAAACTTGTATATACGGCTTTGGTAAACCAACCTTGGTTATCTAGTGGGTTCCACAGGTATGGTCCTCAACTCGGCTCTCAACAAATCCAGCTGTTGGAGAAGGTAGTGAGAGACCGGCTGTATTGCCTCTCGCTACAGCTACGATACCTCAGACTCAAGTGCCACAATACAGGCCTTGTGGTGTTGGCATTCTGCCCCAATCAGGGACATGACCCTTCCATGTATGAGAGCCTTAAAGGCCTACCATAGTGTAATCTTTGAGCCTACTCATGTGGTATTCATGAGAAAGTGTTCTTAAGTGTCAACCCACAGTGATGCAGCAAAGACATCAAACATGAGCCGAACTTCCAAAAAATAGCTAGATCTGCATTCAGGGATTCGAAGTTCCAATAGAAGAGTGCATCTGAGGTGCCCCAGGGAAGCGTGAATATGTTAAGGACCATGCAGCCAGTTCGTCTTGGCCGACTGATCACACTGTAGTCTTTCCGGGGGAATGGGGCTCCTCCCCATTCCGTGCACCTCCAACTAGTTCCAGGCCTCCTCAGGTGTTTCGAAGAAGTGTGCCTTGCCATTGTGGAGTACTTTTAGCCGGACCAGAAAAAACAACATGTATGTGAGCTGCATCACTTTTAGTTTTTATTTGGCTTCAGAGTATGACCTATGTTGTTTTTGGATGTTGAGCGTATAGTCTGGGAAAATCATGATTGGAATAGAGTTGATGGGAGGCACCCTGTTTTTTCTGGCCGCCTGAAATTCAGGAGACGGGACAAAGAATCGGCAGGGTGAGGTCTGGGGTTGGGATTGGGGTAGGGGGGGGGGGGTTGGAGACCAGACAGGAGGGGGACAGTCAGTGATCGGTGAACCCCTTCACCACGTAGCTCTGGTAGAGGACTCCGCCTGTATTCAAGGAAGGAGCCATGCGGTAATGAACTGCACTAGTTGAGGGCCCTACCTCCCCGCCGGTATTTCCACTACCTGGAGGTTATTTCTGCTGGATCAACATTCTGCGTCTTCTACTTGGTGTTCCAGTTCACCAGTAGTGTATAGGAGTTGCCTAACGTAGTTTCAGGGAGTTTTCATGGTGCCTCTGTTCCAGATAGCCTAGTTTCCTGTTCACTATTTCAGTTACATTACAGAAGTCTTGGTGCAGGAGGGCGAGGTTTATGCTGACGTCGCCAGTTCTGGTCTCCAGCAAGGAGCGAGGGTCCTTTATGGCCTAGAGGATCGTGTCAGTGGCCTCTCCCATTGTGCCTCCCCACTCCTCTGTCCTGGCGGTTGCCCACCAAAGTGTTGGGCTTAGTGTATTTATCCACCGTGGCTTGCCCCTCATTGGGGCTCGGTTGGTCGTTTCCCATGGCACGTCTCCACCTGGGGCTGAGTGTGGCCATGAGGAGTCTGGGAAGGAGTGTCTCAATAGAGCCACTGCTCGGTCGGTGAGGTACAACTCAATTAGCGAATACCGGCTCCCATCAGAGGCCAGGCCAGCGGCAGACACAGAAGCTATGGATGCCTGTGCCTAGCAAGGGGCAGTTTGGGCTAAGTTGCTCAGATCCTCATGAGGTGGATTCGGAGCTCTTACTGCGGGGACCTTGTGCTGTGGTCTTGGAAGAGGAAGCAGGGCTGGGGTCCCCGTGCAGTACTCTTCACCCCTGTTCCAGAGGCTGGTTGCAGGCCCCCACCACCGTACTCCACAGGAGAGGTAGCCTGGGGCTCAGGAGACCAGTCTCTCCATTCCATTCAAGGGCCTAGTACAGCGCTCTGCCTCCTAGCTGCCAGTTCAACCAGCCCACCCCTGCCTTTTCCCTCCAGCCTCTTCAGGTCTGCTTGCTAGTCGCCCGTCCACCTGACCTATACTCACATCATTGTTTGGTGAAGGGTGTGTTTCACTGCTCTGCCCCAGTGTGTGACCGCCATTTCAAAGTCTAATGTGCTGCAGTCGCTCTGCTCAAACTGCTGATTTGGGGCTTCCTGGCTGCTTATTTTGGTACCAAATTGGGTGTGTTTCTCTGCTGAGCTGTAGTGAAGGCCACTCGCCCATCTGCTGTGTTTGCAAGGCCAGATAATTATAGATGATGTCTGGAGCTAGATCTTGATATGTGCTATCTGCATTCTTGCGTGGCCAGGCCCCATTTCAAAGACGTTTTGTTTAAGTCACATTCCCAGTCTATCTTTGGCTCACTAATTTTGTACGAATAAAAATCATTTATGCTGGCAGATAACATACTTTGAGAGGCAGCCTAGCAGTCATTCAGAAAGACATACTTAATTGCAGACCTATACCCACCACAATCTGTGAATCAAAAGGGACATCTTCAAATGCAGGTCTATGCCCACTAAAATCTAGGCCATATTCATATGCCTAAAAATTGACTTCTTGCTATCCCCATCCTGAGCCATTTACTTAAGCACCATGTCCCACTTACCCAAACTCAAATCTAATTTCATGTACCAGATATCAGAATGTGGTGCCTCAAACCAAATGAAGTCTAACAAAAATATCTTATCCAGAAACTTCGCTCTGGACTTAAGCAATGCTAAATGTAAATCAAATGCCACCCTAGATAATCCAGCAATAGTCCAAGTCTTACACCAATATTCCGATCAGCCTACACATTACAAAGGAAACATTCTCAGTCTTATTATCACTAATCCAGACATCATCAATTTATTCACCTCTGTTCCTGTTTACTTGTGTTTTAGAATTGTCGGTGTCTTTTGATACATTTGATCCTGGAAGGTTGTCCGAAGCCCTAGAACACCACATGAGCTTCTGTGATTAGGTTCTGAGGTTATTATACTTATTTTGCAACAGAGGCACTAGGAGGAAAAAAATGGGAAATGCATCTCCGGGTGCTCTCAAATAACGTGCTGTGACCCTCATTGCTCTATCCTCTCCATGGCCTTATTCAACACGTATATTGGGCCATTGAGTCTGATCTTAGAGGATTTGGGTTACTCCATGCACAGATAAGTAGACAACACACACATCTGCCTTAAAACATTGAGTGGTGGGTGGCAGGGGGGCCAGGGGGCGGATGACTGGGTCTCAAGATGGGTGCAGAATCTCAAAGCTCCTGTTCCCAATTCTCTAACCACCTGAAGCCCTACATTGTTTTTCAGCCACCAAATTCATTGTTTACTGATGATAAAGTGGCATGCCTGTGAGTGCGTTAAAAATTCTTCCATCATTGGTGGGCACATTACCTGCAACCTTTCTGCTTTCCCCTCTGGAGAGGCGACCTGGGGCTCAGTAGAAAATCTCTCTGTTCGAGTGCACACTAGAGACACTTTGGAGACCTCGGAGACACTGAACTCAAACTTCTAGAGACACAGCCTGGTACGCAGCCCGGGACCATAGAACTTTCCTCCTAATAAGGACTTGACCTAGCTGTGACCACACATATGTGCACTCGGCCGAGACTTCAATATCCACGCCTTGAGGAAGTCACAAGCCTGTGCTCCACAAAGGGCCGAAACACGTGTTGGCTGCATTTCCGTTTGTTGTGCTACTCCGGATTACCTGATTACCTTGAAACAATAATCACAAATAAATAATTTCAATACTAGGAAAAATTAAAAAAAATGTATTACCTTCTGTAACAGCTACTCATTCTGGTAGAGGATTTACTACTATATTCAGTCACCAGCTCTGCCCTTCACCCTAAAGTAAGCTCCTTATATCACTGGGTAAGGGGTTTCCCATTTTGGACATGTAATACCAACAAAATAACCCATTGAATTAGGATGGACACCACCAGGACCCATAACTCCTTTTTCTGCATTACTCTTCATCACTCAGCACACTGGATCCATTCCTACTCCAGGTCCTTTAGTCCGGCATAATAAACCAGTACTCCAGGAACAGGGCGAAGCAGCCTAGAGTGCAAGATTTGGCAAATTTCAACGGCTTTGGCCTAACTATTATGCAAATTGTGCCTCTGCTTTATAGCAATGAGGTTTGAGGTCTGGGCTTGATAAACTCCCTGGCCTCATAAGGCAGCTTGAGAATGCTCCAGGTTACTCTAGGCCATTTACCTACCCATGCCAGGTTTGCCGTTAGTGATTTCAACATATTGAAGGAGGCTTGCAATGGGGTGATAGGTATGTTAAGAAAGCGATATGAAAATCTAGGGGCAACCAGCTCCTGTATGATTTGTTCCACCCTGACCAGGGAGAGCAGAAGTCACATCCAGCAATCCGTGCAGTCCTCTCCTCTATTTCCACGTCCTAGTTCTCCCATAATGCAACATAAGCATCCTTGCGCAGCCTGTGCCCAGGAAGCACCCATACTCCTCCGTCCATTGCAGAAGAAATGACATTCTAAATCGGGTCATTCTTCTAGTCAGTGGAAAATTGAAAGACTTGCTCCAGCTGATTTTGAGGCCTTCTAGTCCATCAGCCGACCAACCGGCTCAGAAAACCAAGGACCACACTAAGGGACCAACCTAACTGAGACCCAACACCAGCAGCAGAAGGGCCAAGACCAAACCCCACGACAGCCAATGATCTCGTGCACGATTGAGGAAAGATTGGCTTCAGGTTCACTTCCGTATGATAAAATGTAATCTGCATATAACAGTATAATTATATTTCCCCCTGCAAATTTGATGCCACTTTTCAAGTGATGTTCCTGCTGCGCACACTAAAGCAGCGCTCCTGTCTGTGCGTACTGCAGCAGGGATAGCAGGCATACACCTGGCAGGTACCCCTGTTTCTGTGAACTTGGGGGGGATAATACCCCTTTCATGCTGATCCTAGTAACGGGGCCCGAATAATGTATGGCTGGAACATTAGCAGGCCTCCCATTCTTACTACGGCTTGTGCGCACCCCCGTGAAAGGGAGACAAGCTTTTCGAAGTAGACCTCTTCTTCACACTCTTGCGCATAGTCCGGTTTGTGACCCAGCGATGCGTTCTTGCAATCATTTTGTAGAATCTGTAGTGCTGAAGTCAGATATTCTGGCCAGTCTGTTACCTGCTCGCGTGGTGGGCTTGGACCTTTCTGGATATAAAGGGCTCTTCTGCAATCAATTTTCCAGGTTGAAGGCTTTTCCTTAAGAGGCACCCTTAGTTCAAATCTGTTGAGGTTTACTCACATTCTCACTGCTTGTTCCATTGCTGATCTCCATAGCTTCTCATTGTATTTCCTCCATGTTGTGGCTGACCTGATGATACACCTTTTTGTGGAGTATGGGGGCAGATTTCCTATGTCCTGACTATGAAGTAAGGGTGTGTATGTCAGTGTGCCTGGGCGTGGCTGCAAGTGCGTGCTCAGTTCGTGCATCCAGTGAAATCCCTCAACCCACAGCTCTCAAATTCGAGTCCATACACATAAAACAAGCTAGTCCCGCTTTGCCACTTCTTGTGGTTGTATTTGGATGAAACTGCTACAGCATGAACCTTTCAAATGTAGATGTGTCTTGTTCTTCATGGTCACTTTCGTTTAAAACGCGTAACACAATTTCGAGGCTGTGTTAAACAGTATTTGAGTCATGTAAAACGAATGTGTTATATCCTACTTAATTGATTATCATTTTAGTCCAGCCCTGCTGCCACTAGCTGCTCAGCCAGAGCGTGAGATGGTCATAGAATGTTGGTGTGCCTGTGATGCATGGAATGCCTGGGTGTCTGAGTGGATGAGTGTTGGCAGTTGAAGATGGGCTAAAATGATAATCAATTAAGTAGGATATAACAGAATGTGTAGCTTATACTTGTATATTTGAATGAAGCAATCCGTGTGGTAAGAATATTTATTTCTCTTTGTTTCAGATCCCCCTGAGGGACTGTGTAACAATAGATGTGAAGGAAGACAAAAAACCTCGCAACACCCTTACACAGTATGGTTATTTATTTATTTTACTTTTGTGTAGTTTACAAAAACGAAGAGTGGCAGACGAGAACTCTCATGTTGTGTGTGTCAGGCAAAAAAATACTGCATCTCTATATTTTCATTAAAATTAGATGGAGCTGTTTTGCCGTTGTTGCTCCTGCAGTGTCTGAGATTACTATATAGAAGAATAGTATATGAGCGGACACGTATGCGAGTCGGTGGTAAGCTTCTAAGGGTGGTCTGTGCACTGTGTTTATTGTGTAGATACAACATGTTTGTGGAAAAACAAAATAAACATTTTTTTCAGAGTAAGATAAGCCTAGGACTGCGTGTTCTTCGGTGCACACATTAAATACTGTCGAGTGGCAAAAAGGGAAGGTTTGGTAATTTGCACGTTGTAGAAGTTCCTTCCAAAGGACTCAATCTTCTGGACGAAATTATATGGAGAGGTACAGAAAGCTTCAATTTATTCCAGAAATTATGCCCTGGAAAAATGGAAATTGCGTGAACATTACACCTTGTTGGAGGTGGTGATGGAGGCCAGTGAGGCTGCTCCCACTCACCCAGTCAGCATGGTGAACAATGTCCAGACTACCACAAAGAACAATTAGGAACGTGCCTCCCACCCTTCTCTCCTGCTGCCACACTGGCTGGCATTATACGGACTACTCCAAATTTTGAGGAGCATCTGCATGCCTGCTTACTGACTGTCTTAGCACAAGACCTGTCACCTCCACATGTTACACAGCGCGCAATACACATCTGCAATTTAGATTAAAATTAAAATATCCTCCTGTCTCTTTTCCTAAAGGCATACTACTGTGCAGTGTTTTCCATTGTATAATTCAAAGCTCTATCAGTCAATTGCAACGCTGTACTCAGTGGCAGTGGTGTGTATATGTGCCTTTCGAACTAATCACCCAAGCTCTCGTTCTGAGTGGCCTCTTTATACTGATTTGGATGGAAACGTGTTTCGACCCAAATCGGCATTACAAGTATTGCAGAAATTTTGCATGTGATATTACCGCATGTGTAATATTCACAGGCGTTTAAGGTGCCGAGTTTAGCAGGCAAGACCAGGAGGAATTAGCCGTCAGAAATTGGTTCAGAATTGCAGAATGACATGCAGAAATCAGTGCAAAAACACAGTTTCCTATATCCTTCTCTATTCTAATGAGGATTACACTTAATTCCGTGCTAATTTTGCATGTCTGTATCAGTAAATTTATGTGGGAAATTAGCAATATTTATTTACCACATTTTTTTAGTTGGTGGGTTTCAGTATAATGAGTCATACACTTTTTAATTAACTTTTTCTCATGTTCTTGTTTTTAGGTTTGGTTTGTTTTCTGTCACATTTACCCAGGTAAAAAAGACTTTCCTTCCATAATTAATTGATATATTGATACAAAACCAGTAATTTATTTATCAGTTTTGCATACTTTCATAGAAAATACTGCAAGGTGCAAGGACGATATTGCAAACAAATTGGATTTTCTTTTCTTTGCTTTCTTCTCCAAATAATTGCTGGCTAAGTTACACCTATAGATTTTCAATACAAGCACATTTCTGAATATGATGCATGCAGTAGGATTAACTGTTCTCAATGATTTCGGACTCCTTTTAATGGTCATTGAGTGGATCCTGTTGTAACATAAGGATGGTGAAACCAGAATTAGTATGCAGTTCCTATGATGTGGCAGGTAATGGTAAGAAAACAGAGAAGGAAATCCTCCTTTTGGAAAGGAGACCCTCACACACCCAACAAGTGTCTTGCTTCATCATCGGGTCTAGCTCCTTGGGTCGGCGGTGCAATACCCGATCAGGCGCCCGGGAAGGGGCCTTCTTAGCGGAGATCTTTATTCCCAATGCCGTTGGGTGTAATGTGTGTGAGGGCCCTAATGGGAAGGTAACTAGTGTAGGTGACAGTGATGTGTGGGGTATGTGAAAGATAAAACAGGGGATAGTGATCCACTCAGAACAATTTTAATGAGTTGTGGTCACTTCCATAGTGAAACGCACATTCTCACTCTAAGATTTCTGAGGGTATGTGCTACGACGGTCAACATGTTTCTTGCCTGTTATCTATTGAATGGCAATTCTTCAGGACCAGAGTAAATACTACCTGCACTTTTTTTGGTGGTGTTCAGGACCTCTTGGAGGTGTCAGTGTTGACCACACGTACAGCACCCTAAAAAATGTGTGGTACCAGTTGATCTACACCAAAACCCTAATTGGGTGAGTGGTGAGTGGCATCGAGTACCGGTAGAGGTAAGCACTATAATATAGTGTCAGTTCTGAAGTGTGGAACTATCAGTATTCCTACCCCCTCTCTCCACCGGACCGAGCTGCACATAAGGATGCACATTACAGACCTAACAACCCAATCTGTAGGATCGGTTGATGATGTTACGTTGCTTACTGTTGCT
The DNA here is from genome assembly GCF_964204655.1 of Triturus cristatus. Taxonomy (NCBI): domain Eukaryota; kingdom Metazoa; phylum Chordata; class Amphibia; order Caudata; family Salamandridae; genus Triturus; species Triturus cristatus. Next base: position 631,443,097 of record NC_140587.1, read on the forward strand.
TGTTGTGCTATTGAAGAACATAATTCATCAAAACCTACTCCCACTTTATAAATCCAAAAGAAAATTGTTATCGCTGGAATTGCAACATGTGTTAAATATGGTGTGATTGGAATCCAATTATTACGCTAGAAAATTAAATTGCTTTGTTGGTAGAGCAAATGTTGACACTTTAATAGGTAACGCCTCATTTTCATATAGAAGTACGGAAACAAGTTAAAGCGATGATTTAAACTAATTTTTCACTTACGTTCAAAAATGTAACTCAGTGGTGAAAGTAGATTTTTGATAATCTTGTGGATAAGTAACTTTAGGAAAGTGTAATTTATGCTACATGAGAGTAAACAGGTTTAGAACTGTTTCACTTTTCAGCTCTTGTCCAGAGACTGAATACACATCCTTGGCTGATTTGCTAATGATCCTCCTCTCGTAATACAATGTGATGGCCTCAGGCACCAGGAAGGCTTGGCTGGGGTTGGAAACAGGTTACTTACAAGGATTAGTCGCTCCTGGAGGGGGACAGGACCAAGTGACAGGGCTGCTTTACCGGTTCTTCCTTTGACTTGAAAATGTCAAATCGAGCTATCAAGAACTGGCTTCATTGATTCCCAGAGTCACCCTAGATTTTTTGCCTCGGTCCCCAGCGAGAGGGAAAACCAGTTCAAGCCCTAGCAGAGAGGAGACCACCTCCTGTCAGTAAGAGCGTGGCCAGGGGAAGGCCACAAGCTCATTTATATGTGGGATGGCTGGGGATCGGTCTTTTGGAAAGATTACAGTAAACCAAAAGAGGAGGTGCTAAACAAAAGGTGAGTATTCTACAATCCCTAACTTGCACTCAGGATAAAGCTGGCATCTCACTTCCACTTCCTTAGAACATTCATGGACCAGACAAGAAAATATCTGGAAGAAAGAAGACTACCAGAGAGTGGAGGCACCAAGACTCCTGCTGAGACCCAGGGATTGGAACTGCTCCCCATGAGTCAAGTGCCTGACTTCCTGTTGCTAACTACAGGGATATAAAAAGCCATCGGAGTACATGAAGGTGTAGCTGTCTGCTGTAGACTGTACTCTGTAGGAGCCCCGGCTGGAGAGAGACCTGGTTTCTAGATGCCTGCTTGATGAACTGAGGGCTGCAGAAGTGATCAGGAGCAACTTATTCATCAGCTGAAACCTCCAAATGACTGGATCAATGTGCTGAGGCTTCCCAGTTGAGGGCACCTCAATACGCACGAAAACTAGGTTTGTTCCTCTGAGAGCTTTTTGTCGTGCTAACCACTTGTTCAGTGTGACCTTGTGGTAAAAATGAATGGGCCCTTGGAGCCTTTCCTAGCTCCAGCTTTTGCCCTTGTCCTCTTGTAGGTTTTGAGAACCAAAAATAGAATGATTAAGTCAAAGATAAAACCTTTATACCAGGACGAGGGCGAAAATTGATCCCAGCAATGAAGCAAACTTTGCGACTGTGAAATCCAGTTCACCCACTCTGAGCTTTTTGCACCAAAGACAAAAGCTTCTGCATGAGCTCAGTGTCATAATATTTTACTTTGAGGCTTCAGCTTCTTGCCTTACTCTGCTGGAGGGCTTGGAGCTCCAGGAAAAAGGTAACGCTGTAAAGTAAAAACACTGACCAGTGTGACCTCCTGGATTACCTGAGCACCCTCTCCATCGTGGCAAGCCTGAAATCACACCTGGTTCCTGGTCAAGCACAAGCTGGGCAATTAAATTGGTGCTTTGTTTTTATAATTATTGTATTTCCTGACATATTAAACTTGAAAGAGGGCGAACTGGGTCCTGCAGGTGTTGGAGGGAAATAGCCTTTACCACATAGTCCCTTTACCAAGCATCCTTTATCACAGATGCCTTCACAAGGGGGGGGAAGGGGTGGGTGGGTGTGTTTGTGTGTGTGTGTCTGTCTGTCTGTCTGTCTGTCTCCAAAATAATATTTCAGAGACAGCATTTCTGTGTGTGTGTGTCAGTCAAGACTGCTCCAAAATAATATTTCAGAGACAGCATTTCCGTGGTACGGCAAATTTAGTCAAAAATGTGAATATCGCAGACCAACATCTACGCATTTCGGCTTAACAAGCCTTGTTCACCACTAGTGCATCTGATATGGCCTTTTTAACTGAAGCGTTTATCGCTTTTACAAGGCTGTTGTCCCATGGGATATATTCCATTTCCCTGCCTACTTCTGAATGTATGAGGAGTTGCCTCATGAATGCTGTTCACCCTACTTTTTTTTTTTTTCTTTCTTTTTTTAGCACATAATGCGTCCTGTCAAAAATTGATGTGAGGATGCATTTTGCGTTAAAATATAGAGCTTAGTGGCAGATTTGCATTTTGTTTAGTTACATGTAATTTCATGTAATTATGCTGAAATTTTGTGGCATTAACGGGAAAGCAAATTAATCAAATTTCTCACACCCCTAAACAACAGCTACTTGCTCTGCCCTATGCATTATTCCCATGGGGCATGATAATTGTTCATTACAAGTGCCACATTTTCAGTAAATATTTACTATGAATGGCGTGTAATTACATAGTGTGGCATAATAGCTTAATTTGGGGAATTTTACGTAGGAAGAGTAAGGCGAAATTAAGCGAACTACGTCGGTGCAAGGTAAATTTTTCCAAGCCTAATAAGTGGTTGATGTGTGCCAGATGGGCACAGAGTTGAACAGAATTGATGATAGAAACAATACATGATGTAGCCAAGTTAAATACCCTGGTTTAAGGAAATGTGACTTTTCAGTGAGAAATTCCTTTTTTTGCAGTTACTTTTTACCTGTTCAATGTTTGGGACTTTGTAATATGCTCGAAAGGTCTGCAGTCTTGATAGCAGCAGTACAATACATAAGTGTGAGGATTGCTAGGGAGTTGTCTACCACTCTATTCGGCGGCTCTGTGACATTGAGAAGCATGGATTTTTGTGTAGGGTAGATGTTGGCAGTTCAGGTCATTCTGTAGCATGGAGGCGTGAATGCTTCCAGCTTTGTGCTGGACTGCTGCTAATGAGCACCAATAGTGGGCACACCGACATCATAAAGTGCAATGAATCGTGCTTTTTGGAATTAGAAATTCAAGACTCTTATCATGCACTTTTATAAATACATAGTCGCGAGACATTTTTATAGTTATGTCACTCAATAAAGTGGTTTCATGTGTGCATTGTAATGCTACACAATTCCTGTATCCTGCTTACTTTGGAGATTCCCGAATGGTGGAGTAAACATATTACAGCTTTTAAGGTGATGATCTGATAAAATGGCTTGTCTACTTTTTTTGCTGCATTATTGACCCTATCACCAGGAAATATGTCTTTTTGTATGGCCGTTAACAGAGAAGGAATTTCTACCCTGCAAACCTTTAGTAATTTAATGCAGGTCTCAGACACGTTTCGTTCGTGTGACCAAATGTTCCTTAGAGATACATAACTGTTGTGGAACCTTTCTACTTTCTGTTTAATCACTTGTAAACAAATTGTGATTTACGCTCGTTAGGATTTATCATTGATTAAAAAGGTTGAGTCAAGAGTTTGGCCCACATTTGCAAGCCCCACTGTAGGTCCAATCCCCAAATGTGAGTAATCCTGATCCAAATGAACATGGAGAGTTACAAACATGGCATTTCGTATAAGGATCCACAGTAGAAGTGTGGTATTCTTCAGAATACTGAGCCAAGACCTCTACTTGTCTGGGCACTTGAATAGTCCACCCATATGGACAATAAGTATCTGTTTTTTTTTTATCGATTCATTATATATGAGCTCTATCTTCCCTAATATATTAATAAAACTCATTAGATATGGGACAACCCATTTTACACAGCTCATAAGCTTTTATAAGGTACTTGGGCGGTAGTTGTCAAACCATAATCACTGTTTTTAGATGTCTTTTATTGCAAAATTTCTTTTCACTTACCTCTTTGGTTTGCCAATTTTAGGTGTGTCTCATCAAAGAAAAAAACATTGTTACACCTTATAAAGTTTTAAGGGTAAGTGTCTTTTCACTTTCTTTAAAGTTCAAACTATGTCTTATTTTCAAAACGCAGAGAGGCTGTTTATTGAAAGTATTTGTTATTCCTTTAAAAATTGGGGCATCCGTGTCCGTAGCTTGCTCTTATAAATGTTTGTACATTGAACGTTTTTGATGCACTTGGTCATTTTATTATTTGTTTTGTTCTCAAAAAATGTATTTGCGGAGTCAGTTTAGAGAAAACTGCATTATTTTCACCTGCCAAATATACGTATGATTTCCCTTTTTGCATGAAAATATGGTGATAAAATGAGACTAGGAAAGTAGAGGCAATATTTATTCATGAAAGGAATGGGTTTCAGATTTGATGGGTGCATTGTTAATGTTTGTTAGAACCAGCAAGGATCAGTAGGTGGCAGAGATCTCACCAAATAGAGAAGCGCCAAATCACCACCTCTCCCTCAGGACAGCACCCCATCTTCTGATGGTAGAGTAACATAATAGCACAACTGACCTTTGATGAACTATGCGCATGCTTCTACAGTATAATCCAAATATGCGAGGAAGCCAGCAGACTGGCAGAACAATGAACAATAATTTTCAGGAATGAAGGCTGAAATAACATGGAGTTACTAGCCCATTACAAGTGGAACCTTAATTATTCCCTTAGAATTGAGGAAGTAACAGAGCAATCTGCCTTCCAATCCTAATTCTGCTGGTTATTCTGCATTTCCTCCCAGTATTTCACCCAGAGACTCCACCTGCTTTTATCCACCTAGGTAATATTATTAAGTATGAAATTAGTACTGTCTTGTCTCTTTTTCTCCAGAGTAGCTCATGCACCATCCTATCACTACCTTCTTCCAGAGTTCTTTTTCACCGGTGTGACTAGGGTTGCCAAATGTCCTGCTTTCCCTATTGGTCTTCTCATCAGCCATTTCACTACATCCTGTAATTCTTAGTTTTTTTCTGATCACTGCCATTGTCTTTCTACTGTGTATCCTTTTTGAGCCTGGGATCCCGGAGTGATTGGCTGCTTCATGATTGCCATTTCTTCTCTATCTCTTCTCTGGCTCTATGACAAATTTATGGCCACTGTTATCCAACATTCATCTGTTACTGATAAGGTACCTCTCAGTGTCCGCACTCTGAGCCAAGCCATGCCTCATTCTCAAACTGCTTCCTGGCTCAACACCCCTTGCCATCTTGACTTAGGATCACTATTAATTTAGAGGCGCCTGTCACCTCATTACAGTTTCCTCTAATGTCGATACTCATCCCGAGAGCCAATGAATATGGCGCAATGTTAAGGTTTGAGAAAAAGGTCCACAGATAACTAGCGAAATCTGTGCTTCAGGTGTATCTGGAAAAAGCAAAACCTGCTTTGATTTATTGTGCTAAACTGCTGGTGGGGTTGCAGATTTCACTGCTTTACAGGTGAAAGAGTACAGTTCTATATGGCCACTTTGAACTCTGAATCAGGTATGCCATTATATCAGATTAGATATGAGGTAGACTTGATGACAGTTTCTGATTTGTTTGCACTGCAACCCTTAGTCTACTTGGAAACGCTACAAGTTGAGGACTTTCGTGGTGTACATGGAATCTATAATGGAGGTAACATCAGGCAACTATCGCTTGAATCAGTGATTGAGGTATTTGGAAAACACAAAAGTAAAAATTGCTGGTTCTGAGCTTGTGAACAACCCATTGCTGTAGCATTACTTCAAGTAGTGAAACATAGCTATTGGTTAGCTAAAAGCAAAGAACAGCCTGTGATGAATGCGGGTTGCTGGTTGTATGGTAATCTGACTGTATTATCTGAGCAACAAGACTATGTAGGGGTGTGAGTCTTTCCAAAATACAACAACATAGCCTACCCTTATGCTGTATTTGCCGTTCATATCATGTTCCAGTTAATGCTTACACTGCTCATTGGAAGCAGGGGGTCACAGACCTTATGCTTTTCTGTGAATGCAGCTTTATCTTGTCTTTTAATAATTGAGGTTTCTGGTTGGCAGAGTATACACTCTGTCCAAGCAGGAGCCACAATCCTAGTCAGGGTAAGTCAGATACACAACCTAAATTAACCTGTTCTCACCATTTTGTAGCTTGACACAGAGCAGTCAGGCTTAATTTAAGAGGCAGTGTGTAAAGCTATTATGCACACCTGAATTACAGTAAGCCAGTGAAAACACCACAAAAAATACTCCATACCGGTTTAGAAAATTAGAGCATATTTATCTGATTAAACAAGACTAAAATAGGAAAAATCAAACGAGTAGAACTTGAGATATAGATTTTTCAAAATTATATGTGTAAACAGTGCTTAGAAGTCAATAACGGTCAAAAGATTACTTGCGGTCGCGAGGGACCGGTGCAAATCCAAAGGGCCGGCTGGCTACAGATCCCATGCAGGGCATGCTGAGAAAGTATCTTGAATTGAGCAAAGCGTTGAGGTTGAGCACACAATGCATCAGAATATTCCCAGCAGTCTGGTAACTGTGTATTCGTCGAGCCTCCTAGACCGTGTTGAAGAATTGGCACTGCGGTGTCATCGAACCTCTCAGTCGGGACCTGTGTCGGCATTGGAGGGCACTGGTTCAGTTCTGATTGGCGCAAAGGGGCTACTGTGTCTATATTTTTAAGAAAACAGTTGCAGAACCCACTTCTCAGGCCCAGGACTGGAGGTGGCACTTCAGGCAAGGGTAGACTCGCGGATTGCAGAGTCCAGCTGCACCAGCAGAGTTGCAAGAAGTCTTTTGTGCCTCTGAGAATTCAGAATATAGGAGGCAAGCCAGCAAGCCCTTGGAGAAACTTGGGTTCAAGGATGTAGAGGGCAGGTAAAGTCCCTCTCACGCCAAGACAAGAAGCAGCAGGCCAACACAGCAGAGCAGGTACAAAGTGACAGTCCCTCCTACAGCACAGCAATCCGCAGGCCAACACAGCAATGCAGGTAGCAAAGTGGCTGTCGCTCTTAAAGCACAGCAGTTCTTCTTCCAGGCGGAATGTCCTTAGTTCCAGCAAAGTTATGATTTGGTGGTATTAGGGTTCCAGTACTTGAACTCAACTGTGCCTTTGAAGTGGGGTAGACGTCAGAGGCCATTGAAGATGACAAGGTCCCTGTCTTTCCTGCCCTGGCTCCAGACTCACTTCAGGGAGGTATGCAGCTCTCTGTGTGGGGACAGGCACAGTCCTATTCAGGTGCAAGTGTCAGCTCCTCCCTTCCAATCTACCTCAGAAAGGCCCATCAGCCTGGTGGTGGACCATCAGGATGCAAATGACACACTCCTTCTGCCTTTCTGTGATTGTCTAGAGGGAATGCACAAATCCCAGCTGTCACCCAACCCAAATGTGTATTCAGAGACAGGCGGGGGCACAGAATGGTTAAAGTGAGAAAATGCCAACTTTCTAAAAGTTGTGTTTTCATACTTGAAATTTAAGATCCAATTTCACCATAAGTTGTGATTTTAAATTGTGAGTCCAGAAACACTAAACTCCAAATTTCTATCTGCTCCCAATTGGAAATGACACTTAAAAGGTGTTTAAGGCAATCACAATCTTAACCTATGGGAGAGATAGGCATTGCAGGAGTAAAAACGAATTTAAGAGTATTTCACTACCAGCACATGTAAAAGTTAAAAGTATATGCCCAACTTTTTTAAATACACTGCTACCTAGGACCTACTTCAGGGGTGACGTATGTGTAATAAATAGGGGCTTCGCAAGTAGGTTAATTTGCCAGCTTAAAATGACAGTTTAAAACTGCACGCATAGGCTCTGCAATGGCAGGTCTGAGCCATGTTTAAAGGGCTACTGAGTGGTTGGCACAATCAGTGCTGCAGGCCCACTAGTAGCATTTGATTTACTGGCCCTGGGCACACACAGCCCACTTTACTAGGGACTTATAAGTACATTAAATATGCCAATTGTGGATAAGTACATATTACCACATTTTAGGGTGAGAGGTCATGCACCTTAGCACTGGTTACTAGTGCTAAAGTGCCCAGAATCCTAAAGCCAACAAAAACAAGGTGAGAAAAAAAGGGGGTGGCCCTGCAGAAAGGGCTGGGTCCAACATTGTCTCTTTATTTAAACTGTACTGAACAATATAATGCAAGGATGCACTGAGACATTGTTTAACCTCCTCAGGTTTTATTCAGTATTCAGCTACATCTAATATGCTGGCAGTCTAGAAAACTAAACAATGTTACTTTTCATAAATTATTGTTTTTTTATGATGAACTTTGCTCTATGTATTATGATATTTTCAGGGACTCTTATGGTGCTTAACGTTTTTAAATCAAATTGATTTATATTGTATTTGTTTGCCTGGCTAAGCTGAGTGCTGCAGACTTTGGGGAATCTTGACTTGTATTTTTTGTTGTCTTTAATTTTATAGGGTAAAAATGGATACGTCTTTCAACTCGAACAGGCAGAGAAAGTTGATGATGTTGTGCAAACCGTGCTTCAGGTATAAAGTGGACTCTTATCAATTTTAAAGATTTTGTTGAGATTTGCACTGAAAAGCATGGCATTGTGCAAATATTTATTTGAAAATACAATGCATATGTATATATTTTAACAAATATCCTCTGGTGTCGTAGTCAAGGGGATTACTATGAGTCACTGCTGTGTGGAGCCAACGCTGTACACTTTCTTACTGATCATACAAAATGTATTCAAATTCATGGCATCATCAACAGTTGCATTTATTTCTTCATATCTTTCATTTTTTCAAACTAAATTACTGTGAATCGATTATCCTTGCATTAGCTTTTTACCAAATCCTCTATGCATTTCGGATACATCATATCCTTTTTTAGGGGGTGCTTTTCTGACGTCATCTACTTTGTTCTGCAAACAAACATACAAATGGGGATACAGTTGATGACCATTACTTATATGTGCCCTTAGTTCACCAGGTTATAGAACGTAATATTGTGTTAACATTGTTACCCGATGCTACGCCAAACCGTTTACATGTGTTGCACCTCATGTAAATATTTTTTTAAAACTTTACATAGAGAGGGTCAGTTGGTTAGCCCTCTTTAGCTGTTGCTTCTTTTCGGTCAGATCACTTTCAGCCATTGCTTGTTAAGTGTCATTAACATTTGTGGATTAGCCGACACCAAACTATTGGGATTACAGTGTTGTATTCATGGTGTATGTCATTTTGAAGATTGTTATGTTATGCTGATTTGTAGAGCACAATATCTCCCGAGAGGGTATCCTGGTGCTGAGCTGGTGAGAGTCTAGCCAAACCTAGTGCTACTTGAAAACCCAAGTCTTTAACTTCTTGCAGAATTCAAGAAGTAAGGAGGAGGCTCTTATGTGCAGTGCCATGTCATTCCACGCTTTAGGAGAAAGCTTTGCTGCCAGATCTAGTTTTCTATATGCGTGGGATGTGTGCAAATAAGTGTTCGGACAAGCCGAGGTGTCTGGAATATTTGTGAAAGCAGATGCAATTGTTAAGGTATGCTGGGCAGGGATTATAGTGTCTTGAAAGTGTGAGTGAGTAGTTTAAATTGTCCACGTTTGTGTATGTGGAGCCAGTGGAGCTCCCTCAGGTATGGTCTTGATCAAGACATAGGTGTTCTTGTAGTACAGCTTGCTTGTGACCAGGACATGTGTGACGGATTTCCGGGTGCTAATTAAAAGCCACTTGAAAACTTCAAAGCATGGAAGCATGTGCCATAACTGCATTGACCTCGGCGGTCATGTCGAGTTTGCTGTAGATGACTATCCCAAGGTTCTTGGCGTGGGTGGTGGATGTGGGTGTCGATCCTAGCTCTGATGGCCAGCAGGTGAAGTTCCTTGGTGAAGTGCTCATTCTGACTATCACAATTTCAGTCTTGCCAGTGTTCAGCTGACACGAATTATGTTAGCCATGACTACATTTCTTAGTTTTCTAAAATAATACATGTGTTTAAAAAAACATTTCTTTATTGTTCTTAGTCAACTTTATTATACAAATCCATGTTTATAATCACAATAATCTGATATGCAACAATATGCTGAATTAGGCCATGTATGAATGAATAAGTATGTGTGAATAGTATTAGTAACAACTATATAATCATTTTGCACTTATTACATAGGCCAGAACTGGAATTGTATATTTATCAAATTTGTCATTTTAACATTATATGTTTTCTTACTTAAAAATATCAAAGATCTAGAAAAATATTTCTTACCAATACTTGGTTTATAAATACAAAAATAATAAAAAATTATATTTTTGATACTTTCTCTTCTCTGGTCACATATTGTCTCCGATCATCATAGGTCCACTTTTTACTAATTTCCTAAATGGTTCATTTTCACACAGTGGTCAGCTTCAGACAGTTGTTCTTTATCCAGTGGGCAATTTCAGTCTTGTAGGCATTAAACTTGATCCGGGCACTGGACGTCTTGCCTGCGTGAGGCAGGGAATGAGTTGGGTTTTGTCGGCATAGTAGAGGACGTTGATGTCATGATGATTGGCACTTTTTATACATATTTGGCACTTTTTGGCTCTTTTGGTTCTCTTTTGGTTCTCTTTTGGTTTTCTTTTGGTTCTCTTTTGGCTCCCTTGGATCTTGGCCGTTGATTCTTGGTTATTGACGAATGGCACTTGAGCACTTGTTACCTGGAACTTATTACCTGGAACTTGACGCTTGGAGCGTGAATGATGGTGTTATCAAGCTTATCAAGGGCAGCTTTTTGGTTCTACACCCACCGCAATTGGCGAGATCCGGCGTGTGGTCTTCTAGCACCTTGTATTCTTGGGTCCTTGGTAACTTGGTTCCTTACTCTCGTCGGTTACGCTAGTCGAGTCCTTACTCTCTTCGCTTGGCAAGGTCTTTTTGTCTCTTTTAGACACTTGGTATTTTTCACTTCGTACTTGTTTAGACACTTGGTATTTCTCACTACGCATTTGTTCAGTACCAGTGTATGTTTTTTTGGCTTTTTTGGCTTTTTCTTATCTGGCTCTCGATGACTGTCCCTTGGCACACAGTATCATGCACTTGCTACTCTTAGAAGTTGGCTCTTGGCATATGAGACTTGAGGAGACTTTTTACTTGATGCCTGGTACTGGAGCTTGGCTAACGTCGTTTGTCAATTGCTAAAAGCGGACTTTGGCTAGGCAATAATGGCTAACATTAGTTGCTGATTGACAGAATATTGCTGGTTGACAGGATGTGAACGATGTGGGCAATGTGAGCACTAGCGCAATAGAGCAGTAAAGAAATTTAAAAGCAAGACACTTATTTTGCTGATACCCTAAGTGGTTGTGTTTGACAGTGACTTTAGTTACAACAGTGCCCTTAGATTGTCGTTAGATTGTCATTATTGCGCTGCTATTACGTTCTATTACGCTCTGTTATGCTATTACGATGTATTACATTCTCACCGCTGATGCTGTTGAGCAATTTGAAGACCTTTTGAAAAACCTTTTTGAAAATTATGAAGGACCGTGAATGCTTGAAAGTTTGTGAGCTGGGCGACCTGGCGAATCTCTGATGAGACCTTGAGATCTGGGCGAATCGCTGGTGATTACTGGGTGATTAGCAGGTGGTTAACAAGGCATGAGCGCCACCATATTTCGGCCACCATTTCATGCAGAGCACCGCACCGTGCGCAATCCACAGATCCACTTGACCTCAAAACTATGCCAATGCCAGACCTGTGTTCTTAATGCCTTTAATGGCCTTTATGCTTTCGGGTTATTTGGTGAATATAGTGACTTTTGATGAAGTTTTCCGCTATTATAGCGCCGTTATTGTAGTGCCAACATTATTGTACTGTCATCGCACTACTACTGTAATATTACGTTGCCACCACCAACGCCGCTCTCATTGTACCGCATCGTAATCACCACAGGTTGTTGTGGGCAATCGGTTGTTTAGATGTAGAGCAACCTTTGTTGAGCCTTAATGAGCTGCTACTGTGCCGTCGCAGTCGCCATTTTAAGGTCAGGCAACCGGAGAAGCGGCGAGCATTCCGATGATTCAAGCATGTGTTCTACGGTAAGTATATACATAAACATATATATGGGCACTGACAATGGCGATACAGCACGATGCGGTTATAGATGCGCTTGGCCCCTGGTGATTAATGGGGCCCTGTGATTTGGCGAGAGGCCTATTTTTCCTGTGAGCCTTTACACTTTTGCGGAAGCAGAGTCTTGCAAGAGCAAGCATTCTGATTGGCTGGCTTTTACAGTTTTAGAAATGAAATGGCCACCATTACTGTCTACTGTGTGAAATTGTAAATGTTGTGGACATAAAGTAAAAAATCAGTATAAGGGTGCAGCAGAAAGGCATCCTGCCCCCCTGGATTTGGAGAGGAAGTCTCTAAGGCATAATTGCTGTGATAAAAATAAATGCATAATGTTTAACTATTTTTTACGATCAAGCGGGAACGTGAATTGTAAGAACGAGTAGGTGAGTTCTCAATACATTCTGCTAGTAGAAATGCATATTGTGGCCCTTGTTATTGAGAGAAAGTGTGTAAGACAGAAGTACTGTGATGAGTAGTTTAAAAAAAATGTTTGTTACATCTCGCTAGACTCTTGGGGGATCGTGAAAAATAAAAAGGAGTAGGTGATCTTTGAATACACTCTTGTATGCACACTTGTTACTTTAGGAAGAAGTCTTAGTGAAGAGGGTTTTTTATCAGTCTACTATTTACACCCACAGAGTAGAGTTGTGAGCAGAGTGAAGTCTCCCCACAACCTACTATGCACACCCATCATACAATAAAGGGGTCTCAGTGGAGAAGACAGTCCCTCCCCACAACCTACCATGAACATTTGTCATCTGAGAGTTCTGAAAGGCAGTCCCAGACCCTCCTCACATACTACTACACACATACGTCATCCATGAAAGAGGTCTGAAAGGACAGACCACACTCCCTAGTAAGCACACCCATCATCTGAAAAAGCGGTCTCAAGGGAGAGGCAAGTCCATCCACACATCCTACTACACACACCTGTCACCTGAGAGGTCTCAAAGGAGAGGGCTGTCGCTCCCCATGCACACTACCTACTACGCAAACCCGTCATCTGAGAGAGAGTTCTTGAATGAGAGGCCAGTGCATTCAAGCACCCTACTGCGGACGCCGTTCATCTGAAAGAGCGGTATCGCAGGAAAAGCCAGTTGTTCCCATACAGCCTACTATGCAAACCAATCATCTGAGAGAGAGGCCTCAAAGGAGAGGCCAGTTGCTCCCCATATACCCTACTACGCACAGCCATCAATTGCGAGAGAGGTCTCAAAGGAAGGGCCAGTTCTTGCACACATCCTGCTATGAACATCGGTCATCTAAGAGAGAGGTCTCAAATGAGAGGGGCCAGTCCATGCACACAACCCAATATGCACAACCTTCACCTGAGAGGTTTCAAAGGAGAGGCCAGTCCAACTACACTGTCTATTATGAACTGTTATGCGAGAAAGGGTTCTCAAAGCAGAGGCTAGTGCCTGCACACAGCCTTCTACGCACACCTGTCATGTGAGACAGAGGTGTCAAAGGAGAGGACAGTCCAAGCACACACCCTACTATGCACACCCATCATTGGAAAGAGAAATCTGATCGGAAAAGGCCAGTCCATCCACACACCCTACTACGCCGGCCTGTCATTTGAGAGAGATGTCTCAAAGGAAAGGGCTGTCCCTCCTCACTCACTACTGCGCACATCTGTTATCTAAGAGAGAGGTCTCGAAGGCGAGACAAGTCCTTCCAAAGGAGAGGCCAGTCCCATTCAACTCACTGCTACGCATACCCGTCATCTGAGAGAGCGGTCTCAAAGGAGAGACCAGTCCATCCTCACACCCTACTGCGCACTCCTGTCGGCCCAGAGTGAGGTCTCAGTGAAGAGGGTAGTCTCTTTCCTCACCTTACTATGCACACCCATCATTACAAAGAGAGGTCTTAGTGGAGAGCCCGGTTCCATCACAATCCTTAGTATGCACACTTGTCATCCAACAGAGAGGACTCCAAGGAGACCTCTCTTCTGAGACCTCTTGTTGCATTCATCATGTAACAAGAGGTCTCAGCGGAGGGTCTAGTCCCTCTACACACCCTACTATACATTATCCAAAAGAGGAGTCTCCGCGGCAAAGGCAGTCTCTTCACACACCCTACTATGGTCACCCATCATCTGAGAGAGAAGTCTCCACAGAGAGTCTTGTCCCTCCCATACCCTGCTATGCATACTGGTCACCCTGAGGAGAGGTGTCAACATAGAGGCCAGTCTCCTTATACCCTATTCAGCACACTGGTCACCTTGAGGAGAGGTCTCAACGCAAAGGTCAGTCACTCCCCACGCCCTACTCTACAGAGTTGTTGCCCTGGTGAGAGGTGGTAAGTGATGCATGGTAACGGTAGAGGCGTGGTGAAGGCATGTGTAGTAGAGGCATGCGTTTTAAAGCCATACAACCCACCGTGCTGACTCCATAAACAACAATTATTCATAACTTGTGTTTGATTTGTGATAAGATAAGATGAAGATAAAATAGGTTTATAAAGCGCTCGATTGCCATGGCGTCTTGGTGCTGAGGAGTGTGAAAAAGAGGCTGCTTTATTAGTCTTACTACTTATTTGTGAGGAAACAGCCAAGTTGTAAGTGATTTCCTAAAAAGCTGCCTGTTTGGCTGCAACCTCATATCAATTGGCATTTTGTTCCACAGAGAAGCTGCACAATGGGATATAGGCCCTTAAATTCCACTCGCTGCTGAATAGGAAGCCAATGCAATGTTCTTATACCAGCAGAGGTGGTGTTAAATGGTAGCGGCAGTTTCAGTTGATAATCTTTCAAGTATTTGCCCGGCGGTAATCGCCTCTCATACCACTCGATAATTTACCAATAAAAGAGGCAGGCGCCGGAGACTGGAAGGCAGGAAACAAAGTTTTATTCCGTCGGAGCAGAACACATCAGATCAGACAGCAAGGTATCGTCACGAGGTGCTCTAACTGCATCTCTGAGACCTGGTCTCTTATACACTGGTTTATTGCTTTATTATACATAGTACATTCTTGAGATTCCCTTGATGTGCGGGGAAATATCCCCTGAAGCCCCGGCTCAGATCCGCTCCCACACATGGTTACAGTAGAGGTTCCCACCCTACCCGCAGTGGGAGATGGCTATCGCGCAGCAGGGAATTCCGCTAATTCCCGGGGGTGTGTGCAACCGGCCGGGTCTCAGGGGGTAGGGGCTTTGATCTACTGTAATCCCTTTGATGTGGGGTGTTTCCCTTACAGTAGGGGCAATAAACTGCATCCGCAGGGCTAGGTGATGGCCTGGGACTAGTTCAGACAATGGGGCGCAGAGGAAGGGGGGTTATCAAAGGAGAGGCATGACCATGTATGGGTTGTCGGTTGGAAGTGGTTCCGTAGCAGGGTCGCGCAGAAGGAGAGGGTTTATGGCCTGTATGAGAGAGCGGGGGTGGCCAGCGCGCGGGGGATGCTTGCAGCGCCAAGGGAAAGCGCTGGCGGTCGAGAGTGAGCGGGGAGAGAGTGGGGTGCCTAAAATGGCGGCCGTGCATTCGCTGTGCGTGGCGCTGGGGAGAGGCAAGATGGCGCAGATAATGTTCAGTTTGCACGCTAAATTTCCACAGTGGGATGACCTTTGGGGAGATTAAATAGCAGTCGAGCTGCTGCATTTTGTAGTGACTGCAGTTTAGTTAGTTGGGCTTGTCAATTCCCAAATAGAGTGTGTTGCAGTGATCTATTTTGGAAAAAACTAGAGCTATCAGCACAGTTTTTCTGAGTTCCTGAGGAATAAAATGAAAAATCTTATGCAGGGCTTTTAATAAGAAAAAGCATGACGACGTTATGTGGTTTATCTGGCCAGCAAATTTTAGTTGGTTATCAAACACCACTCCTAAACAAAATTCCTAGCCTTAAGGGTCAGACATGGACATTCACCTGCCTCAGAGGGCCACCACGATTGATTCCACAGGGTAAGGCCTCTGCCAAACTCCATTGCCTCCGATACTGTGAAACATTTCAAAGTAATAAAATCGTAATTTATTCTCCAGTTTCACACGCTCCATAGCCGCTTAATGTCTATAAGTGATGTGGGCAGAGTGATGTCACACTACAATTACTGTGTATTTACATGTAATATTTCGGTAGTATCTGACCTCACTCCTGAATAATTGTTCTTCTTAATTGCAGTACAGGGAGTTGAATTATAGACTCGTTTTTTCGTAAGCAGGTACCTATGGAAAATGAAAAGCCAACAAAAACAGCTAATTCCATTTTTTTCGATGTATGTATTTGTTCTCCATCACAAGTCATTTAAACCAACAAATATTGCCGTAAGCGCATGTGGAGTGAGGTCACTGTGCAGAGTGAATACGGAAGGTGTACACTGAGAAATTAATGTTTCCCTTACCATTTTTAGGTCTCGCCTACGCAGCGCGCATGCGCTGCTTAGGAGGGCCTTTAGCCGTCGCTCTGCTCATTTTCAAGCACACACTTGTGCTTGTGGCGGCATCCACCTTGCGGGAGCGAGCAGCAGCGCGCAAGCTAATTGGCTGTTGCTCACTCCGGCAAGGCGGATGGTGCCACAAGCACGAGTGTGCTTGAAAACAGCTGCATTAGTCATTCCCTCGTGCACGGCTCTCTCTCCTGAAACCAGCTGCTGTTGTACTTTTAGCATTAGTCATTCCCTCGTGCACTCTCTCTCGCTTTCTCTCTTTATATTTTGTATTCCCCCCTCATTCACACTGTCTTTTGCTTGCACTCTGTCTCTCGCTTTCTCTTTTTTTTTTTTTTTTTTTTTATTTATTACCACCCCACAGGACAAGGCACCATCGACATAATTTACAAGGCAATACTTATAAGGTCCAAAAAACAAAACCTATTGCCATATACAATAGGACCTTATAAGTGTTTAGTTATCCAGCACAATATCCTTAGTGCAACAACATCAACTGTTGCATAGCTAAACACTTATAAGGTCCCAAAGGTGAGACCTATTGGCTATGCCAATGCTTTTTTATTTATTTATTTTTAAGTGTGGGCACATTTTAGTTATGCACATGTGCATTAAAGGTTTACAGAGACACCAGCACCAAATGCCATGGCCTGGTGGCTGTGACGTCCGAGATCTAAATTCTAACATTGAATTTGGCATTTGAGCAACATTTCTTTATCGGCAAATTACTTTGTGCTACTTTGTACCAAATTGTTAATGTATGAAATATAATTGTGCGCAGTTTTTGATTGCATGTAGTGTACTCTGAGAACAGCCACAATCAGTTAAATTCACAAGCTATTGATGCTGTGGTTCTGCACCAGCGACTAGTAACCATGTGCAGCAAAACCCTAAAAAGATATCAGTGCACTAATGATCGCTACGGATGTGCTCTATTGCACCTATTAAAATTGTAATGTCCTGGTGCAAGGTTTATGTACTTTGGCCCCGAGAAACAATACACTGGCCTCATTCCTTGACAGAGCCAGCAGATGCACAGAAATGGTGGCCTGGGGCAAACCCAAAGATGCATACTGAAGCAAAGGCTTTGAAACCAAGTCAAAATAATACAGGATCTATAAGCATTGTCCTGCTGTTCATTCCTCACGTATAACACACACAATGTGAAAATACTGCATGCAAGGTTGTTCGAGGAGGTTTGAGAAGAATTGGCACCAGATAACAAAAGTGAAGGCCACTGGGTATGGTGGTAACACCTTGACTTTAATGGACCTGCTATCCAAATCACACTTCTGTTATGAATCCTCACCTTTAGGATTTCAGACAAACGAATTCACAAATATTTATAATAAGAAGGAGTCACATAATGTCATTTCATAGATTTGGATGGGTCTAACTTTTAAAAGCTAAAATTGCAACATTACCCAGGCATCCATCGATAATATTAAAAGTATCTGTTCTATTTATCCTGTCCACCCTTCCGTCCGCTCATCCAACAGTTTCACCCATGCAGCCATTTTTTTGTCTCTTTGAGAGCGAGCCCTTGCCCTGCATCCACCTCTGGATGGTATTGAAGATGCTATTGGTGTCACTTTGATCCAGATCTTGGTCTCTACTTTTTTCTTTTTAAAACAGACTTTTATTAATTTTCATGTAAAATCGATCACATCCCCGCCGCCCAATGCCTGGGCGATAACAAGGAAAAAAAAAAAAAAATAACCTCAGCTGTCCAACAATCGCAGCCTAGACCCATATCTAACATTCCATAAGATATCCACAATACCCTGCCGCTCACCATACATGTAACCTCCAATACAACATAGTGGAACATCTGCCCCCCCACCCTCTCCCTTACTCAAGAACATCTCCAACAATACCCCCCCCAACCACCCATCAAAGCATGTCGCCAGCTACTAAATTATTCACTAAACCAGATGTACCTCGCAGTCCACCTCCCACGCTCTCTACCATACGGGACACAGCAATGAGTCGGACACGAACATCGGGAAAAATCATCCCTCCTGATCCCACGAGCCAAGATCCTGGCCTCTACTTGTATGGAATACCATATGGTTGTCATTTGCATGGTTCTGAAACTAGACATTTGAAGATCATAAAGTTGTTGGGTTTAGATGTTGACGAACACTGTAGACAAGCAGGAGCTCTCTGGTACCTTGTAACACAAGTTGTGGATGATGTTTCGTCTCGTATGCGTATTCTGGTGCAATCAATCAAATCTTATTTTGTTTTATGTATACATGATAAAAAGTTCACAAACAGTTAAAATGGTTAAGGATTGAAGCCATAATCCTGCTTTTACTGAAACTCCTTTCCTCCCAGTCTGTCTAAGAAACAGTAGTTTAGTTCAGGTGTTTTTGATCATGGGCATCACCCCTGCTTTCTTCAAATCTTTAGGGTTTCTACACTTCTGAAGGATGCATTTACAAAGTATGACAGAATTTGACAATAATTTCCTCCCCCAATGTGTAAGTCCTGTCTAACACTGGTCAACTGCACAATCCTCTAGATAGTAACTGAAATGTATATCATTGCTTTTACCAAAGTTCTTTAATCTTGTGTGCAATACTGTCATCCTCTCGTACAGTGGTGTGACCCACAATATAAAGCTACAAAAATAAGGAAATAATGTATTTCCGTATTTCTAAAGCCCCGGCTGCAGTTAGCTCCTGACACCCCCCAGAGCACCGGTTCTCGCCCCTTCTTGTGCTTTGCTTCTAGTGAGCTTTATGCTTATCTGATGGTAGGGATGTAGCTCTCTAAGAAATTTTGTGCCAAGTGTGGTGAGACTGAAAATCTCATTGCCTAATCTTCTCACTGTATATTCTTATAATTTGTCACTCACAAATGATTTACTAAAGAAAATTGATGACATTGGTGTGACACCAGTGCACGTTTGCAACTCTAGACTAATTGTTAATCTTTTCTATGTTTTCCAGCTCCACAGGGCTTCTCGCCTGGATCGTCTTGCAGATCAAACCGCAATGGTAAGAGTTGGCCGATACCTTATTTTTGATTTTGTTACACATTTTGCCTTCAGACTAATAAGAATGTTTTTTCTTGTGGTTCCCTTTATCAGATAACTGCCATCTTGCAATCACGTTTGGCAAGGACATCATTTGATAAACACAGGTTGGTTTTTCAAATGTAATAACCAGTTTATTATGTGATCAAAACACAACAGTGGCTATTGAGTGTCAAGGGCCTCCTGTAGAGATGGTAATCAAGAGACAGCTGCCAAACAAAGTAAAGTCCAATCTGCCCCACCTGCTTTTCATTTACGCGCCTCATAAGAGTTCTATGGAACGAACACCTTTGTGCCTCCTAAAACTGAAAGAAATAGTGTGAAATTGTCTGCCCGCTTAAGGTTGGCCAATTAGACCTCGTTTCTGCATGTGCCCATCCTGTCTGAGAACTTGATTGAAACCAAGGCGGTCCTTGACTGAAAATCTTATGAATGTCAAAGCTTGGAGGAAATCTGTAATGCGAGTCTGGGAGAGAACACATACAGTCTATCCTAGGGGCTCACAAATGTGTCTACACTTCCATCGTAACGTCAAAGCCATTGCTTCATTCCTGAAAGAATTAGTGCTGCGGCCCAAAGCTTTGCTAAGAAGCCCGTAACAGGCGCTATTAAATTTTGGCATACCGAATACTAAGACTACAGAGTTTTGATTCCACCTCATGCCTCTTTAATCCACCGCTAGACACTCCCTGCCCATTTATCTCACTTTAGAATTTTCCTGCTTCCTCCATTTGTTATAGTTTTCCCTCTTTCTCTTTCTTTTTATTTCCCACTTGTGTGTTTTTTTCTCTGGGTCAAAATCTGATGAGATAAAATAAGGGGTTCTCTCCAAAAATTAATGCCGGTAAGCCACAACTGCAACCACTGGCTCAAATTGAGCACTGGCCACAACATGGCTGACTGAGTATAGTGTCCCCCATCCCTCACCAAGTATGTCCCACTATGCATGGAGTAGCTGTCTGAGGGGGGTACTGTGTGCTATACTGGTGTGTGTCATTAGGTTCTGGCAACTCAACTGCTTCTGCTTTTGTGAACAGGCCATCAAACTTAAAACTATACACATGACTTTTAAAAATGCATCTTGACTGTTGTTGCCATGTGTTTTTGTTTCAAACATGAACTTGAATTGTACTGATGGGTATTGTCCATCATCTCATTGTAAAGGCTCTTGTAAGCCCATCAAAAGCAGCTGGAAATGTTTGGTAGTGATGGTGGGGAATGGCTTGGAGAGGGAGAAGTTACAGTGGCCTTTTTAGGTCGAGCCTAGAGGCAGCGTGCATGTGCATGCGCTGCTCTGCGAGAACATGGTGTAAACCCCCTGTGGGCTTTTTGGCACGCCCATGCTTCCCATTCGTTATTTTGTGTGACCTTGTAAAACGCTGGCTTTTCATTGGTTAAATTGGTTCTCCTTTGTGCGCTTTGTTCCCTCCCATGGCGTCTGGCCCTCTTAGATGCAGTCTTTCTATCCTGCCAATGCATGCTTGTTGCAGCGCACTTTTTCTGGTTTTCCTCTCAGCTCGTGTTCGGTTGGGAGGAGCGAAGCTTGTGGAGAATTGGCTTTCGATATACTTGTGTTTCATATCCGTAGAGAGATAAAATCAACAAAAAATAAGCCAGTTCTAATACAAGAGATTCCCTTAGCCAAGAAAACAAAGTATGAATCGGTCACTCATGGTTGACACACAGTTGGAGGAACATGATACTCCGACACAAAACAGCAGACAGGGTTTTATTGCTGTTGAATCCTACTTTTAAATTTGGGTTCAAGTGACCGGCCTTGGTGGCCGGGTTAACATCCGGTGAGTAATGGGAATGCATTTTATTGCTGGGTGCCTCAAAAGATCCTGTATGCAAATTGTGCCCACGATATAGGGTCTTTTCTGGCCCTAAAACATTGGGTTATTTATTTGAGCAGGCTCTTTTTAAAACAAAGTCTGTAATTATTCAACCCTTGTAGAAGACGTGTGACTCCATACTGAAGCAGAGTGGAAACAAAAGGTGTGAGTGTGCCATAATCTTCACCATGTCGCTGCCCTTTATGCTAAACAGGCCCAACAGCAACCTCCTACTGTGTTCAACAACTGCCAACACTGCTGGCTTTGTCTGCTGCACACATGGCTCCCTTCTTCCCTTTGTCTCACGTGCACTGTACGGTGGTTTTATTGGTAGTTTTATTGTTTCCGTAAAACTGTGTGCCATTTTTATTTGTCCACTCTAGTTGAAACTTAATTTATGTGTTTTTATATTACCAATTTTAAAAAGGTTTGTTGCTGGTTTTGTACAGGAAGGACTTTTGAAAGGAATCCTACTTTAATATATAGATGATGGACCACTTCCTCAGCGATTGAGTATATAATTTATAAATTTGCACGGTGTCCGTCGAATGGCTACTGTGTTTTATGTATTATTGCAGCACGTTTCACAGAAGATCGAAGCAAAAGAAGGCATAGCCCAGAAAAGCGCCTTGAAACGGCTCGGAGTCTAACGTGCGCTACAAGTGACTTCAAACACATAATTGTAACATTCTTGTGTATGTGTGTGAAAGGCAGTGTGAGAGTGGGTGCTTAACAGCAAACTATCATGTTTGAATTCACGCCTGTATTTTTATACAATAATTTTCTTTTTTGTTATTTCTGTCGGGATCAAAATTGACTCGGTGCTATTGGTTGCTTTGTTGTCTGTTTTGTACAAGAAGGAATGGAAACAAAGCTTAATACATAAAAGATCGATCACTTCCATAGTGATTGTGTATATAATTTCTAAATTTGCACCGTGTCAATCTGACGGCTGCTGTTTTATTTATTATTGTGGCACGTTTAAAAGGGTTTTGTTTTTTTTAAACTATTTTTTAAAGAGGATTCTTCAGGAAATAATCAGTTATTGGTTGAATCAGAGTTCTCTTATATTTAGAGGGACTTGTATTTAAGGATAGGAGTTAAATTCAGCATGGCCAAAGCACAATTGCAAATGTATTACATAGAACATTGACATGCTTAAGAATAAAGCAAAACAATTTTGTAGGTGTTGAAGAAAAACAACCCTCATATTTATTTTCTGCAGGAGATGGACATTCCCAGTACACAAATAATTCCATTATCTAATCCAAGGCTGTTAATTCCAGTAATTTCCTACCCAGAACGTCCTATTGTTTACTAAATGTAAGGATATTAACATTTGCTTTTTTCGAGGTCTGATTCAAGAGTCAAATATTCTTTAGACAAACTTGAAGCGGGTGTACTTTTAACAAGTGCTTCGATATGTGGTCACTACGGGGTGACACTTCTGTTATTTCAGCAGCTATTGTTAAAATTAGGTTTCCCTTTATATTAGCTGCTGATAAAAAATCAGGATTTTAAAACCCAGAATTCTAAAGATGATCATCTTTACAAGCCAAATCACTAAAGTGACAAAATGTTGAAGAGTTTTACACCGCGCAGCACTCTGCTCCGGGACCTAAGGTTAAATGTTACTCCAGTGTTATTGGTTATTGTTGTTTATTGGGATTAGTCTTGTGCTCACAAGCAAATCATTCCATGCATACTCTCAAGTTTCTTTCTGGTGGATTAAATCAGCGGGGGTTAGACGTGTTCATTGTGGAAAGGGGCTTATGTGAATTCATGCAATTAGTTGGTGAGGTTAATAGATGCGTTATGGGCAATTAGATATTATTAGGTTTCATGGGTATGATTTTCAAAGAATGAGAGGTTGTGAGCTTTCATATTAGTTGAGTTCAGTTTTATGTTTTTTCAGTTCTGTCATGGCCATTGTTATGCCTATGCAAGTTATTGGTCAGTGTCAGATGAACTGAGGTGCTACTTCTCAGATGATAGTGGGTCTTTGCCCCTGCAGCACCATGCTTTGATCCAGTTTCTTTTCTGACCCTGAGTCAGTGTACTTTCACCCTATAGAGATTGATTTTTCTATTGCAACTGTACCAGAGGCTAGTGTTCCTTTTAGGCACATTTATTTACTAGCTGAGAAGGAAGTCTTGGGTTATTTGCGGAGTGGTTTTCAAAATGGTTGGATTGTCCATCTTCAGCCCCTGCTGGGGCATGATTTTGTTTTCTGTACTGACGATAAATCAAGGTTTAAGACTATGCATTAACTATAGAGGGCTAAATAAGCTCGCAGTCAAGCACAGATGGTCTTTGTAACTAATCGTGAACATTTTAGAATTGATTCACGGAGGGCAAGTCTTTACAAACTGAGGGCCTGATTTAGCTTTTGACAGACAGTACTTTGTACGTCAGGGTGGCCTAGGACATTACCTCTGCCATCCTGACAGACTACCATCCGTCACATTTAGAGACCTGCGGTCATCTCTGTACATTGAAAGGGACCATGATGTGCTATGTACTGCAAACACTAACGATGCTGTTGGATAGAGTCCAGCAGATCCTTAATCACTGTATCAAATCAACTGTGGTTGACCTGAGGAACGAAGAAGTATAAAAAAATGATTGCCCTAGACTCATCTTCCTACAATAAGTGTCCGTAACAAATTGTAAATAATTGACTAAAGAATATCTCTCTGAGACTGAACACTGAAACTGTTGACCTTTAACGCACTCTGCTTTAACTTACAATGATGGCAGACAGGCCAAGACTTAAGTGGTAGGCCAAAAAAGCAGGTTTCAAAGAGTGTAGCTCTTTGTCAGTTGGGCTGCAATCTTGGATTTTTTACGTCTGTCTATCAGACTTAAAACATCAAGAAATCAGAATGGAGAAGGGGAACATTTATTTCTTGGTCCTGTGCAGACTCGGAGATCTGGGTTGAGTCTGTGAACTGGATCAAACTGATTAGCTGGCCACAACTAAAAAGATTTTGTTGGTGTGGCCATTACATGATGCCAAGAAACATCTGTATGCTGTGTTGTGGAAAATAAATTGGGAGCCTCATGAGCCTGCCCCTCAAATTTAGAATATGCACTGTATTGCAGCGACATTTAAAGTCGACACATGAAAAGGAGTAGTCAAGGTCACAGAGGGAGAGAACGTGCCGAAGCACAGTAGGACCAAAGTGCCAGTGTACCTAAAGAGATCATGGAGAGGAACCTAAGGATAACAATCTGCACCGGACGTGTTTGCGCTCTGCTGCTTGAGGTGCAAGGTCCACATATGGTTTGAAGAACAGAACTGATAAATTGGTAATAAGAAAATTGAAGAACTTTTCAGGAAGCCCCCTCAGCAAAAAAAATAAATAAATAGAAAAGCGGCATTCATCACAGAAGTTGTTACAACAGTTGTTTAAAAAAAAAAAAAAGCACACCACTGCCCCCGCCCCCAAAAAAGACCACAAAAGGGTTGTTTGAGAACTGCCAACAAAAATGAAATAAAGGGGTTGCCTTTAATGACACTTATTCTTCTCAGCTGCCCATAACGGGTTGCATGGCAAACCTCCACTGCGCCTAGCCAACAGCATACATAAGGCGTTATACCAGAGTTCTCATAACCGAATTTTAGCCTTTGATTTTGCGTGCCTGTGTGTGTGTGTAAGCCATGACAGTGAAAATATATGCGGCCCAATAACATGTTATTTAAAGCAATTGTAATAATAAACACACAATCACACATTTATTACTACAGTGCAAAGGCCATACTCCAGTCTATTACCACACAAGTGAGAAATTGAAATTACAAACATTCTGTTTAGTGTCACAAACTGCATGTGAGGTATCGGTTACAAGGTCTCTTCGATATGATTTTACCTTTCTGAACAAATGTAACAACTTGTTTTCTGGTTTTGACTAATGCCTTTGTTTGCAGCATGTATAGCGAATGGCTGTTGCAAGTTGCTTTCCTATGAAGTAAAAGGTTTCTGTTTCAAGGTGACTTGTGATCCCTCCCCAAAACCCACAATGCACCAGGACAATGACTCTGCCATAGGTAGTTTTTTCAGAGTCGCTTTTGTACCTGCTTTAAAGGGGCCCTGAGACTGGAGAAGTACAAACAAAACAGTTGTTCGGCTCCAGACACTGGAATCATCTGCAACATGTTAAGAAGACATTGTACAATGACTGCTGAATAGAAGGTCCAGTTCCTCCCCATGCTGAAAAGTATGACCAAATGTGTGACTGAGAACTTTACGGACCCATTTAAAACGTGGACCATGACACAAGGGTAGAGAAAAAGTACAAGACCACACATTAGAGGATATACCACAAGATTCCCTCATGGTCCATATAGCCAGAAAGGATGCCTTGGCACACAGTACTGGGAGTGTACCCCCACTCAACAAGGAGAGTTGAAAGATCAATACAGCTGGTATAAAGGATAGTGGTCAGCACAGTCACTCGGTAAGCCTATTGTTCAGATATGATATTTAAGAAAGTGGGGTATTTTGTAGTAACGCTGGTTAGGCTTCACTACGCAATGCCTTCACATTGCCCTAAACAGACCTTTGGATTCACTCTAATAAATCCCTAGCTCAGTCCTGTCAGTGTGGCACAGAGCAGTCTGGCTTTACCGGAGGAACATGTGCTAAGCATTTCAGAGTACCAACATGGACGATAAGTAATTGATATGACTCGTAAGAAATCCAACCCCAATTTATAAAAATAGAGCAGATTTTTATATACATTTAGACACCAAAAAGAAGACAAACAGATTAGTATAACCAGGGTTATGAATTTTAAAAGGAAAAATTAACCAGAGCATTTACCTCTTGCAAAATGATAATGTTGCTGTCAGTGGGAATGAATGAATGACAGTATTTGTATAGCGCAAACAGCTACTCAAAATTGAGTGTCCCGGCGCTTCCACAAGAAGTAACAGGAGAGAGGGTATTATTGGCTGAACAAATAGGTTTTTAGGGATTTGTGGAAGGCCGATTCAGTTTCGTTGCTTCTCTTAATTTGCGTTTAATATGTCTGGCTCCTAATTCTCTACCCACTGTTGCGTACGTGTCTTCAATTATTTTCAGTAATTCTCTCTCCTGCTGTCCCGGAGGCAAATGCATTAGGCGCTGGCTTATTGCCAGTGCTGCTGCTTCCCCTTAAATGTTATTTAATATTATGGCATACACTCCGGCAAAATTGCCCATCAGTTTCATCCCCAAGACCAGGGATGGGGCTGCCCCATACTTATTTTGGATCTGTTTTAGCACTTCTGGTAAAACAGCTAATGAGGATGTACCATGAGTTCTGGTATATACTGCAGTGAAGACTGTGCCCCGAGTGGCACAATCCTCTACAGGGGGAGCCATCCCCATTCGCAACCATATGGTAAGAAACCTGTTTTTTTTTCAGGCTTCCCCTATAGGAAAACACTGCTTCAAGCTGACTTCTTTTCTTTGTAATCCAGAACAAAATGTCCTCCCGCCTTATGGGAACTTTTCCCATGACTGCATTAATAGTTTGTGGTCTAATGCCCCGTGTAGACAAATGTGGTTGTGCAGCTTGAATGGCCCTTACAGGATTCAAAGTCATTCATCAGATAATGAACTGTGTCAGGCTTCTATATATTCTGACTAAACTATTATATAGTGCTCATACTTGTGCTGCTGTTAAATTTGCAATATTTGGATGTGGTGTGTAGCCTGCTAAAACTGGCCATGTTGCTCCCTCATTGCTAGGAAGATGAAGTCTAACTTCTTCTATATTATGTGAAAGGGCGCCATTAAACCAATTTTGGTGTTTTTGGTTTGTTCTTAGTATTTCTAGATCTTCATAAGCTGTGTAGTTACATGGAACGTCAGTTGTAGTGTATTTGTGAAACAATCTTGAGCGACCGTCAACTGCTGGAGATTTAACCCATGAATAGAACACCACTTTCTTAAAATCTTCGAGAGCCTCCACCACGAATGTAACATCCCCACTTGTGAGTGCAAGACCATGTGGTGCAGTAACTGCATATTTGCAGTTTTCATCTGTTTATTGCTACCGGTTTGGCCATCTGAGTACATGGAAATCTGAGAGGGTGCCTCCATGGGACAATCCTTTGAAAAGTTCAAGATTGAACAACCTACAGCCAATACATAAGGGATCCCTACTTTGCTGAGGAAGATTTTTCCCTAGCACCTCTGACCTCTCCGTTTGATAGGTGAGTAGGGTTCTTTGGGTATAGAAAAGACAATTACTCTGGTAAGCCATTAAATAAGAGCCAAAACTCTTAATGCTGGGGGCGCTATGTCGTTCGCCTTTATACATTCTCAGTACAAACTGTGTGTTTGTACTGAGAAACCTAAACGTTGGGATGGTGCGAGTCTGATTCCCTGCACCCCCTCAGGAGATGTTGGCCTACAGTACTGCCAGCTCTCAGTGCACCATTCACACACCTAACCTTACAAGGGAACAAATGTGTGTGCAACCTCAGAACAGGACAACCCTGACTCCCCAAGGAATCGTGGTAACCGATCTAGAACCTTTTCGTTCAGACTCTCATGAATACCCAAACAAAATACACGAGAAATACACAACCTGCAGTTTCAATATTTAGTGAAGCAGTGAGATTCCAAGTAAAATACTTGTGCTGCAGTTAATTCTAGAATAAAATATATTACCATAATTAGCAGTTAAAGAATAGTGGACAGAATGAGTAATGCCACCATTGTGCTAAAACAATTAATATATGCTGGCATATATGTAGCGTGATCAGGCTTGGCCCGTGCAGGTTAAGAGCGGCGGGGGCGGTTGGTAGGAAAGTAGACATACGACGACGATGGAAACTTTATTAAAAAAAAGAAAACCATGGTTTTCTGTTTTTTGTTTTGTTTTTTTTTCCTTTAAAGTTTCCCTCGTCGTATGACTACCCCGCCTCACCGCTCTCATGTGCAGGGGCTGCGCCTGAGTGTAATATAGTATAGTGCAGTGTGTTCCTACCTACCGCTTTCTAGCATAATTTGGCCTAGGGTGGGTGATCTGCTAAGAATCCCTACCAGGAGAGCTAACTCCCCATTAGCTGCAGTCAAGTGTCATCAGGCTTTCCGTCTTGGTGTAGAGTGGGACATTCCTTGTGCAGATGACCGGGACCAGCTGAGTTCTATTTCTGGTGTGCCATGACCTCAAAGGGCCAGCAGAATGGTCCTCTGATTAAACAAGGACGTTATTTTTTTATATATAATAATCTGAAAGAGCCAATTAGTTATAGATTCCTTACCTTGTGAATTATCCCATGCGTCAGACTGGATCCGAATAATTTTTTGTCAGCAGTACCCCGGCGCGATGAAAGGTGGCGTCAGTCGACTCCGCGTTCGTTGTTGGCGTTGTGGTCGCCGGGATGACATGGCTGTAGCTACTTACACGCCACCCTCGTGCGCTGAGGTCTGTATTTTCTTTTTCCGCGCTAGCCAGCACAGATCTGGAGAGAGCGGTACCTCCAATCAATTTATGATGACTTTTGTCGACGCCGTTTTTGGGTCTTCGACTCCTGGTGCACGTCTGGGATGCCCTTTTTCAAGGCTTGCAGTTCCTGCCGAAAACTGATGTCGGTGATGAATTTGCACTGTGTATGTGCCTGTGGTTCCTGGAACGCGACCACGATCCCAAGTGGTGTTCCGACTGCCGTACCATGAATCCAAAGTCTTTGCGGGAGTGGTCCCGAAAGCTTCTTGATGCCCGGCAGTCTGTTCCGTGCCGTTCGAGATCCCAGTCGCGCAGGAGGTCGAGGGACCCGTCGCGGAGCCACCACCACCACTCGTCTTTGAAGTCTTCGCACTCAGGTAAGTCGAAGCACAAGAAGAAGTCGAAGAAGCATTGTCGCTCTTTGACTTCTCCCCCTTCGTCGGCCGATGAGGGATACGGGTGGTGCCCCTCCCACAGCTCTGCGTACGGAGCCCGAAGGGTCAGCTCAGAGTTTCCCCTCCCTTTCCGGGACCCAGAGTGACCCCTGCCCAGCTTCAAACTTTCTACGAAGCAATGCATGCCACCTTTGGGCAGTCCAACTCAGCTGGCATGCCCTCGGGCCCCACGGGCTCGCCTGAGGCCCTAGGAGACCTTTTAACTGACCAGTTGGAGTATGATCCACACTGGAGAGAGGAGATGGGGGATGCCAGTGATCTGGACACCTCCCCAGGCCTTGGCATGTTGTCTCCTCCTACCGTGGCTACGGAGGAGGGAGCTTCTTGCTCAGTGGTGTTGCGTGAGCCGGCCGAGGTTCTCAACCTCGAGCCACCTACGGTGGTGGTCAGGACTAACCTCCTGACAGGGGTGCATCAACTGGCAGCAAGCTCTTCGGAGACCCTGCTGCTGTTTAATGATGCCCTCACTGACATCCTTTTGGGCACCTGGTCCAGGTCCAACACAGGGGCTCCTGTGGATAGAATGATTGCCCAACGCCACCGTTCGGCCCTGAGTGACCCCACTTTCCTCTCCCAACACCCCACCCCTGAGAGCTTGGTGGTCCAAGCCTCTACATCCAAAGGCGCATTCCCTAACGCACCACCTGATAGGGAATCCAAGAACCATCTTGGGAAGATGTTTTCTTCCTCCGGTTTGGGACTGCGGTCTGTGAACACTGCATGTCTGTTGGGCCGTTACACCCATTCTGTGTAGGATATGGTTGCGCAGGTGCTTCCACAGTGCCCGGAGGAGGCCCGGGCCATGAACTCCCGTGCAGTCGCCGAGGGGAGAGACGCAGCCAAGTTCACCATCACATGTGGACTGGATACCGCCGACTTGCGAGGCAGGACGATTTCAACGTCGATAGCCCTTCGACACTACGCCTGGCTGAGGTCGGCTGGTTTTTCCAGGGATGTTCAAGCTACCCTTATGGACATGTCTTTTGATGGCCATCGCCTGTTCGGCAACAAAGCAGATAATGCCCTAGAGCGCTTCAAGGACTCTCTGGCTATGGCCAAGTCCTTGGGCCTCTCCACCACCCGTCCTGTGCAGTCTGCTTTTCACCTCTTTCGTGGCTACGGAAGGGGTGCCACACAACATTCCACCCAGAGCCACAAGCCGGCGCAAGCTGTTCAGCCCCTGCGTGGCCGGGAATGTGGGAGCCCGTGCCGTGGGTCTGGGGGCCAGCGAGCGGGCCAGTCCACCACCGCCCCCTCTTCAGCAGCCTCCAAACCCTCCTAGCCCCGACCTTTCAGGACCACCAATCGCCAGTACACGACAGGATTGGCCATCACCTCCCCCACTGGGGCACCATCACGTCAGACAGCCGGGTTTTGCAAATAGTCCGCAGGGGCTACTCCCTCCCCTTTGTGACTACCCCTCCAACCATGCCACCTCAGCACCATCGCATGTCGGAGGATCATCTGTCCCTTCTCCAACAGGAAGTTTCGGCTCTCTTGGCCAAGGGAGCCATCGAGGGAGTTCCTGCCCCAGAAGTAGGTTGTGGTTGCTATTCCCACTACTTTCTGGTGCCCAAGAAGGACAAAGGCCTGCGTCCTATCCTGGATCACAGGAACATCAGCTGCTTCCTCCGGAAGGAGAAGTTCAAAATGTTGGCGCTAGCTCAGTTCCTGTCTGCCCTCGACCCTGAAGACTGGATGGTAGCGTTGGACTTGCAGGACGCTTACTTTCACATCCCCGTCGTGCCGGCCCACGGGCGTTACATGCGGTTCACGGTAGGCCAAGAGCACTTTCAGTTTAACGTGCTCCCCTTTGGCCTTACCAGCCCCCCTCGGGTTGATGGTGATGGCCGCAGCTCATCTGCGCAGATCGGGGGTTCCAGTCTTCCCCCTATCTCGACGACTGGCTGTTAAAGGCGGGCTCACCCCAGGCAGTCGTCTCCCACCTCCAGACTAGGGGGGACCTCCTGCACTCGCTGGGGTTCACCATAAACGTGCAGAAGTGACACCTGATTCCCTCTCAGAAGCTCCTTTTCATCGGAGAAGTTCAGAAGACGACGTAGTTTCGGGCTTATCCTCCCGAGCAGTGAGTCTGGGATATTCGGGCTATGATTCTGATCTTTCAGCCTCTATCCCGAGTTTTGGTCAGAATGACCCTGAGGCTGCTGGGCCTCATGGCCTCCTGCATCCAGCTGGTGGATCATGCCTGGTGGCATTTGCAGGCTCTGCAATGGGACCTGAAGTTCCAGTGGGCACAGCATCAGGGGAATCTGTCCGATTGCATTCAGATCTCGGAGGGCACTGCACATCAGTTGCAGTGGTGGCCAACGAACCAGGATTGGGGCAACGGCAGATCCCTCTCCCTTCCCCAACTGGAGTGCACACTGGTGATGGATGCATCACTTCTAGGATGGGGTGGCCACATGGGAGAAGCAGAGATCAGAGGCCTCTGGTCTCCAGCGAAGTCTGGGCTCCACATCAATCGTCTGGAGCTTCCGGCGATCCGTCCTGCACTGAAAGCATTCCTTCTCTCTGTCCGGCTAAGAGTGGTGCAGGTGTTCACGGACAACACCACCTCCATGTGGTACTGCAACAAACAAGGCGAGGTGGAGTCGTGGACCCTATGTCAAGAGGCTCTCCATCTCTGGACATGGCTGGAACATCAGGGCATATCCCTGGTGGTTCAACACCTGGCAGGTTCACTGAACGCTAGGGTGTATGAACTCAGCCGCAGGTGCATGATGGATCACGAATGGCGTCTTCACTCGGAGGTGGTGTATGGTCTCTTTCAGTAGTGGGGAGAGCCTTGGTTAGATCGATTTGCCACTGAAGAGAACGCGCAATGTCAGCAATTCTCCGCGTTGGAATTTCCAAAGCGGCACTTGCTAGGCAACACTTTTCGTCGCGAGTGGAGTTGCGGTCTTCTATACGCCTTTCCGCCTATACCACTTCTGCCCAGGACACAAAGAGTCTGGTATCCCAAGCTGTTACACGTGGCCATCGATTCTCCGATCCGACTGCCTCTCTGTGAGGATCTTGTGTCGCTACATCGGGGACGGTCCTCCACCCGAACCTGTCCAGTCTCCACCTCCTTGCGTGGAGATTGAGCGGCGAAAGTTGACAGCCCTTGACCTTCCTCCCAAAGTGTGTGACGTTATCTTGGCAGCCAGGCGTTCCTCCACTAAGACGGTATACGCCTGCAGATGGAACAAATTTGTGGCATGGTGCGCAGCAAAGGCTGTGGATCCTCTTTCTGCCCCCTTTTACTGAGGTTCTCTTGTTCCCCCTGTCTATAGCCCAGCAGGGCTCTGCTCTGGGTACTTTGAAGGGCTACCTCTCAGCCATTTTAGCCTTTCTTAGTCTTCCTGATAAACCTTCTCTTTTCAAGTCCCCTGTTGTAAATCGCTTCCTTAAGGGCATTACTCATCTTTTTCCTCCTGTTCCCTTTGTAATGCTTCAGTGGGACTTGGAGTTGGTTCTTACTTACCTTAAGTGCGTTCCATTTAAGCTGCTTCATAACTGTCTTACTGTCTTACTTTAAAGACTGCCTTTCTGGTTGCCATCACCTTTTGCTCGCAGGGTGAGTGAGCTCCAAGCTCTTTCTTCAAAGCCTCCCTTTCTGGTTGTTCATCCGGACAAGGTCATCCTCAGAACCAGACCTTCCTTTCTTCCCAAGGTGGTTACTTCTTTCCACAGTGGTCAAACCATCACTTTGCCCACCTTCTTTCCGCATCCTTCTAAGGAGGATGAAAGGCTCCACCGTCTGGATCCAAAACGTGCACTTTTATTTTATTTGGATCACACCAAGCAATTCTGGGTGGATGACTAGCGCTTTGTTGGCTATGTGGACGCGAAAATAGGTCAGGCCGTGCACAAACGGACCAGCTCTAGGTGGGTAGTTTTGTGCATCAAAGCTTGCTACTCTTCGGCAAAGAAGGGGCCTCCAATGGGATTGCGTGCCGATTCCACCAGGGCGACGGCAGCTAACTCTGCTTTACGATGGGGAGTCCCCCTCAGTGACATCTATCAGGCAGCTACGTGGGCATCTCTGCACACGTTCACAAAACACTACTGTCTGGACAGCCTAGTCAGGAGAGACTGCTTCTTTGGCCGTTCTGTTCTCCAGGACTTTCTGGTGTGAACTTGGTTCGCAGACTCACCTCTGGGGTTGGTATTGGTGGGCTATCTATTCACAAGGTAAGGAATCTATAACTAATTGCCTCTTTCAGATGAACAAGTTACTTACCTTCGGTAACAATATATCTGTAAGAGACCTAGATTAGTTATAGATTCCTTACCGCCCCACCCATACTCCCCGTTCTGCGAACTGACTTCTAGGGTCAGGGAATCCCTTTCTGGGTCCTAGTTTTGTGCACCAGTGGTCAGTGTCTTGCATGGCTCTGCGCCTCTGCCATGGAATGTTGTGTAAAAGAAAACACGTCAGCGCGCGAGGGTGGCGTCTAAGTAGCTGCCACAACGTCCTCCCGGGGACCACGACACCACCAACGACGAACACAGAGCCGACCCACGCCAACTTTCAACGTGCAGGGGTACAGCTCTTGAAAAATTCTCTGGATCCAGTCAGACGCCTGGGGGTAATTCACAAGGTAAGGAATCTATAACTAATCTGTCTCTTATAGATATATCAATACCAAAGGTAAGTAACTTGTTCAACGGTGCCCATACTGGTATGTTGAGGTCCTTGTCGGGCTGTGATTGTTTGTTAGCTAAATAGCATCGTCGCCTACTGAGCAACCATAAGCGGTGACATTTGTGCAGTGAACTCTACACATTGTACTGAATGTTCAAGGTGTCATGATAGTGTGTCTGCAAAATTGAAATCTAGGCAAAGGCTGTTTCGGGGAATCCTATCCTGTACTGACAAGTACACAAATGTATGCAAAATGTCACCATGTTGCAGAAAGAAGGCAACTTGAGAAACATGAGCATAAAGATTCCTTTGTTTCTTGTCGGGCCATGTGACAGAACAATTTAAGTTGAAGTCTTTGTTCTTGTGCCCTTCTCAACACACGCTTTCTATGCTAGCATAGCACTGAATTATGGGACTTCATCGGCGCCCTTGCATTCAACATAGTCTAGCTCAACCCCACATCCGCCCCAAACATTTTTAAAGCTATCCCCGATGGATATAAAATCACTTTTTTTTTTTCTGTCCTCATATGAAGATAACATGCTCCAAAAAAAAAGAAACAAGAAAAGCGAGTCTCTAACCCAGTTGAAGTCTGAAGGATACTCCTGTAATTACTGGTTTAAGGACACCCCTCAGAAACAAGGAGGATGCAATGTAGCTACCAAAAACCAAACCTTCAACTCCTTATAAGGGTTTTCGTCTTTGTCTTGAGTCTACATTGGCCCACGATACATGTTGCCCATATAAAAAGGCCTTCTTGACCCATACGCCTGGGCTTAACCTTGGGCATGCTAGATAATCATTGGACCCAAAAAAAAAAAAAAAAAGGGGGGGGGAGGGAGACTAACAAGATAAACATTTTAAATTTGATTGTCTTTCATATCGCCTCTCCCCCTTCCCTTTTCCCTTAAAAAAAATTAGTACCTAACTCTACCCAATTATCCCATATTTCCCATAATCTAGCTTTTTTCTTGTGAGTCCCTATTTGGTCTAGCA
This sequence comes from Triturus cristatus, assembly GCF_964204655.1. Taxonomy (NCBI): domain Eukaryota; kingdom Metazoa; phylum Chordata; class Amphibia; order Caudata; family Salamandridae; genus Triturus; species Triturus cristatus. The sequence continues at coordinate 631,477,918 of NC_140587.1, forward strand.
TAGCTACCCTTTGAGTGGAGTGTACCCATTCTACTTCTGTAGGGGAAGATGGCGATATCCATTTAGGGAATATCTCAACTTCAAGTTCCACATGGATGACAAGACAACCATCAGTGGCATCCTTACATATCGACCCCCAGACCCACGCTCCAGCTTCTGCAACACGATTGCAGACTTTATTGTGCCCCCAGCCTTAGACTTCAAGGACTACATCTTCCTCAGCGACCTAAATTTCCACATTGATGACCCCCAGTTGCAAAAACACTCGACAGTATGAGCAGCCATGGATTGACCCAGATCGTCCACGGCCCTACAGACACTGCGGGACAAACGCTGGACCCAATTTTCACCTCCAACAACTGCATCAAATACAGCCATGTCACAGATCTCACATGGACTGATCATTCCATCATCTCCAGCCCCCGCATACGCTGAAGTCAGACCACTGCTCAAAAAACCCTCAACCAACCCCAGCGAACTGAAAGACTACTGGCCAATCTCCATGCTCCCATTCTCAGTGAAGGTACTTGAAAAAATCATCAACAATCAACCCATGACACACCTGGAGCAGAACCAGCTACTTGACGCCTCCAAATCCGGCTTCTGCAGCAATCACAGCACTGAAACCACCCTGATCACAGCCACCAACGACATCTGAATCCTCCTCGACTGAGAAGAAACAGCAGCTTTGGTCCTCCTTGACCTCTCGACAGCCTTCGACACAGTATCTCACCATACAGTGATCGAAAGACTGCACCACATCTGCATCCAAGGGACGCGCTCAGATGGATCACCTTCAAGACGATCCAACTCCTACCTTTCACCTTTGATCCAATGAAGATCACCTGCAGTGTCCACCAGGGCACATCCCTCTGGCCCACACTCTTCAACTCATACATGACCCCACTGGCCAACAACGTCCAATCGCATGGTCTCAACATAATTTCCTATGCAGACAATACCCAACTGATCCTCCTACCACTGACCTCCCCACCAGCATCCAAACCAACTTCCACAGATGACAAACGTCGCTGACTGTATGAAGAATAACTGCCTACAGCTGAACACAGACAAGACAGAAGTACTGATCTTTTGGCAACAGCATAAACACATGGAATGACTCCTGGTGGCCATCCGACCTAGCACTCGTACACTCTCCCTCCAACCACACCAGAAACCTCGGAATCCTCATTGACAACAAGCTAACTATGAAATCCCAGATCAACGCAGTCTACTCCGCCTGCTTCCTCACCCTGGGCATGCTACATAAGATCTTAATGTGGCTACCCCTACACTCTAGACGCACTGTGACACAAGCCCTCATCACCAGCCACCTAGACTACGGCAATGCCCTCTACATAGCAGTCGCTGCACACCTTCTACAGAGACTTCAGATCATACAGAACACCACAGCCAGACTCATCCTCAGCCTTCCCCTTTGAACCCACATCACACCTCACCTCAGGAAACTCTACTGGCTCCCTGTGCAGAAGAGATGCCAATTCAAGCTGCTGACCCAAGCACACAAGGCTCTACATAACCAAGGACCCGCCTAAATTAACCACCGCCTGAATTTTCACCAACCATTGAGAAGAATATGCTCAACCTCCCTATCAGTTGCCCAAACTCCTTGCATCTACCGAAGCAGAAGTGGAGGACGCTCCTTTTCCCACATCGCAGCAAAGACCTAGAACAGCCTTCCCACTCACCTCCATGCCATCACCTCTCTTCCAGAATTCCAAAAGACCCTCAACACCTGGCTGTTCGAATAAACTTCCGGGCCTGCTAGAGTCTGGATACCCTGTTGAATGATTAGCTGCGCTTTATAAATCCTGATTGATTGATTGTGTATTGTGGGTGTCAGGGAGTGATCAAGAGTCCCCGCTAAACCAAAACCTTTTACTTCAAAGAACAACAACTTGCAATGTCCACATCCAACAATAGATGGTAGGAGTTTGCAAAATATGTAAGTCTGTAGCACCACAGGCTGCAAAAAGATAGCTACAGGTAACTAACATTTTTGTTATAAAATAAATTCTCATGTAAAAATGCCCCATTATGAACCATATATTCAGATACACTTGGTTTAATATGCTATTTGTTACAATTATTGAGGGGAGGGCAAGGGTAAAATAACCCACTTGAAGCTTCACTTCTGGTGAGTCATTACCTCCTCCCCTCCTCCAACAATGGTAATAAATTACATATTATAATCTAATAATCTGCATGTATGCTAGCACCTGTGTAGTTATGGATTGGTTAGGGTTAACTTTGTGTAGTAATGGATTGGTTGGTGCCCCTGGATCTCCACTATGCCTGTTTTTATCTACCAACCCTCTGGTGTCTTAGCACTTTCAGTTCATGGATCTGCAGTAGAAAGCTGCTTTGTTTGCTCTGACTGTTTCTTCTCTCCAGTGCAAGGATATCTTTTTTTGGCTAACCTATGGTCAGATTTCTGAAAGGGTTTCAGAATACATTATCTTTCAAACCTTTTGTAATTCCAGGTTGGGGTTTGATTTAGTCTTATTGTTTCTTGTAGGTTCGTCCCTTAAGTGATACCACTTGCAATCAGACCCTGGCCCAACGCGTCATGGTTGTTACACTGGACTCACACTTAGTCTGTGAGTCAGATGCAGCAATATTGCTACAAACGTCACAATGAGTGAGCCACCACTCAGTGGGCTGCTTAATAACCTGCACTGTGCAGCAGAATCCTTCAAAACATCTGTAGATGATATTGCTCAGTGTTGGGAGTTAAAAAGACAGCTTATGTTGGATACTTCTAACTGCAGATTTCTCACCTTTGAATATCTCCAGATAGCAGACTGGTTCTGAAGAATTCCTCCAGCAATGCTGCTGAATGCTGATAGCGTGTGCCATATGTCTCTGCCTTGATTCTATAGAGCCCAAGAAGTGACAGAGCGAAGCCACATATAAGCGCTACTTCTGTACGCTGACGTCAGTTCCTTACTTTCCGCATTCTACAATGCAGACCAAGAGCTCCACTCCCAGTTTAATCTGACTGCTTTCAGCTAAAAAAAATAATTACCACAGTGTACCAGGGATTTATGTCCCCACTGAAAATGACCGGATTCAAGCTGTGCCGAGGCTGCTGGAAGCAGTAACTGTCATGACTTGCACAAGGTATTCCTATGGTGCGTGGGCCCAGGGCACAACTCTTGAATCCTATTACAAGTGTCCCCTCGTGCACTCTAAGGTTACCCGGGACTAAGCAGTTAAACTCTGCATTGTTGAACTTAAGAATAGGTTGCAGTAAATGCATAGTCCCCGTTCAAAGTTGTGGATCTAATCATGGACCCGGTCACATGGCTGCACTCGCAAAAAGCCAGTTTCCAACTTAGTCTGTTAATAGTTTGAAATCAAATTCTAGGCACAAGCATAAGAAGGTCAAGTGGAACTCCATCCCATTCCGTCACTTGAAGTCTAGCGAGAAGGCGCAAACGTTTAATGCTCAAGATCGTACTCCTCCGATAACATCTGGTCCTAAACAGATTCTGTGGTTGATCCTGGTGTTTTTCTGGGCTGTCGTAAACCCCATAGCAAATAGCGGTTTTCAGAGGCCATGCTGTTGATTTTTGCCACGATTGTGGCCTCCTTTGTCACGGCTTAGAGTTCCATGGAGCTGCGGGAGTCCTTAGACGGACTATTGCTGGCAAGTCTATCCCACTATCCTGTCTACCCATTCAAGACTTGGCAACAAAGTGACATCTACTCCAGTATGGACTTCTTTTCTGGCAGCAAGGTCCACGCTGGTTCCTTCCATATGGACTCTGACTTCACCGTCACTGGTTGATGATCTCTGCTCTCCAACCTTGAACTGCCGATGGGCCACTTCAGACCTATGTCACGCTGTGAAATCACAAAAGTACAACCATTGGCTATGCAACCAGATTCCAATCCAGGACCTCTTCCTCAATGTCATTATCACCAGAGAATTTGTGCTCTATGTGGCTCTGATTTGGCATCAGTGCAAGATGCAATGTTCCATAGGACACTGATGATAATGACAAAGGGGATAGATTGCTGCCTCCTCATTATACTGACGATCCATTGTATCATGACTGTGGGCTAGACACATCTGAAACAGAGCGCAAATCTCCACTTGGATTACCAACCGAGAAAAAGGCCTTGTTTGCATTGGTGGTTTGAAGTGCAGCTGAGGCACTAGAATTGCAGTTGTCCACAACTGAGATGAAAACAAATGTGTTTATTGAAATTCCTCAACCAGAGCCTGCTTCATCTGAGCTACTATTGGGCATAAAAGAAGACCTTGCTAATGCCCTTTTAGCTATGTGGTCCAAGCCAAGGTCATGCCCGTCTGTCAGTTGACTGGTGGATGGATGGTATAGACCAGCCACCGGTGACCCAGACTTCCTAACCAAACATTCTGCACGAGAGAGTCTGATTGTTCACGCTTCAACAAATAAGATCAATTCAATTTTCCTTTCTAACCAGTCCTCTGGTTAGGGAATCTAAAAATCTTAATGCTTTCAGCTAGAGAAAACTTTCTTTGGCTAATGTAGCAATTAGGTCTACCAATGCAGCTTGTTTCTTGGGTAGGTACAAACACATTATGGGATATGTCAGCAATGTTTTGCCGTCCATCCCAGAGGGACTGTGGGACCACTAAGGCTTAAATGATACAGGATGGTTAGGATGCAGCCAGATATGTGCTCCCAGCTGGCCTGGACACTACGGATTGCATACGTAGAGCTACTGACGCCAGTGTCCTACTCAGAAGGCAAGACTGGATTAGGTTAACCAGGTCTTCTGGAGATGTACATGTGTCCCTAATGGATGTGTGCTTCATTGGTTCTAGGCTCTTTGGATGACACGGTTTCTCCACTGATGCAAACCAAAAATAATTAGAGGCTATTCTAGAGGGATGGCTAACAGACATTGCTACCCTACCCAAACATTTGCTGCAATAGCTGACCCAGTCCTTTAGGGGCCGCAATCGCAAGTAGCAGTAGACACTGTTGAAACCAGCAAGGGCAGCAATCCTCAAATTCTTCATCCCCTGCCGTGGCAGCTTCAATGGAGCTTTAATTTACACTCACAGGTTTATGCCTGGCTTGTAGGAGACAAAGTACTGCATTTTTTCCATCACATCACCCGGGTAGGTCCTACAGATTGTTCAGTGGGGCTTTGCCTTGCCTTCTCTCTCCTCCCCAACCAACGATCCTCCTGCACAGAAGCATCTCTCTGAGGAGCACTCTGCTATCATGTAACAGGAAGCCAACATTCCTATGTCCAGGGGTTGCCATCAAGGAGGTACGAGACTCAAAGAAAGGGGAAATATGCAGTTCATGTTACTTTCTCGTTCCAAAGAAGGGCAAAAACCTCTTGCCTAATCTATTTTGTGCGTCTCACAGTGAACGTTTTTTCGGAGAAAAAAACAGGTTTAAAATCTTCACTCTGGCTTTGATTCTGTTAGCTCTGGATGCAGGAAATGGGATGGCTTCCTTGAACTAGGCAGGATGCGTACTCGTATTTCAGTATACCTGTCCTGCAGTCCCACAGGTGTTACCTGCAATTAACAGTTTGCCACTAACTCTTTCGATTTACATGCCGCCCTTTGGCCTTACCTCAAGCCTCTGGGTGTTCAAAAAATTATTTCCGTTAGTTGCCCATCTTCAGAGGTTGGAATTATGCCTTTTCCTAGACCTCAATGATTGATTGATAAAGGTGCGCCACAGTTGGTGGGGACCTCCTCCTAGTAACAGCCAAACTCTTAATGTTGGGGTATATGGTCTACCGAAGTCCCACATTAGCCCAATGCAGAGAATTCCATTTGTTGGGGTGATTTGTGACATGGTGGGGTTAAACGCCTTTCCTCCACTGCAGTGAGTCCATGATATTCAGGATACGATCCCAATGCTTTGGGATCGGTACTGGGTCTCAATGAGGATGGCTCTGAGGCCTCTAGTTCTCCTGGCCTTGTGTGTCCTCCTTACCCCGACTGCCAGGTGGCTCATGCAGGACCTGCAGTGGACCCTCTGATCTCTCTGGACTGCGCATTAGGGCTGCCTCACAGACTTCATTCATATCTCAAAGAAGAGGCTTATGATCTACAGTGATGGCTGGTAGATGCACCCTGATCTACTGTAGTCCATTCTCTCCCCCAACCAGAATTCGGAGGTGGCAGGCACATCACTACTGGGTTGCTCTGGCCATCTGAGAAAGGTGGAGATCGGAGGCCCTTCAGTCTCCACCAGAAAGTTCGCTCCATATATATCTTCTGGAGCTTTAGGCTATCAGTCCAGTCTTAAAAGCATTTCAGACATCCTCAGGGATAACATAACCACTAGGTGAGTGGGGTCCTGGATCTTGTCAGTAAGTGCTGTGCTTCTGGAACTCTTAAGAGTGAGTGCTAGTCCTCTGACCAGGCGTCCACTTCAGGAGGGTCTCCTTTCTCAGCAGCAGGGCAGGGTCTTGCACGCAACTCTACACAACCTTCATGCATAGCGATTGAGCCGTGGCAACTGAATATATTTCACTTGCACCCCAGGTAGTTGATGTCATATGTTCGACCAGTCACCCTTACATTAAGACGATCTATGCTGGGTCCTGGAAACAATTTGTTGCTTGGTGTGGTGTTCAAAACACCGTGTCCATCCAAGCGAAACTTTGTGAAGTTTTTGTTTGTCCTTTTGTTAGCCGATCAAGGCTTTGCTGTGGCACAATGTAAGGTTATTTGTCTCTTTTGGCCTTTCTGTGCTTACCTGACCCAACTGTCTTTAAGTGACTGGTTGTGATGCATTCCATGAAAGGTTTGACTCATTTCTGGATGACCGGTCATTTCAAGTGTTCCATGAAGACTGCATCTCTGACCCTCAGCCGCTCCGATGTGGGGTTCCTCAGGGATCCTCCCTATCCCCCACACTTTTTAATGTGTACATGAGCCCCCTGGCAGGTCTTGTGGAGCCTTTCGGCATTCAAATTGTTACTTATGCCGATGATACGCAGCTGATTGTCTCTTTCAATCAGCTCAACAACACGGCCTCGGAGTTGGCCTTGTGTCTGGGAGAGATCTCAGCATGGATGGAACGCTCATTCCTGAAGTTGAATGGATCTAAAACGGAGTTGATGGTTTTGGGTAATTCCTCCGTATCCAATTTAATACCATCTTGGCCAAATTGTTTTGGCCTTCCCCCATCCCCCAAAGATTATATTAAAAGCTTGGGGGTGTGGTTGGATCGCAACCCTGATTTTGGGGAACAAGCAAGGAAGGTTGCTGGTAGCTTTTTTGGGCTGATGAGGATGACACGGAAAATCATTCCTCTCCTCCCTTTCTCCGCAAGGAAAGTGGTGGTCCAGTCCCTTATTCTTTCCAGGCTCGACTATGCCAATGCCCTTTACCTGGGAGCACCTTACTCCACGGTCAAGACATTGCAAATAGTTCAGAACTGTGCGGCATGTCAACTCCTGAACATTCCCAATCGACACTCAGCACGGGCGTTCTTGGCCTCCCTTCACTGACTGCCTATTCAGCAGAGAGTGCAGTTCAAGGCTCTCTGCATTTCACATAAGGTATTGTCTGGTTCCGCTCCACCTATCATTTGCTCCCTCGCTTCCTTTTACCATCCTGCGAGAACCCTGCGATCAGGTAATAAGTGGCTGGCAGTTGTTCCTAGAATTAGGAAAGTACGTACAGGGGGTCGTCTTTTTTCATATAATGCAGCAAGACTATGGCACACCCTCCCCCTTGACATTCGGTGCAAAACGAACCATCCCGTCTTCCGGAAACGTTTAAAAACTTTTTTGTTTCCATAAATTGATACGTAGTTCATCAATTTTGGCCTCTAGCGCTGGGATGCCTTTGGTAACCATGCGCTTTACAAATGTTTTACAATTACTCATTTGTTTCTCTCCCTAAACCACTGTTGTGCCTCAGTGGCACTTTTGGTGCAACTGCCTTATACCCTTCTTTCTGGACAAATCGGTACATCCTTCCTGCTAAAGGCTCCTCACGAAAGAGGAAAAGTGACTCCATCGCCTTTACTCTTAAGAGTGCACAAGGCTTTTTATATCGACTGCACAAAGCAGCTTCACACTGGATGATCAACTCTTTGTGGGATTCTTTGGTACAAGAAGAGCATGGCAGTGACCCTATCAAGTTGGATAGTCTGATGCATCAATATCTCTTATGCACTGGCCAAGAGGTGACCCCCTGAAGGCCTGCAGGCCCATTCCATCAGGCTGCTACAAAAGCTTTGGCTTGAGAGGTGATAGTTCTGGATATCTGCCAGGCTGTGACATAGAAGTTGGTGCCTACGTTCACAAAACACTGTTGTTATGACAACATGGTCTGGTCAAAAGGTCACTTTGTCTGTTTAATTTTGCAGGACTTTTTGGTCAAAGTCCACTTCCCAGATCCTCCAACTGTGGGAGGTACTGATGTGGTGACTATTCTAAAGTGTCTGCTATTAGTAGTGTTTATCATAAGAGCAAGTTACTTACCTTCAGTAATGCTCTTTCCGGTGAAAACTTTATCTAACCATAGATTGCCCGCTGTTTTCCCAACTCCCTGTTCTGTGGAGTGGCCTCTTTACCATATAAAATGGTCCGAGATGGGAATCAGCACACTGTCTCGGACAATTTGTTCTCTGCTTCACGTCTGAGAGCGCAGATGGAGAAAGCCACAAGAAACTGACTTTAGTGTGCAGGGTTGGTGCTTGTATGTGGTGGCTCTATTCCTTCACTTCCTAGGAAGTATGGATACACTATGGAGCTAGTAGAGCACCCGCTGCCAGTGTACAGGAGTATTTCTGAAATAGTTCTCCAAACTCAGTCTGAGGCCGGGGATATTCCAAAGGTAATGAATCTTTGGTTTTATAGACTATCCCCCAGAAATAGTGTTCTTAAAGGTAAGTGTTAGAAAGTGGTTCTGACACTATGGGCCGCCCGGATTTTTCGCTTTTTGAGCACCTAATTGTTGAGCTTTTACTGTGGGGGAGCCTCATAAGTTGGGACTCACCCACAGTGAACTCAGGATGTAAGAGACTGCATGGGGATTTTACTGGTGTTCCCCTGGCTTGACCAGGCCACTGCGCAACAGCTGGAGTAAGGGACACCGGACTGGTTACATGCAGACACGTGTACATGCGTGTGCACACGTGTACGGGCTGCGCAGGGGAGATTCCTAGCGTGCGCAGTCCAGGAGCAGCTACAAAGTGAATGGTGTGGCAGGACTTATGCAGTATTGGGTGGTGACATGGAATAGGCTTTATACACTGAAAAGAAACCTGCCAGGGAAAGTCAGTGTGTTTTACTGTGTTTTCACTTCATTATTCCCCTATGGGGATGTGGGGCCCATGGCTAGATTAACTACCGTTAGGCCTACAGATTCCAGACACACACTTAAGTCTAATGTAGCGAATGTGAAAATAAGTATTCTGCAGAGTCCAAAGTCATAGTTGTACTGCTTTTGGGTCATCCAGAACTGTCATATTTCTCTGAGCCAGCCATGACCAGACCCAGGCTGAGGGCTGACCTCAGCTGGATGGATTGATAACCTTTTTGTTCCCAAAGTGAGGGCCTCCTCTCCATGAAGAGATGATGGGTGGGGCTACAGACTCATCCATCACTAGGTGCCAGGCACCAGGCTGCCCCAAGGAGGGAAGGAGTTGGGTTTCAGAGGCAATGTGGCCAGAGACACTGGACGACGCCATGTTTAACAAACCCAGAGGCTGGACAAGAAGGAGGGAGCAGGGGCAGGAAAGTGATGTCGCTGTTTGATAGGACCAACAGGGACTTCCTGCCAGCCCCCTACTCAACTTTTAAAAAGTGCTTGCACAGGAAGAGAAGCTCACTCTGGGGTGTGGTCTGCTGAGGCTGAAGGTGCTGGAGCCTAGCGCAATGGGAAGTTGGAAGGAGAGACCCCCTGACTGCCCCCAGGACCCTAACAGCACCAGAAGAAGAGCCCAGGACCGGTGCGCAGGAGCAGTGGCCTGTGCGCAGGGAGAAGAGAGGCCACGGAGGAGAGCCAGGCGAAAGGCTGGCGCAGGGAGCCAGTGAAGACAGCACCCTGCTGAATCAGAGACCCCGAGGGCGGAGGGGAGTGTTCCCAGTGGCTAGGGCTGGTAAAGAGGAGCATGAATCGCCCCCATAATGCCTCGCCAGGCATCTGGAAATCTGCTGTTTTGGTGCTTTGTGGCCCCCAGAGGAGGGGGGTCACCCTCACTTGTGAAAAGGTGCTGGGGGAGCTGCTGGAGAAGCACAGTCTCCCCCTCAGCACGAAGAAATCTGCCGTGTTGGTGCCTGGTGGCCCCCAGAGGAGGGGGTCACCCTCATGTGTGAAAAGGGGTGCAGGGGGGCTGCAGGAGCACCGCAGCCTCCCCCAGCATAAAGAAGAACAGTCCACCCATAAGTTTCACTGGGCATCTGAAAGAATAACCCCTCAAGGGCTCAGGCAGCCTTTAACACCTTATAGGCTGGAACTTATGTTCTACAGCTGAGGGTGTACTATGAAGTGCATCATGGAGTGAAGGGCTGAGTTGGGGATGTCTGGAGAAGGGCATCCCCTGGAGGTGAAGTGGTGTAATTGCACCGAAATGCATTTACTATTGGTTATTTCTTTTTAGGTGGACTGAAAGTCACATGTGTAAAGTGAAGTACCTGTGTAAAGTGATGTTAAGCTAAATGGAGTTATGTTGCTGGACCTTCCTGCTAGGGGGTCTGGCTGTGTTTACGTAATCCCATGCTTTTACCTGTGATTGCTTTTAAAGTGAAGAGGTGCACTGCAGGAGAAGTGTAGTTGCCAGGAGTACTTCTTTTCAAGGGACTGTAAGTCACATGTGTAAGGAGATGTCATAAGCCAAATGGGGCTATGTTGCCAGACAGTCCTGCTAGGGTGTCTGGCTGTATATGCGCAATCCTGTGATTTCATCTGTGATGCCTTTAGGGGCAGTAATTGCAATGCATTCAAATGATCAACCAAGGTGATGAGTACTGTCATTCTAAAGTGTGCCTAAACATGGATTCTTGCTGCTGCGCTTAGGTGAAGACCCCAGACTGCTAGCCCTTAAGATATAGAGGTGCATACTTTATGGTCAGTAGGAGATGCTCAGTCAGGGTCATGCGTCACCAAGGCAGATTTACCCCTTTTTAATGCTTGTTGAGGTAATGGGGTGGGTCGCCACTGGGATGGTGCCAGTGCGCAGGGCCCTCGCTCCAGGTTATGTTCAACTATCTGCATTGGGGGCAAGTTGATGTGCATACATGGGAGTGGTGGTACTAGAACCCACACCCCCTTTGCGGGAGGGGTGGAGATGTTATGCAATGTCACAAAGTAATTCCAACAGCTTATGTATATTTGTAAATTGGTGCATAGTATTGAATAGTGTGTGTGTTTAATAAATGTACTCTTACTTTTATAAAGCAAAGTACAGACTGGAAAATCAATTATTGAGTGTTATTTTTGTGCACCTGCAAATGGCGATTACTAGCCCACAACACCTCCCTTGAGTAAGCCTCAGACTGCTCTGCAACGCTACCCTCTGAGAGTCAGGCGCTACAATTGGGTGTTTGGTTCCCAGTGAAGGACAAATGTAGTCATGTTATTTGTGCAGGTCTCACAGATGCTGCCTCGTTTTCCAACAGTAAGTCACTTTTTTCTTCAGGATGGTGCCCCAGAGCAACTGAGCAAGTCGCAAATGATCCTTTTAACACCTTTTTAATTCCTCCATGTAGCAGATGTTTCACACAGTGGTAAAAGCGTTGGCTTTATTAACAGAATTGCTATATTGTTCCCCCACACCGTGTATTTGCGTATGTGGTAATTGTATAACGCAAATATAGTTGCATATTGTATGTCATTTTTTCTTTTTGTGCTTTGTAGTTATTGTTTGATATGTCTTTCTTAGGCTTCATAATATTACTGAAGTTTCACAAATGGAATGTTGTGCGGAAATGGTGACCCCCTTGGTATCCAATCCTGGGCATGTTTGCATCACAGATAAATGCCTGTACTTCCAGCCTCTAAACGGTTACCCTGTAAGTGAGAACTCCTTACTTATTTTTATGTTTTACAATATGGTCATCAATATACTTTGTGCCTTTGTGTGAGTTTGGAAATCTGTCAGACCTACTCAAAAATGTGCGGATATCCATAGCCCGTCTCACAAATGTCGATAAAAAATGATTGGACTTAATATCTGATTGAATTGAGATGCCAGACTCTTAACCACCAGTAATAACCAAATCTCATATATCATAGTAGCTGCACATTTGTAAAGATTTTTTAACCATATTTTAAATCTCACTTTAATTGTTTATGCTCTCCTATTATGAACTAGTAGTGGTAATGCAAACTTTCGCGAGTGTTGAATGTTAGCAGTTATGTATGTACATCATTGTGTGCTTGCTTTCCCCACACACTGTTAGAGGTGAGCACTGGCTGCGCTGGCATGAATAAAACTAAATACAGATACTTACCATGTGCTTGATGGAGACGGCTTGTCTTCTTAGAAAGCAGACATGCCCGGGTCCTGGGGAATACCCCACTGCCAGGCAGCACTGTGGAGTGGATCCGAGGTCCCAGGCACCATTCTAATGCATATTTAGGTGGTGGGCGGAGACTGGGAAGCAAATGTCCTAAAAAAAAAATCTTATTGGTTCGTCTTGTGATGTAGAAACACAGGAAGAGAAAGGACAATATTAAAATCTTAGTTACGAAGTCAATAAATGGAGAATGTTATATTTTGTTAATTTTATGTCAAGCACATGAAGATATTTCATGTTAAGAGGAGTAAAAATGACAACAAACAATTATGTGCAGAATTCTTGGGAAATCAGTTGGATAATTATATTCCTCAGGGCGACATGCTTTTACATGTGGCCGTTTTAGAGAAAGGAATACCCTGTTTGTGGGATCGTAGTCATCCTATAAAATCCGCATCACATTTTACTACACGTATTATTGAAATCAGTGAGCTAGTGTTCAAAGCACATCAACATTGAGAAGTGAAGCGTGAACAATTCACGGCATACAAACATTTCTTCGGCTAATGCATCAACTAAGCAATCAAACTGGCGTGGGCCGTCATAAGCACATTAATTTTTCTGTCAACATTTCCACAGTTTTATATTTATCGGAATTAACAGTTGACATATTCATTACAGTGAGTCGTGCTAATAGAAGACAAGATGATAGGACTGTTATCAAATCTGCCAAAGTGCTTGTTAGACCGTAATTATGTTCCATCTGGGTTTTTCTTCCTTTGTTTGGTTGTCCTGGCTGCTTGTCCTCCTTGTTCTCCTCCACCACGGATTAGGGTTCCATTGCTCTGCGTTGATACAGAAATAGTGTGAACTTTAATCTGAATCCAACTGTTGTTACTCATTGCGTTTGATAGTAAGAGAGGTGTTCTGTCCCAGGTTACTCCTAATTTTTAAAGTGATTGCTCCTATTTTATTGATGAAAAGTACTATCAAATTATATCTAATCACAGTAAGTTAATTTCTTTTTAAATGTTAATGATGTGTTTAAACTGAATCTTGTTTTCTTCCCCACATCTGTTGTTCGGGTTTTAGCATATCTTTTTTAGGTCTCGCCTGACCCAGCACATGCGCTGGTCTGGCGAGACTTATTGAGAGGGCTCCAAAAAGTGCTACCAGGCCAGCCTAGAGCTACGATGCATGTGCGCGGGCGCGCGCGAGGCGCTTTACCGCGATTACTTTCACTTTCACTTTCACTTTCGCGGCCGCACGGCCTCTTTGATGTTTGATCGTGATCGCGATCACTTTCGCGGCCGCACGGCCGCTTTGTATAGCCAATAGGTCTCGCTTTTGAGACCTTATAAGTATTTAGTTATGCAACTGTTGCATGGCTAAACACTTATAAGATCCCAAAGGCGAGACCTGTTGGCTATGCCAATGCTTGTTTATTATTGTGTATAAAGTACCTAATTTTTTGTCAGCGTATCCATGTTTCTGGTTTCTTTCCAGACCCTCGTGTAGATAAAAACGGTTTTAGAACCATGGTATCCATTGGTTTATCCCTCCATCCTTTTCCAGTAGTACATTTTTGGAGGAACAACGCTCATCTTAAAAATATTGTGGTGTAAATTTCAGAAGTTTGTTTGCTGACAGTGCCATTTCTTTCAAAGTTACTGGATTTGTAATCATAATTTGATCCTTGAAGATATCTTGTGCTTTGTCAAAGTTCTTTTAATAAAAAAGTCAAGAGGCTATTAACACATTCTGTATACGAAAGGGTCAGTTTGCTTCAGATGATGATGAAATTGTAAATTAAGGTGGGCATTTTCAAGCAATATATAACAATTCTTGTTTAGTAGAGTATCCAGTCAATCTTTTATATGATAAGGAATTTTAATAAGAGTCAAAAAGTTCTTAGTAGATATGCCAGTTCTTAATGCATCATAGATTTGCCAACATGTTTTTCACCCCCCTTGTGAGGACTTCACAGACCCTCACAGGGGGACCACATGTCCCAGCAGACTCTGCCACTGGGAGAAAAGTTTGTACCTGCCACCACCCACCTTATAGGCCAACGTCGACTCCTGCATCTTGGGACCTCACAGACCTTCACAGGGGGACCACACCTCCCAGCAGCGTCTGCCACTGTGACAGACTTACTGAAAGTTTTTTCCTGCCATCACCCGCTTTATAGGCCAACGCCAACTCCTGCATCGCTGGACCTGCGGGCGGCATCCAGGCCAAGGGCTAGCCCGTCTGAGGCTGGGCTGGGCCACTACCCTTTCGCTGTAGTTCTGGTAAAGTCACCTCGCCTTTCCTGGACCTGCGCTCAGCATCACCCCTCTTCCTGTCCGGCACTAGTTTATTTCTCTTCACAGTAGCTAGCTACCCTGCAGCGCTCCCCCTAACCCCTGGCAGCCTTGGCCCGCAACGCATACCCTCTGTCTGCCTGCCTTTCCCCCGGGGCAGCCTAGCCTGCTTTGCCTCCTGCCCTGTCAATTGCTCTGCTGTCCTGCTGAACCACCGTTGCCCCTCCAACTGACCCATCGAGCCAGTAGTCCCCTGCATTCCCGCCTCCTGCTACTCTCTCCACCATACCAGGTACTTTCCTCTACTGAGGTCCCTAACCCCCACGGACTGTCACTGCTTCACCTCAGACGAACTTCGAGCCCTCAACCCCTGATGCCAGGACAACAACAACTGTGCACATGCCTCCCCCAGGACCACTGAAGGTCTTTTTTTCTGCCAGAGCTGCTGCTTCAGCTGCATCACCGAAGATAACACCCGCACCACGCCCATCAGCCGACCTCAGGAATGATCCACTGCTTGCTGATCAACGCATGCTCACTTGGAAAACATGCCAAGGAAATCTGGGACACCATCGCGACCCACACTCAGGATGCTGTCTTCATCCAAGAGACTTGGCTGAACTCTGCATCTGCTCCAGACATCGCCACAGCCACCTCCGGATACAAGATTGCACACCGGGACCGATCCAACGGAAACTATGGACGCATCGCCATAATCTACAAATAGAACGTCGAATGCTCTACCACAACAGATGACTCCACCCCCTTCATTGAGCACTTCCACTAACCACTCCGAACAAACAGCAAAATCCCATCAGAGGCATCCTTGCCTACAGACCTCCAGGACCCCGCCCTGTCTTCTACAACGACCTCCCCGATTTGAAAACACCGAAGACGCCAACGCGGCCTACCTCCTAGAAAGTATGACCAACCTTGGACTCATAAACACCTGGTCACCGACCCCACCCACACCACAGGCCACACGCTCGACCCTATTATCTCACCCATAAACAGAGTAAAAAACACCCACACAGAGGAGCTCACCTGGACCGACCACCACTGCGTCCACATCGTCATCTTGGAACCCCCCAAAACCCCACACTTCACAGCTAGTCGAGAGCCGGCGCAGCTAGTCAAAGGTGTCAAAACAACAATGGACAAACACTCATCTGCTGCCTACCAACCACCACAAAGACCCCAACTGGATCACGACAAGCGCAGATGAAGTCGCACTGACGAAACCCACGAACCCCAAGATTCAAACACGATACTCCAACTGATTCATGACAGAAATGCAAACCCAGAAACATGACTGCAGACAGAAGCAAAGATGATGACTCGCCAGCAAGACCCTCGAGGACAGCTTGTTAAATGGTAGCGGCAGTCGTAGTCGATAACCTTTCAAGTATTGCCCGGCGGTAATCGCCTCTTATACCATTCGATGCTAAACCAATAAAGAGGCAGGCGCCGGAGACTGGAAGGCAGGAAACAAAGTTTTATTCCGTCGGAGTGGAACACATCAGATCAGACAGCGAAGTATCGTCACGAGGTGCTCTAACTGCATCTCTGAGGCCTGGCCTCTTATACACAGGTTTATGACTTTATTGCAGGTTTATCATACATGGCACATTCTTGAGATTGTCTTGATACATGAAAGAACATCCTCGGAATCCCCACTTCGAGCTCGTTCCCACACATATCTACAGTGGAAGTCCCCACCCCACCCACAGTAGGAGATGGCTATCACACAGCTGGACATTCCGCCAATTCCCGGGGGTGTGTGCGACCGGTCGGGTCTCAGGGGGTGGGGGGCCTTGATCTACTGTAATCCCTTTGATGTGGGGTGTTTCCCTTACAGTAGGGGCAATAAACTGCATCCGCAGGGCTAGGTGATGGCCTGGGATCGGTTCGGACAATGGGGCGCAGAGGAAGGGGGTTATCAAAGAGATGCATGACCATGTATGGGATGTCGGTCAGGCGTGGGATGTGGTTCCATGGCAGGGTCGCGCAGAAGGAGAGGGTTTATGGCCCGTGTATGAGAGAGCGGGGGTGGCCGGCGCGCGGGGGAATGCTTGCAGCGCCAGGGGGACGCGCTGGCGATCGGCAATGAGCGGAGAGAGAGAGACCAGGGTGCCTAAAATGGTTGCCGTGCGCTTTCCTGTGTGTCGCGCTGGGGAGAGGCAGGATGGCGCAGATAATGTTCAGTTGTAAACTAAATTTCCACAGTCCTCCCTTTTAACATATCTCGCCAGCTTGCCTGGCCGACATTCACCTTCGTTAACCCTTTAGCTATAATACCGTAAATGTTTTTCATGCATTCCTTAAAAGTACAGAGTCTTTAGGACAGGCAGGAGCAATCTGACACATTTGTACATAGTTACATGTAGTTGATAAAATAGGCGAGGAGGTAGTGCATACAAAATTACATCAGCTGCGCCGCATGTCAGACCCAGGGATAGGAGGAGGGGAGCTTGTTTGAGCACGAACATGATACCGTAAAGCAAAAATGTTTCTGGCAAAACAAGGGATATTTCGTACATTGCTTAAGGCCCAGACTTCGTGTGGATCAAAAATAGTCAGCATAGTCATGTGCACGGCTGGTGTTATACAAATGTCATTATACAAAGTTAGAGTTTCTTAACTTATCAGTGTACAGTTGGAAGTGACTGACGCAATATCATGAAAACTCGATTGGAAGATAGTCAATATAAAAAGGTGGTTGGGAGAGGAATTCAACTTAACATGAGTTACAGTCATGGAAGGGAGTTCTTCTTTCCAGTGTCCTATTATAATGAGCCATCACTGGTAAGCTCTTATTGTTCTTCTTCTTTTGTTGGCACTGTTGAGCACCGGCGGTGGAGCTAAGGTCCAGCTCAAATCCAAGTTTTCACGTAGCAGGGTGTGACCATTCGTTGTTCTCCGATCACAGTCCTGTTCCCTAACACATTTTATCATAGGTACTTTGAGACGGGGTACCCGCTTTTTGTTCTTCTGTAGTTAAGTCAAATTCAAAATCCATATAAAAGAGAGAGAGAGAGAAGGGGTGTGGCATGCTTTGGGATGCCGAGGGAAGAGGGGGTGGAGTGGGATCGGATCAAAAAGCGGACCAAGGAGAGCAGAATCTTTCAGCACTGGGCCCATCAATCGGGCCCGACGGGTTGGGACTTCAGGCACGCTGGTCAGCGAGCAGGGGGCCTCGAGATAGCACTTCGTTCTATCGCTTATCATCCTGATAATGGTGCCTCGTCTCATGCCCTTTTTGCTTCGTTGCTTCCCCCTTGGTCGTTGCCATAGATGTTCCATGGTCCGCAGCCAGGCTGTGCGTCACGTCCGACCCCTCTCTTCCGATGGCCGCAGGTTATCTTTGAATGAGTACAAGAAACAAAATCTTAGAGAGTTGGCAGGGAAGACATTTACACACTTCATCCTCTCTCCCAACCACCGAGTAGTTAGGGAAATGCTTTTGTCGGTCGCTGCATGATTGATGTCTATTACCTCTTATGTCGGTGTGTGTTACTAATCTATTAATCATTGCTGTGGTGCAGGTTTCTGTGGGTGTTCCTGTTCATCGTCTGGCCTGCTAGGTGTCGATTCCTGTGCCCTATAATCGTTGCAGGAAGCCTGACATCTGTCGACTTTCTGGTTTATCAAAAATTCGAACCGGCTTCTCCGGTAGAGACTCGTTCATCTTAACACAAGTTCTGTTAATACACATTTTCCTCCGAGGACTGCTAAGTTTATGAAAAAAAAAGTGCGAGGTGCTACTGTCATGGGTTCACAGGTATCTATTTCGGGGAGGGACATAAGCTAAACATTTTTCTTGCTGGAGACAATAGGTAACCCCCATCAGCTTAGGCAATGTACCTTTAGAGAACAAAGTCATCAGTTGTTTTGCTCGAAATACTCTGGGACGGCTAGTACAGAGCTGGGGTGATTCTGGGAGGACGGGGTGTTTGGACATTCTAGTTCGGAACATTTGGGCGGGGGCAGTTCTGGGCGGTGGAGATGGTGTTGTTAAAGCTCTAAAAACGAAAACCACTGACATATAGTCCCCGTGATGAGGGCCAGATTGGGAGACATCAGTCGTCTTACCTGTCCTTTCCTTCTCAGCCAATTAAATTCAACATTTTGCAGAAGGGAGAGGTAGTAACGTGGTAAAGTACGGTCGCTTTTGTTTCTGTCAATTTGTTCGAACACCGCCGTGTTCGAGGCCAATTATACACATACTGAGGAGGTATGTGTCGTTAATTTGTTCAAAAAGAAAGAGGGCAAGAAAGCCTTCAGCGAGGGAGGGAGAGAGAGTAAGAGAGAGAGAGAGAGAGAGAGAGAGAGAGAGAGAGACGTGCGCATCAAGTAGGCTATTTGGCATACGTACGACACAAAACGAGAGAGAGAGAGTAACATGTGTACGATAATAGGCTACTTGGTGCACACACAACATTGGAGTAGCATGGGTCAGTTCTATGTAAGAAAACACAAGCGGGGAAAAGACATAAATTCGGTGATCACGTACACACAAATACCGGATAGGGCGTGACAGTACATACATCAAGCGCAGAAACTTAAAACGGAGATACAGGGCTACGTTGAGTGTGGGGACCTCTCCTTTCCTGTCCTCTTTCCTATGCATGCTGCGTATTTTCAGTATTTTTGTAGTTGATCTTGGGGGGGGGGGGGGTCGGACCTTTTACTCCCCTCCCTTTGATCGATGGACGAGCACTTCAATCATACGATGACGCTCTCTTCAAGCGACCCAAGCATGAAATGCATACACATTCATGCCGCATAATCGTAGCACACACGCACAATCATACCATACAGTTTTTCATGTTCCCAATGGTGGTCTGCACTTTGCGCATTATCCCACAACGTTTGTCTATGTTTTTCCCTATATTGAACATGGTGCGGTCCATGTCCACTCCATTCTTCAGTCGGAACTTCATCGTGACCTATAGAGAGGGAAAAGAGGGGAGGGGATGTGCAGTATTCAAAGTACATTAGCGCGCGTAGACACGAAAAAGTTCTACTTACCACGTACCAGGCTAGCCGCAGGAGTGGGTAATACCACAGACCTATTATTCTTTTCTTCCGAAACAAAGATGCTCTATTTCATTCATCTCCTAAATTCGGGTTCCCTGGTCGTACATGTATTTCTCAATCGGTCGTATATTATGGTGCAAGATACCATACCTTGCATTCGGCATATACCTTAAGCTATAGTCGATCATTTTCTGACAACTCTTGGAAAAAGACAGGTGTGACGGGTACAAATTCCGTTAATCAAAAAGATTCAGGTAAATGGGGTCTGCGTTATCTGTTTTCTATTGCTTGGGAGTAACAATCATTTATTCAAAAAAAACCTTTACCAACCTAGATGATTTGTCATGACACTGATTCCGTAATTCCTTTAAGAAGCCCTTTATTTAAAACAATGTCAGTATACAAATACGGGCCTACAACCGTTCAGGCCGGCCACGGTGTGAGAGGCGTCTCGGCGCCATTATGGGGCGAGGTCGGGTGGGTCCAGTGCACAGTCTAAGTCTTTCCACTAACTAGCTGCCGGACCAGAATCCCCTTCGGTAGTTCGAGAATTTTTCGTCAGCGTCAGCTTGCGTCAGCATGGCGTCACCGCGGTCTTGTAGCGATGCCGTGGTCCGTCCTTGGGGCGGGACAGCAGGCGGGTTCTTCCGCCGTCGCCCTGAATCAGTCTTTCTTTTACGGCACCAAACGGAGGCAAGATGGCTGCCGCCCGGGGCAAGGACAAGTTAACGTGGAATAATCAAGAAAAATAGCGGCGATTGTCCCCACCGGAGGCCCACGGGAGTCGAATGTCAATGACTCCCGCAGAACCTGCAAAGCTGAGAGGGTGTTTTTCAAGGGGTGGGGCCCACGCCCGAGCAGACAAGCCTCCGAGTCCAGGGCCGTCTCACGGTGGGCTAGGCCTGGATCCGAAGAACCGACCGCCGGAGTCCAAAGGCAGCAGCAGCTCTTCGTTACAGCCACCGGGGTGGGTCCCCCGATCACTCTGCTGCGGGGGCCCATTTCTCGAGTGAAACGCTAATGGCAATCTTAGTGGATCCGTGCCTGAGTGGCTACCCGGCAGGCAAGACTTGAATGGCTGTCCCGTTGCAGCCGGTCGGTGAGTGCAGGGGCGCCCACTCATCTGGACGGCGAGTGAAATGGCTGGGTGCAACTCAGCTGGCCGGTGAAAGAAACGGCGGGGTGCAACTCAGCTGGCCGGCGAGTAAAATGGCAGGGTGCAACTCAGCTGCCCGGCGAGTAAAATGGCAGGGTGCAACTCAGCTGGCCGGTGAAAGAAACGGCTGGGGTGCCCTCATCTGCTGGCGAGCCTCCACCTGGGGAGGCGGGGGAGGCCCGTCCGCGTCGCTTCCCCCCTGCCAGGGCACCCTTCGCTGCCGGTCGAAGCAAAGAACGGGAAGACCAATACAACATGGTGGACTCCACCTTGGCGCTGCCAGGGCCTCGGCGCTGCGTGTAGCCTCCGGCCTATTCGCACATTCGTCCGCCACTGATGTCGATGGATTTTTGCATGGCTTTTATAGCCCAAAGCCGACTAAAAGGACCGCCCAAAACAGGCCAATGTTGCAACTTCGAGGAAGGAGAGGCGAGGACGGTGTCACGCGGACGTAAATGCTTTGGGATGGAGGTTGCAGCAGACTGTCATGTAAATAGTTGTTTAAAACGTGTTTTAACTTGTTCACCCTGTCGGAATGTTGTTATACCTATAAGTTATTAAAATGTTTTAATCATACTACTTTGTTGGAGTGTTGTACATATTTGCAATCTAGTTACTGTGTAATCGGAAAATGGCATAGTCCAATTGTGCGTGATTCTAGTCCACTTCGGTGACGTCGATGGTGGGTATCAGCAGGCTTCCGGTTGTGTGGGATTTTTGTCGTGTTTACTGGGCGGGGTGGGTGGTAGGGCAGACATGTTTAGGCAGCGAGAGCGACGGAGCCGAGCTACCTCGTGGCCGTCTTGACCGTGAGCTTGGCTCCTTCCCCTAGTTTCATATATCCCACAAAGGGCTATTTCCTAGCGTCTTTTTAGTTTTGTAGGGTCAAAAAAAAAAAAAAATCCCACCAGTGGCCACTGACTCTCGGGGTCCCCCTTTGTATATTTATGCCATAGCTTGCTATAAGCTACGGCGACTAGTCCATATTTAGTGAACATGTCCTTATTAGGGGTGCCTTCCAGTGTAGCCGGATGGTCCACCTCTAATCAGCGGTCCGGGCAGAACCAACTACCAATCAGTGGGGAGAAGATAGGCATGACGGGTTACAACGGGGACAAAAGTCAGCACTACCTATCTTTTCACTGCTTGCAAAGACTAGACAGAATATCTCTATTCCTCGTTATTTGTAAGCAGAGAATACCTCCAAAGAACCAATATCGAACAACTAGTGTTCGGACAATCAATCAATCAATGGGGAGATAAAGATAGGCACGACGGGTTACAATGGGGACAAAAGTCTGCGTTACCTACCCTTCACTATTTGCAAAGACTAGACAGAATATTTCTATTCTACGTTATTTGCAAACAGAGAATATCTCAAAGAGCACTATCCATCAAAACCATCAATGTCCGGACAATCAATCAGTGGGGAGATAAAGATAGGCATGACGGGTTACAACGGGGACAAAAGTCTGCGTTTCCTACCCTTCACTATCTGCAAAGGGAGAGAGAGAGAGAGTATTTCTACTCCTCCCCGTTTGTAGACAGCGAATATCTCAACGAGAACAATCAATAAGCAATACTAGTATTTTTCAATCAATCAATCAATCGTTTCGCAATTTGTCGTGTTTCACGACCTTACCCGGACCGCGTGGACAGTTTCTCGTCTTCCGCCTCCAGCGCCCGATCGTCCTCTACTCTCCGTATTTGCCGCGGCACTCCTGATGGTTCCCAGTCAGGACCGTAGATCACTCGAGAGAGGTCTGCTCGGAACCAGTGAAGTTCGGATGATCGGCTGCCAGACGAGGGTCTATCGGGCAGTAGCTCTCCCGATCGTTGCAGTCGTTCACTCTGTCGTCGGGACCTCTCCCACTGGATCCACGTGTAGCTGATGGGCCCCACGCTTGGGACGCCAATTGTTAAATGGTAGCGGCAGTCGTAGTCGATAACCTTTCAAGTATTGCCCGGCGGTAATCGCCTCTTATACCATTCGATGCTAAACCAATAAAGAGGCAGGCGCCGGAGACTGGAAGGCAGGAAACAAAGTTTTATTCCGTCGGAGTGGAACACATCAGATCAGACAGCGAAGTATCGTCACGAGGTGCTCTAACTGCATCTCTGAGGCCTGGCCTCTTATACACAGGTTTATGACTTTATTGCAGGTTTATCATACATGGCACATTCTTGAGATTGTCTTGATACATGAAAGAACATCCTCGGAATCCCCACTTCGAGCTCGTTCCCACACATATCTACAGTGGAAGTCCCCACCCCACCCACAGTAGGAGATGGCTATCACACAGCTGTACATTCCGCCAATTCCCGGGGGTGTGTGCGACCGGTCGGGTCTCAGGGGGTGGGGGGCCTTGATCTACTGTAATCCCTTTGATGTGGGGTGTTTCCCTTACAGTAGGGGCAATAAACTGCATCCGCAGGGCTAGGTGATGGCCTGGGATCGGTTCGGACAATGGGGCGCAGAGCAAGGGGGTTATCAAAGAGATGCATGACCATGTATGGGATGTCGGTCAGGCGTGGGATGTGGTTCCATGGCAGGGTCGCGCAGAAGGAGAGGGTTTATGGCCCGTGTATGAGAGAGCGGGGGTGGCCGGCGCGCGGGGGAATGCTTGCAGCGCCAGGGGGACGCGCTGGCGATCGGCAATGAGCGGAGAGAGAGAGACCAGGGTGCCTAAAATGGTTGCCATGCGCTTTCCTGTGTGTCGCGCTGGGGAGAGGCAAGATGGCGCAGATAATGTTCAGTTGTAAACTAAATTTCCACAAGCTAACACTTCAAAATGCCGTCAACCAATACCACCGCCTCCTGAAGAACACCAGGAAGACCGCCCTAGCCACCTGCTTCAAGGACTGCTCCAACAACAGCAAGGAACTATATAACCTAGTCAAGGAGTTCACTAACCCCTCGGCTATTGAAAACAACATCACACCCTTGCAAGCTCTTTGTGACACCCTCACTGAATTTTTTTTAACATCAAAATCAACATGATCAACCTAGACTTAGCACCCTAACTCCCCGATGAGGACAGCATCAACCGCATCATGCCCACCGACACATACCCACACCAGCTCACCGTGAAGGAAACTGCGTCCATCATGAGATCCATCCAATCGAGAGCCCCAGCAGACCCATGCCCACACAGTACTTCCAACCTCTGCAATTAACCCATCAGCAAAGAACTTAACAAGGTGCTCAACTCCTCAATCACCATGGCCCACTTACCCCACAAATGGAATTTGCCGATGTGAAGCTGCTGCTGAGGAAGCCATCCGCGGACCCAGGAGAACCTAAGTTCTACAGACCCATCTCCATGTACCCTTTCCCAGCCAAGGTCATTTATAAAGCTGTCAGCATCCAGCTCACTAGACATCTGAAGAACCTTAGCCTTCTGGACATCTCCCAATCCAGCTTCAGATCTGCCCACAGCACCGAGACAGCCCTAGTCGCAGCCACAGATTGCATCAGAATGCTGCTAGACCATGGATAAATAGCAGCCCTCTTCCTCCTCGACCTCTCAGCAGCCTTTCACACTGTATCCTGCCACACACCGATAAACAGACTACACCAGATCAGAATCCAAGGAGCAGCCCTCAAGTGGATCGCATCCTAACTCACAGGAAGAACGCAGAAGGTCGCCCTAAAAATATCACCTGCGGTGTACCTCAAAGCTCAATCCTCAGCCTAACGCTTCAACATATACAGAACACCCCTGTCCAACATCATCAAGAGTCACGGACATCATCTCCTACGCCAACGACACTCAACTCATCCTCTCACTAACAACCCAACGACAAGTTTCAAAAATGCATAAAAGATGTGGCCGCCTGGATGAACAACTGTCTCAAACTCAGCACTGACAAGAGAGAAGTACTCATCTTCGGGAAAGACAAATATACCTTCTGGAACAACAAATGTTGTCATCTGAGCTGGGCCCAAACCCACCGAACACACCTGCAACTTCGGCATCATCCTCGACAGCCAACTATCCATGAAGAAGCAGGTCAGCACCGTATCTTCCGCCTGCGTCCTCACTCTACAAATGCTCAAGAAGGCCTTCAGATGGCTCCCACCCAGCACCAGGCGTGCAGTCACGCAAGCTCTACTCACCAGCAGGCTAGAATAGGACAACTCTCTACGTAGGAATGACCACCCAACACATGACCAAACTTTCGACTATCCAGAGCACAGTAGCCAGACTCGTCCTTGACCTCCTCAGATGGACTCCCATCACCCCTCACCTCAGGAAACTCGCGAAGAAATGCCAGTTCAAGCTGCTCACCCACTCTTACAAGGCACTACACAACGAAGGACCATCATACCTCACCAATTGAATTAATTTCCACCAACCTACGAGGAAATTCTGCTGCAAATCCCTCTCTCTAGCAGCCACCAGACGCATTCGCCGGATGAACAGTGGAAGCCGCTCCATCTCCCACCTGGCGGCTAAGACCTGGAACAACCTCCCCCTGCACTCAGAGCCTCACCATCTCTCCAGCAGTTCAGGAAGGACCTCAAGACCTGGATGTCCAACTAAAAGAAGAACTGGTAGCATGTTCTCCCAGCGCCTCGAGACCCTCACGGGTGATGCAGCCTTGCTCTGCAAATCCTGAATGATTGATAGATAGAATCAGGTAATAAAAAACATTAATATGCTGATAATAGTGCATCAGAGGACGAGTATGAAACGGATCCAGCTAGAAGCTTTCCTTCTACAGTAACTGCATTCCCTCTATTAAGCATTGTGCCATGTTCTCCTCCTCACTTCGTTGCTTACTTCTCTACAGGCATGAAGCCTTTTTTTCCCCTTTGTAGGTATGGTTCTGACAGCCCAGCTATCTAATTCACCTATTGCTATCGATATTCAGAGAGAGAATTTTGGATGTCCCTCAACACTGGCTCTCTACGACCAGCGTCTTTCATCCATCAGCTTGAAACTTTCATAATGACGTCTTGGTGTAGCCCAGCAGAGTGTTAATCTTTACACACTGCTTAGCTGCGTGAGTGAGGTTATTCTGTTCCACCCAATGCTTACATTGAACTGAATGAGGGGACCTCTTTCCAACTGTTACCCTCTGTGTCCACTCTTACTTATTCCCTCCAGTGTGATAAAGTTGCAGGGCTACCACATTCAGGCCAGACTTATTGGCTTTGCCAGTGTTTATTCTTTCCTGAATTTCAGGGAAGGCACAGTCAGAGAGCTGCTACTTCCTCTCAGGACCCACCCAGATGTTCCCCTGTACATTAACATTCCTGAACATTTTCCTACCATCATAACACCAAGAATAAGCAAGCAAAGACCTTTAACCATTCTAAGTTACAACAACGATAACCTTTTCTACGCAGGCAGTGCCCACACGTTGTCACCAATTCTTTAAATGCACCTTCAACCTTTTTGTGTCAAAGCAGTGCACCTTGCAAAGATGAGCGGTTTTTGTCGGGATGCTTATGAGTTGGCATGGCAATTGCATCCCTCTGCACCGTGTAACATCACTAAAGTGCTGCTGTTTCAGACCCTCCCAGGTTTGCTTCTTGACGTTGTCAGGCAGTGATTGCTTTTGGGTCAGAAGATGTTATCGGACCCAAAGAGTACAAATCGGTGGAGAGCAGGGGACCGAAGAAAGGATCTCACATTAGCAGAGTACAGATGTGGGAGCAGCCCAGGAAGTCTCCTTACCAGGACGATCATTTAAAGTTCAAGCCTTACTCCTCCAGTATAGCCTGTGAGCCTCCCTCCCCAGATAGCCTGACTCCAGGAGAGGAGTCCTAGGGTCTGCCTCCGCAGGACATTTACCAGCCATCACGTGTGAGGGTCAGATCTGTAATGTCTGCCTCACCCTAATGTCTGCCTCGGATGGGTGAACTAATTCCAGTTTAACGCTTTGCCGTTTTAAGATTGTATATATTGCCCGGAAAGCGCAACGGGCAATGTGGCTGTGTAGCTCATACGTCTGTTATACCACAAACACAACACAAGAACACTATCTATCGTGTGCAAACCGGCGTCGCTAGCCATTGCAAGGCCGTGTTGACTGCAGCTAGTTCACCGCATCAGCTGTACTGAAAGTCGTTTAAAAATGATACTTAGTTAATTTAAGGCGAGACATATGCCGCTTGAAGTACGGTACACAAGCTATGCAACCAAACACTCCTCCAGGCAGGCAACGAGAACCCTCCTGAGCCTCTGGTATAACTCAACATAGCAAAATCTCTTTTAGTTCCAAGTAATGGACGTAAATGCAGTCTGCTCTCCTAGCGCCCGTCGTTGCCTTTTGCCAGCAGTGGTTAAATTCGTTCATAAATGTTCTGCCCTTGTGTATTCCAAGGCAGGCTTCGGCAGTATTGAAAACCCAGTCCATTGTGTCCGCCGTGGCTCTGCACTCCCGTCTCTAGGTAACAGGCACTTGTCCCCTTGCAAATGATACGCTTTGAAACCGGCCCTTTCATCTAGCCTGCCAGTCATCCCCACTTCTAATTTGCAGCATTTATTTGCTGCCCCAGCTTTTATATTCACTTTATAGAAGGCTGTTGTGTACTTCTGCAGGCCTAATGCTGTGAAGTGCAAAAGATTGTTGTTCATTATTTTGTGCTCCTGGCTGGTGTTTTGCTATATGGTTAACATTTGCTTAACATGTGCTTCTTATTTATTTTGAAGCGGTAGCCTACTTTTTATGACCCATGCAACCTATTGACATCGTTAATAGCATCTTATTTTTAGCGTCCGTATTTTTCTGAGTGCAATTCTTTTAATGGTGAACAAGTGTATATCTCTTGATGTTTTTGTTTTGCTGTCACTACCACCATATACTTCAGATACATTAAAAGAGCGTTTCCCAAATTGTCGTTCAGGACCCACTGGTGGGCTGCGAGTCGATTTTCGGTAGGTCACGAAAGACCTGGTCTATGCAAGTATATAATGATTAGCCTGGTTTGTGCACCAGTGCGAAGGTGCTGAACAATGTTCTTAAGTCCGGTTTTAAAACAAACTCTTGCAAGTATTCCCAAGCAAACTCCGGGAGAAACTTCCAGTATTTGATGCTGCTGTTTTTTACTTCACAAAGTAATTTCAACAGAGAATGTGCTCCCTATCCATGATCATACGCAACCATACCACTTGTGTATGACGTTCATACAAAATCTGAGAAATATGGATGTGGCCTAACTGCTTGAACTGTCAGCTTTGGAGCAGGGGGTCGAGGTTCAAGTCATCAGCCTTTTGATTGTTGTGATTTTAGTGGACCCATGCCACATGTGAGAAGTTGGCCTGGTATATGCTGTCCACTAGTTCTAGTTGGCACCTTGCACCAGTCCAAACAACCCTTATTGATAATAGGTTTAAAGACAACCTTTATTGAAAGCTATCCTAGTGGTAGCTATGGAGAGCAGCCTTCAGGCTAAGTCTTGAAGGAGTGTAAAGCAGCTTGGTTTACCAGATTATAACCTCTTTAATAACTAAATGAAAGGAGAACCACACAGGTATATATATAAAATATATGTATTTATTTCTAAACACTCTCTACTAACCTCTTTATGAAGTTAGAGAGCAAGGCACACAATCCTATAGTTATTAAACGACAGTAAATAGCACAATATACAATGGGCCCTGGGGGGGGACCAAACCATATATTAAGAAAGTGGTATAAGAACCACGACTTGACTAAACACAGTGCCTAGAGCACATAGAATCGCTGGGACCCCAAGGAACCACCCAAGGCAGTGACGCAGGAGACCCACGGGGGACGTGTGCAGTGTGAGAACACAGCCCGAGCCCCGTACAATTCAATAGGAAAGTCGCGGTTGGAATTTTAAAAAATAAGGACACTTAGGAGAGGAGTTTGAGCAAACCCCTTTAGACTTGGAGGGTTCTAGGGCCAGCACCCACGGGAGCACCGGAGTACTCGTGTTACCTCACCCAGGGAAGCCGGGTGCATAGGTGTCAAATGGTGTCGGGGAATCGTCGTTGATTTCAATGGCGATGTGCTGCAAAGTGCTGCTGCCGTGGAAAGGCGAAGTGTCTTGGGGTGATCCAAGCCTGGATCGAAGATGTGAAGAACCTGAAAGCAGAGGGGACAGAGTCTGGGTCACTTGCCAGTGACCAGGGGCATGATAGGCGAATGCCCACCGATGTCGGGTATTTCAGGTGCGAAGAGGTGAAGCTTGACTTCACTGCCACGGGGACCAGGAGACATCGACAACGACCACAGTCCACAGGCGAGCTGTCCTACGAAGGATGTCGAATGCTGGGGGGTCGGTGTCCGGATTGGAGACCAACAAGCCTTGGCAACGGCAACCCATGCGGTGAGAGAAAATGGCTTCGGTGTGGACCAGCAAGGTCCTGTGGACTCCCCAAGCGATGGAGAGTCAGGGCACGTCTGGAGCAACCAGGAAAGCCCACTGAAAGTTAAAGTACCCTTTTCAGGGACCCACAAGTCGACGGACAAGGGATCGCGAAGGGACCTCGAGAGGAATCACTCAATACCAGCCCATGGGTCACTCGAGGAGTGTAGACCAGTAATCTTCGGTGGAATCACTGCTCAGGGTCTGGACTACAAGTAGCCCAAAGCACAGCCTCAGGGATCGCCAAAAAGCATATGCTGCTGCAAATGGTCGCGGTGTCCAGGGTTTCGGGTTGCACGGTCTCTACGAGGGATACAGGCCTCAGACTTGCTTAGCACACAGATCGACCTCAGAGACCATAGGAACCCACCTCCTGTGTTGCAATATTCTTCGGAGTCCTCAGGAGCTTCGGAGATGCAAATCGGACCGATGCGTCTTTGGTGCCTGCCAAGCAGGGGAGTAACTCCTTTACTCCAAGGGTGATTCTTCAGTAATCTAGTTCAATGTAGATAGTCGAGTACTGGTTTCTTTTGCAGAGTTTCGTCTAAAGTCCTGTAGCCAGGGGTTCCTCCTTTATACCAAAGGAAGGGTTGAGACAGACTCTGGGGACCCACCTATGGGAGGGTCAAGACAGAGGGGTGGCTACACCCATATCCTTTGTTTAGTTTCGCACCAGAGCAGGGGCTGGTAGCCCCTGCAACCGGTTTGAGCTGGACTATGCACAGGGACACCAAATGTGCCCCCAGTGCAGACTTCAAAGCACTCTTGGAGTGCACCCACCCAGCCCCAATACATTAAAGCCTGTCTGGGAGGTGGTCACACCTCCCTGTGACGGGAAACCTATTGTCCAGCTTCCCCTGTCGGACTTTTGTCCAGCAGCAGGAGGACAGACTCGGGTCTGTGGCTGTCAGCATCCGTTTTGTGATGCCAGGGCTTGCAAAGCTGGTACCAGGTATACCGGTGCTGTCATATTTCTCCCTCTAGTAGGGTGGAATCATACCTCCACACCAGTTATTGGTGTGGAGGTATGATTCCAAGGTGTTTGACACCAAACACAACATGTTCCCATGCAGCCATTCCAAAGTTAGCATTTACCGCGAGGTTATAATGCACTTAAGAGTATATGGTCTGGCGGCATCACAAACAACCCAGGAATAAAGGTTCCGAAGGCTGCAGAGGGGCTCTGCTCGTGCATGGGCACCCTCTCACATAAAACCCAGCACCCTGCCTTCAGGATTGATGAGGCCTGCCATAGGTGTGACTGATAGGTTTATATGTGCAGTGATATGGAGAGATATAGTTAACCTATATCTCAGTAAGGGGTGCATACACCACCTTACACAGGCTGCTGTAGCAGACCTGTCGAGTCATTTTAAATGGCTTCCCAGGGGTGGCACAATACATGCTGCAGCCCCTGGTAGGCCCCTGGGGTACCTATGCCTTGGGTACATAGTATACCATATACTAGGGACTTATAAGGGTACCCCAGAATCCAATCTGGAGTGTACCTAAAGTACATGCAATCATTTTAGAGAGGAAGCAGCTCGGCTGGGGCCTGGTTAGCAGGGGCCCAGCCAGACTAAAGTCGAAAAACAGTGAAACATCAGCAAAAAGTGGGGGTAACTATAAGAAGCAGATCCTACTCTCCTACACCACAGACCAGCACCCCACTCTGAAAAGTGTTCCAGCTCCAGTGCAGTTCACCATCTGCCACATATGGCAGATCAGTATGTTGACAAAACTGGTGAACGATGTAGTTCAACAGCTGCAGGGTACACAGCCTAGTGGGGCCCGTCTGCCCATATGACTCCACTTTTAAGTTTAAACCAGGTCATCATTCTTTTTTAAAATAATCTTGTCCGTTTTTTGTTCAATTTAAGCAAGTCGAGACATGAATATTCAAAGCTTCCATATTTAGTAGCGTTGAGATGTTTCCAAAATGTGACAATCCACGATAATATATTGCATGACAACATGCGTTTCATCTTTAACGTTTAACCCGATGCATTCTGAGAATTGTCTTTTTCAGGGGTAACTGTAAAACACTTAAAGAAAACATCCCATTATAATCGTCTTTTAACTGGAGTTGGCCTAACGGCGAGGGCTGTCGACCTCTAATCTGGGGAACCGGGTTCGAGACTCGGCAAGGACGCTGAACATTCTGTGATTCTGGGCAAATCACTTAATCTCCAATCTCCCCATGCCTAACAAAAAACCACAAAAAAATGAATGTGTCCTCATGTGACGCAACTGGTGCTATGTAAAGCGCTCTGATACCTGATACCTTCGGGTCAAGTTTGCGCTATATAAAACTCTGTAAAGTAATAAAATAAATAAATATCTCCCCCATATTATAAATACATCCTTTAACTAGCCCTGATAACAATGCACATATCTTCACCACAGTCTGATGTTGAAGGGCGTGGTCAAGGTCATGACATTTTCAAACAGCTGCTTTTATTACATTAAAAAATCGCGATGCCTCGTGTCCAATAAAGTCTGGCGGATTGCGAGAGTTAGTCATTTTAAATATTGGGTCGCGGTTCTAAAAGGTTTGGGAAGCACTGTCTTAGAATATTTAAATGGGAAAGATTTTGTTGATGTATCAAATGCCAGCTGTAATGTACTTCTGTAAGTGGGTGTTGATCAGGGGCAGCTCCTCCGTAATGGCGTAGGAACATTGCCCCACTTCGCAGAACCTGCATATGATAAATAAAATGACAATAACGCAATTTTATTATAATTTTATTTATCTCTGCCTGAGCCGCAATGGAGTTCGAAGCAATGCGTAAAGGGCGGGGTCGGGCTGGCGGGACGAGGAATGGTTGGCTCTTTTAGGTGCGCATGTCAGTTTGACCAGCAATTTTAGGCGGCCCAAACAGACATGCACACTCCAACCCAGCTTTGTTGCACCGCTGGGTAAGAGAAAAGCCACTGTGCCTGAGTGAGCTAGACACCAGCCCGCTCAGGCCAATACCCACACTGCTGTCTTGCATCGTGTTACAACAAACAAATGATGGAAGGAATGCTGACAATGCAGCCATTCTCCCCCAGTCAAGAGATCTGGGTTAAATCCATCGTTCTTTTGCCCACTACGCCACCCCAGTTCAGACATGGCCATATGCAAATCAGTCTTGACCCTGTGCCTCATGGGAACAGTCCAGCCCGAACTGCCAAGCCATGTCTTCCCTCGACCGGAATCAAGCATCCTAGAACTGGTTTCTGGCTATCAGCCGTCATCAGCCAGGATAGCTTGACTCCAGTGGCATAGTGAGCACGGGACCCACGTCTGGGCATACCCATCCCACTTAGGGCGAAAAGCGTTACAACAAACAAATGATGGAAGGAATGCTGACAATGCAGCCATTCTCCCCCAGTCAAGAGATCTGGGTTAAATCCATCGTTCTTTTGCCCACTACGCCACCCCAGTTCAGACATGGCCATATGCAAATCAGTCTTGACCCTGTGCCTCATGGGAACAGTCCAGCCCGAACTGCCAAGCCATGTCTTCCCTGGACCGGAATCAAGCATCCTAGAACCGGTGCATCGTGTAGCACGAGAGCAGCATCTGGATTGGGTGGGTAGACTGTACTTTGAGGCCATCCACTTTTAGGATGAGAGGAGCAATGAGTCAGCCAGCAGTGCCAGCGGCTGGTAAGGCTTTATTTTTATTTTGTTCTCCAACCCACCAAAGCCCCCAAACCACGCCCCCCCCCGCCCCCCTCTCGGCCGCCCTACCACTGTAGATAGGCGGCAGCTACCAATGGTGGTGACCTGTGAAACCGAGTGCAGTGGTACACATCTAACTCAGTATTTAGTAACTGTAGCAGCCACGTGTACCAATTTAAAATGGTTATGCTTTTATATAGTGGCTTCAGCCATAGGTTTGGTACCGTAGTATTTTGTCAATCTGGGCATCGTACCTTTCTAGTGTTGCATCGGTCAACTATGTATTACTGTTTGAATAGTAAAGAATAGTTTTTTGAAAGTGTAGTATGTATGTATGTATGCATGTGATATTTCTATAGCGTGAATCTAGTGAAAGGGTAGCTGGACGCTGTGCATGATCAATGATACGCAGAAGGTCAACAAGTGATAGGAGAAGTAGCTAGTTTGTCGACTGTTAATGAATTCTGGTGGGTTCTTTAAACAGGTGCGTCTTCACGCCTTTCCTAAATCAGAGCAGCGTTGTGGAGGTACAGATGGGTACAGTGATTTTGCTCCTGATCCTGGCTGCATAGATTGAAAAGGCCTGCTGCTTTGTGTTTTTACTTTTACTACTATACACTTCTTGAGCTGGAGTCTGATGGTTTCCAGAAATAATGAGTTAGCCTGCATGATAGGCAGGGGTGCTGGTCTTGATGGCTTTGATGCAGCTGGTTGTGAAGATTGTGCGGGCCGGCAAGAAAAGACAACGGAGTTCCATCAGGATGGAGTTGGGATGTGATCATATTTTTTCATGCAGCAAATGAGACATGCTTCAGTGTGCCAGTGTAAATTCTGGGAGGCCACTGGGTAGGATGTTACCACCACCCCGATGTGAAAGTATGAGGACTTGAATAACTGTTGAAATAAACAATTTGACTTTAACGGTGCCCATGTGTCGTTGCTGTCAGAGGTATTGTGTACAGTAAAGGACTTGGAGTCCGCCCATAGTTACCTTTTGCTGACTTGATTGTCATTCTCTTTAACTGCCTCCTAATTGGCCACCATATGCCTCATATCACTTCCTTTAATTTCTCCAGAGCAAGGACCAAGTACTAATTTATTACATTTGATAGTGTCCTTCCGCTATCCTTCATGTACTTGTAGGCTGTGCTTCTTCTTTAAGCATGCAAAGTACAGGTCTGTTTAAAGCATGCACTGGTCTGAAACCAGACTCTACCCCCTCCGCTCTACTCCAATCTACCCACTCTAGTCTACCCCAATCCACCCCACTTCACTTCAATCTACCCCTCTCCACTCTACCCCACTACTTTCCACTCTAATCTACCCCACTCCTTTCCACTCCACTTCAATCCATCCCAGTCTACCCATCTCCACTCCAATCTATCCTGATCTACCCCTCTCCACTCCTATCTACCCCATCCTACTCCAGCATATCCCACTCCAATCCACCCTACTCTGCTCCATTCTAACCCAATCTTCATCACTCCAATCTAACGCACCCGGATCTACCCCACTCACCCCACCCCAATCTACCTCACTCACCCCACTCCAATCTACCTCACTTCTCTCAACCCCAATCTACCCACTTGACCCCAGTCGACCCCCTCTAATCTGCTCCTATCTATCCCACTCCATCTACCACACATCCCTGTCATCTATCCACCTCAACTCCACTTCACCCCACCCCAATCTACTCCATTCCACCCCACTCCACACAACTCCTCTCCAGTGTACCCATTTCTACAACACTCTGATATTTACCCCACCCCACTCCACTTCTCTCTGCCCCACTCCACCTTACTCTGCCCCAATATACCCAACTCAACTCCAGTCTATCCCACTCCACTCTACCCAACTCCAATCTAAGCCAGTCCACCCCAGCCCACTTCAGTCTACCCCGCTGCAATCTACTCCACTTCACTCT
Organism: Triturus cristatus; assembly: GCF_964204655.1. Lineage (NCBI taxonomy): Eukaryota > Metazoa > Chordata > Amphibia > Caudata > Salamandridae > Triturus > Triturus cristatus. The sequence goes on from NC_140587.1 coordinate 631,512,825, forward strand.
AATCTAGCCACTCCACCCCAATCTACCCCACTCCACTCTACTCCAATTCATTTCACTCCAATTTATCCTAGTCCACTCCAATCTCCACAGTCCACTCCACTCTACCCCACTGTACTCTACTCCAGTATACTCTACCCCACTCCACTTTACCCCACTCCACTTTACCTCACTCTAATCTACCCCACTCTCCCCAACTCCACCTTAATCTGCCCCAATCGACCCTGCCCAAACCCAATCTTTCCCACTCCACTCTACCCCAACTAATCTATGCCAGTCTACCCAGTCCACCCCACACCAATCCACCCAACTCCTATCCATCCTGCTCCAATCTACCCCACTCTATCCCTTTTTACTGCACTCATCTCCAGTCTACCCCACTCAACTCCAATCTACCCCACTTCCCTCCAGTCTATCCCGCTCTACCCCACTACAATTTACTCCACCACAATGTACCCCACTCCACTCTCCCCCACTCTACCCCAGTTTACCCTACTTCTTTCAACTCCAATGTACTCCAATCTACTGCGCATCATTCTAGCCCACTCCACTCCACCCCAGATCACTTTACTGCACCCAAATCTAGCACACTCAACTGCACTCTAATCTACCTCACTCCACTCCAGTTTACCCCAATCTACCCCACCCCACTCCAATCTACCCAACTCAAGTTTACTCTACTCTATCCCACTCCACTCCAGTTTACCCCCCCAATCTACACCAGTCCACTCCACTATATTCCATCCCATCCCATTACAGTCTGCCTCATTCCACTTCAATCAACCCCCCTCTAATTTATGTCACTCCAATTTACCCCACCCCAATCTACCCCCACTCTACTCCACTTCAATATATCACACTTTAATTTACCCCACCCACTACAGTTCAATTCTTTTTGCGGATACTGTTCTGCATTGGCAAGGAATAAAAAAACAGAAGCTTGTTTGTTGATGTAGAAAAGCATCACCAAAAATACCATAACTTCCCCCTATCATAACACATCATCACATAGCTGTATTATATAGCTCCCATGGTGCCGCGCCTCTTTGTGGTCACCCTGCATGGGCGGGGGTGCGTGGGGTCGGGATCGGGTTTGGGTTGATCCTTCATAGTATTTATATAAGGCTTGTTCCACACTTTGAAAGATGGGGAACATGCCTACCTGGATTCAAATTGGCCTCTTTTGGGGCTGCTGGAGGGTGATGGTACTACGGTTTCCCCCTCTAGGCTCCTCCAGCATTGTTGGGTTACGGGATACAATTGAATATATTGCACCCCTGGGAAATAAGGTGATAGTGACGCACCAGGTGTTTTTTTTTTTTTTTTTTTACCTATGCACATAGGACGTGCCACGGCTGAGAACTGCTGGTTCCAATATTAAACAACAGGATGTGGGTTCCTCTTGAGCTATTACCGTACCTATCGATAATAACGCTACACGGCCGGCCCCTTGCGGGTTGTAGGTGAACCGCTGTGTGCACCATTGTCTTCCCATCTGCCATCACGCTGCCGGCCATTTGTGGTTGTAGGCACTATGCTGTGTATTGTGACTATATGCTGAATAAAGTTTTAAAAAAAAGAAAAATACCATAACTTGACTTTTCCTTTACTATTCGATCATGCAGTGGCAAAGCCAATAGGCCTTGCCTTTGGGACCCATTTGCTTTGGCAATGGCCTTCAGCCCAATGCTGCTTCTTTAAAGAATTAGAATTTTAAAAAAAACTTTTGGCACTGCCCCTTCCCCCCCCCCCTCCTCCGCCCCTCCGGTAACTTAAAAAATTGCTCGACCCACCACAGAGATCCACATGCAGAGGAAAAAAAAGAATTTGGGTACCCCTACCATCCTCCTTTATACTTTATTTTCAGGGCACCGGGACTGAGTTTCCATTTCCTGTAATGGCAACCTCATCATTTCTGTTCATGTTGCTGCCAGCCAATCAGAGCGCAATCTCCTGCAAGACTTGTGGGAGCTTCGTGGGCTGGCAAGGGATAAAAAAAAAAACCTTGGCCAATCAGTTCATTTGGTTGGAAGTTGCATGCCCGTGGGACTCCCACTTATGTCCAGCGAACCGAACCGTCCAATTATCTATACATTTTTAACCTTAATTTCTCAAAAACTGCTGAACGTATTTACACCAAATCGCAAAAAGCGCTCTTTCAGTATAAAGATCTAGCTTTCTGCTGAATTTGGTGTCATTTTATTTGGCCGTTTCAGATTATAGCAGTGACTAAAATTCCCCATGGAAATTGCATGGGCAAATCTCTCAAGGAAGGAGCTGCGGTGGTTGAACTTTTTCATGACATTTTTGTGAAGATTAGTCAAACAGCACCCACGTTTTTAGCAAACCAAGAAAATCGATTTCCTATGGTAACTAGGTCCTAACTATGGCGAACACCACTTTATAATATAATTGTCCACATGGATTCTGTGTTCTCTCTTTGGGAGATTCTCCCATACCCTGTCCTGCCTTGATGATGATGTTATTTTTATAGATGTGAACTTGATCATTGTAAAGCACTTTGATAGCCGCAACGGTCATGTTCGCGCTATATAAAACTTTATAAATAAATGTAACACGCATACTTTTATTACATATGAAAAATGTGTGTGTGTGTGTGTGTGTGTGTGTATGTATATATATATATATATATATATATATATATATATATATATATATATATATATATATATATATATATAAAACATATAAAGGTTTTTTTCAGGTCGACTTAGCAGTTTAAAACTACAAATAGGCTGCAGTGGCCGTCTTGAGACATGTTTTAAAGGGCTGTTTAAGTAGGTGGCACAATAACTGCTGCAGGCCCACTAGTAGCATTTGATTTACAGTCCCTGGGTACATGTAAGACCACTTTATTAGGGTCTTATAACTAAATTAAATGTGCCGATTGCGTGTCAGCCAATCCTACAAAGTTTAAAAGAGAGAGCACAAACACTTTGGCAAAGCTTAGCAATGGTAAAGTGCGCAGAGTCCTAATGCCAACAAAAACAATTTTCAGAAAACAGGATTGGAGAAGGCAAAATGTTTGGGGGAAACCATGTAGAGCGCGCCAAGTCATGGCATACCAGAGAGACCGGAAAAAGATAACATGATGGGCATCTTGACTATGCTCATGCCGTGTCTCACTGGATTAACTTTCTCTGACCCTTTGGAAATACAGAGAGCTCACTGTATCTTGATTCGTCATCAAAGGGTTAATGAAAAACCCCGTCCAATAATAGTATGTCTTCTTCAACAACACTCCAAGAAAATATTGACCGCAGCAAAGCGTAGACCATCCCCTTCGAAACGGATGGAACTGCAATCTCTATCTCAACAGACTATTCAATTGAGACCAATATGAAGAGAGGGCAGTTTTTAGCTCTGTGTCCCCGTCTTTGGAAGCTGGACATTAAATTTGGACTGTTGAAGCCTGCCACAATGATAATTGCTATACAAGGAAAGACCACCTAGGAGATGGATTCAGAGGAATTGTAGAATTTCTTAAAACGTCTGGAATCTGCAGATCTGGAGATAATCCCAATTGTCACGGCAGCTGTGGTAACCAACGTTCAACATAGGGCAGACAAACATGGCTCCCGGGAGACTGAAGGATTGTTAAACTGCTGATCAGACCAAGATACCCTAAACAGAATTGTAGAGAAACTATATGGTGAAAAAGGTAAATCGAGATCCTCACTAAAGGATGCTGCATGGAAATGGGTTGATGCTCGTTGAGCTTTTTATTTTTTATTTTAAGTCATCGTTCTCTGTTGATTTTTAAATGACAACACTGTGAATACAGTGAGAGTACAGGGCCATAGCACCTCTAACCGCCGTGGAAAGCCATCAGCAATGCCACATATCCAAACCTATCTCAAACAACAATAGAACTGCTTCCCAGTTTCAACAAAAGTGACCCTCCCTCTCACCCCACTCAATATCAGAGAGGAAACAATCTCCACAATCTAGAATCCCCTTTGCAAGGGAGGAGGGCATCCATACAGACAAACCCCCTTCCAGAAACGCCCTGTATGTAACTGCCCTGCATAAGCCGTCATCAAAGGCCCAAAGGGGCAACCAGGCTAATGAGCAGAACAAAGTGAAAGTTAGGATTGAGAAGTAACCAAGGTCGGGTGTGGTGAGACCATGCCAGTCCGTATTAAAACAGTGATCTCTGTGAGAATGGCATCAATCCTTAAGAAAGGGTCCCCGGGTTTCCTGGACAACCTGCATTTTGTCATTGAGTTTATAGACCAGTCTCTCAAATTACGCCATTTCATACATATTCTCAAGCCATGACTGAAATGTTGTGTGTGGTTTGTTTTCTAGTGGCATAAAGTGCCTAACTTAGCGACCCCAAGGGTAGTAGAAATCAGTCTTGTGCCACGATTCGTCAGGGGAGGTAATGAAGTAAAGCCATGCGTTCAGTCAATTGGGTAGGCACCTGCCTAAGTATGGGAGTCAGTCTCCACAAGTGACCAACGCTATGGGTTTACAGTACATGCCTTTGGATTTTTTTTAGGAAATTCCAGCTGATCCCCCAACCTTTTAATGGTTCAACTCTCACTGAGCTTCGATGTTTGACGGCCTGTCTGTGATCACTGTTTGCCTTTGAACCTATGCAAGTATCTATGTACGCTTTGATTGATTGTCAACAATTCATGGTGGCTGCCCTAAATATTAATGTTATTGATGGACTTTTGTTACTCTAGGTTTATCTTCGACTGCTCCTTGGCAAGGACATGTTATGTATTGTTCAAACCCTAAAAGCTGCGACTCCATGGGTTCCTGTGGGCGCTCTCAATTGAGTACTGATTGGCATTGTACCATCCCAGCTGTATGCAAGATGCTTATCAGAATGTTTGTCTATGTATTTTTGCCGCATCCTGTAGGTAGATGTCTTATGCATGGATCCTACACTATTAATCTGGACATGCATCCCTGATGAACACCCCTCCATTCTTGCGGTACAGCCAGAGTGCCGACTTTTGAACTGGGGAACCAGGTTTGAGTCCCAGTAAATCACTTAGACTCCCCAACTGGTATTCATTTAAAGCCCTTTAATGGGTTTGTCTATACTTGTGCTGTATAAAACTGCAAATAATAAAAAATAACCAAATAACATATAATACTTAAACTCTATTATCTACTGCTTAAACTGTCAAGTTCAGAGCATTAATGATTAATGACCACTATTAATGCACAGCAGAGCCTGCCAATTCTTTATTATATTTCATGTCATCTTGCAATACCTTGGATGTCTTATTCCTCTACATGGGGAGAGCCCTGCTGTGCTAGAGAACAGCTGCTAGAATACAGTATTAGTCACAGGATATTGGGATCTTCAAAGTCCCAAATCTATTCTATCCTTTACTTCCTCCCTTTCTCACCACCCCCACCTCCGTTCATCTTTCACGTTTCTGCTGTTAACCATTCTCCTGTTTGTGGTAATTGTCTGCATAAGACTTTACATCAGGTAGCATCTACTCTCAGGGAAGGGTTGCTGATCTTTCAGTGTGCTATTCAGTCCACCTGTCTCCATTATAAATCCTTTTATTGCCCATTGGCACTTGGTGTCTCGCCGACATATCCCACCCGGACAGGCCTATCCATTCACCATTGCTGGATGGACACACCAATATGGTGTCTAATCCATTGAACATTGTATCGTTTAAGTGTAAACAGTCAATCACCCATTAAAAAAAAAAAGAAAGAACATCTTACTCTATTTACAGACTAAGGAAACTGACCTTACCCTATTTCAGGAAATACAGCTGTCGGAAACGGAGTCCTCTTAGCTGAAATGAGATTTGGATGAGTTTGGTATTCAGCAACAGCCATAAGATAATCTTTCAGGGTATACCCATACTAGCCCCTAACTGCTCTAAGGAATCCTTATCAAACGCTCTGTATCCCATAAAATCCTGAAATCTTGAACAGATGAAGGTGGGAGATCGTCATGTGTAAAACTGAACATAGCAAATAGGATAGGAATTGCAGCACCTGTCTCTGCACCCCACTGATATAGAACAGAATTCTTTGCATGCATTTCTATATTCCCAAATTTGTCAAACACAATTTGTAAATGGAGAAAATTAGACTCCAATCTTGGACCCTCTACTTGGCAAGACAGGCCCATTTGAGAGAGTCAGTGGGGATGATTGGGTGGTCTTACATGACACAATGACTGATCACATCCTAATAGATGTTTGGCACCTGACAAATCCGTATTATATTTTTCTGTTGAATATCCATGGTGAGTTCTCCAAAATTGACCATCTCTTTGTAAAAGACTCCATGTTATCTGAAACGCAGAGCTGTGACATATCTGGATGGTGGAGTGATGGACCACTCCCAGCCCAACTGACTTTGAGCTTAAAACTGGTAATCCCCATGGCATTCGAGCATGGTAGAGAGGTGTGGCTCACTGGTTAGAGGCGGCAGACCCGTAAGCAGAGAATTGGCCAGGGACCAGGGTTCAATTCCCGACGCGGCAGGGTCGTGGACCAGGGTCAAAACGGATTCGATAATTCTCGCCTCGGTACCTACTCTAACCAGGAACACACTCAGCAACTCTGGGCATTAAGCTTTCCTCATCTCTACAACGGCCCCCCACAGACACTGGGGATGCCTGGTTTCACCTTGGAGATACCCAGAAAGGGACCATCTCACAGGGATAGCCAGGACGGGTTCCCCAGCGGTCTATAGCGCCGGGACACCTCCTTGTGAGGTAGCTGTTCGCGCTCGACAAATATCAGTATTATTATTATTATTATTATATGAGGGCGACACAGTACATTGCACTATATGAGAAAGAAAAGCTCAGGGGGGACGTGGCAGGCCAGCCAAGATGGCTGGGGTAGCGGGAAGGGCCCGGAGGTAGATTCGGGCCTAAGCCCCTGGCCCAATGGCTGCATGTGCAACGATGCACCAGCCGGGCCCTCTTTTGCCTGAGCTTGGAGCTGCGAGGCCCCTCTGGCACCAGCCATTACTTTAGGCATCAGCTGCCCACAACACCTTTGAACGCTGACCTTGGCTGGTCCGAGGGCGACCCGGGGGTCGTGTCGGGCCTAGGATGCCCCCTCCATTATCTGCTCACACTGGATCCGGCGCAGATTGCCCAAACAACCCTCCCTACTCACCTTCCTCCCCCATGCCCTGCCTTGTGTAGCAGCCTACTTGGGATATTTGCACTCTCCCAATCCTGGGTGTATCCAGCCACAGGAACCTGCGACACTCCTTGCTGGACAGTGCCAAAGTATCTTTCGCCCATGGCATGCTCCGGGACCACTCTGGATTACACTTCTCTGAAGACTCTGCGCCGAAACAGCCTCCAGATTGGCTTGCTCTACATTATGGCGCTACAGGGGTCACTTACAGTCCTTTAACCACTTTCTGCCTCACCAGTAATTAGAGGCATCATAGCCCCCTATTGAATCCCATTGTCTACATTGTCTGGTTGCTGACGGCCCTGCTGGTGTCCCCTTGAATGACGCTTGCCCGCTTGCACGTGCTCCGCGCTCAAAAACTCGCTAAGGTCACCTATGTTCTAACAACCTGCATGCAGTGGTGCACCCTGAGCCAGGTGACGCATCACAGACAGATGGTGACAGACCCCAGGAGCCCCGTCACTTAACACTGGCTACTAATCTGGACACTGTCTTGGCAGCTGTTGAGAAAATAGGCGCAACATTAAATCAATTGATAAAGTTGCATCAGACTTCGCGCTCCTGAAGACGGACCACCAGAAGCTTGCAGAGAAATTCTGCGCCAATTAACTCACTCTATCAGATCTACAACCGCGGCTCACACCCACACAGCAACGTGCACATTGAAAGACAGGCTGGAAGAAGCAGATGGTCATTCCTGCCACAACAATGTGAGAGTGGTGCGCCTACCGGAGGGCGCAGACTGTCATGAACCGGTAGCGTATGTGGAGAGCTGGTTGACAAAACTTCTCCCCATGGGGGTGCTTTCGCCTCAAATTGTGGTGGAACGTGCAGACAGGGTGCTGGCCCGCAGGTCCCCTCCTGGAGCTAACCTGCGACCGTTCTTATTCAGGCTATTGAACTTTAGAGACAGGGACGCTATTCTGAGAGAAGTTTGCAAACGACATGACCTCAAAGTTCAAAACGCCCCAGTTACGCTATTTCCTGACTATACTGCCCAGGTACAGAAACAACCGCATTCTTTCGATCCTATGAAGCGTCAGCTCCATGAACTGGACATGCAGTACTCCCTGCTGTTCCCGGCCTGCCTGCCTGCGGGTGGTAGCAAATGGCACCACTTGTTTTTTTCGACACACCTTCAGATGCCTGGGTTTGGTTGGAAGGAGCGGGCTCGGCGATCGGGCCCAAATCACCGGCACTGACACGGAACAAAAAAGGTGACGCAGGGGAAGAGGAGGTGGATCAGACCTTTGCACCCTGTCATTAACAGCTCCTAACCTGGAACAAATTCTTTTGGAGCAACAGGTGGCCCTTCATACGGCAGCAACGCTCCACGTCATGATACATTCATCTGACATACAGGTGGAGTCCCCCAAGTCACTCAGCAGAGAAGACTCTGCCTCTGCGTGGTCCAGGGACCTAGACTCGCCCGGCCCACCCCCCATCACTCTCCAGACATCTGATGACATCATCTAAAAACTACAACACGCAGGCTATCAATACCCTGCTCTGAAATGTACTGTTTCTTAGGGGGTGACTATCAGCCGGAACCCCTACATGTTGTATGGCTGAGAGGTGATAGGCCGCTCTCCTGGGTGGGCTGGAAGTTTGTGGGGAACTAATCCTGGCACTAACATCCTGTCTGATGTAGGCCTTGTTCATTTACAGTGCAGGGTACCTTTGGTATTTATCCAGGCCACTAAAGAGATGGGCAAACAACCATAATAGGCAGCTCGCCACCCCCACGGTCAGACGCCGATACATGTAATAGCTGCCATGGTTAGGCACTATAGTTTGTGCAAAATCCCGTTGCGAATTCGCTCTTATGACGTTACGCACTACATACTTTTGACCCCCATTTTTCTTTCATTTCCCTATGGAGCACTGCCCGGCCACCCGCTCCCCTACTACAAATCTACATCACCAGTCAACCACAAACACTGCTACTATCTAACATGGCACACGCAAATGTTATCAAATGGAATGTGAATGGCATACAGTCTCTGGTGCGCAGATACTCGGTCTACTCCTATCTGCAATGCAGTACCACAAGCATTGCTCTATTCTAGGAAACTCGCCTGACTCTCTTGGAGGCGGGCGGTTTCCGCCGATGCTGGAGAGTGCAATTATATAGCACTAACTACTCCTCCCAAGCTAGAGGAACCCTGATTTGGATGGAGGCAGGAGTTCCTTGCGAAGTAGAAACTTTTGCAGAGGATAGGTACGTGTTCATTAGAGGTAGGTTGAATTTGCAAACCCTCCTCATCGGCTCCATATATGCCTCTAACATAGAGCAAAACTAATTTCTCCAAAAGTTGACTGAGGTACTAGCGCGCTGGAGCGGTATCCCCTGGCTAATAGGCGGTGACTTCAATTCAATCCTGTATGTGTTGCGGGATGGTTCATTCCTGCCCTTCACACATCTCGGCCGCCTCCAACGCACTCAACCGCATGGCTCACCCTTTGGTCCCTGATCGACATATTACACGACCGTAATCTCAACACACGTATATACTCCTACTACTCCTCGGTCCATGGACTCCAGGCATGATTAGATCACATAGTGGGGTCTCCTTAACTGCTCCCCCTAATAAGCGGGATTGAATACCTGTGGAGCATGCACTTGGATCATAGCCCGCAACTCCTACAGCATAACTGGAAAGGGGGGCCTTACCCATTCCCCACCTTGCGCCTTCATCCGGTGGCGTTGGAAGATCAGGCATTCCGGGTGTCCCTGGGGGCCGCAACCTTAGAACACTTCAAAATCAATAACGACTCCACCGGTGCCCCTCTACCAGAGTGGGAAGCTTTCACTGTGACTATCAGAGGGCACTGCCTCGGACTGACATGGAACATTTTGTAAACAACTGAAAGACTCACTTAGTGCCATAGAGCGTGATCTCCTCCGGCATGAAAAGGACATTGCCACACATCATGGTGACACAAGATGTTTAGATGAATTACGCAGTGACCGTGTAACATTACTAGACTGGGTATGGTGTCCTAATTATCTTGCACACTCTACGCGCACACACGTCACATCTGACAGAGCAGGTAGACTGTTAGCTTGGCTGTTGTGTTAAGAGCAGCCCCACTGCCCCATACATGCCATACAAGACAGTACGGGTCATATGCTATACATGCAACACGAAATTCCCGCGGCAATCACAAAACATCATGCAGCGCTTTATAAATCTTCAGGTTGCAGTGACGATAGGCAGCTGAGCGCCTTTCTAGATTCAATGGAACTGCCCAAGATAACCCCTGACCAATTTATGGCGCTCGATTCCCCAATTACACCTGATGAAATACGCAATGCAATCGCTGCATTGGCAACAGGTAAGACACCGGGACCCGATGGGCTCCCAATGGAATATTCTAAAATATATGTCACTACATTGACTCCGTACCTACATGCCCTCTACACTGCTGCATTAGAAGAATCGATCCTGCCTGCATCAATGCGTGAAGCAAGCTTAGTATCCCTGCTTAAACCTGATAGAGACCCCACAGACCTAGGCTTCCATAGACCACTGGCCATAATGAACGTGGACTACAAAGTGCTGGCGAAGATCCCCACAGACTGGTTGGCACCTCTTTTTAGGTCTCACCTTGGCAGCGCATGTGCTGCATGCGCTGTTTCAGCGAGACATAAAGTTATCTCTATGGTGGGTTAAATTTAATGTTATTTATATTTTTGCTTGCTATTGGCTCAGTTGTGTTAGTGTTCTTGGTATCTCCTTTCCTGTTGGCTGTTGGTGATTTCCTACTTCTGTGTAGTCCCGATACAGCGGTGCCTAACTACAGTGTTATTTCACTCTGCTTGCACGTCTTTCAGTGCCATCTGTTTCAGTGCCATCTGTTTTGCAAACTGTAGTCTTCCTTTGTAATATGAGACTTTCGAGCACGCTGGCTATATATTGCCTGGTAGGAGCAGCAATGCGCACGAAGTCTTTGCACACAGCTGCCTTTCAATTTCCAGCTTCCCTGCTTTCGGCACTGCTCACATGTAGCGTGCTCCTTCTAGTGCACCTGGGGCACAAGCAGGGACCGACTATAGTGCTCCAGTATCAATACACACTATACGGTCCCCCCGGGGCACAAGCAGGCATCCACTCCTGCTTGCCTTTGTTATTGGGAAACCTGTTTGTGTTTGTGGCAGCATACTTTTATATGGCGAGTGCGATTCTCTGCTTACTTTCAAGATAGCGGCCAGCCTGCATGCAAAAATTGCATTGACCAGCGCCTGCCATTCACAAACCATGCATTGGTTGCAGAGCCCAGTTGCGAGTCATTTAGTGATCACGACCTGCGCACCATTTTCCCTTTTTAAACAACTCCTGAGAAATCATAAAATTACCGGCTTTCTACTTGACCGAAGGCTGTCCCCCGATATCAGGATCCAAGCCACTGTGAGGCACACGGGTAAGTGTATAGTTTCCCTGGTGCCCATTAAACTTTCTAATCTTGGGCCCATGGGTCCTAATATGTTCGAGGCATATGAGCTGCAGATTGCACACTTTTGCATAGATCGCCATCTGGTGTTGGGCCCGGATGTTTGCAGTTTGTTTTTCTTCTTGGACAGTCTTTGGAAGTCACGAGTTCGGTGACTCCTCCTTCGGTCCGTACTGCGCATGGGCTTCGGCTCCATCCTCAGATTGTCTTTTTCCGCCATCGGGCTCGGATGTGATCCTTCGTGCTCCGGCTTCGAACCTTTCCAGTTCGACCTTCGACGGAAAATCCTCGTCCATCGAGATTCTTAAGAGAAATCATCTTCTTCATCTCTCTCGGCGGCACTTTTCGATTCCAGACATCGGCACCGGCCTACGGGCCTCCCTCGACTCCGGTCTCGGCCGATGGAAAGGACTCCCTTCAAAAAGTGCCCAAAATGTGGGTCTAAATTTCCCCACACCGACCTCCATCAGGTGTGTAACCTCTGCCTCTCTCCAGAACACGAGGCTCGAGACTGCCCCGCCTGCAAGTCTTTTCGATCGAAAAAGACCATCCGGGATCGAAGAGCTCGACGCACCATGGCGCACTCATCGACTTCGGCTCCACCTGACATCTTCGGAGACGACACCAGAGCTTCGGGGCAGCAGCACACAGAGCAGGAGGAAGAACTCGTCCGCGCTTCTGAGGCCGACGACTCTGACCTGGAGGAGATAACACCGGCGCAGAGGGTCGTGAGTACTTTACCCCCTCCAACTCCCCTACCCACACCGAAAGAGACTCAGGTTACACCTTCCCCTCTGGGCCTAGGGAAAACCAAACATACAGCTTCTATCCCCCCACCTTCGGGCCCGGTGTCGAAGCATCATAAGTCTCCCGGCGGCTCGGGCTCGAGCCAGCCTACTCCTGGTGCCGAAAAACACCGTTCGGCACCGAATAAAACCACGCCCAGTTCGGCTCCGAAGTCATCGGGCTCGAAACCTGCACTCTCGGTGCCGATAAAGCATAAGCATAAGTCCCTCGGCACCGACGCTCCGGCGCCGAAGACCGCCTCGGCACCGAAGAAATCGGAGACCCCGAAAAAGCATGGCATGGAGAAACCATCGAAGCCCTCGGCTCCGAAAACATCGGCACCGACAGATGATTCGGTGCCACAGGAACTATTTACGCCTGATCCTTATCAAAAAACTTTAACAAAGGATCCAAAGACTGGTCATTTAACTTTGTCTTCCAAAAAAAGACATTTACACAAGCCAGATCCTCCTCCACCGCCAAAACGGAAGGACTCTGCCACATCCCCCTTCAGAGTACCCTCTCCACCACCTTCTCCACTTTCTCCACCTCCTCCACCTCCCATATCTCCACCACCTTTGCCTCACCGCTCTCCGACCCCATCTCCAGACCCTGATTATGGAGATCCAGATTATGACCCGGCAGACACCCCCAATAGACCCCACACCTCCAGGGACACCAGACCCATGGGAGGATTACCACAACCCCGATGTACCAGATGTGCCTCAGGATGACATTTATCCATCCAGGCCGTCTCCTCCAGAGGACTCCCTGGGGTTCCACCACTTAATACAGCGGGCGGCACCCTACCATGGGGTAGAATTACATAGCGAGCCAGTTGAGGACGATTTCCTGCTGGACACTTTTGATATACAAGATAAGGCCTCAGCAATATTGCCCATGCTAAAAGGGGTAACCAAACATGCTTCAGAGGTGTTCAAGGACCCAGTCAGAGCTAGGGTTCTAAACCCCAGGATAGAGAAAAAATATAAAGCAGCCCCCACAGATCCTGCATATATTAAAGGACCTGCTCCCTTGGACTCTTTGGTGGTATCCACAGCTAGGAAGCGGTCAAACTCTCAATCCTCAGGGGAGGCTCCCCCACCAGATAAGGAGTCAAAGCTCTTAGATGCGTCTGGTAAACGCACTGCTTCGCAGGCCGCAAATATGTGGCACATTGCCAACACACAAGCTCTGCTTGCACGTTACGATAGAGCACATTACGATGAACTGGAGGCTATCGTGCAACACCTCCCAAACAAACATAAACACAGGGCTCAGGAGCTAATACAGGAGGGAAAGCTCATCACCAATACCTCAATTAAATGTGCCCTCGACGCAGCAGACACAGCTTCGAGAGCGATAAACACCAGTGTTTTGCTTCGTCGTCATGCCTGGCTCAGAATCTCAGGGTTTAAGTCAGAAGTCCAGGCATCTATATTAAATCACCCCTTTGACCAACAACACCTATTTGGTCCAAAGGTGGACGAAGCAGTGGAGAAAATGAAAAAGGACACGGATACGGCAAAGTCTATGGGGGCATTATAATCCCATACCCCTAGACGTTCATTTCGTCGTTCCTCCTTTCGGGGCACAGGCAGAGGTTACTCTGCCGATAACGCCTCTACTTCCTACAAGTCCCCTCCTCAGAATACCTTCTCAAAGGGCTATCAGAGAGGTGGTTATAGGGGAAACAATAATAAAGGCAGGGGCAAAACCAACAACACCCGTTCTGCCACACCACCCGCCCATTGACTTTCCCCCGCTTCCCCCAGACCATTCCACTCCAGTCGGGGGCAGGCTACAACATTTTCTTCAGACCTGGGAGACCATAACATCAGACAAATGGGTGACACAAATTGTTCAGTCAGGCTACTGTCTCGAACTAACATCTACCCCACCCAATATTCCACCCAGGCACCGTACAATGTCACAAGAACACACCATACTGCTCAAACAGGAGGTGATCTCCCTCCTCCAAAAACAAGCTATAGAGCAGGTCCCCGTCAATCAGCAAAATCTAGGGGTCTACTCTCTGTATTTTCTAATCCCAAAGAGAGACGAGACCCTACGGCCCATTCTAGACCTCCGGCCTCTAAATGCATACATACATTCGGACCATTTCCATATGGTCACCCTCCAACAAGTTCTCCCTCTCCTGTGTCAGGGAGATTTTCTCACTACACTGGACTTGAAAGACGCATACTTTCATATTCCAATACACCCTTCTCACAGGAAGTACCTCAGGTTTGTGGTGGACGGTCAGCATTACCAATTCAAGGTTCTCCCCTTCGGTGTCACAACCGCACCACGGGTGTTTACCAAATGCCTAGCAGTAGTAGCAGCTCACCTCAGAAAGCAACACATTCACGTCTTCCCTTACTTGGACGACTGGCTCATAAAAGCCGCGTCCTACGGCCAATGTGTGCAACATACAGCACCATCCAACTGCTCCACCGGCTAGGCTTCACGGTGAACCGTCAAAAGTCCCACCTCATACCATCTCACACAAAGCAATATCTCGGGGCCACTATAGACACCTCCAAGGCTATAGACTATCCCAATTCAGCCAGAATTGCAAGCATACAAGCCTTGCACCAAACATTCACTCTTCAACACTCTCTCCCAGCACGAGTGTTTATGAAGCTAATAGGGATGATGGCCTCTTGCATCTTCATAGTGCCCCCATGCAAGACTCCACATGCGTCCATTCCAAGAGTGCCTAGCACGGCAGTGGAACCAGGCCCAGGGACAGCTGACGGATCAAGTGTTGGTGGACGGCCGCACCCATCACTCTCTGCAGTGGTGGAACACCACAAACCTTTCCAAAGGGCGGCCGTTCCTGGACCCGGTTCCTCAGGTGATTCGAACGACGGACGCATCGCTCTCCGGCTGGGGAGCGCACCTTCTACACCTCACAGTGCACGGTCTATGGACGCCACAGCAAAAAGTACTCCACATCAACCATCTGGAGTTATTGGCGATCTTTCTAGCCCTGAAATCCTTTCAGAAACAAATTTCAGCCAAAGCAGTCCTCATTCGCACAGACAATATGACTGCGATATATTATATTCAAAAACAGGGGGGGACACACTCTCCCCAGCTCTCCCGCTTAGCACAGAGCATATGGAGATGGGCAATTCCACAAAAAATATTTCTCCTGGCACAGCACGTCCCAGGCTTACAAAACACCATGGCAGATCTGCTCAGCAGACAAACGCAGCAAATGCACGAATGGGAACTGCATCCACAAGTTCTTCGCCCATTCTTCCACAAGTGGGGGCATCCTCAGATAGACCTCTTCGCCACCCACGAAAACAAAAAATGCCCAAGCTTCGCCGCCAGATACCCACACCCATTGTCCAAAGGCAATGCGATATGGATGAACTGGTCAGGCAAATTTGCATACGCCTTTCCACCTCTCCCGCTAATTCCGTTAGTGGTAAGGAAGCTACAGCAGCACTCCCTCACACTCATTCTGGTAGCTCCAACATGGGCCAGGCAGCCGTGGTACACCACACTGCTACAGCTATCGGTAGTACCAGATCAAAAACTGCACCTGTCCCCATGCCTCCTAACACAGAGCCATGGAGAAATCGGGCACCCGGACCCAGCTCAGCTCAACCTTGCGATCTGGCTCCTGAAATCTTAGAATTTGGATACCTTAACCTTCCCCCTGATTGCATGAACATTATCAAGGAAGCCAGACGTCCTACCACTCGAGCATGCTATGCCGCAAAGTGGAAGAGATTTGTTGTTTACTGTCGTAACAATACAATCAACCCTTTAGATGCATCCATACAGCACATCATATGCTATCTGCTCCATCTTCAAAGGTGTAACCGGGCATATTCATCCATACGTCTACACCTCGCAGCAATTGCTGCTTACCTACAAAACAGACAGCATTTATCACTGTTCAGAGTGCCCACTATTAAAGCCTTTATGGAAGGCCTAAAACGAGTAATTCCACCCAGGGCACCACCTTCCTCTGTATGGAATCTAAACGTAGTTCTTACACGGCTAATGGGTCCGCCTTTCGAACCAATGCATAAATGTGAGCTACAGTTCCTCACCTGGAAAACAGCTTTCCTCATTGCTATCACTTCCCTTAGAAGGGTTAGTGAAACACAAGCGTTCACTATACAAGAACCCTTTTTGCAGATACATCACAGCAAGGTGATACTTCGTACAAACCCAAAATTTCTGCCCAAGGTCATTTCCCCCTTCCATCTTAATCAATCGGTGGAATTACCGGTTTTTTTCTCGCAACCTCAATCTGTTGCGGAAAGGGCTCTACATACACTTGATGTTAAAAGGGCTTTGTTGTACTACATACAAAGAACGCAACCTTTCAGGAAGACCAAACAATTGTTTGTCTCCTTCTCTCCACCGCATAAAGGTAACCCCATCTCTAAATCAGGGATAGCTAGGTGGATTGTTAAGTGCATACAAATTTGCTATCACAAAGCAAAAAGAACATTATCTGTTCCACCTAAAGCCCACTCTACAAGAAAGATAGGGGCTTCTATGGCTTTTCTAGGGAACATACCCTTAGATGACATCTGCAAGGCAGCCACATGGTCAACTCCGCACACCTTCACAAAACATTACTGTGTAGACGTGCATTCCAAGCAACAAGCTAGTGTGGGCCAGGCTGTACTAAAGACACTATTTCAAACCGCTGCAACGGATACCGGTGGTCGCCGCTAGGGCTGGGTACTGCTATATAATCTATGCAAAAGTGTGCAATCTGCAGCTCATATGCCTCGAACGGAATATGCTACTTACCAGTATGCATCTGTTCTTGGCATGTAGAGCTGCAGATCTGTACACGCCCACCCGCCTCCCGGGCTACCTGTATCCGTTCCAGTCGATCTTATTTAGATACAACACACATGGGTTTCTTACTGTTATCACTACGCTCCATCATTTCCCTGCTGGCGAAAAACAATCTGAGGATGGAGCCGAAGCCCATGCGCAGTACGGACCGAAGGAGGAGTCACCGAACTCGTGACTTCCAAAGACTGTCCAAGAAGAAAAACAAACTGCAAACATCCGGGCCCAACACCAGATGGCGATCTATGCAAAAGTGTACAGATCTGCAGCTCTACATGCCAAGAACAGATGCATACTGGTAAGTAGCATATTCCTTCCTTATCGCATGCTTGTTCAAAGCTGGAAACTGACACTGCAGACAAAACTACGACATTGCTACAGCACGAAACATCGCACCACAACCTGGCCAGCTAAAAACTGAAAACATCCTGTTGATAGCATCCCTAGCCCTTTGTTGCTGGTGACTTTTCCATCAGTACATAAACAACACAGGATGTACACACACACCTCTTTCCGTACACCATCGCAACAAATGTAGGCACAAGGAGAGCAAACGCAAGCCTTAAGCTGAAGTGAAGCTCCCATATCTATGTAAAAATTCACGAACATGGTGACTTAAAATACTTGAACAATTTTGCGATTTTCAAAGTCGGAGAAAAACGCAGTATCCTACAACCCAAAGAAGCTCACAGCAGAGGTGTTGCATAACTTTTATTCAACTTGGAATGTGTTCTAACACATGACAGAATAGGATAACTCAGTCATTACATGTTCACAAATGCCCTTCTTCAAGCCCTCCGAAAAACACACACTCCGAAATTAAATTGGACAAATAATCCCATCATCTCAGGTGTAATGAAAGTGACCTCTTTGTAACCATCCCCGGCAAACCATATGGTGTCTGCACAGTGAATTTTGAGTTACAAGCCCGGGAAATATAAAAAATAATAATATGGTAGACCAGCAGCTGTGGATTTGTACTTTCAGCCTCTGCTTCGAGCTCCTACACAGACTACAGAAAAAATGTGAAATATCTTCGGAGACATAATTGTGTAACTCAGGATGTCCTGTTTCTCTTTCCGCAACACTGAGCCTGCAGAGTGAATCACAAAGAAGAGAATAAAATTCATATCTCAACATTGTCCCAGTCCCTGCCTCTCACATTAGAGTAAATGTCATCGACAGTAAGTTTCAGCAAGAGCTGTTACGATCCACACTTTTTTGACTGTACATGGATGCTCTACTCGAGAAACAACTGTTTTATTTCTGCTGTGCATCCTAAACTGGCATTGAAAGCACTACGTTTCCAATTGGGGTGTTTAAATGAAGCAAAGCTGCTAATTGAAAACTCTGTGACGCGTATATTTTCAGATTTAATCCGTGTATGGTGATGGGCCACCAAACATACACAACGTGATAGTAGGAGTGCTTGCAGTAAATTTAACCATTGGCAATGACTTGGGGTGGAATTTCAACTCTTCTTTGTTTTGCCCACCATGCTACCGAAGTTTGGACCTATCCATATGCAAATCAGTCTTGACCCTGCTCCAGTAGGAACAGTCCAGACCGAACTGTCAAGCCATGTCCTGAACTGGAACACAAGCAACCCAGAACCATCTTAGCTCAGATTAGGGTCTCTTCAGTTGGGCTTGGCTGGGTTCCAGTGGCAAAGTGAGCTAGGGCCTCCTGTCTGGACAAACCCTTTTCCACTTAGGGCGTAACTTCAAACACACAAAAGGTGATGGGAGGAATACTTGCAATAAATCATAACCACTGGCAATCTCTCGGGGTAGCATTTCAAACCGCTGTTCCTTTTGCCCACCATGCCATCTACATTTGGACCTAGTCATATGCAAATCAGCCTTGACTCGGCTCCATTAGGAACAGTTCAGCATGAGCTGCCTGGCCAGGTCCTCCCTGAACTGCAATAAAAGCAACCGTAGACTTGTTTTGTCGTGAGCAGGGCTCTTTCGTCATCGTAGCTTGGATCCAGTGAGCAAGGGACACTACATGATATAATTGGGGGAATGGGGAATGTTGGTCTTTCTGACTTTAGTTTAAACAATGTGTTAGCAAATTATTTGGATGCTGTTAGCCATTCTTTAAATACAAAAAAAATAATGTATTTGTAAATTGCAGTGCATTTATAAACAACCATGAGTAGAATTTTAAAAAGAGATCTAAGAGTGAATAACCAGGTCTTTAGATTTTGTTTTTATTATTTTTTTAAATCTGATGAGTGTGTTCAAGCCATAGTCACAGTGTCAAGTAATTCCTCATGTGTGGACCCTTTGGTATGATGGGTGCCTTGGTGTAGGTTGAAGAGGTAATGTGCCTTACTTTGTAGTTCTCAATACTTGCATACCATTAGCTCAAATAATATGTCTAGTGAGTGTCTGGTTTGCTTTGCATACATCATCTAAAATTATGCTTAATTTGTAAGTGGATATTAGTTCCTTCGCAAGGCCCAAAGTCACTAAGGACTTTATTACCCTGTTAATTACGCCTGGTCTGCTTTTGATCAGAGCACTTAATGGCCCTGCTTTTTGTTCAGTGCCAGGTGTGAAAGTGTCCTCTCTTCTTCACTTATCATCTTCTTTCCTTCCCAGACTTCACTCTAATTTGAGCCCTGGACCAAGTGACCTACCTGTGCCTACACAGATGGAATTCCCTGAGAACATGACACCCACCCTCCTTTTTCCAGAAAGATATTGAGGTTATCCGATAGTTCTTGATGACCTTCATCACATGGTGCGGTTAACTTGGGGTATTGGATGTGCAGCATTCCCGGGTTTACCTTTTGTGTCATGGGATAAAGCCATCTGAAGAGTAGTTTTGACGTTTGGCTATTTCTGGATGTACTACACATTTCAGGTCTTTAGTCCACAGAGACACTAGTTCTCTTAACATGGATAGCCTGGATAGGCACACCATTAAAGGAGATATGATTTTTAGGCCTCGAGGTCTCGGGCCTAGCGTTGCAGTGCGTAGGGGCTTCAGAAAGCTGACCACACGCTTGCGTGTTCTTTTGTTTTTGTCAGCTGCAATTGGCTTTTGCATGTGTTTTTTTTTTTTAAACGCAGCACGCAATTGGGCAAAGGCGGGCGCATGTCCCGCCTTTGCTCCGCCCACTTCCCAATGGTGTCTGTTACGCGCAGCAGAGCTTTTGCTTTGCTGCCGCGCTCGCTTGCCCCCGCACCTCTGTGGTGCGCGTGCTCCACTGGTTTCTGTTGCAAGCGCGCGAGCCAGTCACCGTAAGTGTTGCAGTTTCGCCAGCAGACACTGTTTTGCCAAATATTATTTCCTGACATACTTTTTTTTTTTTGCCTGCCTAGAATGGCTAGATAACCTCACCACCGCCTACCCATGATCTGGCACGGAAAAGATCACAGCTTTGATCACCTCACCTTACGCTGGTTAAGTAAACTCTTGTCCCGTCTGGCATGCCGTATCCGCCTCCCTCCCACATCCCCACACCTAGCCACCCGGGCTCCACCTTAAAGGGGCCGCGCGCACAATAAATACATTAACAATATTATTATTTACATTTAACTCTGCAGTCGGGAACTTGTGTGCCTAGCGGGTATAATTGTAGTGTATTAAACTGCATCCATTGTATAGCGCTTACTACCCCTGTGTGAGGCGGTACAGCGCTTCTCCACAGAGATAGCACTATACACCGTGTGGGGTGTGTGCTTGGATCTGCGCTGGTGTTGATAATGAGCCTAGGTGGGAAGTGTTTCCATGTAGTGACTAAGCTGTCATAGTGCTGAAATTCTACCTATATATTATTCAGAGGCAACCCCTGGACCACCAACTCGGCCGGTATTATAATACAAAGGGGACTGTGTACTATGGAATGCAGACGCCCTCTGCTACCTTGGCATCTGCATTTATTGAAAAGCAGCAGACCTATTAGATGGCAACCTTGGTAGAGCATTGACTGCCATCCACTCTCAAATCTCCTTCTGGGGCACACTCCCATTATCGGTGACCAGCCGGATTGCCCTCACCAAAATGGTGATCCTGCCGTGATTTTTATATAACTTTACAAATTTGCCCCTATATATCTCCCTGTCCTTTTTTATAAGCCTCGAGAAGACAATCAGGGATTTTATATGGGGCAGCTCTCGCCACTGAGTGGCCTTTAAAAAACTCTACTTACTTACTGGCTGTGGCAGCCTTGCAGCACCTAATATGGAACATTAACATCTTGCGGCGCAGCTACTGTCGGTGGCCAGATGTCTAGCCTCCCGCCAACTTTGTGACACGGCAACCATGCGTCCACCCCCGTCGCTTGCCTTCATGCTCCACATATTCCACCCTTCTACAAAGCCCATTGAGCTTGAGCCTTTACTTCTTAGAGTGGCATATAGATGCTACCGCAGATGCTTATAAACTACCCGAAACACGAACACCATACGCCCCTGCCATACCACTTCAGGGAACACCTAGGTGTCACGTGGTCACTACAGGAGCCGAACTACACCTCTGGGGTGAAGCAGGTATCCAAGACATAGGAGACCTGTACCGGGATAGAGCCTTGATATCATATGCCACGTTAGTTGAGAAGGATGGGATACACCCTAGCCGATTCCTACTTCATCGTTCACTCCTGGCAGCCTTCACAACGAGATAGGGAGATATGACTAACGAGCCCCCAAGACACTTGGCAGTTCAGTACTTACATGTGATGGGACGTGGCCGACACTTCACATGGTGGTTCGCTACTGCCCTTAGACAACACACCGCGATTACATTGGCACCGCTGAGGCTCCGTTGAGAAGGGGACTTAAATAGCTCATTCACTGACCTCAAATGGGCAGCAGTACCAGAGAGCCCCACGCATGTTCCCCGCAACATGCACTTCCGTCAGTTTCAGTATTATATTACACATAGAGGATATCTCACCCCATCACATGTAAGTACTGAACTGCCAAGTGTGTAGGGGGCTCGTTAGTCATATCTCCCTATCTCGTTGTGAAGGCTGCCAGGAGTGAACGATGAAGTAGGAATCGGCTAGGGTGTATCCCATCCTTCTCAACTAACGTGGCATATGATATCAAGGCTCTATCCCGGTACAGGTCTCCTATGTCTTGGATACCTGCTTCACCCCAGAGGTGTAGTTCGGCAGAGACCTGTACCTCCGTTGAGAAGGGGACTTAAATAGCTCATTCACTGACCTCAAATGGGCAGCAGTACCAGAGAGCCCCACGCATGTTCCCCGCAACATGCACTTCCGTCAGTTTCAGTATTATATTACACATAGAGGATATCTCACCCCAGCTAAGATCAACAGATATTTCCATCGTACCAATGTTGCCGTCCCTCGTTGCCACCTAGTTGATTCCGACCTTTTACACATGCTGTGGGAATGCCCCTCCCTTCAGAGATATTGGAGTGCGATTGCAGATGCCCTCTCCTGATGAATGGACACGACATCCCTTTCAAATGGGAGACTTACATCCTACACCTTCTAGGTCTCCGCTTCTTGAAGTGCACCTGTGTTCATCCATCTTATCAGCAACCCCAGGAGAGCCATGCTCTGTATCTCTACACCGGGAACCGACCCCATAAGTGTCTGTACTAGTCCTCACTCATATCTATCACAACAATCAACAAATTACCAAAATACCCACTCCCCTCCTCCCTACCCATCCCCCTCCCCCACTCAGGCATGTTGCTCGATCATCTAGCTCTCAGTGGAAAGTAGTATTTAATCATGTAGGCCATCTGGCATCCTATTTTAAGAAACTAGGCATCTACATAGAGGGGAGCTACAATATAGTACATGCTTGTCAACTCCTAAGCTACCAGGTCAGATAGGGCGATGTTTCAAACCTTGTATACAAGTCTTCTCACTCAAGAGGTGGTTCGGTGTCATCAGTCGGGGGCTTAAGTAAGTCCGTGTCCAACAATTTTTCATTACCGATTCTCTGGGCCAGTTGTAATCTAAAAATACCTTCACAATCAGCCCATTTTGTGAATTTTCGTAGCCATCGTGAGGTGTTAGGTGCGGTGGTCGCCTTCCAATGCCCTGTAATTTCTCGCTTAGCCAGGACTAACCCCAGGTCAATGAATTTGCTGGTAGCTTTTTTGCGGGCAGTATGAGGGAACCAGTGTAATAGCCAAAATCCCGGGGTCAAAGTGCTATCTCTATCTGTTAATTCACCCAGTTTAGCCGTTGTTGCTCTCCAGAACCCTTCTAACAATGGACACACCCAGAGCATGTGCAAGAATTCGGCGTTTTCTAGCTTACACCACGAGCAGGTTGTTTGGGATCCCAAAAATTCATTAATTTTGTGTGGGGTGAGATACGCTCTGTGGAAGATATAAAACTGGATTAGCTGAAATCTCGCGTTCCTGGAGCATTTCCACGCTCGCTCTACCAGTGCCTCCCACGGCTTCTCCTCTATGGGGATCCCAAGGTCTGCTTCCCATTCGACACGCAGACTCTCTAAAGGGCGCCGGATCTCCTGGATAATCCGCCTATATAGGCTAGTAACTGCTTTGATTGTCCCAGCCGCTGATACCACATACTGGCATGGGAGAGAGGTCGGCGGTTCGACCATCCCCTTCTTCCAGTGCTTACGGATGGCTGCCGTCAACGCAGCATGCAATAGGAAGTCCTGTCGGGGCAGTCCGTACCGTTCTAATAGATCATTAAAGGGTAGGAGGGTGCTGTCCTCATAGAGGTCTCCAATAGTGGAGATCCCCGCTTCCTCCCAATCCCGCAGTCTCTGCCAATCTCCCCCATGTGGCAATGCTTCACAAACCAGCAGCGGAATCTCAGGTGCATACGGGAGTCCCAATTTGGCTCATTTGTTGGCCTGATTCCAACATTGCCGCAACACCTACAGATCTCTCGGGGCTTCTCTTTCGCTTAGGGGGAGCCAGAGAAGCACACGAGAAAGCTGTCTCAGATCCCGGTCCATGTCCCCATGGGCCTCCCCAGTACGAAGTCTTTTCGCCATCCATTTTGTGAACCACTGAAGTTGAGCTGCTCCTGTCTAGGTCTCATCATGGTGGCGAGCGCTACTCTGCGCCTCCCAGAGCCCCATAAAAATCCCGTAATCATGGTGTTAAGTTGGGTAAAGAATTTTCGCGGTATCCATAGTGGTAGGGAGCCAAAGTAGTAAAGAAGTCGTGGTAGAGTTACCATCTTTAGCAGCGCCACCCTTCCCGCCACTGATAGTGGGAGGGTTCCCCAAAATTCAAAGTTGCTCCTGGTGGTTCGCAGTGCTTGTCCGACATTACCTTCTAATAAGTCGGAGGGTGCATGGTAAATCCTCACTCCTAGGTAAGTCAGGCAGTTGCTTTCCCACCTTACGTCTAACGCATCTGGTGGATCTCCTCTACCACCCTGAGTGGGGAAAAAAGCACGTCTTATTCCAGTTGACCTTAAGACCCGCTACTCATCCCAACCTGGCCAGCAGGTGTCTAGCGCCCCGTAACTCGTCTGCAGAGTTGTCGAGGAACATTAGGAGGTCGTCCGCGTATAGGGCAATAAAGTGGGACTGACCCATCCCGTCTAGGCCCCGGTAATACCGTCCCGATCTCGCATGGACAGCCAGCGGTTCCACTGCCAGTGCGAACAGGAAGGGGGAGAGCGGGCACCCTTGCCTCGTACCTCTGCCCACATTGCAGGCCTCCGATACCACTCCCCCCCCCCCCCTCCGTGCGCACCCTGGCAGTTGAGTTATTGTACAATATTGCCAACCAGGTCACGAATCCCTCACCCAGTCCGAAAGCTCGCAGAACCCTAAAAAGATATGACCATTCAAGACTGTCGAAGGCCTTCTCGATGTCAATCGACAGGATGCACGCCTCATCCCTGTCGCGCATTGGAGTATCCAGTAGTTGAAGCAGTCGGCGTATATTCATGGCCGTATTCCGGGAAGGAATAAATCCCGCCTGGTCTACATGCACAAGTGTTGTCATATGGGTCATCAGACGGCTGGCCAGAATGCGACTTAATATCTTGTAATCGAGGTTAAGCATAGCGAGAGGGCAGTAGGCGGTGCGATCCCATGCAGGTTTATCTGGTTTGAGGAGTGGTATGATTATCGCTTCCCTGGTTGAGATAGGTAAACGGCCATCTTGCCTTGATCTGTTATAGAGGGCTAGCAGGCGGGGAGCTAAAATATCCACATATGTAGAATAAAACTCAATGGGAAACCCATCAGTGCCAGGGGTTTTGTTTCTGGCCATGTGTTTTATGCCCCCCCCCCTAATCTCACCCAGTTCTATATCCTGGCCCAAGGACTCCACATCATCCGCCTCGATTTGGGGACGTTCGATATCCAAGAATCCCTCCTCCTCTAACACCAGCAGATCCAGCTGACTTTGGTACAATGTGGTATAATACTCCAGGAACTGCGCATTAATAGCTTGTTGCCTGTAATGAGTTGTTCCATCTCCCCCTCGCAGTTCTAAGATTGGCGTACCTCTGCGTGCCGGATTGGCCAGCCAAGCCAGCAGCGCTCCAGATTTGTCCCTCAGCGTGTGCCCGAGCCGTGTACGCCCTGTGGTCAAAGCATCTCAATCGTTCCACTTGGACCACCAGTTCTTCCCTGACTCTCATAAGATCTGCCTGTCTGTCCTCCTTTTCAGGTCTATTCCTTTCCACGTCTCTTAGCTGCTGTTCCGCTTTCTGTATATTGTTTAGTAGGATCCTGCGTACCCCCACCGCTTCCCCAATGCAGCAGCCCCTTATTACCACTTTGAAAGCATCCCTTTCAATGTGAAGGCTGGTGGTCGTGTCAGTGTTATTCTGGAAGTACTCCTCTATAGCAGTGCCTATTGTGGTTCGAAAGACCTGGTCTTCCAGTGTCTCTGGTCGGAGACTCTAATTAGGGATTGTGGACCTAACTCACACCCAGTCCAGAGATACCAGAAGGGGATTGTGGTCAGATATTGTCCTGGCTAAATACTCGCTCGATGTAATCCCTACATGTACATCCGGGGAACAGAGGATAGAGTCCAACCGAACATGCAGCTCATGTAGAGCCGAGAAGTAAGAGTAGTCCCGTTCCCCCGGATGATGGGCCCTCCAAATGTCTGTCAGCCCCCAGTGTCGTTGCCAGTCTCGTCTGGCTTCTGCTACCCTGTGTGTGGAAGCGTCGGAGAGTGGTGGATGGGATCGGTCCAGAGTAACCTCAGTAATGCAATTGAAATCCCCCCCCCCCAGGAGCACAGATCCAGTCAGAACCTGCGCCAATGTCTGAGAGAGCTGTGCGAAGAATGCAGGCTGGTCAACATTAGGAGCATATATACTTCCCATAGTAATATCTCGGCCATCGAGGCGCCCCAACACCACCACGAATCTGCAGTCCGATCATCTGAACACTTCATCTGCCGTCTGTGGGGTAACGTCCGGGAGTTCAGTGTCAGAGAGCCCATGGACACTGCTCGATCTCAAGGTCTCAGTTCTGTCTCCCTCAGGGGTCCGTGTCGTTTGTTAGCCGGGCTGGCATCTCCATGGCTAATGTCTGCTTCTGCTTGGACTACCCTGTCTCGTTCATGTCTTGGCCAGCCGGAGAGGGGGCCCCCGTGGCGGTGAAGTGGAGGACGACTGCCGCCGGGGTGAGTGCAGTTGTGGAGAGCGTGTTGCGTTGCCGCGACGTGTTTCTAGCCAGTCCCAGGCGGCCTGCAGGGTGATAAAGTGTGTTTACGCATCTGTAGTTACCCTAAGGCGGGCCGGGAACAGCATGGCATAAGTGAGATGAAGCTGGCGCAACTTCTGCTTGACAGCCAGGAAGTAAGATCTCTGTCGCTGCACTTCCCTAGTGTAGTCCGGGAATATCATCACCCTGCTGTTCCCGATCTGTAGATTCTATTTCTCACGGGCTCATTGTAAGATAAAGTCCCGATCTCTATAAGGTAATAATCTCACCACCAGCGGACGGGGTGGAGCACCAGGTTTAGGTGGTCTATCCGGGACCCTGTGGGCACGTTCCAGGGCATAAGAATGGGAGAGACCCTCCGGAGCCACCTCTGTTTTCAGCCAAGTTTCCAAGTACTGGACCGCATCAGCCCCCTCTTCTCGTTCCGGGACTCCCACAATGCGGAGGTTATTCCTTCTTGAGGGCCCTTCACTGTCCTTTGCCCTCACTTCTAGTGCTTTGATCCTGTTTTCCACTTCTTTCAGGGTATCTTGTAGGGTGGCGGCCGTGTGCAGTACGTCCTTCATGACAGTCTCATTGGTCACCACTCTCTCTTTAAGTTTTCGGTGTTCGTCCTTCAACAGGGTGAGGTCCGTCCCTATGGCGTCCATCTTCGCCTCCAGCGCCTCTCGCGAGGAGGTGATGTCCTGCATGAAGTCAGCCAGGGTGGGGTCCCCGGACGGTCTCTCCCCATGTCCTCCAGACGCGCCCTCGTCGTCGTCAGTGTGCTACTCCGGTTCGTCCATCTGTAGGACCTCATACTCCTTTTTTTGGACATCCTTCCCATCCTGCCATCCGTTGGTGAAGGTAGTGAGCTGCTGGATCAGTTTTTGTGAGTCCCAAACTCCCAGGTCAAGTGTTATTTGAACACACACCAGTGGGCGCAATATCGTCAGGCCTCCAGTCCACGTGAACCTTCTCAGGGGGCACCTCCGCCCAGCGGCTGATAGAGATGTACCCCGTACGTGGGGCGGGCAATTTCAATCTATAGGGACTCCGGATAGGCGCCTCAGGGTTCTCAGGAGTATAGGGATGATCCAGTCAGGAGTGTAGGCCCAGCGCCATGCAGAGGCCCAACAAACAGGCGGCAGCGCAACATTACCTCTGTAGTGCCTCCCGTCAGCAGAGTCCGGGCCCGGTGTCTCTCAACCACTTGGAAGGTGCGCGCTATGACCAGCAAATTCAGTGTGGAACTCGTGTGTTTCTAGAGCAGTACACACCCCGTGCTCCTCACTGTATAGGACTTCCCTCCAGTGTCTCCAGGGGCAGTATATCAGTGTTGTGAGCAGCTCCTCATCCCAACCGGGGGCACCACTGTTCCGGGTGGCGGGCCAGTTAATGCTTACACTGTGCCCCGACAGTGCCCGAGTGGGTTACCCGATTGCAGTCCTGTATCTGTAGGTCTCCAGGGCACTGTACAATGGGCCAGCGCAAGGTGCTCCTGTGCACAGGGCTACAGCGCCGCGGTCTGCTGCCCGCCTCACCCGGGAGCACTACAATTCCTTTGTAGGTACCGAACAGTTCGGTCAAGCTCTCAGGTCCCTGTGTGCTCCTCTCTCCGTCAGGCCGCAGGTCCGCTGTTCGCCCGGTCTTCAGCAATCCCAGCCATTGGAGCTTCCCAGCCCGCCCCGATTCCTTGGCGGCAGCTTGTCTTCCGTGAGTTCGGGCCGGTATGGGTAGTTCGCCAGGACAATTTGGGATATTTCCTTGCAGAGGAGACAGCCCGGCAGTGAATGGCCTCACCGCAGTGCATTCAGAGTGTCCCGCTCCGCCATCTTGAAGTCAGGCATCGTCTTCCGATTGTTTATAGGGCCCATTTCAACCCTCACCTCAATGCAGCATCGCCACATGGTGATCCCACAGGCGAGTTCCAGCCTTCGCTCTGGTTCCGATCCGCTGACTAGGAGGCTCTCCAAGCGCATCAGCGTATCTTACCGGTGAAAGTGTTTACCGCTAGTCGCGGCCTCCATTTTGTCCCCTGTCATGACGGGCGCGATCGGAAAGGAAAAACACAGTTTTCTTCACTTTCCTGCTTTCCGATGCCTTGAAAGTTCATCTAGGGGAGCACCCGGTATTCCGCAACAGTTTGCGGTGCCAGGGGCCACTTCAGCATGTCAGGATGACTTGCGGCGGAGGGCGGCCATGGAGGAGCTCCGAAGTCCGCTGCTGTCTACATCGGCGCCAAGCCACGCCCCCTTTCCAGACTCCCCATTGCAACAAACTTGGACACAGTAATGGTTGAATTACAAAACATAGACAATGTTGAGGTGGATGCGCCGGGTTTGGGAGATGATGCTGCCCCTAAATACCCATACACAGACTGATGCAACTTTTGGTGTGGCCGTGGTGCGGTGCTGCTAGCGGGTGTACATGTTTGCTCACAACTGTGCAGATCTTAGAGTATGTGCTGAATCACTTGCACCGACAGTGCATAGCTGGGTCAGGCATGAGGGCCTTTGTCCCCGTTCATTATAATCCGTCTCCGCTGTTTATAAACCGTTGCACAGTAGACACTTAATAAAATTGCTGCTACCCCCTAGGTCAGTGGCAGTCGGTGTGTTGTCCTGTATAAGTCTGTGTTGTTAATCAGAAATCAATAAAAACAGATTCAAACAAAAAAATTAAAAAGGGAAGCTCAGGGGACACATCTTTGAGTATATTGATGACAATTTTGAGTCTGCTGTACACGCACAAATGCTGTCTGCTGCAAGGAAGGTCACTTGGTGGGTAAGCTGATCAGAGACTCCGATAGTTGATGAGAAGCGTATCCTCCTGTAGTGGGAGGTTAAAGCTTTAACATTACAACATACTTTGACACTGATCCAGCCACTAAAACAGGCAAGAAGGCTGGTAGGCTCCTGGCAGCACAGCTGAGGCAAAGGGAGGCACAGATTATTATGCCTGTAATCCGAGAGGATTGGGGAAATTTGCTAACACTCCCAGCTGAAATAACCAAAGGCTTTGAATTGTACTATACATTACTTTACCATTCAGACCATTATGTAACTACCAACATAACATTACGAACGTTGAAAACCTCAGGTTTTCAACGTTCGTAAGATCGTACGTACTGTGGATACGATTTGATGATAATATACTCGTTTCTTTATGCATTGATACTCGACGTGGCATTACCAACATTGGGGATGTTAAGGGCCATTAATAATTTGGTTGTTGTACAAAGACTACACGTGAATTTGACACTGGAGGATTCTGTTAGAAACGATACGGGAGTTTGGAAGGTTCTCTACACTATAGATTTTGAGCCCTGAAGAAGTCGTATGGGATACACCCCTTAACGACGAAACGCGTTGGGAGTGGAAGAATCCTTTATGAATAAATAAGAAGAGCGGAAGTTTATATATGAAAACTGTTTCTACTTTGTATATTCATTTCTTAGCGTGTGCATCAATTACATTGAATGTTATATCAATCTACGATTGAGTTTGTAGGGAGTTTGGGTGGTATTCCCTATTGATAGCGCCGCTGTAGACGTTTCATTTCTATGTCAGTTTCAATAATTAATTTTGTGCGATTTTGTTTGTAGCGCCATACAGCCTCTCACACCCATCAATTATTGTAACCAACATGCAGATGTCCATAGAAGAATGGATTCCCCAGAGAGTCCCACAAAACAGGGAACTGTTATTGGTTCCCTTACTACATGCAGCATTAAGAAGACTGAAGTGACCAGATTACTGTGACCCATATCAAATCAAGCAATAATGTCTCTTATTCCGAAGGCAGACAAAGACACCCTGCAGTGCTCCATAAGCTGCTCCATATGTCTTATCAATGTGGATGTTAAGGTGCTGATTAAATTCTAGGCCACTAGATTATGCAAAGTGATCTCATCCCTCATCCACGACTTGCAGGTGGGCTTTCTACCTGGCCATTCCTCTATGAATCACACAAGGAGACATACACTAAAACTGGAGGCAGAAGCGCTAGCCCCCTTTTTGGATATGGAGAAGGATTTTGATAGAGTACATTGGGGATACCTTTTTGGCACCCTCCAGAGGGCTGGCCTAGGCCAGAACTTCATTGCCAAGGTACACTGCCTGTACTGCCCAGTGTTAACTGTGGAGGAAACCTCTCTTGCCCAGTTTTTATCTGGTGTGGTACAGGTCAGGGGTGCCCCATCACATCTATTTTTGTTAGCATTGAAGCCCTTATCAGCAGCACTATGTATATCAAAGGATGAATTGCATATAGAGAACATATCAAAGTATTTTTGAATGCTGATGATATTCTAGTAACGCTAACACTTCTGTACTGCCAGTCTTCTCTCATTCTCTCCTTTTCACAATATTCTGCCTACAAAAATAAATGGGGAAAAAATCCAAAGCACTCTCCATGACTAGGCATGCAACCAGGGTGATTGGTTTTATGGATACCCTATCAAATCGATCCTCAAGGTCTTAAAATAACTAGGTATCCAAGTTAATGACTCTCTGGAAAATATAGCAGAGCACAATCTGAACCTGCTTATGTCTCAAATGAGAAATTATTACTTACAATGGTCACAACTCAACCTCTCATTCTGGGGCAGGATCCAAGTCTGAAAAAAAATAACAGTGGCATCCTGCTACACCTGTCTTGGGGATGAAATCCATTTGAGTTCACCCAGATCTGTTGAGCTGTATTGGCGCTGATACAAAGTGAATCATATAAGAAGCGATGAGGCCTAGGTTTAAACCACAGGTTGTGTGGGCCAATACAAAGTCAGAAGGACTGAAACTACTCCACATAAATATATTACTACTATTCTCCTCACCTACCAATTGGCCATATTTCTTCCCCCGAACACTGCAAAAACGTATATGGGTCAGCATAGAGAGACACATACTTCAATATCCAGAGCCGTTTACTGTTAACACCCACCACAAAAGGTAAAGTTAAACCCTGTTATATATTTGATGTCTGTTTGTGAACAATACCATAGACCAGGTGTCTCCAACCTATTTTGCAGTGAGAGCTACTTCTGATCAATAAAAATCTTTTTGAGCTACTAAAGGCCAAGCAACTTGTGCATTTTTCCCAAACTGCCCCGCCCAGCTTCGTTGACTTTAAGCCTAATTTCCATGGAGCTAGATACTATGTTTGATCCAAATACTTAGAGTTCCCTAGTTAGAAACAATTATGATTTTCGCCAGATTTGTTGTCACCGTGCTTCAAGAACTTTCAATTATCAATGATCACCAAAATAATAATTAAAATTCAGCTCAAATAAAAAACAAATGGGAAAATCAATCTCAACATGGTATTGCATGATGTTCTCTAATGCAGTGTAATCTAGTAGCTTTAGGAAGCAATTCTGAAGAAGTTGCCCACATTTTATCAATTTACTGAGCTGTTTACCAACAATCCTAAGCTTCATATCTGAAGTGACACATTACAGAATTTAATGAGAATAAAGGGCCTAGCAGAGGTTATATTCTGGAATAGACAGTCTATAATTGTCTCTCCCGTCTTAAAGCAGTTTTAAAATTGTCTTAAAATCATGAAAATGTCTTAGTTTGTTGTAAGTATTCTAAGTACCTTTGAGCATAATAATTGTGACTCCCTGTCCCGATTTAGCCTTCTCTAAATTGTTTTTCAAATGGGTAACAAAACAAAACGCCCTCCAGGTCTGACATTAATACCCATTCACATTGCAATTGCTTATCACTCAAACGACATGGGACTGTTCATCAACACAACAGTAAAACGATGTTGTAACCCTCATTTGATCTAAAAGCGTTACAATAGAGAAGTGGAATGCTATGTGTTATTACACTTAGTGCACGTGTTAGGGAAAGATAATAAGCATTCTTTATTTTGATATTGTTCCTTGGATCGTAGCTGAAAGCCTAAAATAGAAAAGTGTAATGCTGTTCGGTGTTATTCTAATAAGTTAGTGCCCTTGCTATGAAAAGATAAATGAGCATTCTTTTTTTGCCGTGATTCATAGGAAAAAAAGAATGCTTATTATCAGTGCATAGCAAGTGCACTAACTTATCAGAATAACACAAAATGACATTACACTTTTCTATTTTAGGCTTTCAGCTAATATTCTATGAAACGCAACAAAATAAATAATGCTTATTATCTTTACTTAGCAAGTTCACTAACTGTGATAACTAATTAAGGCATGACTATTACAGAGACCGATATGAAAATCAGCATGCCTCACCCTTCCTGCTCCACTCATAAATAAAGCTCAAGGGAAATCCAGCTTTTTAAACAACATTTGCTGAAAAAGCGACTGCAGTCCTAATAATGTACCTTGGAATCGCTCGAGGCAAGGCCCATCCTCCTCTTTGGAGTTCGATGGCAGGACTTTGCCAGGAGTCAGGCTGTGTCCTGGGCGTTGATATCAGACATAGCCCAAGTCCCACAGCCACTGTCTCAGGCCAAGACTCCGGTGCTCGGCTACTGCGAGGGAAGGCTTCTTCTTGAATCGCAGAGGCCCTAGAAAAACGGGAAGCCGAAGCAAGTTTGTTCCTACACGGAACAACGGTGTCTCCGAGCATGGTTCCGTGCAGCGTAGGACAGATGGCGCTGCTGGGCTAAAATAAATAACGAAGAGGCCTGGCAACAAAACTAAATGATCTTCACAATGGAGAAAAACGCAAGGTGTTGAAATGTAAAAATATAAACATCGAACTACGTTTTTCCTCAAAATAATGCTGCGAGCTACTCAAAGGGGGCGACGAGCTACCAGTAGCTCGCGATCGACTGGTTGGAGACATATGCCATAGACTATTGAAAATAGACCGTAAATGCGCTTTAATGCAACTAAGAGTATAAAGCCTCTTGAACAACTATCCAACAGGAGTTTTAGATACTTTCAGGGTATACAGCCCGAATGAGGCTTGACAGAAAACGATTTCTGGCAACATAGGCAACTACACTGCTGCCTTGGTAGCCATTGAGGTCCACCACCCTTCAACCTCCTCACATCTCCCTTTCAACATTAGCTGAATACATTTGGCCACATTAGAGGAGAGGTCTACAGGATATTGGGGCTGATGATCAAGTCTTTGTATTTTAAATCAATGTAATTACTTACTAGGCATTGATGGCGAACTATCCTAAATAAAGACTACTTTGAAGCGGAATGCGCATAATTATGGGGGACTTAAGAGTAGTCATGGAATCCAGGCTAAAGTTTTTGTATTTCAAAATCCTTCACCAATGACATTGGTCTTTCCAGAGACTACATGCTACTGGTGTACTACCTCAATCTCAATCTCAATGTCAACGTCCTTTATTCGATCTTACTCATAAGATCATAAAAGTGTTTACAGTCACAGTTTATAAAAGACATAGTAACATTTATTATAAACCCAGATGTAAAAAGAATGCAAACATTCATTATATCTTTACAATCTAATTCATCAATATGAATACAATAAAAACATGATAAGCCATCCAGCTATATCTTAAGGGTCCAGCGGCTTTCTCTTTTTCAGACATGCCCAGAGGAATGAGGCTAGAGAAAAACAGACATAAAGGTCCTGCAAGGATTTGAGGAAGAACATAGCTACATGGCAAAATTTAAAATTATGACTCTTGCAAATTGGTACAATAAATCTGTGTCATTCTTGACAATAAAAACCACACAAAAACAAGATGTGGAGATCATTTTGTGGAGACTTGTCACAAGGACATACTGAGAGATCGGAAGTTTTATATTGCTTCCCTGGAAATCCTATCGTCAATGCGATCATATTTAAGCGAAATCTCAGTAAAATGTATTTGTGGTGTGAGAGTGTGACGTCAGCCAAATACAGAAAACTTCCCTCCATCAACACTGGTGTTAGTTCATACAGACGAGCCGTCTGGGTGTGGACGTCGTTTTACTTTCTCAGATATTGTGCCCTCAAAATGAATATCTCCAGCAGTTTTTGCTTAGACATGGACTTACAAGTAGAGGGGTCTTTAAAAAGGCGGCTTAAGCCAATAGCAGATAATTCCGACTCCACATACTGTAGCCACTCAACCCTACTGTAATTTTCTGACTTAGAATGAGTGTTATCAAGTTTTGCGTGAAGGGAACTGTCACCCTACGCCAGATAGAGTGCCACAGTAGGAGTGGTGCCATTTTAATCGTGTCAATGATGTATAGTAAAGCCAATTTCATATGTAAAACGTAGTTTGAATATGACTGTGGAACGGAAGTGAAAGACTTAAAAAAATGTTCTCTATGGACTGCAGATTATCACAGGAAGCCATCCCCCATATCGCTGCATCATATACTGCTGCCACCTTAGTTTTCGCATAGTAAATCTTTTTCATTGGGATCAGAGTTTTGACTCGCTACCTTTTTAGAGAATGTTTTCAGTGCCATAAGGCTTCTCTGCATGCCCAATGATCTTCCCTCTAGTAATTTAGACCATGATTGGTTTCTATCAAAAAGGACTCCTAAATAGGGGGAACGAGTCCACCACCTCAATCTTACCAGAGTCCATAAAAAAGGGTCTGTCATGTTTCCATCGCAATGATAATAAAAGATTTGCTCTGGTTGACCTTTAAATCTAATGATTTCATGAAGGTTGCATAGGCAGATATAAGCTACTGGAGCCCCATCCCAGTTCTCGCCATCAATACGACGTCGTTCGTATATGCTAGCATTGGTAACCGCTGATGGTTAGCAAGCACAGGGACGTCCAAGGCTGCGCCCTCAAGATCTTTTCCCACACCATTAGTGTAGATGGAAAATAAAAATGGTGCCAGGACGCAGCCTTGTCTTACTCCTCTCAGGATCTTAAATGAGCGGGTACACTCCCCGTTCCTCCCATAGCGGACGGAGGAGGATGCGTCAGAATACAACTGCCTGATGAAGTCAACCAATGCCTGATCTATTACCATCTCCTCCATTATCTGCCAGTGTCTAGGGTGGGACACGCAATCGAAAGCTACGGATAAGTCTATGAAGGCAAGATAGATCTTCCTACCCTTGGCTCTGACATATCTATCCATGATCAATGACCAATTCAGGCATTGGTCTATGGTTCCTTTTCCCTCTTGGAATCAGTCAATCAATCAATCAGTCATTTGTAGAGCGCGCTACTCACCCGTGAGGGTCTCAAGGCGCTAGAGGGGGTGGGAGGAGACACAGCTACTGATCGAACAGCCAGGTCTTGAGGAGTCTCCTGAAGGTCAGCAGGTACTGGGTCTGTTGCAGGTGGATGGGGAGGGTGTTCCATGTCTTGGCGGCGAGGTGGAAAAATGACCTGCCGCCGGTGGTCGTTCGGTGGATGCGTGGGCGAGGTCAGCGGAGCGAAGCTGGTGGTTCGAGGTCTAGAAGGTGAGTTGTTCGTTGAGGTAGGCTGGTCCAGCGTTGTGGAGAGGTTGTGCGCGTGGGTGAGGAGCTTGAAGGTGATCCTCTTGTTGATCGGGAGCCAGTGCAGGTCTCTCAGGTGGGCGGTGATGTGGCTGTGGTGGGGTATTCCGAGGATGAGGCGTGCGGAGGCGTTTTGTATGCGTTGGAGTCGTTTCTGGAGTTTCTGTGGTTTCCGCGTAGAGGGCGTTGCCGTAGTCCAGCCTGCTGCTGACGAGGGCTTGGGGCTTGGTCCTTCTGGTTTTGGTGGGGATCCATCTGTAGATCTTGCGGAGCATGCGGAGGGTGTTGAAGCAGGAGGAGGAAACCGCGTTGACTTGCTGGGTCATAGAGAGCGTTGAGTCCAGGATGAACCCCAGGTCGCGTGCATGTTTGGTGGGTGTAGGGGCAGCTCCCAAAGTGGTCCGCCACCAGGAGTCGTCCCATGCTCAGGGGGAGGAGCTGAGGATGAGGACCTCTGTTTTGTCAGAGTTCAGTTTCAGACGGCTGGTCTTCATCCACTCTGCTACAGCCTTCATTTCCTTGAGGTGGTGCGCTTGGGCGATGTCGGCGAGCGGTGCCATGTAGATGTTGAAGAGGGTCGGGCTAAGCGATGATCCTTGGGGTACGCCGCAGGTGATCGTGGTGGCTTCGGATCGGAATGGGGGGAGGCGGACTTTCTGGGTTCTACTGGTGAGAAAGGAGGTGATCCAGTTCAGGGTTTTGTCATGGATCCCTGAGTCGTGGAGGCTTGTGCGCAGGGTGTGGTGGCAGACGGTGTCGAAGGCGGCTGAGAGGAATCCATATTGGGACTCCATTACCTAATAGCTCATGCTGGAGATGTAACATGGATCGTGATGATACTCCCATATTCTGTGTCTTTATGTTATGTTATTTTAATTTGATATCGTGCACAAATCACCCCGGGAGGGGCATCTCGATGCTGGAGGAGATGGCAGGCAAGAGAAAACGCTGCTTTAGAACTAGGGGTGGGCGGAATTTGCGTAATTGCGTTACGCAAATCTCCGCGAAACGGTAAAAAATCTCCGCGAACACGCAGAAATTCCGCGAACACGCAGAATTGCTTGTTTGCGATGCTTTTTTCCTGTTCGCAATTGCTGTTTGCGTGCTCGAGGAGAAATATCTCGCGAACATGCATTTTGAGAACGCGAACAAGCAAAAATTTCGCGAAATTGCGAAAAGCAGATTTTTGAGCAATTTCGCGTTCTCCGCGGAACGCGAAATTACGCAAACTACGCAAATTCCGCGAGCGGAACG
Organism: Triturus cristatus; assembly: GCF_964204655.1. Classification (NCBI taxonomy): domain Eukaryota; kingdom Metazoa; phylum Chordata; class Amphibia; order Caudata; family Salamandridae; genus Triturus; species Triturus cristatus. The sequence goes on from NC_140587.1 coordinate 631,550,324, forward strand.
GAATTTGCCGCCCAGGCCTATTTAGAACAGCACTGTAATGAGCATCTTTCTGAATTTGATGTGGTCTGTGCATGTACAGATGTGGTAAGGGGGAAGCGCCAAATATTCAAAAATCGCCGCTGCTGGGGACTACATTGCCCAAGAACCTGTCTGCCCTGGGAGGCATCCTCGCCGCTGTGCTCGCGCTATAAAAGCGCCTACAGCCCACGCCGCGCGGGAAGCGCCAAATATTCAAAAATCGCCGCTGCTGGGGACTACATTGCCCAAGAGCCTCTCTGCCCTGGGAGGCATCCTCGCTGCTGTGCTCGCGCTATAAAAGCCACTCTTAGTGTAGATACGATAAGATCTGAAAGACCTAGACTGGAAAGGAGGCCCCCCGATGTTCCAGTTTCTTTAAATCTCTATCCACTTCCCACAGGTATATCAGCGGAGTTACAAATTATTAACCTTCCCCCTGAGTCCTTACCGTATGTTGTAGTTTTAACGGGGGTGCCACCTTTAACCCAGGGAAAAAATGAAAGCCATACTGAGCTAAAGAATAAGTGCTTGCAGTGGCTAAATGTTAACAGACCTCTTCCCTCCTACATCTCTGGCGAAATCCTTACCGTTAGACGTGTAGATTGGATCGGGAAGGGTCCCAAAACTATTGCAGGGAATTGTGTGGTTATAAATTTCAGGGATACTGCTGCTGTCAAATACATCTGCGGGCTCTCCCCCTCTAGTTTAAACACCCAAATTCTCTCCCTCCACCTGTCCTATTCCTATCCTGTGCCCCCCCTGAGACCTGTTTACTTTAAAGGTGGTAGACATGATGAGGGCTGTATCGACTGCCCCTCTGGAGTATATCCGGGGCAAGCAAACTGGGTTGGTCCATACGTTTATAACCCCCCCCTGCCATCCTTTGTGCATAGCAATAGGTTTAGCACACTGAACCAGGTCGACTGACGTCCACTTGACAAGGACTTACCCTCGAACACAACTACTGAAATTCCCACCTCCCCAACTGCATTGGAGGGAAGAATTAATAATTCCATCTCTCTAGTGGTTACACTCCCTGGTGGTATGGGCAGGTCTGGAGGTTGTGATGGGAGGGCTGCTAGGGAAGTGGGGTTTGTGCGAGGAGTTCCTGTTCCACGTAGGGTGGCATCTTGTATAGAAATACCAGAGAACAAAGTTCAATCAGAGCCCCCCTCTTGTGACAGTTCTCCCACCACGGCAACTCGAATCCCAAATGATATTGGTAATGTAGCCGATGGCACCATTAAAATCCTTTCTTGGAACGTTGCTGGCATAAAAAGCAAACTATTTAATCCTGATTGGGGCACCTTCATGGCAAATCATGATATTTGTTTGATCCAAGAAACGTGGGCTTTAGAGGAGAGTGCCTATCCAGGCTACGCAATATTCCACACTCTGGCAGTATCTGGTGGTAGAGGGCGCCCATCTGGCGGTCTTTCAATTTGGATTGGCACCCACCTGGGTGCTACAGCTACTCAATTATTAACCAACTCCCCTGATATCCAATGTGTACTAATGATACCCCCAAATTCCCCCAAAATAGCTATAATTAATATCAATTCTAGGCCAGTTAGCCGTGGGCTGGAGTCTGAAACGTTCAAAATTTTAGATCTCTTCATCCAGACACTTGACCCTTCAGTCATAAAAATTGTTGGTGGGGACTTTAATTGTCAATTCGAGCCCTTGGCCAACCTTGACTGGGATGAGCAGGATGCTGAAGACCTGTTCTGGTGTATCCCGGAACCAAAGATCCCTCCTGTTAAGGCATGGACCCGGCTGGTCCTTCAAATAAAATCATTCTCGCTTGCTACGTCACTGCGGGCGTGTAATGGGAGACTGGACCCTGATCGTCCGGGACTTCCCACATTTAATAGGGTTGCACTAACGTCCACTATCTACTACATTATGATGGAAGCAAGATTCTGGGATAAGCTCTCAGAATTCAGAGTGTACCCGAGACATGACAGTGACCATAACACCCTGGTTTTAACACTCATACCAGGGACTTTTGGGTTGATTAACCCTGAAGCAGGCTTCATACCTAACAAGAGCACCCCACTTTTGGTCTCGAATAACCGTCGCAGGGTCAACTGGCCCCATTTACAGAACTGCCCGACTAAGCTGGGTGAAGTTTATCAGCTTGCGTTACCTTGGATAGCTGCACTGGCTGACCTGTCATCAAATAGTCATGCTGTAAAAATCCACAGTCACCTGGTCAATGTGTTGGGGGATGCCCTTTGCCCACTAACTAGGCCTGGACGGGGTGAGGTTAAGACACACCGTTGGTACAATCTCTCCTGTAGGAAAGCTAAGAAGGATCTCCTTAACGCAATCAAAGCCCGGGATAGCCTATCTATTAGATCATTTCGCCTGCTTTATAAAAAGGTCATTGAGGGAGCCAAGAGGGACTGGGAGGAAGCCCGGTGGGAAGAGTTGAGAATAGCGCTCCTGGCAGGGGACGCTAAGTCGTTCTGGGCCATTGTGAGTACGGGCTCTAAGGGAGGAGGGCAAGCCACTATTTCAAACATCGCGTCCTCAGTGTGGGAGGCTCATTTTGGGGCTTTATACGCGTGTCTGGAGCACGATGATCCATCTTGCCTGGACCTAAATCCAACCACTGGATCTAGCCGGGCGGGACACGCGACTCTCACGCGGCTCCCCGCCCCAGTCCCCCGCCACGAGTGTCGACTGGCGGGGGCCTCGGGCGGAGGGCTGGGACCCAGTGCGCATCTCCCAGATCCTCTAGTGAGTATCACCCTGAAAGAGGTGGAATTTGCCATAGCCAAACTGCTCCCAAATAAAGCCCCCGGCCTTGATAAATTGCCTGGGGATCTGTTTAGATCCCTGCCGAAAATATGGGCGCCTTATATTGCTACCCTATTTAATGCGATCCTTATGGGCTCTGACCCACCTGACACCTGGCTGGGGGCTGAGATTGTCCCCATTTTTAAATAAGGTTGTACTCTTTCCCCCTCAAACTACAGGCCCATCAGTTTGTTGGATACTACACAAAAACTAATGGGCAGGATTATTCTGGACAGGATACAAGCCTGGATGGAGGAACGGGAAATATTGTCCACTCTCCAGGTGGGATTTAGATCCGGAATCTCAACTTTGGACCAAATCTTCCGGCTCCAGGTCCTTTTTTGGAAAACTACAAAGGTTGAGGGTGGCAGCCTCTTTCTTGTTTTTGTGGACCTGCAGGCCGCTTTTGATTTGGTCCCTAGGGAAAAACTGTGGGTGGTCCTTGCAGACTTGGGCCTACCGCCCTACCTGCTTAGTATCCTGACCCGCCTGCACGCTGAAAACTACGCTCAGGTTAGGTGTGGGAGACATGGGGCCCTCTCGGATCGCTTCTCTATTGCCAGAGGCGTCCGGCAGGGGTGCGTTTTGTCCCCCACACTTTTCAGCCTGTTTATAAATGGTCTTGTTGATACCCTAAATGAAGTCCAGGACAATGATGCCCCCCGTTTGGCCTCTGGCCGTGTACCCGCGTTGATGTTCGCTGATGACACTCTGTTGTTGTCGCGAACATCCTCGGGTATTCAGCGTGTCCTGGATGGTTTTGTGGGCTTTTGCGCCGCGAGGGGTTTAGAGATTAATTTGGCTAAAACCAAGTTTATGATCTTTAATCCCCCGAGGCGCACGCGCCCGAACCCTCTTTTGAATGGTGAGTCCAAAGTATTTCTCTTTTTCTTTGTTTGACTTTTATTTCATAGCTGATAAATACACAACAACAGCCAACGCGTTTCGTTCCTTTAAAGACAATTTTAACGGAACTTCTCCAGGGCTCGAATTGATAGCAGTCAAGTTCAAACTTTATATTTGATGATTGGTGAGTAAGAAATAGACAGCGAGTCCCACTTGATGTGTAGGAAATCCAAAATATCTAAAATATCTTAGTCGGTCGCAGAAGGTTTAGATATGTGTGAAGAACCAATGGTTCAATTTAAAGATGAAAAGGCCCATTGTAAGTAAAGGTGACTATCAGATTTTCTGATAAAAATCTGTAGGGTAGCTTCAAAAAGTTTTGTAAGGCGGAAAATCCTAATTTGCATAGGTGGGCGCTCAATTTATTAACAGCGAAATATCGATCAATCACCTTGATAAGCGATTCCTGCTCTCTCTCCGATTCACCGACCTGGTCGCCCACCTAAAATCTGATAGTCACCTTTACAATGGGCCTTTTCATCTTTAAATTGAACCATTTAGATATTTTAGATATTTTGGATTTCCTACACATCAAGTGGGACTCGCTGTCTATTTCTTACTCCCCAATCATCAAATATAAAGTTTGAACTTGACTTGCTATCAATTCGAGCCCTGAAGAAGTTCCGTTAAAATGGTCTTAAAAGAAGCGAAACGCGTTGGCTGTTGTTGTGTATTTATCAGCTATGAAATAAAAGTCAAACAAAGAAAAAGAGAAATACTTTGGACTCTCTATTCTATGTTTAGTGCACCTCCATTTGTTGTGAATAAATTGTCAGATTTTTTTTCTGAGGCACCATTAGGTGAAGGGTGCTGGAGTTATTGTGCACTAACAGCCAGATAAGGCAGCAGCATTACAAAAAGTGAGGTGCTACCATTTAAGTCCGTCACCTTTTAGTTGTTTCTGATATCCTCTTTTGAATGGTGTTCCGCTGGAACGAGTCAAAACCTTTGTATATCTTGGGATTATGCTGACGGAGGACTTTGGCTGGGGCCACCAGATCGCTAAATCTGCCCTCAAACTTTTGCAAATAGCTGGGGGCATTGGTAAACTCCAGAGAGCCTCAACATCTAGATTGGTTGCACCCGCTCTCGAGATATATAGCCTACAGGCTCGGACTGCATCTTTGTATGGGGCTGAACTCTGGGGTCATAAGAATGTTTCAAGTCTCTCGAGGGTCGAACAGGCCTTTATGAGAAATTTGGTGGGTTTACCGATAAGTACACTCCTTATCCCTTTGCGAATGGATCTAACCCCAGCACCGGCAACAACGACATCACTCCCTCACAGGAGCTCTGCGACTCCCTCGCCTCGTACTTCCACTGCAAGATCGCCAACATCCACAACAGCTTCGGCGTTTCACCCCCGCACCCATCGGTCGAACCTACGCACCCCGCCGCCATCCTCCAGACATGGACCAAGGTGACCCCCGAAGACACAACACGCATGATGAACACCATCCACTCCGGATCGCCGACAGACCCGTGCCCCCACCATGTCTTCAACAAGGCCGCCTCTACCATCGCACCCCACCTCCGAGACATCATCAACACCTCCTTCGACACAGCCACCTTCCCGGAAAGCTGGAAGCACGCCGAGCTCAGCGCTCTGCTGAAGAAACCAACAGCGGACCCGACCGACCTCAAGAACTTCCGCCCCATCTCGCTCCTTCCCTTCCCCGCCAAAGTCATCGAGAAGGTAGTCAACAAGCAACTGGCCGCTTTCCTCGAGTCGAACGGATCCCTCGACCCATCACAGTCCGGATTCAGAGCCAACCACAGCACCGAGACCGCCCTCATCGCAGCCACCGACCACATCCGAGCCCTGCTGGACAACGGTGAAACAGCGGCACTCATCCTCCTAGACCTCTCCGCAGCATTTGACACTGTCTGCCACCGCACCCTAGTCCAACGCCTCAACGACACCGGCATCCAAGGGACGGCCCTGGAATGGATCACCTCATACCTCTCCGGCAGAACACAGAGAGTACGCCTCCTTCCTTTCCTCTCTGAGGCCACCGGAGTCATCTGCGGCGTCCCGCAAGGATCATCGCTCAGCCCCACTCTCTTCAACATCTACATGAAACCCCTCGCTGCCATCGCACGCCAACACAACCTCAACATCATCTCCTACGCCGATGACACCCAGCTGATTCTCTCCCTCACCAGAGACCCCGACACCGCCAAAACCAGCCTACACGAAGGGATGAAAGACGTCGCCAAATGGATGGACATCAGCCGCCTGAAATTGAACACAGACAAGACAGAAGTCCTCATCCTGGGACCATCGCCCTCCGCATGGGACGACTCCTGGTGGCCCCCGGCCCTAGGCACCGCACCCAAGCCTACGGACCACGCACGCAATTTGGGCGTCATCCTGGACTCCTCCCTATCTATGACCAGACAAGTCAACGCCGTATCCTCAGCCTGCTTCCACAACCTTCGCATGCTCCGTAAGATCTTCCGCTGGATCCCGACCGAGACCAGGAAGACAGTCACCCAGGCCCTCGTCACCAGCAGACTAGACTACGGAAACACCCTCTACGCCGGTACAACAGCCAAGCTTCAGAAAAGACTTCAATGTATCCAGAACGCCTCCGCCTGACTCATCCTGGACGTCCCCCGACGCAGCCACATCTCGAGCCATCTGAGGGACCTGCACTGGCTCCCCGTCAACAAGAGGATCACGTTCAGACTCCTCACCCACGCACACAAATCCCTCCACGACCTTGGCCCAAGATACCTCAACGACCGCCTGACCTTCTACACGCCCACCCGCCAGCTACGATCCGCAAACCTCGCCCTCGCCGTCGTCCCTCGCATCCAGAGAACCACCGCCGGAGGAAGATCCTTCTCCTACCTGGCTGCTAAGACATGGAACTCCCTGCCCGTCCACCTGCGACTGACCCCGGACCACCTCGCCTTCAGGAGACAGCTCAAGACCTGGCTGTTCGAGCAGTAGCAGACCCCCTCCCTCATGCGCCTTGAGACCCTTCCGGGTGAGTAGTGCGCAATACAAATTTCTTGATTGATTGATTGATTGATTGAGGACTTGGTAGATGTGCGCCCCTTGCTTTACTGGAGGAGGCTCTGGTTAACACCTGAGCTGGCATCCTTTAGAGCTGAATTTCGGGAGGTCTGGGAACAGTTAAAAAATAAAAATATTCCCTGGCTTTCCCATATTAAGGCCCTCTCTCTAACAATAGGCCAGCCTCAGTTATGGGGGTCTCCTGACCTGAGTTGCCTGAGGATATCCAGGGCCCTGCTGTTAAACCTGGTGAGACAGCACAATCTATGCGTTCTACATAGCTCAACTTCCTATGGTAGGCTCTCTACTGAGTTCCTCACAATTAAACTAGAAAGGCGGTGGGAGAAATTTTGGGATGAGGTCCAACCCCCCCTTGCGAGGAAACTATATGTCCAATTAAGGCATGGTTCTCTACCCATTAGATCATTTACCGGGAAATGGGCTAGATCTGAAAATGAAAATTGTCCAATATGCAATCACAATAGAGAAGATCTTACTCATGTCTTATTCTTTTGCCCTGCATACAGTAACCTTCGCAAAACCTGGCTTATCCCATTATGTAAAAATGTGGGTTTCAGACACTGTGTGCAGGCATGTAGAGTTCTTAAGTATGATACCTCTCCGCATATTGTATTTGCTGTCTCCCGTTTTCTTTATGGCATGTGGCGTTGTAGGTCTAGTTTTAATTCATCTTAAACTATCATAACTGCTTTGCTAACTTACTTGTTTAATTTCCCTTTTAACGAAATGTTTCTATTTTTTATCATTTTATTGGATGTGCTATGTATGTATCTATTTTATTTGCACTTTTATGGTCTCTGACCGAAATAAAGTTATCAATTGAAAAATTGGTAAGGCAGTTCGTTCCAGTAAGAGGGGGCCAGATGGGAAATAGACCTACCCCCCGCTCTTCACCTTCTGACGCTTGAGAAAGTGAGCAAGGCTTAATCGCTGGATATCAAAAGCCTGACTGGACAGTAGTGTTTGAGCTTCTGGTTGAGGTACCTGGGGCCCTCCCCCGTTAAATACTAGTGAGTGAGGTATCAGGTTTTTAAGATTATTCTTTTTCTAACAGGAAACCAATGTAAGGGTTTCAGAAGCGGTGTGGAGGTCCGTACTAGAGGGAAGATTGCAAATGGGACGTGTCGCTGTATTTTGTACAACTTGAAGTTTGTAAAGTAATTGCTCATTAGAACACACGAGTAAAGCTTTGCCATAGGCTAATCTGCGGATAATAAGAGCCTGCACCAAGGTTTTCCTCACTGAGAGAGGAAGAAAAGGGAGAGTGTGGCTCACTATATAATGTACTAAAATGAAGTACACTGCAGAAAGGCCAGTGGGTCCCCAATAGGTGTGCAGAACTAAAAGCAGATCTCTAATTCTCTTTTGTGGTTGTGTGGGCGAGCAGTTAGGCTAGTGCTAAACATTTGTGCTCACAGAGGCAATAAATGAGACACACACTCGAGAATAAATCCGAGACCAATTAGGAAAAATAAAATCGTATCTATATATATATATATATATTTTTTTTTAGAAACCAAGACCTTTGTTAAACAGTTAATACATGCTTTGTATGTCGATTTTTAACCAAATGCAGTTCAAGACACAAACGCTTAAAGGTTTTTAAACAACAGTGGTCAATACCGTCGGGCAGAGACCGTCTTGGTCAAAGCAAAGAAAAGCATATGGTTTGATAGTGGAGTACTGCCAACACATTTGCTGTCGCAGTCGAAGGAAACAACACTCCGCCACAGAGTTTTGGGAGGGGGACAATGGTCACCCATAGTTAAAGGGAAGTTCTACAGGGGAGTCAGAGTTCTGGAAGTCCCAGGGCTCAGGCACAGTCGGCATTCCTTGGTTATATGAAGCAGAGGTGATGTAGGTCTTGAGATGCAGAATTGTTTCTTCACTGGCGGCGTTCAGCTGCAAACATGCCCAGAGCAGGAATTGTTTCTGTCCTCTGAGAGCTCTGGCTCTCACCCCATGAGGTCAGAAACATGTCTGGTGGTAGGCTGGTAAAAACTGGCCAGCAACCTCACTAGTGTTTGGTTAGGTTTTCAGGGGACCCTGTAAAAGAGTTTCCTGTGTGAATTTATTAATAATTCCACCACTGGCATCAGCGAGAATTTATTAAGACAAGATGTTTGGTACCAAAAACCTTAAAAATCAGTGAAGCCATCATGGAGCTACGGAACTTGTGTTGACGAGTATCCAACCCATGTACTGTTTATGGCTTCCCTGTCCACTTGCAATATCACAGAATAGGCGGGACATTGTAGGGGCCTATCTGCTCATTGCAGATAAGCCCACACATAGAATGCAGTGCACTCTGCCTTAGGGTTGAAGAACTGCAGTAGGGGTGGCTTACCTATACCTCATGCAGTGCTTGGGAGGCATGGCACAAAGGGCTGTGTGCCATGTTGACTCTTCGGTTTTTCCTGCACCAAGACACATATCCAACAGTGGCAGAGTGCAGAGTCTTGGTGAGGGGGGCCTTGGGTGGCGCAATCAGTGCTGCAGCCCCAGAGGACCCTCTTCAGTACCCATGCCCTAGGTACCAGAGGTACCGTTTACAAATGACTTAAAGGGGTGGCTGAAGTTGTGCCAATCGTGGTACATTTTTGGGGAAAGAGATCTGGCACTGGGAACCTGGTTAGCAGGGACCCAGTGCACTTTCAGGTCTAAATCACATTGGGCATCAAAGGGACTGACCATGCAAAAGAAGCACTTTCCTATAGAGAGCTTACCTCAACAAGTGCATTATGTGGAAATATGTGCCGACGGTAGAGTGAACCTGCTCTTTCACAGTTAAGGTTTGGTCTAGTCTGGCATCTAGGTTCTTGACTAAACTGTTAGGGTATTGGTGCAGTGCTGAGTTCTGCAAGCCACCAGTCGCCCGACCAAAGCTACTGGGCCTTACCGAGCAGCAAGATCTCGTTTTGTTCTGCATTCAGCTGTAGGCAGTTGGTGGACATCCAGGGTGCAATTACTTTCATCCCTGTTGCAAAACATTCTTTTGCTTTGACCAGGTCTTTGTCAAAGGAGATTACCAACTGTATGCCATCAACATAGGACAGAATTTCAAATCTGAAGGATTTGATTATCTAGGCAAGGGGGGCAACATATATATATTAAAAAGCGTTTGGCTTAAACATGAGCCCCGGGGCACCCCCTTGTCTGTCAGCATGGTGCGGGTTTGAAAGAGCCAAGAGGGATGGTTTGGTTTCTGTTGTTTTGAAAGTCACAGAACCAATGCAGGGCTGTCCCGTAGATTCCAATGTCATAAACGTTTGGAGCAGCTTGGGGTGAGACAGAGTGCCTTACGCTGCGGATAAATACAAAAGTAGACGGCGTATCAGCATCGAGAGCTAGTCGCATGTGATCTGTGACTGCCACTAAGGCATTTCTGTACTGTGTGAGGAACAGAACCCCGATTGTGATGGTTCCAGGAGCATGCTGTTCACCAAGTAATCCGAAAGCTGTTTGTTCATTTGGCCTTCCAGCAACTTGCCTAACAGTGGGAGGAACAAGATGGGGCGATAGTTTGTGAGGTTTCTGGATGCAATATTGCCCTTCTTTTGTATGGGTATAACTTGCGCAGCTTTCCAGACCAAGGGGATTTCCCTGTGTTAGTTGGTAAATTAAAAAAGAAGCATATTGCAGGGGCAAGCTGATTAGAAAGTAGTGCTGAAATCTTAGGTGGGCATAGATCCAGAGGAGAGCCAGATTTGACGGTTTCAAGAGATCTTTGGATTAGTTCCGGAGTAAAGAAATTAAACTTTCCTAAGCTGCAGACATAGTTAAGGGGAGGAGAACTGAAATTGAGCTTGACGTAAGTCTGATTGAACAAGCAGGGAAAGTTCTTGTAAAGAAGTTTGATCTGGTCTTCGGAAATGTCTGCTAATGAATCGCACAATTCTTGCTTTAAATCCATATTGGCAGGCAGTGTGGTCAGAAGTGGCTAGAATGCATATTCTCCAGATCAGGCTCTCAGTACATATAGTGTTATTGCACGTTTTAACAGACAGACATAATCTAGACTCACATTCACATAGATGATTAGAAACCTCCGTGGCAACAGCTAAGGTCATTATCCTCCGCCACTGGAGCCAAGCAACCACTCCCTCAAAAGATTAATGGCTCACAGAATTAGGGAACATTGCATATAATGAGTCCTATATATAATAATCAATAGGATAAGTGCATGCGAGTAAATTTGGGCCCCTGTCTTGGCAGAGTAGAACAAGTCTAGTGGGAATCTAATAGTAAATACACACCTATGACCTCCATGATAGTATTATGAAACCTCTGGGTGGGAGACGGGGAGGGTGATCATGGGGAGCAGTGGCGGCAGTGTTTGGAGCTGGATGTGCAATGGAACTCCTTGTTAGGTTATGGAGCCTTGTGGGCAAAAATATCCTTTTGAAACATGCTCTTGCATTCCACTACCTTACCTATAACACACACTGACATCTCTGACTAACCTTTGGTTCTACCCCTGACAACTCTGTTCCTGGTTTCACTTGGGGACAGGGTAATGACTTGTTCGTACCTATGACCCCACATAAAATAAATGTTCCAGAACATGAATCAATCAATCAGTAGATTTATTTAGTGCGACTAATCACCTGAGAGGGTATCCAGGCGCTTGAGTCATGATGGTTCAGGTGACTCAATCGAGCAGCCAGGTCTTAAGTGCTCTCTGGAATTCCAGTAGAGAGGTGGAGGTCCTTCGCTGCAGCGGGAGGTCGCTCCAGGTTTTTTACTGTGCAGTGGGAGAAGGAGCATCCTCTGCTGATGCTTCAGTGGATGCAAGGAATGTGGGCGAGTGGAGGAAGGTGGAGCGTAGTTGTCTGGTAGGATGGTAGAAGTTCAGGCGATGGTTGATGTAGGCTGGTCCTTGGTTGTGCAGTGCTTTGTAGGCATGGATAATAAGCTTGAATTGGCATCTATTCTGTATAGGGAGCCAGTGGAGTTTTCTGAGGTGGGAGTTCGTCTGGGGAGGTCGAGGATGAGTCTGGTGGCAGAGTTCTGTATGGTCTGGAGTCTCTGCAGAAGGTGTGTGGTTTTCGTAGCATGCGAAGTATGAGAAAGCAGGCAGAGGAGACTGCGTTGATCTGGGACTTCATGGTCAATTTGCTGTCCAGGCTTATGCTGAGAATTATTGCTGGCGTGATCGGTCGGTTTGAGTGATGGTCTTAGTTCCGAGGGCCACCAGGAGACGTTCTAAGGGGTGGTGTTGTTGCCAAAGATCAGCCCTTCCATTTTGTCCATGTTGAGCTTCAGGCAGTTGTCCTTTATCCAGTTGGTGATGCTCTTCATGCACCTATGGGAGTTGGTTCGGCGTTCTTCCGGTTGGGAAGGATGCGGTCTATTTGAGGGTGGTACCTTGTATATCGATGTGATGAAGTCTTCTGATCAGGGTGTGATGAGATATGGTGTTGAAGGCTGCTGAGAGGTAGAGGAGGATCAGAGTCGCTATTTCTCCCCGGTCAAGGAGGGCTCTGATGTCATTGGTGGCAGTAATCAAGGCAGTCTCGGTGCTGTGGTTGGCACTGAATCCGTATTGGGAGATATCTAGGAGAAGGTTCCGCTCCAGATATTTTGTGACTTGTTTGTTTATGGCTTTTTCCAGGACTTTGGCAGGAAGGAGAAAAGGAAGATGGTGGGGTAGTTTTTCAGTTAGCTCAAGTTGGCAGATGGTTTGGATAAACTTCATTCACCAGATGTGCATGTGCACAATCATTGAGATCGTAATATAGCCACAAATAGCCTTATTTTTGTCAGTACTGATGGAGGTGACCAGGATATTTCCTTAGTTTTTTTTCATTATTGCCATAGTGACCGTTGCTAATTCATGATTGTAACCATCGTTATTATTCTAGTTACTGCATTTGGAACAGTAGGTACCACGGTCCTCCCTCACCCCGATACCTCCATTCTTCCTTGTTACTTCACACCGTCCTCATTTGCACAGAAATAATTCTAGACTTTGGAATGCCTGTACTGTTAACTGCATAGTAGGTGTGTATTATTGTGACTCATCATGTTAGGCTATGCACGCTTGCTGGATAATATGTGCATTATACCGTACCTTGCAACTGCATACTGCAGTCCTTTGTCTTTTCTAGTTTTCTTCATTATACAAGCCCCCAATGAAAACATTTTGCCAATAAATGAATTAAATGTTCCTTAAACCTGGATTGCTCTTGTTTTGTTTTCATTTCAGAAACCGGTTCTTCAGATTAAGCTTGAAGATATACGTCGTATTTACAAAAGAAGGCATGGCCTAATGCCACTGGTGAGCCAAACACTATTTACACAATCAAGCTTGTTCAACCTGCTCAGTTAGACACGGTGGGTTCTGAAGCCAAAACCAAGAAGGTCTTTATTTCAGTGTGAGACAGTATCTGAAAAAATGATTGTCAGACCGACTGAATGGTTATTTTAATCCAAAACATTGACTTCATTAGCATTCGTGTATTATTATGGACACAGAATAGATGCAAGTGGTTGCAGCGGCAGGCACTTTGTGTTTTTATTTAGGCTACAGTTACTATCCCAATCTTCAAGTAAATCTGTATGTTGCATTAAACACCTGAACTTCAAGATATGCAAGGCAAATGGTTGCCAGAGGTTGTTAAGGTTGATTTTGTTCTTGAAGTGTAAAAACTACAATCTCTCTTCTTGTTTTTTACACTCTTGATGCAAGCCAAAGTTCATACCCTTATGCCTTTGCAGTATGAACTTACAAAGAATGCTACTTAAGTCTGCAAAGCCATATTCACTACATAAAAAGATAACTTAGTTGCATTTGGTGTGGTATGTGTGAAAAGATTGGCTAGCAAAGCGAACTGCATATAGATAGGTCTTGCAGGGACTCATGAAAAATGTCTTCACAACATCACACTAAGTATAATTGGTAGAAGTTCTGACCTCTCTTTGTTTAGAGTTTCATTGGAGAAAAGAAGGCAATTTGTGACACAGTAAACAAAATTCTCGAATGTGTAAGGGAAGTGCTCAGTGGAGGCACGTTGTGAACGATTTTGCAAGATCCGATCTAATATGCAAGTGGTGCTGCTACTTATAGAGAATTGTGGAAAGCTCTCAGTGTAGTAGGGGGTACACTCTTTCAACCAAAAGCACTTGAGGATATGCCCGGTCCATTACATGCCTGTGCTGGGATCTCATTCTGTAGCTGGGGGTGGTACACTTTGCTGGCCCAGCTGTTCAGTGAGCTTCTCCTGTTGGCTGCCCAAAATCTGGTTATTGAAAATTTAGATCACTCTGAATGAGAAATGTTACTTGTTTCCTTTAAATGAAATAATTTCAGACACAATCTGAATATGTCATATGTCCCTTGTCCTTATCTCTTCCTCCTTAACAAGTTGACTGTCTTTGACGCCAACTTAATTAACTTTCTTTATTCAGAAGTGTATAGGTATCTGGACCTATATATACTGGGTAAGAAATGGGAGAGACTTTGTTCTTTTCACTTGACCCTTTAAATCCGAGGCGTCTCTGACATCTGCAACTATTATTTTAAAGTCTGGCTACTTCTGCGGTATTGGAGATCTTACCGAGTACATACAAGTAGAAGAGAGCTGTAACCTTGAACTTTTGTTTTAGACCAGTAGGTGCAAGCCGAATTTTAAATCCTCAACCCAAGTCGAGTAAACTTGTTAGAAAAGCAAGTAGGGTTCAAGAGAGATAAATTGTTTCAGGACCTGGGTGCTTTGACTTGGTTGAAAACTCAAACCGCAAGGTGTTGCATTTGTTATACCTAGCCATACCTGTCAAAGTGATTGTAAAAGACCATTTATTAACCTGTCACCAGCGGATTGCTAGCACTTCCTTGGTATTAGTAGGAGATGCTCCTTATTGTACTGTATTCTGAATGTTGTAGTCCTAAGCCAGCCAACCGGGGTGTACTACCCAAGACTAACAAATGCTGCAAAGCATGTTTGTGTTTCTTCAGGCTTTCTTCATAACACTGAATTCAGAAACCATATTACGAAGATGATCCTTGTATTGTCCCATCTTTGGCCCAAGGGGAGAAAGAAACGTGTTGCGTATCCTTCTGCCACTGTGTCATATGACCACATTTTAGAAGCTGTGACCAGGCTCATCATTGAATGTGCTAGCCTGAACCCTAGAATCAGTTTTCTTGTACACGTTTTTCACTCTGCAAACATATTCCTTCAAAATGCAGAAGTAAAGACGCAACTCCCTACTAGTTACTGTGGCATTCTGCTCTAACACAATGCTGCTTACACGTGAGATGAGCTTAGAAGAAACTGGATGTTCAGTGGCGCCAAAATGAAGGTCACTCGCATCACATTATAAAGCTTTACCAACACCTAAAAAGAGGTTGTTGCACATTCAAAACCTAGAAGGTGGCCTATTCTTTTGGGGCCTAAAACCAGTCCCGTGGGTGGCTGTTGTCCTCCTATGTTAAGTATATTCAACTGAAGCCTGTGGTTACCACAAGAAGGGAGGTTACACCTCAACCTCATAGAACTAATTGCAATTCGACTGACACTCCAAGCTTTCTTACTGGGTTCTCACCACTAACAAGAGTTACTCTGTACTGCATGGCCACAACAATAGATGTTAACGTACAGGGTGAATTAACAAGGAGCACGTTGATTATTTAAGAACAGATTTCAGGCATATAACACTAGACAAACTTGCTTAAAAATCTAGCAGATAGGTCGGACCCTACAGTGTCACTGAAGACCACGTGGGAGAGGGAGGTGTGAGACATTGACGAGGCTGTCTGGCAGGAGGCACTCGCATCTCCCAGAGAGGCTGCAATTCCATCACGACTTAGATTAGTGCAATTAAAGATTTTACACCACACATATTACACCAGGACACTCCTGCATAAAATACATCGTGTAGACACACCGCTCTGTCTCAGGCAGTGCGGAGAGGCAGACACGTTTTACCATACCATTTGGTCATGCCCTAAGATAGTACACTACTGGATGGCGATAATGCGCACACTCTCCCAGGTCACGCAGGTCTCCACATTGCCAGATCCGAGGTGCTGCCTTCTCAATATCTGGGAACCAACATATTTAAATACGATTGCTCAGGACTGGGTTACCTTGGGCATGACCACAGCAAAAAGGAACATTGCACAGCGATGGGGATCCAGGGTTAGTCCCACTCCCAGTCAATGGTGCAAAGACATGGACATGGCGATGATGGCAGAAAGGTAAGTTTATATTCATAGAGTGTTGGAAAACCACACTCCCACTCTGAAAGGGTGGTGGTGGTCTTCCGGAACACACTGTGGTAGCTTGGCTCGAGTGGTCAGGAAACAGGCGCAGTGCTAAGCATACAATATACCCATACAATAACCATGCGTGCATCCGTTCCAAAAACGACTCTACACCGTAAAAATTATGAAAATATTCTTTCTTTATCTTTTTCTCTTAGTTGCTGATTGGAAAAATAAATAAGACAATCACAATATACAAATTTAAATAGTGCAGGTCAAATAAATACTGGCTGTTTGATGAAATAAATAGGGGTGATCATAAATAACAGGGCATAAATACAAGTGCAATATATACAGACAATTAAATACTTTGAGGCAATAAATACTGTACCAATAAATATTGTACACCATCAAGTCCTGTGGACCTATAAATATAGTGCAGCAATAAATAGGTAAAAACTCAATAAATACAGTATCCCCAATAAATAGTTAACAGTATACAGCAACACTCATATGATCAGATGACACTTCACTTCTTAAGGGCTGATTTGGCCCAGGCACAGCTTGTAGGGTTGTGGAAGGCTTGAGGGGGGGCTACTCCCTGGCTGGGACAAGGCTGAGGCCTAAACTGAGGTAGATCAAAGGGGGGAATACCAATGCCCTGGCTTTCCTTCTCCACACAACCTCTCTAGGTTAGTCCCAGTTCACCCCAGGCTCAGTCAGGTGGGTTTCAGCACCTCCCTAGCCCCTTAGAGTAGTCTCTCAGGTCTCCACAGGGCCTTAGGCGCCCTCTACTCCACTTACTGCCCTTTTCTGATGTTCCGACGCCGCTGGAGTCGTGTCGACGCCGTGAGGCGGTTCCGGTTCGGTCTCGGCGGCCTCGGCACAATGTCAGTTCTTTGACGACGCCGGCAGGCGGTTCCGGTCCGATGTCGGTGGCCTCGGTTCGATCTCGACCTCCGATTCGACGGCGTCGGGCAGTCTCTTCACGATGTCGACTTCGGGCGGCTCCGGTCCGATGGCGCTCTCGGCTCCGATGACGTCGGCCGGCCTGGCCTCGCTGTCGACTTCCGGCGACTCCGGGGTGCGATCCTCACCCCCGACCTCCGGTGTTCCTCCTCACAGGTTCCGGGCGACTCCGGAGTGCGATCCTCACTCCCGACCTCCGGTGCTCCTCTACCTCGGTCTCCGACGACTCCGGAGGGCGGACTTCACTCCTCCGATGACGCCGCTCGCTCGACCTCGGTTCACTTCCTTCTCGACCTTTGGTATTCCTCTCGACCTCCGCCGGCGCCCTCTTACGACCTCAGGCGGCTCCGGGTACGACGTCTGCTACCTCAGTCAGCGCCGCTTCTCCACCTCGGGCTCCAGGTCTTCGGCTACTCGACGCCAGGCTCCAGGGAAACCAGTTCTCAGGTCAGAATCTTACTTCTTTCTTGGTTCTAAGGCCTGTTCCTGCTGTCCAGGTCCTTAGGATGGTTTTCTTCTGACTTCTTCCCACACAGGACTATAGGCTGGGATCCATCAGTAGGGACAAGTATCAAGGGTGGGTTTATGGACCCCACTCCAGGCACAAGTTTCCACCCCTGCTGCTTCACTCCTTCCTCCTTCACTGTTGTGCTCCTCTCTCTTCACCAGTCAGGTGCCAACTGCCAGCTCCAACTGCCAACTGCCTCTCTTATCCTCCCAACATTCTAAACGGTTTCCAACTGTCACACAGTTCTGGAATCTCCTGGAAGGTTCTGGAAGGTGCTGGTAGGTTCCAGTGGATGCTGGTGATGTCACAGGAGGCCACCATTTTGTGCTTCAGGCCCTCAGACAGAAGTTTCAGGGGTAGCTAAAATGGCTCCCTGAATCTGTAGCAACACTAAAAAGTCTGGTGGTTCCCAAAAAGGAAAAATTCAAACAGGGTTTGAGGCAAAAGTGGGACAAAATAAATAATGATGAGGAGGGACCACCCAAAGGGCTGACAGGTCTAACACGCGTCCCCCCCAGCTGAAAGTGGGGAGAGCTACCCAACCCCTTGGGAGTTCTCATCACTAAGGCGGAAATACCTTGAGAGACCGTCTGCATTGGCGTGGTCCACTCCAGGCCGATGTTCCACCTGAAAGTCCATCCCCTGTAGGGAAATAGACCACCTCAACAACTTGGGATTCTCCCCCTTCATTTGCATCAGCCAACGAAGGGGTCTGTGGTCGGTCTGAACCAGGAAGTGCGAGCCAAACAGGTATGGCCGCAACTTCTTCAGAGCCCATACCACTGCAAAGGCTTCACGCTCTATTGCACTCCACTTCTGTTCCCTGGGAAGTAGTCTCCTGGATAGGAAGACCACGGGTTGATCCAGACCCTCTTCGTTGAGTTGCGATAACACTGCCCCAATGCCATGTTCTGATGCATCTGTCTGGACAATGAACTTCTTGGAAAAGTCTGGGGCCCGTAAGACCGGGGCCTCGCACATGGCTTTCTTCAATTTCTCAAAGGCTTGCTGACAAGCCTCCGTCCAGACTACCCGTCGAGGTTGTTTCTTGGACGTGAGCTCCGTGAGAGGGGCTACGATGGTACCGTACCCCTTCACGAAGCGGCGATAGTATCCCGTGAGGCCCAAAAATGCTCGGACCCCAGTCTGTGTCTTGGGGGGTTCCCAGGCCATGATGGCCTCGATCTTCGCCTGGAGGGGCTGCACCGTTCCCCTACCCACCAAGTGTCCAAGGTACACTACCGACCCCTGCCCGATCTGGCACTTGCTGGCCTTGATCGTCAATCCAGCTTGTCTCAGGGCCTGGAGAACAGCTTGCAGGTGACGCAAGTGATCCTCCCAGCTGTTACTGAAGACGGCTATGTCATCCAGATAAGCAGCAGAGAAACTCTCCATTCCGGTGAGGATCTGGTTTACCAGGCGCTGAAACGTGGCAGGTGCGTTCTTGAGCCCAAAGGGCATCACACAGAACTGGTAGTGGCCATTGGGCGTGGAGAAGGCTGACCTTTCCCTTGCTCCATTAGTCAAAGAGATCTGCCAGTACCCTGAAGTAAGGTCAAAGGTACTTAGATATTGGGCAGCTCCCAGCCGGTCAATTAATTCATCCGCCCTAGGGATCGGATGAGCATCAGTCTTTGTCACTGAATTCAGTCCCCGGTAGTCCACACAGAACCTCAGTTCTGGTTGGGCACCCGGTGGTGCAGCTTTTGGTACTAACACCACCGGACTGGACCAGGGGCTGCTAGAAGGTTCAATCACTCCTAGCTCCAGCATCTTAGTGACTTCACTATGAATGCTGGCCTTCACCTTGTCTGACATCCGGTAGATCTTGGACTTCACAGGTGGGCTGTCTCCTGTGTCCACGTCATGGACGCACAGGTGAGTCCTACCCGGGACAAGGGAGAACAACGAAGAGTACTGCCCCAGGACCTGGCGACAGTCCTCCTGCTGTTCAGGAGTTAGAGATGGGGAGAGAATCACTCCCTCCACCGACCCATCCTTTTCCTGAGACGCAAACAGATCAGGGAGATGCTCGCTTTCCACGTCCTCTCCTCCGTCAGTCACCATCATCAAGATGACTTCGGGCCTCTCGTGGTGGGGTTTGAGGCGGTTGGCATGCAGCACCCGCAGGGGCTGACGAGGGGTCTTCAGGTCCACCAAGTAGGTAGCCTTACCCTTCTTCTCCAACACCTCAAAGGGTCCTGACCAGCGATCCTGGAGGGCACTAAGCTCTCCTGGTTCGATCACCCACACCTTCTGGCCAGGCTCCAACTCCACCGGGTGAGCGTTGTGGTCATACCACGCCTTCATCACTGCTTGGCTGGCTTCCAAGTTGTCAGAAGCTTGCTTCCACAACTTAGCCATTTGGCTCCGGAAGGCCAGCATGTAGCTCACCACATCCTGGGGAAGCTTTCTGGGAGTTCTTTCCCATCCGTCTCTCACCAGGTTAAGAGGTCCACGTACAGGGTGCCCATACAGAAGCTCGAAGGGGCTGAAGCCCACTCCCTTCTGTGGCACTTCCCTGTATGAAAAGAGTAAACAGGGTAGGAGGACGTCCCATTTCCTCCGCAGGCTTTCAGGCAGACTTCTGATCATGCCTTTTAAGGTTTTGTTAAACCTTTCCACCAGACCATTGGTCTGGGGGTGGTAAGGAGTCGTGAACCGGTAGGTCACTCCACACTCCTTCCACATTGCCCGCATATACGCTGACATGAAGTTGGTCCCCCTGTCGGACACAACTTCCTTGGGAAAACCCACTCGGGTAAAGATTCCCATCAGGGCCCTAGCCACAACAGGTGCTGTTATGGTCCTCAGAGGTATTGCCTCTGGGTACCGTGTGGCATGATCCACCAGAACCAGGATAAACCTGTGACCAGCTGTAGTTGGTGGATCTAATGGACCCACAATGTCGATGCCCACCCTTTCAAAGGGGGTGCTAACGACAGGAAGTGGTTCCAGGGGAGCTTTCAGCTTCACCCCTGTTTTCCCACTGGCTTGGCAAGACACACATGTCCGGCAGTAGGTATCGGACGACACTTTCATCTGAGGCCAATAAAAGTGTGGGACAAGACGGGCGAAGGTCTTGTCTTGCCCCAGGTGTCCTGCCAATGGTATCTCGTGAGCCAACTCTAAAAGGAAGGCTCGATAACGTTGAGGAACTACCAAGGCTCGTGACGATCCATGTAGGGGTGCCTTGGGTTCACTGTAGAGGAGGCCATCCTCCCAGTAAACACTGTAGTTCCCTTCAACGTTCCCTGCTGCCTGGGCTTCGGCCTGTCGCCTCAGCCCCTCAAGGGTAGGGCACTCCCTCTGGCCCTGGCAGAATTCCTCCCTGGACGGGCCTCCCTCCACGTGCCACTCGGCCGGGATGGGTAAGTCCTCCAGGTTGGTAACGTCCCCCTCCGCAGACTCCTGGCCCACCACCTCCGGTGGCCTATCCGTCCTACGGGGTGGAGACGCCGAGGCAGGCTCCTCCTGTCCTCGGTTCTTCCCTTGACTGGCAGCTGGCTGGGCCTTTGTTCCAGGCTCCAGCCGGAATGAACTCCCTCTTCGGGTAGTCTCGGACCTTGTGCTAACACAGGCCCAGTCAGGTGTACCCAGCATCTCGGTGTGAGTCCGGTATTCCACCTCCTTCCAAGCGTTGTGCTCCATGTCATTGCCCAGCAGACAATCGACTGGCACGGCAGGGCTTACGGCAACTCGAAGTGAACCTGCAACCCCCCCCCATTCAAAGGGAACCTCAGCCACGGGATAGTGGCCGGTTCTGCCGTCAGCCATCGCGGCTGGGTGGAGTACATCGGGAATTACCTGCTCTGGAGACACCAGTTGGCTACGCACCATAGTCATACTGGCTCCTGTGTCTCTCAGAGCCTCCCCTCTTTGGCCGTTGATGGTGATCCACTGCCCATACTTTGCGGTATTTGCGGGCACCTGGATCTTGGGAACCATCTCCCGTTCTCCCAGGGACACTAAAGTGACACCCGCCCACTCCCTTCCCTTAGTTAAGGGCATCTCCTCCCCGAGCACTACACTAGCTACTCCGGGGGTCTTTCCTCCAGTGGGAGGGGGTGATCGTTTCTGACACTTCGGATCTCCTTTATAGTGTCCAACGCCACCGCACTCGTAGCAATGGACAACCCTTGGCTGCTGACTCTGGCCAGGATTAGGGTTTCTGGGTGGGTTAGCCTTAGAGGGGAATCCTGTTCCCTTCCCTTGGAAGTTATTTTGGGGGCCTTTGGAGAACTCCTTTTTCTTTTCCCCTCCCTCTTTCTTCTGGGGGGCGCCCTGTCCGGCCTTTTGAGTATCCCCTCCAGTCCCCCTTGTGGACACCCGGGTACTAGCCCAAATGTCCGCCTCCTCAGCAAGCTTCCGGGGACTGGTCAGCTTGCTATCCACCAGGTGTTGCCGCAGTTCAGGGAAACATTTCTCGAGTAGGTGTTCCTTCAATACTAGGTCAAACAGCTCCTCGTAGTTCCTTACTTCACTGCCTTGAATCCAACCTTCCAGTGCCTTCTTTGCATAGTCCAGAAAGTCCACCCAATTCTGTGTGCCCAGTTTGTGACTACCCCTGAACTTCTGTCTGTACTTTTCCGGAGTTAGTCCAAACTTTCTGATGAGCGCCAGTTTCATGGTGGGGTAGTGGGTTTGCTCCTCCTCTTCGAGGGCCAATAAAGCATCCCTACCAGCTGGAGGCATGTACTTATACAATCCCCCTCCCCAATACTTCACTGGAACCCCATGGGCCCTCAATGAGACCTCATAGGCTGCTAGCCACTTGGCGATGTCGTCACCCGCCCCATAGCTCGCTACAATGTCCTTTGGCAGGTAGGGTTTGGATTCCCTAGTGGACTCTTGGTTTTGGCTGCCACCATTAGGAACAGGTTGTGCCCCGATTCTCAAAATCTGAAGATCTATTTCTTTCAGTCGCAATTCATGGGCCATCCTCTGCTCCTCTTTCTCCTTTTCCAGCCTTGCTAAGTCCCATGTGAGCTGTCTCTTCTCTCTCCGGTCTGCTAACTCCACTTCGGATAAGCCCCCACTAGAGACAGTGCTGCCCTTCCTAGAAAGTGTCCTGGGCCCTGCGGACAGGTTCCCCACCTCAGGTTGGTACATCTCAGCCCCCTCGGGGTCAGGCTCTCCATCCCTGTCTTCTTCCTCAGCCTTGCTTTCCCTGCGTGCCTCCCCCCAAGCCCTTAAGCTGGTTTGGAGTGCACCCTTCTTTGCTCCTGGGGGACAGTACACCCCCTCTCGCTGGCAAAACTCCCTGAGTTGGGCCACAGTGTACGTGTCTAGATTTTCAAGAACAAACTCCATCTTGCCCACTCAGGTTAGAGGACAGGTTTTTGTGCAGTAACTATGCCGGGGGGTACCTTTTAATAATACCTCCTCCCACCACCAGAGTAAATTTGGAAAAAACAAAAACCCACAATTAGGAAGGCCGCTTTGAGAAAACTCCCGGTGTAGGCCTATGGACTACCCACAGTTATTGTTGAGTATACGTAGGCACAGCTCTATCCCACCACTGAACACCAATTTATGTTGGAAAACCACACTCCCACTCTGAAAGGGTGGTGGTGGTCTTCCGGAACACACTGTGGTAGCTTGCCTCGAGTGGTCAGGAAACAGGCGCAGTGCTAAGCATACAATATACCCATACAATAACCATGCGTGCATCCGTTCCAAAAACGACTCTACACCGTAAAAATTATGAAAATATTCTTTCTTTATCTTTTTCTCTTAGTTGCTGATTGGAAAAATAAATAAGACAATCACAATATACAAATTTAAATAGTGCAGGTCAAATAAATACTGGCTGTTTGATGAAATAAATAGGGGTGATCATAAATAACAGGGCATAAATACAAGTGCAATATATACAGACAATTAAATACTTTGAGGCAATAAATACTGTACCAATAAATATTGTACACCATCAAGTCCTGTGGACCTATAAATATAGTGCAGCAATAAATAGGTAAAAACTCAATAAATACAGTATCCCCAATAAATAGTTAACAGTATACAGCAACACTCATATGATCAGATGACACTTCACTTCTTAAGGGCTGATTTGGCCCAGGCACAGCTTGTAGGGTTGTGGAAGGCTTGAGGGGGGGCTACTCCCTGGCTGGGACAAGGCTGAGGCCTAAACTGAGGTAGATCAAAGGGGGGAATACCAATGCCCTGGCTTTCCTTCTCCACACAACCTCTCTAGGTTAGTCCCAGTTCACCCCAGGCACAGTCAGGTGGGTTTCAGCACCTCCCTAGCCCCTTAGAGTAGTCTCTCAGGTCTCCACAGGGCCTTAGGCGCCCTCTACTCCACTTACTGCCCTTTTCTGATGTTCCGACGCCGCTGGAGTCGTGTCGACGCCGTGAGGCGGTTCCGGTTCGGTCTCGGCGGCCTCGGCACAATGTCAGTTCTTTGACGACGCCGGCAGGCGGTTCCGGTCCGATGTCGGTGGCCTCGGTTCGATCTCGACCTCCGATTCGACGGCGTCGGGCAGTCTCTTCACGATGTCGACTTCGGGCGGCTCCGGTCCGATGGCGCTCTCGGCTCCGATGACGTCGGCCGGCCTGGCCTCGCTGTCGACTTCCGGCGACTCCGGGGTGCGATCCTCACCCCCGACCTCCGGTGTTCCTCCTCACAGGTTCCGGGCGACTCCGGAGTGCGATCCTCACTCCCGACCTCCGGTGCTCCTCTACCTCGGTCTCCGACGACTCCGAAGGGCGGACTTCACTCCTCCGATGACGCCGCTCGCTCGACCTCGGTTCACTTCCTTCTCGACCTTTGGTATTCCTCTCGACCTCCGCCGGCGCCCTCTTACGACCTCAGGCGGCTCCGGGTACGACGTCTGCTACCTCAGTCAGCGCCGCTTCTCCACCTCGGGCTCCAGGTCTTCGGCTACTCGACGCCAGGCTCCAGGGAAACCAGTTCTCAGGTCAGAATCTTACTTCTTTCTTGGTTCTAAGGCCTGTTCCTGCTGTCCAGGTCCTTAGGATGGTTTTCTTCTGACTTCTTCCCACACAGGACTATAGGCTGGGATCCATCAGTAGGGACAAGTATCAAGGGTGGGTTTATGGACCCCACTCCAGGCACAAGTTTCCACCCCTGCTGCTTCACTCCTTCCTCCTTCACTGTTGTGCTCCTCTCTCTTCACCAGTCAGGTGCCAACTGCCAGCTCCAACTGCCAACTGCCTCTCTTATCCTCCCAACATTCTAAACGGTTTCCAACTGTCACACAGTTCTGGAATCTCCTGGAAGGTTCTGGAAGGTGCTGGTAGGTTCCAGTGGATGCTGGTGATGTCACAGGAGGCCACCATTTTGTGCTTCAGGCCCTCAGACAGAAGTTTCAGGGGTAGCTAAAATGGCTCCCTGAATCTGTAGCAACACTAAAAAGTCTGGTGGTTCCCAAAAAGGAAAAATTCAAACAGGGTTTGAGGCAAAAGTGGGACAAAATAAATAATGATGAGGAGGGACCACCCAAAGGGCTGACAGGTCTAACATAGAGGATGTCCGAAAAAATGGGAGAAGGTCTGGGGAGGCTGGAACACCTATAGGGGCAATATATGAAGTTGTATGTCGCAGAACATTGAAGGGGGTGGTGGACCTCGTACAGAACCTGCTCCCACTCTAAAGTTATGGGCCAGATTCCAGGGCTCAGACTACGACTGCTCCATTTTTTGCTGGCAGTCCTCCAGTAAGTTGAAGTCAAAACTTATGCCTCAAAAAGCAAAGTGGGATTCAACCCATCTCATGCCACTCTGACTCCAAAGAGGAGGCTTGAGGGTGTGGCAATGTCATTTGCACTCCATCAAGGTCAACTATCACAGAGCTGATCCCTCAGCTCATTCTGTTGCACAGTTCTTGGGCCATCATCGTACCTGCAGCATCTTTTCAGTGTGCATCCGGGGCACTCTGGCTTGCTTTCAAGCCCATGGAAGTGCACGGTCCTCCAGTTAAGTTACCACCTTATTGTCCCTCCTCAGCACCACCTGTTCCCTTACAACTCATTACTGGGCAAGTAATGACTCCGATACATACATTTACTCTGTCCCCACTATGGCATTGGAGGATGATTGAGTGCAGATGTTGACCAGGGCTCTACCAATGTCGCACTAATATATTACAAAGGCGCAACCCGTTGTTGTAAGGAAATGCCTCTTTTTGTATGTTCACCCCCGAGTTTTTTTACTGATCCCGCTGGTTAATTGACTGAGAGTGAACTGAGGCTTGCTAATTAGACCTCAGTGTCAGTGCCCTGACTCTAAAAGTATGTGTTGAATCAGCTATACCCAATTGAAAATGGCTAACCTACCTGAAAGTTCCTAGTAAATGGTACCTTTAAAACTTCTGTGCGTTCCCGGGCATACTATGGAGCCTGCTACACGAGACAACTTTCTGCCCTCCGGGAGAGATGCGCTAATGAGTCCCAGGGAAGAGAACAATGAGGCACTGCTAACCAGGGAAGTTTCACCTTCCTCCTACAGGAAGCCACTTGGGTGTTAGCCTCAAAAGGCAGGCTACAAAGGTGGAGCCGCCTTTGAGGGGCATATGTATAAAACCTAGGGGAGGGCTACTCCATTGTTGAAGTAGACAGGCTGGCACAGGACGCAGAGAGGAGACACCAGTTGCCAAACCGGTATCCCTAGGTGCGTGCAGCCCTGAGGTAGCCACACCCTGGAGCTGAGCTTGGCAGGTCTGTACACTAGGAGAGGGGGCTCACCATCTTGGGGTTACGCAGATTGGTGCCTCTTGGGATAGCCAGATTCCACACTCCACAGGAAGTGGTCACTTGGTGGTAGAAAACCTGGTAGCCCATTCACTACCAATCACATCCTGCCCTGTGGGCATTTTCTGAGCATAAGCGGGGCACCCCGGCACCCAGCCCTTAGATCTCGACCAACTAAGAAAAAGGGCTAGAGAAGGACGGCCCTGCTGCACCGAGGGACCAGTAATGAGAGGCTACACTGACAGGGCTGCACCTGGTGGCTAGCAAAGAGAAAGGACTGCAACTGCCATATCCAGCTCAAGGAGAAGCTGTCTCCAAAACCCAGTCACGCCAAGAGAACTCGAAGAGCCAACTGACTGGCTTCCTGTTCGCAGCACAGGGACACAACAGCTGAAGAACCCTGCTGGGCCAAGTTGGTAGCCCAAAGTCTTCAAGCCGCTACTACCACTGCTGTGCAGCACCATGGAACAAGACCCGCTGCACATAGTTGCACCCGAATTCGCTGAGTCCGTGAGTGCTGTTGAAGAGTTGCTGGGACCCTCAGCAGGTGAGTTATCTGCTCTGGAAGGGTTGGCATGTGACTGCGACAACAGGCCACCGGTAGTCCAGTGGTGACTGGACTTTGGTCAGACTACAGGGGACTTTGTGGGTTGTCAACCCTAGAATCGGGACCCCCTCACCATATTCGTGGAGCGAGGAATCCCTGCAGGAATAAGCCTGTCGACCGCGTCACACCCACAGCATTCTTATAGCATGTTCAGCATCCTTTATCCCATGCATTAGTACCACTCCATAAGAATCATTTGCAACATGGATAAAGTGCCTGGGTCTTCTATTCGCCACTGCCACAAACACTCAGTGTCAGCAATTTTGCACACTGGAGTTTGCACACTAGAGCCTGAATATGCCTTCCGGCTGGAATGGAACAGGGGACTCCTGTATGACTTCCTGCCATGCCCTCTACTGCGTTGAGTTCTGAAGAACTTCAGGAACTACCTTGGCCCAAGTCATCCTAGTGGCCCTGTATTGGGTCAGGAGAGTATGTTACATGGAACTCTTGGGAATGAGCATCTGCCCTCCGATCAGGCTGCCACTCTTTGAGGACCTGCTGTCCCAGCAACAGGGCAAGGTCCTCCACCCCGGAAGCTACACAATGTTAACCTCCAATGTGTGTAGATTGAGCGGGCGCAGTTGAGTGCATTTGACTTGCCGCATAGAGTGATGGATGTCATTCCTGCTGCCAGATGCCCCTCGACAAAATTAATTTATGCTGGGTTCTGGGACAAATTTGTAACCTGGTGGGGTGCCTGAGATACTGACCCTTTGCAGGTAAATCTGTCAGACATTCTCTTGTTTTTGTTGTCTTTGGCCCATTAAGGCCTTTCAGTGAGCACTGTAAAAGGTTATGTGTCTGCCCTTTCAGCCTTTCTTCATTTACTGGACCAACTGTCCTTGTTCAAATCACCTGTTGAGATTAGTATATTAAAGATTTATGAAGCAGTGATGCCGGGAAAACAAGCAGGTAAATAAGACTTCTTTATTATTCTGTTTCTGAGCTCACAGGAAAGATTTACCACAGCAGGAACATTCTACCAACTGTCAGAATTTTCCAACAGGGAAGATGGGGAGACGGGTGAATTACATTGAAATGCTGACTTGGAGTTTTGTATGATATGATCTAGATAGTTTTCCTTCTTTCTCAATCTTTAGGAGATGTGTTGTAATTTACTCCTTTATGTTTATCTACCTGTGTTCCTTCTTGACCCAACTATCTCATCCATTTGCCAACAAGGAGTACTTCTAAATATATTGGTAGACTGGCTACCTTCCAAGTTAAATTGTACTACAGGGGATCCTTCTGTTACCCCATGCACTTTCTCAAGATTCAAAGGGCATTTAACCTATCTGTCTTGCGCACACATTTGACCATTGTCTATTATGGCAATTTTTCATTTGACTTCAGCAATATGCATCGGTTTGGAGAATTTTCTCTCTCTACCTTCCGATTTAATGGGTCTTTTAACCAACACTGCATCACACACAACTCAACGTTGACATTTCACTCCATATTTAGAATCATACCAACTCTTGTATCTCTTTTTATGTCTACATATTTTGTTCTTGCATATTTCTTTGTCAAAACCTGTGGGTACTCCTCCACCCAACCATCCTGGGCATAATTTAGTGCAAGGTTTCCTGCCCCTGACTGGACACAAATAGGGATATTCCAGTGATTTGCTTGGTAGCTGTGTGGTAAACCCATATAATGTCTTGAATGAACTTCTCAGAGTTTCTGTTTATGCAAGCTAATTGGATACAGTCTGTAGGAAATTGGGTTACTGGTAGAGGTGGGTGAAACCCTACTCAATCAGCAACCACAGTTCTTGTCAAGGTGAAACGCAAGCAAACCCTAAATTAACATGTGCTTAATCCTGTGGTAGCTTTGCACAAAAGTAGTCAGGCTTAAATTAGGGGCAATGTGTAAAGTATTTATGAAGCACTTCATACAGTAATACAGTGAAAACGCAACACAAGAAAAATCCCACACCAATTTAGAAAATAGTGTAAAATGTTATAAAATATTCAAGACCAAAATGACAAAACTTTAATAAGTAGAACCAGAGCTATGCAATGTTAAAGATTTAAATGAAAATAGTGCCTAAAAACATGAAGCACCAACTGTGGTTTTCTGGACAGGCTGGACTGGTACAAAGTCACAAGTTTAGGCTGACTGCGATTGAGCCGGGTCAGATACAGAGACAAAGTTAAGCCTGCTGAACAAAGTACATTAAATCCTAGTTGCATAACATTGTGAGATCTTGTGTCAAGGATGTGTTGCGCAGTGGTGGTTCCGAGAGGCTGTGGGTTGCAATGCGAGGTCCTGCATCGGAGATGCATCACGCAGCAGTGGTTCCAATGAGGCCATCAACAATCCTTGGGATGTGAGGTCCTGCGTCATCAAGCATGCCGTTTATGAGGGCCTTGTGATCCAAAATCCTGTGTCAGGGATGCGTGACACAGCAGCGGTTGAGCAGCTGTGGGCTGCATTGTGAGTTCCGGCGTCAAGGATGCATCGTGCAGCGGTGGTTCCAATGCGCGGCTGCAAAGATATGCGTCGACCTGTATCGGTTCTACTCAATAAACCACAGCTGGGCTGGCAAAACACCTTCAGCTCCACTTCCAAGGGTTGAGGACTGGGATGGCTCCACTGGGGGGGGAGAAAGGGACAAGACTCTCAGCAGGCAGAGTCCAGGGATTGGGTTCAAGATGGTTGGAACCTTTTCGGTCCCTGACACTCATTAGGAGGCCAGCCAACTCTCTCTTGAAGTCAGTCTGGAGGTCCTGAGTTCAAGATGTAGGTCCAGTCCTTCTCACTTAGGCAGCAGAATAGCAGTTGTTCTTGCATAGCAGCACAGCCGTCCTTCTGAGTATTCAGCAGGTCCACAGGTGTACTGAAAAGTTTGGTCTGAGGTTCCAATATTTATACCTGATCCCAGATTTGAAGTAGGAGAAGGTTCTGGAGGTTTTCACCCTCAGTAGTGTTTGGAATTCCTTGCATCCCTGCCCTGGCCCCAGCTTGTCTGGGGACACTAAAGATTTGTGTCAAACCCTTTGTGAGTGTGCTCAGTCAAAGCCTTTGTGGTGTGCAAGTGTGGTAGGTGACAGCTCCACCACTTATCAAGTTTGAGATGGCTCATCCTGCCAACATCTGTTCCCCCTTTGTTTTACTGTCTGGCAGCAATGCACAAAGACCAACTGCCAACTACACCTAGTCATGTGGCCCAGGATACAGGCTGCGAGCACCAAATGGTTGGGGCAGGAAAATTCCAACTTTCTAAAACTGTCATTTTTAGAACAATGACTTAAATCATCTGATTATACCATTGAAGAGGGTTTCAAATTACAATTCTTTAGCTATCAAACGCTACATTCCATTCTGCTCCCAATTAAAAGCTATCACTGTTTTAATAGAATAAGGTTATCCAATGTTTTCCTATGGGCTAGGTAGGCCTTTCAGTAGTGAAAAAATGAATTTGAGTGTTTCACGATCAGGATAAGTCAAAATTAAAAGTACTTGTCCACCTTTTTAGATATACAGCACCCTGCCCTATGACCTACTTAGGGCTTAACCTAGGGGTGGCTTATATGTATTAAAATGGAATGTTTAGGCCTGGCAAAAGGTTTATTTTGCCAGGTTGCAATGGCAGATAAAAACTGCACACACAGGCTGCAATGGCAGACCTGAGGCATGTTCAAAAGGACTACCTAAGTGAGTGGCTCAATCAGTGTTGCAGGCTACTAGTGGAATTTAAGTTACAGGCCCTGTCTACAGTTAGTACTACCTTACTAGGGACTTACAAAATGCATTTAATGTGCCAATTGGGTGTAAGCAAATGTTACAATGTTTAAAGGAGGGAGCGCAAGCACTTTAGCACTGACTAGAAATGGTGAAGTGTGCTGAGCCTTGAAAGCCATCAAAAACAAGTCAGAGAATAGGAGGGAGAAGGAAAAAAAGTTTGGAGATGACCCTACAGAGGCGGTCAAGTCTAACACAATCCTTTATTATTCCGTTAGCCCTTACCACCGAACCATTTGCCCAGAGGTAATGCTCAGTCATTCTCTGATATTTTATGGATAAATTTGGATAAAAACTCCCTTATGGCATTGGAGGCGAACTGCACTCCATTATCTATGATCAATATGCAAAGAACATCTTCAATGAGAAGTGCATCTCTTAAAAAAGTCAATTAACCCATCTCTTGTAGCGTGATTTACCTAAATCCTGTGTGAATGGTAGTAAGTTAAAACAAATCTAAAAGACTTAGGAACTTTTTTTTTAATTGATGGGTCCAATAGTCTCTAAGGCGAATTCATCCAATGGCTTCGGATACTGGAGCAAAACGAAATTTGTGGTTTGTTTTCGTTTTATCACTAATAGTACAGTTGGTACATTCTTCTACCTTTTTGACTACTAAGAACTCCATTCTAGGGAACCAATAATTGCATCTTACTCTGGTGCGTTCCTGCCTAAATGACCCTCATGGACAAGGTCTGTCATGTTGTTTTTTTTAACTCCACATGGGGTGCAGCCTTGTTTTTCCTATATCTATTTCATGCATTAAGTTCATCTCGTTCCTGACGTCCCAGTAATATTTTAGCTCTTCACTAAGTGCACTATACTTAGAAGGCCAACCTTGGACAACGTAGATCTTAAGGGGGCTCATTACGCCAGCTTTATTTGTCCATTCCTTCCACTCATCCTTGGAAATGGTCTAAATAATAACCACAGGATATTTATTTGCTACATAATTTGCATCTTTCTTCTCAAACCATTTATGATGTCACATGGCCAATGCATAGTTGTCTCTTAACCTTGAACACGTCCTTGTCATTGCAGTCATGGCAGCTTATCAAGTGAGTGAGTCATAGGCAAAGTTGGTGCAACTGCTCTATACAATATTTTTTTCAGACAAATTTGGTGCTAAGTACTATGGATGCCTTTCTACCAAAAGTCACAATTGCCACCTTGGGTAATCCATCACTGCCAGCGTTCTTTGCTCCCACCATTCTTCGAAAAAGGAGGAGTAGCTACATTGATTGAATTTCTGAAGGGGTTTAAGCTTTTACATAGATTGTTCCAAGGATCATCATGTGGAAGATAAACTTTTTGTGGAATTCTCGTTGGTGCAAAGGAAAGCTGTGCAAAAGGAGACTCTGTTGAAGTGGATAGTCCTCTGCATTAAGATCCTCTAAGCAGTAGGCAAGAAACAGTGCTTTGAAGGTCTGCAAGCCCATTCCACAAGGTCTAAGGCCAGTACAATTGCATTAGGTTGAGATGTGACTGGCATTGACATCTGACAGGTTGCAAGTTTGAGTACTGGTGTGTACGTTAACAAAGCACTGTTGACTTTACAGCCAGGTCTGCTAGAAGGTCATTTTGCCTGCTCGGTTGTACAAGTATTTTTGGTCAGAGCTAACTCCACAGACTGACCACCTTTGGGAGGTTCTGCTTTGGTGTCTATTTTAAGGTGTAGAATTTTCAGTTAGAAGTATCATTTCGAAAAAAAAGTTACAGATCTCCAGTAACACTGCTTTGAGTGGATACTCTGTTTACCAAAATATTGCTCACTGCTAGTCTACCTCTATTTTGTGCAGTGTCCTCTTTTTAAAATATAATTGCGTCCCAAATGTAGTACTGAGCACACAGTTTCCACCAATTGTTCATGCTCTGCGGCTGAGGGCGCGGAAAGGGAAAAGACAGGAAACTGATATTGGCGTGCAGGGGCAGTGCTTATATACAGCTTCTCTCTGTCACTTCTGGGATAATATGGAGCCAAAATGAGTCACGCCGCCACCTGGAAGCATGCTGGAAATCTACTATGAAAAACTCTCTGTATCCAGTCTGGTGCCCGAGTGATATTCTAAAAGTGAATATTTTGCGGTTAGCTAGTGTATCCACCAGAAAGAGCATTACCGAGCCGAAGGTAAATAACTTGTTTGTTTAAACTCTTACTATTGTATCAGTTAGTCAATATCAATGGGGAATGGATCACTTGTACCTGCAACCAGGGTTCGCGAGTTCTAACCATCATCACTGAAAAACCCTCATTCACGTAGACAGGTCGTAGGGCTGTATATTTTGATTCTCCGCCGTAATCAAATATGTGACAGCATCATCATTGGGTTTCTTTTAATGCTTCCTCCACCTGAGGGAGCCACTGGTTATTTCAGTAGTGATCAGTAATAGTGAAAAATGTGCGAGTGCTCAAGTGAAGTGAATTTTTAAAAGGACCGCATGTTGCTTAAACTTCAACTTTATTCAGTTTGGAGCATGGGTTGAGTTAAAAACAGTATTGTGGAGAGGAGGAGCCTAGCGCGCAACCAAGATGGCCGCGTAGGTGCGAGGCTCCCGAGGACCTCCGCGACCTCCTGCATAAATCCTGACAGAATCCTGTCCCAGATGAGGGGACTGTATTTGTGAGCCCGAGCAGAGGTGACGCCCGTTTTCCGTTTTTAAATCGGACCTCGGACACCGGCAGGAGCATCGATTGAGGTTTGCGGCCTTCTCCACGCCGGCCCCCCGTATTGGAGTTGTGGGGCGATCCGGACACAAAGTGAACAACAGCGGCGGGCGAGGCTGGGTGGCTCGCGTGCCCCGCACTTTCACTTTCGCTTTTGCGCCCTCCTCGCTGCCAGGCGAGGTTGGGTTGCGGGGCGGTGTGCGGTGCTGTGGCCTCGTTGGGCTGCCCTGCCGGCCCGCCGGCTGCGAACCGTCCTGAGGAGCGGTGGTCGCCCCCCCCCCCGGCGCCCTTGAACGGGATTGTCTGCCCCCTTTTTGAGGAGATTGGCTCGATTCGGGGATTGCGACCATGGCCACAAAACAAGATGGCGACCGGGCCAGGGTGAAGTCGACCCGTCGTGGCACGGCCCAACAATCCAATAACATGGACCGCTACACCCTCCAGAAGGGATCTCCAGAGGTGCTGCGTAGGTCCCCCACGGGCCCGACTGATGCTCCTGTTCCGCCCACGGACCTGACCCTCCGGGACGTCATGGGCGCCATCGCCGAGATGAAGGCCTCGGTGGACCAGCGCTTTGACACTCTGGCGCAGAAGATCGACTCTGTCCTCGTGGACGTGGGCCTCGTGAGAGCCGATCTGTCTAAAACGAATGACCGGGTCGATTCTTTGGCCCACTCTACCTCGGGCCTCACAACTGACGTGGCGGCCCTCCAACAGGAGGTGCGCAGGCTTGGCCAGGCGAGCGCCCTGATGAATCGTCGACTGGAGGATTCCGAGGGTCGGGCCCGGAGAAACAACGTCCGCATTCTCGGGGTG
This sequence comes from Triturus cristatus, assembly GCF_964204655.1. NCBI lineage: Eukaryota > Metazoa > Chordata > Amphibia > Caudata > Salamandridae > Triturus > Triturus cristatus. The sequence continues at coordinate 631,584,351 of NC_140587.1, forward strand.
CCAGAGGGACGAGAGGCGGAGGCAGCGGATCTGTTCGTGGAGGACCTGGTCCTCACCCACCTACAGCCTCGGGGGCTGAGCAAATTCTTTGCAGTGGAGCGGGCCCATAGGGTCCCCGGGGGTAGGCCTAAGATCGGCGCCCCTCCGAGGCCTCTCATCGCCCGGATCTTCAATTTTAGGGACAGAGACGCTATCCTGCAGACTTCTAGGCTCCAAGGGCCAGTCAGACTTGACAACATGGATATTAATTTCTATCCTGACTTTACCCCGGCGGTCCAAAAGCAGAGACTAAGCTTTCTGGGTGTCAAACGTCGCCTACGAGACCTGAATCTCAAATATTCGATGCTTTTTCCAGCTAAGCTGAGGGTGGAGGTAGATGGCCGCACGCACTTTTTTGATCGTCCCGAGGCGGCCGGGGACTGGCTGGACACTTTGCCCGGGGATCGGGGCCGGGGGGGCGGGGGGGGTGCGGTTGGTGGGGAGGGCCCGCCGGGTCAGGCCTAAGGGACTAATGGTAGGCCTTGCTCCGGGCTGTGTTATTGTCACCATTGTCACCATTGACTATTAGGGTAAGTTCCCCTCCTGTGGAGGTCGTGCGGGGTCTGTTGGGGGATCTCCCTCCTCCTCTGGGGGACTAGTTAGTTTTCTTTCTATGGGGCGACAGGCACACTGCACTTTGGGGGGGCTGTTTGGGCTCATGCAGGGGTGCAGGGTGGGGGGAGTTCTGTTGGGATGGGTGGGTTGGGGTGGGGTGTGGTTCGTTTCTACCGCAAGGCAAGCCCTTTATTGTACTGGTGTTTTTGAGTTGCTCTCGGGGGGACAAATGATGGCATCTGTATGTGATGGGGGGTAGGGACCTGACTGTGTTATCCTGGAACGTTAACGGGCTGGGGGATAGGATTAAGCGGGGTGTGGTCCTGCAATATCTGAAACGGATTTCGCCTGATGTGGTCTTTCTGCAGGAGACACACCTTATTGGTAACTCCTTTTGTGCCATGAATCGACGTGGTTATCGTTTGGTGGCCCACTCGGGCTTTACGTCAGGCTCACGAGGGGTGGGCATTATGGTCAAGACCTCGCTCCCGCTAGAAATAGATGAGGTGCGCCATGACGAGAGGGGACGCTACACTGTTTTGGTGGGGAGAATGGAGGGCAAAGTAGTCGTCTTTGTCTCAGTGTACGTCCCACCGGGGTTACAGTCCACCACCTTTGCGGACCTGGGACGCCTCCTTCTTGACCTTCCGGGGGGGCTTCTGGTGGTCGGGGGGGACTTCAACGCGGTGGTTTCTGGGACTATGGATCGTTATCCCCCTAGGGACCTCCCCCGGGCACAGGCGTGGCTGTCGGGCCTTTTGGACACACTGGGATTGGTGGACTGCTGGCGTTTAAAGCATCCCACTCAGCTGCAGTACACCTTCCATTCGGGTGCCCATGGTAGCCTTTCGCGGCTTGATCATATCCTTGTCCCTGCGGCCTATGCCGGGAGGGTGGGGGAGGTGCGCCATTTGGCGAGGGGCATTTCAGATCACTCCCCGCTCCTGTTGCACTTTGATGTCTTCCCGAGGGGGGAGGGCAGGGTAGCTCCAATCAACGCTTGGTACCTGCGCGACCCCACTATTCGCGCTGACTTGATTACATCCTTGCAACGGTATTTCGAGGAGAATGTGGGGTCAGTCCTATCGGCTATCTCCCTGTGGGAGGCTTTCAAGACAGTGCTGAGAGGGGAGGCCCTCTCCTTCATTTCCCATGCCCGGAGGCGCGCACAGGAGGAGGTGACCCGGATGGAGGCCGAAATTACTGAATTGGAGGGTGATTTGGGGAGTGGGGTGACTGACGCTGCGCTCCACGTTCTGCACCTTAAGCAGGCGGCCTATAGGGCCCTCGTCACGGAGGCGGCCAGGGGCCTCAGCAGAGAGCAACAGGGGCGATTGTATGATGTGGGTGATAAGGCGGGCAAGTTGATTGCGTGGCTGGATAAGAAGGAGAGAGCGAGTCGTGTGGTCCCGCTGATTGAGAAGACGGATGGTGTGCGTGTCATTGAGCCGGAAGGCATTGTTTCTTGCTTCGCGGATTATTTTCGCGAGGTATATTCCCTGGTTTCTCCCTGCTCGGAGGAGGATTCCCATGCCCTGCTGCGTGACATCGCGCTCCCCTCCCTTTCTGTGGAGGACAGGGAGTTGCTGGATGCCGCCCCCACCTCGGACGAAATCGCCCTCGCCATCCGCTCGGTCGCTTCTGGCAAGGCCATGGGCCCGAACGGCATTCCCATCGAGTTATACAAGCTGCGACCGGATGTACTGGCACCCCACCTCCGCGCAATGTTCCTTGCGGCCCACTCGCGGGGCTCCCTCCCACCGGACCAGCGTCTGGCTACCATCGTGGTCATCCACAAGGAGGGGAGACCTCGAGATCGGGTCACATCCTATCGGCCTATCTCGCTCTTGAATGCGGAACCTAAAATCCTCACCAAGGTGCTCGCCAACCGGCTGGTCGGCGTGGTGGGCGACCTGGTCCACCAAGACCAGTCCGGCTTTATCCCCCACCGCAATACGGCTCTTAATCTGCGACGCCTGCACGGCGTGCTAGCGCGTGTTCCGTTCGTGCGGGAGCCGGCCATCTTGGCGTCTTTGGACGCCACTATGGCGTTCGACACACTCGAGTGGCCGTACATCTGGGCGATGCTGGCGAAATTTGGCTTTGGGCCGGGTTTTATCAGCTGGGTCAAATTGTTGTACTCGGACCCACTTGCACAGGTGGTGGTGAATGGTCGAGTCTCGGCCCCATTCGGGCTGGGACGGGGCACGCGACAGGGTTGCCCCCTGTCGCCGCTCCTGTTCGCACTAGCCTTGGAGCCCCTGGCGGAGTGGCTGCGGTGGCACCCTTCTATCCGAGGTCTCCGTTGGACCCCTGAGTATGAGGACCGAGTGTCTCTCTATGCAGACGACATCCTTTTGTACTTGGCCTCCCCGCGCAAATCACTGATTGTCCTGGTTGATGTTCTGCACTCTTTTGGCCGCAATTCAGGCCTTGTCATCAACTGGGCCAAATCCTGTGTCTATGTGCTCTCCGGGGAGGCTCCTGTCCTCCCGCGGGGCTGTCCGATCCAGATTGCCTCGGAGGGATTTCGATACTTGGGTGTCTACATTACGCTGGACCCGGTTGCCCGCTACGAGCGAAATTTGCTTCCCCCCCTCCGGCGCTTGAAGGAGGATGTCGCGCGCTGGAGGCGCTTGCCACTCTCGCCGCTCGGCCGGGCGGCGTTGTTCAAGATGATGTCACTGCCGCGCTTCCTGTACGCTCTCCAGAACACTATGGACTTGGTCCCAGCGCGCTACTTCCGTGAAGTGGAAGGTTTACAGCGCCGCCTGTTCTGGGATGGGAGGCCGCGTATAGCCTTGGCAAAGTTGACGCTCCCGTGGTACGACGGAGGGATTGCCCTCCCGGATATTAAACGGTATTACTGGGCCTCCCAGTTAGCTGCAATTAATCAGGGCCTCTATGGGCCCGCCCTAAACCCGGCATTTGAAATGGACAAGATGCTCCTACCCGGTGGCGACTACAATCGAGCGCTCTACGCTAGTGTGCCCGATTCCCGCTTGACGGGACCCACGCGGGTCATGGTGCGAGTATGGCACGCGGCTAATGCAGCTATGGGTTGGAAGGACCGTTTGACCCGGGCGTCACCGCTGTATGCGTCTGAGAGGTTGGGCTCTCTGTGGACCTCGAAGGGCTTTGAGCAGTGGGACACTATAGGCATCAGTACAGTGGGGGATCTCTGGACGAGGGGAGGATTTAAAACATTCGAGACGTTGCAGGCGGAGTTTCAGCTGCGGGGCAGTGAATACTTTCGGTACCTGCAGGTCCGTCACGCGCTGGGCTCCGTCTTCCCAGACGTGGCCTCCATCCCGGAGTCCTCCCCCCTGGAGGATCGAGTGCTAGATGGCCATGTTCCGGACAGCACGATCTCCCTCATTTACAAGAAATTGATAAATGATCGTTTGGGCTTACTGACTGGCCTCCGCGAGGCCTGGGTTGCCGATGGGCTGGAGTTGGACGACGAGGACTGGATTTCCGCGGTGGCCTCTCCGAAGGAGGTGGCCATCCCGGCTCGCCTTCGTTTCGTCCAGCTTAAGATACTCCACCGGGTGTACATGACGGGGCCAAGGCTTCTGCGTATGGGCTATGCCGAGGACGGATTGTGTAAGCGTGGGTGTGGTGCTTCAGCGACCTTTTTGCACATTTTGTGGGAATGCCCGAGGGTGGAGCGATTCTGGCGTGGTGTGCATGAGGTCCTGCAAACGGTTACGCATGTCGCGCTGTTGCCTGAAGCGAGGAGATGTTTGCTGAATGTGTGGGAACCGACCGATTACTCGGTTCCGCAGACGCGATGGGTGACTCTGGGCTATATGGTGGCTAAACGGGACGTTGCACAGCTGTGGGGATCCCAGAGGTCCCCGGCGGTGTCGGCCTGGAAAGAACACATGGATTGGTGCATGTTCCGAGAAAAGGTGGTGTATGTGGCGCGGGGTAAGCCTGGGGCATGGGTGAAGATATGGGGCCCCTGGAACGCCTACCGCGGGGATATCTGCGAGCCGCCGTTGTTGCCTCCCGCTTCACCAGCTCCATCCCCCTAGTTTGCTCCCTCCCTCAGTTCCGAGCACAGTATTCTCCCGGTCCCAGACCTGTTTCCCTTCCCCTCTCGGGGGTTTTCAGTGGTTGGTTTGGGGTCCCCCATTTGAGGAGCACGTGCTGCCACTCTCGATCGTGGGTTGCCTTGCGGGTGTGTGTTTATTTATGTTGTTGTGTTGTATAAAATGAAACCGTATTGTGGGCTCAGAGCCACATGGCCCGCGTTGTGGATACCTCCTGCCTTAGTGTCTATGTAAAGCTAAGTGCCTCACTGTATGTATGTCATTTGTTATCGTCACTTTAGCGGCCGGCCAGAAGGTTGTAGGCCCCTACCTGTATATATTTGAGATTGCAATAAACGGTTTCAAAAAAAAAAAAAAAAAAAAAAAAAACAGTATTGTGCGTGGTTGGACATTTTATGAGTCCACTGCACTTACTAGTCCAGATAGGTGGTCGACATGTTTCAGCCCCTTTGGGCACCCAGAAGGGTCTGGGGGCTTTCTTCAGGACCTAGAAGAAGTGGAAATTGATATTTCCCAATTCCAGTGTTGAGAGTCAGAATTTGTATATCTTAGTAAAGGTCAGAAGTACCTTTAAAAGTCCTAGATAGGACTTCTTCGGGATTATGGTGGCGCAGGGCACTGCTCGTGTGGCAGGCTTGCACAACTTGTGCTGACACTGCCTCCAGGATCCCGAAATCCGCACAATACTGTTTTTAACTCAACCCATGCTCCAAACTGAATAAAGTTGAAGTTTAGGCAGCATGCGGTCCTTTTAAAAATTCACTTCACTTGAGCACTCGCACTTTTTTCACTATTACTGAGCACTACTGAAATAACCAGTGGTTCCCTCCAGGTGGAGGAAGCATTAAAAGAAACCCAATGATGCTGTCACGTATTTGATTACGGCGGAGAATCAAGATATACCGACCTACGGCCTGTCTACGTGAATGAGTTTTTTTTTGGTGATGTTGGTTAGAACTCGCGAACCCTGGTTGCAGGTACAAATGATCCATTTCCCATTGTTGGTAGTAAGTACCTCTTTCTTAGGTCTAGACATTAAGGAGTAAAGGATGAAAAGGAAGTACATTTTTGAGAATCAGCGTAAAAGTTATTTTAAACCCATACAGCCAAGCCCTTTTACCTGCATTAATTCCTTGCAATTCCTGGCATTTTAATGGTACTACTTACTCTGTACCTGCACTGAACTCTGGTAAGGGACTGACCACCATGATTTGGTCTGTTACTTAGGTGAGATAGGAATCAAAATGATGTGGACTCGTGGACTGTACTCATCTTCACGTGTAGATTGTTAATGCTGTAAATGTCACTGTACAATTTGGTATTATTCACTGTTAGTTAAAGGCTAACAAAGAAATTCAAATAACGTGTTCTATCCTGAAAACAACATTCCTGCGGTGTTTTTACACTAGTACTAGGGCCTTCAATTTGAGATCATATACTGACTGACACACTGGGAAAGTTTGTGATCAGTGAATTTTTGAAACCTGCAATAATTTACCCTACGAATATCCGCTTTACCACTCCTAAAATGTCCCTGCAGTTGCCTGGGATGTCACAGGCCTCAAATTCTAAATGTTCAAGTCATCGAGTATCAGAGAATATCTGTCCTCTGCAGACCTTTTCTATAAGTGGCCACAATGAATGGTATCTTGATATGTTTTCTATCAGATGAATGTGAAAATGTATAATACTGTTAAAATTCAGTTTCTGCTTCGTTCTTGTCAAATTCTAAACTTTTTCAAGCAAATAAGATCTCTGTACCAATCTCACTCGCCAAAGGATTAATTAGATTGGTAGATTTTTTTTTTTTAAGTGTTTTAATGTGATGATGTTCTGCTCTTAATCATACTCATAACATCAATGGCCAAAGACGAGTGTTTTAAATTAACACCCTCCACTGATTGTTAACTTCTTTCTCATCGTGGCCCTGCATTTGATTACAATCATTTATCTTGCATATCAAAATCTTTTGTAAAAAGGTGTACAGGAATTAAAGCGCAGTGCTGCAGTCACTCATTCGGGTGGCTGGCTTTTGACTTCATTTGATATGGTTACTAATATCTCATCAACTAATTTCTTAATACCAAGGAAACCTGCAATCTGCTTGTCTTTGTTTTTCTGTAAGTTCTAATTGTAGTCTGAGGTTCATCTCCAAACGGTTGTGGATGCATATGATATCCCAGTTAGCTATCTGTGTCTAGGTGGAACCTATAGAAGTCCTTTAATGTATGCTAGGTGACCCAGCTGATGTCTCAAACACTTTGGCCTTTTGGATTGTCTGGCTTAGCAACAGTCGGGTACCATTACGAGTGGCCTGCAATACCGATGCGGTCCCAATCTCGATTTTGAACCACATTCCGCTTTACAGGAGATGTAAGAATTTCACATTGACATAGCCGTTTATCCCTTTACAGAAATCACCTGGAAAAAATTGGTAAATTTAGTTCATTAATTATTACACAAGATAGTGATTTTTTCAGGTCAGAACTTGTAAGAATGTGTTGTTTTTCCATGTAATACTACATTGTGATCAGTGGGACTTGTAATGAAGAGCCATACAACATTGGGGAAATTTGCACCTTGCGCATTTGTTATTTTCCAGGGTAGTGTTACCTCCCTCTGCTCAAAATGCCATTGGCTATGGAGAGAGACGCGCACCTTTGGGGATTGTACTTTTTGAATTGCAGAAATTCACTGCCCCTGTAAATGTCTTCCCTTGCTTCTGCTGTATTTTCAGTCTGTACATGCTAGATCAATTTCAAGTAGTTTAAAGAGCGAACCGAAGAAAGAAGAATAGGCTGTTTGAGGTCCACCTTAGTAGGAGGGTAGAGCCCAGTCTAATGGCTTGAACAGAGTTTTTCTACTGCATCTTGGAATACATCAATTTACCCACCCATTCCCCTCATTAAAGGGCGAATGGAACTGTTTGCATTCCCAAATATTACCTGTAGACATAGACACCCCGTTTATTCGATATCCTGGGCGCTCAAACAAATAACACCATTCAAGGCAGTTCTTTTGACTTTCCCTGACTCAGTGTTGCGAAGTGGTTGCCACATGTAGGTGCCTTCCAAAACTCCTGAAACAATAAATAGTGCAGAATCAGCAAAATGTTGACTTTGCAGATTGGTATTTGCAGCCCAGATAGAAAAGACCAATCTGATTTTACAATCTTTATATAGTTAAATTTCAACTTCCAATAAAAACACAAATGCAATACAAGAAAAGAGCACAGGTAAGCTGCCTTACGATGTCACATTGAGATCATTTAGCTCCCTCCTGATTACTGGGAGTGACTAAGATTTGTGCAGCACATTTTATGAAAGTCACTTAGATACAAAAAATCATCATAATGATAATTATCCTTCTACCGGAGAAAGGTCAACAGGGATCCATTGACACCTATATAGTTCTATTTTACCAAGTGGGTCTTATGTTACAGGCCAGGTGATGTCCGCTCCTAATCAATCCTTCAGCGCTGGTCAAATTCCGAACCCTCGGTTTGCTTATCTGCCTCAGGTCAAGCAGAGAGTGCGCTAGTACGTTCCACCCTCCATGCTATAGCCTCAGCAGGCTTTCTCATTCCTCCACACCTCTTTCAGTCACCATTCTTCTGCATACACCCATTGAGTCACATCTTTCAGCCAAACGGACTCCGTAGGTGACCTGGAAGAAAGCCGATTTATCGCTATTCTTTGTTTACCCAGTGCTACTCCCAACATAGTGAATTTATATGACATCTAGCCTGTCTTGAGTTTGTGAATAAGTTCTATTAAAAATTGCTTTAAAGTGGTGTTGGTGTTGAGGGACCTTGCTTTCTTCGTGTAGTCACGCCCTTACAGTAGCTTGATATGGGACCACATTCCCACGTCGCATACAGAAACATGGCGGCAACTCCACCACATCTGGGACACACAGGGGATCGGTCTTTGAATCGCCTATTAAGTCTCACCGGAGTGACATAAGTACGATTCAAAAAGTAAATATGTGATCATTTAAATGTAGCATTGCTAGCTATCAGTTGTTCTAAAGAATAGGATGATTCCTATTTGTTGTCTGATAGGATTTTTTGCATGTCTTCCTCCCACTGTTTTCTGAACTTCAAAAGGGCGGGAGTTGATTATCGGTCTTAAAGGCCTTATGTAGCTCTGATACCAATTTACTGCTGTGCTCTGTCGTCAATAGCACTCCAACAATTCAACAAATTTTAAGCTTTGCCAGCGGCCAACTCCAAATGCATCAGACGCATGCACAAAGGTGATAATTGTATCTGCAGGATACTGACCGACCAGTGTAAGGCGCCCCTTGTTTTTCCATTGTGTCGTGGACATGATCACAGATATTCTGCAGAAAGGCTGTAGCCACCAAATCTGCAACGATCTAGAGATTGGGGGCATTTTAAGACCCTTTTTACTGTAGAGTCCCACGTTAGTGCCACTACTCCCTCTATGTGGGGAGTATCTACAGGTTGACTGCCTCCACTTATGAGGAGTACTGGTAAAAGTGTCTTGTATAGGCTACCTTGGTGTAGAAACTTCTCTGCTCAGACCACTCTGCCCCTCCGACCCACCCATACTAATCTGAATAGATGGTCTATTTCCTTGAATGTCGATCTGGGGATTGAGCACATGGGGTTTTGCAAAGTGAATTTTTGCAACTGCGACTCTGCCCTTGACTGAAAGCACTCCGCCCATGACCACATTTACGTCCACTGCCTTGAATTGACTTCCTCACCCCTTTCCTTGCTACAGGAGCATTGTTTTTCCGCCGCATGGGTTTTTTGAATGCCAAGATTCCTATTGTATTCGGCAGCTCATGTGATTGTATTCTTGCATATTCGGTCAAAGGAAATCATACTGTCTTGTTTTCGCCAATTACCAGGCCTGAGGTGTTGCCACATCTCTGCAACTGTCAGCAATTTGGGAACCAGAACAGATCGATCTACCAGGATTTTCATCCTTCTATGTTGCTTTAAGAAGTGATTCCATTTGACTGCAGTGTTTATCAATAACATTGGTCGTGAAATGATCTACTGCCCTGGCACAAGCTCCCCTTCACGACTGCGGACCTGAAAGCATAATGTCTAATGAGCCTGCATAACATGAATCCCTCTCAAAGATGCGCAACTTCTGTAGCAAAGAAGCTGTATTTGCGTACAGTTCTAAAGGGCAAGTAGGAAACCGCACACAGTACAAATAGGATTCATGTTCGCTGGAATGATGTGTTGATTTTAGATGACCTTTACAAATATATTCCCTTAAGCGACTGCTGCTATCTCATGTCCTTTCACCGTTTAACGTAAGCTATATTTTACTGCAGTATTCACTTCATATAACGCTTCTTCCTTTTCTCCCAGGGTTTAGAAGTGTTTTGCACAGAAAATGACTTCTGCTCTGACATTTACCTTAAATTCTACAAATCTCAAGACCGTGATGAGCTGTATTTCTACATCGCACGATACCTAGGTTTGCTGTTTTTACATTTTACCCTATTTACCCTTCTTCTTTGTTGGATATCAAAAGTGTACACTTTATCTATATTTTTGGATTATTTAACTGCTTCTTGTTTGCGTTGCTGTCGGTGAGTATGTGTGCGTTACTGTTTATTTCCAACAGGCGCTAGTCACCATTACCCTAAACATTTACCAAGTCACGTACACAAATCTAATCTAATATGGACATTTGGAATAACACAAACTGGTTACTGCTTTTTGCGTACTCCAGCCACCATAACAGTAGTAACAAGAAAACAACCTCGTTACTTGCATGTGTGGTAAAAGTAGACCACAAATGCCTTCATTGTTCACTCCTAGCTATGCTCATTCCCAGGTGGTCTAAGCAGCATAGATACCCCCCATCCCCCCCATAGAGCCTATATGATCGACATCTGTGTGAACCGCATCCTTCAGGGGGCGCTGCCTGAAGGCCACCATTGAGTCCGGCAGATTTCAAGTAGCCTGAAGTTCCCACACCCTAAAGTACTGGGTGCGAGAGTACGGAGCCAGATGGGTCACGGTTCAGATCTGCATCTGTGAAAAGAACAAACGCTCGGAGGTAGGCACCGAGGCCCCAGGCTGTCGCCTCCTTCAGCAGTGATGTAGACACAATACTCCTCCTGCCCCTGACAGCCTCCCCAACCCACGGCCCCCCTGCGCAGCAACCTCGTGTCTCACCCCTGCTCACACTCCTAACCTGCTCGGAGCGGGTGGTAAATGTGTGCGTTAAAGTCCCTGGAATCGGGAAAGCCGGCAGGTTTGACCCACCCCTGTGTGATTATTCCTCATTCTGGGGACTTATATTGACAACAACATCAGATGGGTGGAGTTACAGTCTCTAGCCGGTAATTCCGGGCCCAGTACAACCACGCCCTAATTCCCGGAGCCTAGTAATGCGGACCATGTCTGTTCCGGAACATGCTCGTTTCACCTCTTCCTGCCTGTTGAGAAGCGCTCGATGCATCGTGGCATATGCGCTGTTCCTGCCACATAGAGCAATCGGCTGCTCCCATGCTAATAGAGACAGGAGTCTTAGTGAGATGAATGATGCTAAAATCTCACCAAGACCTCTCTGTATTGCCTACACCTGGCTCACTTCTTGATCTACCCCTAGTGCATCAATCATGTCAGTTTGTTGTTAAATTTAATGCTGATGTATTTAATTTTTCAGGAACCAATTGTACTCGGTCTTGAAAAAAAAAAAACTTTTATCATAATTTTTAAACGAGAATTATTAATTAATTTGTACTTTGCTTATGAATTTGATGTGTTTTTAGCGGTTAAGCCCCTCTTTTTTATGATTTATACCAAATCAAATAAAGTAATATTACTTAATGAATGTATCAGCGCTCCATTTTCTACATCATGCTTCTGCCCATCATTCTGCTAAAAATGTAGGCCCCGAAACTGTCATTGGCGGTTTCAGATGATGATCTGTGGCTTGTTGCAGGAAGTTGGTTATCTGAGAAGTTAGTTTCCACTTCTCGCATTTTCCGCTGTATCAGGGAACTGCGTGGTGATGGCTGAGATGAGAACGCTGCGCACGTATCTGATTTTCCTAATTTTTTTATATTTTTTTTTTACAGAGAATCATGTCACAGAGCACACGGCAGAGAGCTACATGCTGCAGTGGCAGAAGGGACACATCACAAACAACCAGTACCTCCTGCACCTCAACAACCTGGCCGACCGCAGCTGTAACGATCTCTCCCAGTACCCCGTCTTCCCGTGGATAATTACAGATTACTCTAGCTCTGAATTAGGTAAAACTAATGAGCATTGTAAAATGACAAAACGACACCAGTTTGTTTTGGAGCAGGCCATTAGCACACATTGTGTCGATTATGTGTCGTGATAAGAGCTCGAATATACAGGGCTTTAAGTGGGATGAAAAAACTGGAGGGTTTCTCAAAGGGGCGTGGCTGGTGTAATTAAGGGTGTAAAAACACAAACTGAAAATCTGTGCTTAGCAGAGTGTGCCGTCCAACTGGTATGTTGCTGCTTCTGTCACTGCATCCAGATATATAACATAACAAAAACATAACATTTGCAACAAGCCATAACTATTGGCTCTGTAAATATTTGTTAGTTGCAGAAGATAAATAAGCAACAACTATGGCTTCGTTGTATAGAATATTGAAAATGCTTCATTTCTGAAATGAGACTGAAAGAATTATAACGAGTCTCCTTGAAGTTACTTCAAAGGCAGTGAAGGGTGGCACTGCTGCAGGCGCGCAACACCCATTGGACTCACAGGGCTTCAGCCCCCCCCCCCCCCCCCGTCGTGTGTGGCAGCCCGGGATGAGACACCTTCCCGGGCAAAAAAGCAGCCGCACCCGAGCACTTCACAGGTCTTTAAAAGACCATTTGCATGTTAATGAGGCCTCGCTGTTGTTTCACCCCTTCTAAGAGCCCCTGCAGCTCCACTCTGCCTATTGCTTAAAGTTCATGCCCCCCCCGAAATTTTTGCTCAGCCCCCCCCGAAATCTGGCTCTAGTTGCGCTTCTGCACTGCTGCACAGCTAAGATTATTTTCCTCACCGAGGATAAGGGCAAAAATGGAAAGCCCAATAGAGACCCTTCTCAGCACCTGCTTTTTTTGAACTGCTGGTGCTCAGCACCGGCAGGACTCGGCCCACCTAAAGCCCTGCGAATATATATGATTTTAAATGGAGTGTCCGACAGTTCTGCTATAGTGGGCATGGTAAAACGGGGCTTAGTGAAAACACTGGACTGCTTTCATGGCTGGATGGGCTGAGCCGGAAGGGCCTAACCACGTTAAAAGTGGTTCGGGGGAGCAGCGCGCAGTTTCATATGGACACATACACGATTTGCTGCTGCGGTGAAACAATTCTATGCTCTGTGCCTGTTCCTCAAGTTAAGGAACGTTTCAAAGTTTCTTTTCAGAACGGCCTGTCAAACCTATACCTTAGACAATATACTGGGGAAATGTTGCCGCAAATCAAATTGTTGCTCAAGTTATATAGAAAATATAATATGTGCAGAATCAAAATGCGCCCTCTCCCGTTCTCCCCAATGCAGTTCACCTTAGAGGGGTCCAGAGTCGTTATTGGAATATGAGGGTGGCATTTAAACATATTCTGGTTGGTTTTTAGCTCCTAGTGGTTCTGGGGATAATTTTGTGGGTAGTAGCAATGTCTTGTATGTTCAGATTTATAGTGGTACCACATGTGCATCAAAGTTTAACACTAATTTACTTCCTGATTGTGTATTAATTATAGAAAAAATGTATAGAACTTTGATATCATAGAGTTGCCCCAATGTTATTGTATTTAATAAGCATTTATAATCCGATAAGAGAAATTTAGCCGCAGGTTCCTTATCTTAGAATCCTCCGAAGGCACCAGACTGGATCCGGAAAGTTTCTCAGCAGTACCTCTGCGCGTCGGTACAGGGATTTGAACGACTCCACAGCGATGTCATCTCCGGAATGTGACGTCAACGGAGTCCATATAAGCCGTCACCAACGCTCTGACGTCAGTTCCTTCTTTTCTATGCTAACATGCAAATCCGCACTGCAGGTCCTCCAGCCGTTTTCAGCCTACTTGATGTTTTTCTTTCATCGACAGAACAGTGTGTCTTTCTTCAATGTCCTTGGTGTTCAAGCCTCACTCAATTTGCATGTGAAGCCTGGGTGAGCGCCACAACTCTGACGAGTGCGACTCTTGTCAACCTCTGCGACCGAATGCATGCAGGGAATGTCGCATGAAGCTTGTGGCAGTGCGTAAGTCAGTCTTCGAGGTCTTCTCATTGTCCTCGGTCCTATAAGCGTTCTAGGGACCGACCGCGTGTCCGTTCTAGAAACCATTCCCGCAGGCGTCCATCACCTTCAACATCTGGGGATAAGTCTCAACGCTGGCGGTCGAAGTCACGTCACCTCCTGCCTTCGTCACCCACCACTGATCCCCACTCTTCTGTTGAAGTGCAGAGGCATGAGTCCACCAGAGTCTCCCCACCTATCATGGAGTCGGGGCATCTTTGACCCAGATGAGACAATATTCTCGACCTCTTCTTTCTGTTCTTGGGTTGTCGCCTTCCTCTGGGGTGCCATCGGGTCCCACGGAAGTACATGAGGTCGTGCCTGTTACTCCGCCTGTGGGTTCTCCCTTGGCTTAAGGTTTGCCTTTTGTGTCTGACACTGCGCGGCGCCGGTCTTCAGCCTATCACAGCTCCCACTTCTGGTTAACAGCCTCCAGTGTCGGCATCAGACTCTTGTCTGCAAACTCCGATAGTGGTGCTGATCAACTCTCCTTCTGACGTTGAGGTGTCGCCTTCTCGGCGTCGACTGGCTTGGTTTACGGCGTCTTATGCAGCACCAATGGAACCGAGCATCTCAGACTCCCTTCCTTTGGTTTTTCCTTCTGATGACCATGGTTGTGGAAGTACTACAGAAGGTGTGGTGTGTTGTCCTCTAATTCTGGACATGGTACCACCCCCTATACAATCTGGCTGGTTACTTGACTTGGGTGATGCAAGTGGCTTGGAATCTTCGCCGACATCTGAGACTTCTGTCTCCTCCCGGTTTGTCTACGGAGGCGAGTTCCAAGCTGGTGGACATGCTCAATCGAGTTTCGATTGCCCTAGATTTACTCCTTCCTTCCGTGGCATTGGCATCAGCCCTCTTAATTGGTGTCCTAAGCCCTGCCCAGTCTAATGTTGAGCCTGTACTTCCTTATAGTGATTGTTTTTTCGCTATCCTGTTGGGTACTTGGACTAAACCCGAAACGGGGCTCTCTGTGGATCGCTCAATTTCTCAAAGGCATCGCCCGGCCCGGAGGATCCCTCCTGTCTCCTTAAACATCCCTCTACTAAAAGCTTTTTGATTCAGGCTGCTTTAGCCATGCAGAATATTGATTCTCTTCCCCCTGTCAACTGCTCCGACCCTCTGGAAAGGGAGGCCAGGAAATTTGATGCTGGTGGTAGGCGTATTTTCTCTTCTTCTAGCGCTGATTTGTGTTCTCTGAACAAATCTTGTGTGCTCGACCGCTTCTCCCATGCCTTGTGGTACTCTGTTAAGCACCTCTTGCCCTCCCTTCCGGAGGAAGCTCGGATTGCTCTTGTTCCCCGGTACAAGATGGGTTGCAAGCTCCCACACTCAGCATCCACTATGGCATGGATACTACCGATTCTGTTGGTCTGGCTATGGCCTCTTCCATTACTTTATGCTGGTGCGCATGGTTGCATACTTCCACGTTTTCAGAGGTTGTGCAAACTGCCTTCATCGACATGCCTTTTGATGGAACCTCCCATTTTGGTGCACACGCTGACTCTGCTTTATGCCAGTTCAGGGATAGTCATGGTGGTCCGGTGTCTTAACTCTGTTGTACTACGGTCATCGGGGACAGTTGTTTTGACTCTTTTCCACCTTCCTTGGGTGGTATTCTCACTCCCCTTCAGGGGTACACCCAGTGTGGTTTTCCTGCTTTCTGCAGGTATTTTTTGTCTCTTTTCTGCTGTCGGTGACAGGTTTCTTTTCCAGCCATCTGGAACTTATCTAACTTTGCAGTCTCCTGGAGTTTGTTCTTTGGCTTCTGTTACTGCTTGTATTTTCCTGTCCGAGTACTTACTCTGTGGCAGGCATTCTGTTTGTTGTATGGTTCCACTGTAGACCTTTTCTCCATTTTCGGAGACCTAACTTAGTATGCCTTGGAGGCATTTTTGTGCAGTACTTATGTTATGCACTTTGTAACACTAATAGGGACTTCGCCTTTCTCTTTTCTCTGCCCTTATACTCATATTGGCTATGCTTTCCTTTCCCTCTTCAACCCTTTTCAGTGGGACCATATCCTTTCTTTGTTTTACTCTCTTGGACACATGGATTTCTCATGTTATATTTAAATTTTTTCATGCCTGGATTCCACAACTCCAGCCTTGTCATGCTTCTGTGACTAAAAGTCTCCAGCAGTCGTCTACTCCTCCTCTTCCTCATTCTCTTCCTTTTCTTCCTCCTTTCCTCCTCCTCCTCTTCCTCCTCTGTTTCCTCCTCCATTTCTTCCTCCTCCATTTCTTCCTCCGTGTCCTCCTCTACCTCGGTTTCCACCTCTTCTTCCGTTTCCACCTCTTCTTCCGTTTCCACCTCTTCTTCCGTTTCCACCTCTTCTTCCGTTTCCACCTCTTCTTCCGTTTCCACCTCCTCTTCCTCCATTTCCACATCTTCTTACTCCATTTCCATATCTTCTTCCATTTCCACATCTTCTTCCTCTGTTTCTACATCCTTTTCCTCCGTTTCCGCATACTCCTCTGCTGTTTCCGCATCCTCCTCTGCTGTTTCCGCATCCTCCTCTGCCGTTTCCGCATCCTCCTCTGCCGTTTCCACATCCTCCTCTGCCGTTTCCACATCCTCCTCTGCCGTTTCCACATCCTCCTCTGCCGTTTCCACATCCTCCTCTGCCGTTTCCACATCCTCCTCTGCCGTTTCCACATCCTCCTCTGCCGTTTCCACATCCTCCTCTGCCGTTTCCACATCCTCCTCTGCCGTTGCCACATCCTCCTCTGCCGTTTCCACATCCTCCTCTGCCGTTTCCACATCCTCCTCTGCCGTTTCCACCTCCTCCTCTGCCGTTTCCACCTTCTCCTCCTCCTCTGCCGTTTCCACCTCCTCCTCTTCCACCTCTTCCTCCGCCTTTTCCACCTCTTCCTCCTCTGTTTCCACCTCCTCCTCCTCTGTTTCCACCTCCTCCTCCTCTGTTTCCACCTCCTCCTCCTCTGTTTCCACCTCCTCCTCCTCTGTTTCCACCTCCTCCTCCTCTGTTTCCACCTCCTCCTCCTCTGTTTCCACCTCCTCCTCCTCTGTTTCCACCTCCACCTCCTCTGTTTCCACCTCCACCTCCTCTGTTTCCACCTCCACCTCCTCTGTTTCCACCTCCACCTCCTCTGTTTCCACCTCCACCTCCTCTGTTTCCACCCCCACCTCCTCTGTTTCCACCCCCACCTCCTCTGTTTCCACCCCCACCTCCTCTGTTTCCACCCCCACCTCCTCTGTTTCCACCCCCACCTCCTCTGTTTCCACCCCCACCTCCTCTGTTTCCACCCCCACCTCCTCTGTTTCCACCTCCACCTCCTCTGTTTCCACCTCCACCTCCTCTGTTTCCACCTCCACCTCCTCTGTTTCCACCTCCACCTCCTCTGTTTCCACCTCCACCTCCTCTGTTTCCACCTCCACCTCCTCTGTTTCCACCTCCACCTCCTCTGTTTCCACCTCCACCTCCTCTGTTTCCACCTCCACCTCTTCTGTTTCCACCTCCACCTCTTCTGTTTCCACCTCCACCTCTGCTGTTTCCACCTCTGCTGTTTCCACCTCTGCTGTTTCCACTTCCACCTCCTCTTTCCACTTCCACCTCCTCTTTCCACTTCCACCTCCTCTTTCCACTTCCACCTCCTCTTTCCACTTCCACCTCCTCTTTCCACTTCCACCTCCTCTTTCCACTTCCACCTCCTCTTTCCACTTCCACCTCCTCTTTCCACTTCCACCTCCTCTGTTTCCACTTCCACCTCCTCTGTTTCCACTTCCACCTCCTCTGTTTCCACTTCCACCTCCTCTGTTTCCACTTCCACCTCCTCTGTTTCCACTTCCACCTCCTGTTTCCACTTCCACCTTCTGTTTCCACCTCCAGCTCCTCTGTTTCCACCTCCAGCTCCTCTGTTTCCACCTCCAGCTCCTCTGTTTCCACCTCCACCTCCTCTGTTTCCACCTCCACCTCCTCTGTTTCCACCTCCTCTGTTTCCAGCTCCACCTCCTCTGTTTCCAGCTCCTCTGTTTCCACCTCCACCTCCTCTGTTTCCAGCTCCTCTGTTTCCAGCTCCTCTGTTTCCACCTCCACCTCCTCTGTTTCCAGCTCCTCTGTTTCCACCTCCACCTCCTCTGTTTCCAGCTCCTCTGTTTCCAGCTCCTCTGTTTCCACCTCCACCTCCTCTGTTTCCAGCTCCTCTGTTTCCACCTCCACCTCCTCTGTTTCCAGCTCCTCTGTTTCCACCTCCTCTGTTTCCAGCTCCTCTATTTCCACCTTCTCCGTTTCCAGCTCCTCTATTTCCACCTTCTCCATTTCCAGCTCCTCTGTTTCCACCTCCTCCTCCTCCGTTTCCAGCTCCTCTGTTTCCACCTCCTCCTCCTCCGTTTCCAGCTCCTCTGTTTCCACCTCCTCTTCCTCCGTTTCCAGCTCCTCTGTTTCCACCTCCTCTTCCTCCTCTCCCGTTTCCACCTCCTCTTCCTCCTCTCCCGTTTCCACCTCCTCTTCCTCCTCTCCCGTTTCCACCTCCTCTTCCGTTTCCACCTCCTCTTCCTCCTCTCCCGTTTCCACCTCCTCTTCCTCCTCTCCCGTTTCCACCTCCTCTTCCTCCTCTCCCGTTTCCACCTCCTCTCCCGTTTCCACCTCCTCTTCTGTTTCCAGGTATATTTAGGTGTGTGTTTGCACATACGGTAGTCTGGCCTCCTATGAGATGTACGTCGCTGCATTTTACCTACACTTCCTTGGTGTCCTGGTTCAACCTTCTTGGTAGCACTTGTCTGTTTCCTTCCTTCTCTTCTATGAGCATCTCTGTTGCATTTTTTCAGAGTATTCCTTACTTATCCATCAATATTCACAGAGTAAGAGAAGTTTCTTTTACCTTCCTTGTTTTTCTAGCGATGCCCTTTAGCATTCATTGTTCTGTCTTTTTTCTCCATTCTTTCATTGGAGCTTTCTTTTTTTTCACACTCTGTTTTCAAACTCTGTAGCTCGCTGTTTATGTTCCTTCCTTTGGTTTTGAGCCTGGACTCTGAGCTATTGATCTCGCTCCCTTTGTATCCCCAAATCGTAGGTTGCACCCCCTTTTGGGGCTGCCACTTTATCTGGTTCTATACCGTGATTCTCACTGTCTTGTTGCTTTCTACTCCCTACAGACTTTCCATAGTGCTTCTTGGAGGTTAGTCCTTTAGTGAACATCTTGCTTCACCTATCATTTTTCCGATAGTCTGGTCCCTTCTATCTTTTGGACTGGCTTCTCCTATTTGGGGATCTTTGGTGGGGTTGGTTCACAGCCCCTCCTCCAAGGATGGTATAACTTGGCTATTTGATTCTAAGATAAAGAATCTGAAGCTAGATGTCTCTATCAGATGGACAAGCAACTTACCTATGGTAATGCCTTA
This sequence comes from Triturus cristatus, assembly GCF_964204655.1. NCBI lineage: Eukaryota > Metazoa > Chordata > Amphibia > Caudata > Salamandridae > Triturus > Triturus cristatus. Next base: position 631,603,641 of record NC_140587.1, read on the forward strand.
ACTGGTAGAGATAGGATCTAGCCGCAGATTCCTTATCGATCCTCCCCACTGTGCGAACTAAGGGCCCTTAGTCTCCTAGATCCCCTCTTTGCATTCTACTGCAATTCTGTCTATCTGTACTTGTTGATACATGATAGTTCTTTTTTTGGCACTCTGTATCCTGAGACTGGTTCTCTAAGTGGCTCTGCATTGTTGGCGTGGAAATTGTCACAAAGAAACTGATATCAGTGCAGCAGGGGAGGGCTTATTTGGACTCTGATGTCACATTCCGGAGATGACGACGCTGCAGAGTCATTTGACACCCTCTAGTGACGTGCAGAGGTACTGCTGAGAACATTTCCGGGTTCAGTCTGGCACCTAGGGAGGATTCTAAGTTAAGGAATCTGCAGCTAGATCCTGTCTCTACCAGATAAGGCGTTACCGAAGGTAAGTAACGTCCTTCAAGAGATTCCTGTATGACAAGATTGTTATAGGCCTAAATCATTGCCATACTAATTTGTTAGGATACATTCAGTCAATTATTATTTGGATGTGAATTTCACAAAAACATTCCACATAGTTCTGTTAAAATAATTTGATCACTAAAATATGCAGTTCTGCTCAATGAGAACCTCATTTGAATGCCATTTAACAAAAGAACTTTCTTTAATTGCTTTAATTCAGTGACCACAAATTATCGAGCAAACTCCAAATTATTTAGTTTACAAAAACAGTGAGCATTGGGTATCACTCAAATTGAGAACAATATTTGAACATTTCCTTAGAATAATGACAACTTAAACACATAAATAACTATTAAAATATCCAGAAAACCATTTCGAGTAAACCTGAGAACCCTTATTCAACCTAAATATCCAGCCTTCATAAGTAATTATCCTGACCATGTGATTTCCACACTGATCCCAAAAATCTAGAGATTCAAAAATGACCACATGTGAGTGAAGCATAAACACAAAGGCTCACTGTATTATGAAAATATCAGTTTTTGAAAAGTGTTCTTTGTGATACTAATAGCTTTTCTTACCATTGTTAATTGGAGTTCCCATTTATCTTTAGATGTGATATTGTGTTTTTTGAGGACCCTTGCATTGAGGTGGTTCCAGCCTCCAGTTGCTCTGGTATTTTGCCTTAATTATAAATCCTCAGACTCTGCGGCTGGTGCATTTGCAGCCCACATCTTGAACATTTTCTAAGGCCTCTTATCTAGGGCTGTTGGTCTGTTGTCCTGGGCTTGGGAGTTAGTTCACCAGAGATATCTGGTGTCTGTTTAGGTTAAATACCCATCTGTGTTATTTGGCTGCTGGCACAAACTTCTTTAGAAGCTGAGACATGTACGTTTAACCCCATGTCTGAAGGACTTACCAAGGGTTCTCATCCAGTATCACACATGCCTCTTTCTTACATTTTCCCTTCTCTCTTGCCTCAAAGTACCCCTGGCTGTGGACACAATCCTCTGTTGATGTGAGTAATGGCCGGAATAGGTGGGATCAAGCACCTTTTTACAGATCTATACTATCTCATTAGCAGTTCGCTAATAGAGGAAAAATCATGAATTTCTATCATGCTAATTTCAGAAAGATATCCAGCCTTGTGCTAGAAATTAACCATTAGGCAGATTACAGCAGTTTTATTTAACTGATTTGTCTCCTGGCTTCCTGATGGATTCCTATTAGCTACATCTCACCACATATTTTAAGTAGACTCAGCAAAGTAAAAGGAAAGAAGTCATGACTCTTAATGTATGTTTCATAACTTAATCAAAAGGAAACAGACCTGTCCCAGTTAAAACAAATGAAGCAGCTTAAAACGGATAAATATGTGCATGGTTGTATTAGTTTGTTTTTTGTTATCCCCGTTTTGTAAAAATGGAAGTTGGGAAAATAATCTGCTACAGGTCAAGAGCACAGGGGTGCACCCATTACTAAACTATACTAAAAACTGTATGTAAATCAAGTTGCTCCTCATACATTTTTGAAATTGTGGACATGGATGATTTGGTGGTCAGTGATATCCAGGCAACATATGCAAACATTGGCTTAATTTAAGACTGCCAATGCATAAGAGAAGGGATCACTGTGACAATAGATAGTTGTAGAGCACCATAAGATAATTAGTACTTTTAATAAGCAGAAATTCATAAATTAGTCAGGGCTTTACAATTCCTTCCTCTTCCTTTCCCTTTTAGGTTTGGCTTAATTAATTTTGCTTGCATCCATTATGCCAAATTATTTGGAGATATAAGAAGTGACCCAGGTGTCTTATGTGGAAATGTAGAGTCTGATTGGAGCAGCGAAAAAGGTATGCTAGTGTCATGCATGCTTGTGACGGTTGACTGTTGTACCGTTCTGATGTGGTTTATGTCGCTTTCATTTGTGGCATGGTTAAAAGCGAATTACACTGAACTGTTTTGTGGTCAAGCCTTTGCTATAATAAAATGTGCGTATATCACTACATTGCCTGACTGTAGCATGCATTCACTATCAAAGCAGCATAGCTGTCCTATTCATTTAACTTCAGATTAAACAGCATTAGTGCATTCAATCAGTCAATCAATCAATCATTTCTAAAGTGCAGCATGATCACCCCTAGGGGTATCTGGGTGCTGAGGTTGCTGCATCTGCATCGAAAAGCCAGGTCTTGAGTTGCTTTCTGAAAACTGCCAGGGAGGGTGCCGTTTGGAGGTGTAGGGGGAAGGTCATTCCAGACCTTTGCGCCGATGGCAGAGAATGCGCGGCCCCCTCTGTGGGTGCGATGGATGCTTGAGACATGTGCGAGTGAAGTGGAGTGCAGGTATCTCGAGGGAAGATGGAAGTTCAGCCGGTGGTTGATGTAGGAAGGTCCTTGTTTGTGGAGGGCTTTGAAGATGTGTGTGAGTGTCTTGAACTGGCATCTTTTCTGGACTGGGAACCAGTGTATATTTCTAAAGTGAATAGAGATGTGGGTACGCTTGGAGAGGTCCAGGATAAATCTGGCTGCAGTGTTCTGTAATGTCTGGAGTCTTCTGAGGAGTTGGTTGGAGATTCCAGTGTAGAGCGTGTTGCCGTGGTCGAGGTGGCTGGTGACGAGGGCTTGTGCGACGATCTTTCTGGTGTTTACTGGGCTACATCTGAAGATTTTGCGGAGCATGCAGAGGGTGTGGAAGCAGGAAGAGGGGACTGCGTTGACTTGTTGTTTCATGGTCAGTTGGCTATTCAGGATTATGCCGAGGTTGCGAGCGTGGTCAGTTGGTGTGGGTCCGTGTTCTTTCGGCCACCAGCTGTGGTCCCTGGCAGAGAGATTCTTTCTGAAGATCAGTACCTCAGTTTTGTTGGAGTTCTGTTTGAGGCAGCTGTTTCTCATACAGTCGGCTACATCTGTCATGGCATTGCGGAGGTTGCTTTTGGTGTTGGAGGGGTCCTTGGTGAGCGAGAGAACAAGCTAAGTGTCGTTGGCGTAGGAGATGATGTTGAGTCGTAGGATCTGACGATGTCCGCAAGGGGAGTCGTATAGATGTTGAACAGATAGGGGGCTGAGGGAGGATCCTTGGGGCACACCGTATATGATGTCCTTGGGAGTGGAGGTGAAAGGAGGTAGACGGATGCTCTGGTTACGTCCTGAGAAAAAATAGATGATCCACTTGAGGGTGTGTTGTTGAATGCCTATGTTGTGGAGTCTGTCGATGAGGATGTGGTGGCCAGTGGTGTCGAATGCTGCAGACAGGTCGAGGAGAATCAAATCCCCTGTTTCTCCTTGGTCACGGAGGGTTCTGATGTCGTCAGTTGCAGCGATGAGTGCGGTTTCAGTGCTATGGTTGGCCTGGAAACCTTATTGTGATACGTCGAGTAGGTGGTTTTGTTCTAGGTAGTAGGTGAGCTGTCGGTTGATGGCTTTCTTGAGTACTTTGTCTAATTATGGAAGCAGGGAGATCGGGCAGTAGTTTTTGAGGTTGCTAGGATCGGCTGAGGGTTTCTTTTGGAGGGGTCTGGTGTCTCCGTGCTTCCATCCGTCTGGAAAGGATGCTGTGGAGGTGGAAGCATTGAGGAGATTGGTGAGTTCAGGGCTGATTATGTTGGATCCAAGGTTAACGAGATAATGGGGGCAGGGGTCGGTGGGCGCCCGGAAGTGGATGGAGGACATGATGGTCGTGGTTGTTTGGATGTCGATTGGGGACGAGTTAGTTATGGCTGGGGTTCACTGGTTGGATGATGTTGTCAAGGCTGAGCGAGATGGGTTGGGGGTTAAAGTTGTTGTAGCTTGGACCTATTTTGTGAAGGGAAATGTAAACACTAGTTAGTGAAAATGTTTGACAGCAGAGCAGCCCAAATTAATTTGTGCCACTTACTCTTTTCATCTAAGCTTCTGAAAAAAGGCAATAGAAAACAGAAAATTAAAAATTAAGTACAAATATGAATATCATAAACACAAAATGTATATTTTGGGTGCAAAAATAAACGTGGTAAAGTAAAAGTAGATTACTCCATCTAAACAAAATAGCATGTTTTAGACCAGCTGTATTATTTAATAAAGCTGTGCAATCTGGGAGGTGTACTCTTCATTTCCTTCAGTTCTACCAATTTGGCTAGCATGCATTATAGTAACCATTTGTAAATGTAATGTTAAATACGTATTCAACGTATAAAAACTGATCTAGCAACCTGATGCAAGCACCGATTTGCAGTTCCACGTATCACTGATTATGCCTTTAAAGCATCAGGTGAAAGGGGCAGTGCATCATTATTTACATGGGATCATTCCAAAAGGGCAATGATTTAAATGGCACAGAGACTGAAGCACTCCGTCTCCCAGTAGAGGTGATTTCTCCAAGATGATGGCCAAGGATTGAATGGGTGTTTGTTAGAAATGGGGATCTCTAGTTAGCAGTGGTTTGCACCCTGTCCAAGTAGAGACCCTTCCTTCTAGTCGGGTTAAGGGGATTACACAGCTAAGATAACCCCTGCTCATCCGCTTGGTAGCTTGCCACAAGCATTCAGGCTTCTCTCAGAGGCAATGTGTAAAGCATTTGTAAATAAACACAGTGACAACTCTACAAATGGACACCACACCAGTTTAGAAAAAAATACTCAATCTTTAGCTAAATAAAACAAGACCAAAATGACAAAATTCAAACATACATATATCAATATATCACTTTTAAAAGAGTTAAAACAGTTTAGTTCATATAAAAAAATATGCATGCATCACTTTTAGCTCAAAGTACCTGGGATGCCTCAAAATTACAGGACGAAAACAGGCGCAGGGGAGGTGCCAGAAAGCAAAGCGATGCGTCAGTTCCTTACACACAGGGAAGGTAATGCGTAGGTTTGTTGCTCCCAGGGAAGGTGATGCATCGGTTCCTTACTGTAAGAGGAGGTGAGGTGTCGGTTTTTTACTGCATGAGGAGGTGGTGTGGGTTTCTCCAGACACGTGGTCTTGGTTCCTTACTGAAGCCCAGCGTCGCTGAAGACTTGGCGCACCAGAAGACAGAGCTGGCCCCGTAATGCGAGGAGCGGGCGTGCAGCCGCTGGCCTGGGAGTGACGCCGATGGGGCTGGAGCCAAGTGCGTGAGTGGAGGACAGCCCACCCTGGACCAGAGAAAGGCCCGCGAGGGCTGACTACTTGTGGTTTCCCCAGGACAACTTCCAACCCCTGCCTCAGAATTTGACGGAAGGGACTGCAGGTGGGTGCACGGAGTGCTGGGGGCCTAGTGAAAGATTCCAATGGAAGGATGCCTGAAGTGATCCAGAGTACACAGTGGATTGTTTTCGGTGGCTCCCCTCCTATATTTGACACAGTGAGAATTTAAGTATGGGCCCAGAGTATGGGCTGAATGAGCTCCCCCATCCATGCTAGGTCATATGGGTGGGGGACTAGTGATCACATACTACCACCTGTTTAAACGCCGGGAGTGCCAGGGGAATCCTGGGAGAGCCAGCGGAATCCTGGGAGGGCCAGCAGAGGGTTGGCTAGTGAAAACGACCACACATGGCAGTTGTGCGCCTCTAGGCACTAGAGCAGCCCACTGGGTATATGCTCTGTGGAGATGCAAGGAAACGTTGGGGACTCTGCAACCTCTAGCGCTGGTGTGGAACTGCACTTGGGAAGCGATACACTCTTATACCTTGGCACGGCCCAAAGGGGTAGAGAGGAACAACATGGCCAAAGACAAAGACCCCGATCCCCAAACAGGGGAAGCTCCATAATTTTGCAAGGGTCATAACCCCCCATACGAAGCCCGAAGGAGTGCAAGGCCATGCCAAACAATGCGGAACTCTTGCAGGCTATCCGTGCCTTGCGTGAGGCCCTTGAGGGATGAATTGGGGAGGTACACTCCGAGGTCACATTGCTCTGCCAAGACCTGCGTAATGTTGCAGAACGGGTCACAAATACCGAAAACAGAATCTCAGGCCTGGAAGACACATCGCAGAAACTGCGTAAAAAAAGTCACAGACCTACAGGAAAAGATGAAGGAGGTGGCCTGGAGGGAACAACCTACATTTTGTGGGCTTCCCAAAGTGCACGGAAGGTGCAGACATGTGCCACTTCCTAGGCCAGTTGCTGAAGACCTCCCTGCCAGAAGTGTACTTCTCTACCTGGTTTGTGATAGAACTACCCATCGATGAGACCTCCTGCGGGCGCTCTGCCAAGGCCAGTGATTGCCCGCTTCCTAAACTATCATAATCGAGACATGATACTGAGGCACGAAGACCAACTCCAAAATAATGATATTTCCTGATAACTCCCGGGAGGTGCAGAAACCATGACGCACCTTCGATTTGGTAAAGGTGAAGCTACGAACACTACATATACAATATATGCTCCAATTCCCTGCAAATCTCTAGGTGGTCCTCAGGGAAAAGACTCGCTTCTTTCAGACTCCAGAGGAGGCATGGAACTGGATAGAGAAAGACTTCTATTAAAAGCCCCGAAAACCATGACGTGAGTCTGCGCGGCCAAGAAGAGAGAGAAACCACCTGGATGACCCCACGGTGTGGGAAATGTCACAGAATCAACATGTCCTTTAAGAGGTCGAGGAAGACACCCTTGCCTACAGAGAGTAGAGGATCACAGTCTGGTTGCTCCACTGATACAGAGGGCGGAAATCGATGGTCCGAGACATCAAAAAATATTGAGCGAAGGTCAACCCGGGGCCTGACCACACCGGCCCCCTCGGAGAGAGAGATCTCATCGGAGTCAGACCATGGCCATCCGATACTAGCAGAAATCCACAACATGGAGGGTTCATCGCCGGGGCAAGGATACCGTACACCAGATGAGTCGCAGCGCAATAGGGACGCTGTTTGCGGACTGGAACACAGGCCGGAGGATGCCACATCACGATGGGTAGCACTACCTCAGTGCGTAGCGTCTCCGTACCTTTCCTCCCTATTCTTTCCTTCAGTCTACCCTCCCTGCTTCCACCCTATCGTCGTACCTTCCCTTTTCTCCTTTCCATCTCTATTCTCCCTTCCTCACCCCACCTTTTTTATGTTACTCCCCTCTATCCTCCTTCGTATTGTCAGAACTCACGTGTGAGTTCCATCTGAGAGTTGATCACTTCCGGGTTTTTAGTGGGGTTGCAGTTCCCAAGGGTGGGTGAATAGGTTATGAGAGGGTGGGCTGCAGACCCCTCAAGTCTAACATGCACTGCAGCTGTCCAGTTGACGGAGGAGAAGGCAGTGAGGTGTTGGGGGTGGGCGTGGAGGTTGGGGTTGCTGTTACTGTTTTTCTGTTTGAGACAAAGGGAACAAAGCGTAGACACATGACAGACACGTAAACAACATACGGACACAGACATACTTGAGATGGAAACTGGATTACCAACCCAGTCGAGACACACAAATGAGTGGGCTGAGAGAACAGGATGACTCTTCCTATTCTGACCTGAAACGTTAGCGGGCTGGGTAGCAATATCAAACGAGGGCTGGTGGCTGCTTACATTAGGAGATTGAAACCGGATGTGGTGTTCTTCCAGGAAACACACCCAAGGGGCACTAACTTCTCCTTCCTGGGTAGGGGAGCCTATGTTACACTGGCACACGCAGGTTTTATTTTAGGCTCCAGGGGGGTAGCCATACTGGCTAGAAGAACACCGCCCGTTCACATGGAAAAACCTTGGCTAGATCTGAATGGAACGTATGCCGCTGTGCAGGGCTAGTGGGGATGTAGAAGTATACGCTCCCCCCAGACTAAAAAAAAAATACTATGGACAATTTGACAGGTATTCTCCTGGAGGCAAACTCATACCTACATGTTATGGGAGAAGATCTCAATGATGTCCTTGACCCCTCCATGGACTTCTCTGGCCCCGCATGGGTGACGACAAAGCAGACACCTTTAGCAATATTTGTAGACACGCTAGGGCTGACTGACCTGTGGCATCTCACACCTGAGCGTGAAGGAATATTCTTACTTTTCGGGCACCCATAAAACATTCGCTAGACTGGATTATATACTTGCTCCCACATGAGAAGCCCACTCAGTGAGCTAGGCCCAATACCTAGTGAGCAGCCTTTCAGACCACTCGACTCTCTGGGTCGCGATGGGTACAGGGCGACATGGGAGGGGAAATAGTTGGAGGCTAAATGCCGATTATCTATGAGACGAGACAGTTGCTCATGAACTTCGAGTGGACTCTGAGCTATACATTATGGAAAATGAAAACCGGGTGAGCTCAGTGGTCACGGTCTGGGAGGCCTACAATGCAATATTACGAGACGGTGCACAAAACATCTTCACCTATAAAAAAAAGAGTGGTGTGGGACATTATATCCCTAGAATGCCGCCTCCCGGCACTAGAGGCTACCCCTGAGGAGGTGACAGACCCCATTAACCAACGCAAAGCGGCTATACAACGATGAGGTTAAGAAGCAGATCCTGGCAACACAACATTGTCTATATGATGTGGGAGATAAGGCAGGGCGATTACTAGCATGGCTGGGGAGGAAGGAGAGAAAGCCGAGATCGGTACATGAAATGGTGAACAGCCAGAACAAGTCTTTCGACATAGCTCGCAAATTCTCCCAGTAGTATGCCTTACCTTGGCAGACGTGGCCCAAATACGCACCTATCTAGAAGAAATTTGCATCCCAACACTCACAGTAGAGGACAAGCATTGCTAGAGGAAGACCTTACATTTGTCTAGATTCAGGAATCAATAGGCAGAGTGAAAACTGGGAAAACCCCGGGACCAAACGGTCTACCGGAAGAGTTCTTCAAGAGAAATGCCAGACTTCTTAGCCCTCACGTATTGAAAATTTATGAAGCAGCCAGACAGGAAGGGTCCCTTCCGCCGGATCTCAGACGGGCCACCATAGTGGTAATCCACAAACCTGGGAAACTGACTAATAAATGTAATTTGTATCGCCCGATTTCTTTCCTAAACGTAGAGACAAGGATACTGGCTATAATACTGGCCATGTGACTGGTACAAGTTATTTCCCCCCTGATTTGTAGAGACCCGTCGGTCTTTATGCCCAAAAGATCGACAAGGCATAACCTTCGTCGGCTCCACTATTGGTTAGAAACAGCCAAGATGCGAACGGACCTGCACATCTTTCTATCACTCGATGCTGAGAAAGCATTTGACGCGGTACACTGGCCCTATATGGTGCAGGTCCTGGAAAGGTTTGGGTTCGGACAACAGTTTATAATGTGGGTGAAGTTGTTATACTGAGACCCGATGGCGAACGTGAGAGTGAACGGCAAGATGTCCTCGGACATTTCCATAGAAAGAGGGACAAGACAGGACTGCCCACTTTCCTCCCTTTTATTTGCTTTAGTGCTGTAACCACTGGCATGCAGAATCCGGACCCACTCCAGCATATCTGGCTTCCGCAGGATGCCTGGAGAGACTGAAGATGACCGTATCTTGTTATACGCAGATGACCTCCTACTGTATCTCATGCACCCAACGGAGTCCCTGCCGAAAGTGGTTAGGATTTGTGAAAGATACGGGGCACACACTGGGCACATGATAAACTGGGACAAGTCCTGTCTATACATACCCGGAGACGACTGGAGAGTCCCCCTTATTCCACAACATCTGCAACGGGCCCACAGGGGCTTTCAATACCTGGACGTATACATAACAAAAAATATAAACAATAATCTGAATCACATCATCTGTAGAGTACTGGCTGAACTCCACAGACATGTGGAACACTGGGGAGGGGCTGCCCCTTACTCTGCTAGAAAGAGCAGCCATGTACAAAATGATCATGCTACCCAGGTTGTTATACTCCCTGCAAAACACTTATTACAAAATTCTAGATGAGATATTCGCTAAAATAGATACAGAAGTCTGGACTTTGCTCTGGGATGGTGGGCACCCCAGGATAGTACTAAGAACACTTCAAAGGAATCCGTATGATGGTGGAATCGCTCTCCCTAATGCACAAGCCTATTACTGGGCGGCTCACCTGGTGGTGGTCAACGACTGATGCCATACGTCAGGAAATCATCCTACCTACGCACTTGAACGGATGCAATTTCAAACCCACTCTCACCTATATTACCTCTACGAAGGACGGGGATGGCAGAGTCTACTTCCTGCCACGCAGACCACAACAGAAGCCTGGAGATGAGCAGGGAATTACATGGGATGGGATAAAAAAGTAACCCGGGAGACCAGGCTCTGGGAGGGATCACTTTTGAAGGAAATAAGGAAATTAAAGGGCTATACTGGGTGGGATACAATAGGTATATCCAGGGTTGGATAGGTCTTACAATTTAGACATGCCTGGCAGGCAGAAAAGATAGAAAGTAGGGGCCTACCGGAATAGGCCCGTCCAGAGGGAAGGCTGCTTCAGGGTGAACTGGAAGATAAGGCCATTTCCTGGACCTATAAAACGGTTAACAATAATATGCCCAACACCCTACAGAACTTGCTGGACAGATGTATAAGAGGTGGGAGACATGGACAACACAGACTGGAACGCAGCCCTGATGCATCCCAGAGAAACCGCAATTACAGTATAAGATCCTTCATCGGGTGTACTATGATGACAAGCCTCGTCTGCATAGAATGGGCAGGGCAGAGGGCCCACAGTGTCTCCGCTGTAAAATATACATACACATGTTTTGGGAGTCTTCAAGGATAAAGAAATATTGGAGGGACATACTAGGAGAGCATGGTAAAATATTAAAGGATGCCATACCACCAAATCCCAAATATGTACTCCTGGGGGTGCCGACAGATGTGGACCTCCCCAGGACCAAACTCCTCTTTGCTAACCTAGGATTGACAGTACCCAACAGGGATGTGGCAAGGAAGTGGGGGCGCAGGAGTTGCCAACCCTTAAGGAATGGAGAAAGACAATGGATCTTATATGGCCGCCAAAAAATTCACATACATGATACGAGGGTGCCCGAGAAAGTTCCGTAAGATATGGGCCCCATGGATAGAATACTATGACATAGGCTTGGGGGAAGTTGCATCCAAAATATAATGTATCTACCACTTTCTGGGACCTTCATCGACTGCCGGGTTCTAGAATAGAATGGAGGTCATAGACTACTTTAATGTTTTTTACACGATCATAACAAAGTTGGGTCTGCCCTCCTGGCCGGACTTACCTTTACTGCTTTGTTATACCAGGCATGAACAAAGTTGTATATGCTGTGTCCTATGTTCCCAAAAAATCAATAAAAATTATGTTAAAAAGAAGTAGCCACTGCAGGCCAACCCAGCAAAGCAACACATCAAAGGGGCAGTACTCCTCCTGACAGCACTCCAGCTCTACCTCTTGCCAGTCTCCTCTTGATCCAGAAGTGTTCTAAAAGTCTAGGGTTTTAGATCCAATACTTATACCCCTTTTGCCCTTTGAAGTAGTCATACTTCAAAGGATAGTTAATTTTTTTTTATTGTTTGAATAATTAAAAACATGACAATTAAAAACCACTTCTTGTATACAAAAAGTTAGAAGGGCAATTTGTTAATACGAATAATTTAAAAAGGATGATATTCTTGCTGAAGGGTCATTGGGGAGGATGTCCCTGGTGAATAAATGTTTGTGATTGTCCGGGTTTCTGATTTAACTGATATAAAGCATAAGCTAACTAGAGCAGCGTCATCATTGTTAGGGGCTGACAGAAAACGGCAAACGTGATCATTAAAAAAAATAAGAGTGAGGTAAAGGTGAGTAAAACAGTAGAGACAGGCAGCGTTTTGGGCAATCCATTCATAATGGTCAAGAGTTTGTTAGCGGCACGGTAGACTTCATGGAAGTACCGGTTGAAGTGGGGGTTCTTGCAAACCTGCCATTCCAAGGTTTTTGGCCGCCCTTGTGACAAATTTAGTAAGCAGTCACAATGCTGAGCATCGTATTTTCAGGATTCATGGCAGCTATAATGGCTTGTCGACACGATCGAACTCGGAGTTTGTTCCCTTCGCCCCGCAACAGAGACCTTCTGTAATAAAACAGTGTGGGACAGGCACAAACCACATGCTCAATTGATTCCGAGTAGTAGCCACACCCTCTGCACTCGATGTTATTGCTTGAACGACGCCATTTTGGTAAGTGTCTTAAAAAGGGCCATTCACCCATTCTCAGTGCCATAATTCTTTTCTTCCATAAAAGTGCATAAGTGCTTGTTAGGTAAAGTGATTCAGCCCCTGTCTTGAATTCTGAGATAACTGTCCAGGCGGGTTTTCTTTTGGACAGTTTTGCCCTGTCTGAATGAAAGGACCAGAGTCGAACACTTCTCTTGATGGAGAGTTTTAGAGCCTGCTGGGGTGGGTTTGTTCCCCAGTATTCTTCCACATCAAGTAGTTGCAGGGAGTGTTCCAGGTGGCGTTGATGTTTTTGGCCAATTTGGCCGGTCGATATTTCTTGCCACAGCCTGGTCTCCAGTCTACCTTCCCGGGAATTGCGCATTCTGTTGCACCGCTTGATATACGTGTCGGCCTCGGTGCCTCGATAATGTAATAGGCCAAATTCAAGCCTGGGCTGGTGAAGAAGATCTCGGGAGGTGCCATACTCGCTTGAAGATTAAGATTGTTCTTTTCTTCAGTATGTTAGTGTTGGTCCCCAGCATGATCTCATAACCGTATGATAGATGGTTTATGAACTTTGCTTTTATTACCGTTAACAGTGGGGACAGGCTCGGGCCGAGTAGCTGTCTCGCAAGCTTCATTAGTGCAGCCTCAAGTGACAGGGCCCTGACCACTTCTTTCTGTTTTAGGAAAGTTCCTTTAGAGTCCAAGAAAATCCCCAGGTATTTATAGGATGACACTGCTTCGATGTTTTTACCGTTGAAGAACCACCCGCCACTCAGCTGCTTCCGCTTCCCAAAGGTTATTTACTTTTTTTTTGGATAGATTTAATTCCAAGGCATTACTTATTGTGTAGGGGAGCAGCTGATCCAGTAGTCTTTGTAGTCCGACCCTTGTGTGGCTTAGTAAAACCAGTTCCTCTGCATATAGCAAGTTGGTAATGCGGGTTCCACCCAATTGAGGGGGTGGGAATTAACGTTGTCCATAAATTGGAATAAATCTGAGATAAAAAGATTAAAAAGGAGGGGGGCTAACAGGCACCCTTGTTTAACATCACAGGAAGTCTCTATTTTTCTTTACACATAGGATCCCTCTCCCAGCATTGTGCGGATCCATGTGTTTGAGTGGAGTTGGATTATGGCCTTTTAAAGGACAGGGGTATTCCCCATTTCTGCAGTTTTTGCCACAGCCGGCCCCACAGCACCCGGTCAAAGGCCGCTTTGAAGTCAACAAAGCAACAGTGTAGTGGCATTCTTTGGGCCACTGCTTTTTCCATCAGTAAGGATAATGCGAGTAAGTTACTTGTGGTTCCTAATTTGGCCACAAAGCCTGTTTGATTAAAAGGTTGGTGCTGGGTATTGTGTGCCCAGGACGATAGTTCAAGCAGTAGGTTGGCGCACTGTTTGGATTCAACGTCTAGAAGACTAATCATCCTGTAGTTTTTGGGGTCGGTTCTCCTGCCTCCTTCATAGCTGGGATGAATTATGGCTCCTTTCCACGACTCTGGTACATTATTGTTGAGCCAGCAGTATGAAAACAGGGGGCCAAGTGCTCAGACGACAGTTTGAAGTCTGCTTTGAACAGGGCCTGGGGAAGGCCGTTGGGGCCGGGTGCTCCGTCTGACTGCGCTTTACTGATAGTGCGTGGAATTTTATTTCCAAGTGTTTCTGGATCCCCCATAGTCTTTGTCAGGAAATAGTCTGGCTGGTTCACTGTGTCAATAGTAGTGGTGGCCTGATAGGGGACAACCGGTTTGTTTTGAACTACTGGCTTGCCGTTACTTATTGGTACTGATAGTGGCTGCACTGGTTCGAATGACAAGTGACTGGAGGATTGGTTGTCTCTGATTATGTGATCTTTAAAGGGGTTTGTTAAAAAAGGGCACATTCTTCTTCGCTTATATTTGCACTGCCTTGTCCGCTTGCACCCAGTGACCTCCTATTCACAAGCGACCAAAATAACTTTGGATTAGAGCTTTTACTTGCATGTACCAATTTCAACCAAAACTGGTCAGAAACTTTGTTTGTTTGTCTCTGTGGATAGATAGTCTGAATGCTTTTTGAGCTTGCTTGTAGTTGTTGAGTAGATGGTTGTCTCCTGGGCACTTGCTGGCGAGGTGTAGAGCAGAATTTCTTTGATTTTTTCATTTTTTAGTCCCTGTTGAGATACGTAGTTGATTGAGTGCTAATAGGTTTCATGAAGAAGACGGGAGTTCACTAAGTAATTGGTTTGCTAGAGCATCCCATACGTCTGGTGCGACGACCGCTTCGTGCCAAACACATAACAGAGCTCTGCATTTTCCCATTGTTATGGGAATAGAACGGTCCGTCTATTTCAGTCTTCTAAGGTTCTCCGTGTAAGTATCAGCGTGTGGCCGATGGCCAGGTGATGGATGACATTGAAGGTTAAACTTATCTGGGGACGATGATTGCTCTCACCCGATGTTGCGATGCAGTACTTTTCTATCAAAGGGAGCATTTAGTTGTTGCCTAAGGTAAAATCCGGAAATGAGTGGGTATGGCCGTTAGTTCTTGCCCACGCTGGTGGAGTGTCTGTGGGAAAGTGGCCATTCAGTATGGTGAAACCCACACTGCTGAGTTGTAGAATAATGTATTCTCCCAGTTTGGTCGGTCTGTACCTGCGGGTATCGATTGCACCGGCGGTTGTGGTGGAAGCACTATGGATGTGTCAAGGAAGTCCTCAGTTGTATTTTGAAGGAGGCTTAGGTTGAAGTTGCCCGAGATTAAACAGGGTATGCTACCATGTTCGCTTAGTAGGTTGCATATAATTTCAATCAGATGGTCCAATTGGGGCGTTTTCTCGCTGGTGTAGGGAGAAATATAAACGTTGAACAAGAGCAGCTGTCTGCCCAAGTTGGGGCTTCCTACTCCAATGCTGGCGATCCAATCTTCTTCGAATTCTAACTGATTAATATGTAAAGATAATTTGCAGGCAGCATAGATCGAAAGCCCACCACACAGTCTGCCATGCTTGTACTGTCTTGAAAAAAAACACCAATGGGTCTTGACTCCAATCAGTAAGGCTGAGCCCTAATAACCAAACCAACAAACAATGCCAATACTGATGTTCAATTAATTATTATTTAGACAGACCATAGAAATGAATCTATGATAGCCTCATATATTAGTCAGACTTTTCAATTTATTTAGAAGACCTTTTTTTAAAACTTAATAAACTTTTTCTTTTTTTCAAGACAAACTTTTACATAAATACAATATACAAAATGTCAATCAAATTTCACTCAACAGACACCAGAATCTCACTTGATCATCTTTTTCTCACATCCAAACTTCTGCATACAAACCCATTTATAACCCATACTGCATTCCACCCATCCAACAAAACCCTTCCTGGTTAAACAACCCAATTTAATATTTTTTAAAACCAGAGGGAGCTGCCAAACTACCAGAGTTCTTACACCAGTCTTTCTAATGTACTAAAGTAAATCATATACAGAAATTTACAAAGTGACAAAATATTTACAGTACACAAAAGCCAAAATATTACTAAGAGTTTGTTTGACGAACAAGGTCGATGCGTTTTGAACCCCCATCCTTTTGAGGGTTCTCTTCAGGACCAAAAAGGCAGAAAAATAAACAAAGATATCATCTCTAACCTACTAATCCGAAAACCAAACTGTTTTTTTAAACATCATTGCACCCCAGCGTGCATCAGCTTACCTTTACTTATTGCTCTCAATGTTTTTTAAGGGCACGAGGTCTGTGAGAAAAATAAAATAAAAACAAAATGGAAAACCAAATATTTATCGATTTCCCAATTACAATAGCACAGTGTGGCTGTCGTACGTCAAGTTTCAGAATGAACGTACACAACAAAATGGTGTCCAAAACTTGTGGCTGTCCTGTCTGTGAAATGTATCTTTGGCACCCAGGAGCCGCTGGAGGATAAAAAACAGGCGTCAGGTCAGATGTCTATATTGCTCATTTTAACTCCATGGGTTTTATCGCTATTTGCGAGGTGCGTACCTATTAGTATCCCGACGAGGAGGCATTGGCTGCTTTTCTGTGGCGGTTTGCTCGTCCGTGATTCTTCCTTGTTTTCTGTTGGAAATAAAGCGAAGTCTGAGCAGGGAGTCAGATTTTAATCAAGAGGAGTGTTGTATCTCATTTATTAGAAAATATCTTAAGGCCAAGACATCCGTATTTTAATGTTCAATTGGTTGCCTCCTTCTCAATTGTGCCTTTCTGTTGAAATAATAAAGATTTCAATTACCGAAACTAGCCCCGGCGTTAGAGCTATGTTTCAGAGCATCAATATAAACAATGGAAGGTATCCCATATATACGATATTGCACTAACTAAATTTGTGACATTCATGATCCGGGTGTATATTTCAGTGCAGATAAAATCTCGTCTATTGGATGATACCAACGGTCCTGAGCAACGTGTTCTCAGCCAGTGGGGCACTCTGCATAAACCTGATTTCCCCCTACGTTCCATACTCCCAAGAATTGGCTACGGTTGCATTGCCCACCTACCTGTCGGTTAATAAATCTCCATCCGTAGTACGCCAGTGAATCGCGGTGAATAGTGCCGGCGTCTGCTCACATTTGAACTTCCTTGGAAGGTCCAACCTAACTTCCCAGAGAATTCTGGAACAGTTTTCTGTATGCACTAGTTCGAGGCATGTGGGCTGCTGAATTCATATCTGTGCATAGATCGCCGCCTAGTGTTGGGTCCGGATGTTTGCACGTTGTTGTCCTGGAAGAGTCTTCGAAGTATCCTTGGATAGGTGACTCCTCCCCTGGACTACAGTGCGCATGGGCATCCTCTCCATCCTCAGATTGTTTTTTTCCGCCATTGGGTTCGGATGTGCTATCTTAGCTCAAGTTAGGAAAAAATTTTGTCGAGGCCTTTAGTTCGCGTCGGTACTGTTTATCGATCGGTTTTCGATACTCTCTGTTAGTTTACTAACTTCCAGCACCGACTTTGTTCGCATTTACCTGTCCATCAACTACTTCGACGATGGAATCGAGGACGCCATTCAAAAGGTGTCCGGTATGTAATGCGAAGTACCCACACATCGACGTCCATCCGGTGTGCAACAAATGCCTTTCGCCGGACCACGACGAGTCGACATGTATGGCCTGTGCCCGGTTCCGTTCAAAGAAGACTCTGCGGAATCGTCGAGCGGCGAGGCTCGAAGCGCAGCACGCGGCACCGGCCCCAGCTGACATCTTCGACGACGCGGACGACGTCGAAGAAGTAGAAGTCTTACCCTCCAGTCCCGTTTCCGACCAAGAACCCGGATCGGACGAGGCCGACGAGTCACTCTTCCACAGAGGTGAAGACGACACCGAGGTAGGAGACGACGAGGAGGCCTTAGGGGCCGAAGAGAGTAGCTCCGATGATGAACAAGGCCTACCTGTTCAAACCGAGAATTCACCAGTGCCACAGACTATGGCTCCGGTCGAGGGATCGCCTTCGGGCCTTACCCGAGACCTATCACGCAGTCCTTCGGCCCCGCCCTCGGGCCCGGCCTCGGACGTTCAGCGGCAGCCATTACCGCTTAAGCCAGCTGGTTTCCCTTCCACGAAACCGAAACCGAAAGCTGCTCAGGTTCCTACGAAACCGAAACTGAAAGTGGCGCTAGTCGGATCGAGGCCTTCAACACCTTCGACGCCGGCGCACCGTGTCGGCACCGACCGCACCAAGGGGGACTTCGGTGCCGAACTCGAGACGGGCGACATGGGAGTCGACAAACGGAAGAAGGCCATCGGCGCCGAAAAACCTGCTCGGTTACCGGCGTCGACGCCACCGACACCGAGGGCCGTCCCGCCTGCTACGCCTCGCAGCACCCCCTCGACGACACCGAAACCTCACGTGTCGAAGACGTCGACGGTGATCTCCGCACCTCGGCTCGATGCACCACGGGCGCAGAAGATATCTGCAGCCGCCTCGACGACCCTGGCGGGGGCCACGACCTCTAAGGCGCCCCGAGTACGGCCTGGCGCAATGCCAGGCTGCAAAACCAAGGCTGCCCTCCAGGACCAGTCGGGTTCGATCGATCCAGCGGTTTCGTCGGTGCCGACCAGCATTACCTTCGGCTTGCCTCCATCCACAATCCCGAAGGCGTTTCAACTCAGGACACAGGCCACCAAAACTGCGGTTACGCCTGTCGAGCCGTCACCGTCACGCGTCATCGACGCCGACACTGGCAGGATGATTCTCCACGACCGAAGGATAACTTCGGAACCGCCATTGGAACCTTTCAGGATCCCGCTAAAGAGGAAGCTGCCTGTGGACACAGAACCTCTCCTGTATGAACCCTTTCATTCACCCTACCAGGATCCACACCGGGCCTCCCCCACACGCTCCGACACGGATGCATTGGAGGACTACATGGGTGAACAAGTCCCCTACCATGTGGACACGGACCCTGATGACCAGCAGGACCCTGACCAAACTTGGGGCGACCCTGCAGACCCCAGTGCACCTCTTGATGCACAGGACCCACAACTATATGGGGCAAAAACGTCACCCACAGAGGATACTGCGGCGTTCAACGCTCTGATTGAACGGGCGGCGAACAACCATGATGTACAGCTTCACTCTGATATCATCGAAGATGACTTTCTAATGGACACCTTTGCATCCTCAGAAAGACATGTAAAGACTCTGCCAATGTTGAAGGGGGTCCTTAAGCCAGCCACTGACATTTTCAGGGAACCCACCAGGGCACGAGTGATAAACCCCAGGATCGATAAGAAATACAGATCAGCACCTGGGGATCCTACTTACATCAGAGGACAATTACCACTCGACTCCATCGTTGTGGCGAATGCCCGCAAGAGGGCACACTCGCAGACAACGGGTGACGCTCCTCCCCCGGACAAGGAGTCCAAGGTGCTGGAGACCTCCGGCAAGCGAGTTGCCGCACAAGCTGCAAGCATATGGCGCATAGCTAACACTCAAGCGCTCCTCGCTCGCTACGATAGGGCGCACTATGACACAATGGGGCAACTCCTTCAACACCTCCCTGACCCCTACAAAGAAGGTGCAGAAATCCTTATCAGAGAGGGACAGCTACTCACAAATGCTGCCATCAAATGTGCACTAGACGCTGCTGACACGGCTGCCAGGGCCATCAACACTAGCGTCATCCTACGACGTCACGCCTGGCTACGTATCTCAGGATTCAAGCCTGAGGTACAAAACAATATCCTTAATCAGCCTGTCAACCCCGACTTTTTGTTCGGGCCTGAGGTTGACGCCACCCTCGAGAAGATAAAAAAGGACACGGACACTGCAAAGTCCATGGGCGCCCTACAAACTCAGTCCTTTCGGAGCGGCTCCTTTCGTCGCCCCGGAAACAAGGGAGCAGGCAGAGGACAGGGGTCACAACAAACATATAACAAGGGTAATACGCAGACCACCTACGATAAGAACACCCGAGGTGGCTATCGTGGCTCCAGTACCAAGGGCAGAGGACGTGGCTACGGCAACACCAGGTCCTCCCCCAAGAACAAGCAGTGACGCCCTCTCCCTTCCTCCCGACCACATAACACCTGTCGGGGGAAGGCTACAACGGTTCCTGTCCACGTGGAACTCCATCACCACGGACAGGTGGGTCAAAGATATTATAAAATACGGTTACTGTCTGGAGTTAACTTCCACTCCACCCACAATACCACCAAGAAACCGTCCTATGTCTTCAGAGCACTTGACGCTCTTACAGCAAGAGGTAGAAAGTATGCTTCTAAAAGGCGCTATCGAGGTCGTACCCGTCCACGAGCGGGGCACGGGGGTTTACTCCCTCTACTTCTTAATTCCAAAAAAGGACGGGTCGCTCAGGCCTATATTAGACCTGAGACCCCTGAACCAGTACATTCTTTCGGAGCACTTTCACATGCTCACTCTACAGCAAGTCCTTCCGCTTCTCCAGCAGGGAGACTTCCTAGCATCACTGGACCTCAAGGATGCGTATTTTCACATACCCATCCACCCCTCACACAAAAAATACCTCAGGTTCACTGTTCAGGGGCAGCACTATCAGTTCAAAGTCCTTCCCTTCGGCGTGACAACAGCGCCCAGGGTTTTCACAAAGTGCCTAGCTACGGTGGCGGCACATTTACGGAGACAGCACATACACGTCTACCCCTACCTAGACGACTGGCTCGTTCAAGCGAGATCGGCCCAGCAATGTGCAAGCCACGTGTCCCGTACCATTCACCTTCTTCACAGTCTGGGATTCTCACTAAATTACCCAAAGTCTCATCTCCAGCCCGCACACGTACAACAGTACCTAGGTGCGACTATAGACACTCTGGCGGCCACAGCTCAGCCAAATTTAGTGAGGATCAACGGCATACAAGCGCTGATCTCCAAGTTCAGACCCAACCACTCGCTTCCAGCGCGAGTGTTTATGCAGTTGATAGGCATGATGGCCTCCTGCATCTTCATAGTCCCGCACGCGAGATTACATATGCGCCCACTTCAGGAGTGCCTAGCACGTCAGTGGAATCAGGCTCAAGGACAGTTGAAAGACCTAGTGTTGGTGAGCGGTCGGGCATACAACTCTCTGCATTGGTGGAATCCACAAAACCTTTGCAAGGGCCGACCGTTCCAAGAGCCTGTTCCACAAATAGTACTGACAGCGGACGCGTCTCTCCAGGGATGGGGAGCTCATGTACTCCACTACACAGTGCAGGGACTATGGACGACACAACAGAAGAAGATGCACATCAACCTTCTGGAACTGATGGCAATCTTCCTGGCCATGAAGGCTTTCAAAGTACATCTGTGCAACAAGGTCGTGTTGATCCGGACGGACAACATGACCGCAATGTACTACATACAGAAGCAGGGAGGGACACACTCTCCACAGTTGTCTCATCTGGCTCAGAGCATGTGGAAGTGGGCCATTCAGAGGAACATGTTCCTCATGGCGGAACACCTCCCCGGCAAGGACAACCAGATGGCGGATCTGCTCAGCAGACACAGCCACCAGATGCACGAGTGGGAGTTACACCCATCGGTACTCCAACCGTACTTCCAGCAGTGGGGTCACCCAGAAATAGACCTATTCGCGACAAGCGAAAACGCAAAATGCCAAAGCTTCGCCGCCAGATTCCCACACCCGCAGTCGCAGGGCAATGCGATATGGATGAACTGGTCCGGCAAATTTGCGTACGCTTTTCCTCCAGCACCGTTGATACCGCTGGTGGCTCGCAAACTCCGACAACACTCCCTGACACTCGTCCTAGTTGCTCCCACGTGGGCACGCCAGCCGTGGTACACCACCTTCCTCGAACTTTCCGTGGTACCGCATCAAAGGCTGCGGATCAAACCCGCGCATTTGACGCAGAACCATGGAGAGGTTCAGCACCCAGATCCGCAACAGCTGAACCTGGCGATCTGGCTCCTGAAGTCCTAGAGTTTGGCTATCTCAATCTGCCACCTGACTGTATGGACATCATCAAGGAGGCCAGGAGACCCACTACAAGAGCTTGCTATGCAGCCAAATGGAAACGGTTCGTCATTTATTGCGGTAATAATGACATTAACCCGCTGGACGCATCCATCCACAACATCATATGTTACCTCTTACACCTATACCGATGCAATCTGGCGTACACCTCTATACGGGTCCATTTGACCGCAATATCAGCCTATCTGCAAACCAGGCAGCACCTCTCTCTCTTCAGAGTGCCTGCCATCAAAGCATTCTTGGAAGGACTCAAACGAGTCATTCCACCTAGTCACCCACCGGCTCCAATGTGGAACCTCAACTTGGTCCTCACACGCCTGATGGGTCCACCCTTTGAACCTCTACACTCATGCGAGATTCAATTCCTTACCTGGAAAGTAGCCTTCCTGGTAGCGATCACTTCCCTAAGAAGAGTTAGTGAACTCCAGGCACTAACCGTTCAAGAGCCATTTATTCAGGTTCACGCCAACAGGGTCGTACTACGTACCAACCCCAAATTCATGCCCAAGGTAATATCGCAGTTCCACATGAACCAGACTATTGAACTGCCCGTTTTCTTCCAAAACCCACAAACTGTTCCAGAGAGGGCATTACATACACTAGATGTACGGAGGGCCCTCATGTACTACATCGACAGGACTAAACCCTTCAGGAAGACAAAACAACTGTTCGTTGCCTTTGCCCCACACCACAAAGGTAACGCCATCTCCAAAGCAGGGATAGCCAGATGGATAGTTAAGTGTATTCAAATCTGTTATCAAAAGGCAAAACGCACATTAACTATTCCACCACGAGCCCACTCAACACGCAAGTTGGGGGCTTCCATGGCCTTCCTAGGAAACATTCCCCTGCATGATATATGCAGAGCAGCCACATGGTCCACTACACACACATTTACAAAACACTATTGCGTAGATGTGCAGTCAAAACAGCAGGCAGCTGTAGGACAGGCTGTTCTCAAAACACTTTTTCAGACCGCTGCAGCTGGCACGGGTAGCCGCCGCCAATAGAGGGCACTGCTATGTATTCTATGCACAGATATGAATTCAGCAGCCCACATGCCTCGAACTGAATATGCTACTTACCAGTATGCATCTGTTCTTGGCATGTAGGGCTGCTGACATTCATATCGCCCTCCCTCCTCCCCGGCGCCTGTCGCAGCTGCAGCTCTCAGAATTATTGCAAGCATGGTCATCACTTTCTGTATCTACTCCATCACTGCCACAATGGCGAAAAACAATCTGAGGATGGAGAGGATGCCCATGCGCACTGTAGTCCAGGGGAGGAGTCACCTATCCAAGGATACTTCGAAGACTCTTCCAGGACAACAACGTGCAAACATCCGGACCCAACACTAGGCGGCGATCTATGCACAGATATGAATGTCAGCAGCCCTACATGCCAAGAACAGATGCATACTGGTAAGTAGCATATTCAGTCTGTGTGACGTAGAACCCTTTCATAGTGCTACCATATTAACCAGTGCTACTCTTCACATCAGGGATGAGCAGCAGCACAAAATGGAGATCTCTATTCATATATCCAATAGTGTAGTCATATTGCTTGCTGACACTCATGGTTCACTGTTGACTATAACCATCACTAGTTACCTGAAACCTTCTATTGCAAGTTTCAAAGGTGTTTAGTTATTCATTTTGTAGAGTTAGACAAATACTCTGAAGGGTGTCCTAGCACTAAAACAAAACATTCCCAACAAAGACATGGCTACAGGCAGGCCTGGAGCAACCAAAAGGAGTTGTCATAACAAAGATGCATCTTCTCAAAAAAGGCATAATGCAAACTGCTTGATGCCAAACAGCTGTGTTTTTAGCGCTTTACTAAAGTAGGGAGAAATTTTCCACAAATGAACAGGAAGCTCATTGTACAGTTTTGTTGAGCAACTGGAGAAAGTCTTGAGGAAAGCCTCTCCAAACCCCTTTACAGAGTGTATGCTCCATTTGGATCAGTACACTTGCAGATCTTTTTGGGCTTCAGCGTCATTTGAAATATGATATACTTGAGGGCCTCATTGATATAAGGCACGATCTTCGGAAAACTGTGGAGCGAGTGCCCAAGGTGGAAACACATTTCTGCCATCTAGGATCATGTCCAGGACACACAGTGCAAAATTGCAATATTATTAAAAATGACAGATCTCTTGGAGGACAGAGTGGAGGATGCAGAAAGTAGATCTAGGTGCAATAATGTGCGGATAGTGGGCGGTGCAATAATGTGCAGATAGTGGGTATGCCTGAAGGGACTGAGGGTACAAACATGGAGTCAATTGCCATCTTGCTTTGTGGTGGAAAGGGCTCATGATGCTCTGGCACCAAGGCCCCTGGCAGGGGGCCCATCCCAGTTGTTCATTTTGTGCCTCCTCAACTACAAAGACTGAGGCATGATCCTTCTGAAAGCACAGTAACTGAGCAGGATGCACTATTAAAATAATAAAATAATCCTTTTTCCAAATTACACGAGAGGTGTGCAACAACAGAGATGCTCCTTCACTGGGGTCAAGTAGAGGTTGTGTGCAGTGAAGTTGGACTACATGCTGTTGCTCCCCACATGATTCCAGGGCATCTTCTCTGGTAAAATCCTTTTCTTCAACACCCCTGAGTCTGCCTGGGAGTGAGTTGAGGAAAGGAAAGTGCTCTGCCTGCACCCTGGAAACGCTGAGTCAGTGGTGATGGCTGGGAAGGGCCAGGGTCGCCCCAGTCAGGGCAGGAAGAAATATCATTGCGGTGGGGTTCCAGGACAACTTAGTGGGTTAGGAGAAAGATGATTAACTTGGCAACTCCTCCGACTAGGGTTCCACCCATGACGACGCTCATATTCTATCTGAGTGAACTATGGATGGGGTCTCTTGCTTAACTGGTGATTTGTGACTGTGATGCTTTCAGTAGCTCCCTATGACTAGGAGGTGCATAGGCTCTAAATGCTGTCCTAGTCTGCTACCTGAATGGGGCCCCCCATTGGCTTATGCCACCACCGTTTGCACTCATTGTTGGGGGATGGTTGGGACTCAGAGCACGTCTACTCATTGTATGATCGTGTTTGTGTGGGGGGGCATGCCTATTGTCATCCTTTCCCCCTTTTGATTATTTATTGGTTTTGATGTTTGTTCTTTTACACATGCAAACATACACAGGCTTCTGGTGGACAGATGCTGAGATTAGGCTACTATGCCCTGACTCCAACCATGAGAAAAGTGTGACACCAGCCTACACTAAAGGCCCCCCACCACTCCTGCCTTTGGTATGACAAGCCACACAGGTGCCCCCGGCTGGGGATTAATTGCCTGCCTTTTAGAGGATGCTCCTAGCACTTCAGGGCTCCCTACATGCTAGCGAACACTAGTGCTAAGGCGCATAGACAATTTCGCATTCTAACTTGAAATGTGAATGGCCCAGATGATAAAATCAAGAAAGGGGCTGTGATGCTATATGTTAAGTGCCATGCTCTAGATGGCAATTAAAAAATTTGTGGCTTCCGGATGAGCACCTCCTTCTACACCTTCTACATAATACATTGTCAGAACTTTTTTTACATAATTTTGTCTCGGTTACCAAATGTACTACTCTGTGGGAGGCCAAGATGGTGGTCAATGGATGTGCCTTTACATACTGTAGGTGTCAGGAGTGTGACCAGTTGCGAGACATGGTCGCGCTGAAGAGGCAGATTATAGCACTGGAGGAGTGTCCAATACAAGAGCATACAGATGATCACTGCAGAGAATTGGCAGAAGCTAAACATGCCCTTGGGGAACTGCTGTTTGCTACAGCTTGGTATGCCCAGAAGTGCACCCTACATTGAATATATGAATGGAAAGACAAAATGTGCAAACCCCTGTACTTGCTCGCTGAACAGGATGTAGAATCTCAAATAATGCCAATGATATCAGATGAAGGGGGCCAACCTGGTATTATGAGAACGTATATGCTGAGCACTGCCCCCACTGCTTTGCATACTGCATAGAATGGGAGTGTCCAATAGCTTCAGTCATGCCAGTGACCAAACCCGGAGGATCAGGTCAAACTTGCTGTCCACGGGGAAGGTAGCGGGTCCCAACGGAATTTCTGTGAAGGTTTATTAAAAGTATGCTCCCTCATTATTAGAGTGGGGCACTAATCTCAATTATTCCCAAGGAGAGGAAATCAAGCATGCAGTGCTCCTCATACCGCCCGATTTCATCGATAAACATTGAGTTGAAGTTTGTGGCCATGATCCTGCCCACTAGACCGACCAAGGTAATTCAGAAGTTGGTCCATCACAACCAAAAGGGTTTCATGCCTTGGAGAGACACTAGACACTGCCTGCGATGTTTGTAGACTACCCTGATGCGCTCCAGAGATCTCCATGGTGCTGCAGCACTAGTGTCGATTGATTTTGCAAAGGCTTTTGCACCAAATACTGCATTAGAGTATACGTACACAGATCCAAGTCCAAGCGAATGGGGTACTGTCTGACCCCTTCCTGGTGTCACACTCCATGGAGCAGGGATGCCCCCGTTCTCCGCTCTTGTGTGTTAGTGATTGAGCCACTTTTAAACTGGGCTCGCCACAGCACACAGCTGTCTGGTTTTCAGTGGCCTAAGGGTGATGAAGATAGGAGATAGGATCCTGCTTATATGCTGATGATCTTTTGATATAGCGCCCTGCAAATTCTCTACCACGTATGATGCATATGCTATCTGGACTAATCATTTACTTTCCAGTCAAGGAAGCCACTCCGGAGATAGTAGTGGCCATGGATCATTTCCGTTACCTCAGTGTGATGATCACTCACATTGAAAAAAGAAAGTTGGGAACTTAACATTGACCCCATGTTGGCGCGGGCATGGGGAGTCATGCTTGACGGCACAGCCTTGCTTTTATATATAATGGGTTCTGGGGCATTGATTACAATGGTTGCACTCCCTTCAATATTACCCCAGCCTATTCCAATGACGTTTTTTCATGCAGTTTGATGGAGGGCTCGGCATACCTGACATTAGAAAGTATCACTGAGCTTTGCAATTAATATACTTTGGTGACTGTGTCTTCTGCAACAGATCTGATCCTGCAGTGCGCTTAGTTATCCCTGCTGAATTGATATGTTCTGCACAATATGCTATAGGAGCACAAGTACAGAGTGCCCTGATCACCCCTTACTAGGGCTCACTTGCTGAGCTGGAGCGCAGCACTAAAAAGTATCCAGTGGCACTAGGGAGGCACCTCTGTAGCGTGGCACGTGGCTTCCACAGGGGACTGCTCTTTGAGGTTTTTGAATGTTGGATCTGATCGAAATTTCCAGTGGGAGATTTCTGGGTTGGTGGCCACATTAAGACATTTGAGCAAATGGCCAATTACTTTGGGCTCTACAAAACACAATTTTACAAATATTTGTAATCTAGCACTTTAGACCCTTATAGCGAACAATTACAGGCTCTACCTGACTTTAACCCGTTAGAAATTGAGGTCACAATGGAATACGTGGTGATCTCTAGAATATACAGGTCCCTCCTGCGTAATATCCCATACCGCCCTATGAGCACTCTGAGATTGCAGGGAGAGAGATATAGGCTCACTGGGGGATGAAGAGTGGACCCAAGTGGAGATGGCTCCTTGCTCCCTGGTCATCTCTGCACTTCTGCGTCTCATACAATTTAAATACCTGCATAGAATATACTACCACCCTCTTTGATTATGGTACATGGGTTGAGCGCTTAACTCTCACTGGCCATGTTGCGATGATCGTGACGCATCGTTTCTTCAGGGGGGCTGGGTCTGCCCGTGCATAGAGCATAGTGGCTTATATGCAGCTAATTCATAAGGAGATATTTGCAGTAGTGAGTCGGTGAGTGAAAGTGGACCCCAAAGTTGTGATTCCTGGGGTAATGAATGAATAAAATGGTAGCAATAATACCAAGACTTTGGTGGGCAACAGTTTAGAGTTAGCCAAATAAGATATCGCCAGGCATAGGAGGAGCAGTAGCCTACCCAGGTGCAGAATAATGAAGGGCAATGGACCCTTCTTCTTTGGCAGAGAAAGCAGTCTACAGAGCGCAGGGGTTTCCCTAAAAATAATTTTAAAATATGGACCTCTTGGACCTGATTGACTGTTTCCCTTACTGCGTTAGGGTGGTGTTGTCATTTTTTAGGTCGAGCCTAAGCCAGCACGCATGCGCTGCTCTGCGAGGCTTCTTGTGGCTTCTCCGTGTGGGTCGGACTCCTCCCACACATTGGATTGGCCTTTGCATGTGTCTTTCAATAATGAAAGCACACAAATGGCCAAAGGTGGGTGCATGTCCCACCTCCTTTCCAATGTTTACTCCCACAGCGTTTTGCTCTCGGAAGCGAGCAGCAGCGCGCAGGGTGGCAGCTGCATCCCTTGTGGGTCAGGTTACCATTTCCGCACAACGCGTCGTGCTTTTGCTTGTTATTTTCTTTAATGGCGTGCTTCGGCCAGACTTCGGTGACAAAGCATGCTTTAAAGCGCTACAACCCAGCACAAAGCCATCCAGAGCAAACTGCAAAATAGACTGTGCTGGTAAGACAGTAACTTGTTTCACTTATTGTTTCACATTCCCGACAGCACCTATCTCCCGGCGATGTAGCACTGAATAGGAAATTTGTAGGGAGATTTCGTAGACTTAAGTTACGTACATGCAGTCACCTCATCTAACTCGTCACAATAATTAGTTACTTTAATAGTCCTGGCAAGGCGCTTTGTGGCACAAAAATGAGGAACTGAAGTCTCTTGATCTTTGATGAGGTGAAGGGTAGAGTCACCCAGCTGCTGGGGAGCACAGCTACATGGGACTTGGAGGATGTTTGGGGAGGGAGGGCTCTTTGTTTAGGCTAATGACAGTGTTTTATCAGTCCGGACAGTGTGTTAACAAGGGCTGACAGAAGGCACGATGGTTGCTTCAAGGGCACTCGGTTCCCACAGAGCTGGCATCAGTGTGCTGCCCAGGACAATGGCAGGAATGTGCCCCGCAGGGGAAACCTCTTGGTGAAAACCCTGTATGGATTAAGGGGGGCCTGCACTTGTATGACATTCGTTCACCAGGTTTGTTTACCTCACAGCACTAATGCTAAACACTGGTGCCCTTTTATAGAACGAAAGTTCACAGGGAGGCATCACTCGATTTTCCCTATTTAAGCAAAGGGGATTAAAAATCGCAGTCACACTGGGGACCAAAGAGTTTGTTTAAAAAATTGTAAATACAGTCCCCATATTCCACCCAACTAGCATGTCCGACCATCCACAGAGTTGTTTCAGAGAATGGGAGCAGAATTACACCAGGTAAGAACGTTTTGTGGAAAAAATAGCAATATGGTAAATGTTTGCTTTAAGGTCCTCCAAAGTATAGAGGGGTAATACTGTTCTGCAGCAGTGAAACTTTGTAGGTCTCAGTGTGGCCTTGAAAATACCAGGTCATACTCTTACATGATATTAAAACATACTTATTCCCAGGGTTGGATTGTAATTGAAAATAGGCCCGGGCACACCAAAAACAAGCATTTGCAATGCAATAGGTCTCGCATTTATGCGAGTTTGAACTATTGACATTGTAAATGACATTGCCATTCATTTATGTTTTGGTTTTTAAAATGTAAATACAAGGCATTGTCAGTAACAATAGCTTAAACTCGTGTAAATGCGAGACCTATTGCATTGAAAATGCTTGTTGTTTCTGTGTTTTATTATTACAGTGCCTCAGTGCTGTGTCATGTTGAGGTATGGAAGTGATGATTTTCTTTTTAACCTGTCTGATTCTCAAGGAAAGCCTGTATTGTTTGCTGTTTGTGCTGTTGTTTTTGCACTGAAAAAATTATTTAAACAAAATATATACTTTAGTTCTGTATACATTTTTATTTCTAGTTCATTTTATTGCTGGATTGGGTGGGTAGTGGTTCTTATTTCTCGCTTAATATTGTTGAATTAATCAATTTGTTAAAGATATTACATCTTTTATTTGTTCTTTATTTGTTTAATTTATTAAAATTGTAATTTGTTTACATTTTAAGCTTTGCTTGTGTAGTTTATTGGAATTTTGAGTGGGTAGTGCTTGTTAATTTATATATTAATATACATTTGTTTTTTATTTTAAGGTTTCATAGTTTGTTATATTTTAAATTTGAAGTTCAGGATGTGGAATTTATTGGGGGATTGGGTGGGTTTTTAAAATAACTTTTTTATAAATCATGCTTGGTTAATATAGTTATATTCATTTTAAAATTTTAATTTTTAATAGTTTTAAAATTACAAAATTGTTTATCATTTTTTAAAAATAATTATTTGTTTTGTAAGTAATTAATTTCTATCATGGAGAATGTTTTTTAATGTTTCTGTCTTATGGGTGAGTTTGAGGTAAACTTTAAAAGACAATGTTATAATAAATATTATTTATATTTACAAAAAAATCAATTTAGCAAAATATTTAATTTCTATTTATCTATTTTTTTATTTAATATTTACATTATGAGGGTGTAGTGATTGAGAATCCACAAATACACTTTCCTCAATGTTTGTTTGATCAAAAGTAGAATAGTAAATCTGATGGATACCTGCCTTTAGAATATTCTCCTGATGCCAGACTGGGTCAGGAAGCTTTTTTCAGCAATACTCCTGCGTGCTGCTAGGTGGCAGCATGCAGCTCAGCACTGCCTCCGTGCCACCACAGAAATTCGAGAGTGGAGCCGCATATACATGCCACTGCACGCCGGCTTCAGTTCCTTTCTTTCAGCACCTTCAAAGTCTGATTTGGAGCCTTGCTCCCACTTTCATTGAACTTCTGACAACTTCTCAGACAGAAATCCTGTGTGAGAGTAAATAGCGTTCCCTCCTATGACTACTGGTATCAAAACATGCCACGACTGTGGAAAACAGATGTCCGTCACAGACACGTGCTCAATGCGTCTGGTGTTTCGGCTCAGAGTATGACTCAAAATTGTGCAACCTCATACACCCACCTGCAGTCTGAGACTGAAGTTAAGCTGTACGTTACCGAACCAAGGACGAAGTTTCTGGCTTCGCGTTAGTCCCAGTCCATGTCAAGGGAGCAGTCTAGTTCCCACAAGATGTCAAATTTGCGGTGCAAGTTCAAATGTAAACCCAAGAAAGGGAAGCTGGACCCAACCCCATTCCACCTCCCTCTATCTAAAGAGAAGGCGCCTTCTGTTTAGTTTAAGACAAAAGTCCTTACAGAAATCTTACAGGCTGGACCAGCCACATGTGATCCCTTGTTCTCATTCAATAAAGCCCTCAGTGCATCCTGGCCAAAGCACTAGTCTTCACTAGTGACTAGGAAGGTGGCCAGACGTCACAGTCCAGCTCCTGGCAGTCCTGATTTCCATTACCTGCGGTTCAAGGTAAGGTAGGATCATTTTCAGTTTGCCATGCTCTCCTTCTGCCTGAATTGTGCCCATCAGTTGTTCACCAAAGTGATGATGGTGGTTGCTGTCTGTCTTCAGAGGTCAGGATTCCAGTCTTCCCTATCCTTGACAACTGGCTGTTAAAGGATGTTGAAGGCAGTCACACCAGACTACTTCGCAGCGGCTTTCTGTGAGTGCAAGCAACTCTGAGGCTTTGTGGTCATTTAGCTTCCTGCGTCAGTCATTTTTATTGAATCCGTAAGGTGGCATATGAGGTCTCTACAATGGAATCTGAAGTTCCATTTGCCTCAGCACCAAGTAAACCTGTCAGATATCATTCAGATTTTGCAGGACTGTACACGATTTGCAGTGGTGGCTGCTTGACCACAGAGCGGCAGCAGACTCCCTCTCTATTTCCCACCCAGAGGTTATAGTGTTGATTGGCGGTCACTGCTGGATTGGGTAGGCCATCTGGGGGAGGTGAAATGATTGGATCTGGTGTCCAGCAGAAACCTAGCTTCATAGCAATCTGTTGAAGTTACAAGCCATTTGTTTGATATTGAAGGCCTCCTGCTTTCCATCAAGTGGAAGGCGGTGTAGGACCTCATGAACAACACCATCGCCATGTGGTACTGCAGCAAGCAGGGCAGAGGGGGGTCCTGAGTCCTATACCAAGAGGCACTGCACCTCTGGAGTTAGCTGGAGTGTCAGGACAGTTCCCTGATTATGAACCACCTGTCTGGGATCCTTGGCCGCCATGGTTTACAAATTCAGCTGGCGGCATCTGGGAGATCATGTCTGGCATCTTCATCCTGCGATTGCGCAAGGCATCCTCCAGCAGTGGGTAGCAACCCTGGCTAGATCTTTTTGCCACCTTTGAGAACGTGCAGTGTCCAAGGTTTCGTGCCTTGGAGCTTCTGTGAAGAGACTCGCTATAGGATGCATTCCAGTTGGAATGTAATCGGCACTACTGTAGGTCTTCCTCCCCCTACTTTTTCTACCCAGAGTTCTGAAAAAGAGCAGGGTCCAAATTGGGCCAGGAGAGTTTGGAGCCTAGAACCTCTGGGCATGAGCAGCTGCCCTCCGATCAGGCTACAACTTTAGGAGGATCATGTGTGACAGCAGCAGGACATGGTGTTTCTCCCAAACCTACATAATCTACATCCCAATTCTTGGGAACTGAGCAGTGGCAATTGACTATGTTTGGTAGGAACTACTTTGGTATCTTTTCTAAAAATGAGGAATCTGCAGTTGAAAATATCCATTAGAAGAATAAGTTATTACCTTTGGTCACACTCTTTCTGGCAGACACTCTAAATGTAAGATTTTTCACTTCCCTCCTACCTACCTATTCTGTGCGCGGCCTCTTTTTTTACCACCTTAACCGTTTTCAAGTTATAGATCTGCACACTGGTACCAACAATTGTTTTGCGCTCCTTGTATGAGGATGCAGAAAGAGCATGCAAGAAACTGAGGTCAGAGCGCAAGGGTGGGGCTTATACGAGTCTCTCCTGTGTCATATCCAGGGAGGTATGGAGCCACCACTGACCCACACTGCATCACTTTGCGTTGCACATGAGTATTGCTGAAAAAAGCTTCTAGATCCACTCTGGCACCTGCAAAATAATCTAAATGTGAGGCATCTGTGGTTAAAGTATCCACCAGAAAGGATGTCTCCGAATGTAAGTAATTTATTCATCTGACCCCCCACCCCCACCCCCAGTGTATGCACTTTCCATATTTGTGTTAAGTGTTTCCATACCCCAAAACTTGTTGCAATGTTATTAGACTAGTAAATGTGACCTTCTTTCTCAAAATCCACTTTGTCAAATATTTGCTAGACATTCGAATAATAATTATGACCCGCTTCTAATACATGCACTTTCTCAATATTTGCTTTACTGGAGTAAGAATACTATTTCTGTTGGATACTTCTAATGGCAGATTCCTCATCTATAAAAAAAAAAAAATCCCCAGGTGCTAGAATGACTTTGAAAGATTTAACAGCAATACTCCTATACACCAATAGGTGGTGGCGTGAGGATCCACACTGACCTTGTTCCATCCAGGAAATGACAAACAGAGCTGCATCTAAGCTCCACCCCTGTGCACAGATTTCCTTTCTTTTATTTGCACACCTTCATACACAGATCCGGAGCTCATTTCCACCTTTTTCCTTATCTTTTGGTGAGATAGTCTTCAAAATAATTTTTTCCAGTGTGCAAGAGACCTATATCCTATCTTAAAACAGGACGGCTAAGACCAGCAGGAGCTGTCACAAACATATGTCTGACAGGTCCCCTTGATTCCGCCTATGTCCTGTGAGGAATGCGCCCTTATGAACCCAAAAGTAATCTGGGAACGCAAAGCCAAGGTGTATGCCACCGAACTTCAAAAGAAATCTCAGAAGTCCTCCTCCCACTGTAAGTCGATAGTGTGTACCCATTCCCACTCGTGATACGTTTCTGCGATAGGTTGTCATTGAAAACCAAATCTTCCAGGCAGTCGAAGTCAAAACTGAAGCACAAAAAGACCATGTGGGATTTATCCAGCCCCTCCATTCTTAGCCTGAGAAGTCATGAGGACATCAGTCAGGGTACCCGGCTGTCTCACTCTTGCTCCCGTGTCAAACAGCTGATTCTGCAGCCGATCCCAATTGTTCACTGTGCACCCCGAGTTACTGTGGCCGTCAGCAACATTGCAACAGATTGAAGTCTTTAAATGACAGTGTTCCGAATTTCTGGTAATCCTTCTGAATCTCTCTGGTGTGCCTTGGGTTCCAAGGATCGACAGAGGCCTCCAGTCGGAATACCACCAGCGGGTTCTCCCTCAGTGCTATATGTGCTTCCCGAACCCACATAGGGTTCTACTTCAACGCTGGAGGTGACTTCCAGTCCAACACCAAGTTCCATGCCAGTCCCTGCTACATCAAGGTTGGCGCCAAAGGTCGACCTTCATCCTATTGTCCTTCCGGACTCTGAGACGAATCTAACTTACCTCAGTCAAGGTCGCATTTCAATGACGTACCAACGTACCCTGCCCCAGTCTACGCCAATTCATACAAGGCTATACCTTTTATCTCGTCTCGGAATCTAGATAAAACTTGGCAGTTTGCATTATGACCAGAGAGAGCCTGCTTTTGATGAAGATAATGCCAATGAGGCTGCCAATTTGTATGTGGACTTTAAGATTCCAGTGGTTTGGTCACTTCCCACGGACACTGGGTTGTGTTTCTCCCCTGTGTCACCAAACAGAAGAGAGTGCCTCTTTTGCTGTGATTATGAGATGCTCTGCAGAGGTTTTAGATTTTCAGTTGCCTACTGTGGGGGTCAAAACCAATGTCTTAACATAGGTTTTCAACCTGGAAAAACTTCATTAGAGCCTTTGCTCCCATTTAATCAGTCCTTTACTAACACCCTTATGGACACAGTGTCCAAGCCCTGTTATTTTCTCCTCCGGTAATGAGGCAGGTTGCCAGATGTTACAAGATTGCACCAGCACCCTACACATGAAAATTTGGTGGTTCAAGCTTTCACCAGGATGGTGAACCCAGTTCTTTCCCCCAGATTCCTCCATTTTGGTTCAAACTATCCAAAATCGTTAGGACGTTACAAAGACATTTTTTCACTCTGGACTGGACACCACTGACTGCTTAAGCAAAGCAGTTGGCACTAACTTGATTTCTCAGTGACACTCTTGCATGCGATCCATGGGCTTCTCTGCAGACGTGCAAGCCACCCTATAGATATGCCATTAGATGGGTCTCACTTGTTTGGTGAGAAGGACGATTCAGCGTTCGAATACTTTAAAGAAAGCCAAGCCACGAAGGACACATTATCCTCAGCAGTTTTACCTCTTTCGAGGCTACCCCAGAGGATTGGTGTTCGTCCCACACCAATGCCCACCACCCCTGCAACTGGAACCACAGTTATTTTGAGGATGAGGATCAAGCTGGCAAAGCCCAAGCCATCAGGTGCTGTAAACTTTCCAGTATTCCACCCCTCTGGCATTCACTACCTAGTTGCTTTAGTTTGTATAGTATGTTTTTCCAGATATTTGTAGTATTGTACTTGGAGTAGTGTGTATGTAAATATTGTTTTAATTTTTTGGTGCTGGAGTTAGGGAACTACCTTTTGGTTTTTCTGTATTTTATCCAAATTATTTCTAAGATATGTAATATATTTTTAAAATAATAATTTTTAATGGTTTTACAATGTATTTATGTATTAATGTTATTTTATATTTGTTTGTTTTAGACGGACACATGTTTTAGTTACTTATTTTTAAACTATAGTTTAATAATTATATATTGTGTTTTTAAATAAAAAAAGTTTATATTTTATATATCACAAATATTTTTTAAATGTGAGCATTAGAATTCTTTATTTATTAAATGTACTTTAATTTATAAAATAATTTTCGAATTTTAACATTTTTGTTTTTAAATTTGTCATTTAAATTAATGTTTACACCTTTAATTTGTTATACATATTTTCAACAATGTGTTAATTAAAAAATAAAAATGTCACGTTATAGTTATGTTAAAGACATTAAAATGTATATATTTTTTAATATATTGGCTGACCATACTTTGTAGTTAATATTATTAAATTTCACAATACTAGTACGTAAAGTTGATTTTTTTTGGTCTGGTACGTGATAGTTTTATGGTTGATATTTTGTTGTAAAAAGGAACAGTTAAGTGGATAGTAAAATTGTAATGTTATTGATGTTGTTAAATGACTTGAGAACTGTAGATTTTGTTTTCCTGACCTTGGTCACCTCAGTTGTATTTTTATTTTTTCAGATTTACTAAATGCTGACACATTTAGAGACCTTGGCAAACCAATTGGTGCACTTCATAAAGATCGGCTGGACAGATTGTTGGTAAGCTTCAATTCATTCAAATAATGCCTGCACTCCTATTTTAGAATCCGATATTCTGTTTGTTGTTTGATCCATTTACTGCCTGTGTAGTCTCAATTATTTATTATTAATGTTATGCAGCACATGTCCTTTTCCAAAATATCCTCTGTAAGATGAATTCCTCCTTTGATCCACTATCTACCTCTCTTCCATCCTTTGACTTTCAGTATGTTTAACCTCTCAGTTTCTTTTTCATTTCTAATGTTACTTGTGTATCATTCTCAACGTTCCTGATTGTTTTATTAGTTATATTTGTCTCCAATGATAACAATCATTTTGCTTGGATTATTGTGTTCTCCACCTCGTTGGCTGTATCCATGTTACACTTTTATCTACAGTTCTCAATTGCCATCATGCTTCTCAATATTAACTCGCATTTTCGATTACGCATCTTCTGATCTTCTATTGATGTACCTTTGCTGTAAGTAATGGTAATTAATTTTGCCCATTCCTTAACTGTATATTTTTATTTAATGTTCTCCCTGTTTTCTTCATATTTTACAAACCTTGGGCTACATGTATCAAAATTGTAAATTGCGAATTCCTGAGAATCGCAATTAGGTAATCGCAGTTTACAATGTATGAAACTCAACATTTCAGATAGCGATTCCTAGGGGATCGCAAATTGCTCCACCTCGTTAATATTAATGAGGTAGATCGCAATTTGTGACCCCCTAGGAATCGCTAAAATCACCGGGATGGTGGCCTGCTGAGGTCAGCAGACCACCATGTCCGTGATTGCTTTTAAATAAAGCAATTTTATTTTTGTAAAGCAGCCTATTTTCCTTAAAGGAAAACGAGATGCTTTACAAAAAGTAAGATGAAAAGTTTTCTTTTCATTTTTTAAGAGTGGGCAGTGGTCCCTGGGACCACTTCCTGCTCTTAAAAAACGCTGTAACAAACATTCACAAAGGGGAAGGGGTCCCTTGTGGACCCCTTCCCATTTTAAAAGGGTTACCACCTACTTAAAGTAGGTGGTAAAATGCGAATGTTTCGCGACCGCTTTTCGGTCACAAAACATTCCTACATACCGATGCGATTCGGTATTAGGAAAGGACGACCTAAGCACTCCCCTTCCTAATAGCGAAACACAAACCCATTTTGTGATTCATTAACAGGTTACCGAATCGCAAAAGGCAAAAATGCTTGATGCATGTGCCACTTAGTGATTTAATATTGTCAGCTTCTTTTGATCCATCATCCTTTTTTGTTTTTGAAAGCACCACGTTTCTTCTTTCTCCAGAGTTAAATCTGTTTCCATTCAATTCCCTAGTTTTAATTATCTTCAGTATATTAACTCTTTACCCTTTTATTCAAGACTTTTAAACTTGAGTTTTTGCAGCCTTTTTGAAAATAGAGAAAAAATGGGGAAAAACACTGCAAAGCACAAATCTCTAAATCCCAGACACGCCAAATATAATTCACACCGTATTATTCTTTTTAATCTTAACTAGTCTCTTACCGTTTTGTGTCTGGTCTCTCACCTCCTGAAACCAATGTTGCTCCACATTCAATAGTAACGCATTTAGATATTGTATTTGTATTGCAGGGTACAGTGAAAAGGAGTTTTAGGTTTGGATAATCAACAGTTTTAGTTTGTTTACCTTGTGTAATGAACAGTGTATATATGTGTATATATCTATCTATATATATATATATATATATATATATATATATATATATATATATATAGACTGACCCAAAGCCCCTTTCTTTCTCTTTATATACACACACATTTATATATATATTCACTGAAAAAACCATAGGTTTCACACATGTTATAGTTAGCTGGACATTTTACTGATAAAAAACCAATGAAATTCCCCCGTTATAGTTAGTGCAGGCAACTATAACTCACGCGACCGCAATCCTCTGCTGATGCTAATACTGTATTTAGACACTTATTTGCCCATGTCTTCTTCCATTAAATTTTAGCTATACATATATTACAAATATTTTTTTTTCATAAAGACACATATGTCATCAGCAGAGGATTGCGGTCGCGTGAGTTATAGTTGCCTGCACTAACTATAACGGGGGAATTTCATTGGTTTTTTATCAGTAAAATGTCCAGCTAACTATAACGTGTGAAACCTATGGTTTTTTCAGTGAATTTGCAAGGTTTTTTAAATGCTAATTCCTAACTATAACGTGTGTGAAACCTATGGTTTTTTCAGTGAATTTGTACGGTTTTTTAAATGCTAAGTTACTTTACGCCATTCGTGGCGTGCGCGCCCACTTAACGCAGTTTGCACCGTGCGCGCACAGTGAGCACGAGGTGCGCTTCACGCACCGCGCGCCCACTTTACGCAGTTAGTGCCGTGCACGCACGGTGGGCACGCGGTGCGCTACGCGCACCGCGTGCCCACCTTACGCTGGATGGGCCATGTACGCACGATGCGCTTCAAGCACCGTGCGCACATGGAGGACATATTATGCGCTTCGTTGTGAAAGGTAATCTTTTAATATTTCAATATAATAATTATGCCATGCGCAAATGGTGCACCTCCGGCACCATCTGCACACGGGGTGGGGAGAGTGTGGATAATTTTTTTTTAAAACATTTTTTACCGTATGCGTACGGTAAGCATAATCGGCGCTTTTAAAAAAAAAAAAAATTTGAATTTTTGGCCTTGGGAGTTCTTTGGGGACACCTTCATCAAGGCTAGGTGGTTAGGAGCTGTCTAAACAGCCCCTTTACATGTTTTTTGCCTTTGTTTTTCCTCCCCTCCCCCCTCAGAGTGCGAGAGAGAAAATGGCGGCCGCCGCTTCCTGGTTTCGACCGATTCGAATGTTTACTAAGATCTAACAGCCAATCAGAATCGCGCTCGCGCACGGCACCGTACGCGTACGGTAAGCTTACCGTAAGTGCACCGTAAGCTGCCACAGATATATATATTGATTTAAATGCTATTTTCTCAGGATCTACTGAACAGATTTACACCAAACCTACAAAAGGCACTTCCTTGACCTGTAGACTACCTCTCTGCCAAATTTCAAGTAACTCTGTTCAGCCGTTCGGGCTGTAGCTGTGTCTAAAGGTCCTATGGAAAAATGCATGGGAAAAACGTGTTTTGGGACCCCCCTTTTTTCTCAGCCCCCACTTGACGAATCCCCCTGAGACTTTCAGGGTAGGAGCGGAGCGTAGCGCCCCATTACTTTTGAAAATTTCGCGAGGATTCGTCGACCGGCGCCAAAGTTATTCCAAATAGAATGTTGCGGATTTCCTATGGTAAGAGGGTCCTAACTATAACTACCTACTGGCGACCGCCAGTAGGTAATATATATATATATATATATATATATATATATATGTGTGTGTGTGTATATATATATATATATATATATATATATATATATATATATATATATATATATAGCCAGAGAGAGAAAGAAAGGGGCTTTGGGTCAGTCCTCTTCATCCATTGATCTATTCAACTGCCATTCACAGTTTGCTTCTGACTATTACAGCATGGGGCAATAGGTCCACCCGCTTATGCCAGTGGCAATCATGCACTGAGATTGATGGCATTTTTCCTGATCAGGTGCACTTCTACGTAAAAAGAAGTGTATTTCAGTGGCATGGTTGATTTTAGGGGCAGGTTACTGACCGGGAAGGGTATTTTGCCTGCTCAGTTCTACAAGACTTTTTGGTCTGAGCCTACTCCAAACTTTCCTTTTCATTTATTCCGTTCTTAAAGATTTGTATTTTTTTTGGCATCCTTATGTCTTTAAACAACTTTTTCAAGTTTTAATAAGTCAG
Organism: Triturus cristatus; assembly: GCF_964204655.1. NCBI lineage: Eukaryota > Metazoa > Chordata > Amphibia > Caudata > Salamandridae > Triturus > Triturus cristatus. Next base: position 631,643,632 of record NC_140587.1, read on the forward strand.
AGGTACCTTTTCTTTGCACCAATAAGAACCATCTTCTCCCTTTATTTAAAACTAAACTAAAAGGTTTTCTGAACAACAGCTGCCTGCTAGAAAGCACCCATGCTAATAAAATTATATGCAATGATATTAATTATTTGCATTTTGTATTGCAAGCATATGGATGCCACATTTAGGTTGTAACATGTTTCCTTTTCTTTTTTTTTTGTTGCATATGCTTGGAATAAAAAGTTACATTCTGATGGATACTTCTAACCGCAGATTCCTCACCTTTAAAATATCCCATGGCACCAGACAAGATTTGGAGAATTTCATAACACTGCTCCCACGTACCTGTAGATTGCAATATGTTGATTCTGTACTGCCCCAGAGTGGAACTGCATATAATTGCCACCCCTGCATGCTGACCTCAGTTGTTTAATTTTTGTGTCCTTGGACGAGCATACGGAGTTCTGCTCCTAATTTTTTAAGTCTTCTGTCAAAACATAAAAAATCAGTGTGGTAGGTCACAATGTCACCTCCGAAAATTACATTATTCAAGCATTGTCGAGACTACAGGATTCACATGTCAGTTACGGAGCTGCACAAGGTACTCCTATGGTACTTGGGCTCAGGCTTTGAGTCTTAAGTCATGCAGCAAGTGTGTGTCACTGAACAAAAAAAGAGGCTGCATTCAAAGCATTAATCCGCCCTCGTTCCAGGTCGTGGGCACACTTGTGATCCCAGTCTCAAGGCTACTCCTGTGAAAGATCGAATTCCCCCATGTCCCCAATATCCAATCTCATCCTGCAATTTGTCCTTGCCTGTCCTGATCTTCCCAGATTGTCATTGGCCTGCAGGAATTAGCAACCTTCAAAGTGGCCTTTGTTCAGATTTTTGGTGAAATTCCAACTCCCTCTTGTGCCCCTTTGGGCTCTACAAAGCTGCAGAGATCGCCAGTTGGACTCTGGTGGGTCTGCCCTAGATGTTGTGTTCGGGCCCTTACTGGCTTTAGTACTGTTTAATACTCCAGCACCAAGGCCATGCCTGTCCCTTTTGTACCAACTTGCCTTGTGCCGCTCGATGATCCATTCCTATCGCTGGTCTCTGACACTGATGTGTTGGTCTGCTCCAGGTCTGTCCCGTTATAAAATCATGAAAGTGCAACAAGTGGCTATATCGAGAATTCTAATCCCAGACCTCTGTCTTAATGTCAGTATCCCAAAATGCGTAACTCGCGAGAGACAGTTTAAACCATTTGTTAGAAACTAAAATTGTAAATAAAAAAGTGTAAGAGGCATAAAAAATACATGGAAGAAAACAACATGATCATATGTTATAATTATAAAGAATCTGAATTATGTTCAGATTAACAATCAGACATATTATATCAAATGGTTGGACATTTGAACAGACTGAATTAATAAAGTAAGTCTTCAGTGAAAAAAGTGAACCCACAGTACCAGTGATAAAAGTGAACCACAAAGGTCAACACACATTTGACGCTCCTTCCTTTCCCCGCCAAAGTCATCGAGAAGGTCGTCAACAAGCAACTGGCAGCCTTCCTCGAGACGAACGGATCCCTCGACCCATCACAGTCCGGATTCAGAGCCAACCACAGCACCGAGACCGCCCTCATCGCAGCCACCGACGACATCCGAGCCCTGCTCGACAACGGCGAAACAGCGGCACTCATCCTCCTAGACCTCTCCGCAGCATTTGACACTGTCTGCCACCGCACACTAGTCCAACGCCTCAACGACACCGGCATCCAAGGGAAGGCTCTGGAATGGATCATCTCATACCTCTCCGGCAGAACACAGAGAGTACGCCTCCCTCCGTTCCACTCCGAGGCCACCGAAGTCATCTGCGGCGTCCCGCAAGGATCGTCGCTCAGCCCCACTCTCTTCAACATCTACATGAAACCCCTCGCTGCCATCGCACGCCAACACAACCTCAACATCATTTCCTACGCCGATGACACCCAGCTAATTCTCTCCCTCACCAGAGACCCCGACACCGCCAAAGCCAGCCTGCACGAAGGGATGACAGACGTCGCTGAATGGATGAACATCAGCCGCCTGAAACTGAACACGGACAAGACAGAAGTCCTCATCCTGGGACCATCACCCTCCGCATGGGACGACTCCTGGTGGCCCCCGGCACTAGGCACCGCACCTGAACCGACAGACCACGCACGCAACTTGGGCGTCATACTGGACTCCTCCCTATCGATGACCAGACAAGTCAACGCCGTCTCCTCAGCTTGCTTCCACAACCTCCGCATGCTCCGAAAGATCTTCCGATGGATCCCAACCGAGACCAGGAAGACGGTCACCCACGCTCTCGTCACCAGCAGACTAGACTACGGAAACACCCTCTACGCCGGTACTACGGCCAAGCTTCAGAAAAGACTTCAGCGTATTCAGAACGCCTCCGCCCGACTCATCCTGGACGTCCCCCGACGCAGCCACATCTCGTGCCACCTGAGAGACCTGCACTGGCTCCCGGTCAACAAGAGGATCACGTTCAGACTCCTCACCCACGCACACAAGTCCCTCCACGACCTAGGCCCAGGGTACCTCAACAGCCGCCTCACCTTCTACACGCCCACCCGCCGGCTACGTTCCGCTAACCTCGCCCTCGCCGTCGTCCCTCGCATCCAGAGAGCCACCGCTGGAGGAAGGTCATTCTCCTACCTGGCAGCTAAGACTTGGAACTCCCTACCCGTCCACCTGCGGATGACCCAGGACCACCTGGCCTTCAGGAAACAGCTCAAGACCTGGCTGTTCGAGCAGTAGCAGACCCCCTTCCCCAAGCGCCTTGAGACCCTTACGGGTGAGTAGTGCGCGATATAAGTTCCATGATTGATTGATTGATTGAACAAGATGCAGTGGTAGTAGACTATATACAGTTCAGTATGTAGACCATTCATTGAATATTAAAGTTCATAGAAAAGTTGTTCTACTAAGAATATAAGGGAGAGTTTTTTTTTAGCTTCTCTTCATTGTAACCATCACACCAGCTTACCAATGTCAGACGTTTGAATTTCTTAGTGCCATTTGATGAATGTGCATTGAATTTGTTGGGATACTTAAGAGGTTTAGCTTGCTGTTGGTATGTCATTGTTCATGCGGATCTGTCAGGAGGGAGAAAAGTTAAAACAACGTTCTAAAAGTGTTCATTTGCTAATAACTTGGCTGCAGCTTGATGAGTTTGTATTACATTTGGCAGACAAATTCAACATTAAGCCCAAAACGAACATCTCAAGTTTAGTTGAAATCCGTGAAATAGGAGGGTTGGGCAAAGTTAAATGGGGGGTTGATTTTCGAATAACTTTGGCACTGGTTGACAAATCTGCATGATACTTGGAACAACTAAACTGGGCTTTGTATAGCCTGCCAGTTCGCATGCAGAGCTTTTAATAATTTTGAGAACTATTAAAAGTTTTTATGCCTCCTTTTTAACTTTGCTATATATAGGTCACGCCAGGCAACATGGAGCCTGACACAGCTTGTTTGAGTGTGCTGGGGGTCGGAGTTCTGACAGGCCATGGGTCTGTATAGACCTGAAGGAAGAGTTTGATAGAGGGATATTATTTTGTTGACACTCTTCAGGTACTTCTACTTCTACCTGACCTTTGCAGAACGTTGAGAAGTGTCAGATGTCTTCTTGGCTTTGACTGACCATCGCTGAAGGGCATTGTGCCTTCCCCTGGCTCTCCCAAGAGGGCAGAAGCGCCAAACTTGAGGAGGGAGGTGTAATTCATGTCGGACAAAGGCGGGTGGGGACAGCACCAGCAGGACAAAGGTCTATCTGAAAGAAACAGTTAGTTATAGATTCCTTACCTTCAAACAGTTAGTTATAGATTCCTTACCTTCAAACAGTTAGTTATAGATTCCTTACCTTAGAATTACTCCCAGGCGTCAGACTGGATCCGGAAAGTTTTTCGTCAGCAGTACCCCTGCGTGTCGGTAGGTGGCGTCGGTCGACTCCACGTCTGGCGTCGTGGACGCCGGTATGAAGTCGTGGAAGTTACTTAGATGCCGCCCTCAGTTTTTTCTTTCTCCACGCCAGCAAGCGCAGATCCGGAGAGAGCAGTACCCCCAGTCACTTTTTGAGGGACTTTTTTGCGACTTTTGTCGACTTTGTTTTTGAGTCTAACATCGACTACTGATGCACGAGGGATGGCCGGCTTCAAGACTTGCGGTTCCTGTACCCGACTGATGTCGGTGACGGATCCGCACCGCGTGTGCCTCTACTGCCTGGAGAGCAACCACGACCCCAAGTCGTGCTCCGACTGCCGAACCATGGCCCAGAAGTCTTTGCGGGAGCGGTCCCGAAAGCTCCTCGAGGCCCGGCAGCCAGCTCCGCGTTGCTGAAGGTCCCGGTCGCGTAGGAGGTTGAGGGACAGATCGCGTAGCCATCACCATCACTCCTCGTCTAAGTCTTTGCACTCGGAGTCAGGTAAGTCTAGGCACAGAAAGAAGTCAAAGAAGCGTTGTTGCTCTTCGACTTCACCTCGTCCGTCAGCTTCCGCGACGCAGCGTGCGGGTGGTGCCCTTCCTGCGGCTCTGCGTGCGGAGCCTTCAGGGTCAACTCCGGCCATCCCTCCCTTCCCAGTAGCGACCCCAGCCCAGCTTCGTCAATTTTACAAAGCGGTGCATGCCATCTTTGGGCAGCTCAACTCAGCACCGCACGGCCCCCTTGGATCAGGCCTGGATCCAGATCGGCACCGGTCGACCTAGTTATACCTCCACCGGCGCCGATTCCACTGGCACCACGTCCGCATTTGACGCCGGCTGGTCCCCCAGCCGGCGTCAACCCCGGCCTCTGCCCCCACGTGGACACAGAGCTGGACCGGCGTCCACCGATGCCAAATCCGGCGCCGATGGGTACTTTTGTCCCTGTGTTCCACCCTGGCCATTTTCAGCCAGATTGGCAGCCTGAGGAGGGTGAGGAAGACTGGGATGGGTCTGGTAAACCTTTGACAGACCAGTTGGAGTACGAGCAGGACCGGAGAGAGGAACTGGGGGATTCCAAGTGGTCTGGCTACCTTCCCAGACCTAGGCATGTTGTCTCCTCCTACTGTGGCTATGGAGGAGGAAGCGTCCTACGCAGTGGTGTTGCTTAGGGCGACTGAGGCTCTCCACCTCGAGCTTCCTACGGTGGCTGTCAGGACTAACCTCCTGACAGAGGTGCTTCAGCCGGCAGCAAGCTCTGCTGCCGTTCAATGAAGCCATAACGGACATCCTTTTGGGCACCTGGTCCAGGCCCAACACAGGGGCTCTTGTGGATAGGATGGTTGTCCGACGCCCCCGCCTGGTCCTGGGTGACCCCACTTTCCTCTCCCAACACCCTACCCCAGAGAGCTTGGTGGTCCAAGCCTCTACGTCCAAAGGCACCTTCCCTACCGCTCCACCTGATAGGGAATCCAAAAAGCAGGACCAACTTGGGAAGATGATGGTTTCTTCCTCCAGCTTTGGACTGCGGTCGGTAAACACTGCATGTCTGTTGGGCCATTATTCCCACTCTGTGTGGGATACGGTGCCACAAGTGCTGCCTCAGTGCCTGGAGGAGACTGGAGAGACGCAGCAAAGTTTACCATCTGCTGTGGGCTGGATACGGCCGACGCACTTGGCAGGACGATTTCCACGTCAGTAGCCCTTCGATGCTATGCCTGGTTGCGTTCGACTGGTTTTTCCGGGGATGTCCAATCCACACTTATGGACATATCCTTTAATGGCCGTCGCCTTTTCGACGACAAGGCAGAGCGCTTTAAGGACTCCCGGGCTACGGAAGGTCCTTGGGCCTCTCCACCACCCGCCCTGCACCGTCTGCCTTTCGCCCCTTCCGTGGCTACTGACTGAGTGCCCCACTACACTCCTCCCAGAGCCACAGGCCGGCGCAGGCTGTTCAGTCCCAGCGTGGCCGGGGACGTGGGAACCAACAGCGTGGTTCTGGGGGCCAGTGAGCGGGCCAGTCCACCACAGCCCCCTCTGCATCAGCCTCCAAACCCTCCTAGTCTGTGGGCGGCAGGATCGGCCATCACCTCCCCCACTGGTGCACCATCACGTTGGACAGTTGGGTTCTGCAGATAGTCCGAAGGGGCTACTCCAGTGCTTAATTTGTGCCGGTGCTTTCCGGTGCTAAGCACCGGCACCTAATTATCAGGGCCGGATCTACACACTCAGGTGCACTTAATTATTTATATACAAGTAAAGTAACTTACTTGCTTCGCTAATGCTACTACGGGACACTTGCAGTGTAAAAGTAAAGTGTTTAACTTCCCGTCGGACTACGGACTGTACAGTGTGCAGAGTGCAGACTGTATGACACACTTGCGGCTCGATTGTTGATGCGCATTGCGGAGCCGCACCCGCGGGACACTGTTGGGCAGGGCTTTTTGGTTCTCGCTTGAATCTCAGGCTTCGGGGGCGCGGGGCGGGGGCTGTACGCGGCAGCGTGCGTACTGCGCAGATGTTCTCAAATTGTGCTTCATTGCGCACGCCACGCATTCAGTGCCACGCCCCAGCATAGCGCTGCCGCGCACCTAGTCTTCGTGTTGGTGTTGGCGGTTCGACTTCTTCGCCGTGGCCCGCCGTTCACAAAAACTTCACAACAATTAAAACACGGCTGGACAACGTGAGCCAGTTAGCCAGGGTCTGGCAACAGCGGCTGCACCAGGTGAGAGTGAGTCGAAGTCCAGTCAGGTTTGGAGGAGGGGTTCCTTGCTCGCCTCTCAGCCACCACTCCTGCCCCGTGCTCCACCTGGCAAAGGTGCCGTCGTGGCAGTGTCTGCGTGGGAAAGCTCCCATACCGGGATCGAGCCCAGAAAATAAACACACACACGGAATAAAAAGTGCTTTTAGTTTGCCCAGGTGTGCGCATTGTTGTCCGTGACTGTGCGACGGAAGCACTCACAAAGGCCAAGCCCACACACGAGGGGTAGGGGTGAGACAATTACTCAGGAGGTGCGGGCGGCATGTCGCGGCCTCTGGGCCTGGTGCCATATATGTGTTCACAGTCACACTTCACTGCAGCTGAAACGGACTCCTCGAGTTCTGGCCTCTGAAACTGGCAGACTATCACTCCTTCCACGCCACTGACCACATGGACTCCAGTGGCCTCTTAATTATTCTCCATGGCAGACCTTGTGCACTAAAACGGCGCCTCAGTTTAGTAACCTAGCACTCCTCTAATCTTACGAAGCCTGTCTCTTTCACCCATTATTACTGGCTGCAGTGGCTGCTTACATTAAGGACACTTGTCCGTCAATCAAAATACGTTATGCTCCAGGAGAGGGATAAATACATGTAGAGGAAGGAAGGCCTTTGCATAAGAAGCAATCAAATAAGATTGCTGAGAAAACAAACGAATGCAAGAGGTGGGCGGGCCCAAAGCCCACTGTTAAGTATTTATATTGTCCAAATTGGCGTTGGACAACAGACAGCTTAAAACAATAGACCTTGTCAGCATCCGGAATTATGCCACAAATCCACTATGTGTGCCAATATGATGCATTGTGCCGATTGAAATTGTTTTGGGCGTTTAGGTATTCAGAGAATTTTACTTTGTGTAATAGCCAGATTTTCATGCTCACTGGCTAGTTTTAGTCTATTGTTCACCATGAACTTATCTCTGCAGCTGTTCTCTTGAAGCGATGCCATGTGCGCTTCACAGCACCATCCTAATCCCTGAGTTTGAGAGTTTGATCACGGTTAAGGTTCACTTTGCCTCTCATCCTTCAGAGATCGTTAAAACAAGTATCAACCTCATTGGGTGAGAACTATTGCGCCCCTCGTTAAGCGCTTAGATAACTATACCAAAAGCGCTATACATGAAAATGAATAACGCTGCTGCTGTCGCGTTCGCTGCAGACCTCACCTGCCCTATCCAGTGTGCTGCAGTGATAGGTGGATAAATCGCTCTATCTGAATCCCACAACCGCGGTGCACCTGCTGCGCGCGAGTCCGGTCAAAAGTGAACGCGCCTGCAGCCAGGGCCATGGAAGGCACACGTTTTATAATATTGGGGTGGTTAATGCCCTCCTAAAAATACAAAGTAATACCTTGCGTCTCTTGCTGTACTCTCTTACCTACCTAGTGCATCACTCAAGATACCAGGTATCCTTCCACCATCTAACTGCCGTGGGTTCTCCCTTTTATGTTTCTGATTCATAGGAATCTAGGCTCTATGCCAGGCAATCGCACCTCTCCCGTCGAATACCTCGGTGCTGCAAGGGGATTAACAGGAGATGAGGCCAGCTGCATTCCGATACCTTTGGTTCCAGTTAGCGCTATATGAAACTGCAAAGGACAAGTAAAAACACACACAAAAAAACCACTGGGCTATTCACATACGCACTCATGTCTAGCAAATGCTGGAAAAGAGGAAAATCGGGCTGCAGCCTTTTATTGATCCAAGTAAATAGAAAGACCATTTATATGTTAACGAGGCTTTGTTTATTGTTTCACCCCTTCATCTCCACATGGCAAAGGTGACAATGTTCTGCAGCGTGGATATTTCTTTTTCTATGTAGCGCAGGAGAAAATAAGTTTGTTTATTCCTATTCACCTTTCCTAACCCATGCAGCTGCGTATCACATCAGGCTGTGACACAAAGTTTGACTAACGGAGAGTAGGTAAGAGAATGTGTTACTAGTTGTTTTTCTTTCTAAAAGCTGCGCAGGCCCAGCAGGACACGTACTTCGTGTGTGCTTCATTTAGACAGTTTTTAGCATTATCATGGCCGATGCAGGACAACAATAAGACAATACAAAATGCCCAGATAACGCTGGTGGTAAATGATCCTGCTGGAGAGCAATCATTTGTCTGTTAGTAGTTTTTAAATGCAGATAAACTGTATTTTATGTGGAAGCTCAGTGGGTTACTGCCTTTGTCACAGAGATCCTTGTGTTACATGCAGTTCAGAAGGTACAATCCTAACATAGGACAGTGACCAATGAACTGTCACCAAAGAGCTGCCTGCATACAAAGTTTAAACATGAATGGTATAGTTAGAACTTCGCTTTCTTTTTTTGTGATATAGTTAGAACTTCCCCAGTCTTTCATTATTCTAATGTTTTCAAAATGAGTATGTTTGGGCAGATATACATTTTTATCAGTAAAGCTGACCCCCATTGAATACTCTTTAAATCCTACGGTTGTGTTTCACCAGCCCAAACCCTCGTAAAATTTCCGTCCCACCGGTATGGATGACACGTGATTCATACACCTTGTAATCCTCATTGGCTTATGTGACATTCCCTGTAGACTGATTTACATACTTGTATGATTCATTGTCTCCTGTATAATGTGTGAGTGGTGTAAAGTACTGACACACACTACTCTGATATGAGTAGCGTTATACAACAAATGAAATGCATATGAGAGAGGGGCTACATAAAGATGAGGGGCACTGTTGGAGGGTGGCAGTGAGGGAATCTGAGGAAGAGGTCAATAGGGGGAGGGGCTATGGAGCGATGAGGGACACTGGTGGAGGGCGGCAGTTTGGGAATCCGAGGAAGAGGTCATGGGGTGGAGGAGGGAGCGATGAGGGGCACTGCTGGAGGGTGGCAGTGAGGGAGTCTGAGGAGGAGGTCATGAGGGGGATGGGCTACAGAGAGATGAGGGACACTGGTGGAGGGTGGCAGTGAGGGAATCCGAGGAGGAGGTCATGAGGGGGATTGGCTACAGAGAGATGAGGGACACTGGTGGAGGGTGGCAGTGAGGGAATCCGAGGAGGAGGTCATGAGGGGGAGGGGCTATGGGGAGATGAGGGGCACTTGTGGCGTGTGGCAGTGAGGGAATCTGAGGAGGATGTCAATAGGGGGGGCATGGAGGGATGAGGGGCACTGTTGGAAGGTGGTAGTAAAGGTTATTTACGGAGAGAGAGGTTATTGGTGCGACGCCAAAAAAGACTTTCGCATCAGCGCTGAAGCCGGCCCTGTCACGGCCTTTCTGATTTTGTTTATTTAATTAGCAGTCGGGGTCATAAGGGCTACTGTGGAACATACTTTGAAGTGCGTGCTAATTATATTTACCACTATATTCAATGTTTTAAGTTTGAAGGTGATTTTACTATTGTTTTTACTGGGATAAACAAGCCTGTAAGGGAGTGCGTTGCAGAGTCCAGGGTCAGGGAGGTAGTAATGAAGAGGGATTCTCCCTGAAGGCTCGCACAGAGGGAGCCCGAGAAGTGTCACTTGCCTGATACTCCCACCTCAGAAACCTCCTCTTCCCATCAAAGCTACTCAACAGTCCAAAGCATCAGCCGATATGCAGGTATTCTACCACAGCACTGGATAGAGCAGGAAGTTGAGGCAATTGGGGTTGGTGAGTTTAGGATTGTGGAAAGATTTGGTTCATACAGTTGAGTTCACCAACACCACTCAACAAGCAGTGGGCTTCTAAATGCTCCACTGCAACATACCACACTCTCACCACCTCCGCCGGAATGGGCAAGGCTCATTTGCTATGTTTGTCCTTAGTGTGTGTGATGTTTGCATTTTTCTCAATCTTATGACTTCATTCAGTGATGTAACATTGAGGGCAGCACCAACACTCTGAAAATTGTTCCAGCCCCACTGGCTTGGGTACCTTTCTTTGACATTTTCATGCTTTCTGGCCCGGGTGCCTTTGTGTGACATTTCTATGCTTTCTGGCCTGGGTGCCTTTGTGTGACGGTTCCATGCTTTCTGTCCTGGCTCGGTGCCTTTGTGTAACATTTCTATGCTTTCTGGCCTGGGTGCCTTTGTGTGAGATTTCCATGCTATCTGGCCTGGGTGCTTATGTCAGGTCATCATTTAGGATTTACTATGCTTTGAAAGTTGATACAGCTAAATATGTAATGGAAAATGTGTTGTGCACCATTTTGGTTTTTCTTTTTGCAAAATGTTTTTGAGGGGAGAATTCCCCCATGCAAACACCTGTGGCAGTCATTACGCTTGCTGTGCTTGTGTGCTATGCACCGTATGGGGCTGGTGTAACAAAACTCGCCAGGGCTGCTTTGGGTTCCCAGTCCGGCCCTGAGTGTCAATTAATTAATTAATTTTTGAGAATCACAGTGTGCAACTAACTCCAGAAGCCAAAGCTTAAAATTGAGGCAAACTGTATAGACTTTGTGTCTCTTTCGAGTGAGCGCTGCAGGGCAAGCAGGCCGGGGTATGTTTCGGAAAAGGCCAGAATTTGGGTGGGCAAATTAGGAGGAGGATCCATTTGGATTGTACTTGTAGTCAGTCATGGATGGTAATATATGTGCAGATGCAGAAATGTCTTTGGTGCAAACTGCAAATAAATATTAATTGTGCATGTTACTTAGACGAATTGACATCGCACTTCGCACGTCTAGCGTGTTTTCTTTCACTTTGCTTCCCTATTAAAAAGGGCATACCCTACCCCAGTATTTTCCTTTCCCCAAATTAGCACATAGAGCACTGGAATTGTCCCTTTTCAATGCATTAGTGATTTTTATCTAATTTATTTCAAAATTGTGCTTTAAATGCACTTTTGATTTAATATTTTTGAAAATGTTCACAGGGCAGGTGAACCTCCTATCTAAACCTTACTATGAGGAAGGTAGGCTCCCTTGCTGAAATTCATCTGACTTTTCGCAGTGCCAGTTGACGATGTGGGTGGAGCTAATAGAGGAAGTGGGTGGAGCCAGTGGAGGAAGTGGGTGGAGCCAAAGAAAAAGTAGGTGTGGCCTCCGACAAAGATTTGAGCACCTGCACTTATAATTTTACAAATTAAGCACTGGGCTACTCCCTCCCCTTCTAGACTACCCATCCCTCCATGCCACCTCAGTACCATCGTATGTCGGAGGATCACCTGGCCCTTCTCCAACAGGAAGTTTCGGCCATCTTGGCCATGGGGCCATCGAGTGCGTTCCTGCCCCAGAAGTAGGTTGTGGTTGCTATTCCCACTACTTTCTAGTGCCCAAGAAGGACAAAGGCCTGCGCCCTATCTTGTATCTCAGGAACCTCAACCGCTTCCTCCGGAAGGAGAAGTTCCAAAATGTTGACGCTCACTCAGGTCTTGTCTGCCCTCGACCCTGGAGACTGGTTGGTAGCGTTGGACTTGCAGGACGCTTAGTTTCACATCCCCGTCCTGCCGGCCCACCGGCGTTACCTGTGGTTCACGGTAGGCCACGAGCACTTTCAGTTTATGGTGCTACCCTTTGGCCTTACCAGTGCCCCTCGGGTGTTCACGAAAGTGATAGCGGTGGTTGCAGCTCATCTGCGCAGATCAGGGGTTCCAGTCTTCCCCTATCTCGATGACTGGCTGTTGAAGGCGGCCTTGCCCCAGGTTGTCGTCTCCCACCTGCAGACTAAGGCCGACCTCCTGCATTCGCTAGGGTTCTTCATCAACGTGCCGAAGTCATACCTGACCCCCTCTCAGAAGCTCCTCTTTATCAGAGCGGTTCTGGACACAAGGCAGTTTCGGGTTTATCCTCCGGAGCAGAGAGTCCGGGATATTCGGTCTATGATTCTGAACTTTCAGCCTCTATCCCGGGTTTCGGTCAGGATAACCTTGAGGCTGCAGGGCCTCATGGCCTCCTGCATCCTGCTGGTCGATCATGCCAGGTGGCATATGCGGGCTCTGCAGTGGGACCTGAAGTTCCAGTGGGCGCAGCATCAGGGGAATCTGTCCGATTGCATCCAGGTCTCGGAGGGCACTGCACGACAATTTCAGTGGTGGCTAACAAACCAGGATTGGGTCAACGACAGATCCCTCTCCTTTCCCCAACCAGAACACACAGTGGTGACGGACACGTCCCTTCTGGGATGGTTCAGCCACATGGGAGCGGCAGAGGTCAGAGGCCTCTGGTCTCCGGCGGAGTCCGGGCTCCACATCAAACTTCTGGAGCTTCGGGCGATTCGTCTTGCACTCAAAGCATTCCTTCCCTCTGTCCAGGGAAGAATAGTGCAGGTGTTCATGGACAACACCACTGCCATGTGATACTGCAACAAACAGGGTGGGGTGGGATAGTGGACCCTATGTCAGGAGGCCCTCCGCCTCTGGACATGGCTGGAACATCAGGGCATATCCCTGGTGATTCAACATCTGGCAGGTTCACTGAACGCCAGGGCGGACAAACTCAGCCGCATGTGCATGATGGATCACGACTGGCGTCTTAACTCGGAGGTTGGTGCAAGGTCTCTTTCAACAGTGGGGAGAGCCTTAGTTAGATCTGTTCGCCACCGAAGAGAAGGCACAATGTTAGCAATTCTGCGTGTTGGAATTTCCAAGGCGGCACTCGCTAGGTGGCGCTTTTCATCGTGAGTGGAGTTGCCGTCTTCTATACGCCTTTCCGCCTATACCACTTCTGCCCGGAGAGCTGAAGAAGATCAAGCGCGACCGGGCCCAAGTTATTCTTTGGCTCCGGATTGGGCACGAAGAGTCTGGTATCCCGAGCTGCTCAACATGCCATCGATCCTCCGATCCGACTGTCTCTTCTGGAGGATCTTCTGTCGCAGCAGCAGGGGACAGTCCTCCACCCGAACCTGTCCTGCCTCCACTTTCTTGCGTGGAGATTAAGCGGCGGCAGTTGATGTCATTTGACTTGCCTCCTGAAGTTTGTGATGTAATCTTGGCAGCCAGGCGTCCCTCTACTAAGACTGTATACGCCTGCAGATGGAAAAAATGTGTGGCATGGTGTACAGCAAAGACTGTGGATCCCCTTTCTGCCCCTCTTTCTGAGGTTCTCTTGTTCTTCCTGTCTTTGGCCCAGCAGGGCTCTGCTCTGGGCACTCTTACGGGCCACCTCTCGGCCATTTGAGCCTTCTTCAGGCTTCCTGATCAGCCTTCTCTTTTCAAGTTCCCTGTTGTAAATAGATTTCTTAAGGGCATTACTTATCTTTTTCCTCCTGTTCCCTTCGTAATGCCAGTGGGACTTGAACTTGGTTCTTACTTATTTGATGTGCGCTCCCTTTGAGCCGCTACATAACTGTCCTCTCAGACTCCTTACTCTGAAAACTGCTTTTCTGTTGGCCATCACCTCTGCGCGCAGGGTGAGTGAGCTACAAGCTCTGTCTTCCAAGTCTCCCTTTCTGGCTGTTCATCGGACAAGGTCGTCCTGAGAACTCGTTCTTCCTTTCTTCCAAAGGTGGTCACTTCTTTTCATATTGGCCAAACCATCACTTTGCCCATCTTCTTTCCACCTCCGCATCCTTCAAAAGAGGAAGAGAGGCTCCACCGTCTGGATCCAAAACGTGCATTCTCTTTCTACTTCGATCGCACCAAACAATTCCGGGTGGATGACCAGCTCTTTGTTGGTTACGTGGGCGCTAAGAAAGGCCGGGCCGTGCACCAACGGACCATCTCCAGATGGGTCGTTCTGTGCATCAAAGCCTGTTACTCTTTGGCTAAGAAGGAGTCTCCAGTGGAGCTGCGCGCCCATTCCACCAGGGCGACGGCAGCTACTACTGCTTTGGAACGGGGAGTCCTCCTAAATGACATCTGTCAGGCAGCTACGTGGGCATTGCTGCACATGTTTACGAGACACTACTGCCTGGACAGCCAAGTCCGGAGAGACGGCTTCTTTGGGTGTTCTGTTCTCCAGGACTTTCTGGTGTGACCTTGGTTTGCAGACCCAACTCCGGGGTTGGTATTGCTGGGGTATCTATTCTAAGGTAAGGAATCTATAACTAACTGTTTCTTTTAGATGAACAAGTTACTTACCTTCGGTAACGATATATCTGTAAGAAACATAGGTTAGTTATAGATTCCTTACTGCCCAACGCATCCTCCCCGTTCTGCGAACTGACTTCTAGGGTTAAGGACACCCTTTCAGGGCCCTAGTTTGGTGCACCAGTAGCGAGTGTCTTGCATGGCTCTGCGTTTCTGGCGTGGAAAGTCGTGTACAGAACTGACATCAGCGTGCGAGGGCAGTTTCTAAGTAACTTCTGCGCCGTCATCACGGTGACCACGATGCTGACGACGGACATGGAGTCGACCAATGCCACCTACCGGCGCGCAGGAGTACTGCTGATGAAAAATGCCGACGCGCAGAGGTACTGCTAACAAACGTTCCAGATCCAGTCTGGGGGTAATTCTAAGGTAAGGAATTTATAACTAACTGTTCCAAGTTTAGGAATCTATAATTAAGCTATGTTTCTTACAGATATATTGTTACAGAAGGAAAGCAACTTGTTCTTTTATACATAACAAGGGCAAGAAAGAGGTGATGGAAGACACCTGATTTTTTTTCTAATGTGTTTCCAAGGAATGCATGAGTAAAGCCCCAAGAGATATGAGGGAAGGTGTAAACCACCAAACATCATGTTTGTATTCAGTAGGGGGGCATGGCGGAATTGGAACAGTACCAAGAGAACGGATATTTTTGAGCGAGAAGCATATTTTGTATGCATTTCACTTAACACCACTTCCTTAATCCAACCATTTTATCATCTTGGGGTGGTGTAAGGGTGCTCATGGTGGGGGGGGGGGGGGGAGGGTGGTCTATGAAATGAAGATGGGGAGTAATCAGTATTCTAGTACTATGCACCTTGAGGCTCCAGATGACACCATAGACCACATTCTATCTTTGTTTTTAATGGCAGTTTGATCCTTGTAGTGGAGAATGGCCCATTTCTTGATGGCAGTGACAGTTCTGCATATATGCATGAAGATAATTATCCTAATTCCTACCAGTTCATGGGTGGCAGTGTTATATTTACATCACAAGTAAAATGGGGTTCTGAATTAATAAGTGCTAATGATAAAGGTAGTGCAATGTACAGAATAGATCACTCTGATAGTAAAAGAACTTGGTTGTCTCATTTCCAGGAAGAGATGAGATTAGTTTCAAGATCTTGTTTCACTGCTAATCAATACCATGAATACTGAAGAAGCAGTTTCCTGTATTTTACAAATAATTCAAACCCAAACCTTTTTTTCTTCCTGATGGTGGCTGTTTCCTAAGCAATCACGATCAGAGTTGGTGAAGAAGGGACCAGTTTAAGAATTGTTTTTATTTATTCATAAAAAAGAAAGAAAATAAGGTTTGGTTTTGGTGAGTTGATGAAAGGGCTTGGGCAGGTCTATATGGAATAAGTGGCCATGTTAATGCTACAACATCTGTTCTAGCACCCTCTGCGGTGTTGAACAGAATAATTATATTCTGGCCCAGGCTAAAGATAGCTGTAATAGCTCACAAGTTGTAATTTGTTGAAATCTTTCCTGTTAACTTCAAGAACATAAATGTATGAATGAAAATTGTAGAAGTCAAATATTTAACTGAATTTAATATATATTGCAGGCTCGTTATGAAGAAATGCCAGAACCCAAGTTTATGTATGGAAGTCACTACTCATCTCCTGGCTATGTCTTATTTTACCTTGTTAGAGTTGGTAAGTAAATCTTTTATTAGAAGAAGAAAAAAAATCTTTCGATCCTTGGCATAAAAAGTGTGCCCTTTAAACCCAAGTTAGAGACTACTGATAACAAGTAGCATGCGTGTATTTATTTAAAGTCTATATTTCATTGATATATTTGTGACTTGCAAGACCAATAGTGTTTATAGTGCTAGTGTTTCTGATAGAGACTTCTAACTGCAGAATCTTCGCCCTTTGAAAACTTCCTCAGGCTGGATCTGGAAACTTTTGAGCAATACCTCTGTGTGCCGTTTGATGTGCTTTGCAGGTTTGCACTGACACGGTTGCACTCCAGAATTGACGTGCAGAGCCAATTTAGGCGCCACTCATGCACAGACTTCAAATCCTTGCTTTCAATGCCACCAGATGCAGCCCCGAAGCTACCACTCATCTAATTCGAAATCTGTTTACCTCGAAATTTAGACAGTGTGCAAGGGAAATGTAACTAATTACAAAAGGTTTTAAAAAACCCTGTAAGGACTGTCTCAAGCAAATGTCTATGACAGATTCAGATCAGGTTTGCCTGCGGTGCTTGTGGTCGAGCCATGACTCAAAGGCCTGCATTGAATTTGTGTTGTTGAAACCATAGGCCATTTGGAAATGCAAGGCAAATCTATTTGTCACAAAGCATCAGAAGGCCCGCGTCGCGACTGGTCCAAGTCCAAAGGTCATTTCCTATCCCGTTCCAGATGTCTGTCGATCTTTGTCACACTCCAAAACCTTGGATAAGCCCAAGATAAAACATAAGAAATCCAAGCAGGGTTTAACCCCTCCCACGGCTCTTGCACCTGAGAAGGCGCTAGTTGAACCCTCTGTTATTGCTGCCAGACCTCTACTGGTGCTTTTACCGAATCCAGCTCCGAGGGCCATGCCTGTTCCTGGAATGTTGACACTGGTGCCAACGCCATTGACGCCGGAGGACAAGACGCATCTTATTATGTTCTCTGACTTAGTCGACTCCGCCCCAAATTTGACCAAGGCTGCACTTGGTGTCCATTGAACCACAGCCTTTGTCCCCTTCATCTGAACCACGTCCTGGTTCAAATGGGCAGGTCTATTACACTGCATTTCTTGTTTGGGATTGATTCTGTCAATGTGTATGATGCCCCAGGATGACTTTGTACAACCCCATAAAGAAAACTGGTATAAAGGCCACCAGGATGCTAGTGGCCTTGTCACCTCTCCTGACACCGCCTAGTTTCATCCACAGGCCCAGCAACTGATGATAGTGACTCCTTCACAATGGTCAAGCGGAGAGTGGCTGAAGATCTCGACCTCCAGCTCCCTACCATGGAAGTTAAAAACTGTGCTGACCGAAGTCCACCAACCAGGGCAAACCAATACTGAACCCCCGTTGCCTTTTGAGGGCACTCTCCTTTTTGGGGACTAAGCAGACTCTCTTCTGGAGTGCTTCAAAGAAAGCAGGATCCTATGCACTCCCTGAGCTTTTCTCCTCCTCCACGCCAACTGCATTAGCACTCTGGATCCTTCTGAGGTTCTGGCAGGGATGCCCCTTAGAGATAGCCACTTCAGCCGGGTTCCCAACTGTTTGGTGGCAGAGACCATGGCGACCCCATGGTCCGGGACAGCATGCCAGTCAGTGCGTCCCCACTGGCCAAACCACCTAATTGTGCCGTAAGTGGAACATAGCACCCGGTTGGAGGCAGGATCAAACATTTTTACTGGGTTGGTAGGCCATAACATCGGATTGGTGGGTTCTGCAAATTGTCCAGGAGAGGTATGTCGTACCCTTTTTGGCCAGCCTTCCACCGCCCCCAGAACGCCTGACGGAGGATCATCTGTTCATCTAACAGATGATCCGCTGTCCTCTTTTGGCCGAATGGGCTGTTGAGAAGGTGCCTGCTGCGGAAGTGGGTTGTGGTTGTTACTCCTGGTACTTCCTGGTGCTGAAAAAGGGAGGAGGCCTCAGTTATATTTAAGACCTGGCCCCTCTCAGTGCCTTCCTCCGGAAGGAAATAATCAAGATGCCCCCCTGGCCCAGGTCTTCTGTCCCCTCAACCCTTGATAGCAGATGGTAATATTGGACCTGCAGGACGATTATTTTCACATCCCTGTCCTTCAGGCCCACAGGTGCTATCTGCTGTTCATGATGGGGCTGAAGCATCTTCAGTTCACAGGTCTCACCAGCACCTCTTGGTTGTTCACAAAAGTGATGGCGGTGGTGGCTGCTCATCTTTTGAGATCAGGGGTCCAATTCTTCCCTATTTTTGATGACTGGCTGCTGATGGCGGGCTTGTCCCAGGCAGCGTCACCTTCTTCCAGATTACTGTAGACCTTCTGGCATCTTTGGGATTCACTATCCACGTGCTAAAGTGACACTTGACTCCTTCTCAGACACTCCCTTTCATTTGAGCCAGTCTAGACGTGGTCCGTTTTCATGCCTTTTCTCTGGAAAGACAATGATCCTGATCTTTCATCCTCCATCCTGTTTTTCAGTGAGTTTGTCTCTGAGGCTGCCATGACCGATGGCCTGCAACATCCTGGTGACAAAAGTATTCCAAGTGGAGTGTGTGGGCTCTGTAGTACGATCTGAAGTCTCAGTGGTAACCACATCAAGAGAAAGGTTTCGATCATGTCCATATCTCGGAGGAGACTTGCACTGATGGGTGCTTGACTGCGACTAGTCCGCAGCAGATCCCTATCCCACCAAGAGCTGACAGTGATGGCCAATGTATCGCTTCTAGTTTGGGGCAGCCAAATGACAGGATTTGAAGATCAGAGGCCTCTGGTCTCCAGCAGAGGTCCTGGCTCCACATCAACTTTATGGAGCTGAGAGCAATTTTGTTGGCGTTGGTAGCCTTCCTGCCATCCATCTAAAGGAAAGCTAGTGCAGGTGCTCTCTGGCAACACCACCACCATATGGTAGCACAAAAACCAGTGCGTCTTGGGGTCATGAAATTAAAAATACATACACTTTAAACATGGTGATTGTAATTAATCTAAAATGCATTTTAGATAAGAATATGCATTCATGTTTGGACATGTACAATCTATTTCAGAGTAATTTGCATTTAAAATATGATATTAACATTTCTTTCATCGATCCAAGGCCTCAATCCATTAATTGCAATGGATGGAAATTACTTCAAATTTATGAAAGGTTTTTGCCTTCGTAGGTTTGGCGTACATGGCTGTGAGGATTTAGGTGCATTATATGTATAGTTGTGTATCCTTACAGTGTAATTACACTCTCAAAAACTGTCTTGGGTCCAGTCAGGCGCCTTTGCAAAATATTTAGCTCAACCCTGGATAGCTATGGCCTCGAGCAGCAAGGCATGAACAAAATTAATAGTGAAAAGCATTTAGAAGCACCAAACATTGAAATAAGAAAGACACTCGCAAAAGAAATCCAACACCAATTTGTAAAAATAGATAATTTATCTGTAAGAATGTTTAGGGTTCAAGATTAACAAAATCCACCAGATGGTTCAGGAGAAACGGATTTCTAAAGGACATATAATTCTCAGTACTTTTAAGCACAACCGCAAACCAGCGTAAAGTTTGGAAACTTTAGAAAAGTTTGTAAGAGTTATGTTTGGCTGCTTGGGCCCGAATGAGGCGACTAATTCCAGCAGAGTGAAGGTCGGTGAGAGGAGGGGCACTAAGGAGTATTTGGACAGTTACCTGGTTACCAAAGCATTCTCCTGACATGAACACCATAGACTTTACTGGAGTGGTGCTGATACTGAGGATGCAGGAGATGGAGGATGCTCTGGGTGCTGTGCGATTGACAGGGATGTCCTTGTGGTTACTCCATGGGTCAGCTGAGTCAAGTTTGCCCACAGAGTTTGGTTGTCCCTTGAAGGCCTCTTTTTGTATCTTTTTTATTTAATACAACTTTATTGGGTTTCATCACTTCAACCTGGTACTTGCCAAGAAAATGTGTTTACAGAGAAAGTATGGCATTAACTTGTTATTCAGGAAATCCAGGCTGTACAATAGTTGTGGCAAACAGTTACAGTATCATTTCTCATTGTACCCAATGAGCCAGGATCCCAGCAAAATTGTATATATAACCTTTGTCAACTTTGCAAAGGACTTGATGAGTATACTAGCAACCTATGATGGCTTGAGTATTACTGTGATGCTATGTGGACATCGGAGAACGTCGGGTGTGGTTGAAAGTCAGTTATGAAGGAATAATGAAGTAGTCTGCTTACACACGCCTTTTGGAGAGGGAAGCATCTGAGGGAAGGGTGGAAGTGTGTTTACGGGGGTGCTAGTTGTCAAGGGGGATCAATGAGTGTTTAGGGCAGGTGTTCATCAGATTTGGCTTCAACTGGGACCAAGTATCCTTCCCAGTCGACTGGTGTTGCAGAACTCCTGACAGTTGGGCTAAGTTTATGTAGTGTATCGAACTCAGCCAAGATACCTACCTTAATTTCTTGGAGCAAAAGTGATGGGGGGGGGGGGGGGCAGTGATTGATTCCCAGAACAGGGCTATGTGTCGCTTATCCAGCACGAAGACTAAGTCAGTGAAGTTATGTGAACCCTTGTGGCTCTTGGTGCATTGTGTTAGCCTCAATAAACCGTGCACAGCCACTTTGGGTGATTTACCTACCTGATACATATGTTATATGTGCTAGTATCGCATCACAATAGGCGCTAATAGTTGAGCAAGTCCCCACCATATGATAAAAATCATCTGCTGCTGTGGGACAGCATTGACTGCCCCAAAACCATGAGGCCTACCTGCTCAGGGGTCAAATCGGTATGGTGCAAATAGTTAAATTGTTTATATTTTATTATTAGAAAGAATTGTATAGCGGTAAGGTACCCACACAGGGTTTTCCCTGCATTTTAAGAAGCAGGTAAGGGTATAACTATCACTAGCTGACTCCGGACAACCAGGTCTTTAACTGTTTATGGAAAGTGGTAAGTGATGAGCAGCTTCTTAAATATTCCGGAAGTGCATTCCAAAGCTTAGGTCACTGGTAAGCAAAGCGGTGGCCAGGCTGCCAACCAAGATGGCCACGTGGCACTGAAGCTCCTCTGGAGGACCCTGACAAACTTCTGAGATCTGACCCAGTGGCTCCCTGAGTGTGGCTGTGGAGGTGTGCACTGTACGGAAAAAAAGATCCGCGTTCTGGGGACCCAAGGATGTGCTACCAAATACGAGACAACTGTCCCGTTTTAGCTCACGAAGAATAACTGGGCGGAGTCCACCGCGGAGCAGGAGCTAGGACCCGGATTGAGACCCAACAGCAACCGAGCGAGCCGAGATCTCCGAACGGGGTTCTCCGATTCCTACATCAGCCAGGGAGACGCGCTGCCCTGTGCAGCAACTGGCAAGGTGAGAGAGCAACCATCCCACTCCCCCCCCCCCTCCCCCCCACCTCTCCCAATAGCTGCAACGATTGTCACGGTGGGGCATTCTGCCGTTGTCATAGAGGCCTGCCCGCTTTTGAGTCCCGGAGGCCCTGTGGCGACAGGGGCCACGGGTGGGCCTGGGACACGGCTATCTGGCCGGTTTGGCGGGCCATAGGAGGGCTTATCATCATCTGGAAACCCTCGCCATAGCGCCGTGGCGGATTGAAGGATCTGTCCTGCGGGGCGCGCATGCAGAGGGGCTGAGCCCACAAACCTAGCCCTTACAGCTGTACCACCCTCCTCTAAATGCACATGGTGTACAGTGTGACCCTCTACCTCCAACCAGGATTTAGCGGCACGCAGAGCATCGAGCTTTGTTGGAGCTGGGGATCAGACCGTATGGAAAAGCTCAGCGTGAGCAGTAGAGTCCTGGTGTGCTGCTTGTGGGATTTGCTGGACAGGTCTCAAGACGCTCCTGTGTGAATATTAATGTGCGGAGCTGGGTGACCGGTGTTACAGGGACCCTCTGCTCCTACGTCCCCGGTCCCCACCCATTGGTAATGTTCTAATTTACAGCAAAATAGTGGCTTTCCAGTTGATGTGGGCTAGATGGCATGGGTCATAAAGACCCCAAACAGAGACTCCTACAGTTTGGCAAAACTACTGAGAGTGGCCCAGAAACAGACGCAGACATGGCCAAGGGGAATTCCAACGTAGGTCTTACAGTGGACCCGCCAGCAGACTTGAGTGCTTTCCTACAGGAGTTGAGAGCGGGTTTCATGGCCCTAGATAGCTGCTTCGACACCTTAGACAAGCGTTTAGACTGTCTGGGTGCTAAACTGTATGTACATGACAGACCCCTACATACAGTTGATGTTAGGGTGTCGGACTTGGAAGATGGATCTGCTCAATCCGTCTGACGTCTGGATCGGGTTGAAAAACTCCTGAAAGAAGTGCCCAAAAAAAATGAGGATTCGGAGGCGCGCAGTAGGCGCAACAACCTCCGTATACTGGGCGTGCCTGAATCATCCAATATCGGTTGCATGGACCAGTTTGTGGAATCTCTGCTAACCGACATATTTGGTAGAGAAGCCTTTACCTCCGATTTTATCATTGAGCGTGCTCATCGTTCATCAGGTCCTCGTCCTAATTCAGGTTGTCCTCCCAGGCCAATTGCACGCCTCCTAAATTTTCGCAATAGGGACACAGCGCTACCCCTTGCAAAAGAGAAGGGAACTATTAATTGGCAAGGATCAACGTTGTTCCTGTACCCTGACTTTATAGCTTTGGTACAAGAGTCGAGGCGCAAATATGGTGGTGTTAAGGCCACATTACGTAATCTGGGGCTAAGATATGGGATGCTATACCCAGCACGGCTCCGAGTAGACTTCAAGGGCAGATCCCGGATCTTTGACTCCCCGGCGGCGGTCCAGGAATTCTGCAGAGGCTACAAAGGCAGCGGTAGCCAAAGAAGCAAGGATGCAGCCAGAACTTATCCCTCACACAGTGGCTCCATCGCCAGTGTGGAACTTTTTTCATCTGAGTGACACATATGCTCGGGGCTTGGTCTCAATTAAAACTCTCACATGCATTGCCTTGCCATGTACGCCTCTGGGTGCACGTTGGGCTAGTTAGATGTTCATAAATGTGGGATCTCCGGCGTGGCATTGCCACCCCCTGTATGTTTAGCATGTTAAGTGTCTAAGATGTTCATGGAGTGTATTGATTTCCAAGTATATTCAATGTTGAATGTTTTGCAAGGGGTATGTAATGGTATACTCTTTGGGTTGTTCCCTGCACGGGGTTGAGCAGGAATAAGTGGGGGAGGGGTTCTGCTCAGTATATGGTTCCAATCATTGTTGATACGGTTTACTCACTTTGGATTGCGCAATACCAACGCCGCTACACATCAGTACTCACTGTTTTATAGTACAAATGTTGGTTTTGGATAACTTGTCCACTTTTTCTAACATTTCACTTGTCACCTGGAATGTCAGAGGGCTGAATAATGCAAAGAAAGGGAGGAGTTTCTTACACTATTTGCAAAGGCACTAGATAGATATAACGTTTCTGCAGGAAACCCACCTCCCTAGGGCTGATAATATTTCATTTGCGACCAGTTGGGATTCACACAGGTATTTCGCTGGGTACAGCACAGACGCAAGCGGTACCGCAATATTAATACATAAACGTATACCATTTTAGTTACACATAATGCACAACGATAAAGAAGGGAGCTACACAATGGTGACGGAGTAGTTAATGGGTCATCGCATTGTGTTGGTGTTGGAAACCGGGCAACCGGGTTAGCAGTCACCAGGTTCCCAGCACAGTGGTAGCTTGGCTCGAGCGGTAAGGAAGACAGGCACCGTGTTAAGCGTACGTCACACCCTCACAATAACCATGCGTTCATCCATGCCAAAAACGACACTACACCGTAAAAATTATGAAGGAAAGTAGTTTGTCTTTATCTTATTGTCTCTTAGTTGCAGGTTTCAAAACATACATACAATACCATAAGACTTTTCCTGAAAATAGCAGGTCAAATAAATAATACCACAGTGGGGTTTCAATAAATAGGATCAGGTCATAAATAAGCAAGGAATACATAGGGGTGCAATAAATACAGAGGGCAAATAAATACTGTCAGACAATAAATACAATGCAGGAATAAATACAGTCAGACAATAAATAAAACGCCTTCAATAAATAATATAAGCAATCAATAACAATTGCAAATCAGATCACATTTATGAGGTAGTTTGGTTTTACTATGCCCAAGTACAGCTTGTGGTCACTGGGGTGGCCTGGGGATGTCCCACCTAGAGTGGTCAAGGCTGGGGCCTAAGCTGAGGTAGAATGAGGGTAACCTAAGGTTCTGATTCTTCCAACTACACAGTCCCTCACACAGGTCCCTGCACCAGTCTCAGTTCACCCCTAGCACTCTCAGGTTGATCCTAACACCCCTCTAGCCCCAAGAATGGTCTTTTAGGGCTCCACAGGGCCTCAGATGCCCTTTCTACCACTTACTGCCCTTTTCATGAAGATCGGCTCCGCTCGGCGCCGGGTTGACGTCGCTGGGCGGCTCCGGTTCGATGTCGCGTCGATCTGTTCCACTTGACGCCGTGTCGATGCCGTCGGGCGGTTCCGATTCGATGTCGCTGGCCGGCCTCGGTTCGATGTCAGTTCCTGTTGACGCCGTGAGGTGGTTCCGGATCGATGTCGGCGGGCGGCCTCGGCTCGATGTCGCTGGGCAGCCTCGATTCGATGTCGGTCTCCGGCGTCACAGGGACACGATCTCCCTACTTCCGGGTGTCTCCGGAGTGCGATCTCCACTCCCGACCTCCGGTGCTCCTTTCCTCAGGTTCCGGCGACTCCGGAGTGCGATCTCCACTCCCGACCTCCGGCACGATTCACCTCGGTCTCCGGCGACTCCGGAGGGCGGACTTCACTCCCCCGTCGACGCCTCACACTCGACCTCAGGTGACTTCCTCCTCGACCTCTGGTGTCTCCACGACCTCCGTCGGCGCCCTCTCTCGACCTCTGGCGGCTCCGGGTACGACGTCTGCTTTCCAGTCAGCGCCGCTTCTTCACCTCCGGCCCCAGGTCTCTAGGCTTCTCGGCGTCGGACTCCAGGAAGATACCAATAGACAGGTCAGGAACTTGCTGTTCTTTACTTTCAAGGCCTGTTCCGGCTGTTCAGGTCCTTGAGTTGGTTCTTCTTGACTTTATCCCACACAGGGCTCTAGGCTGGGCTCAGTCAGTAGGGACTAGTATCAAGGGTGGGTTTCTGGACCCCACTCCAGGCACAAGTTTCCACCCCTGCTGCCTCACTCCTTCCTCCTTCAGTGTTGTGCTGCTCTCCCTTCACCAGTCAGGTGCCAACTGCCAACTCCAACTGCCAACTCTGAGCTGGCTTCCCAACATTCTAAACCTGCCTCACACTGTCACAGGGTTCTAGAATGTTCTGGAAGGTACTAGTAGGTTCCAGCGATGTCACAGGTGACAATGGGTGGCCACCATTTTGTGTTTCAGGCCCTCAGACAGAAGTTCCAGGGGTAGGGAAAATGGCTCCCTGACCCTGCATCAACACTAAAAAGTCTGGTGGTTTCCCAAAAAGGAAAAATACTAACAGGGTTTGAGGCAAAAGTGGGACAAAATAAATAATGATGAGGAGGGACCACCCAAAGGGCTGACAGGTCTAACACGCGTCCCACCCCAGCTGAAAGTGGGGAGAGCTACCAAACCCCTTGGGAGTTCTCATCACTAAGGCGGAAATACCTTGAGAGACCGTCTGCATTGGCGTGGTCCACTCCAGGCCGATGTTCCACCTGAAAGCCCATTCCCTGTAGGGAGATAGACCACCTTAGCAACTTGGGATTCTCCCCCTTCATCTGCATCAGCCAACGAAGGGGTCTGTGGTCGGTCTGAACTAGGAAGTGCGAGCCAAGCAGGTATGGCCGCAGCTTCTTCAGAGCCCATACCACTGCAAAGGCTTCACGCTCTATTGCACTCCACTTCTGTTTCCTGGGAAGTAGTCTCCGGGATAGGAAGACCACGGGTTGATCCAGACCCTCTTCATTGAGTTGCGATAACACTGCCCCAATGCCATGTTCCGATGCATCCGTCTGGACAATGAACTCCTTGGAAAAGTCTGGGGCCCGTAGGACCGGGGCCTCGCACATGGCTTGCTTCAGTTTTACAAAGGCCTGCTGACAAGCCTCCGTCCAGACTACCCGTCGAGGTTGTTTCTTGGACGTAAGCTCCGTGAGGGGGGCCACAATGGTACCGTATCCCTTCACGAAGCGGCGGTAATATCCGGTGAGGCCCAGAAAAGCTCGGACCTCAGACTGAGTCTTGGGGGGTTCCCAGGCCATGATGGCCTCGATCTTCGCCTGGAGGGGTTGCACCGCTCCCCTACCCACCAAGTGTCCAAGGTACACTACCGACCCCTGCCCGATCTGGCACTTGCTGGCCTTGATCGTTAAACCAGCTTGTCTTAGGGCCTGGAGAACAGCTTGCAGGTGACGCAAGTGATCCTCCCAGCTGTTACTGAAGACGGCTATGTCATCCAGATAAGCAGCAGAGAAACTCTCCATTCCAGTGAGGATCTGGTTCACCAGACGCTGAAACGTGGCAGGTGCGTTCTTGAGCCCAAAGGGCATCACACAGAACTGGTAGTGGCCTTTGGGCGTGGAGAAGGCTGACCTTTCCCTAGCTCCGTCAGTCAGAGAGATCTGCCAGTACCCAGAAGTAAGGTCAAAGGTACTTAGATATTTGGCAGCTCCCAGCCGGTCAATCAATTCATCCGCCCTTGGGATCGGATGAGCATCAGTCTTGGTTACTGAGTTCAGTCCCCGGTAGTCCACACAGAACCTCAGTTCCGGTTGGGCACCCGGTGGTGCGGCTTTTGGTACTAGCACCACCGGACTGGACCAGGGGCTGCTGGAAGGTTCGATCACTCCTAGCTCCAGCATCTTAGTGACTTCACTGTGAATGCTGGCCTTCACCTTGTCTGACATCCGGTAGATCTTGGACTTCACAGGTGGGCTGTCTCCTGTGTCCACATCATGGACGCACAGGTGAGTCCTACCCGGAACAAGGGAGAACAACGAAGAGTACTGTCCCAGGACCTGGCGGCAGTCCTCCTGCTGTTCAGGAGTTAGAGATGGGGAGAGAATCACTCCCTCCACCGACCCATCCTTCTCTTGAGACGCAAACAAATCGGGGAGAGGCTCGCTTTCCACGTCCTCTGCTCCGTCAGTCGCCATCATCAAAATGACTTCGGGCCTCTCGTGGTGGGGTTTGAGGCGGTTGGCATGCAGCACCCGTAGGGGCTGACAAGGGGTCTTAAGATCCACCAAGTAGGTAGTCTTACCCTTCTTCTCCAATATCTCAAAGGGTCCTGACCAGCGATCCTGGAGGGCGCTAAGCTCTCCTGGTTCGATCACCCACACCTTCTGGCCAGGCTCCAATTCCACCGGGTGAGCGTTGTGGTCATACCACGCCTTCATTACTGCTTGGCTGGCCTCCAAGTTGTCAGAAGCTTGCTTCCACAACTTAGCCATTTGGCTTCGGAAGGCCAGCATGTAGCTCACCACGTCCTGGGGAAGCTTTCTGGGAGTTCTTTCCCATCCGTCTCTCACCAGGCTGAGAGGTCCACGCACAGGGTGCCCATACAAAAGCTCGAAGGGGCTGAAGCCCACTCCCTTCTGTGGCACTTCCCTGTAGGAAAACAATAGACAGGGTAGGAGGACGTCCCATTTCCTCCGCAGGCTTTCAGGCAGACTTCTAATCATGCCTTTCAAGGTTTTGTTAAACCTCTCCACCAGACCATTGGTCTGGGGGTGGTAAGGAGTTGTGAACCGGTAGGTCACTCCACACTCCTTCCACATGGCCCGCATGTATGCTGACATGAAGTTGGTCCCCCTGTCGGACACAACTTCCTTGGGAAAACCCACTCGGGTAAAGATTCCCATCAGGGCCCTAGCCACAACAGGTGCTGTAATGGTCCTTAGAGGTATAGCCTCTGGGTACCGTGTGGCATGATCCACCAGAACCAGGATAAACCTGTGACCAGCTGTAGTAGGCGGATCTAATGGACCCACAATGTCTATGCCCACCCTTTCAAAGGGGGTGCTAACGACAGGAAGTGGTTCCAGGGGAGCTTTCAGCTTCACCCCTGTTTTCCCACTGGCTTGGCAAGACACACATGTCCGGCAGTAGGTGTCGGACGACACTTTCATTTGAGGCCAATAAAAGTGTGGGACAAGACGGGCGAAGGTCTTGTCTTGCCCCAGGTGTTCTGCCAAGGGGATCTCGTGAGCCAATTCCAGTAGGAAGGCTCGGTAACGTTGAGGGACTACTAAGGCTTGTGACGATCCATGTAGGGGTGCCTTGGGTTCACTGTAGAGGAGGCCATCCTCCCAGTAAAGGTTGTAGTTCCCCTCAACGTTCCCTGCTGCCTGGGCTTCGGCCTGTCGCCTCAGTCCCTCAAGGGTAGGGCACTCCCTCTGGCCCTTGCAGAATTCCTCCCTGGTCGGCCCTCCCTCCACGTGCCACTCGGCCGGGATGGGTAGGTCCTCCAGTTTGGTAACATCCCCCACCGCGGACTCCTGGTCCACCACCTCCGGTGGCCTATACGTCACACGGGGTGCGGATGCCGAGGCAGGCTCCTCCTGTCCTCGGTTCTTCCCTTGGTCGGCAGCCGGCTGTGCCTTTGTTCCAGGCTCCAGTCGAAACAAACTCCCTCTCCGGGTAGTCGCGGACCCTGTGCTAACACAGGCCCAGTCAGGTGTACCCATCATCTCAGCATGAGTCTGGTATTCCACCTCCTTCCAAGCATTGTGCTCCATGTCATTCCCCAGTAGACAATCGACCGGCACGGCAGGGCTTACGGCAACTCAAAGTGAACCTGCAACCCCCTCCCATTCAAATGGAACCTCGGCCACCGGATAGTGGCCCATTCTGCCGTCAGCCATCGCGGCAGGGTGGAGTACATTGGGAATCACCTGCTCTGGAGACACCAGTTGACTACGTACCATAGTCATACTGGCTCCTGTGTCTCTCAGAGCCTCCCCTCTTTGGCCGTTGATGGTGACCCACTGCCCATACTTTGTGGTATTTGCGGGCACCTGGATCTTAGGAACCATCTCCCGTTCTCCCAGGGACACTAAAGTGACACCCGCCCACTCCCTTCCCTTATCTAAGGGCATCTCCTCCGGGGGCCTTTCCTCCGATGGGAGGGGGTGGTCTTTTCGGGCACTTCACATCTCCTTTATAGTGTCTGACACCACCGCACTCGAAGCAATGGACAACCCTTGGCTGCTGACTCTGGCCAGGATTAGGGTTTCTGGGTGGGTTAGCCCTAGGGGTGAATCCCGTTCCCTTTCCTTGGAAGTTATTTTGGGGGCCTTTGGAGAACTCCTTTTTCTTTTCCCCTCCCTCTTTCTTCTGGGGGGCGCCCTGTCCGGCCTTTTGAGTATCCCCTCCAGTCCCCCTTGTGGACACCCGGGTACTAGCCCAAATATCCGCCTCCTCAGCAAGCTTCCGGGGATTGGTCAGCTTGCTATCCACCAGGTGTTGACGCAGTTCAGGGAAACATTTTTCGAGCAGGTGTTCCTTCAACATTAAATCAAACAACCCCTCGTAGTCCCTCACCTCACTGCCCTGAACCCAACCTTCTAATGCCTTCTTTGCATAGTCCAGGAAATCCACCCAATTCTGTGTGCCCAGTTTGTGGCTACCCCGGAACTTCTGTCTGTACTTCTCGGGTGTTAGTCCAAACTTTCTTACGAGCGCCACTTTCATGGTGGGGTAGTGGGTCTGCTCATCCGGCTCTAGGGCCAATAATGCATCCCTACCAGCTGGAGGCATGTATTT
The DNA here is from genome assembly GCF_964204655.1 of Triturus cristatus. NCBI lineage: Eukaryota > Metazoa > Chordata > Amphibia > Caudata > Salamandridae > Triturus > Triturus cristatus. The sequence goes on from NC_140587.1 coordinate 631,673,699, forward strand.
GTACAATCCCCCTCCCCAGTACTTCTCTGGCACCCCATGGGCCCTTAAAGAGACCTCATAGGCCGCTAGCCACTTGGCAATATCATCCCCTGCACTATAGCTAGCTACTATGTCTTTTGGCAGATAGGGTTTGGGTTCCCTGGTGATTTCTTTGTCTTTGCTGCCACCATTAGGAACAGTTTGTGCCCCGGCTCGTAGGATCTGGAGATCCATCTCCTTGAGCCTCAACTCGTGAGCCATCCTTCGTTCCTCCTTCTCTTTCTCCAGCTCCGCCAACTTCCATGTGAGCTGTCTTTTCTCCCTCCGGTAAGTTAATTCTACTTCTGATAAGCCGCCACTAGAGACACTGCTGCCCTTCCTTGAAAGTGTTCTGGGCCCCTCTACTAGGTTCCCCAACTCAGGTTGGTACAAACCAGCCCCCTCGTGGTCAGTCTCTCCATCCCTGTCCTCCTTTTCGGCCTTACTTTCTCGTCGTGCCTCCCCCCAAGCCCTCAAGCTGGTTTGGAGCTCACCCTTCTTTGCACCGTGGGGACAAAACACCCCCTCTCGCTCACAAAACTCTCTGAGTTGGGCCACAGTGTAAGTTTTCACATCCTCCAACACAAACTCCATTTTGCCCACTCAGGATAGAAGACAGTTGCTTACAGAAGCTATGCAGGGGGGTACCTTTTGTAATACCTCCTCCCACCACCAGAAGTAAATTTGGAAAAAAACAAAACTCAGAATTAGGAAGTCCGCTTTGAGAAAACTCCCGGTGTAGGCCTATGGACTACCCACAGTTATTGTCGAGTGGACGCAAGCACAGCTCTATCCCACCGCTGAACACCAATTTTATGTTGGAAACCGGGCAACCGGGTTAGCAGTCACCAGGTTCCCAGCACAGTGGTAGCTTGGCTCGAGCGGTAAGGAAGACAGGCACCGTGTTAAGCGTACGTCACACCCTCACAATAACCATGCGTTCATCCATGCCAAAAACGACACTACACCGTAAAAATTATGAAAGAAAGTAGTTTGTCTTTATCTTATTTTCTCTTAGTTGCAGGTTTCAAAACATACATACAATACCATAAGACTTTTCCTGAAAATAGCAGGTCAAATAAATAATACCACAGTGGGGTTTCAATAAATAGGATCAGGTCATAAATAAGCAAGGAATAAATAGGGGTGCAATAAATACAGAGGGCAAATAAATACTGTCAGACAATAAATACAATGCAGGAATAAATACAGTCAGACAATAAATAAAACGCCTTCAATAAATAATATAAGCAATCAATAACAATTGCAAATCAGATCACATTTATGAGGTAGTTTGGTTTTACTATGCCCAAGTACAGCTTGTGGTCACTGGGGTGGCCTGGGGATGTCCCACCTAGAGTGGTCAAGGCTGGGGCCTAAGCTGAGGTAGAATGAGGGTAACCTAAGGTTCTGATTCTTCCAACTACACAGTCCCTCACACAGGTCCCTGCACCAGTCTCAGTTCACCCCCTAGCACTCTCAGGTTGATCCTAACACCCCTCTAGCCCCAAGAATTGTCTTTTAGGGCTCCACAGGGCCTCAGATGCCCTTTCTACCACTTACTGCCCTTTTCACGAAGATCGGCTCCGCTCGGCGCCGGGTCGACGTCGCTGGGCGGCTCCGGTTCGATGTCGCGTCGATCTGTTCCACTTGACGCCGTGTCGATGCCGTCGGGCGGTTCAGATTCGATGTCGCTGGCCGGCCTCGGTTCGATGTCAGTTCCTGTCGACGCCGTGAGGTGGTTCCGGATCGATGTCGGCGGGCGGCCTTGGCTCGATGTCGCTGGGCAGCCTCGATTCGATGTCGGTCTCCGGCGTCACAGGGACACAATCTCCCTACATCCGGGTGTCTCCGGAGTGCGACCTCCACTCCCGACCTCCGGTGCTCTTCCCTTCAGGTTCCGGCGACTCCGGAGTGCGATCTCCACTCCCGACCTCCGGCACGATTCACCTCGGTCTCCGGCGACTCCGGAGGGCAGACTTCACTCCCCCCGTCGACGCCGCACACTCAACCTCAGGTGACTTCCTCCTCGACCTCTGGTGTCTCCACGACCTCCGTCGGCGCCCTCTCTCGACCTCTGGCGGCTCCGGGTACGACGTCTGCTTTCCAGTCAGCGCCGCTTCTTCACCTCTGGCCCCAGGTCTCTAGGCTTCTCGGCGTCGGACTCCAGGAAGATACCAATAGACAGGTCAGGAACTTGCTGTTCTTTACTTTCAAGGCCTGTTCCGGCTGTTCAGGTCCTTGAGTTGGTTCTTCTTGACTTTATCCCACACAGGGCTCTAGGCTGGGCTCAGTCAGTAAGGACTAGTATCAAGGGTGGGTTTCTGGACCCCACTCCAGGCACAAGTTTCCACCCCTGCTGCCTCACTCCTTCCTCCTTCAGTGTTGTTCTGCTCTCCCTTCACCAGTCAGGTGCCAACTGCCAACTCCAACTGCCAACTCTGAGCTGGCTTCCCAACATTCTAAACCTGCCTCACACTGTCACAGGGTTCTAGAATGTTCTGGAAGGTACTAGTAGGTTCCAGCGATGTCACAGGTGACAATGGGTGGCCACCATTTTGTGTTTCAGGCCCTCAGACAGAAGTTCCAGGGGTAGGGAAAATGGCTCCCTGACCCTGCATCAACACTAAAAAGTCTGGTGGTTTCCCAAAAAGGAAAAATACTAACAGGGTTTGAGGCAAAAGTGGGACAAAATAAATAATGATGAGGAGGGACCACCCAAAGGGCTGACAGGTCTAACAGTTGGTAAATGTATATGCTCTTAACACCGATTGTCTAGAGTATTTCCGTGACATACACTCACATTTTACAGTTCGATGCCGAGGTTATTTGCATGAGGGGAGATTTTAATTTGTTATTCGATCCATTACTAGATTGCTCCTCAAGGTCCACTGACACTAAGCCACGGGCGCGTCTGGCTCTGTCAGCACCTGTGCGTCTCCACTGATCTGCTTGATGTTTGGTGTCATTGACACCCGAACAAGCCCGCCTACTCTCATTATACAGCCAACTATGACACCTGGACCAGATTAGACTACTGACTGGTCACCCCTAATTTAGTCACCTGGTACAAAACTATCAACCTCCTTCTCAGAACATATATGCGGATCGCTCTCCGGTGGTCTTGGAACTCTGCTTTCCTCGTCCTGAGGGGGTTAAGAGGCAGTGGAGATTCCCTGGACACGCCTTGCTGGATAATCTTTCATTCGGAGTTTAGAGAGGCTGTAGTAGATTACTTTGAACTTAACACTGGGTACGTTGCCAGTTGGGCTACACTATGGGAGGACTTCAAAGCCTAAATGCGTGGCGTCTGCATTTCTAAACATGCAGGGATTTTGAAAGATCTTAGAGCCACATTAGCTGGCGTTGAACAGAGATTGGACATATTAGACAGTGAACAGATGATGCGACCTGATACAACCAAGTATAACACATGACTGGCCTTAATGACTGAATGTAGGGAGGCTGTGGAGCAGGAAACTCCTTTTTATTTATTTTTTAACCAAATATAGCATTGCCCGCCGCTATGTTGAGGGTGACGGACCGGGCGGACAATGGTTTGTCTCTTAAAACCCCCATCTGGCCGTGCTTACATAACTGAGATTCGTTCTTCGACAGGCCAAGTTCTTACGAGCACCTCGGACATATGTGACAAATTTCTGTCATACTACACCAATCTGTACACCTCTTGGGGGGAACTGTAACAGCTCAGGCCAAGAGGGATATTTATCAGCGATTGCCTTAGTCTTGCTCGAAAAACTCATTCAGGAGTTCCTCGCGGAACCTTTCTTGGCAGAGAAGATTTCTAGTGCAATAAACGCCATGAATGGATCCACGGCCCCTGGACTAGACTGCTTCACGGGGGATTTCTTCAGGGCATACAAAGATCTGTTAGCTCCACGCCTGCTGTGGTGAGTTACCCCCTACATTGCGTGAAGCGGTAATCATACTACTTCCTAAACCCGGAAAGGTCCTGATGTCTTGTGGATCTTATAGACCCCTTTCACTACTGAACCTTGATCATAAAATCTTGTCAAAAATGATAGCGATGCGTTTAGCCCTGCTATTGGACCGATAATCTCCCCTGCCCAATCAGGCTTTATCCCTCAAAGATCGACTGTCCTCAATTTGAGGACCCTATTTGCGACCTACATAGAATATCGCCAGAGGTGCCGGCAGCGGCAATATTACCCAACATTGAAAAGGCCTTCGTTTCGTTGGAGTGGCCTTTTTTCTAAGCAGAGATATGCAGGATGGGCATGCCAAATGGATTTATTACCCTCACCACATTATTATATCGTGGCCCCACGGCCCGACTCAGACTGAATGGTACAATATTGCGGTCCTTCCACCTCTTTCGTGGTACCAGGCAGGGGTATCCACTCTCTCTGTTGCTCTTCATCCTAGCAATGGATCCCCTGGTTAGACACTATCAAGAGTACCATTTACATAGAGGCCTTCAGTTTAGAACAGGCTCTTTACTCATCTCTCTTTACGCGGCTGATATTATCCTTTATGTGTGCTCTCCTATAGAGAATCTGGAACCTCTTATCAGGGAGATTATTCGCTTTGGAGGGTATTCCAGCCTGGGTATTAATTGGGGCAAATCAGTCATATTTCCCATCACTCCATACACAGAGAAATGGGATTGTGAATTCCCTCTCAACTAGTGCACTGACTCGACACGATATTTGGGCATCCACGTTCACATGGACACAGACCAAATTGTCCGATTGATCTATGGACCCGCAATACATAACCTCGAGCCACAGGTAGACAGATGGTTGTGCCTCCCCCTCGCAGGCCGTGTGGCATTGATAAAAATGATAGTCCTCCTGAGATTTTTGTATCTTTTTAACAATATTCCAATCCCACTTACTAATAGTTTCTTTATAACGCTGCGCTCTCAATTGATCCGACTAACATGGGGCGGTTAGAGGTCCATGGTCAGTTGGGATGCCATGACACTGCCTTATGAAAGAGGGGGATTTGGGGTGCCTAATTTTCAAATGTATTACTTGGTAGCACAGTGCAGCTTTGCACATGCTTGGTATCCTGATGCTTGACTTCCCTATACTAGGCCCGAGCCAGAACTAGTTTTACCTGAGACACTACTCACAATATTACCTAAAAGATTCCCCAGTGACCCCCGTGACATTCAAACCTTATCAACCACCAGTTGGGCTTGGCGAAAGCTGGTTCGAGTTACTTCTACAACTGCACTGTACTCGCCTGATATCCCAATATTAAAAAAAAAAAAAAACATGGATCCCCATCATGCAAGAAAAGCTAGTGCAGCGCATGTTATCTAATTTCTCGATAAGAAAGATCGGGGACCTTTTTACCGACGGCCATGTTTTCTCAGGTTCTGAAGAGGATAGATTCAGCGAGGCTCCTTTCAAGGACCATTTCATTTTGATCAGGGTCCGGTCCGCACTTAGAGCTACTATTGCTGTGTTTCTCCTTGAGCCTGCTGGTTTCGGCCCATTGACCACTGTGATTACTACCCCTGGAGGCGGACGGTTAGTCTCTAAAATGTACTGAGCGTGTTTGACCATAGTCCCCAGCAAACATGCTAAGATTCGGGAGGCATGGAAGCGGGTTTTTGTGTCAGACCCGCATTGGAAATTTTGTTGTGCACAAATCAAAGAAATCTCCTTAAACAGTCTACACAGGTTACTGCATTTTAAATTCCTATGGAGAGTTTACATGTCCTCAGAAAGAATACACAACATTGGCCCAGATAGACCACATTCCTGCCGAAAATGCGGGGCCACGCACGCTGATTTTGCACATCTTGTCTGGAACTTTGTTAATATTGAGGCTTAATGGCGTTTAGTTTGCAATGAACTAACTAAGATGATAGAGATGGAGGTAACACCTTCCCAAGAATCCGCTGTCCTGTGATGTGTGTTGGAATTCCCCAAGAGTGTTCGTAAATTCACCGCCATGACTTTTTTACTTGCAGAGAGAGCGATAGCTATTAAATGGGGGCTGTAAAACTTTGCCTACATCAAAAACCTGGCTCCAGAGTTTAGCCTATTGCAGTACTAGTAGCGACCTGTATGCAGACACCCAGCCGCCAGCATCTCACCCAAAAGATATATGGGGGCCATTTAAGGCCTGTTGGACAAATTAAACCCTTCCCCTGCCTCGCAACAGTTAGATGGTATTGTCTCCACCGGGGTTGGGTAGTAAGCAACATGGAGGGTGAAGTAGTTTGTTGTATTTACTGTTGCTTACGCTTTATTGTACTCGAGGGTAGTGACTATTCCAAACTATAAGTGGGGTCGGGGAGGAAATTCCCGAAACTTGCAGGACTACATCAAAAGGTACCTTGGTGTCAGATATAGACTGGTTGGACAGTGAACAAGGATTGAAGCATATGTATTTTATTGTTCTTTGTAGTGCACTAAATTAGGCATACTTATGTTGATGTATGCAGTGAGTAACAAATGCTGATATATGCAGTGAGTAACAAATGCTGAATGTACTGTATTATGGAAAGGAAAAAAAAAGGAAAAAAAAAAAAAGTAAAGACCTCCCAGGCGAGTACGCTTGAATCACAGGGTAAGATCACTCGAGCATAGTGGACAGGCCGGATGATATGATCTCACCAATTCCGGAAGATAATGACGGTTGATCTTTCTCTATGTACACAGCACAAAGCTTTGAATTGGATGCATTTTTCAACCTTAAGCCAGTGTAGCTACTGGAGAGATGAGGAAGACACATCATTCTTGGGAAGCCTGTAGAGTAATATGGCTGCCAAATTCTGGACCACTTGTGATCTTATGAAGGCTTTTTCAGTTTGCAAATAAAGAAAATTGTCATAATCAAGTCTAGATAGAATAAGGGCCTGGATGACTGTCCTTTGAGCTGAGAATGGTAGTAAGGATTTTGGGCAGCCACTTCAGGACCGCAAAACAGAGAACAGTCACCCTCACAACCTGAGGCTTCATAGCATGGGCATCATTTGGGGGTAGTCAGGGGTTGCAGCTGGGACCTCTAGTTTGTTCTCAGCTACCTCTGGCACTTCCTTTGTGACCCCTGGGCTCCGAGGAGGCAAACGTTTCGCTCCTTCTGAAGCTAGGGGTTGCAAAGAAAGTGCCATGAGTAGCAGGGAGCAAGCTAGAGGTCACAGCTGCAACCCCGACTACCTCCAAATGCCACCCAACTTCATGGACAACTTTTCTTCCAACCAAAAACCAAGGTTCTTCACCTTGGGTGCAGGAGCTGGAAGACCACCCAAGGTCACTGGCAAGTGCTGTGTGCCCCAAAGGGACGGGTTTTAGGCTGAAGGGTATGGAAATGTACTTGACCATGTCTAAGCACTGCTTCCATTGTGTATCCGTGAAGTCCGGGGTTAGCATTTTTTCCCAGTATGTCCTCAATAATATGAATGGTTGCTGCTTAGCATGCTGAATGGCGTTGTATAGCCTGGTCACTGCACGCCTGGCACCACCATGCGTAAGGAGGACCTGCAGTATAAGGAACGTCATAGAAGCATTGAGTTCTTTGCCAAGTTTCATACAGTAGATTAATAAGGGTTGAATATATATGAAGTTCCCTGAGCGCATGTTATTGGCTTCCACTAGATTTGTAAAAGGTCGAAGCATGATCTCTGTAAATAAGTTCCCCTTCCCCCACGTAGAGATGCCTGCCGTACTCCAGGAGCCCACGCCATGGGATGAACAAAAGCTTGCACAACTTGGTAGCACCTACAGCAGGAGTGCTGGTGCATATGGGATCGGGCCGGCGTGCACGTTAATGTAGGTTTTTTGTTCTGGTCAGGTCTTTGCTATCCTCATGAGTATATTCCCTCCCTCCGCCCCCCACATGTCAGTGTGTCGGTCAGACGGAAGCCCTCAAATCACCTCCCCAACCCCAAGGCACAGTGTCTGCCCAATCAGCGCATCGGCTACTGAAGGTTGGCTGCTGCGTAATAATATATGTATTTTGGAGCTCTAACCCCCCCCCCCACCCACCCCCACCCCTCAGAAAGCAGAGCGTAACATTTGGAAATCACCATTCTCCACCTACCAGAGCCCCATATTAATGATTTCAATAAAGAGTGCAGCTTCCTGTCTAACAAGTCTGAAAGTGCTGGTAAAAAAATACAGCAGGTGTGGAAGCACTAGCATCTTGAAGATGGCTATTCGCCCCGATAGTGAGAGTGGTAAACTTGTCCAGAATGGAAGGGATGCCTAAATTGCCAACAGTGCTCTACCCAAGTTGCCATCTAATATATCCTGTTCATTGTGATACATCCTGACCTCTAGGTATTTAATAGTGTCAAAGCACCAATGGAGAGGAGTGGCGAGGAGTGGTAATCTTGGAACGTTAGCCAGCTCAGTAAGAGGGTATAAACACGATTTGTCCCAATTCACCTTGAGACCCAATAACTCCCAACCTTCTCCGATAGGATGATGTGTTGTAATGTCTGTTTCTTCCCCCTGATGTAAATTAAGGCATCTACCTTGTACAGTGAGATTATGTGCCATCAGTCATCCATTAGGACCCCTCAATCTGGACCTCGAGCCCTTCGCGTGCAAGCCAGGGGTTCCATGGCCAGGGCTAATATTGGCGACAAGGGACAGCTCTGTCTTGTGCCTCGCAAAATAGAAATAGGGTCAGAGATCTTCCCACCTGTTATCACCCTTTCTGTCAGATCACTGTATAATAGGGTTATCTACGAGAGAAGCTTAAGTCCTATCCCCATTATACGGAGTGCCACCATAAGGTAGGGCCACTCTAAAGTATCAAACGCTTTCTGTTCTCTATGTCTTAAGAGTCCATCCAGGGTTGAGTCCCCGAGTTGCACGCCCAGTCCATTAACATGAACAGATGACGTAAATTCAAGAAAGAGTTTCTTCAGGGGATGAAACTATTTTGATTTGGATCAATCAACGTTGCACTATTGGAATCAGACATTTATCTAAGGCTTTTCTCAGGCTCTTGTAGTCAATATTTAGTAGTGACAGTGGGCGGTAAGAATCCACTAATAGCGGGTCTCTGTCAGGTTTAGGAAGGACCACCAACAGAGCTTCCCTCATCGATTGTGGAGGTGAGACTTTAACCTTGGCAGCTTTATATACCTGTAAGAGTCTAGGGGTTACATGTTAAGCATATGTGGCATAGAATTCCATCGGCCAGCTGTGAAAAAGTTGCTCTGTATATACTGTTCCCAAATAGATACAGTGTGCACAGAGTCCACAATCCCCAGAGTTTTGGCAGAGGCTAAAGTTAGATATAACCTTACTCTCTAAAGTGGTAGCTTGGTCGAGCAGTAAGACAGTATCAGAGGACAGTGTAAAGCATTTGTTGTACACACTCAGTCAGCAAATGGTCTCACACACTCAAGAACTGAACTCTAGGCCAATGGTTTGTATAAAAAATATATGGTTGTTTTATTTTAGAACCAACAATAGGTATCAAAATATACTTTCTCAGAATTAAGTTAAATACTTTGCACTAGGCAATTGATTTTTGCAGATAATAGTTACAGTTTGTTGCAGTAGGCAACACAATTTCAAACACAATAATACATTGAGCTCAATGGGAATTTTAAGTTATATGCAATTGATTGCTTTTGAGATTACTTTTCTAACTCCAGGACTGGATCCTAGATTCAGTCCTGGGACAGGTCTTGGAAACAAGTGAGTAAATTCGTTTTAATTACTGTTGTGATTTTTAAGCAATATTTTGCTATTTTAAAAGTTGACACTTAGAAACTTTTTCTGATCAAATTACCAATGTTATCCTATAGAAGGAAATTCACTTAGCAGGTAAGTGGGGTTATGGTTACTTTTTCTAGGTCAGTGTTGGATCCTAGATCCAGCACAAGTGTACCACCTATAAGCAGTTGAGAAACTGCGTTGAAGTTATACAGGCGATTTTTAAGGAATATTTATAAGTTTGCAAAATCGACACAAAAGAAATTTCATAGATAAACAGTCAATGGTTCCCTATGGAAGAAAATTCAAGTCACAGGTAAGGTATGTTCTCGGTACTTTTGTAATCCGGTGCTGGGCTTCTAGGCCCAGTACTGGAACATTTATCTAAAACAGGTAAGTAATTACGTTTTCACAGTTAGTACGATTTTTAAAGAATATTTGTAGTTTGCAAAAATCGACACAGGAAATTTCACAGAAAAACAGTCAATGATTTCCTATGGGAGAAAATTGAGTTAGAGGTAAGTATGGTTGTGAGTACTTTTCAGGGTCAGTGCTGTGCACCAAGATCCAGCACTGGTATCTCTCCTAATAGCAGGTGAGTATTTCCGTTTTCGTTACTCGGTTGATTTTAGGTGAATATTTTAAAGTTTAGAAACTCCACACTTAAAAGAAATTTCTGAGAAAACCAATCAATGTTACCCTATGGAAGAAAAGTGAGTTATCGGCATTTGGGTAAGTACTCGACTGGCAGAGTTAAGGTTCTGGGCACAGACTCGGGGCTCTCCCAGGGTCAGGTAAGTACAGTTGTTACACCCTCAGCAGCACAGGGGCAGCCGGGTGCAGAGTGAGTTGGGCCCAATGTTATCCTATAGAAGGCAGGGGGACCTTAGTTGATGGCTGCTGACTAGCAGGTCACACAGCGGTGGGAGCTGGGCTCCTGGTCACTTGCTCAGGGCAAATGGGGAAGTAGGTAGGAGTAGAAGTTACACTGCCAGGGCCACTCTGGCGGCTGGGTGCAGGGTGCTTTCGAGCCTTCGGGCGCTCAATGGATTTCAATGGGAAAGCTCCAGGTTGAACAAAGGCTGCAAGCTCGGGGATGAAGATTCTTCAGGTTCCACCACCACTTCGAGAGGTAAGTTGGGTAGTTGGAGGATAGGTAGGTACCCAGGAGTTGGGCACAGGGGGCCGCAGGGCGCCGGGTGCAGGGGTGCCTTTTGATGTCGGGAAATCTTACCCTCTGTTGACCGCGGTTGGGGGGGTACCTGGTTCTGAGGCTGCAGGCGTCGTCAGGAGCATCGAGGTGAGTCCTTGGGTGCTGGATTCGGGGTCACAGTCGCCAGGGGGACGTCCTTGGGGTCTTTGTTCACTCCGGCACAAGCCAGGCTTGGCGGGTGCAGAGTGTGCAGGGTTCGCGGTTCCGGGCTGATGCCAGGGGTTAGAAACTTGCTTTGAGCAGAGCCACTGCTCATGGGAGTCCCAGTCTTGGTAGAGTCTCAAGGTGGTCAGGTCCTCCGGGGTTTTTGAGGTTGCTGACCACTGAAGGCGCCGGAGTTCCACAGGAGCAGGTTCAAGGATCAACAGGCCGGTAGGGCTGGGGACAAGTCAGTTGATGTCGTCCTTTTGTTAGTAGCTGCGCGGCGGGTCTTCTGGTTTCTTGATCTTCTTGTTTGTTTTCGAATCGGGATCTGAGGAAGGAAGGTTCAGGGTGCCCCTAAATACTAAATTTAGGGGCGTTACAGGTAGGCAAAGGGCAGGGACCACTGGGTACCTGCCCTGGGGTGGGTACACCCCCTATCCTGCCACTCTCCTGTGGGAGGGGGGCAGTGGCCTAGTCCTGATTGGCAGGGCTCCCCATCCACAAGATGGCGAGAGCCCGGGGACATGCTTCCCCTCGCCTCCCCCACCTGAGGGGTGGGGTTGGCAGAGGCAGGCACACCCCCTGTCCTTCCTTTGGGTTTCCGGACAGTCTTCCCGCCAGAGAGGGGGTTGAGAACCAGTAGGGGCCAGTTGCTGGGTACAGCAAGTGGCCTGGAGAAGCTCACAAAGGCAGAATGCCTTTGAGGCTTCCCCTGCCCATCCAGGGGGAGGAGACTTCGCACCTCACCCAGGATGTGCATTGTTGCAGGCCCAGGAGAGCAGATGGCTCTCTACCCAGGGGTCCAGCAACCTGTCTGCTGTGTGGCAGCCTAGGCAGCCCCTCAGACAAGACGTGGATTGTAGGTTAGGTTCAGGGGGCATCTCTAAGATGCCCTCTGTCGTGCATCTTACAGTAAATCTCACACTGGCATCAGTGTGGGTTTACTGTGCTGAGAAGTTTGATACCAAACTTCTCAGTCTTCAGTGTAGCCATCATGGTGCTGTGGATTTAGTGTTGACGACCTCCCAGCACCATATACTCTTAATGGCAGCACTGCACTTACAGCTCCCAGGAATGGACCTGGGTACTGTAGGGGCACAGGGCTCATGCACCTGTACCCACACCTCTGGCATAGGGCACCCAGCTAGAGGGGTGACTGAGGTATGCCAGGGCAGAGTGTTGGGGGCATGGCACACAGGGATGTGTGCCATGCCGACTCTTTGTTTTGTTCTACACCCAGACCCTTAGCCTGCAAAGGCAGTGTGTGTGTGTGTCAGGGTACAGGGCCTCTAAGGGTGGCACAATAAGTGCTGCTGCCCTTAGGGGCCTTCTCTGGTCACAAGGCCCTGGGCACCTAGGGTACTAGTTACCAGGGGCTGACAGGTGACCAGAGATGCCAATTGGGTTTTGGCTGTTAGGCAGTTTTTAGGAAAGGAACATAGGCCCTGGGCACCTGATTGGCAGGAGCCCAGGGCACAACAAGGAAAAGTGCATCAGTTATCAGGCAAAAAAGGGTGGGGGGGGTTACTGCAACAGAAACCCACTTTCTTACACCAGCCAACTGCACTAAGGGTCTTGCCCCACGCCATTTGTCAGATCGTTTGCTCAATCTCCTCCAGGGACAGCTGAGCCTCAAGATCCCACGCTGGGTCGCCTTCAATTTCAGATGGCTTGCAGATCTGTTTCTCCCATGGTGGTATGCAGTGTGGCGTAGTATATATGAAACACCTGGTTGATTAACTCTGGGTATTAACAATATCCCCGTGCGGTGTTCTCAACACTGAAATTGTACTGCAAGTAGACTACACCCAGAGTAGCCAGGCTAGGAGTTTCCCCACCTTCTCCTCTTCTGCATGTTGGCGGACCATGTATTTTCTGTAGTCCAGGGAGCCCACCTTTGTAAGAATAGAACTGTATGTGATTTGCACTCGCTCCAAACGAGCCGCAAGGGTTCAGTTCAATAGGATGCGCATTTCTTGTCCAGCTTTCTAAAATTCCGATGTAATTTTAGAGCCATACACTAACTTAATGGCGTGTCCCCTCAGGCCTAGTTTAAAGGGCTCCCAGTTTATGAGTAGATCAGTAGCAGTTCCCCCATTGTAGCAAACAATAATGCTCCTAGCGCTTCACCAGGGTGGCATTAAATGCTGTGTCGCCTTGGGACTCCACTGGGAAACGTCACAAAGGTATAGGTGGGCACCCATCCACCCAGTGTTAGGGTAAGTAGCAGGGGGTTATGTTACGATATTATGCAACCTAAATATTCAGCCCCCCTCCCTAGTGTTGCAATAGAAGAAGTCGATTGTGGTGTGCAGATCATTCACCCTGAGTGGTATGAATATTCTCTCATTAGTGGGTGGAGTAGACTCCATACGTCCTCTACTTCTGAGTGAGATGCCCATTGCTTCATGGATTTATCAAGCATGAGGGGTTGAGGCCCCTGAATCCAACTGTAGTGAACTGTCCAAAGTTGTTTCAGGCATGTAATTATAGGCCCCACCCCAGATACTTGGTCAGGTGTTGAAGAAAGCCGCCTGAGTTGTATTTGGTGCATTGAACACCACTATTGACAATGGTGTACCTTTAATCACCCTTTCAAGCACCGCATATCTGGCTTCAGGGTCCACCTGTAAATGTTGAATCAAAAGTGTCACACCCAGGGCCCCCCTTATTTGGGCTCCCCTAGCATCTCTAGAATATGTGGCGTCCACCCCTGTGCCCCTCCATCTCCTCCAGAGTCTCAGAAGCTCACTAGAAGAGAGATGTATCTCCTGAAGGCAAGCAATATGCACATTATTGGTAAACTTTGTAGTGTTTAACATAACCCTCCATACCCTGAAAATTCAAGTCAGTATGTGATATATGTGAGCGACCCAACCCATCACCCACATTCAGAGTAAACCTCCCCAATGAGTATACGCTATGAGTAATCGCCATCAGTACAGGAAATGTGGAGCAAAAACAGAGGAAAAACAAATGCACTACTATATCAACATCCCAACTCTTCAGGCTAAGGCACCAACGGGCACCAGACCATATAGTTTGCATTAGCCTCAATTGTGAGTCCCTCAATAGAGCAGGGAAATGAAGTGGGGCGGGCCAGTGACTTTAGGTTCTCAAAAGCCTATGATGGAAGAGGTGTGTAACTCACTGCAGGAAACCCTCAAAAATAGCTGAGCCCACAGGTGTGAACGACGGAGGCCCTAAAACAGACTGAAATCCAGTTGAATACTGTAAAGGCAGTACTGGGGGTATCCCCCCTCCCCACACACACACACACACATTTCGGGTCATCGCACTCCATCCGCTGTCATAGGCTTCAGCTCTGTGCCCCCATGGAGTAAGGCAACCCCCAGTGCAAGATCAGCATCTGAGAGTCCACGTTCAGAGGTATGTAACGTGCATCTCCCCTGGGTCCCACAGTACCTCCACACCTGCCACATTTGCGGCCAGTCAGGTTCCAGTGATCTCCTGCTGAGTCATGAGGTTCTAGCAGCGAGTGCCCCAACATCTGTGCCCTCCAGACAGGCCAATGCAGAGGGGCCCAAGCACCATTTGTGGTGAGCGGAGGAGGCAGAGGTGAGTATGCGGTCTTCACCCTCCCCCCCACATCCCCTCCCCGGGCCCGCAATGCCTTCACACAGGGTCCTCAGGCACCCCTGCTTGTTGCAGACGTTGCATGTTGTACTGTAGCGTCCTTGTGGTAAAGCAACAACTGTGTTGGCTGGGGGGCTGCATGCAATAGCAGGGCACAGAGCAGCCCAGCACGCAATAGCACTTGGGAAGACTTCCCAAGCGCATCCCCAGCATCCTCTCCTCTGCCGACAGCTCTGCGAGGCCAGGCCCGGCTCTGCACCAGACTGTAGTGTCAGCCCAAGAAGTGGCGTGGTCTGCCAAAGCACCTGCTGGTCCCCGAGAGCCCGACACCAATGATTGCAGCAACATCGTAGAGACTCATGCTGGGGCAGGATCCAGTGTACTGTAGGATGATTGGCAGTGAGTCGGTGAACTGAGCTCATGAAAAGACGAGTCTGGGCACCATCTTGGCCACTCCCCTTCCTCGAACTCCTCTTTGAGCCAGTCGAAGGCCAGATGGTGCTGTTCTACCAGTCTCCGTCCACAGTGGACCCAGCATTATCCTTTGATGGAGGCCGGTGTCCTCCTTAGGCGAACAATCTAGACTTGTATGGCACTCTTGGGTTTGGTAGGCTCGGGTGCAACCTTTGGCTGCTGATGATTGGTCTCTTGGCTCACCCAGCGGTTTTCACTAGCGATTCTCCGGAAGCGGCTATTGACTTGCTGAGTTGGACTACTTCAGCTTTGATGCCCCTGGTGCTGGTTCCAGGGGGTCAGCTAACTGACCCGTGGAATTACTTCTTTGGTCTGGGGCTTGGAAACTACTTTCCCTAAAGCCAGGAGCCACAGGTGCAGTCCTCTCTTTGCTAGCCAAAGGCTTGCCATGTTCAGTCCAGCAGACGGTGCAGCCTCTTTGTCAAGTCTATGGATCAGCAGGGCAGTCCTTCCATCTTTTTTCCAGTTCCGTCATGATCTGAGGTTCAGGATGACGGGGTGCCATATTAATGCCCAGAAGGTACTCTGATGCGGTCACTAGCCAATGGGCTACCAGAATCTCTCCCGCGCTGTGACGACTTCCGGCTGTGTGTTGCATCTAGCAATCCCAGGGTGCACTATTCTGCCCACTCTCAAGAGTGTCTGAACCCTTTTTTGGATGTTAGGCGCTCGGTAGCCCACCCTAGAGGTGTGGCTACCTGTGGGCTACACACCCACAGGGAAACTGGTTTGGGCACTGATCTGCCCTCTCTGTTTCCACCACCAACCTGTCTACATGAACAAAGGGGCAACTCTTCAGAAGTGTGATCTTCATTTGCGCACCAAAGGTGTATTTGCCTTTGAAGCTCGCCTTTTGGGCAAACGCCCCAAGTGGCTTCCTGCAAGGGGGATATAACACCTCTCCCTGTAGCAGGCTGCTATTGATCTTGAGACAGGAAGTCGATAACACTACTCTCCAGGAGGGCAGAATGCCTTTGAGTGGCCAGTGACCAGATAAGGTCACAGAACAAACTGGGCTACCAAGTGGCAACATTCTAAAAGTTGCTTTCCATAAAGGTGACATTAAATTCGACTTGGGCATCAAGTCTGGTTTAATGCCACAATTAATTCGATACCTTGAAGTACCCCTTTTAGTAGTCCTTATCAAAAGTTAGCCAGACTGAGTGGTCAGCCTGTAACTCTGTGTTAACCATTGGGGCTACTAAATCTTCCACAACAATACTTTGTAGTGGGTTAGAACACTGGCACTGAAGTCTAGTTAGCAGGCCTCGGTGGACTCTGATTGAAAAAACCAGCAGCAACAGTCCAACATTGTGGGGGTGAATATGCAAAACGAGGCATTTCCTTACAATGGCAATGTAGTCAGGATTGTAGGCTGGCAAGGCATGACCATTGAGCAATGGCCAAAGCAGGGCACGGTATGGGCATTATTAAGTGGGGTTCCTCGGAAGCCGTGGGCTCTCTGAAAAAAGAAAAAGGAAGAGTGAAGCCTATTGAAGGAAAGATCGCATCAGAGACACAGATATTTGACTAAGACCATCCAGTTTATAGATATATAGATATCCGTCTTCCCACTAATAAAAGCCATATTCCTTGAGCCAGGAAGAATTTACATAGAAGCTGAAACAAATCTTTTTGTGTAATGACTCTTTTGATTTACAAGCTGAGCTGATTTGCTGTAAAAGAAAGCTGCAGCTCCGAATTCTGGAAAGTAATTACTTCAAGAAAAACATTATTGGAAAAGTAGTTATTTTAAGAGATGACTACAAGACTAAAGAGGAAGCTTGTTAAATGTTTTATAATTATCTGCATGGTGAATAAACACATGCAGCTGTAGTTCGTGTGAATAAAAGGAATTTGGAAAGCCATTTTAAAAATAGGTGCATAACAGAAAATAAAATACCTCATTCCACTTGTTTATTGACTGTACAGAAGCTTGATGTTCGTGGCATGTGTGCTGTAGATTCACATGCTTTGCATACTCCTGCCATCTAGTGATGGGTCCAGATGTTTGGAAGTTGTTTTTCTTCGAAGAAGTCTTTCCCAATCACAAGGTAAAGTTACTCCTCCTTTTGGTGATAGTGCGCATGGGCATTGACTCCATTGTTCGATTATAAATACAGTTCGTTGGCAGTGTGGGCTATAACCCTGGGCACACAGGTGTATAATCTGGGAAATGTAATAATGTTCCAATCACGCTCAACTTAGTGTGGTCCCACTGCCACTAGGCCTCGTCCAAACAAAGTTCAAATCCACATCAAAGGAGCATGTGTGTCAGTCCTTCCTTAGTCCTATAGTTCACAAAAGTATAATCTCGTTCTGTATATTCTTCATCATTCTATCACAAAAAGGTCTCTTGGGAGTCTCATTTAGTTGAATGTTCATTTCCAAATGTATTCAATCCGTAATACATCAAAAAAGATGCAGTCAAATCAATCCAGCCATCAGTTAAATCTATCCAGCCAATGCGTTTCGTCCCTTATGAACATCATCAGAGCTTTTAATCCTCAATGAAGCACCACAATTTGCATTCTGGTATTCGGTAAAAGAGTGGCTGCTCAATCCGCTAACCACTGGTGTATTGCCAACATGCAGGGCCTTCTAGCTAGGTATGACAGGGCACACTGGGACTAGATGGAAGGCCTACTTCAATACCTCCACACTAGCCCTAGTTGTTAACTAGGGACGGGAACTAGGGACACAGGACCTAGGGACCAGCCAGCCTCCAATACGATATGTGAACACAAGGGGGCTGTCCCTAGTTGAGATTCCTACAGGGTTACTGGAGATGTGTGCACAATGGCGGCATCTCACAAAAAGTGAAGGACTGGCCTCACACACCACCTGGTGTCATGCTTCATCATAGGCCGTCCGCGCCCTCTAAAAACTTTGTTTGATAGAGGGCGGGCATACACCTGATGACAAGGATGCACTTCTAGACTAAGTGGTGGCCCGTGAGTTTGTGAAAAGTGGTTTAAAAACCATTACAGTTGTTAAAAGCTATTTTAATTAAAGGAACAACTGCATGGTGTTAAAAGAAGTGAGCGGTGATTTGGGGGCTCATTATCCCATCACTGTGCTAAATATGGTCAACATGTTTCTGCTTTTGTAGTCCCCGGAGGGTACATAGCATTTGTCAGGACCAGATGTTGTAAAGGGGCTCCGCCTTTATACACTAATTGTACAAAGGATCAACCACTAGAGGCCGGGGGTTGTGAATGATCAATGACCCCGTGAGTGTAGTACTCTCGCAAAAGACAACCTGTAGGAAAAGAAGAAAAAGAGGGAAAAACAAATACATACCAAAACGTGTAAGTATCCA
The DNA here is from genome assembly GCF_964204655.1 of Triturus cristatus. Lineage (NCBI taxonomy): Eukaryota > Metazoa > Chordata > Amphibia > Caudata > Salamandridae > Triturus > Triturus cristatus. The sequence continues at coordinate 631,692,144 of NC_140587.1, forward strand.
GTTTGCAATGTTACATTTCATCCAACACCGCAAACAGAAGCGCGCTTGGTGGTGTCTAGGTGAAACATGTGTCACTCATACGTGCCCACACTAATGAGGAGATAAAAGCGTGTCTCTCGCCGCTTACCCCAGGGCACTATCCTATTCGCTCCATGGGAGGTTGTGGGTGGAAGAGCCTTCTGTGACATTCTGAAAAAAGAGCTATAAAATAATAGCCTGGTTGTTGGTGGATCCAGGTCCATGATAGTGAGCAAGGAGATATCCACACAGATGTATATCTAAATAAAATTAAATTAAAATTAAATTAAAAAAGGTGCATTCCTCGTGGGAGGGGTGGAATTGCACCATCAATACCAACAACCCATTTACTCAACAGATGAAAACATGGAAGCGGTACATAGACGACATCTTCGTCGTGTGGCACGGTACATCAGAGGAGGCCGCTACTTTTGTGGAATGGGTCAACAGCAGGGACAACCACCTGAACTTTACCCACACTATCGAGAAGAATCATGCCATATTCCTGGATCTTGACATCACCCTGATGACCGAGGGGGATCTCCACCAAAGTACACATAAAACCGACGGATAAAAACAGCCTATTACTATGCGAGAGCTACCATCCGAGAGCACTACGCCAGAATCTACCAGGGAACAACGCTGGGTGTACAGACTACGCACACGGGATACAGGCCTTAATGATGAAATCCCATGGTTACAGTTAACACAGTGATTTAAACACAGTACCGTGCCCTAATACTGGAGAAACGTTATAGTAACGTCCAAAATGGTCCAACACCTGCACCAAGCACACACCTTGCTCCACTAACCAGCGCATCCACTATACACGCTATTTAAAAGTGCCACACACACACACATGTCGAGACTGATATTGATACCTTATTGGGAATACCCTCCATGGGACACTAATAGCATAACCAACCCTTCATGCGGGCATTTCCATGGGTATACATCTTAAGCTGGATAATAACTGGCGCCCTCTCCTGAAAATCCACTGGATCTCAGCAGTATTGCCCGCTTAGAACAGGAAGGGTCATCCCCCATAAACTTCATGAGAGGCATAGAAATGTTCTGTTATGCGTTATTTAATCACTATAACACCCACATGGGTAACAAGATGTGCGCATGCGCCCACAGCATGCCACACTGGTAACAACATGTGTGCATGCGCCCGAAGCATGCCACATAGCCGCTACACACACGCGCACTCAGAAACGGGAGCTCGAGATGCATGCACTAGAAACGCTACCACACGAGCAGAAAGAGGAAGCAGAAAGAGGAGGGTCAAGAGCGCATACACGCTAGCGCTCTCTAAACGCTTGGACCACAGACACTACCCCTTAGGGAGAAGACGGGTCAGAAAACAACGCCCTCAATCAGGCAACCAGGTACAGCCCCAGCCGTACATCGGACCTCGCTCAGGTGGAAGCGATTACCTAACAATTACCAGACAATCAGGCAGCATGCAAGAGTATAAAAGACCGCTCCCTTCTCACCACTATTTATCGGCAGGGAGGCGAAGCGGACGACTTTAGGACAAATGGCTGGAAGCGCAGAAGATGACAGTAAGAGTGTGTATGAGCTGAATGGGTGAATGGACGTCATATGACACTTATGGTGCAATTCCACCCCTCCCACAAGGAATGCACCTTTTTTATTTAATTTTATTTAGATATTCATCTGTGTGGATATCTCCTTGCTCACTATCATGGACCTAATCTACCAACAATCAGGCTATGATTTTATGTCTCTTTTTTCAGAATGTCACAGTAGGCTCTTCCACCCACGACCTCCCATGGAGCGAATAGGATAGTGCCCTGGGGTAAGCGGCGAGAGACACGCTTTTCTCTCCTCATTAGTGTGGACACATATGAGTGACACGTGTTTCACCTAGACACCACCACATGCGCTTCTGTTGGTGGTGTTGTATGAAATGCAACATTGCAAACTGGATACTTACCCGTTATGGTATGTATTTGTTTTTCCCTCTTTTTCTTCTTTTCATGCTTGTTGTCTTTTGCGAGAGTACTACACTCATGGGGTCATTGATCATTCACAACACCCGGCCTCTAGTGGTTGATCCTTTGTACAATTAGTGTATAAAGGCGGAGCCCCTCTACAACATCTGGTCCTGACGAATGCTATGTAGCCTCCGGGGACTACAAAAGCAGAAACATGTTGACCATATTTAGCACGTTGATGGGATAATCAGCCCCCAAATCACCGCTCACTTCTTTTAACACCATGCAGTTGTTCCTTTAATTAAAATAGCTTTTAACAACTGTAATGGTTTTTAAAGAAATCATTTTTATTGATTTTCATAGCAACAATATCAGTGCACAGGTATAACCATACAATAACTAGGAACTGCCGAGTGCCCCCTGGCCATACGTGTCCATATCATGCCCCCTAGGTGGTTCAGCTGCTTCATGTCCGACCAATGGGAAGCACCCCCTGCCCCTCCCGTATCCCCCCCCCCCGCCGCCCCCTCCCACCCCCCGCCCACCCCCCCCCCAGCGGCAACTGCAAAGCGTCCAAAGAAAAAAGTCAACAGCAGTGTGGGGAGCACCGCAACCCCCCCGGATCACCCTCAATGTTGCTGCGGCGCCCTGCCCCTCCCCTCGCCCGGCGTCTGTCAGGTCTGAAAGAGACGCACAGCCCTCAGAGCGGGCGGATAGACCGCTGCCGTGTAATGGTTTTTAAACCACTTTTCACAAACTGACGGGCCACCACTTAGTCTAGAAGTGCATCCCTATCCTCAGGTGTATGCCCGCCCTCTATCAAACGAAGTTTTTAGAGGGCGAGGACGGCCTATGATGAACCATGACTCCAGGTGGTGTGTGAGGCCACTCCTTCACTTTTTGTGAGATGCCCCCATTGTGCACGCATCTCCAGTAACCCTGTAGGAATCTCAACTAGGGACAGCCCCACTTGTGTTCACACTACTTCAATACCTCCCAGAAGAGCCAAACAAAAAGGCACTAGAGCTAGTCCAAGAAGGAAAACTTGTATCTAATTCTTCTACTAGATGTTCTCTAGATGCTGCTGACACTGCAGCTAGAGAATTTAACACCAGCATTCTTTTACGTCGACATGCCTGGCTTAGGATTTCAGGTTTTAAACCAGAAGTCCAACAACCTATTTTAAATACCCCCTTTGACAAGCAACATCTTTTCGGACCTCAAGTTGATGAGGCTTTAGAAAAGATGGAATTACAAGGACGTGGCAAAATCCATGGGAGCGCTTCAGTCTTCATCATGCAGAGGTGCCTTTTGCCGCTCATTTTATAGGGGAGGGTCCAAAACTACATCTTCAGACCCTAACTCTTCCTCATACAAGTTCAACACGCAATCCCCTTCTTCTAGAGGAGGGTACAGAGGAAACAATTTCAATGGTAGGGGTAAGCGTACGCCAAGGCGTAACTCCCCTTCCCCCAATAAATAGTGACTTGCCTACACTTCCCCCGATCATTTAACACCTGTCGGGGGAAGACTTCAACAATTTCTCCCCATCTGGAAATCCATAAAATCAGACAAATGGGTGCTAGACATTATCCGACATGGTTATTGCCTGGGGCTCACCAACACTCCTCCCAATATTCCATCTTGCACTCCCAAACTCTCATCAAAGCACCTGCTGCTCCTCAAACAAGAGGTACAAGCTCTTTTAGCAAAAGGAGCCATAGAACCAGTTCCGTTATAGTACCAAGGTTCAGGGGTTTACTCTCTGTACTTTCTTATCCCCAAAAAAGGCGTCTCCTTAAAAACATTTTTGGATCTAAGGACATTAAATCTGTACATACTATCAGAACATTTCCACATGGTCACGCTTCACCAAATACTTCCTCTTCTACAGCAGTGCAATTTTATGTCCGCACTGGACTTAAAAGACACATAATTTCACATTCCACTTCACCTAGCACATCGCAAATATCTCAGATTTGTGATAGCAGGAAAACACTATCAGTTCAAAGTACTCCCCTTTCGAAGTTACTACTGCTCCCAGAGTATTCACAAAATGTCTAGCAGTAGTGGCAGCACATCTCAGTAGACAACAGATTCATGTCTTCCCATACCTAGACACTTGGCTTATCAAAGCCAGCATACACCAAAAGTGTTTACAACATACTCAGACAGCATTAGACCTACTCCACCAATTGGGTTTCATGGTCAATGCACAGAAGTCTCATCTTCAGTCTTCACAAATGCAATCCTATCTGGGACTCTGCTACTACAGTGTCAGCCCAATCAATATTTAACAGCCAGGACGTTCATGCAACTGTTAGGAATGATGGCAAGAGTGTTTAGCACACCAGTGTAATCAGTCTCCGGGTCAATTAACAGATCTAGTGTTGGTCGTCAGACGCACGCATCGCTCTCTGCAATAGTGGAATGCACAAAAGGTACAAAAAGGGTGGCTCTTTATCGACCGCCTTCCACAGATTGTGCTAACAGCAGACACATCTCTTATAGGTTGGGGTGCCCATCTTCACAATTTGACAAATCAAGGTCTATGGGACAACAAGTACAGAAGTCTTCACATGAACTATCTAGAGCTTCTAGCTGTGCATCTAGCACTGAAAGCTTTTCAGTCTCACCTTATAGGGAAAATTGGCCTAGTCCGCACGAACAATATGACAGCTCTGTACTATGTACAAAAACAGGGGGGTACACATTCTCTCCTACTGTCACACATCTCTCAGACCCTTTGGCGTTGTGCAATTTATCACAGAGTTCATCTTCTGGCAGAGCACCCCCTAGGAGTGAACAATCAAATTGCCGACCTCCTCAGCAGAACGTGGCAACAAATACATGAGTGGGAACTCCATCCCCAAGTTCTCCTTCCATACTTTCAACAATAGGGGATTCCCACAAATTAATATGTTTGCCACAGTGGACAACTCAAAATGCCCAAACTTCACCTCCAGGTTCCCACACCCTCAATCCAAAGGCAATGCCCTGTGGATGAATTGGTCAGGGATATTTGACTGCGCTTATCCACCTCTCCCTCTCTTTCCATTTCTTGTTCGGAGGCTCGGGCAAACCTCACTCACGCTGATTCTAGTGGCTCCCACTTGGGCCCGTTAACCGTGGTTCACCACACTCATGGAACTATCAGCGGTTCCACATCAAAAGCTGCATCTCCGTTCCAGCCTTCTCATGCAGAACCATAGAGAGGTCAGACACCCAAACTCCAAGGAGCTCAATCTAGCTATTTGGCTGCTGAAATCATAGAGTTTGGTTATCAAACCACTTGTCACCAGAGTGTATGACTATTCATAAGGAAGCAATAAAGCCTACATGTTATGCAGCAAAGTGGAAAAGATTTATTATATATTGTAGCAATAACAATATTGATCCACTAGATGCCTCTATTCACGATATCATTGGTTACCTTTTGCATCTACATCGTGCTGGTCTAGCCTACGTTTCCATTCCATTGCATCTTCCGGCAGTAGCCGCATATTTGCAAAACGGGCAATATCTAGTTTTGTTCAAAGATCCAGTAATTAAAGCTTTTATGGAGGGCCTTAAAAGAATAAAACCACCCAGAGTACCTCCTGCACCTGTTTGGAATCTAAACATTGTGCTCACACAGCTCATGGGTCTACCTTTTGAGCCATTAAACAACTGTCCGTTACAGTTTCTTTCATGGAAAGTTGCCTTCCTCATTGTGATCACTTCATTGAGGAGAGTTGGTGAGCTGCAAACATTAACCTTAGAATAACCATTCTTTCAACTTCATGAAGATAGAGTAGTTCTTCGCAGCTACCCAAAATTGCATTCCAAAGTAGTTTCTGCTGTTCATATTAACCAGTCAGTTGAGATACCTGTGTTCTTTCCTCAACCTGATTCGGTAGCAGAAAGAGCTCTTCATACTCTTGATGTCAGAAGAGCGGTATTGTATTATATAGAAAGGACAAAGGATTTTCGTAAGACAAAACTGTTTGTTGCTTTTACTACACCTCACAAAAGCAATCCTATCTCTAAATCTAGTATTGCAAGATGGATGTCAAATGCATTCAAACCTGCTTCGCTAAAGTTAAAAGAACTTCATTTATAACTCCTAGAGCACATTCCACTTGTAAAATAAGAGTGTCTATGGCCTTTTTAGGTAACCTTCATATAGCAGACATTTGTAAAGCAGAAACATGGTCCACACCACACACATTTAGCAAACACTACTGTGTGGATGTGTTAGCACGTCAACAAGCCAATGTAGGGGGGAGGAGCCAAGATGGCGACCGGAGCAGACGCTTGAGCGCCCGGCTCCGTCGGCCCTTGGCCTCGGACTATCATCCTGATTCCTATCCTCGCCGATTTTCGAGGTGAAACGTGTGCGACGACGCGCTGTCCACGCCGCCGCTTCCCCGAAGTCTCAGCCCGCCCGGATGCCGGAGTTCTTGGTGCTTTTGTTTTCCGCCCTGGACCCCTGCTCCATTGTTGCCTTTGCCGGCCCCCTGGAGGCTCCGCAGTCACCGGACCCGCTAGCGCAAACCCGAGCCGCGCGGTCCCGACCTCACCTCACACCACGGACTGTCGCCAGCTGAGCCTGGGGAGGGACGGCCAGACACCTCCTGCACCCTGCGCCCGAAGGGCTGGGGCCGTAAGGTAAGCCCCGGTGCGGCGGGTCTCCTGCCCCGATCTGTGTACCGCGCTGTGGGAGGCTGCCGACCCCCTTCTTCCATTGCCTAGTCGGCTGCAAAGAGAACCCGAGGGAGGAGAGGCGACTGTTGGCCTTCCCTGTTGCGGCGCAGACCTGAGGGGAACTGACTCCTTGCTACGACCCCCCCCCCCCTGGCCATTGTACCGTCTGGCGGTAAAACATGGCGTTGTTTGCCTGCTCGCGGCTGGGGGGTGATACTCCGGTCTTGCCCGCTGCCCGCTTCGCCCTCCCTCCACCAGACACCAGCTCCACAGTGCCGTCCCGGATTGCTGCCGATGTGGGGGTGCAGCTTCCGCTGACATGCGGCTCCGTTCTGGCTGTCCTGCGGGACTTTCGTCTACAAATGTGTGCTGGCTTGCAGGCGCTGAGTGAGCAGTTTGACTCCATGCTGTCGGCTGCGGGTCGTGAGCGCTCCGTTTGTCATCAACACGGCGTGGGTCTGCCAGTGCTTTTGTCCTCTTGCGGGGACGCAACGGCTGTGTGTGATCGTGCTACACTGGTGCCTGCAACTGGCTTTCCCGGCACCCAGGATCAATTGCTCTCCAGCTCAACAGCGGATACTTTGTTTCCCCGTTCATTGCTGCCTGCTTCATTGTTGCCTGCCTCACCGCGTCTGCAAGAGTATCCAGCTGAGCAACACCTAACATCCTCGAGGAATTGTTCACGGTGGCCTACTGCTTCTTTTCTGTGGAACTCCTGTACTTTACATGCCATGTCTGGACTTTATGTGGTGCACAAAGGGACCTCTACAGATGGTCGGCGGCCATTTTGTGATTCTACTTCACCATCTTCTCCCAAGCGGCCATATTGTCTTTGTCTGCACGGGATGCGGGGCCTTCATGTAGGGGCTGGCTTAATCTCAAGCCCGCGATCGGGCCAGGGCTAGACTGATTTATATCGCCAAGGTTTCACGGATGGGCTGGACTGGGACTGGAACTGTATGTATATGTTGTGCGCACTCGTCGCGATCTGTCTTCCTTCATTTAAATTGTTGTGACAATTCATTTTCACACGACCGCTTTTGGTGTAGTGGGTTCTCAGTGTGTGGAGGCCATAGATGGCCGATGGTTTAGGGCGCTCTGATGATACGTAGGCTCCTCCCCACTTTCTTCTTTTTGGGAGTTTAGATTAGAATAGTCCTCTTCTTTTCTTACCCCCTTTATCATAGGTGTAATGTTTTTCTTATCTTTCTTTACTCTATTCTTACTCTCTTTCTCGTCTATATTTCGGGTTTATTGGGCGACAGGCACTATGCTGGGGGGGGGGCAGGCCGTAGCCTCCGCATTGGTGTAGGGTGGGGGGGTAATTTACTGTTTCTAATTAGTTCTATGGGCCTTTTTTTCTTTTTATGTTTCTGCGCTATACTTGTTTCGATTCTGGGTCCGGGTGTGGGGTTGACTGAGTGGGGGCGGCACTGGAGGGGTGCGTAACTGCTCATGTGACTATCCTGTTATATAACTGCATTGCCCCACTGCCTGAGATTTTACTTCTATTGCTGTTTTAATGATGCTGCTGCTCTCCCGTGTGGTGAAGATATCGTGCGGACTCGAATCTCCTTGGTTCTTACTCTTCACTGACTTTTTTCCTGATAAAATTATTTTGAAACACTTTAAAATTAACCTTCACTTCTCCTCCCCCTGGTGTCAAGGATCTCTCCTGTGTATAATTCATAAATCGTTGCTAATCTTGGCCGTTGAAGCACAGGGGCCGTAATGTTTGTATCAGTGCTTAACCGTATCGTGGCCGGCCTGAAGGTTGTAGGCCCGTATTTGTTCTTTTAATATGCACGAATAAAGGTTTTCAAAAAAAAAACAAAAAAAAAAAAAACAAGCCAATGTAGGCCAAGCAGTGCTAAAGACACTTTTTCAAACAGCTGCAAAATCTACTGGCTAGCCACCGCTTTGGGAGAATACTGCTATATAGTCTATGCAAAGCATGTGTATCTACAGCACACATGCCTTGAACGGATTGCCGGGTCTGCTGGCTCAGTGGACTAATGCATCCACTGCAGGGGCCTGTGTTTGACCTCATGGTCACAGGTTTAAATCCTTGCGGGTCCACTCAGCCTTTCATCCATTTGAGGTCGATAAAATGAATACCATTGAGTTGGGTAACAATAAACATCTGTTATTCAGCGCCAAGAGACCTATGGGTGAACGTGTGCTTTACAAATACACATATTATGTTATGTTATGTTATTATACTATTTACCCAGTAAGCATCTGTTCTTGGCTTGTAGAGCTGTAGATTCACCTGCGGCCTCCCACCTCCCCGGACACCTGTAGTTGTTGCAGCTTTCATTATTACATTACATACACATTGACATCTCTGTACTACACTCACTCCATTCTCACCCTCTTGCGGGAAAACAATCTAACAATGGAGTCGATGCCCATGCGCACTATCACCGAAAGGAGGAATCACTTTACTTTGTGACTGGGAAAGACTTCTTCAAAGAAAAAACACTTCAATCAATCATTTGTAGAGCGCGCTACTCACCCGTGAGGGTCTCAAGGAACTGAAGGGGGGGGGGGGGGGGAGGGAGGGAGTGCTACTGCTCGAACAGCCAAGTCTTGAGAAGTCTCCTGAAGGTCAGCAGGTCCAGGGTCTGTCGCAGGTGGATGGGAAGGGTGTTCCGTGTCTTGGTGGCAGAGAGGTGGGAGAATGATCTGCCGCCGGTGGTCATTCGGTGAATGCGTGGAACGGTGGCGAGGTCAGCGGAGCGGAGCTGGCAGTTCAGGGAGTAGAAGGTGACTTGTTTGTTGAGCTATGCTGGTCCGGCGTTGTGGAGTGCTTTGTGAGCGTGGGTGAGGAGCTTGAAGGTGATCTTCTTATTGACGGGGAGCCAGTGCAGGTCTCATGTGGGCAGTGATGTGGCTGTGGTGGAGGATGTCGAGGATAAGGCGTGCGGAGGTGTTCTTTATGTGTTGAAGTCTTTTCTGGAGTTTGGCCGTGGTTCCCGCGTTGAGGGTGTTGCCGTAGTCCAGCCTGCTGCTGACGAGGGCCTGGGTGACTATCCTTCTGGTTCCGGTGGGGATCCATCTGTAGATCTTGCGAAGCATGCAGACGGCGTTGACTTGCTGGATCATTGAGAGTGGCGAGTCCAGGATGAACCCCAGGTTGTGTGCGTGTCGGTGGGGGTTGGGGCTGCTCCCAGCGCGGCCGGCCACCAGGAGTCATCCTAGGCGGATGGGGTGGAGCCGAGGGTAAGGACCTCCGTCTTGTCTGAGTTCAGTTTGAGGCAACTGTTCTTCATTCATTCGGCGACGGCCTTCATTCCTTCGTGGAGGTTGATTTTTGCGGTGGCGGGGTCCTTGGTGAGAGAGAGGATCGGCTGGCTGTCGTCGGCGTATGAGAATATGTTGAGGTCATGCGAATGGATGATGTTGGTGAGTGGTGCCATGTAGACGTTAAAAAGGGTCGGGCTGAGGGATGATCCTTGGGGTATGCCGCAGGTGATCTTGGTGGCTTCGGAACGGAAAGGGGGGGGGGAGGCGGACTCTCTGGGTTCTGCCGGTGAGGAAGGAGGTGATCCATTCTGGGGCTTTGTCACAGATTCCTGCGTCGTGGATTCGTGTGCGTAGGGTGTGGTGGCAGACTGTGTCGAAGGCGGCCGAGAGATCCAGGAGGGTGAGGGCCGCGGTTTCGCTGTTGTCCAGCAGGGCCCTGATGTCCTTGGTAGCGGCGTTGAGGGCGGTTTCGGTGCTCTGGTTGCTGTGGAATCTGGATTGGGATGAGTCCAGGATGTTGTTCTCCTCGAGGAAGCGGATCAGTTGCCTGTTGACAGTCTTCTGGAGGACTTTCACAGGGAGATGGGCCGGAAGTTCTTGAGGTCCTTTCGGTCCGCCTTGGGTTTCTTGAGGAGGGCGTTGATCTCGGCGTGTTTCCAGCTCTCCAGGAAAGTGGCGGTCTCAAAGGAGCTTTTGATGTCTTCCGGAGTTGGGGTGCGATGATAAAGCTCGCTTTGTTGAAGATGTGTGAGGGCAGGGGTCGGATGGTGAGCTGGAGTGGATGGTGTTCATGGTTTTGATGGTGTCGTTGACGTGGTTCCAGGAGAGCAGGAGGCCGGTGTGGTTGGGGGACGGTGAGTCTGTAGTGTTGACGGGTCTCGGGTGGGTCTGGGTGTTGAAACTGTCGTGGATATCTGTGATCTTGCGGTGGAAGAAGGTGGCTAGGGAGTCGCAGGGGTCTTGCGGCGGCGGGTTGTCATTGAAGCTGGGCTTGGCGAGTTCTTTCACGATGTTGAAATGCTCTTTGCTGTTGTGCGTGTTGTTGATGCGTTCCTCAAAGGAGGTCCTTTTGGCGGTTCAAATACATTGGTGGTGCTTGCGGCTGGCGTTCTTGAGGTCTGCGTGGTTGTCCGGTGCCTGTTCGTGGCGCCACTTTCTTGAGTCTTCGGCAAGTCTGCTTGGATGCCTGGAGGTCGTTGGTGAACCATATGGGCTTCCTGTCGGTGTGTTGGTTTGAGGATTTCCTGATCGGGGCGAGAGTGTTGGCGCAGTCGTCGATCCATTGCCTGAAGTTGCGGGTAGCTGTTTCGGTGTTGGTGTAGTCGGTTGGTGGGTCTCGGGTGAGGGTGGTGATTAGTTGGTCTTCGGTTACCTTGTTCCAGCTGCGGTGGGGGATTCATTGTGGGTAGATATGCATGGTGTGTTTCTTGTAGAAGTGGATGCAGCGGTGGTCGGTCCAGTGGAGTTCGGTAGTGTGGCTAAAGGTGACGTGGTTGCTGAAGGAGAAGATGGGGTTGAGCTTGTGTCAGGCAGAGTGGGTGGGTGTCGTGACGAGCTGTTTAAATCCAAGGTTGTCGTGCAAGGTGGTGGAGTTGCTGTTGTTTGTGTTCTCGAGGTGGAAGTTCAAGTCTCCGAGGAGGATGTAGTCTGTTGAGGCAAGGGCGTGCGTGCTGACTACGTCAGTGATGGAGTCGCTGAACTGTGGTCGGGGTCCGGGGGGTCTGTAGACAAGGGTTCCTCTGAGGGTGGTGTTGGGGTCGATGTGGATCTGAAAGTGCAGGTGTCGGGCAGTGCTGAGGGTGTCTTCGGTGCTGGTTGAAATTCTGAGGGTGTTCCTGTGGACAATGGCGATTCCACCTCCTGCTTTGTTGGTGCGGTCCCTGCGGGTGATCTTGTAGCCGTACGGGATGGCTATGGCAATGTCGGGCGCCGAGGAGGGGTTCATCCAGGTCTCCGTCAGGAAGGCGTCGTCGGGGAGGATGAGTCGAGTAGGTCTCAGAGTTCGATGGTGTGCTTGTGGACGTAGCGGTTGTTGAGAAGTATGGATCTGAGATGGTTGTGACCTGCCCTGGTGGGAGGGGGAGGACGTGCCAATGTCTGTGGCTGGTGAAATTGCAGCTCCGGCAGGAGAAGAGTCCGTGCGTGAGCTTCGGGAGGCCTGGAAGCAGGTGGATGATCGGCCGGCGTTGAGTTCGTGACGGATGTTGGCGTCGTAGCGGCATCGGGCGTCGTGGCTCTCACGGGGTCCAGGGAGTCTGTCGCTGGGCGTGGTCAAGGCACGGACGGGCACAGACGTGCTTGCTTAGGCGCGCCAGCGGCGTGGCCGTCATTAAGAAGGGGAGGTGGGAGGGAGGAGCAGCTGGGAGGCAGGTGCGGGGCCAATGAGCGAGCGATGGGGGCGGGGCTGCAGGGGACGCAGCGGCGGGAAGGGGAAGAAAGAAGAGAGATAAAGGAGATAATAAAGAGAAATACAAAGAATATAACCAAATACAGTGAAGGTGGAAATAAATACAGAGATAGTGAAAGAAAAGGGCTGACAAGCAAATGGGGAGATAAAACGAAGGCAGGGGACTGGCGTGAACTCGCGGCAGCAGCGAGGGCAGGAAACACAGGCACACACAGGTGGAACTGTGCGGCGTGGGGAGCGACCTGCCTGGAACAGGGCCAACTTGCAAACATCCGGACCCAACACTAGATGGCAGGAGTATGTAAAGTATGTGAATCTACAGTTCTACATGCCAAGAACAGATGCTTACTGGGTAAGTAGCATAATCCTTCTATGTACAGACCGCCTAAATGGCAATGAAACCAGACCTAAAATCAAGTAATAATATATTTTTTTCTGATGGACGCTTCTTGCCACACATTGCCCACCTTAGAATATTCCATAGGTGCCAGACTTGATCCAGAGACTCTTCATCTCGATTACCGCATGCGCACCATTTTAGGTGACATCATGTGGCTTGGCAATGACTCCATACCACCCACATATTAGCGCCACTCCATCTCTTGCAGGTGTTCAATCTATACATGTCTTCTTAGGTGGATCTGGAGCTCTGCTTGCGACTTTGTTATTTTCTGACTACAAACCTTTCCATGCTGTTCTAGGGTCGGATGTCCCCAATAAAAACAGAATTCAAACTATACCATGACTGCAGGAGGCAGATGTCGGTTACGGCCCTGCACAAAGTATGCCTTTGGGGCCTTGGCCCAGGACATGACTCAAGTCATGTGAGAAGTGCGCCCTTATGCACCTGAAGGTAATTTGAGATTGGAAGATGAAGTTGGATGTTATGAAATACAAGAAAAACTTGTGGACATCCCACGATTGCTCACCTTCCCGCTAGAAGTCAAAGAATAAATACAAGCGTAAAAAAGCGAAAGGAAACTCAACCCCATCCCACCACTGTGACTCCAAGGAGAAAGTGCAAGACCATCTAGTTGTCACTTCCACTCCATCTAGATAACCGGCCACGGAGCAGATTCCTCAGTTGGTCCTGACTACCCATTAGTTTTCTGGGCCTTCATTGACAACTCAGCAGATTCGGGCCATCAAAGAGGCCATGGTGCAGATTTTCAGTGTGCTTCTAGCTCCCCATGGTTCCCCTCAGTCCCTATGGAACTGCAGGGGCCTCCAGTTGGGTTATCACCGTCTTCCCTCCCCACAGCAGCCTGACCTCTCTGGCCCATTACTAGACGAACTACCAACTCCAGTACAGAATTCCACTCAAAACCCTAGATCCATGCAGGTCCCACTGCCCTGGTGCTAGTGGGTAATCTGGTGCGGATTTCCAGCTTGGATCCAAAACTGTTGACAGCTTGAGCATGACAGATGTCACGCTGTGAGATTACAAAAGCTGTTGTCTTGCACCCTGGCTCTAACCCTGTGCCGCTACTACATCACAGCTATCAGCAGTGGCAATTTTATTTTTGGATTTGATTCTGAAAGTGTGCGAGAGCAGGGTACACCCAAAGATGTTTATAGTTTTGGAAAGTATAATAGCTTTGTGAGAGGCTGGCCTGGTATATGATGTCCACTAATGTAAGTGGGCACCCTGCACCGGTCCAGACAACCCTTCTGGTGATTTAAGAGGTGTTAGACAACGTTAGAAAGCTCTCTAAGTGGTAACAGTGGAAATCAGCCTTCAGGCTTAGCCCAGAAGGAGTGTAAAGCAGCTTGTTTTACCAGAATGCAATCTTATATGTATAGATTAAATGAAAAAGAACCACACAAGGTATTCATAAAAATTTGTATTCATTATATAATACTAACACGTTTAGATATCTCCTACCTGGATATAAACACAATCCACACAATACTTTGCATAGCAATAAAGTAAATAGCACAGAATACACAGTGGACCCCAGGGGGGACCAAACCATATACACAAAAGTGGTATAAGAACCACGACTTGTGTCAAGACAGTGTTCAGAGGATGTAGAAGTGCTGGGGACAAAGAACCAACCAAGGTGAGAGACTAGGAGACCCACGGAGATCGTGTGCAGTGTGGGAACACGACTGCGTTCTCCGTACAAATCTGCGTGTTAGTCACAGTTGCAATTTTTAAAGATTAAGGACCCTTCCCAGTGGACCCTGAATAAACCCTGTAGAAGACAGAAGGTTGGAGAGCCACTCCACCTGTGGATACCCTAGTACCCACGTTACCTACACCCGGGAAGCGGGGTGCATAGGTCTAAAGGGGTTTTGGAAACCGCCGTCGAACCCAGTGGAAGACTTCAGGAACGTGCCACTGCTGGAGAAGGAGACTGCTTCGGTGGAATCCGAAGGTTGATTCAGGATGAGAAGTACCTGCAGGCAGAGGGGACAGAGTCTATGTCACTCAGGAGTGACCTGGAAGACGAATGCCCACCGATGTCGGATGTTGCAGGAGAGTTGACGGTGACCTGGACTCTGCAACTGTGAGGACCAGGCAACACTGAGGAACACCAGGAGCGGTGCACAACCTGTCCCACGTCGGATGTCGAGTGCTAAGGGGGTCGGTGTCTGTCGGAAGCACCCACAAGCCTTGGCAACTGCAAACCACGTGGAAGTCAAAGAAGGTGCAATGTCAGGACCAGCAAAGTCCAGGGGACTCACCATAAGCAGGGGAGTCGGGGTGAGCCCGAGCAATCAGGGGAGCCCAAAAGAAACACAGGTGGCCTTCAACAAGACCCACAGGTCGGAGGCACTGGAGTTGCAAGAGGACCTCGAGCAGCTCACCAAAAGATGCAGACCGTGGTGAAAGCAATGCGGTGTGGATGACGATTCTGGTACCTGGAGATGCTTGAGGTTGGGGCTACTTGGAGCCTGAAGATCTTGGTGGAAGGAAGCCAACAAGCCTCTGCAACAGCAAGTCGACGCGGTGCACAGGGGTTCGGTTCCTGTTGCTCCCACGAGGGATACTGGCCTCAAACTTGGTGAGAGGACAGGGCAGACCTCGAGAGCTGTGGAGAACCACCACCTTTGTTGTTGAACCTTTCGAAGTCCGTAGGAGCTCGGGATCAGCAGACCGGTAGCTTAGTTGTGGTGCCTGCAGATGCAGGGAAGTGACTCCTTCACTTCAAGGGAGATTCCTTCAAGTGTCTTGGATGCCCACAGGCCTTGGAAGGTTCCTGTATGGAGCACAGGCATGGGCTATGCAGCAGACTGGAAGGGGGACCAAGTAGAGCCCAAACGAAGTTCAGCGTGCCCAGACAGTAGAAGTTGGAAGTTGTGTCTGAATTGAATTGTGTGCCACGATGAATCTAAGGACCCACCCACAGGAAAGCTCTTAAGTTCCCTTAGGAAAGGGTTGGAACGATTCAGGGAACCGTACCAGGGGAGGGACTGGACAGTGGGGAGGATACTCTCCTGTCCTTTGTCCAGTTTTGCACCAGAGCTGGAGCCACCGGCTCCCAGAGCTGGTTTGAACTGGACTATGCCAGGAGGCACCAAATGTGCCCCTCATGCAGGCTAAGTGGCTCTGGCAAGCGCACCCACTAGTTGCCAATACACTAAATCCTGTCTGGAAGGTGGTCACACCTCCCTGTGACAGGATAACTATTCTTCTGCCTTCCCCTGCTCGAGCATGGCTCAGCAGCAGGAGGGCAGAATCGTGTCTGGTCGGCAGCAGCCATGTTGTTCTGTCCGGGTCTAGAAGACTGGTACCGGGAACACTGAGAGCCTAGCAGAGTGCTCTTCCAGTGCTTGGAATCATACCTTTGATACCAAAAATAATGGGATTAGTTGCAGCCAATTTCGAGATAGTCATCGCATAATTATGTGATGTCCCTCTATATTGTATATGGTTGCTTTACTTACAACCCGGTAGAATAGACTCTGTAGGTTGTAGGGGTGTCCTGCTCGTGCAGGGGCACCCTCACACTTAGAACCGAGAACCCTGCCTTCAGGATTGATAAAGCCTGCTATAGGGGTGACTTATAGGTTTTAAGTGCAGTAACCCTAGATATAGGAAACCGATATCTTCCGTAAGTAGTGCTAGCACCAGCATACACAGGCTGCAATGGCAGGCCTGAAGTTGCATATTGAATGGTCTCCCATGGGTGACATAATGCATGCTTCAGCCCATGTAGGACCTCTGGGGTCCCTATGCCCTGGGTACCTTAGTACCACATACTAGGGACTGATAAAGGTACCCCAGTATCCAATCTGGGATGTACCCAAGTACAATCTTAGGGAGAAAGCAGAGAGACTGGGGTCCTGAATAGCATAATCCCAGTCAGACTAGTCTAAAGCAGTACAGCCCCAGGTAAAAAAGTGGGGGTAACCATGCAGAAGGATCCTACCTTCCTACAAGCTTGCTCTTCCCTCATTGCATTGCTAATGCTCTAAACCTTCATTTACAGAATCCTAGTGGGCTTAATACCTCAGAGCATGAATACCCACATGGGGCCGCCAACACAAAAAAAGTGCCTTCATATGCAGATGCTAAGCCAAGCAATAGAATTAAAGCTGCCTTCTATTGATACTAACACCAATGTTGTGACCTAAATCCTACAGACTGGGCCAGCAACATCTGAGCCTTTGTTCACATGTAATGATTCCCTCAGAGATAATCTGGTTGAAACCACGTTCTTGCCCACCTTTGATCAGGACAATTTTCTCACCAAGCACCCTTCTTCATACAGCCTCAACCAGTAAGTTGAAGCCTAACTCATTTCCAACCAATCGTTCCGACAGACAATCAAAAAGGATTGACACTTTGGGCATCATATGTTTTCCTCTGTTAGCTTTGCACTGTGATCCATTAAACACAGTCTGTTCGGTTTACACACTCACGCCCTTTGGGATATGGCCAGCGAGATCTTGCCGGTAGACCAGGAGGATCTTGGGGCCTCTCTGGCTCAAATAATCCATGACGGACAGAATGCTGTTAAATATGTTATCTGCGCCAGTCTGGATTCCATGTATATGCATTAGCAGGATGGTCAGTACAAGCATTGTCCTTTGTAGCCATGCCTGCATGAGGTCCATTGGTTTTTCCAGCGATGTACAGGCTTCACCAATGGACATGCCCTTTAATGGTTCTCGCCTCTTTGACATTCAACATTTACATGGCCCACTCGCACACGTCGCCCGACAGCACGACCTCAACATAATCTCCTATGCCAACGACACTCAACTAATCCTCTCACTCACCAAGGACCCCAACACCGCCAAAGCCAACCTCCACGAAGGAATGAAGGCCGTCGCCGAATGGATGAAGATCAGCCATCTGAAGCTGAACTCTGACAAGACAGAGGTCCTCTTCCTCGGCTCCAACCCTTCAGCCTGGGATGACTCCTGGTGGCCGACTGCACTGGGGGCAGCCCCAACACCCACTGACCACGCACGCACGCAACCTGGGAATCATCCTTGACTCAACGCTTTCAATGACCAAGCAAGTCAACGCCGTCTCCTCCTCCTGCTTCAACACCTTCCGCATGCTCCGCAAGATCTACAGCTGGATCCCGTCAGATACAAGAAGGATAGTCACCCAGGCCCTCGTCAGCAGCAGACTCGGCTGCGGAAATGCCCTATAAGCGGGAGCCCCGACCAAGCTCATCGAACGACTGCAACGCATCCAAAATGCCTCGGCACGATTGATCCTCGACGTACCACACCACAGCCACATCACCCCACACCTGAGAAACCTGCACTGGCTCCCCGTCAACAAGAGGATATCCTTCAAGCTCATCATCCACGCACACAAGGCACTCCACAGGACCGGCCAAGCCTACCTCAACAGACGACTTTCCTTCTACATCCCCAACCGCCAGCTCCCCGCGCATCCGAAGAACGACCACCGGCGGGAGATCCTTCTCCCACCTCGCCGCCAAGACATGGAACACCCTCCCACTGAGCCGACGACAGACCCAAGACCTGCTGACCTTCAGGAGGCTACTCAAGACCTGGCTGTTCGATCAGTAGCGCCTCCCCCCCCCCCCCCCGCCCCAGCGCCTTGAGACCCTCGCGGGTATGTAGTGCGCTTTACAAGTGACTGATTGATTTGATTGATTGATTGAAGGCAGAGTCAACTTTGGAACTCTTCAGGGACAGTAAAGGTACAGTACATATATTTAGGCTGTTAAATAATTTTCGCATCAGTTCTGGAAATTTAGGAGGCATTCTAGAGTTCTGGTGTATAGTCATGGTCAGCTTTCCCAGCTGTAGATGCAGTAGACAGCTAAGTCCTTTTGGGACTGCCGGCAAGGAACCGGCAGACCTTGTGTCAGGTAGCAGAGGCATAAGTCCTCTAACTCCTTTTCCCCTACTACAGCAACCACCACACTGGTTGTTTGCTATTATTTTGCCAACTAGATGTCAGGTGTTTCATGTGCTTGGAGCTGTCAGTTGGTGTATCTGACCTTAGCGCTGGAACACTCCTCTGGGAGAAGCTATGGGCTTCATAGGTTGCTGTATTATTATTAGCAGCTTATGCCACCCAGAAGGAGGCAGGATTCTGCACTTACTTCCTGTTGGTGATCCATCATTTCTTACAGATGAGTCTTGTAAAGTTCACAGGCTACATACACCCTGCCTGTCTTTTAGTGAAAACAAAAACAAAACAAGTCTTTTAATCACACAGCAGAGCTAAATACTACACAGTTGTTTGAAATTAGTGAATATAGGTTTGTTTCGCTGGTTACAATCTCGGTATGCACTACACATCTCATTCCAGTATTCCTTCTCTTCTGGGCGATCCTAAAAGCTATATTTCTCAGTATTCTATGACAGACACGTACATTAGGCACAGGTGCAGATTAGGTCACTGTTACCCCCACAGGTTTAGATGTGTAAATAAATCAAGAATGTATACTCCAGGTTTAGTCTGGTCAAAAAGTCTGAAGTCTTTGTGCTCAGAGCATGTCTCAGTCCCATGCTCCAGTCAGGCGGGCAACTAGAGCCAAATTTCGGGGGGGGGGGGGGGGGCTGAAAAAGATTTCGGGGGGGGCTAAGTCTTCCGGCCATAGGCAGAGTGGCTGTAAGAAGGGGCGAAAACACAACAAAAGCCTCATTAACGAGTAAATGGTCTTTTAAAGACCCGTGAAGTACTCTGGTGCGGCTGCAATTAGACGGACGCCAGCCCGCGAGGCTGTCTCAGCCGGGCTGTCACACACGACGGGGGGGGGGGGGCTGAAGCCCGGTGAGCCCAATGGGTGTTGCGCGCCTGGCTCCAGTCGCATGTGATACTTGCCTGTTGGTCGTAGATGAGGTGACGTCATGGGTGCAGCCCATGCTTTCCATCTTTGCAGCAGTCTTTCTTCCGCACTGCTTTTGACAGATGATTGCAGAATGGCAGGTCTGGATGTCATGCCACAGCGTCTTATTCAATTGGTCCACGCATGTCGACCTGGCGTCACTCAACTGCAACTTTAGTTGAGGCCTCAGGCTGAACCGGCTCCACTTAGTGGTGATACTTCTTGTTATTTTCTAGTTCCACAGTGGCAGCAGCAGTTCGTGGCTGGCAGCAGCTGTCATTGGCTGCTGCCACACTTGATTTGATGAAGTCTTTGGGGCATTTCTAAGCAGGAACTACAAAGAGATTGGGAGACAGTCTGACCTTATGGGTCGCTTTTAGCTTCACTTTCCAAAGCAGTCTGCTTTCTCGCGGTGTTCCTAAACCTGGGAACAGCCTCTCCTCCTGGGCATTCTCTACTCACGCAGTGCCAGGCACAATACTACCCTCTCAGCAGGCAGGTAGACCCTCAGCCCCTACAGCAGGAAGTACAGACTAAAAGACGCACAGAAGGGTTTGAAATGCGGCAACTGTTTTCTCTTCACTAAACAAGTGTTCTATATATGTAGTACCAATGACGCTCATTTTCAATTGATTAAGTTTGAGCATTTTTTACTGTTTTATATGAGCTCAGTAGGGCACTGTATGGTTACTGCCCTTGTAGAAACAACTTAATCTTCTTGTTTTAACGCAGAGACCAAGGGCTATTTTTGTTCCAAACTAAACTTTTACTTTTACAGAACCTGAGCAACAAATTGTTTTGGAATATGTTTGTGTAATGTGATATTTGTTTTGTGTATTGTCTGTGATTTGTTCATTGTTGTATATACTGTAATCATAATGTCCCTGTGTATTGTAATCTTTTTGACAAATTAACTGTTTCAGCTTGATGAAAAAATGTTCTTGAAAAAAACCTTTTTGATAAAAACAAAAACAAAAAAAAAATCATGAATAAATAAATGGTTATGACAATTAAGGTGTGTAATCATCGGTTTTGAATGAAAGGTTGAATGGACATCAGTACTGGCATTTGTGTTGTGGTTTGAGATTATAGATGGCCTAGCCTTACTGATTATGAGCCTAACCCTATATAGTTTAGGAGTACCTATCTCCTATGTCACAGAATTCAGCCCAAACCTAAGGACCTGTGGCCAGATTTTAAAGTTCTGCCCTTACTAGCTCCAAGTACTGTAGTCCAATGGCCCTATATAGTTTACATAGGGAACAGAAGAACAATTAGTAGATCAGTTTGGACCAGCTGTGTTGTGGATCCCTGAAATGGATGTTTCCCATTTACATGTTGTTTTCTCAACCCTCTCGTCACTCGTATATTACATCTTATTTTCAGTGTCTCTATGAACACACAAGTATCGCCAGGCGAAATTGATGCTGTGGCGGTAAAGAAAAAGGATAGGTTACCTCAGTGTACTTCATAGGTGCTTTCCTATAGCACTCCATTTGGAACATAAGGTGCCCTGTGAAAGGACTTTAAAGCACTTCTTAAACACTGGTTAAATTAAAAAAAAGTGTAAGAAAAAACTGCACAGATGCTTCCCATTTAGCTGTCAGGCTGCTGCTTCTTGTGCTTTCTTTTGTATTTAAAGGTGTCTTGAGATAAGTAAAGATCCAAAATTCACATTTTGGCCAATGTGAATGATGGATGTTTGACAAGCAGAGTAAAGTTAGGTGTTTACACTCATCGTAGATGCACTCTTGGCTTGAATGGAGCAGGTTTTTAAATGCATCTTAGTCAAACCAAAGAACCACTTTAAGGGCTTGATTTGCAGGCTTGTCTCAAATCTATGTTGTGTGATTGGGTGACAAAAAAAGCTGTGTGTGTGCTCATTAATTTATCTGCAAAACTTACACGTCTTCACAAGTACCCTCCCCCTACTCATGAGCTGCATGGGTGTAAGATTACATTTTCTTTACTCATACGTAACTTCTACATGCGATTAATGTGTCTGACATTTCTGGAGTCAACCACACACACACACACACACACACTCTTGCTTTTTCTTTGCATGCACACCCTATTAGGGAATTCAAAATCAATGAATGCACCTCTGTACAATTTTCAATTTATGAAGCTGAATAAAGTAAACAAACAGATGTGTATGTAGTGTTTCCCCCCCCACCTCCCCCCCGCCTAGATCTAAACTCCCCCGTACCGAATGCAGGCTGGCAGCTGTGGTGTACTGGTACCTCCTCCTCTCTGCATGCTAACAAGACAACTCGCCCCATATGCCCAGAGTATACCACTGTTGGGCCTTCCTTGACAATCATCTTTTCGTGACTAGAGGAGCCTGACAGATTGTAAGGAGTTCAAGCTGGGCACCCTGGATGACTTATTTCAGGATCAACAGCTCCAGTGACTTTGTGACCAAGATGTTTTGCACAAGGGTCAGTTTCTCACCTTTGGGGTGATAACTCAGTCACTAAAGTCCAAACTGGCAGTTCTGGACTCAAAAACCAATAATCATCTCTTTACACAAACGTCATATACATGGGCATAGGTAGACTATATGCCAGTTGGCTATATAGGGCACAAAGATCCCAAGTGCCTACCTCCCTTCAGTTTTTAGGGACACTTAAAGACTGAAATTGGGAGAGCATTCCCTGTTAAAGAGGAAACTAGAAAACTTAAGTATCCTCATTCTGTTTCCAGGAATGCACATATCAGACTGAAGGTTTTATACTTCATAGACCTACCTCTCCCCACTACGATGGATAAACTTTTCCTGGGTTTTTGTGCCTCTTGTCCACGCTGCTCATTTACTCCTATAGATTGTATCATATGTTCTGGAGCACCACACTACTGTCTAGCTTTTGAGAAGATATTCCTCAGGCTCTTTCTGCTTGTATGGACCTGCCTTTACTGACCTCATGAGAGGCATGAGCTCTAGACGTATTCAAATGACTTTAGAGCAGCCACTCGATTCCTCAATTTAGGTCTCCTCCTGGCCAAGGAGGATCTATCACTATGTGATGGAAAGTGGGCACACCTCCCTTGACCGTGTTCCGGCATACTGTGGTGTTGTGTTGGGCCCAAGCTGAAAGTTCAACCCTGCATGGGGAAGTGGGGAAAGGGCTCTGTAAATACCTCCCCCCCCCTCCCCCCCCCCCCCTCCACAATTACCTCTGATGGCGGCGGGTTCTGCACTGACAAGGCCACTGTGGCTGAGAGGTCTTTCCTAATTGGGAGTGTTTTTTTTGTGTTTAAATTATTTTGTTCAATTTACAAATGCCAATTAAACAAAGCAGAATACAAGCAGCAAAAGTATAAGAGAGTGATACAATTGCCAAATGTGGTAAATATGAATCTGACACTAGGAAGGGGGTGGGCAGAGCAAGTGTTACAGGTAAGCAAGCAAAAAACCAGGGGGAGAAGCGAGTGGGGGGAGGAGAGAGATTAAGGGAAGGAGGCTGGGCAAACAAAGGCAGGGAGGGCAGCCAAGGAGTGTTAGTTTTCCACTAGGAAGGGGGACAAAATAAGAAGAAACTCATCGGCCCTATCCATCAAGTTATACATAACCTTCTCGTAGGAGTCCTAAACATGGCCGCAAGCCATTCCCCATGAGTTGAGACCTGCGGAGAGCGATAGTGAAGCAGTATGCAGATTTTAGCCATTGTGAGAGCGGTGTTGAGGCGGCGAGCATGGTGTGTTAGCTGGGAGAAGTCCGCCAGATCATGCGGGAGGAGCAGCGGACTCGATAGTGGGGTGTGTATATCCAGGGTTTCCCCCAGTATGGACCCTACTGCAGTCCAGAAAGGACGTACCGCAGGGCATTCCGCGAGAAGGTGAAGCATGTCATAAGATGCATGGTCGCACCTCCAACAGGAGGAGTGAGGCAGCTAATCTGCGGTGCATAGCCGTTCAAGCATCCTATGGATCCTGTAGGATCTTGAAAAGACTGGATTTCCTCCGGACCTCTCGGGTCTCCATCTCTCCCCCCCCCCCCCCACCTCCCCCCGAGACTCCAGTATCTCCACCCAGTCCTCATCCTCGTATTCCATCTGAAGACGGGTCTGCCAAACCTCTCTGAGGTGCTCCACTTGCAGTTCTGAATATAAATGGCGGATCAGAAGGTTGTACTGCCCGAACATCACGCTGCACATCATTGAGAGTGGGTTTTACCAATACTTTCCCTACTCTCGGATTATGTTACCTTCCTATCCTTTCCCTGATGGGCTCAGAATATGTACTCCTGACACCCTTTCCCACCTATTTCACTGTCTGATGGCTCTTCCTTAGTCACTAATTATCATTGATCCTCATTCTCTTGTTTCCCATTCATAGATCAATGTCGCCAGCTACGTCTCTTTCTAGCCATCATGAAGCTATGTGAAAGTGTTCTATTTATTTGGTTTTGTTCTTCTTTTTCATATCCCTTTTCTGTACTATATAACAAGGGGTTTCTGGAGCCCGGCTCCTTCTTTTCGACATGCTCTTTGCTTACTGTAATGTGTGCTGTATATTTAACCGCAACCTCTCCTAGACAAATAAAAATGTATCCCTTTTGTCATCATAGTCTTTCATTCATGTGCAAAGATCGACTGTTATTATACTAACTATAAATCTAATACAAATATGTTTTCAAAATGTATTGTTTTACTTTTTTCGAGATACCCTAAAAGGCAGCAGTTACAGTACTGTTTTAATGTCTCTCTACTCTTTTCTTCCTAGCACCAGAATACATGCTCTGTATACAAAATGGAAAATTTGACCACGCAGATAGAATGTTCAGCAGGTTTGTTTGAAATTTTTGGTCTTTAGAATTTTCTGAATTTCGTATCAAAATCTGTATTTTCGTAAGAATATCGTAGATGTCTTTGGGGCAGAAGACCACAAGTTTTCTGGTGGTTTGTGGCATGTGGGGGCTGTATAAGACTCACTTCGTTGGCCTAGGAAGCTCATATGTCCCCTTAAATAAAGTTCTGAAAGATGAAACCATGCTGAAGCGGTCTGGCTTGAGTGGGTTTCTGATTTGAATCAGCATCCCTGGAGATTGATTGCACCTTATTTGAATTACAAACTGCACTATGACCTTTATTGCTATTATTCCGCTATACAGCTTTAGCCATGCCTTCTATGCATGCCATACTTTCCTAGTCATAGTTAACGATGCATTTGTGAAAGTGTTTAATCTACCATTTGGATGGCATTGCAGAGCTTTTCGAGAGTTTGAGAGTGACCTTTCCAAATGTTTCTAGTGTTTCACTCACGGACTGGAATCTAATTCTGTTTATGGAGAAGTGTGGTCAGTAAGAGTGGATGAGGATCTCTGCCTGTTAGGCAAGGGGGCAGCATTTCCGTTCTTTGAGTGAACATAGATGTCAATTCACCAAAATTCCAGAGGTAGCGGAAGTGCCATCACACTCGTTGACCCCTCACTTCATGATTTCACAGGAAGTGACCTCATACGACCTTTGACCCTGATAACATCACATGAAGTCATGTCATGTGACCGTTGAGGCATATGATATTATTGATATTATAGTAAGAGACATTACTTAACTTCAAAAACACCTAGAATAAAAACAAGAATTATGAAATATACAGAAAAAATACCAGTGCAGACAAACGCTACCAGCCTTAAATTAAATAAGTGCTGCCATGGTATGGCGGATGTGCAGATATGGTAGACCAGGGAAAGGCAATCATAGACAATCAGTGCAGTACTGCCATCTGCTCAGACATAATTATCACATTCCCCTACATCATAGTCTCACATACACTAATAAAGCTGCATAGGAGTATCTATGCAGGCTCTCCTCCTCCTCTGAATTTGTCTGTACACAAACTGTATGCTAACTTGGCCCTAAAAGTATGCAAAATTCTGTTGGTTATGGCCCTAACAACCGACTGTGTGCCCAAGACACTCCGTTGTGTAGCATAGACATGCAGAGAAAATATTATGATCATTGTGATAGTTTGGTTTTATATACACTTAATATGTTTGGCATGTGTATAGCATGCTCAATTGCATGGATTTAGTAATAATAGTAGTTCTTGTTGAGTGAGATCCTGAACCTTTTCGCTGGGAATTGCAGCTGTGACTGCATGCCTTTCATAAGGTGTCTGCTGCAAGCATTTAGCCTGTGGAGCTATCGTACCACCTATAAAGTTATAAGAATATTATCAGAATAGTGTTTTGGGGGCTATAAATGACCTTTTCTGGCATTTCTTGGATGGAAAAGTTACATTTATGTTTTGAGAGATTTTTTTATTAATTACATAACTACCCTGAGATAGATGTATTTATCCTAATGAATGTAAACAATGTGAAGTAACCTTGTTCTTTAAGAAGAAACATTGCACCCCAGTTGCTTTGCACTGTAGGAAGTAGACGGATGCATAGATAACTGAAAAGTTTTTATAAAAAGGCAAGAAAAGCAGTTATACTGCATACACTAAAACACAAATGTACTTCTAGAAATATACTATATACGTTTAAAAATCCTCTAATGCCCAAGCTGAACGAAAACATTTAGAATTTGTCAGCTAGAATTTCCACCTTGGCTCTGACTTTAAGAAAATGTTACTACACCATTATTCTTAATACTTTGAACGCCCACTCAAACAACCCAATTTGTACCTTATTTATTCACTAATTCCTTTTTTATGACGAAGCCTTCCAGACAGCCCAGCTGTCTGGTTTGCTAAAGACATCTTGGGGACATTCAGAAAAATTCCTTGGGAATGCAAGTCCACCCATTGCTTACCATTGGATTTGTGGTTTGTAACTAGGCCTGGGCTAAATTTCCGTTCCGCTTGTGGAAATTGTGATGATTTGACATTTTCGCGTTCCGCGGAGAGTGCGAAAATGTCAAAATTTCCGCATTCCGCAGCTTAGCGATAATTTGTTTCTTGCTCGCGCTGTAAAATAATACATTCTTGCGCGCACGCGATCGCCTTACCTGAATCCCCGCGTTCGCCGACAAGTTTTCCCGATCCGGTCGCGTTCTCCACGAGATGTTGGATTGTTGGTAGCCATTTGCGCTGTCTCGCGACAGTTCGCGCCCGCAGTAATGTCATTGATCACGCGATCACGTCTTTCTTCTCGCGATCATGCACCGCGAGAAGAGTGAAAACAAGATGGCCGCGCCCGGGAGCAACCGCATGGGTAAGTTGGCGAGCCGCGACCATGCAGAAAATACCGCGAACGGACGGGAAAAAAACTTCCGCATCTTCGCGATATTTCTGCGTGTTTGCGGAGATTTTTAACATTTTTGCGATAATTTGCGAAAGTCACTTTCGCAAATTCCGCCCACCCCTATTTGTAACTCACATTTGCTTGGTTTCCATTTGCTGACTTTATTTGTTTTATGATATCCAGCTTGAGTTCGCCCCTTCCCTAGAGCATCCCGTGTTTACTGTATCTATCCTGAGTACTCGATTTCTGGAATCAGATCTTTAAATCTTGTTCTTATCTTGTCACATTTGCTCTGCATTCAAAGACAGAGGTCAAATGTCAGCCTCTGTCTTCTGAGGGAGCTTGGTGTTTACCTTTCTTTCTCTGACTTCAGTGTGAGAGGATTCATGTGACAATCATGCTGGCAACAGAGGGTGTACTGGAGTAAGACTACATAATGTTTTTTTTTTCTAGCACAAAAAAATTGAAATATCTGTAAATGAACGGGACAGCTATTTCTAAATATATCTGAATTAGGGAAGCACAAATGAAGCACTTTTCATGGTAATTCTGAAGTGTGGCGGAAATAAATATCTTAATACAATCAAAACAAATCAATGCACTAAGGGATGACATTTCCACACATTATCGTTTGTGCGCTATATAATTCTATCAATAAAATTGTATGTCTGTGCAAATGTAATAGTCATTTCACTTGAAGATGTGTTGTCTGTAAGGGCAGTGCACGATCGCACCATGCATACTCCACATTGCACCACTCTACAACACTCTCCTCGACTCGGCAACGCTCTGGGGAACTCACTCTACGTCACTCCATGCCAATTTACTCCACTCCACAACATACTACTCCACTCAACGCCACTCCACTCTACCAATCCATTTTACGACACTCTATGCCACTCAACTTTACGACACACTATGCCACTCCACTCTACAACACTACTCCACACTATGCCACTCCACGTTACTTTAGTCCAATCTATGCCATTCCACTCTGTTCTATGTCACTCCACTCTCCAACACTGTGCCACTCCACTCTACAACACTCTACTCCTCTCTATGCTCTTCCACTCTACGACACTCTACTCCCTCCGCAACACTCCACAGCATTCTATCCCATTCTACACTACTCTAGGCCAATCCATGACACTCCATGCCACTCTACGACGCTCTATGCCACTCCACTCAGACACTCAACGCCGCGCCTCTCTACGAATCCCTGACATTCCACTCGCCTTTATGTCACTAACTTCTAGCTTACCTGAACAGCAGCCGCGCTGGTGTACAACACTGCTAAAGCACTTTAGCAAAGCCAATAGCTCTTACATAGGTGAGACCTATTGGCTTTGCCAGTGTTTGTCAATCATATGTTAGAGCACTTTGCTTCAACTCTAAATAAATTATTGATAATTTAAACCTTAGCAAGCTGCGGAACAGCAATTGATATTTAATGCATGTAAAAATGTAAGTGTTGGTTAAACGAAACTGAAAGCAAGGACAGGCGGCCTAGATTCAAGCAAAGACTTAAAGCTCTGTTGTCCTTGAAAGGCTACAGCAGGAGCTGTACGAGAGACCTTGGGGGATCATCATTCACCCATGCACAGGCATAATCTCTGCCTCAGAAAAGACCCTGCCAAAGAAACACAGGCCTGCCACCAGACACTTCTGCACCTCCTTTGCCCTCAAAGATGCCTAAGGACAAGGCTTCTGCTCCATCCTCTACTCCACCACCGCCTCCACGTTCACCTCCTCCCTCACCTCCTATGACCTCTCCTCAGGTGTCACCGGAGTCATACTCCAATACGGGCAGTCCTAGACTCTATTCCCTGGCTAAGGACTTTGCCCCTGTCTACTCTGGCCCCTCAGATGATCCTGTGGGGACTGTGCCCCTGTCTACTCTGGCCCCTCAGATGATCCTTGGGAGGATTATGACGTGGACCCTCAAACAGACCCATATCTAGAACATGGCCCAGTCAGGGCCTCCCAGCTGGATGGCACCATGGCGTATCACAGGGTTATTCAACTCACTGCCTTCTACAATAAGGTGGACCTCAATGTCACCCCTGAGTATAATGATTTTTTGGTGGAGACACTTTTGAAGACAGATCCTTCCATTCAATTTTCAAGGACCCGGTCCTGAATGAATGAATGAATTGTACACTTCTATGCCTCATTGTCACTCACAAAGAGCATCCTGGCACTGCAAGTTTAGAGCTGATATCCCAGAAGCACTGACTAGATGAGGGAGTGGCAGAGTGCATCGGGGCCAGAAAAAGCCAGGTATTTGCTTTTTAAAGAGTGCTTTGGATTCTATAAACCAAAGAGGACTGGGGAGCTGATTCCATGCATTGAACTTCAGCACTGAAAAGGATTTGCCACCTCGGGGTTTAAGTCTGAATGACGGGGGCTTGAGAAGGATCTGAAGGTTCTTAGGGTTATGTAATGCGAGAATCTGTCCGTCAAGTATTTGGGACCGGTGGCTTTGAATGCTCTGAAGACCAGTACAAGGCAACGGGTAGTCACAACTCATTCAGAGAAAAAGTATAAGGTAGTGCTCTCTGACCCACTGTACATTAGGGTTAATGTCCCACCAGATTTCCTGGTTGTCACCACTGCTAGGAAATGGGGAGCAGCCTAGGCCATGGGCGATACTATGCCTTCTGACAAGTACAGAAAGTGAATTGATGCTGCAGGGAAGATAGAGCAGTGGGTGCGGCCTTGCATTGGCACATCAACAATTCCATAGGCCTCCTCTCCCGGTATGATAGAGTTTACTGGGAGGAGATGTAGGGGCTCCTATAGCACCTCCCAGATCAGTACCATAAAAGGGGGAAAGAACTTGTTGAAGAAGGAAAAGTCATCTCCACCGCTGCTATCAGTTGTGCCTTTGACTCTACAGCTACAGCAGCCAGAGGAGTGAACACCTCAATCATCCTCTATTGCCACTCCTGGCTCTGTGTGTTTGCCTTCAAGTTGGATGTGCAACAGCATGTTGCCAATTTGCTGTTCCACAGGAGCACCTGTTCGGACCTCAGATTGACATAATTCTTAGGAAAATTAAGAAGGGCACAAAGACTGCTAAGGTAATGAGTGCCCTCCAGGTCCACTTCAGCAGAGGCTCCTTTTGGAAGCAACAGGCTTGAGGTGGAGCTAAGTCCACTTCCCCAGAACCAACCAAACCCAATTCTACCAGCAGCAATATCAGGCTTATCACCAACAGGGTAGCAGAGGCTTCTCCTTTACGTGGAATAGCTCCAAAGGCCAAAACAGAGGTACTTCCATTAAGGAAGCCTGTACCTCTAGGAACAGAATGGCCAGTATCTCAAGTCGCCCCCCTCCCCCCAACCCCACCGGATCACCTAGCACATGTTGCATGGAGAATTCAGAGATTTCTTCCTGCTGGGAGGAAATCACAACAGACCAATGGGTCCTATCCATAATTGAGCATGGCCACTGCCTAGAGCTCACTTCTACCCCACCAGACCTCCCACCTTGCACTCATATCCTCAGCCCAGAACATCTCATGTTACTGCAAGAGGAGGTTCTGGTGCTATTACTCAAAGGACCCTTAGAGCCCGTGCCCCATCAACACCTGGGAAAGGTGTCTACTCCTTATCCTTTCTCGTTCCCAAGAAGGACGAATCTCTCAGACCAATCCTCAACCACTGTCCTCTCAACAGATACATCCGGTCAGAACATTTCTACATGGTCACCCTTCAGGATGTCATCCCCTGCTGCAGCAAGGTGACTTCATGGCGACACTGGACCTACAGACTTACAGGGCCTACTTTCGAGCCACGGCATTCATGCCCTTTGCAGTTCCCTTTCTTGAAAAGTTGCCTTCCTGGTCGCCATCATGTTTCTTAGATGTATCAGTGAATTACAGGCCCTCACATTACAGGAATATTTTCTTACGGATCCACAGCAACAGGGTTGTACTTAAAACCAACCCAAAATTCTTACCTAAGGTGGTCTTCTTATTACACTGTAAACTATTGAGCTCCCAGTCTTCTTCTCACAGCCCGTAGTGAAAAGAGCACTCCACACACTGGATGTTAATCGTGCTCTTATGTATCATACAGACAAGACCAAATCTTTCTGTAAAGCACAACTCTTTTCAGCCTTTTCACAGTTACATAAAGGTCATGGCATTTCTAAGGCTGGGTCCACCAGGTGGATTGGTAAATGCAACAAACCTGTTACGAAAAAGTAAATAAAATCCTACCCTCCCCCTTCAACCCAGACAAGCCACCCCCACCCCCCAAGCCACACTCCACCCACAAAGAGGACACTCCTCCGGGGAACATGTCCACAACAAATATTTGCAAGGCTGCTTCATGGTCCACTTCACACACATTTTCAAAGCATTATTGTGTGGACATTCTTGCAAGGCAAGAGTTAGTCAAACTGTCCTCAGGACCATGTTTCAGACCTTTGCACCATTCACTGGCTAGCCACTGCTTAGGGGAGTACTGTTTTACAGTTGAGGCAGAGCATGTCAATCTACAGCCACATAATGGATTATGTTTCTTACCCTGTTAGAATCTGTTCATGGCATGTAGTGCTGTAGGTTCACATGCTCCCATCCTCCTCCCCGGAAGCCAGTGTTTGTTACAGATACCTTTCACTTTAATATTATTATCTCTCTCTCTACAAGCGTGATCACTATTCTTTTCTACTCACCATTCCATTCCTATTCCCACCCGTTGGGCGGAAAACAATATAACATTGGAGTTGTTTCACATGCGCATCCCTGACTGGAGAAGTCGCCAAGACCCCAGGACTCAAAAGTCCTCTTCGAAGGAAAACAAGTTACAATCGTCCAAGTCCAACACTAGATGGCAGGAGCATGCTGAGCATGTGAATCTACAGCACTGCATACAACAAACCGATGCTTATAGGTTAAGTAAGATGATCCCGTTTAATTACTGCAGGACCCTTATGGGAGCTGTGGTACCCCAGGAGTGCAAGCTTCTGTAAGAGAAGCTTGTGAAGTCTTGTGGTACCTTCTGTGGTACCTTTTGTGGTTACTTTTCAGTTACTTTACAGATTACTGTGCATGTTACTTTTTAGATTACTTTTTACGTTACTTTTGCTAATCAGTATGATATGCCTAGATATCACACTGGGACATTTCCTAGACAAAAGGTAAGTAATTCAGTTTTTACACATATGCAGTTTTTCATTGTTTCATACAAACCAACTCCACACTTAAAATAATTTTCAAGCAAAAGCAGTCAATGCAATCCTATGGAACGAATTGAAGTTATCGGTTTGCTGGTAAGTACTTATTTGTGGGAGTTGGTATTCTAGGGTTAGAATCAGGGTTCCCCCAGGGTCAAAGATGCACTCTCAAAGCACCCTCAACTGCACTAGGGTGGCTCGGTTCAGAGTGCTGAGGCCTAGTGTTATCCATTGGGGACAGGGGGCCTCCGGTTGGTGGCTGCTCACAAGTAGGCCACAAGGTTGTGGGAGCAAAGCTCCTGGTGTTAAGCTCAGGTCAAAGGGGGATCCGGTTTAGTGCACAAAGGGCACCCACAGTGGCACAGGGGTGGCCGGGTGCTGATTTTGCGTCGGGTGCCCTGTTGTTTTCAATGGGGATTCTCTGGTTGCAATAAAGACTGCAGGCTCGGGGGCGAAGATTTTCTGGAGGTGACAACTGGTTGGAGAGGTAAGTTGGGATGCCTAGGGATTCTGGGACACCGTTGGTTGGGCCACCCAAGGCCATGAGAGGTCAGGTGCACGGGTGTCTTCTACGACCGGGGGGATACTTCAGAAAGGGGCTGCAGGCGTTGATTGGAGATTCGAGGCAAGTCAGAGACCACCAGATCTCAGGTCAGTTTAACCGGGGAGACTTCCTCGTGGTGTTGGGCCACTCAAACTCGGGCTGTGTGTGTCGGGGGCAGAGTGGCACAGACTCGCAAATTTGGCCGGAGCCAGAGTCTGTGGGTGAGCAAATGTGGTGGTCACGTGAGACGAAGTCTTGGTTAAGAAAGGCTGGGCAGGTCCTCCGGGTTCTTGGGGGCTGCTGGCTGCAGGACACACCAGGATTTTACTGGAGCAGCTTCGAGGTGAGGACAGGCCGGTAGGGCTGGGGCCAAGTCAGTGGGCGTCCTCCTCATCTTAGTTTCAGCACAGCTTCTTCAGTCCGTCTCATCTTCTTCTGGTCGGTTCTTGTCTGAGGAGGCAAGGTTCAGGGTTGCAAACACAAGGAGATGATGGACGGAGCACTGAAACTTTTCAGACACTCACACCCAGTCACAGATCTTGGTTGAATCCATCATCGTTTTATAGCTCACTCCGCCACCTCAGTTCAGACCCAGCTATATGCAAATCAGTCTTGACCCTGTCCCTCATGGGAACAGTCCAGCCCGAACTGCCAAGACAGGTCTTCCCTGAACCGGAAACATGCATCCTGGGACCTGTTTCGGGGTAACACCCCTCATCAGCCAGGCTAGCTTGAATCCAGTGGCAAAGTGAGCAAGGGCTCAGCGCTCCGTCCAACATCTCCTTGTGTTAGCTATGTTCGCCCTTATTTGGCAGGGTATGCCCAGACATGTGTCCCTTGCTCACTTTGCCACTGGATTCAAGCTAGCCTGGCACTCTCTAACACTTACCATACCGTTGCACTAAAGTACTACGTGTTGTAATGGTATGCTTTGTAATGGAATGCGTTGTAATGGTAATTTTAGAAAATGCGTTGTAATGGTATGCGTTGCTAAATCATGCGATGTAATGGTAGTTGCGTTGTAACGTCATATATTCGAAGGAGACATACGCTTGCAATCAGAGATATTATATCAAAAATTATGTGGAATACACTGAGGATCCCTTAGATTGAATTAATCCGAAACATGGAAAATAGGAATTGCCAGATTTTATTCCATTTAAAATTCTTTTTTTTTACATCATAATTGAATATATACCGGATAATGTTTCCCTTTCCTCTAATTTTTTATAAATTTTAAAAAATGCATACCAAGCCAAGAGTTTGAACAAACTCTGCTTCTAATAGGAAAATAGTGCTTAAAACAAACATGATATTGTATATTTAGGACTGTATGCTTATAGTACTTTAATTAGACCAATCCAGTTTGCACATTTCCATTCCCTCCCTCTTTTCTACAAATTTTTAACTAAGTATATTAAACCAATAATTAGGTTCTATATATTGTTTTGCTTCTAAAACGGAAATAGTGACTTGAAAAATATGACATTGGAAATAAGGTACTTTAATTGGAATTATCTACTTTGCAAATTTGCACTTTAATCTAATAAGCTGAAGCAGCGCTGCTTTCTGTATGAAAATCCTAGGTTAAATAACATCATATTTAATTTTTGTTGAGTACTGTATACACATAGCACTTTAGGCAGAGTCAGGAATGAGGATTACATGAAATCTTTCAAGAATAGAAGTACATCTGATGAGCTATTTAGATTAAAGCAGGGGAAAAAAAGAAAACCTCTCTTTGGAATGTATCTATTTGGAAGAAATATGAATAGACAATCTGTACGAAAAAATTAATTGTACCCTAAAATGTTTAGCTACTTTACCAACTAAAGTTTTCTAAATGCAATGATTGGAGGGAAAATAGGATTAACATATATAAAAAAACTTTTTAAATATTGTTTTTAGAGAAGTATATAGAAAAGTTTATTCTTTATAGTAGGGTCAACATTATTTAGTACTTGACTATAAAATGATTATTTACTTTAAAACTATTCATCCCTCTGCTCAGCTCCAGTGGAAATACTAGGGCTTGAATAACATAATGGATGAATTGGCGAAGTAAAAATCCCCAGAGAAATAGAGTTCATAGGATACAATACCATTATTATGTTATTCGGCACAACCATTGGTTTTTGCTTTTCTTAAATTGTGAATTTGTACATTGTATATATTAGAAATGACTCCTCTTTTATTTTTTGGGACATGAGCCCTCTTTTTAATTGTACTTTACAGTAATTTGCACATTATCGCTTTCTAAAATCAAAAAATAAACAGGTAAACAAAAAAGAATGTAAAATAAGAATGTAAAAATGGCCTAACTGTATGTGTTCTTTTAAAATGATCACATGTGAAAATGGTGAGGATTCCATTAAAAGGACAGTTTGTGCACACGGGTCCCTATGACCCAGTTGAAGGATACGTCCAAAACCGGGTTGTCAGTCACTGCCCTGTCTTTCAGAATGAAAATAATTTACTAAAAAGATATTGTGCAACTCACCAAAGCTGTGCCACACTGGTTGTAGACTCTTGTTTCAGTGGAAATTGGAAAACAAGGTCCGAGAGCGCATTTGTTGAAGATATATATCTGTATTACCTACTGGCGGTCACCAGTAGGTGGTGATAGTTAGGACCTAGTTTCTATAGGAAGAGCGTTTTTTCATTTGCCAATAACTTTAGCGTCATTTTACGAATCATTGTGAACATTTCAAAACTAATATGCCATTCACTTCAGCTGCTGTGGTGATCCGTCAAGAGGGACCGAGAAAAAAAGGGAGGTTCCATAGCGCTTTTTCTCCATGTTAATTTCGAAAGGAAATTTTAGACATGGCTACAGCCCGAACTCCTGAATGGAATTACACCAAATTTTGCAAAAAGGTAGTTCTTGGTCCAGAAAGCAACCTTTTTTGTTAAATGGTGTGAATCTGTTCAGTAGTTGTGGAGAAATTGCCAGTTGTATATCTAGGCACGCGAAGGATCCGCGAACCCTCCCAATCTCGTGCCTGAGATTTGATTGGCTGCCAACACTTCAAACAAGGAAGTGTTGGCAGGCATCTTGTGACTCGGTCGAACCCAATCACAAGAAAAAATGTTAAAGAAAATAAAAAGGGGGCAGGGTAGAAACACCCTGACCTCTTAGGCCTGTGCCCCAGGGCCAAAAAAAGCACTTAAAAAAGAATTTCTGCGGCAGTCGCGGTGGATCCACAAGTCCGCCTCAAAATGTTTTTAAAAAACGAAGCGTGGGCTCACACGTTTAATTTAATTAGGTCTTCGGGTGGGCCAGGTCCCAGGGGCATTATTAAAATAAGGATGGGAGGCCTGCGTGGATCCCCCGCAGCCCCAGGGACCGCCACCTCCCCAAGGCTAATTCAGTCATATGCAGGAGGCCAAGTGGCCCCTCCGAAGCTCCGGTTAACGTCGCCTCCCCGAGGCACATATATTTTTGATTTAATAGTGCGTGGGAGTTCCTACAGCCTCCCCCATAGCCCCGGAGACCACCACCTCCCCGGGATAACGTAGATAATAAGCCCCGGGGCTTACTTAGAAGGGAGGGGGGACTTGCATAGCCCTGGGGACCGCCACCCCCCAAGGCCGGCTCCAGCAATGGTCCGGGGTGCCCTCCCCCATGACATTACATTTTGCTATGGCATGGCCGGAGCACCGCTCCCGCCATGCCATAGCAAACTCGGCTCTGCTTTCAGCAAGCGAGAGTGCAAAATTCTCTCGCTTGCTGAAAGCAGAGTAGCATCTGAAACAGACACTTTGCTTTGGGATCCAGGGAACTGCATGTCAGTAGCTCCCTGGATCCCAAAGCAATGCCAGCTTCTGCAGGAGGCGGGGAGCCGGCAGGAACCACGGGGGGAACCACGGGGGGATTGAGGCTCCCCCAACGGTCCCAAATGAAGTGGCCAGGCCCCAGGGTATGGGGTACCCGGGGCCTTAAGTTGGTCTAGGGAGGGGGGCGCATTAAAAAAAAATACATATGTTAAGGCCAGGCCCTGGAGATGGGGTCCGCATGGGCCCCTCCCTTTGTATTATCAAAATACTTTAAAAAAAGGACCAGTGATGTCATCAGTGATGTCACTGACCATGTAATACGTGAGGTCATAAGCTGTGCATTGCGGGGGAGCAAGTTATAGTTATCTCAGCTAACTAGAACGGCTCAATTTCTGTGGTTTTGGATTAGTAAAATGTGACCCTAACTATAACATCCCCGTAACCTTTGTGCTTTTTCAGTGAATATATATTATATATGTATATATTGGCAAAAAAAGTTAAAAGTAATGTTATAGTTAGGTGAAATGTTCAGTAACAATGTAACGTTTTAAATTCTAAAAACCACAGAAATTCACCAGCTATAGTTAACTCAAGTAACTATAGCTTGTCCCCCCGCCATGCACAGTTTGCTCATAAATAAGTGCATGGTGAGGCCGTAAGGTAAAGCTACCTAAGGGCACGAGTTATAATTATTTGAGACAACTATGAATTTCTGTGCTTTTTAGAGTTTAAAACGTTACATGTTTACTGAACATTTAGTCTCACCATAACGTCACTTTAACCTTGGGTATTTGTTTTTCAGTGAATGTCTAGAGGTTTTTTAGCATGAAGTAATATCCTATTACCATACGTAACCCACCCCACCCAAGCTTTCAAAGACCCTGGGGATCCGATCCCTTGGGGCCAAATTCAATTTAAAAAGTGGTGGGCTGCATGATGCCCTTCTTTGAGCTTTCAAAGAGCCCAAGGACCTCATCTCCTACCATCCCCCAGTGGCAAATTCAACAAAAAAGTAGAGCCTTTAAAGGCTCCGGGGAACACAACCTCCGCGGCTGTATTATATTTAAAAGCGACGGGGTGCCCCTTTCCCCAAGCCATCATAAGCCCCAACATAGGGGCTGCGGAGGGAAGCTCCAGGGCCCCGTGGCTCCAGCCCACTCTGCTCATAGTGCGTGATCCAGCATTGTTCCTGAACGGAGGGAGCAGCTATATGCTTGCTCTCTCTGGGAGAAGCAATGTGTGTTTTGTTTCCCTGCCCTCAAGAATGCAGGCAGGGAGGCAGCCATGGTAAATTCTTTCCCGGCTAAGAGCGGACTCCCATGTTTGCTCCTGTTTGGTGGGAGATTTAAAAATGCTCCCGCAATAGAAGACCAAGCATATGTTTCCATGCTGACAGTAGTGTGGGCAGGGAAACTACTGTGTTCCGGGGGAGGGCTCCCTGGGACACAGTCATTGAGCTGACCATGGGAGATGGGGGTCTCCTGAGGACTTTAAACGCTCAAGGACGAAGTGCTACATGGCCCCCCACTCCCTTTTAATAAGTGTCATGGCCTCAGGGCATGAGGTCAAAGGGGTATTTCGAAGGCTCAGGAAGGGGTTTCCCAGGCATAATTCGCCTCCGGCAAGGGGCGTACACGTCCCCCTCCCTTGTTTTTTTTAACTCTTCCCTGAGGGATGGGGTCCCTGGGATCTCAGAAGCTCAGAGAGGAGGGCCATATGCCCCACTCGCCCTAAAAATAACATTTAGCCCTACCCGCGCTTGGCCCACCCCAGGGGGTTTTATTTAAACAAGTGCAGAGCTCACAAATGGTTTGGGGATGGGGGGTGCTGCACGAATTAGTGGCAACATTGGAAAAAAAACGTTTTTGGCCTCAGGCCTAGGGGGTCAGGGCATCCCTACACTGCCCCCTATGTTTTTTTTTTAGGTCTTGGATCCTGAGTACTAAGATGGCTCCCACCACTTCCTTTTGTGCTAACTAGTCAAAACTCAGCAGGACACCTGTTGGCCCCGTGCATCCTACGCTTTGTTACATATACAGTTTATTTGAACCTTCATTTCTCCAAGTCTACTTAATGGATTCACATCAAAACACAAAGATAACTTTTTCTGGACCAAGGTGTAGCTTCCTGCCAAATTTGGTGTAAATCTGTTCAGCGGTTTGGGCTGTAGCTGTTTCTAAAGTTCTATGGAAAAATTAATGGGTAAAATGTGTTTTAGGGGCCCCCCTTATTCTCGGCCTCCACTTGACTGATCACCCCAAAACTTTCCTCATGCAAACTAGTCAAAAAGAAGCACTTTTCTGAAAAGTTTCTTGGAGATCCATCAAACAGCGCCAAAGTCATTAGCAGCACGAAACAGACACTTCTTATGAAAACACAATCCTAACTATAACTACTCTGTCGACTGCCACCACTGGGATGTATGTATAAGAGAGAATTATCAATAGTACATTTTTTATATATATATCTATCTATATATATATATATATATATCCTTTGCCACGCTGCTTAGAACAGCCACCGCAAACTCCAGATCAGCGGGTGCGTCGTCAGGCGGACCTCCAAGCTCGGTCCGCTAAATATAAACCGCACTCCTCTCGTAACAAAAGGACACGACGCTGTGTCTTGACAATTCCAACCAGGGTTTATTCAGTGGCTCTGTCGGACGCGTTTCGCCTGAACCAGCAGGCTTGTTCACCAACAAAGTTTTGCCAAACAATTTCCACCATTTATACTGTGCACGTGATACGATCATGTGAGGACTACAAATTGAGTGTCACAGAGAAAAGACTCGTAGTTTTTACCTATTACAATTGATAAAGCGATAACAAGATGCAACTTTAAGTAAAGTGTAACGCATTCAGGATTGATCCCCATTGATAGATCTCTATTGACAAATATATGATAACATATTTATACAATTTTATAAACCACGGTCCATTTTCTAAAAAAGCGCCATACAATCAGTGGCAATTGCCGTGAAAAGACCATTCACCCATGTGGGTTTGCCACATTGTTTTGACACTTTACTAAAATACAGCCCCAGTGGGCATACCTGATTTTTCTGGCTTTTCTTGTCTAATTCAGCCCCAGTGGGCATACCTGATTTTTCTGGCATATCTGGTTCCTAGATACCTCACATGAATCAAAATTAAAGTGATATAACACAATTCATTAATTCCTACTTAACAAAACTAATAATCCATACATTTATAAATACTGCAATGTACTATTCATAAATAAATAAAAACGGAAAATCCAGAAAGGGTATAGCAAGCTCTACAAAGGCCCTATAAATGTGTATATAAATCTTCTTCAATGTTAAGGCCCATTGGTGCTTTACTATTTAGTTCCACAATATACCGTGATTCTAATTTTCTTAAAGCTCTCTGTCTGTCACCACCTCTCACATTGGGTGGGATCGCATCAATGACAAAGTAAGATAAGCCTGTCACATTACTATCATGGCAAATCGCGAAGTGGCGTGCTACCGGATATGTTTTATCCACGTTTTTGATGGCCCTTAGATGCTGCAATATTCTTTTGTGAACAGAGAGAATTGTACTGCCCACGTACCGAAGATTGCATGGGCAGCTCAGCACGTAGACGGCAAATTCCGTTTTACAGTCGAACTGCCCTCTGATGTTTTTTTCAATTTGTGAGCAGCCTGTTGTAAACTTCTTGGTGTTCACACCATGCTGGCATGCCTTGCACTTCACGCATCTCAGGAAACCATCTTGTCGTTTTAACCATGAAGCTTTGAGGGGTTGTTTGCAAGATTTCGGTGCCATATTGCTGACCAGCAATTGTTTAAATGATTTGGCTCTTCTGAACGTTATTAG
This sequence comes from Triturus cristatus, assembly GCF_964204655.1. Taxonomy (NCBI): domain Eukaryota; kingdom Metazoa; phylum Chordata; class Amphibia; order Caudata; family Salamandridae; genus Triturus; species Triturus cristatus. The sequence goes on from NC_140587.1 coordinate 631,732,284, forward strand.
GGGTTTATTTGACACAATTTTACCTAAAATGGGGTCATTGCGTATCAAATGCCAATGTTTCGATAGAATGTTACGTACTTGCCCATGTTGCTTGTTATATGAAGTCACCAATCTGCATTCATTAGAATCTAGTGATTGTTTCTGTTTGCGTTTATTTGTTTCAGAGGGCTCAAATAAAACTTCTTCTCTTGTTTTGCATTTGACCTTGTGGATTGCACTCTGAATGCATTCAGCTCCATACCCTCTAGATTTAAAACGGGAACGTAAGGTCTGGAGTTCTTTTTCCCTCGTGTCCACTTCGCTACAATTACGCAATGTTCTTAGACACTCCCCGTAGGGGATACTCTTAATAAGATTACTGGGATGGAAACTTGTTGCGTATCACCAGACAATGTCCATGCATTTGGATACGCACTCCTCCAGCCAGTGATTTGTCAAAATCTTTTAATTCAAGGCAACAAGCATTGTGATTCCGTTAATTTCTGTCCTGCTGCCTGACGCGTTTCAGAGCCTTCGAGCTCTTTCCTCAGAGGCAGTTTGATTGCACTCAGTTTTCCTCTGCTCCCACAGTTCCCTGCGTGCTTTAAACATTTAATTAGGCCTCAGGTGTGCCTCTCTAGATAGATCGTATTTCCAATGCACGTCGGAACTTGTAGTTCAATTCAGTTTTCTTTTTTGCCTCCAGTGGCTTTCATGTGCATTTCAAACCTTTCCCAGGACTAATAACTGCCCTCCAGTGGGCTTCAGAATATTCTCTGCATATGGTTCTGCCTTATTCTTTATTATAGTAGCTCTGCTGCAAATTGCCCCCACTCAGTTTCATAGATTATCGCCTCTCCTTCATTTGAGCCATTTCCCTGCAACCTAAAAATACCCAATTTCCCCTACCCTTTTTATTCACCTCAAAAACCATTCACATCAACTCACATAGCCCCATTAATTAGCTCACCTAACACATACTGATTTAATCTACCATAAAAAAGAAACTGGAGTCAATGCATGAAATTGTTTCCTTGAGAGCACAAGACTAACTTTAATAACCCATAACACTGGACTGATCACTAACTCTGATTTCCAGGATAATGTGTTACCTGCTTTAAAAGCTTCTACACATCATCAGGGATAGTAAGCACTATATAAATCAAATTACAACCAAATGCAATGTAAATAAACAAAATATATTTCCAGCAAAATGTACCATTCCTTAACTTAACCTTTTTGAATTCTATTTTCGAATCCAAGTGTGCCTGTAGGAACTGTGAATATAGTCCACTCGTCATCCTTGTTTGTTGCTGTTGGCAGGTTCTTCACTGGGTGTTTGTTAGTGAATGCACAGCAAAGGAATAAAACATGGGAACTGTTGTATTGACGTCCACAATCTCCAGTCAATAGGTCTCATTACTGGTATATATAAGACATTGGGTTTCTGGTTGAGGGGGGTGGAAGCCTCACTCAGGCAACAACCACAATTCTTGTCAGGGTGAGCCACAAACGACACTAAATTAACTTGTGCTGAACGCTCTGGTAGCTTGGCACAAAGCAGTCAGGCTTAACTTAAGGTCAATGTGTAAAGTATTTAGGCAGCACACAAACAGTTCTAAAGTGAAAACACGACCAAGAAAAATCCCAAACCAATTTAGGAAAATAGAGTAAAGTTTAATAAATATAATCATACCAGAACAACAAAAATCCAATCAGTGCAACCGGAGATGTGCAATTTTAAAATCTTAAGTGAAAATATTGCCTAAATGCACAACTAAATGCATGACTCGTTGTCATCTGATCGTGCTAGACCGGTGGAAAGTCACATTTTAGACTGATCTCCATGGAGCGCAAGTCAGATACAGGGACCAGGGTAGTCCCCCTGAAAAGTTAGCTTCAAGGTCTGGCTTGAAGAGTTCCGTTCACATTGGAAGAGTTTGCAAGGAGCAGGAAGAACTTTCTGTAGCGCAAAGAGCAGACCTGGTGTTGGAGACCGTCGTTGCTGGAGCTTCGCGTTAGCTGTTGTTGCTGTCTGTTGTTGCTTTAGCTCGCCAAGCAGGTCTTGCGTTGCTGATCGTCATTGGTGATCGCTCGTGATGCGTAGAGCAGGTCTCATCGGAGCTTCCTGTTGGTGGTCATCGTGCGCGGCAGAGTCTTAGCACAAATTAATCAGTTCATGGTTGCGAGGAGCCCAAACTTCAGGATTTTACCTTTTTTTCTTTTGTAGAAGTGCACACTGATGCAGGCCAAGGGTCCAGGGCCCAAGGGGCACCTCTTGGGGATCAGGATCTCGCTCTAGAATAGAGACCAGCAGAGCTCCGGCTGGTCCAGTTGCAACAGGTCAGCTCGCCAGTTGCAGAGAGGCTCTTGAAGCTTGCTGTGTCCCTGTAGCTCACACATGAGATCAGCCACCTGATCCTTAGAGTCACCCTGGTTAGCCTGGGATGAAGGCAAGCAGGTTCAGACTTTCTTCTCAGACAGCAAAGCAGTCCTTCAAGCAGCAGGGCAACCCTCCGGCAACAGGGCAGTCCTTCTGCAACTTCCACAGGTCCACAAGTGTTCTGATGAGTGGCTCTGTAGGTCCAATATTTATACCTGGTGCCAGTCTTTGTGTTGTACTCTCTGTTGTACCCCTAAATCTGGTTCTGAAAAGTTCTTCCCCTTACAAGGTTCCAAACTGTCTGGGGGTGAGAAAAGGCAGAGCAGGCCTGTTGTCAGATTCCTTTGTGTGGGCAGAATGCAAAGCCCTTTGGAGTGTAAGTGGAGCGGGGAACAGCCTTCCCAGTCACCCTGTCAGGATGGCCCATTCTGTTCAACCTAAGCTCCATTGTTTCATTATCCTGGAAAGAATACACAAACCCCATCAGCTGAGCCATTCATAATCATGTGACCTAGTACACTGGCAGAAGGCACAGATTGTTCGAAATTCTGACTGCACCCTCAAAGAAGGTTTAAAATTACAATTCATTTGAATGTAAACAGCATATCTCTTTCTACTCCCAATCCAAAGTTCTCACTGATTGGATGTAAAAGATGATCCTGTGTTAGTTAATAAGAAAGATAGGCCTGTGAAAAATGACTTTAGAAGTTTTTCACTGTTAGGACATGGCACACATTTACTGCTTTTTAAATGCAGTGTCCCCTGCCATTTGAGCCTACCTTAGAGGTGACATATATGTATTGAAAAGGAAGGTATAGGCCTTGCCAAAAGGTATGTTTTGACATGTCTAAATGGTAGTTTGAAACTGTACTACAGGCTGCAGTGGTAGTCAATAGACATGTTTTAAACTGCTACTTTAGTGGATGGCACAATGTGTGCTGCAGGCCCACTTGTGCCATTAAATTTACAGAGCATGGGTACATGTGGTATCATATACTAGAGACATACAAGTCAATAACATTTATAAGGAAATTAAATGTACTGTTGCCAATTGCACCGTGTTTTAGGGACGGAGAACAAGCACATTAGCACTGGTAAAGTGCACAGAGTACTCAAAACCAACAAAAACAAATTCAGCAAAGCAACGGAGTGCAGGCAAAAAGTCTGGGGTGATCATGCAGTGAGAGCCAGGTCCAACAGTATATTAAACAGGGATTGAAAATATCATTGTTTTTAGTGCATATGTACGTACTGTAATTAGCTGATTAAAAGTGTGGCTTTATCTTCTACTGCCAGCCCAAGGGCAGTTTGGAATGTAGTACTTAATCTCCTTCAGTTAGTTAAACAGAAACCGTCCCAATTTCGCTTTAGTATGATTGTTAGTAATTATTCATATTTTAAGGAGCCTTAAATTTTATTGGAAAAAGATATCTAGCTGACAGCCTTGATTTACTTTCCAAGTGCACCGAAGGAGTACAGTATTTCAGATGTTTGAATTATGAAGTGGTCGTTTCAAACATAATTACCAAAAGCTTCGTCAACCTCTGATTTAAATTTCGTGCTCTTATGCTTATTTAAACAGAAATTCTTGCTTGTGTGTGTTCACTGAGCATTTTTCCTCCCAGACTACGTAGTTTTTATACGGCAGTGTTCTGTTCGAGTGAACAATAGACAAGACACCACCTTACATACAACTAAGCCACTGGCTAACAAGCTGGTCTTATATTTTCATACTGACCGTAAACATATGTAAAGTAGTTAACCAGCAATAAAACAGAAGGTTAGCAGGTAATGCCACACCTATTGGCTTTGCCAATGCTTGTTATAACTTTAATTTCCCCCCTCTGGATTTTTTTGTCAGTAGTCATATCACTTCCTCTCCACCAATGATGGGAGTAGACCCTACCCTGCTATATAAATGCAAACCTTTTTTCCCTCTTCTATCCCTCCTCTATCCTTCTCAATCCAAATGACTAACCTATCCACCACTCAAATTACTTTCATATTTTCACTATACTAATTCACCAGTAATCCTTTATGGGTTCTGGAATAGCGTGCTACTCACCGAAAAAGCACTTTGATGCCTCGTCAGGGGTTGTAAGCGCTATATAAATGCAATTACAATACAATACCTGTAAAGAGATTAACTCCTGCCCTTGCAGAAGTAAATCTTTAACAATTTGTGGCACATGAGAAGGTTATAAATGCAGACACACACTCAAACTTTCCACGACATCTCCTTGCGGAACTTATACTTCTTGTGCCTAGAAAATGATTTATTCAGTCGTAGTAACAAATAATCTTAGGGTAATATTTCTCATGAATGAATGGCATTGCAATTAAAAAAAGTCACCTTCTACGAATCCTTTCACTCATAAATCGAAACTTTTACATTTTTAGGTGGAATTTACAAGAGCAAATGGCAGTGTGAATCAGGCATCTCATCTGAGGCTTAAAGGCACCATATGCAAGGCATCTACTGGAAAGTTCATGTATATACAATATACATTCAGTTCGAATGAAGAACCTGTAGCCGCATTTATGGAGAAAGCAATATTTCCTAAAATTATCTCGGACCATGAACTTTCTTAATTCGACTCTTCATTAAGAAACGTAATAGACCGTCATGGAGTTGTGTGGCATTTATTAGCAAATGTAAATAATGTTTAATAACATTTTTAAAGTTGTTTTTGCTGGCAATAGAACTGTTAATAGTTTATCTGCTAATTTAAAGTGAATACATTTAAACACAATTGTACTGATTCACATTGTTCTTCAGTATTTCAGAAACCTGGAGGAACTGCTTGGAGGGTGCCACTGACTTCAAGGAGGTAGGTTCTCTCTAGAGTCAACGTCAAAATGAAATTAGATGTAGCAGTGTTCTTCTTTCAGCTGTTCTTGTCGTTTTTGTTTTCTTTACAACTAGCTGATTCCTGAGTTCTATGGCCACGATGTAGGCTTTTTGGTGAACACTTTGAAGCTGGACTTGGGCAAAAAGCAGGGAGGCGAGCTGGTTGATGATGTACAACTTCCTCCATGGGCAACAGGTAAACAGGACACGAATATTTTTAAGTGTCTGATATGATTATCTGTCTCTGTATGGAAACATTTGAAGACTCCAGTAACAGAACAGTCTTATTCTAATGGATACTGCTCCTTTTGCAGACTCTTTAAAAAAAAAAAAAAAAAAAAATGTCCCAGCTGCAGACCCTCGGAAACAATGTTAACACAGCTATGGCAGTGGTTAGTTCCTCTTAAGTCCCAGGTGTCGTACTGGGACTGCACCCATTAAAAATCTTATTGTTCTCCTTTCTGCACCCAGGTAGTGGGACTTGGTCCATGTTTACAATGATTGCTGTTTCCAATTCTTACATAAGCTCAGTTTAATTGGATTTTTAATATGTACTTTTTATCTGTTTCTACATTAAGCGCATTAGGCCCTCAGAGTTTAGGAGTTGTAACAGGTACATGAAAATGATGTTTTAAACCAACACTTTTAGCTGCTCTATTTGATGTTTGGCTGTTATGACAATCCAAGATATTTTGTTTAGCCCGGTGTGATCATGTTGCTCCAGCTCATAGAGCTAGTTTGACCAATCAGCCAAAGAGCTTTCTGGAGTGTGGAACAAGCTTGTTTTTTCTGCTTGGGGAACCAGGACTACTATCAGATCCGTTTGTGAATCCCAATTTTGAAGGAACCATTATTTCTTTGGGAATAGAGGAAAATAAGTTATTAATTCCTTTATGTCACTGTGGAACTGGCACTGGTCCTGGAGGAGTCGGGTTAATGTCTAATGGAATAGGTTCCTAGCCCAACATCTAGTGCAGAGAGAAAGGAGCACCTCTGGTGTTTTTGGTGCCCTAAATGGCTGCTGCACTTCAAGTCTTCTCTAACTGTAATAATTTCGTTGATATCTTGACTCTTTCATAAGAGGGATCTTTTCTTTGTTGACTGAAATGGGAAAGCAATTGGCTTCAGGGTCCACTGCCATATCTGTTCCACAGAGTGGAGTCTGTGGCAACGAGTGCATTGGACAGTTCTGCTTTGTTGCATGCTCGGTCCTTGGAGTAAGAAGCAACAATTGTGAGTGAAGTGTTTACTGAACTAATTATCTGGTAGCTGACTCCTTAGTAATTCAAACAACCAGCTCCAAGGGGAGGGCTAGTACATTTACAAACTTGCCACAAGACCAGGTTCAGGATAAATGATGCCATGGGGATTGAGATCTCTGTATTTAAGATCCAGAAATGACATTTTTAACTTGATACAACATCCGTATGTGTTTTATGGCTGTAGAATATTCACTTTTTGCCTTCTATCCAGATGGCAGCAATATGCGAGCTAGTAGTTTTTTTAAACCCAGATATCCAAGCTTTTAAGTCTGTGTGAGTTGTGCTCTCTTGATTGCTCCTCAACCGTGTGGCATTACACATGGCTTCATAAGAGATTTATTCCCTGGCATGCAGTTTAAAATCTTGTACAAGCATCTAATTGCAGAGAAATGGGGTGTTGAGCAAGTAGAACATGCATTAAAAAGGTTTAAGAATTCCAGACAGATAGCTAGAATTTTAGGGCTTCTTGCCATTTTCTGGTGTCTCCTACCAGGCAGCACAAACTGTTTGCTTGCAAAAAGTCCTATTGTCATTTTGCAGAGCCTGCCCATTGCTTACCATTATTTAGCTTCACTGTCACTCATGTGCTTGCTTTTTATTTGTGTGGACTTTCCTTCCTAGTCTCATGTTTGCTCCTCCCTTGGACCATAGCCTCATTACTCGAGCTGTTCCACTGTTTACTTTTTGGGCAGGTCTTTTTTCTTTTGTTAAGGCACTCCATGCGGGGGTTTGTCTTTTCTTGCTTTCTATATCATCCCCCCTCATCAGAGCTCCGTATTGCTCTCTCTCTTGCCTGTGGGCTTCTCCCTCTGCATCCATTATGTGTGACGCTTGACCTTGTATGCTTCTCCCCTGCTTTGTTTTCTCGCCTGTGTGCTGCTGCCATGCCTGACATTGCTCTCTCTCTACCCCTGTCGTGTACTTCTCCCTCCTTGTTGCTTCTGCTGCCCTCCGTGTTGCTTCCCTATCCACTTAACATTTTGTGCAAAAGTTTTTTTTTTTTTTTTTTTACCGATCCTACTCCATTTATACAAAGAAAGTAAATGCACCTTTGTAATTTTGAAGGTGCATGCAAGCGTGGAATGTGTGCCTACAAAATTACGCTCCTGCAGTAGCCACATAGTGCATCTCTAAAAACCATTGGTAAAGCCGACAGGTACCAAAGACGAGACCTATCAGTACTGCTAATACATATTTAACCTTTAATACTGAGCAATACTTTAAATTGATGCTTCAAATGTGCGGAGAATTAGTCGAGAAAGCTTGGCAGGTGCAAAAGCCAGAGTAAATGGTAAATACTCTATTGTCAATTATGTAGAAAGCTCTCATTCGCTGAAGCATTGTGGTGCTGTGATAGCATGATTGCAGCAATACCTTTGGGGGCAGAATATCTTCAGAAGTCTCCTAAACTGTAAGAAATGTGGTTACTCTTGTAGGCTACAAGAAATGGAGTTCTACATCTTTGTGGCAGTGATTGAAAATGCTCTTTCCCCATAGGTGACTATATAGCTTCTTGCAACAAACATTCATCACTGTTTGCATTGAATAAAAGGTTTCATTAGGGACATGGTGTTTAAGCTTCTTAGATCAGTTAGGGTACCTTTGATAATTAGCTTTGTGTAGGATCACCTTGGCTTTGAAAACAACCCTGCTTTTAATGGGCTGCCAGGGAAACTGTTTAAGCTGAGAAATATGAGAATATTTGGCTAAATGAGATGAGCCGAGCAGCAGCGTTCTGCACCAGCCCAGGGTGTTATTACTAACAACATGATTTTGTAATTGAGCAAACACAAGTTTCTCCAGGATGTTATCTCAAAATGGGAGTAGTGAAATAGGCCTGTAATTGCTTAGGTTTTTGGAAAAGCAGTTTGACAGCTGCTGTTTTCCATGAAGCTGGTATAATGCCAGAATCCATGAAGATATTCAAGATTGTTGAAAAAAGTAGTAAAACTGATGTTTTACCAGCAAGAGGTTATTGAAACTTATTTATATACCTACAAAGTTCTTTTTGGCTTATTAGGAACCCTGGCAATTCGATCGGACACTGTTTTGATCTGTTCCTTGTAGGTTTTATAAAAACGAGTATAACAAACATTTAAATTAGGCTGATATAAAGTATGCCATTTACGTCTGAGTTTGCGTGCTTGTAGTTTCAACCTAATAAGATTGGGAGTGAACCACGGCTTTTTGATGTTTGGGTTTAGCCGTATAATTTTACTGTTCATCAAGTGGCATTAAAAAGCAACTTATTACTAGTATTAAAATCATGAGAAGTCTGAATGGCTGTTGGTCCAGGAGTACTGCTGTTTCTGCTTCTTCTGCAATGGAACTTGGTTTGAGGTTTCAATTTTGGCAGCTCGGGTTAGGAATATGGAATAATATAGCAAAATGATCTCTTCATGCTAGTGGAACAGGATCACTGAATATAGGATCCAGTATATGGCCAGCCGTAGGTGTAGGTTGTTGACTGGCTTGCAGAAGGTTATAAATCATACTTTTTTTAATTGGTGAGACGCTTCTGTGGGAGCATAGATTCAAGTCTCATAAACAATTTAAAAAAACTCTAATTGCACATTGGCTGATTTCCACTATTAGTATAGGCAGTTTGGCAGTAGAAGTGCTTGGAGGGCAATAATTGAATGTAGTAAAAGTTTCATTTAGCTTAAAAGAGTTGGCAAGATAATCAAGGGTGGGATAGGAATTGCAAAATTCAACTTGAAGTGTAATATATGGCCACACATTGTACCAAGATACACCATGCTTACGAAGATTAGAAAAACAGATTGTGCACTCATTAGGTGCGAGTTTATCAATTACAGGATGGCTGTGATCAGTACGCCAGGTGCCTGTCAGACAGATAATGTCGGTTATAGTTTGCTCTAGATGATCTGCATGCTGCTGATAGCTTACCTCTGATAACCCTCTCACAACATATAAAGCCATTGGGAGGCAGTTAAATGTATATATTTTTAGGAAAGGGTGAATATTGGACCGGTTGGTCCTGCAGACTGTGAACTTGGGTACAATATCACGTTTGAATGTTTTTCTTTGAGCAGCCATCCTCCGTTAAACCCTAGAACAGCATCACATAATGGAAAGCTTGGACAGGGATCCCCAGCATTTCACTTTCTTTTCCAATAGCCCAACAGTTGGAATTCAGAAGCGTCTGTGGCTTATGGCATTCTACATTCAGGTGGTGCTCTTTTCTCAGATCAGATTGTACCATATCTAACATATTCTAATTAATCACTGGAATCAGTCTGTTTTGATTATTTTTTTTTTACTTCTTTTTATTGAACAGTCATCAAGATATAAAAGACATTACAGAGGAAGCAAGTACATTACATTCAGCAGTGGTAGTGATGAGTAACAAATAGTATAGGTGCGCAATAAGTACAGATTATGGGGTTGGGGGATAGTCTGGGTCAATTGCAATCTGGGGGGTACAGATATGACCTCTATAAGCGTTCCAGGTGTCCCACATCCTGGACCATTTTTTGGGGCAACCAGGAGCCGTGAAGACTGTCTTTTCTCTGTACATGCACCAGTCTAGATCCTCTTTCCAGGCATTTACTTCTGGTGCTTGCGGCGCCCCCCACTTTTGTGCTATATTCCTTTTTGCCAACATAAGTCCAAGCGTGGCCCAATGCGTATGGCAAACATTTAGGTCAGTGGGCTCCCAAATATTTAAGTGGCATCGCCTTGCTTCAGGGTAAAGGACAACTGAAAGCACCACACTCAGTACTTTGTGGATCTTGCACTAGTAAGTTTGGATATATTCACATTCCCATATCATGTGAAGAAATGACCCTTCCCACCCACACCCCCTCCAACAATCACTCGAGTCGGATCTACCCATCCGGACCAGAGTAGGCCCTGTGATGTAGACTCTGTGCAGGATTTTAAGTTGGACTAGCCTAAGCCTCGCTGCAATGGCCACAATTCTAGGCGAGGACACAGCCTCCTGCCAATCCTCACCGTCTAATTCAAGGCCATCTCGCACCCATTTCTCACGTAATGGTCCGAGTGGGTCTGTCATATTATTTATTCAGTTTTTTATAGGTTATTGATATGGCCTTGTCGGGTAAGTATCCGTCCAGCAATCTGTCTTCTAACGGGGAAGGTGCCGACGGGGAGGAGCCGGCAGGTAATTGGGCTTTAAGGGCATGATGAATTTGCATATATCTGAAACGTTATGAGTTAGCCAACTCATACTGCTGCTGCAGAGAGGTAAAGGAATTCATTTTGCCCTTGTCCCACATATCTTTAATCAATGAGATACCGATAAGATCCCACTTGTCAAATCCCTTTGATTGCCATAAGCTGCATAGTTGCTCTGAGTCCCATAGGGGGGTTGCCAGTGTAAGTCTCTGCTCCCAGCCCAGGTTTTTGTTAACCGTGTGCCAAATGTGGACAGAGTGGTTAGTTGGACCTGTAAGGGGGTATCGTTTAGGCTTGTAGTATATTGCCCGATTGAAGTTCCCACCCCGGAGAGTCCATCTGTCCATGGCATAGCCAGGGTCATCAAGTTGACCGAAGGTGCCCTGATTAATGGCTAAGAGGTGTGCTGCCCAATAATATTTCTTAATATCTGGGAGGCTGATCCCCCCCGTCATACCAGTTAAGTGTGAGTTTAGTCAAAGTGATACAAGGCTTCCCGTCCCACAGCAGGTCTCTCTGCAGGCTCTCGACCTCCCTAAAATATCCCGCTGGGACTGGGTCCATGGTGTTCTGTAAAACGTAAAGGAAGCGGGGCAGTGACATCATCTTGAAAAGGGCCACTTTGCCTAACCGTGACAGTGGGAGGGTTTTACAATTGGCTATGTCGCGCTTAAGCCTTTCCAAAGGCGGGAGTAGGTTTTGGGCATAGCGGAGCTTGGGATCCAATGTAATATAAATACCCAGATATTTAAAGCCCACTGTATTAACTGGAATCAGGCAATTACCTGGCGTAACAGGAGGGTCTCCCACTAGGACATAAATGAGGGATTTTTTCCAATTGATGGAGAATCCGGAATATCTACCAAATATTGCTATAATATCGAAGACACCCACTAACAATTTCCTCGGAGAGGCAAGGTATAAAAGGATGTCATCGGCATAAAGGGAGATACGGTCCTCCCACCCAGGGGACCAGCGCAGGCCTCTAATCATTGGGTCTTGACGAACCCATGCCGCCAATGGTTCAATGGCAAGGGCAAAGAGGAGGGGAGAGATGGGGCACCCCTGCCGAGTGCCCCGGCTCAGTAGGAATGGGGCTGATTTCTTGTTGTTGACCACGGAGCCAAAGACTAGTTTTGCGAGTACAGCAAACCGGTAAGGCCACTCAATGGTGTCAAACGCCATGGTGGCGTCTAGTGACATCGCAAGGGCATTCTCGCGGATAGTGGCTACTCTACCCAGAACACCATGTAGTCTGCGCAGGTTCAACACAGTGTTGCGGTGCGGCATAAAACCTGACTGATCAGGATGGACTAGTCCCCCAATCACCTTGATCAGGCGGTTTGCCAGGAGTCTGGCCAGGATTTTAGGTTCAGCATTTAGAAGGGAGATTGACCTGTATGAGGCACAATCTGTTTTGGGTCGATACTCTTTACGGATGGTGACTAATGTGGCTATCCTCTGGTCTTGCAGTAGTATTCCCAACTATTTACTCTCATCGAACATGCATTTTAGATACAGTGCTAATTTGTCTGGTTTAAGTTTGTAGAGCTCGATGGGCAGACCATTTGGGCCCAGGGCTTTCCCGGAGCGCAGAGCTCTAATGGCCTGTGCAATTTCATCCTTAGTTAAGGCACTGTCTAGGAAGTGTCTAGGAAGTGGCGGTCATCTATGGACAGGGTGGGAAGTCTGATGTCTTGCAGCAGGTCCTGCACTTCTTCCTCTGTGTGAGATGAACTGGAACTATGGACCTTCTGGTAGTGGGTGGCAAATTGGTTCGCAATAGCATGAGGGTCCGTAATGGATTTTGCATCAGCACCTATGAGTTCGGGCACCAGTCGTTCTGCCAGCTCCTTCCTGTCAAGCCAAGCGATCAGTTTCCCTTTCTTGTATATTTTTCCTAGTTTTTCCCTCCCGAAGCATTTGGCCCTGTCTGTCACTAGAGCTTTATATTCATCTTGTTTGAGATGTAGTGTGTGAAGTTTTGCCTGTGTGACCTCTTCCTCTAAGTCGGTTTCTAGCCTACCAAGTTCCAACTCCAGGTCAACAATCTCTTTCTGTCTCTCTTTTTTGGCGCCAAATATGAGTGATAGCGCTTGACCCCGGATCGCAGATTTGAAGGCTTCCCAAAGTGTCTGAGAAGAATCTACTGTTCCGTCATTTTCATGGAAGTATGAGTCGATAGCTGTTGACAGTGCTTTCCGGATTTTAGGGTTTCAGAGATGCCATGGGTTAATGGGGGCGATGCATCCCACACGTGCCTGGCCAAGTACCATCTGAACCCATATGGGAGAGTGGTCCGAGATACCTCTGGCTAGGTGTTTAACTTCACGGATGTATGCAGCCTGTGAGACTGGGGTCAGGACATAGTCAATGCAGGAAAGTCTATGATGGGCTCCGGAGTGGAAGGTATATTGGATGTTTCCCAGGTGGTATGTTCTCCATCCATCCACAAGCCCCAATGTATCTAGAAAATCAGGCAGCCACTTGTGGGAAGACCCAAGTACCCGCGGTGGGTATCTATCCAGTGTACCCGAGACAACTGAGTTAAAGTCCACCCCCAACCACCAAAAGACCTTCCGGAAGAGAGAGGAGAGCCTAAATCTTTGAAAGTGGTATTTTGTAGGCCTGGTGGTATGTAAACTGACAGTAGTGTGAGCGTTTAACCCTCCCAGAAGCCCGGGACCCCGATGTATCTACCTCGGTCATCAGACCAGGTTGATTGAACGGCCAGAGGGAAGGAGTTCTTCACTAGGATGCCTACTCCCCGTGAGCTAGTAGTGAAGCCTGCCTTAGCTAATAGTTTGTAGCCCCACCTATGAAGTGCTTTGCAGGAGGTGCCCACCAGGTGTGTTTCTTGTAGCAGCACGACATCTGGGGCATGGCGATTAATGCATTGCAGGACAACACTTAGTTTGATTTTATCCCTAAGCCCATTAACGTTCCACCTAAGGATGTTAATACTTTTGTCCCATTGGGTACCCTTTGTGCCAATAATAAAATAAGCGTTCCTCTGCGTAAATAGCTAGACTGACCATTGATGTACTCGCAACCAAAATCAACATTTGTACAGTAACAACCCCCCCCCTCCCCCCATCAAGTCCCATTCCCAGATCCACAACAATAGGGAGAGGTGAAACAATAGAAGATAAACTCCCCAGAACATCCCTTCCCTCCCTGCCTCCCTGCTGTGGAAGCTCAAAACTACCCACATCCCCAACTAGCAAAGCGCCTGTCGTCCCAACGAACTGAAACTACTACAGGGGGGTGGAGTAGCTCCGCTGCAGGCCCACCAGAGCCCAACTCTAGCCCCACTGAGGAAGGAGGCCTTGTTACGCATCGCTAGTAGCACAGTGTCCCGCACACTTAGTGTCCGCAACCCTCTATGAAAAACAAGTCGTACACATTACAAAACGAAGTGGAGAGTCTCAGTTCAATTATCGTCGCTATTCAAGGGTAGATCATTCTCCGCCAGTTGCAGATAAAGCTGGGCTCATGGACCGGGATCTCCAGGACCTTAGGTTCCTTGTATCCGAATCTGCTTTGCCGTCGTGAGAGCTGGGCGGACTCTCGCGGAAATTCCACCAGTTACCAGTATTTGTAGGCCTCGTCATATTTGCGTCCCCTCCTTGCAGCCATGATTGTACATCCGATCAGGTTGTGAATAACCATGTTTTGCCGTTTAACATAATTTTAAGCTTCGCAGGAAAGAACATCATGTATTTGATGCCCCTGTCTCGGAGAGCTCGTTTCACTCCATCGAAGGAGCGGCGTTCTTGTTGAACCTTGAGGGTAAAGTCTTGAAAGAACTGGATAGTTGCGCCTTCATACTTGAGATCTCCATGGAGGCGGGCTGCCTGTAGTATTGCGTCCCGATCCCTGTAGTTAAGGATTTTTGCAACGATTGTCCTGGGGACTGGCCCCGGTTTTGGTCAGGGATGGGGGCCCTATGTGATCGTTCCACGGTGAAGATGGTAGAGAGGGGTTTAGGTTTGAGTTGGTTTAATATAAGGTCCTCTAGGAAGAGGTCTACACTCTGCCCCTCCGCCCCTTCCGGAACCCCGACCACACGGATGTTGTTGCGGCAGGCATGCCCTTCCTGGTCCTCTATCTTGAGAGCCACCTGACGCTGTTGGTGAGCCAACCATTGTACCCTTTCCTCCAGTGTTCGGGTTATGGTCTGGAGTTCTGAGACATTTAGTTCAGTCTGTGTAACACGTTCTGTTGTTTTATTCATATCAGCCCTAAGGAGGTTCATTTCAATGGAGATTTTGTCAATCTTTGTCTCAAGATTGTTTCCCAGTATTTGAATCGCTGACGTTATGGAGCTCAGTAGAGGTTCAGAGTCAGCAGTGCCACTCGCAGGCGGATGTATGACGTTACAACGCACACTTTTACAACGCATGCACTTACAACGCATTTTTTACAACGCATGACATTACAACGCATGACACTACAACGCATTTTTAAAAAATACCTTTACAACGCATTACCATTACAACGCATACTACCTTTACAACGCATACCATTACAACGCATAATATTAAATTACATTTAAGGTAAGTATTAGATAGTATAGGGGTAAAAATTACTATTCTAACTCCAGGGGGTGCAACAGTAGGGTAAGTGTTGGATAGTGTAGGGGTAAAAATTACTATTCTAACTCCAGGGGGTGCAACAGTAGGGTAAGTGTTGGATAGTATAGGGGTAAAAATTACTATTCTAACTCCAGGGGGTGCAACAGTAGGGTAAGTGTTGGATAGTATAGGGGTAAAAATTACTATTCTAACTCCAGGGGGTGCATCAGTAGGGTAAGTGTTGGATAGTATAGGGGTAAAAATTACTATTCTAACTCCAGGGGGTGCATCAGTAGGGTAAGTGTTGGATAGTATAGGGGTAAAAATTACTATTCTAACTCCAGGGGGTGCATCAGTAGGGTAAGTGTTGGATAGTATAGGGGTAAAAATTACTATTCTAACTCCAGGGGGTGCATCAGTAGGGTAAGTGTTGGATAGTATAGGGGTAAAAATTACTATTCTACCTCCAGGGGGTGCATCAGTAGGGTAAGTGTTGGATAGTATAGGGGTAAAAATTACTATTCTAACTCCAGGGGGTGCATCAGTAGGGTAAGTGTTGGATAGTATAGGGGTAAAAATTACTATTCTAACTCCAGGGGGTGCATCAGTAGGGTAAGTGTTGGATAGTATAGGGGTAACAATTACTATTCTAACTCCAGGGGGTGCATCAGTAGGGTAATTGTTGGATAGTATAGTGTAATATTATGCGTTGTAATGGTATGCGTTGTAATGGTAGTATGCGTTGTAATGGAATGCGTTGTAAAGGTAGTTTTTAAAAATGCGTTGTAGTGTCATGCGTTGTAATGTCATGCGTTGTAATGGATTATGCGTTGTAAAAAATGCGTTGTAATGGTAGTGCGTTGTAAAAGTTGCGTTGTAAAGGTTGTTCCCCCTCGCAGGCCCATCCTTCTGTGTGAGTTGCTTGGGAACTGCATATTTATCCAACTTGTTAGCTTGTACGGGTGGACCTCCCTTAGGCTTCATTGCGATAGTCGGTCAAGCGGTCGCAAATAGGAGGTAGATCGAGCACTTGACTGCTGGCTTTACTCTGGGGTAACAATGGCTCGGCGTGTGGGGTGGACCAATGGGGGATGCACAGTTTATGGTGTGGTTTGGGAGTCGCAGCACCAGGAGTATGATTATAGAACAGCGGTATCAGGAGAGTCAGTCCAGTGGGAGGTTCGCAAACTGACAGATGGCGCCGATTTTAGCACGTGCAGGGTGTATGTTGCACATTCAAAGCTTCCGGATCGCTCCCTGCATGTGCTCGACTTCGCCCGGTGAACACTGTGCTGGGATGGAGGCCCACCAATCCTCACTGAGAGTGTGTGTCCATTAGGCGCTGGGTGGCAGGCTTTTGAGGGAGCCTCTTCTGCTGCAGCGTACAGGGTTCTGTCCATAAGCAAAAAGGCGCAGTGCTGGAGTGGCACCGGTCACCGCCAAGCAGAAGGATATGTCATCCAGCGGAGGGACGAGTGTATCCACCTTAGGGTGCGGCAGTAGCTAGGTCAATAAGGCCCTGGAGTGAGGCACTGTACCGGCGAAGGCAGAGAGGCCATGCACCGCCCCCACCACTCAGCGCGGGGGAGCACCAGCTCGGATGTCAGTACTTTGCTCACCAAGTCGCAGCTCAAAAGGAGTGGGGCAAGTCTCAGGAGGGGAGCGGGGGAGGAAGTCCAAGCCACAGGCACTAGGCAGGTGCCACCAGCGGGGACAAAGTGTGCTGCAGAAGATGGCCCCCAGTCCCGGGCCCGAGGCGAAGGACAGTGCCGCGGGCGGCAATTAGGCAGCTCCTCCAGCAGGTTTCAACAGCAGTGTATATGGGGGGTGGGAAAGTCAAATCCTTCCCCCTGGTATGAGGCAGTGGTGTCCGTAGGGCTTCCGGCCCGTTTCCTCGAGTCGGGCCCAGGCGGGAGGCAGAGACGGCAAACGCCGGCAGGAGCAGAGCACGTCCCACTCACACGAGGGCCGCCAGCCTCCTCCGCAGCTCCGCCGCCGAAAGTCAGTGCAGGTCGGATGCCGCCGATGATGGCGGACTTGTTTAAGCCACGTCGTCCAGCGCTCAGTCTCCGCGCACGTCGCCGGAGAAAGGGTGGAAAGCGAAGACCAGTGCGCTCGGGAGACCCACCCTCTGATGCCGCGGGGGTTCCGCAGTCACCATAGACACTTTAGACTTGTTTAATACGGAGGATGGCAGGATATTAGGGGCTTCTGTCATGACTCTGGCGGAGCACTTCTTTTTGGCCGCCATCTTCATCGGCGCCAAGCCACACCCCCCGATTTATTTATTTTGAGAGCAATGGAAAAGTGCTATCTGGAATGCAGTTAGTTGAGATAATCTTCATATTCTAGAACCATTGATTTCCATCACCACAGAGTCTTCCCAAGTAACAATGGGTAGTCACCTGTTCTTTTTGAGTGATTTTTGTCCTGTGTGACTGCTGATGTTTCTTTCAGATATTGTGACAAGTCGTCTTTCTCTTTTTTTCTAAACTTCATAGGGAAACTATTTTATTTGTTTGTACAAGTTTGAAGGGGTCATCTAATTGGGAGTCACTTTATTAGCCATAATCACAAGTCATTTGAACTCATTTCCGTCATAGACTGTGGTGGACACAAGACAAACTGCATGCATGTTATTTAAACCAGACAGCTAGAGTTGCAGTCTTTATCCAATTTTGTGATGAGCCATGGCTTACCATTTGTTAAAAATAAGAGCCTTTAATTTAGAGTTGCACAGGACTTTGGGCTGGGGCGAAGACAAACCTATAGAGTTAAGGCTAGAACAAGATAAATGTTAATTGGTTAAAATTTAAATAATGGACAGTGCTTCAGGCTTCAGCTACACCCCCATCTGTTGCTCGGTAAAGTCTATCTAATACCAACATATGAAGCCAGTGGAAGGCAGTTAGATTTTTATTTTTCTAGGGCTTGTAGAATGCATAGCTTCTCAGGAATTGTTATTTGCAATGTCAATAGCTCAAACTTGCGTAAATGCAAGACCTATTGCATTGCGATAAATATTCAGTGCAGGGCTGACACTTCTGTACTAAATCTCAAAGCCAGGTTTTCCAGCTAGGGAGTCGGGACACAATTTACAAGGGAACAGTGCTGGGCATTAACTTGAATACCACGTAGCAGGCGGATTTCTTTACTTCATAATACAAGCTGTTCCCCAAGTATGCTGCTTTTTTTCGGGAGGAATGAGAATATTGAGGAATAAACTGAATGAATTGAGCGGTTTGCTAGTTGCCCCTGACAACGTACTTACAGACATAGCTAAAGTAATAAAATCTGGCTCCACCGTTGGTGCTGCAAGACCAGAGATAATAATGGAGGGAGCTTACCCTATTATGCCATACATTTTAGAGATATCTCGCTCCTTCCAAGAAGGTCTGGTCCCCGCTAAGTGGAAGCAGGCTATTGTTAAACATCTGAAAAAGAAGCCACAAATCAAGGACACGGTATTAGAAAACCTACGCCTGATTTCTCTACTGCCTTTTGTAGCAAAAATTGCTGAGAAAATAACCAACAAACAACTAGTCGATCACATAAATAGAAATGACCTACTGCACCCTTCGCAGTCAGGTTTTAGAAGCGCTCACTCAACGGAATCCTACTTGATCTTAGTGCGGCATTCGACACTGTATCACATGAGCTACTCCTACAAAGACTTGAAACATGTGGCATTAGGAGAAAAGTCCTGAGCTGGATGGTGTTCTTCCTCTCTGGCCGAAGTTTTAGAGTGGCTCAACAACCCTACTTATCCAAGAGTATGCCTCTTACACAGGGGGTCCCACAGGGCTCAATACTGAGTCCTACTCTTTTTAATCTATATGTAGGTCCTCTAGCAGAGTGTGTGGAACAACATAATGTATCAATTGTTTCATACGCTGATGATACGCAGCTAATTGTTCTGCTATCACAAAACGAGGAGCAAGAAGCCACCTTTTTTCAAAATGCTTATCAGAGGTCGTGAACTGGATGTCCAACCACTGCCTCAAACTGAATGGAAATAAAACAGAGGTAATGGTGGTGGGCAGATCGCCAACCATATGGTCATCTGCGTGGTGGCCCGAGTCCTTAGGCCAACTGCCCACCCCAAAAACTGAAGTAAAAAATTTAGGAATATATTTCGACTCTGAGCTGAACTTCGACAACCAGATTCAGAAGGTAGTGGGCAAATGCTATGGAGCTATAAAAATCCTGTGAAAGATCCTCGATCTTCTACCCTCTAATGCCAGGAAAACAATTGTCCATGCGGTCATAACTTCGCAACTGGACTATGGCAATGTCCTGTATCTCGGAGCCACTAAGAGAGGACTAGCCAAATTACAGCGGGTACAAAACGCTGCAGCTCGACTGGTGCTTGGCCTACCCAGAAGAGCAAACACGGAGAAGGCCCTGAAAGAATTGCACTGGCTGCCAGTGGAAAAGAGGGTCACTTTTAAGGCAATGTGCTATGGCCATCGCATCCTCAAGAAATGCGGCCCCAAATATCTTCATCCTCTCCTAACGGAATACACTCCTGGTCGGACTCTGCGGTCCTTAGGGAAAGCCCTGGTGAAGGTACCAAGGATATACAAAGCCAGACTGGGAGCCCGTTCTTTCAGGTACCTGGCGGCTAAAACGTGGAACACTCTGCTTATAGCCCTAAGAACAGAGACATGTGAGAACATTTTTCGTAAACCTCTAAAGACCTGGCTGTTCAGCAGTATGGAAATCTCATAGATGTCTAGCAAGTGCTTTTCCAAACTTTAGCAGCTCTCCCTCTCCTATGTCTCAGCGCGGGGACACACCGTTTGGTGTTACCAAGCTCTCTATAAATGAAATAAACTAAACTAAACTTGTGCAACTTTCCAGACATGTACCTTAATCTAGGACACGTGTAAACGGCCGCATGTTTGTCCCGTCATAAGATCACCTGTGTTAAGGCATACATAGTCAGCGGCACAGAAACATTATACAGTCCAAACAGCTTGGCAACCAACGAGCCATGGACAAGACTGGCACCAACAAAAGCAAAAAGACATAGAAATGTAGGTAGGTGATCACCATCAGCTATTTAACCGAGTTTAGGAAGCGGGCGAAAGAGGCAAAGCCGATCACAACAAAAGCCACTGCTTCAAACCTGTACTTCATTTATAGACTGAAAAGCCTATTAAGTCGAAATGCAAATTTATAAATTTACTCACAAGTGCATTGTAAACGGGAATCGTGAACGTTTCTTAACCCAATTGGCACCATCTAGTCCTTAAAATAATGTTCCCAACATACAACATTGCCTTTGCTTCCTAACTAGGCAATACCCAACAACGTTTCTATCTGTGAAACCTCGACCAGCACAGAATACAACTGGTGAGAAAACAATTGACAACAGACTGTAAAGAGTTCTCTGTTTGACAGTGTGAATAGGAGAAGAGACAATGGGCCAAAATAATTTGAATCTTGATACCATCCCGTTTTGTTATCATGTACAGCAAACTCAACACTTGAAGATTAATAAACACGTGTACAAAATGCATTACGCACAATATCAAAAATGCACAGGACTTGAAACAGCTAAATACGCTATGCTAGATTTGGGAACTCGTTCTGTATTCTCTCATTTGAACACTTAAACCATTTAGTGAAACACACCTCTGCGTCTTACACTTAAGAAAATGAATGAAAAGTTCAGCACGCGTGGCGAAAGTGTATACTGGCTGTGTTGGTCTTCATAATAGAATGGGACAGAGCCATGTCAGAGCAGAGTTCTAAAACTTCATTGTGGCCAAATCGGCTAACATGTATTGGGGGAGATGGAGGGAGTGCTGCTGCTCCTTAACCACTTAGCTGCTAGGCCTTTTCCCCCCCGTGCTAAGCCTTTTTTTTGGCTATTTGGGATAGTGCGCGCTAAGACCCCTGTAACTCTTTGACAACATAAGGTATCCACGCCAAATTTGCGTCCTTTTCTTTCAACACCATGGGGATTGTAAAGGTACCCAGGGTTTGTAGATTCCCCTGGAGGGGTCCCAGAAATTAGCCAAAATACAGCTACATTTTGGTTATTTGGGGAAAAATGGGAAAAAAGGGCTGCAAATGAAAGCGTCTGGGCTTTTCCCTGCAAATTATATAAAAAAAAGAGTTTGTGCGGCTGAAATCACCATTTTCCCAGCTTTTAGGGTATGACAGACTTTTGTCAGAAAACCAACATTTTTTACACAGTTTTGGCATTTTTCTGGGACATAGCCTATTTTTGCTATTTTTTTGTGCTTTCAACCTCCTTCCAGTTAATGGTTGAAATGGGTATGAAAGCAATAATGGATCCTGGAAAGCTATACATTTTAGAAAAGTGGACAAAATTCTGAATTCAGCAAGGGGTCATTTGTGTAGATCCATCAAGGTTTCTTTATAGAAACTAACAGTTAAATTTAGGAAAAATTGAAAAACAGCCTTTTGTGTCAACGTTTTCACCTGTTATTTCTTCTAATATGACAGCTCTTTGAAAGCAATATACCATTACATCCGCTGGACATTACTGGTTGTGGGGATATATAGGACTTGTAGGTTCACCAAGAACCCGACGAACCCAGAGTCAAAAACTGAGCAGCAATTTGCAATGGCTTTTTTTTATGTACCGGGTATATAGCAATTATTGTGGCAAAACGTATACATGGAAAAATCGGTATGAAAGACACCCACGTATTTCTGAAATGGGAACAAAATATAGAGTTTAGAAACAGTAGATATTTGCACATTTCCGAAATAGAGAACACTCATACTAGCATGAGAATTATCGGTTATTTTTTTAAATGACTTCTTTTTTACACAATGTCTGGAAGGCGAAATGCATCGGAAGTCAGTAGGTAATAACAGTTGCTTTACAAATCTGGATTACCCTAAGTCTCCCGATAAAAATGGTACATCACTTGTGTGGGTAGGCATAGTGTCCACGACAGGAAATGGCTCAAAACCCAACGTGAACTCATCACATTTTCACAAAGAAAAATTCCACTTTTTTTGCAAAGTGCCTAGCTGTAGTTTTTTAGCACTGCCGGCACATAGGGAAACATAGCAAACATATACATTTTTTAAAACTAGACACCCGGGGGAATCCAGGATGGGGTGACTTGACTGCCTCTAACCAGGTTATGTTACCTAGAATCCCTTGCAAACCTAAAAGTTTGTCCAAAAAACCACATTTTCCTCATATTTGTGGTGTAAAGTTCTTGAATTTGCGTGGATCCACAAATTTCCACACACCCTGCGTTCCCCAAAGTCTTCCGAGAAAAATGGTACCTCACTTGCGTGGGTAGGCCTAGTGCCTGCAACAGGAAACGGTGCAAAACGCAACATGGACACACCTCAATTTCACAGTGAAAAATTACCCTTTTTTGGTAAAGTGCCTAGCTGTAGTTTTTGAGCCCTAGCTGTCCCGGCACCTAGGGAAACCTACCAAACCCACACATTTCTGAAAACTAGACACCCAGGGGATTCCAGGGGCGTATGGCTTGCGTGGATTCCCCAACATTTCCTTACCCAGAATCCCCTGCAAGTCTCAAATTTAGCTGAAAAAATCCCTTTTTTCACACATTTTTGTGTGGGAAAGTTGTGGCATCACCAGGCTGACACAAATGTCCTACCACCCAGCGCTCCCCCGGGTCTCCTGATAAAAATGTTGCCTCACTTGTGTGGGAGGCCCAAGTACCCGCGACAGGCAAGGGCACAAAACATAGTGAGGCGACATCATAATTGCCTATCAAAAAAGGACCTTGTTTTGCAAGGGGGGGGGAGGTCACCTGGGTTTTTGGCCCCGTGCTCGGCAGCCATCTAGGGAAACCTACCAAACGCACACATTTCTGAAAACTAGACACCCGGGGGGCTTCCAGGGAGTTATGGGTTGCGCGGATCCACCAACGATTCCTTACCCAGAATCCCCTGCAAACCTCAATTTTAGCTGAAAATATCACTTTTTTCACACATTTTTGTGTGGAAAAGTTGTGGCATCACCGGGCTGACACAAATTTCCTACCACCCAGCGTTCCCCCGGGTCTCCCGATAAAAATGGTGCCTCACTCGTGTGGGAGGCCCAAGTACCCGCGACAGGGAAGAGCCCAAAACATTTTTGGATAGGAAATTTTGATGTTGCCTCACTACGTTTTTGGCCCTTGCCTGTCACGGGTACTTGGGCCACCCACACAAGTGAGGCACCATTTCTATCGGGAGACCTGGGGAAACGCTGGGTAGTAGGAAATGTATGTGAGCCCAGTGATGCCACAACTTTCCCACACAAAAATGTGTGAAAAAAGTGATTTTTTTCAGCTAAAATTGAGGTTTGCAGGGGATTCTGGGTAAAGAAACGTTGGGGGATCTACGCAAGCCATACCTCCCTCGAAGTCCCCGGGTGTCTAGTTTTCAGAAATGTGTGGGTTTGGTAGGTTTCCCTAGGTGGCCGCCGAGCTCTAGGCCAAAAACCCAGGTGACCCCCCTTGCAAAACCAGGTTGTTTTGAGATGATTAGTTGTTTATTTCTGCAGCGTGAACATTTGGGCACAATATTGCAAGGAAAATGTGAGACATTTTGAGGTTTGCAGGACATTGTGGATAAAATAACTTGTTGGGATTCACAAGAGAGACATCACCATGTACTCCCATGGGTTTACGACAATATCTAGAGTTGTTAGGTTATTCTTAGATGGAATGTACACCTTGGCAGAGAGACTAAAAAGACAAAGATTCCTGCACAGCCATCTATTCCTCAAACACACACACATACTGGTTGGATTCGGCACGAGGGCGAGTGGTGGTTCAGTATATAAAATTTTATTAACAAGAGATCTCACAAAAATGAAATGCACTGTCAATAATTAAATGGACAAAAAACTGAACCAGTGACTCGCAACTCGTGAGCTGTAAAGCCACGGCAAGGCACCAACCGCTTTACAGGCCATTCACACACCTTTTATACGTGATACACACAAGACCATTCACACCACCAGGCACGAAACCAACACATTACAACATTCACAAAAAGGGACCAGGTACACCCTGCTTCAGAAAGACAAAAAAGACAAATATTACTGCACAGCCATCTAATCCTCAAGCACACACACATACTGGTTGGATTTGGCACAAGGGTGAGTGATGGTTCAGTATATACAATTGTATTAGAAATTGATTTCACAAAAATGAAATGCACTGTTAATAATTGAAAGGACGAGAAACTGAACCATTGATTCGCAGTTCGTGAGCTGTAAAGCCACAACAAGGCACCAACCTCTTTACAGGTCATTCATACACCTTTCATATGTGTGTGACACATACACAACCATTCACACCACCAGCCGCGGGCCCATCACATTACAACACTCACACCAGCAGACAGCGCCATTCAAGGGTCCTTCACTTTCACACGCCCACATTTCTGACACAGTACGTTGAAAAGAATGGTCGCGGTAGTTCTATTTCTCATAAGAATTACAAAACAGAAAACAATTCACCACTATAGATTCAAAAGCAAATTCAAAAACAGAAATTTAATTTTGATAGGTAACACCAGCATTAAATGTGATTGTCAATCAAAGCATTAATGGGTCTCAATGTATTAGTTCCAAAACATTGGTAGTACATAAAGTGCTCTCAGTGTGAGAAGAAAGGAAGATGGGGCAATGGTAGTGGATTGGCGAGTGAGGGACAGGGTAAAGGTGTTGTGACAAATACACAATTCAAATTATATACAAAATGACCTTTCCAGCCTATTAAAGGTCTGTTAGTTCCTATACACACATTGCTCATAGGTACGTTTTCAAATGATTTATTCCATTCTTTGAGCTCGTGGGTGTTGGGTAAAACGGTCTACGTTTCGACCCCAGCAAAATGGAGGGTGAGTGGTGTACTCACGTCTGGGTCTTCATCAGGACAAATTCTTGGGGGGAGCACCTAAGAATAATTAATATTGGTCCAGTGCAATGATATAGTGGAAGTGGTGAAAAGTCAGGTAGGTGAGACATATTACACTTACTTGTGTATGGAAGGACGGGCAATGTATGATCCTTAATGGGCTCTCAAGAGGCTCCTAAAAATCTAAAGGGAGACATGTTGTTTTAATTGAAGTACATGTTGGGGCGGAAGATTTCCGCATACATAGGAGAGACAGAAGGGTAGCACACTCACTTCTGTCGCTTATCTTGCAAACGGGGTAGTCATTCTCCCGGTGCAAAAGATGGAGTGAATCCAGATCAGGGTCTGAAGGAAGAAGGGAGAAGGGCGTCATAAGGGCCATTGCATTGTGCAGAAATGTCAACTACGCACTGGTCAGTTAGTAAGTGGGAATCAAAAAGAAAAAGGCACTCGTATATTCTGCCACATCGGAAAATCCAAGTGATGTTGATGAGCTCAAAACGGTGTTAAACAGTCTTCTACGTGAGACGATTAACGCGGGTAAACTACCAAACCCGCGTTTCCAAATGTGGGTAGCATCTGGCAAAATGGTTAGTGTAAGCAGTGCTCAACAGGGCATATCGATCGTTGTGGAAGATCTAAGTGATGTTAAAAAGACTCGGAGTGGTGATAAAAAAAGTCCCTTACTAAACGGGACAATGAACGCCGAAGACGCGTTTTACAAATGGGAACATTTACCTTAAAGAGTTCCCGTTGTGGATAGCATCTGACAGAATGTTTAAAAGCGGACATGATGTGTCAAACGTAGTGATGTTAAAATCCATTATATGCAAATGAACCACCGAATAACGTGTGCCAGTCTCTACATTAAGAAGGGGTTTAGCACGGTGTTGATTACGCAAAGACATGGCAAATCTCAGCTAAGCGCTTACCTCCTCAACGTGGCTGGGTAGCTCGAACAATGAGCCAGCTCAGTGTGCTCACGCTAGATGTAGGCAGAAACCACGGCGTGCGTGCACCGCGAGGTGCAGACGCTTGATGGTTCCTGGGGGCTCGCCTCACGTCTGGCCAATAGGAAGGAGGGGGGGCGTGTATTTGGGTGCTGGGACGGAGCCACTCGTTTCCATGGCGGTAAAAGGCATGAACCGGCCCTGCATAGGTGTGTCACGAATTGGCGTGTTTATTAACGGCAGAGTTAATGATCTCGAGCATTTATAGTTCTAAGGCGTGGTGGAAAATGTCTGTAGTGAATAGGGTATATTGACCTTTAGATCCAAGTAGTAGTGTTCACTTTCTATAAATGTTACTATGCTATTGGCTTTTCGACAAATGTTATACATGCCTTATTTACAAAAGCACACATTGTAAAATGATCATTAGTTGGGAACACATTTTGTGTACCGTAAGCATACATGATGGGTACTATCCCATACCGCATTGAAATATCCGTAGTGATTAAGTTGTATCAACCTTTACACAGAACTGTTTATATTCAATTTGCACAACTGTCGAGTAACGTCTAGTAACGTATTCGCTGTTCAACAAACGTTATTACAAGCATTATTAAAACGAAGCCGGCAAACAGAATATATATGATCATTGGTAGGGAGCGTGTATGTGCATGATAGGCATACATGGTGAGCACTCTACCACATCTGATTGTATTTGGATATAATGCGTTACATATTCAACATTGAGGATTACAATGAATCGAATTGGGAGACCGAGAGGTGCAGTTAGTCATTGTATATACCTTGAGAAAGATGCTTATTTCTAAAGGATTAGCCCTAGAGAGGGGAAAGCTGGAGTAACATCGTGTTTTGAATGTTTCCCTGATACATAAAATGGCATCTATATGATCTGTTGGATTGGTATCTAAAGACTAGTGTCGATCCTGTATGTATTAGTCTAAAGGTCAAGGTAATCAGCTTTATTCTGCATGTAGACCCGCCATTTGGGCATAGGTGGCATCTTGCTCGTTAAGAACATTCATCACTTTGTCCAGATGGTGCATCCACTTACATTCCCTGATGTTAAGGATAGAGCATAAGTCACCTACTCGTTGGCCAAGAGATACCTTCTCTAGCACTAGCCATTTGATAGATTCTGGAGTCTTGTTGGTAGAGAAATGTTCCACAAGTGGTGCTCCCGCTGTCTTGCACCTAATCGTGCTACAGTGCTGTAGGATTTGACTTCACATTTTGTCGGGTTTGACCCACATATAGTGGGTTGCAGGGGCACAGAATGGCATAGATTACGATTGCGGTGTTGCAATTAGTATGTGCCTGCAGATTGATGGTATGATCTTTAAATTAAAAGGTTTTGGTTTCCATGCACATTGAGCACACCTTACATTTTGTGCACTTGTAGTGACCCACTATTTCTGGTAGATTCCACATTGTTTGGAAGGTCGGCTTGGATGGCATGTCTAGTAATGAACGGACAACTTGGTCCTTGATATTTTTAGCTTTTTTAAAAGCATGCATGGGTGGTTCTTGTATTTCTATAGTGTCTGAGATCAATCCCCAATGTCCATTAATTATCCTTTTGATGTCATTGCTTCTGGTACAATAGGTAGTAACACATATCATTCTGTCTAGGGTTGTAGTACGTAGCTTGGGAGTCAGTAGGGTATCTCTGTCAGTGTACCATGCTCTCTTCCTAGCTCTTTTGACCAGTCTCCTCGGGTAACCTCTTTCCAAAGGGTGGTTGATCAAATCGTCAGATTCTTTGAAAAAATCTTCCTTGAGGGAACAGTTTCTCCTGATCCGGGGAAACTGGCCAAACGGCAGGTTATCTCAGAGTCCTCTGGTGTGGTGGCTCGTGTATCTCAATAGCGTGTTCCGTTCTGCCAGTCTGCAAGTACGTGGATTTCGTCCTAAAACCACTGGCTGAGACAACTAAAACATACTTGCGAGACACCATGCAAGTAATTAAACTGGTGGACGACGTGGCGTTTGATGAGAATAAACAACTATTGGTAACCATGGAAATCGTCTCCCTCTACACCAGTATCCCCCAAACACCAGCCTTGGAGTCTATGATAACGGCTCTTGAGAAAAGATCAAAACCCGCTAACGTCCCTACTGAATTTATAGTGGAACTGCTGGAAGTGGCAATGACTAAAAACTTTTTTGTCTTTCAAAATGGATTTTTCATACAGAGCAAAGGTGTGGCGATGGGGGCAGCCTTCGCCCCAGACCTAGCGATCCTCTACATGGACGACTTTGAGGAAACTAATATACTTTCATCAGATAACCCATTCAAGAACAACATCACTGAATGGAGAAGATATATAGATGACGTTCTCCTCATTTGGACGGGAGAGGTGAATGAACTCACCAGATTCTTCATCTGGTTGAACTCTCGGTCTGACGATATCAAGTTCACCATGCAGTATGACAGACACACTATTGATTTCCTGGATATCAGCATAAAAGCCAAAGATAACCACCTCTACACCACCCTTTAAAGGAAACCGGCAGAATGGAACACGCTATTGAGATACACAAGCCACCACGCCAGAGGACTCCGAGATAACCTGCCGTTTGGTCAGTTTCTCCGGATCAGGAGAAACTGTTCCCTCAAGGAAGATTTTTTCAAAGAATCTGACGATTTGGTCAACCGCCTTTTGGAAAGAGGTTACCCGAGGAGACTGGTCAAAAGAGCTAGGAAGAGAGCGTAGTACAATGACAGAGATACCCTACTGACTCCCAAGCTACGTACTACAGCCCTAGACAGAATGATGTGTTACTACCTATTGTACCAGAAGCAATGACATCAAAAGGATAATTAATGGACATTGGGGATTGATCTCAGACACTATAGAAATACAAGAACCACCCATGCATGCTTTAAAAAAAGCTAAACATATCAAGGACCAAGTTGTCCATTCATTACTAGATATGCAATCTAACCTGACCATACAAACAATGTGGAATCTACCAGAAATAGTGGGTCACTACAAGTGCACAAAATGTAAGGCGTGCTTAATGTGCATGGAAACCACAACCTTTGAATTTAAAGATCATACCATCAATCTGCAGGCACATATTAATTGCAACACCGCAAATGTAATCTATGCCATTCTGTGCCCCTGCAACCAACTATATGTGGGTCAAACCCGACAAAATGTGAAGACAAATCCTACAGCACTGTAGCACAATTAGGTGCAAGACAACGGGAGCACCACTTGTGGAACATTTCTCTACCAACATGCACACCAGAATCTATCAAATGGCTAGTGCTAGAGAAGGTATCTCTTGGCCAACGAGGAGGTGACCTATGCCCCATCCTTAACATCAGGGAATGTAAGTGGATGCACCGACTGGACACAATGATGAATGGTCTTAATGAGCAAGATGCCACCTATGCCCAAATGGCGGGTCTACATGCAGAATAAAGCTGATTACCTTGACCTTTAGACTAATACATACAGGATCGACACCAGTCTTTAGATACCAATCCAACATATCATATAGATGCCATTTTATGTATCGGGGAAACATTCAAAACACGATGTTACTCCAGCTTTCCCCTCTCTAGGGCTAATCCTTTAGAAATAAGCATCTTTCTCAAGGTATATACAATGACTAACTGCACCTCTCTGGCTCCCAATTCGATTCATTGTAATCTTCAATGTTGAATATGTAACGCATTATATCGAAATACAATCAGATGAGGTAGAGTGCTCACCATGTATGCCTATCGTGCACATACACGCTCCCTACCAATGATGATATATATTCTGATATTTGCCGGCTTTGTTTTAATAATGCTTGTTAATAACGTTTGTTGAACAGCGAATACGTTACTAGATGTTGCTCGACATTTGTGCAAATTGAATTTATAAACAGTGCTGTGTAAAGGTTGATACAACTTAATCACGACGGATATTTCAATGCGGTATGGGATAGTACCCATCATGTATGCTTACGGTACACAAAATGTGTTCCCAACTAATGATCATTTTACAATGTGTGCTTTTGTAAATAATGCATGTATAACATTTGTCGAAAAGCCAATAGGTTAGTAACATTTATAGAAAGTGAAGCCTACTACTTGGATCTAAAGGTCAATATACCCTATTTACTACAGACATTTTCCACCACGCCTTAGAACTATAAATGCTCGAGATCATTAACTCTGCCGTTAATAAACACGCCAATTCGTGACACACCTACGCAGGGCCGGTTCATGCCTTTTACCGCCATGGAAACGAGCGGCTCCGTCCCAGCACCCAAATACACGACCCCTCCTTCCTATTGGCCAGATGTGAGGCAAGCCCCCAGGAACCATCAAGCGACTGCACCTCGCGGTGCACGCACGCCGTGGTTTCTGCCTACATCTAGCGTGAGCACACTGAGCTGGCTCATTGTTCGAGCTACCCAGCCACGTTGAGGAGGTAAGCGCTTAGCTGAGATTTGCCATGTCTTTGCGTAATCCAACACCGTGCTAAACCCCTTCTTAATGTAAAGACCGGCACACGTTATTCGGTGGTTCATTTGCATATAATGAATTTTAATATCACTACGATCGACAAATAATGTCAGCTTTTAAATATTCTCTCGATGCTATCCACAACGGGAACTCTTTAAGGTAAATGTTCCCATTTGTAAAACGCGTCTTCGGCGTTCATTGTCCCGTTTAGTAAGGGACTTTTTTAATCACCACTCCGAGCCTTTTTAACATCACTTGGATCTTGCACAACGATCGATATGCCCTGTTGAGCACTGCTTACACTAACCATTTTGCCAGATGCTAGCCACATTTGGAAACGCGGGTTCGGTAGTTTACCTGCGTTCAGTGTCAAACGTAGTAGGAGACTGTTTTGAGCTTTTCAACATCACTTGGATTTTCCGATGTGGCAGAATATGAGTGCCTTTTTCTTTTTGATTCCCACTTACTAACTGACCAGCGCGTAATTGACATTTCTACACGATGCAATAGCCCTTATGACGCCCTTCTCCCTTCTTCCTTCAGACCTTTATCTGGATTCACTCCATCTTTTGCACCGGGAGAATGACTACCCCGTTTGCAAGATAAGCGACAGAAGTGAGTGTGCTACCCATCTGTCTCACCTATGTATGCGGCAATCTTCCGCCCCAACATGTACTTCAATTAAAACATGTCTCCCTTTAGATTTTCAGGAGCCTCTTGAGAGCCCATTAAGGATTGTACATTGCCCGTCCTTCCTTACACAAGTAGGTGTAATATGTCTCACCTACCTGACTTTTCACCACTTCCACTATATCATTGCACTGAACCAATATTAATTATTCTTAGGCGCTCACCCCAAGAATTTGTCCTGATGAAGACCCCGACGTGAGGACACCACTCACCCTCCAGCTTGCTGGGGTCGAAACGTAGACCATTTTACCCAAACACCCACGAGCTCATAGAATGGAATAAATCAATTGAAAACGTACCTATGAGCAATGTGTGTATAGGAACTAACAGACCTTTAATAGGCTGGAAAGGTCATTTTGTATATAATTTGAATTGTGTATTTGTCACAACACCTTTACCCTGTCCCTCACTTGCCAATCCACTACCATTGCCCCCTCTTCCTTTCTTCTCACACTGAGAGCACTGTGAATACTTTATGTACTACCAATGTTTTGGAACTAATACATTGCGACCCATTATTTCTTTGATTGACAATCGCATTTAATGCTGGTGTTACCTATGGAAATTAAATTTCTGGTTTTGAATTTGCTTTTGAATCTATAGTGGTGAATTGTTTTCTGTTTTGTAATTCTTATGAGAAATAGAACGACCTCGACCATTCTTTTCAACGTACTGTAATACTGACCCAGGCCGGGTAGTTTTTTCTTGGGGTCCACCCCGTAAAAACTTATCACATTTCTGACACAGCAACCACACCAGCTCACGAATTGCGTGGAGTGGCATTTAGCTAGCAGTGTGTGTAGTGACCAGCAGCAAATCACTACTCACACACCGCCAGCCAAGCGCCTGGCCATGCGCCCGTCCACGCACCCCACCAGCCAAGCGCCCATCCACGCACCCCGCCAGCCAAGCGCCAATCCACGCAACCCGCTAGCCAAGCGCCAATCCACGCACCCCGCCAGCCAAGCGCCAGTCCACACACCGCCTGCCAACCACCAGTCCACGCACACTGGCATACATTTTTTTTAAACAAGAAAGAAAACACAAACAATTTGCAACTAAATACAAAACTATTACTACAAAAACAGCAGTAACTAAAGACATCATTCTATTGCCAAACGTTAAACCGAACAACTATATAAAACCATACAGACCAGGCAGTACACTATAAGACTCATGGTTGCGCCCAAAAACTCTTTTGAGTGTGATACAATCTGAAACATGTGGGCACACACAGCCCAGGATTAGAAGGACAATCGCCACAGTGCATACGACTCTCCTTCCGCACACCTCTTCTCAAGCAGACTCTACATCTCTTACAAGGATTGGGTTTTTTGGGAGTGGGAGGAATTAAATCACGAAAGTGGCGATCTTTCAATCTAGCCACATCCTCCACCACTCCAACTCTAGGAACACTTGCCTGTTCCACAACAACAAGGCTGCCTATCACAGACTCCTGAAACTGAACAAAAGTCATCTTTGACGCAGGAGAGCACTCCTTGAACACAACAAAAGCATTGAAAGTTGCAAATTGAAGAGATGGATGGCCAACTTCTTATACCAAATGTAAGCCTTACGAATAGCAGTGTAAGGTTCCAACCTCTGATCTACTCTATCAACACCACCCATGTGCTTATTGTAGTCGAAAATGTACACAGGTTTGCACACTTCAGCAATCTGACCCCAAACAGCCACAGGTGAAGTACTTTAATCATGGATGGTAGTCAGCATGTACACATCCCTCCTGTCCACAAATTTCACTGCTAGTAGTTCATCACTACGCAAGGAACTGCACTGTCCCCTCTGAAGTTTTTGTGCAAACAAGCTCTTTTGGATATCCTTTACGGTTAGAGCGGATTGTGCCACAAGCAAAAGTGTCCACTTTGAACAATTCCTTAAACAATTGCACAGCAGTGTAGAAGTTATCAAGGTACAAATGGTGGACTCTGTTACACAGTTCTCGAGCAAGATCCCACACACTTTTCTCTGAAACTCCAAAAATGGACGGACAACCAGGGGGGGGGGGGGTCAATAGTGGAATCCCTACCAGTGTACACACGGAAATTAAAAATATATCCTGTCCTACTCTCAGACAACATATACAGCTTAATTCCATAACGTGCCCTCTTGCTAGGAATGTACTGCCTAAAAACCAAGCGGCCTTTGAACAGGACCAAAGTCTCATCAATAGATATTTCTTTCCCTGGAGTATAGATCTCTGAAAATCGATCTACAGAGTGATCAAGAACAGGCCGAATCTTAAAAAGACACAGTCAGGGTGATCTTGTGGCAATGCCAAAGCATTATCAACAAAATGCAGCATCCGAAGCAAAAGTAAATACCGATCACAAGTCATAATTGCAGGAAATATGGCCGTTGCCATCAAGGGACTGGTAGACCAATATGAAGCTGTGTACGGCTTCCTTATCAAACCCATCAATAAAGTCAAACCCAAAAACTTCTTCATCTCTTCCAGATTTGTGGGAGTCCACCGGGTAGCTCTAGAGTGGGGCCTAAGTCTGGCACTGTTGTCCCTAAAAAACTGTTCAGCATACAAATTAGTCTGCGCAACAATCTCCCCCAAAAATACATCATCCATTAACAACTGACAAAACTGTATAGGCAAAAAATGTTCACAATCCACTCTACACCCTGCATCACCACTAAAGACAGGCAACACTGGCTGCACCATGTTTGGATCAACCCAGAGTCTAGCACTTCCAGTAGGAAGCCTAGCAGCCTCAGGCTGCAATCCAGATGCCTCTTGCACCATCGGCACAGCAGTGTCCTCCTCTAAAACAGGCACTTCATCCGCACTGAGAGTAGATTCATCCTCCCCAAGAGTAGCTTCATCCGCACTGAGAGTACCTTCATCATCTGATGATTCCATGTGGAGAGAAAACTCACTGCCTGAATCTTCTCCTCACTCCTCTCCCTCAGATGCACTGTCAGTCTCATAATCCTGCTCAGACGAAGATTCAAGAAGCATACCAACCACCTGCTGAGCAGTCCTTCTACGGCTGGCCATAATGCTTACTAATAAAGGTAACTTGTCAAACAAGTCAACAACAACAAACCCTTTGTAAAAAACAGAAATAAACAAAAAGTAGCCTTAGCACAAAGACCTGTATACTCCGACAAAATACCACTCACTTGCCAGAAGCAGCTAGACTCACCACCACCTACTCTGCACAGACACAGTAAGGATCAAGAATATCCCACTAAAAAAAGAAAAAGAAAGTTACACGTAAGACAATGCAAAACACATCACAAAGAATGTCATGATCAGAACACTAACAAATATGCTGCCCTTATGACACCACAGACAAAAAAATAATTCATTCATGCATCACAATAATACTCATTTGGAGTATATACAACAAAAATGTTATTCTTACCGAATAGATGCAATTACGCAAAACTGCAGAACAACGGCTGCCGAAACCGCAAACAAGAATCAAAAGCGTAACACTAGAATAAAAAGGAGAAAAAAACATTACAATCACATATGAAGATAATGCACCAGTCTACACACAATCCACCAACCAAGCTAAAGGGTAGGTGGGCCTAACAGTATAAATAAAATGTTCACCCCCGTAAAAGGGAAGCAACCCTTGCCCAGGAGGCTACTCCCCAACACCAAAATAAAAAAAAAAAACCTGGTGTCTAGTAGCTTCAGCCCCCCCTTGGGGGCAGATGGGCATAAAAACATACTGCTGATCTGCCACCCAAAGAGGGCAGGAGTGGCCCCAATCATTCTCCCATAAAGGATAGCGACCCTTGCCCAAGGGGCCGCTCCCCACAAATTAATCCCTGGTTGTCAAGTGGGCCCCTAAATAAACAATGGCGAGAGCTGCCCCCCTAGGGGGGGAACAGACAGCCAAAAACATTTCCCCCAAGGGGGAGCGACCCTTGCCCAAGGGGCCACTCCCCACAAAATAATCCCTGGTGGTCTAGTGGGCCACTAAAAAAATAAATATGGCGAGGTCTGCCCCCCCCCTCAGGGGGCAGGCAGCCAAAAACAATGCCCCCAAGGGGAGCAACCCTTGCCCAAGGGGCCACTCCCCATAAATGTATCCCTGGTGGTCTTGTGGGTCACTTTAATTTAAAAATAATGGCAGACACAGCCAAAACATATTACCACCAAATAAGGGAGCGACCCTTACCCAAGGGGCCGCTCCACATAACAAAATGGGCAATTAAAAAAAAAAAAATCCCTGGTGGCCCAGTGGGCACCTATTGATAAAAATATACATTTGTGCCCCAATCTGCCCCCCCCCCCCCCCAAGGCACAACAAACTACAACCATTGCTCCCACAAGGGTAGCGACCCTTGCCCAAGGGGCCGCTCCCCAAAACAAAATGGCCAATTACAAAAACAAAAAGAATCCCTGGTGGCCCAGTGGGCACCTATTAATTAAATACTACATTTGCGGGCAGAACAGACAAACATTGATCCCCCAAGGGGAGAGACCCTTGCCCAAGGGGCCGCTCCCCAAAACAATAATGCCCTTTAAACAAAACAAAAAAAGTGCATCCCTGCTGCACGATCGCACCCCAGGCGCGATCATGCAGCAGGAATGCTTTTTTAAAAAGACATTGGAGGAAATGAAAACCCTTCCTTCCCTCCGATGCCTTTTAAAAAGTACCCCCCACCCGCCCGAGGAGCAACTCACCTCCTCTATCTCCAACGCGCTGGAAGCAAATGGCTTCCAGCACGTTGGGAATCCCTCAATGAGGACGCTGAAGGGGGGGGCGGGGGGAGGCAGGAGAAGGGCTTCCCCTGCCAATCCCCGGTGGGGGCACAAAGATCGCCGGCCCACGGGGGGAGCGCCAGCGCTTGCCCTGTGGGTGGGTACCAGGATGGCCGAGAGCCGTCCTGATCACACTCCCACCATGGGTCAGGACGGCTCCCGGCCGTCCTGAGCATGGAAGGGGCTAAGTGCTATTAGTAAAGCAAAATACAAAAATTCAACATTGTGTATTCGTGGCTATTCCAACTATTAAGATTTCAGTAAAGCGGAAGAATCCTGGATGACAAGGTTGCCTGATTTGAATTGTTACATTTTCTACCAAGTTAAAAACAACACTCGTATTATTCTCGCCGCACAAGTACAATGAGGTCTGCAATCAGAGCTGTGTGAAGGAGGAGGGGTGGCGTTTCGAGGTGTGGACTTAGGTCATGTCATTGCTGACTCGAGGTAAATACACAGGCACTTGAGCCGGCCCCCACATGCACGTACACAGGCTCATAGGTGAAAATCCAGCCTGGAGAGAACATCCTTAAACTGAAGCGGTTTTTTAAAATTAAACAAGCAGCAAGCAACTGCCACGTTTCAGCATTCCAGCCACCTGCAGGAAGAGCTGGCTGACAACCCGCAGGGGAGGTAAAAAAACTGACATTGGAATTTCAGATGCAGTTTGCAGCTTCCTTTGAATAAATGTGCACTTTTTAATAAAACGATTGTAAGTAATCAGTGTTGGGATCTAAGTCTTTCTAAAAGAAATGTCAACACAAAGGGCAGGATTTCCATGTTACCCCCTCTTTGTAACGAAAATACAGTCCTTCCACCTCAGTAGCACATCTACCATCGAGTGCGCAATGCCCATTGGGCTGAAAGGGCTTCAGATGTCGTCCCCCCCACCCCTTGATGAGACCGCTTCTCGGGCACACTGACAGCGACACCCGAGTACTTCACATGTCTTTAAAAGACCATTTGCTTGTTAATGAGGCTTTGTTTGTATTGTTCTTTTACCCCTTCTTAGAGCCCCTTCTTCTCCACTCTGCCTATTGCTGGAAGAACTAGCCCCCCCCACCCTGAAATTTGAATCTGATAAAGACTACTAGCTGCAGATTCCTTCACGTAGAATTATCCCCTGGCATGAGACTGGATCCAGAAACACTTTGCCACAGCATCCCTGCGCGCTGGGGGCGTGGCGACACCGCGCTACCCCGCCGAGGCGTCGTCCACATATGTGACATCAGCGAGGTCACCTAAGACCCACCTCGGCACGCCCACGTCAGTTTTTTCCTTTTCCGCGTGCAATGAGGATGCGTTCCAGGCCCTCTTTCTTCCATACTTTTTTGGTGGAACAGTGTGCGAATGCCTTCAGGCTTTAAAACTTGCACGTTTTGTGGGCGTCTTATGTCGAAGACGGACCCTCACCTCATTTGCATGTGGTGTTTGTGGAGGATCATAGCACCTCAGATTGTGCGGCGTTCCTAAAGTTGAAGCCGAAGTCGCGGCGGGAGCGCTGAATAAAACTTCTCTCGGCGCGTCTCTCCAGGTCGACGTCCTCCCCTCGGTCTGCTTTGGCGGACAGCTTCAGGTCCGGCCGTGGTCGTCGTCCTCTCCTTTCTCCGATGTCACATGAGCGTCGCTCCCCGGTGGGTAAGTGTCGCAGTTCGTCCCCAGGGGCTGGTTTCCGGGCCCACGTGTCGTCCTATCCACCGTTTCCTGGTGTTGGGGCATCGAGAGTCCAGATGGAAACTTACGTGGCGGCTTTGCAGGCCTCGCTGGTATCTCCTCCTTCCCCTCCTGGGGCGTCGGCGGATCCCTCGCCTTGCGCAGGTCCCTCCGCTGCGCCGCTGGTGGCTCCGGCACCGACTGGGTCGGATCCAGGCTTGGAGGATGTGGTGCTGTTGGGGTGCGGCTCCTCTGGGGCACCTCCTTCAGGCCACGGCGTCTCTGCCTCACCACAAACCCCTGCGGGGTCCCTGTCGTGCCACGGGAGGTCGCCGGGGCTCGGGTCGCATCCCGAGCCCCTCTCGGTCCCCGGGTCGCATCCCGAGCCCCTCTCTGTCCCTTGGCAGGGTGGTCCTGTCTAAGGCCGAGGTGACGCCGCTACAGCCCGGCAGCAGCTGGACCGTGCGGAGCCACAGGGGTCGGTGGACTCTTCTCGTCCTGCTCCGGGTCAAGGGCGGACTCCTCGTCCCTCTCCGGGCCCCTCGCGTACCTCCTCACAGACATCTGCCTTGTTGGAGGTTGTATCGTCCCTGGCGCAGCCACAGGGGTTGCCGGGCGACCTTCGCCTCCTTCTGGGCCGTGGCCAGCGGAGGGAATAGGGCCCCTCCCAGGGCCCATCACGTTCCCCATGCAGGTGGTTGCCTCGGCGGGGGTCAGGCCGGCGCCGTCCCGGTGCCGCTCCAGGGCCGGTGCGGTTCCAACTCTACTCCGGTCCCCATTCCGGTCTCCGGTGCGGGGTGACTTGGAAGTCCCTTGCCCGGCGACGCCGGATGGCGCCGGTGTCCTGCCTCAAGCAGCTGACTCTACGGCTCTGCGCCGGGGTCATACCGCTGATTCGTCTTAGGACACTCCTTCTCCGGAGGCAGGCTGCATATTGGTATCGTCCTCCCCGGAGACTGGTCGCCGTGTGGTGTCCTTTTCACTGGCGTCCAAGGGTGGCTCCCCTCCCTTCCTGAGGCAGAGGTGTTCGTCGGAAGAGTGGCAGGTCCCTCATTCTTCGGCTCCTCCTGACTTCCAGGTCTGGCCCTTGCCCGCCCTGCTTGGCCTCGGGGACGGCCGCCTTACTTTGTAGCTGTCACCCATAGAGGGGCTGCTTTCTCCTCCGCGGGGTCCTACGGATGCGGGTGCGGCCTTCGCTCATGCGTTGTCCACGGTTGTGGGCATCCTACGCATAGGTGACCTGGTGGCTCACTTTCCGGCAGACCATCTGTTGGAGGTCCTCCACCAGGGCTCTGGTGGGAGGGAAATCTTGCTTCCCTTTGAAGGTTCGCTCCTTTCTGCCTTGACAGGGGCTCGGTGCCTCCGCATCTTCTGCATAGGCACCTTCCGACGCCGCGTGACCCGGCGTGCCTGTCCATTCACCCCTCAGCCGCCAGTCCCCTTCTGCGGAGTGCTTTTCCCTCCCTGCCGCCCCTCTTGGCTCCGCCGTCCAGAGAGGCCTGCTGGCTGGACACTTGGGGACGCAACATTTTCGCCTTGACCAGCTCAACCATGCGGGCCCTTAACACCTTGTGTGTGCTGGCTAGGGCCTCCTCCTGTTTGTGGGACTCGGCTGAGTCTCTGGGGTCTGCAGCGTCCCAGGAGTCTGCTCAGGTGGATTTGCGGCACCATGCATTGGATGGCCGGGAGCTTGCTACGTTTATTCTCCGCTCCGCTCTGGACGTCTCTGAGGCGCTGGGCCGTAGCTTCCTCAGTCGCTCTCCGTCACCATGCTTGGCTTCGGGATGGCGTCTTCCCCGAAAATATTTGGGAGAGACTCATTGATCTCCCATTTGATGGCAGTCTGTTGTTTCATGCCCCGGCCGACTCCGCCATCCAGAGGCTCTTGGCAAGCGTCCGTCCTCCTCCTCCTCCGTCCCCTCCTCAGTGTCTTCTGAGTTAGGGTTGCTTTTGGGCCTTCTTAGTCCGGAGGTTATGGTTGTGGAGTATATTTTTCTGGCCGTTTACGTCCTTCCTTGGGACTTTGGCATTGTTGGCTGCTGGACGCCCCGTTTATTGTTGTGTGTGAGTTCTGCAGGAGTTGTTGCGCAGACTTGGCCCTAAGATTGGGCCTTCTGCTTTGCTTGGGCTGCTGTCAAGCCTGTAGCGGGGGTGCTCTTTTCCCGTGGTTCTTTTGTTTCTTCCTCTGCTGCGGAAGTTCTTCCAAAGAGGGTTCCCATATATTGGGACCTCACGTGCCCTATGTGGGGTTATGGTAGCTGTCCTATGGCTTGTGCTCTGCTGGAAGGTTCTGGTCACCTTCGGGTACCTGTTCTCCATGGTGTTTACGTAGGTTGTTTTTGCTTCCTGAGGTCGTGTGCACGGCCACTCGTGGTGGTGGCCCGAGCCTCTCCTCTCCCTGCTCCCGTTCTGCGGTCTGGGATGTCCCTGTGTTCTCCCTTGCCAGGCGTTGCCTACTTGGTCTTCCTGGGGCCTCGGGCTGTTCTTCTTGCTTCTGGCCTTGACTGCTGGCATTGTTCTGGCTGGCAGGCTGCTCTCCATCTGGAATGGGCTCGCCTTCTTCTCCTTGGTTTCCTTGGGCCCTCTAGGCTTCTTCTTCTTCCGCCTTCCTGTTTTGGCATTCGGCGGAAGCTATGTTGCCTTGTGGGGAAGTGGGGGGCTTGGCCTCTCCGTCCTTGCCCTTGGTTCCTCTGCTGTGAGTGTACGAGCCTCTTCAGCCTTCCTTCCCTCCTATGTCCCCTTGGTGTCGGTGGGGTTCTGCTTGTGGGGGTTCCCATGGCCTGGCAGGGGCAAGGTTTTACCTGATCCACAGATTTGGTCCCCTGTGGGGCCCTCTGTTCTGCTTTGGCTGGGGGGGTCCTTTCTCAGACCCTCCTTCTCAGGGGCTATTGCTAGGGTATCTATTCTATGTGAAGGAATCTGCACCTATTAGTCTCTATCAGATGTACGAGTTACCTACCTTCGGTAATGATGTATCTGGTAGAGGCGATTCTAGCCGCAGATTCCTTCACGCCCCGCCCTCCCTCCCCTATAAGGAGAACCGTGACTGCCGTGACCTTGCTGAATTCACGATCCGCTCGGCCTTGGATACTGCCGATTCCTTGGGCCACGCTATGGCTGGTTCCGTTGCCTTGAGACGCCATGCTTGGTTGCGTGATGGCGTCTTCCCGGAAAATATCCAGGAGCGACTTGTTGATCTACCCTTTGATGGGGTTTTGTTGTTTGATGCCCATGCCGACTCGGCTGTTCAGCACCTCCTTGCTGGCATTCGACCTCCGCCTTAAGCCTCTATTTCCCAGGTCTTCTTTTTGGCATGTTCTAGGGTGGTTACCCTTTCCTTTAGCATCCTTTCGATGCCTTATGTGTTTGAGCTGGCAATAAGCCTACTGTGGCAGTGCTCCACAGGTTGTTGTGTCTGGCCTCTTGACTGTGGTTTGCCCTAAGAGGTGTTCCCCATTGTTTGGGGTGTCTATACTCCAAGTGGGGTACTTGTACGCTATTATATAGCTCTGCTTTATGCTATATGGGCCTAGAGTTCCTTTGAGCTCTATGCGTTCCCTGGTGCTCAGAATTATCTTGCCGTTGTACGGTG
Organism: Triturus cristatus; assembly: GCF_964204655.1. Lineage (NCBI taxonomy): Eukaryota > Metazoa > Chordata > Amphibia > Caudata > Salamandridae > Triturus > Triturus cristatus. Next base: position 631,773,505 of record NC_140587.1, read on the forward strand.
TTCACTGTTGTGACTTGACGGTCTCTTCTATACGTCATGGGTCGTCTTGCATATTACGTCTTTTTCCTCCTTGGGAGGTTTTTATGCTGTTTTTCACGCTTAATATGCGGATACCACCTGCAATTTTTGCATTGGGTGTGCTCCTATACCACCCATGTTGCATGGTTGTTGCTTGTTTACCCTTCTTTGGTGTGTGTGTGTATATATATATATATATATATATGTGTATATATATATATATATATATATATATGTGTATATATTATCTACTGGCGGTCGCCAGTAGATAGTTATAGTTAGGACCGTGTTTCCATAGGAAATCTCAAAATTCTATTTTGAATAACTTTGGCGCCGGTTGACGAATCCTCGCGAAATTTTCAAAACTAATGGGGCGCTCCGTTCAGCTCCTACCCTGAAAGTCTCGGGGTGATTCGTCAAGCGGGGGCCGAGAAAAAAGGGGGGTCCCAAAACGCGTTTTCCCCATGCATTTTTCCATAGGACCTTTAGACGCAGCTATAGCCCGAACGGCTGAACAGAATTACTTGAAATTTGGCAGAGAGGTAGTCCTCAGGTCAAGGATGTGCCTTTTGTAGGTCTGGTGTAAATCTGTTCAGTAGGTCCTGAGAAAATAGCATTTAAATCAATATATATATCTGTAAGCGCGCTCCGTGCGCTTACCGTAAGCTTACCGTACGCGTACGGTGCCGTGCGCGAGCTCAATTCTGATTGGTGGTTACATGACTGTAAACATTCGAATCGGTCGAAATTAGGAAGTGTCGGCCGCCATTTTCTCTCTCTCGCACTGAGAAACAAAGGTGGGGAACGTGAAACGGGGGCAACGAAGAGAGTTGCAGACCCCCTAGTGTTTGTCAGGGGGTCCAAGAAGGACCCAAAAGTACGAAAAATAAATTTAATAATTTTAAAAAAAAAATCGCGGGGTACGCGTACGGTAAGCTTACCGTACGCGCACGTCAAAAAAAATAAAATAAATAAATAAAGAAGTAACATTCACATTTATTAAATAAATTAAAGGACCCACAAGGGAGAAAAAAACAAATGTTACTGCGTAAAAAAAGGCGAGGCGCGCACGGCATGGACTGCGCAACGTGGGCGCTCGGTGCGCGCAGGGTGTGCGCATAGTGAAAAACCAGAAAAAAAAATTAAAAATAAATACATAACTTAGCATTTAAAAAACCGTACAAATTCACTGAAAAAACCATAGGTTTCACACACGTTATAGTTGGGAATTATCATTTACAAAACCTTGCAAATTCACTTAAAAAACCATAGGTTTCACACATGTTATAGTTAGCTGTACATTTCACTCGTAAAAAACCAATGAAATTCCACGTTATAGTTAGATCAGGTAACTATAACTTGCGCGACCGCAATCCACAATGTGTAATTTCAGATGTCATCATTGATGTCATGAGTGATGTCACTGACCATGTCATGAGTGATGTACTATGTGACGTCATCAGCAGTTTATTGTGGGCGCGCAAGTTATAGTTACCTGATCTAACTATAACGTGGAATTTCATTGTTTTTTTACGAGTGAAATGTACAGCTAACTATAACATGTGTGAAACCTATGGTTTTTTAAGTGAATATATATATGCCTATTACCATGGGTACTCTTCTTCCTGCATCTTCAGCGATAGGGTCCCTTTTGCGCCCCATGTTGAATGGTTCCCCAGCTTTGCACTGCTCCCTTCTTGGTGTGCAGTTACTAAACGCTATCTCTTGCTGGACGAGGGTTACTTTTACTTCCAGTCGGAGGATGTAGCCAACAATTCTGAAGTTCTTTCCAAAATCTATGCATCTGTTAGTACTCTGGTGCCTCTGATGCCACTTCCTTTGGATGTGCTTACTTGCTTGAGTATCACTCTCTACTATGTCGGCTGTGCCTGCAGGATAGCTCTTCTGATGTCAGTCGTCCTAGGGTATGCACCCAGCGTATCTATATTTTGTGAGTTAGTTCTCACCTTATTCTTCCAGCTGCCTGGTTGGGCAGTCCTATGCTTATTTTAGCTACGCCACCCAGTTGGCTCTGTGGCTGTCGGCTCTATGCATGTTTCAGTGGGGGCCCGCATCAGCGTGCTTCTGATTGTTAGTTCGCACCTGTCCTCCCTTTTGGTGCCTGGGTGTGCGCTTGGCGTGTTTCTTGTTCCCGCCTGTCCTTCTAGGACATTGCTCAGTCTCTACATCTTGTCCTTGGTTCCTGGCTGTTGCTTCGCCGGCCTTCCTTCCATGGGCTAGCCTGGTAGGCTCTGGTATGTTTGCATCGCTTCATGTTTTTCCCCAACCTTTAGTTGATGTTCACATAGTGCACCATTAAGCGGTCTGTCTTCCTCCTTTGATCTGGACTCTCTCTCTCTCTCTCTTTCTCTTTCTCTCTCTCTTTCTCTTTCTCTTTCTCTTTCTCTTTCTCTTTCTCTCTCTCTCTTTCCCCCCCCCTCCCATTTCCACATCTCATACTTGTGCAGGTGTAGTGTGGCACCATTGTGGCATTTTTATTGGGACGCATGCCTCCCGTTATGTTTTGCTCTTCCGAGCTAATTGGGTTGCTGTCTGGTTGTCCTGCCACAGCCTTACCCATTGTCCGTCACTTTGTTGCCGGCTCTGTGCTTGAGCACTTTCCGTTGTTCTGTCGCAGACCCACCACCCCCCCTGTCTATGGTATCTATTCTAAGTTAAGAAATCTGCGGCTAAATGTCTCTATCAGATGTACGAGTTACTTACCTTCGATAATGATATATCTGGTAGAGACGTCGTCTAGCCGCAGATTCCTTAACGCCCACCCATCCTCTCCGCTCTGAGAGAACCTTGCAAGGAGGCCTTCTCCTCTTGCCTACTTTCAGTTGCCATTGGTTTTCTTTCAAAGGGCTCACATAGCTGCGCCCCTTTCAGAATTACCATATGCATCTGGTTCCCTCCAAGGGGCTTCTTCCTGTAGATGGTGCCTTTTCTTTCACTGTCATCAGGAGATCATTCTTCTTTTTCTTTTTCGTCTCCTGCTGTCTTCCCTCTCGCCCGCCTTTTCCATTCATTGGAGGCTCTTGTCTCCTATATGGTTGTCTTCTTAGATGATTTCTTCAGCTCTGTTTCACAATTCCATTGTTGTAAGGGAAGATACACTTTTTGAAGTACATTGCATTGTAAGGGAAGATACACTTTTTGAAGTACATTGCTGTTCTTTCTGTAAGAAAGATGCCTTCTTGGAGTACATTGCTGTTCTTTCTGTGCTCCGTCCTTGTTGGACGGCACTGTTCTACATGGCAATAGCAGTCTCGTTTCTACATGATAATAACAGTCTATTTTTTTTGTCTGTTGAGATGTTCTTCCCTTGTTGCTCTCACTTTGGGAAGGGTCTTCGCTTCGCTAAGCATATATGTGTAGACCATGTCTGATGCTGTCTTTTATGATGGTGTTTTGCACCATCCACCTTATTTGTTTTGCGGATTTTTTCATCCTTCGCGCACTGTTCCCATACTTTCACAGTTTTTGTTGGTGGTTCCACATTGTGCCGCCGAAAAGTTTCTCCGAAGAAAACTGACGTCAGCGCGCCGGCAGGGACTTATATGACCTTGCTGATGTCACGTCCGTGGACAACGTCAGGGCGGGGTCGTGTGGTGCCCCGGCGCGCAGAGGTGCTGTTACAAAGAATGTTGCTGATCCAGTCTGGCGCCTGGGGATATTCTAAGTTAAGGAATCTGCGGCTAGACAACGTCTCTAGCAGATACATCGTTACCAAAGGTAAGTAACTCGTACGACAAGTGCTGACACCACACTTTACAATGCCTGACAATTGTTCACCAACCAGAAAGAATAACTAGCTCAAGTATTTTTGAGGGATTGGGTTCTAGAGATTTCCACTTCAAGTTCTCTTCCTGGAAGTCTTGTTCTGTCCCTTGTTTCACTTGGGTTATTTGTTTTCACTTTTAACCAGAACAGCTTTCAACTATGCATATATTTACACTACACCCTTAATTGCAGGGCTTAACCCCTTTATGTCACGAGTTCCATGAGCATTGAAATCAAAACTTCAAGTCCACCCCCCCTTCCAGTAACATAACATATACCCCTACAAAGTATGTTCTACAAAACGCTTAGCAGCCAATGATGCTTGGTCTTCACTGAGTGCTTGCGGGGTTCGTCAGGCTCCTACGGCTTTCAAAGCATTGAGAATCCAAAGGCTATGGCTTTTATAGTATTGGCTTCCAAAATGGCTAGCAAGACTTCGTGGTCTCGCAGGAAGATGGAACTTCTTGCGAGATTTGGTCTCTGGTAAGCGCAAGTAGTAGGAATTCCTACAACAGACTTCCTTTGCATTTTTGTTTGTCACAGAAGACCTTTCCAGATAAAGGTGGAAGCTTCCAATGGTGTCTAAGGCAGACTCTGGAACAATCAAAGAATATCTCAGTACTTTGTAAACAAACAATCACAATGTGCTAAAAATGAATTGGGACCTTTATCACGGACATCAAATACTGTTTGTCTATTGCAAGTCCCTTGTAAGTTTGTGGTGCAAAAGAGTATATTAAGAGAACCGTAAATAAGTAACTATAGTTGGCAGAGGTATCTACCTTTGACCAAAATGGGGCCCTTGTGTCTAGTCAGGGGAAGGGGGTACACTCCTAAAATAACCCCTGCTCACCCCCTTGGTAGCTTGGCATGAGCAGACAGGCTTAACTCAGAGGCAGTGTGTAGAGCATTTGTGAACCCATACAGTAATCCAGTGACAACACTACAGATAAACACCAAACAGGTTTTATATCAAAAATAAGTATTCTTTATATAGACTTTTCACCAGACCACAAACGACAAAAATCCACAATACTGTACTTAAAATGGTAGAAATAGCTTAGTTCTCTTAAGATGGTAAATGCGACACTTTGAGTTCAATGTACCTTTGGATATGTAATGCTATACAATGAAAGTGTTGCAGGGGAGGTGATGCGTCGGTTCCTTACACGCAAGAACAGTGATGCGTCGGGTCCCTACTGATGCGTAGGGGATGCGTCGGTTCTCGGCGTGGGGAGGTGATGTGTAGGTTTCTTACTGCGCTTCCGTGGCGGTGCGACCCGCAACGCCGTGATGCGATGAAGATCCGGTGTAATGAAACAAAGCTGCATCTACTTCTTGATGCGACACGATATGTGGACGCCCGATGGCCGTGCGGCGACTCAACGATTCTTCTGAGCCACGACAGGCCCTGCGACACGCTTTACCGGTAATGCGACGGCGTCTGATGCGACGGCGACACTCTTCTCTGGTGATGCGAGGCGCTTCGGTGATGTAGTGCGACAGCTGCAGCGGCGACAACCTTCTTCAGTGATGCGACGACAGCGGCAGTGGCAGCGACACGCTTCTCCGATGATGCAACAGCATCTGATGCGACGGCGACACTCTTCTTCGGTGATGAAGGCGCTTCGGCAATGTGATGCGACATCTGCAGCAGCGACACCCTTCTTCAGTGATGCGGCGGCTGCGGCGGCGACACGCTTCTCCGATGATGCGACAGCATCTGATGCGACAGCGACACTCTTATCCAGCGATGCGAGGTGCTTCTGTGATGCGAATCGACAGCTGCAGTGGCGACACCCTTCTCCAGTGATGCGACTGCGGCGGGGACACGCTTTTTTGTGAGTCGCGCTTCCAGCTCCCTGCAACACGCAGTCCCTCAGAAGGTCCAGCACAACAGTAGGCACTTCAAAAGAACTCTTGGGGAGCTGGTTAGTGAAGTCTGTTGTCCCTGAGACTTCAGCAGGAGGCAAGCTCTATCTCAAGGCCTTGTAGATCCTTCACAAGTTGATTTGAAAGTAGCACAAAGTCCTTTCTCCTTTCTTTGGTAGTCAGGCAACCACTGCAGGCCAATCCACCAAATAGCACTCAGCTAGTGATAGTCTATTCTTCAGTTTCTCTGGTTCCTCTCCTCAGCAAAGGTTCTTCTTGTTTCCCAAAAGTGATCTAAAGTTCTGGGGTCTGGCTCTCCCCTTTTATACTCATTTTCTCTTTGTTCTCTGAAGGCAGAGCGGCCTTTGCCTAGTTCAAACCAGTTCTAGTCAGTCCTGGAGCACATGACTCATTCTTTCCTTTCACAGTGTAGGCCAGGGACATCACACGGACCACAGGAGGTGGAGCCAGCATTGTGGAGGGAAGCCATTGTGGAGGGAAGGCCCTACCCTATTCATGTCCCAGGTGCAACTCCCCCACCCATCTACATGCAGATCTCTCTATTCAGCCCTGTGCTGACTCACCCTGTCTCCTGGAATCCCCCAGCCCCTGTCACTCAAACTCCAGACAAGGAATACATAACCTAGCAGAGGCAGGCTTGGATAGTTAGGCAAGAAAATACCTACTTTCTAAAAGTGCTATTTTCAAACACAGAATGTTAAAACCAACTTCACTAAAAGATGTATTTTATCATTCTGAGTTCAGGCATACTAAACTCGAATTTCTACCTAGTTCCCTGAGTCAGTTAGGATTATAAAATGTTATAATCAAACTGCCCATTCTGGCCTATGGGGAACAGAAAACCTTGAAATAGTGAAAAACGAAAATTGCGTAATTCACTATTAGGAGATGGCACACACACCAGGGCATGCCCTACCTTATACTTACAGTGCACCCTGCCCTTGGGCCTACCATAGGGGTGTCTGATATGAAGAAAAGGGAAGGTTTAGGGACAGGCAAGTGGGTGTACTTGGCCAGTCAACATGGCAGTACCAGACTGCACACGGGCTCTGCAATGGCAGACCTGAGACACTCTTTTACAGGCTGCTTCTGTGGGTGGCACAAACAGTGCTACAAGCCCACCAGCAGCATTTGATTTACAAGCCCTGGGCACACTCAGTGCACTGTACTAGGGTCTGACAAATAAACCAAATCAGCCAATCATGGAATCACTAATCCATACATCAATTTACCAAATGGAGCACTTGCACTGTGGCACTGGACACCAGTGGCACAGTGCCCAAAGCATCTAAAACCAGGAAAAACACATGAGGCAACAGCAAAACATGGAAGGGAGACCCACGCCAGTGGTGCCAGGTCTAACAGTAACTAACTCTGTCATCGTTCAGCCTTTCTTCTAAATAACTGGAACTATGATTCTTGGATTGCACGATCGGCGACCTGTGTTCCTGAAACCTGTGTGCCTCAAAGTTGAAATTTGGCTTCCATGTGAAGGTTGGCTCCAAAAGATATGGCAGTGGGTGCCTTTCTTCAGGGTCTCACTAATGCTTTTACCATTTTTATCATGATTAGGAAGATGGCCTTCCAGGTCATGCTACAGAAGGCAGACTCTATAGTGACTGTGATCTTGAGGTCTTAAGCATTTTATCTAGTTGTTCTAGACTTTTCCTGGGATTTTCCAATTTATTTTGCTCAATTCCAGAAAAGTCTGATGGCACCATTGGGGTAGTCAGATCCTTATATCCCCAACAGCTAGCCTCATGAGTTTGATGGCCTGGTGGATTTCAGGAGACTTGTGCAGAAGGTCACCTTTTTCATCGAGCAGTTATTTTTTAATCTTATCTAATAGGAGCTTAATATGACACAATATATTGTCTCTTAATTGCTTCTGAGTACCGTGGGTGAGGAAAAATGACTTAGGATGCTGGAACGCAAGTAGATGGCATAGTTGGTCTTCAGAGCAAGACATTAATCTTGTAAGGGCAGAAGTTGTTTGTGGTGGTTTTTTGCATCTCAGTTGGTTGATGAAGGCGAAGGCCATCACTGAGTTAATTTGTATAAATTAGCCATCTCAGAAGGACCTGACCCTGTGGCAAGGAGCCTCAGAGGGGTCCACCTTTTGGTGTGCAAACTGTTGAAAAGGAATCCAGCTGTAGGCTATAAACATGGTCCCAACATTGGTTGGTTAATGAAGACATATCCAACAAGAATCTGTTTGCCAAGCTGTCCATGTTGATGTGTTTCATAGCCTATAGGAGTGTCTCTGATGCACAATCACAGAACTTGATTGGAAGGATTTTTACTCAGGAGAGATAGTTTTGGGAAGAATTAAGTCTCTATGTGATGTGTTGCTTCGGAGTTTGAACAAGTGACGAGGGACCTAGACCTAGAGGAGGAAAGCAGTTGATGCCCTTAAAGAAACCCTTTGTTCAATTGTATTCCCCTGCTGTAGCACAATCTGTATAGTGTGAAATGTATGTTGGATATTGCAGGCTTAGATTTGTTATATTTTGATGCCCACTGGCCTAGGTAGCCATAGCTTCTAAGGTCTCTTTTGTTGGGATTCTGATTGAAATACATGGGGCTGGTCAACTAATTGTACATTCAAAAGTTTTATTACACTCCAGTTATCAGCGTAGCTTTGTTGGTGGGAAACTTTGAAATAGCATAATCCTGAACTCTGGTCCTACCATAGAATTTAAAATGTCCTATCAAATGTCAGTGAAAGTTACAATTGTATTAAGAACAAAGAACCAAGAATTATCCCACCCACATGAAACTTGGTGGTTTTCTTAGGACATTTGTTACCCCTGTAGTGATACACACAACTCTTAAGTTCACATCAACATCAGTGCAAACTCTTTCCTGCTAGACTGCCAGTATGGCTTTAGATCACAGTGCAGTACAGCAACAGCTGCCTTACAAATTGTGGACAAAGCTCTCATGACCACAGATGTCTCCTGAAACTGCTCGACCCATATCCACCTTCAGCCCTGATAACCATCCCACCCTCATCCACACCCTTAATCTTAAATGGTATTCACTGATAATACCCTCCTCTAGATCTCTTCCTATCTCTCCAATTAACATCAACTCATTCAAATAGAAAACTCAAGGCCCCAGATATTCCCATCACCTGCAGTGTCCCCAGAATTCAACCATGTCCCCTGGTAATGTTCAAATTATACATGGACAACTGTAAGGGTGTTGGGAAAAGGTAACAGAGTACCCATAAAATCTTAGAAAAGTAAAAGCAAATTTCTTTTTACCAATCTGTAAATACACAGCGTACCAATAAACTTTAAAAAAAAACTTCAATACACTTCAAAGACTTCAATACACGTCAAAAACTTCAACTGGTAAGTTATGCACATGAACAATAATTGTTAGAAAAAACATCTTTAATCAGTTCATTCTCTCGGTAGGATTCATCAATAACAAATGATTTTTCATATATGAGCCTCCCTTGTCTCAAGCCCATACAATCAGTCCATTATACAAATAAAACACTGTTCTTGTTTGAAACAAAAACAGACGTCAGTTTCTCTTTTCTTACTTTAAGGGCCTGGAACATAGAACACATAAAAAGCAGTTGACACTAGACCAAAATGTCCCAACACCTACCCAAAACGTAACCCAACCAAAACTGAAATTCTCCTATTTGTCCACAGTAACTGAACTAGCAACAATTAGACCAAACCTGGCTCAACAACAGGAACCTGGATGGTTACAAAGACCAATGTCAAGTCACTCACCTTCACTCTTGACACGGACCCCTTCCTCAAGGATCATATAGCCAAGAAAACAGATAGAATGGTACCAGGTTTCTCCCCTAATGGAAGTGATCCTGTCAGACGGTGACTTCACAAGAGCTTTTCAAGCGATTGTGCTTTTGCATCTGGATGATGGTATTACCTGCTCCCTGGCCTTCGATGCACCGCACCTTACAAGGACCCCCACACTGCAGCATTCCGCATCAAAGGCCTGAAGAAATATGACCACATCACCACCACCCTAATGGAACTCCACAGGCTACCCTTGCTCGCCCATATCACCTTCAAGGCCAACTGTATGACCTACATATCCATTACAACTGCCTCCCCGGCTAATAAGCTCAACATCTTTGTTGGCTCTGGGCGTCACCGCATCCAGACACCACCACACTTAAACTGAAGACGTGCAAGGAAGGCCTAGGTAACAGGCCTTCACCATCCAGGCACCATTACTGTATCAACCAAGCCCACCTGTACACTTCTTAAATGTAATAAAAAGCTGAAGATAGGCTTCTTTAAACACTATATCATAACTTCTCTGACCTCCTCTCCCCACTTAGATTCATTTAGGGGTTGTATCTCTTCCTTTAATCCTGTACACGGATCCACTAATTCAGCTCAATTGTGTTTTATACATACATATAAGTAATGTTCCTGGTGTGATGATTTAGTTTTAGTAAATTATATGACTGCTCTGGAAACAATGAAATTAGTAATGCAGATGTTTTATGATTCTGTTCAACATATGGCTGGATGGCAAACAAATCAGTGGAAAGTATGCTGACAATGGGCTTTCTAGGACTGATGCTCACTGATAGGACACTTTAGTCACCTGGGCCATATTGTGAATACGACACACTTTTCCGGTTTGCTCCATGACGCACCTTTCTAAAGGTGTGCAGGTTGCAAACAGGGGTAGTGCACGTATTAGAAAGAATGCTCTGCACCCGTCTGCAAAGGGTTGTGGGGTCCATGGGGACCCCCTTTCTCTCTCCCAGAGGGTCGCCTTTCGGAGATGCACTGAAAGTGCGCCTCCTAAAGCAGGTTTGCCTCTGCGCCCACGTCCATAAAAGGGCTCCTGTGCAGAGGCACTGATTTCCTGATTTGCTTGGGAACACCCTCTTATGATAGCCCTGGCACAACATGTGCACCAGCGCTATCTGTATTATAGAAGAGGATGCACAAGCATCTGCGGTCCCTTCTATAATACCATTGCACCTTGGGGACATGCAAAGAGGGCGCAATGTATGGATGTGTTCGTTTTGTTACTTGACCGCAGTGTTTGTGCAGTAAAGAAAGGAACATACAATACTTGCCTATGTGTCCTTAATAGAATTGTAGCTTTCCTTCATGATGGCTCGGAAATGTTTTATACTGTCAGTTTCCTTATTCTTACCGGCTACCTGGTCATCTCAAATTTGTTTTTAAGATGATTTACGCTTGGTTTATAATCGGACATGAATATATGAAAACTGAGAAACGTATCTTTTTTTATTCTTATTCATCAGATCAGGATGACTATCTGCAGAAGAACCGAGAGGCTTTGGAAAGCCAGTACGTGTCGGAGCACCTTCATGAATGGATTGATTTAATATTCGGCTACAAGCAAAAAGGAAATGATGCTGTTGCTGCACACAATGGTAAGTGGATCCTAAAACTGGAGGTTTGTTTATTGAAGCTTATTCTGGTGATAAATTAATTTGCATAGAGAACAAGCATTGGCAATGCCAGTAGGTTTAGCTTTAATGTGCTGAACTCTCCACACCGATCACTTTGCACTCACATGTGCAGAGTCTTTTACCTCTTGCACACAGGGAATAGGAGCCATATCCAAGAAAGAGCATTTGCCTGTTCTGGTGTGATGATCTATGAGAATAGGAATGAAGAATGTGAGAGTGCCTGTATTGCTGAAGCTACAGCTGAGGTAGTGCTAGCAAGACCCTTGTGCACTAGGCAAAGTGTCATATTAAAGATGTGTTCATTCACTGGTAACCTGTGGAGGAAGTCCAACTGGAATTTAACAGAAGTGTGCAAAAATAAACGATGCAGCAGATATGGCAGCTGCGTGCTACACAATCTGACGACAACAGATGAGACATTTAGATAAACCAATCAAGACCTCATTCCTGTAATCCAAACAGAATGAGATCGCTGCCTATATCACTAACTTTTTCCTTCAACTCGGAGGTAAGAAAGAGATTTCCTTAAACTCTTTAAAAAGGAATAATATGTACATGTGAACTTGTTGACATGCGGGCAAAAGGTAAGATCATTATTGATAGTAACACCAACATTTATGATGCTAGTACCATTGACAAGGGGTAAGGTAACAGCCAGTGACTACCAAACAGAGCTCTACGTCGAAGAATGATTCCCTAGAGCAAAGTCCTGCTGTTGTTCAAAGTCAAGAAAGTGGATTTGCTCCCACTGCTTGTCGAGGTTGAAGACTTGAGGTAAACTCAAATCAAAGTGATTGAAAAAAACGCAAGGACTTGGCCCAAAGCCCCACTCCCTATCTCTGTAAAAGTAGCAAGTGTGTAAACGTGCCGCGCGGTCTCACTCCTGATCCACTGAGGCGCTGAATCCACAATTGGTCCTGATGCACCCCAGGTTACCCGGGTCAACTTTGACATTGCAACAAATTGAGGCCTTTATGAGGTCATGTTACGCATCTTTGGCATTCTTTCAGTTCCATCTTGCACTAATTGGGCCCCAAGGGTAGACATGTTCCGGCTCCCCCTTGAAGCCCTCTTGCAGCAAGGATACGCTGACTTGTTCTACCTGTAAGCTCACCCTAAATACCTTTAAAATCAAGGCCCTTCACCCACCGATAGCTGCTTAGGAAAAAACGGACGGACCACTAGCTGCCGGTGTACTCTCAGTAATGCCAGATCCTTGGTAAAAAAAACAAAATGCTAATTTTATGGACTCTCAATCCCTTGATCTGACATTTATAATGGAAACATGAGCTGCTGACACCTCAGGCCCTGACCTGAATTTGGTGCTACCACACAGGTTCCTGATTTCTAGGCTCGATCGAGTGGGAAAAAGGGTAAGATGTCTTGCTCTAATTTATCGTGAGCATTTTAAAAATTTAACTCCGGAGCTGCCCATAGTCCAGTATTGTGAAGCCCTCTTTTTTAAAAATAGAACCTAATGAATAACACTCATTCAATGGACTACTGATATTCCTCCCCCCTGGCCCTAAAGAGGCATTCATTAATAATGTCAGCCAATTACTTGAAACATAATCTGACCTTCCGATTCTTGGGGATTTCAAGTTCCATCTAGAAAATGTGATTGTAAAGGGCTCAGCCCGCCTCATTGATCTAATGGCTAGTGTTGGCTTCACCCAATTGGTTAATGGGCCTACCCATACGGCAGACTATTTATTGTATGGAATTTTGCATCGTCTCTTCCATTTGATTGGTCTGACCACCTTGTGCTGATGTTTGAGCTTAAATGGATGATGAGAGATCCAGACATTAATACCTCCAAATCTATCAGGACTCAGCCCCCTGGCACAAGCTTAATGCCGACACATTTAACAAGGCTTTAACTCAGATTCTGCCTGTGGCTCCTGGAGATCTGGACTCTGCCACAGGCAATTACCATCAATGGATTGACTCCCCTCTTAACCAATTGATCCCACCTAAAGTACATCATAGCTGCAGAATCGCACTGTAGGAACCTTGGTTCACTGATAATCTTAGGTGTCAAAAACAGAAGTACTGCTGGCACAAAAGAAAGTGGAGAACCAATTACGATCATAAAGAAAAAGACATTTATAAACAAACTGTCCAAGTTTATGAAGTAATGATTTATGAGGAAAAGGTTTGTTACTTCACCCATAAAATCGATTCAGCTAAGAACTCCTCTAAAGAATTATTTGTGACAATTAAAAAATTGGTGAAAACTAATATGGACAGCCAGCAGTTTAATAGTCTGCCCACTTTCTTCCAATAGAAGGTCAAAGTAGTTTACACTTCCTTCTTATCTAGCACCAACTCATCCCGTTCAGTGGTTGGTGATGCCTCAGCAAACAACCCAACTCCATTGGAACAGTTATGCAAATTTGCCTATGGAAATGCTTTTCTTGATCTTGCAACAGCTAGAGATGCTCTTCTAGATTCCACAGCAGACCCCCTAATTTACGTCTTCTGCTGGCTCCCTACATAGGGATTTATCCACTATGGGGACCACTTTTACTCCTATTACTGTGGACCAAACCCTGGGTCTATTAAGGCAATAAAATCTGGTGCCCCCAGTGACCCTTTTCCTCCTAAGATTGTGCAGTTCGCACCAAAAATTACGGCCAAACTTCTTACGGAAATCTTTACCAAGATGTTCAGCACTAGTTATTTTCCCACAGAATGGAAAAAAGCGTCCATCCTCCCACTTCTTAAAAAGACCAATTTGAACCTCACAGACCCATATAACTATCGGGCAATTTCATGGTTGACCTTCCTGGCAAATATTGTTGAAAAAGCTGTCAACGTAGAACGGACCTCCTTTATTAACGAAACCATCTGTTCGATCCAATGCAGTTCGGCTTTAGAAGCCATCATAGCAAAGAACTGGCCCTTATCACTGCCTCAGAAGAACTTTGACATACTCTTGATGTTGGAGGAAATGCTGCATTGATTTTATTAGACCTCTCAGCAGCATTTGACATGGTCAATCATAATTTGCTTGTTTGCCATCTTGCCTTCTTGGGTATCAGGGACAAAGCGCTCTCCCTTTTGAAATCCTTTCTTACTGGACGTGAACAAACCGGTTCAGTTCACTTCTGTAACCCAGAGGCTACCTGCATCTTGCAAATTGGCAGATGTATGAGTGGAAACTGTTTAAAGTTGAACTCTACTACAACCGAGGTCCTGTTATTTGGCAGAAACTGGTCCTTTAGGTCTCCAAGCTGGTAGCCTCAGGAACTTTGCACTCTCCCCACCCCGATCACAAAAAGCTTAAAACCTCAGGGTTCTCTTTGATAGTAAATTGTCCTTTGATGACCAGATCAACTTCATTACCTCTTGCTCCTTATTATTATTAAAACTGCTCAGAAACGTTCTTCCTTTTATTTCATAGGAACTGCAAAAAGTTGTGTTTTCCCCTCTAATTGTGTCCACATTAGACTACTGTAATGTACTTTTCTCTAACATTCAGAAACGATATCTAAAGGAGCTACAGATTTTACAGAACGCAGCGGCCCGCCTGCTCTTAGGCATACCTAAACATAAATCTGTGTCACAAGCCTTGACACAACTTCAAGGGCTTCCGATTAAGAAGCGCATTGACTTCAAGGCACTCTGTATTGCCTTCAGGTCTTTGCACAATCTAGGTCTTGATTATCTAAAATGGCTAAATTCAAGAGATCAAACTGGGGTGGTAGGAATTTTGTGACCTGCACAGCCAGGCTGTTGAACTTCATGCCTCTCAATCTTAAAATAAAGATTGATCTGCTTGCTTTAAGAAAGGCATTAAAAACGTTGCTTTTTGCTCAATAAATTCAGGAACTGGGCTCATCCACTATTCTACCTGGTAGTTTTTTCTCTTTTAGGCCAGCTCCTAGATACCTCCGGGTATTAAAGCACTTTATAAATGTTATTTTCCTTTCATTTCACTATAACTGATGGTTGTGTCCTTGTTGCTGTCTGTGCCTCTAGAGCCCACTTCGGGTTCCACACTGTCTTTGATGCCAACTTCCATTCAGACTCCAAAATCCTCACCTTACCCTTCGATTTCGACTCCAGATCCGATACCACAGGCACTGATGGAGGACCCTCTACTTATGATGGTTTTCGACTTCAAGCCGAACTTCTCCCTGCCTCAACAGAATTTGTGTCCTAAATCCACTTTTATGCACCCAGTCCCCATTCAGTCAAATTCAGTTAGAACACAGCCTCTGCTATGGAGCCGTCCTGCGGTGCTCACCAACTTTTTTGTTTGAATTCAGATCAGAATCAGACACTCTTCGGAATTGACAGTGAAGATGATGGGAATGGCCTGCCCCCTTCTTATGAAGAAAGCAATCTCTACATGGACTTCTGGTAGGAAAGTTGGCTGGATACTTCCCCATTACTAGGTTGAGTTTCCCGTGCCGGACCACCAATGGGGGAAATTGCGTACAAGTTTTGGACCTACAACTCCCTTCTGTGCAGGTAAAGACTGATGTCCTCACAGATGTGTTACAGCCTGAGCAAGCTGGTTCTAAGCCTTTGCTGCCCTTCAGTGAAACTGTTATTGACACAGTGATGGGCACATGGGCAAAGCCTGTTTCTTGTTCTTCAGTGAACAGACAAGTTTCCTCGTACCATAGAATGCCACCATGCAACCCTGGTTTTCTGGCTCAACAGCTGACACCAGAGAATCTGGTGGTTTAAGCTTTCAGCAGCACCCATGCCCACCCCCCAGACAGGGAGTCAAATAGAATAGAGGAATTCTGTAAATAGCTTGAGATCAATAATGCCATTTGCATATTTTACAAATATATTTAAATCCTCTAGGACATGGTCAGCAAGATCTTGTCAGCAGTCCCTGAAGACTTTGCAGGCCTCCCATTCGTAAGGTTTGAGATGCCGCTAAATGTTTCATTAGGTCTGGCTGCTTTACTGATTGCTTGGGTTGAGTAGTCTGCACTCATGTGGTGCTCTTTGCCATGACTGGATGGGATCTACTGGCTCCTCTGGGGATGTCCAGATGTCCATTATAGATTTGACTTTTGGCAGATTTCTCCTGTTAGGCGAGAAGGCAGATTCTAGCATGCCACACTTTAACCAAAGCCGAGTCACAGCATGTTCCTTGGGCCTTTTGACACCTTCTAGGCAGTTTCGCAGCACTCTTTCCCTGTCAAGGTTACTCCAGAGGGCTGGCGTATAGGCTTTTTGCCCCTGCAACAGTCAACCCAGTCCTTTTGGGGCCGGGCATGGGGGATCAGGCAGACAACATACAGGTCAACAGGGAGAGCGATCATCCCAGGCCTCTTACCCTGTGGTATCTATCCAAAGGATGACATCCAACAGATGAGTCCTCAAAGGACAATGCCCTTCCATTCCTTTTTGACCTACTGTACCTTTCACCGACATCAGAGCGGCTTTCAGAGGAGAACCTGGCCATTTTGTTGCAGGCAGTGCAGAATCTATTGTCCAAAGAGGCCATAGAGGCGCTGCCGGCCTCAAAAATAGGAACTTATTATTACCACCGCTATTTCCGTGTGTGAAAGTAGGATGGAAGCAAAAAGAACAATTGATGGACGGGATGCCGCACAATGTTATTCATTGATCCACCAATACAGAGATCTGGGCCTAAATCCATTGTTAATTTGCTCACCATGCCATTCCAGTTTGGACCCAGCTATATGCAAATCAGTATTGACCCTGCTCCCCATGGTAACAGTCCAGCCCAAACTGCCAGGCCAGGTCCTCCCTGAACTGTAAACATGCATCATGGGACCAGTTTCGGGGTTTCACCCCTCATCAGCCAGGCTAGCTTAAATCCAGTGGCATAGTGAGCATGGAACCCATACCCGTCCCACTTAGGTGGCAAATGCAAAAAGAACAATCGTTGGACAGAATGCTTAACAATGTCATCCATTCACCTCTTGTACAGAGATCTGGGCCTAAATGCATTGTTTGTTTGCTCTCCATGCCATTCCAGTTTGGACCCAGCTATATGCAAATCAGTATTGACCCTGCTCCCCATGGGAACAGTCCAGCCCGAACCGCCAGGCCAGGTCCTCCCTGGACCGTAAACAAGCATCCTAGGACAATTTCAGGGTATCGCCCCCTCATCAGCTACGCTAGCTTGACTCTTTGGATCCCCGCTGACCCCTTCTTGTGCGCCCTCAGGCACCAACGAGCCGAGAGGTTCACCTTCAGCGCCAGCTGGGCTCATCAGCCCATCTTACCCCTGGCTCCTCTTCGGACCCCCCTCATCATGGACCACGCCAGCCCCAGATACATCGACAGATGCAGACATCGCCACCTGAAGTGGATCCAATCACTCTTTCCAGTGCCGAGTCAAAGCTAGTCAGATCCTGGTTCAGAGCTGTGTTTGAATCCAGCTGAGGAACCACTCAACCCCATAACCCTCCCCCCCACCCGGCAGCCTCTGTAGAGCCGTCAACAGTATGCATTTCCTTTTCAGAACCGATTCAGATAATTATTATGACCAGAGTGATGAATTTGCTCAACCCTATCAAGACGATCATTGGTACAGAGACTTGCAAGAGGCCTCAATTGATACCTCCCTAAGACAGCACTGTCCCCTCCCCCCAACACCCTCCTTCCGGAGCCAGCCACAATTGAATCCGCTTACTACACTGTGATCAAGAATAGGGCGTCGAAGTTCTCAATCTACAGCTTCCTACCATAGAGGTCAAGATCAGCGTTTTAACCGTAGTTATCAAGCCTGGGCAGACATCCTCAGAACCTCTCCTACCTTTAATGAGGCACTGACCAAAACCTTATTTGGGCCAAATCTTGTTCAGGCTTGCCAGTCAATCATCAGGTTGCCATGGTGCCATCGCCCTACTCCTGGCGACCCGGCTTCACAAATCATTCCAACCCCAGTACCTTTTCATCCATCCCCACCCGACAGAGAATCTAAGAAAGTGGAAATGTTCTGAAAATGTATCTTCTCTTCCACCAGCCTTGCCCTCTATTCTGTCAATGCCAGCTGCTTGTTGGGCTGTTATTCCCATGCCCTTTGGGACCCTGTCACACAAGTCCTCTCTGGTGTGCCTGAAGACCTTACTCCTATATGGTGTCAAGTGATTCAAGATGGCTGTGATGCGACCAAGTTCATGATTCGTTGGAGCTTTAACACCACCAATTCCATCGGGCAGGCTGTTGGAACCAATGTTGCCATTCTGCGCCATGTGTGGCTGCAATCCACTGGTTTCTATGGTAAGTGAAACTCTGAACTCTTGTATGCCTTTCATCCGATACCGCTGCGGCCCTGAGATCTCAGAATCTCAGTCCTCCTAGTGGCTTCGGATTTGGTATGGAGTGTATGGTATCCTGAACTCCTGGACCTAAGCATATGTCCTTCGATCAGGCTGACCCTCCGTGAGGACCGGCTGTTGCAGCAACAGGGCAGGGTCCTGCAACTCGGCCTTCGCAATCTCAAACTTCATGCTTAGAGATAGAGACGCGACAGCTGAAAACCTTCAACCTTCCTCTAAGGTGGTTAATATCATCTTGGCAGCCAGGCGTTCCTCAATAAAAACTGTATATACCTATTGTTGGAATAAATTTGTGACTTAGTGCAGCACACGCCAGATCGGCCCCCTCCAGGCCAAGTTATCTGACATTCTGTTATTTGTTCTGTCTCTTGCCCAGCAAGGGTTTGCTTTGGGCACAGTGAAGAGTTATCCTTTGGCCTTGTCAAGGTTGACCGATCAGCCCTCATTGTTTAAGTCTTCACTTGTAATGCAAATTTTGAAAGGTCTGCTTCCCCTTCTCCGTTTGTCATGCCCCAGTGATACTGACTTACGTGATGTGCACTCTGTTCGAACCGCTTCACAGCTGTCCTTTACAACTCCTCAGAATCAAGAAGATGTTACTCATCGCAATCACCTCAGCACAGCGTTTGAGTGAACTTCAGTCTCTTTGTGTTAATCCGCCATACACTTCCTCCTTCCCTTACAAGCTGGTTCTGTGGACTTGGGCCTCCTTTCTGCCAAGAGTTGTGCCAAGAGTTTTGATGCTGTTCCATGTTGGCGAAACCATCACACTGCCAGTGTTCTGTGCTTCACCTCACCCCTCTAAGGAAGAGGAGCGGCTCCATCGCTTGGATCCAAAGAGAGCGCTCAGATTTGTAAATTGATCAGACCAAAGACCTCTAGGTGGACACTCAGCCCTTTGTGGGGCTCGCTGGAGTGAAAAAAGGCAAAGCAGTGCAGAAAAGAACCAGCTCCGGCTGGATGGTGCTCTGCATTAAGATATGCTTTAAGATCTTCTATGTGGTGGCCAATAAGTAGCCTCCAGAATGCCTGGGTGCTCATTCCACCTGGGCCAAAGTTTCTACCACCGTGTTGGCATGCACAGTCACTGTCCTAGACATCTGCCAGGCAGCTATATGGGCTTCCCTCCACATGTTCTCGTAGCACTATTGTCTGGACGGTCAGGTTCCCCCTTTGATCCTTCGAGACTTTCCGATTTGAGTCCACCCACAGAACCACCTCCAAAAAGGTACTGCTTTGGTATCTATTCAAAAGGTGAGGAATCTGCACTAGAGGTATCTATCAGAAGAGCAAGCTACTTACCTTCAGTAATACACTTTCTGGTAAAGACTCTGTCTAGCTGCAGATTCCTAATCGACCCTCTCAAAAGCTGAGGAATCTGCTGCTAGGTAGTCTCTACCAGACAGAGTGTGACCAAAGGTAAGAAACTTGTTTGATATACTTATTTTTTATTTTGTTTACTTATCGTTTGGTCTTGTCTGGAATTGACTGTTGTCTTTTAGACCGTAGTAGCATAACAAAACAGATAATTTACCCCCTGTGGCAGGGATACCAGTCTAAATACGGCAACATCAGAGGGAGATATTTGAACAACTGAAGCCACCTTAGAAAAAGACACAAGGGGTAGTTATCAGGATTCTTCAAAGCTACCAGTCATATTATCTTCTGCCATCTTGTATTCTACTTATTTACTATGTGCTTGCTTTTTATTTTTACAAATTTTGTAGGACTTGATACTCGCACCCATTGACATTATACTAGACCGTGTTGAGATACTTAAGTACCCGTTGTATGTTGTGGATCCGCTGGGCTAAGCTCGTTGTGTTTTTGTGGGTAATGATTTTTATTCTTGTAATAAGTCTTGATAATTTATGTAAAGTTTATATTTCAGATTGTGAAGGTTTTTTTTTTTTTTGCTCAAGTCTATAGTGATTACTCAAAAGCTTTGTCAGAGATCATCCGTGTTTCTGAATTCAGGTTGTAGTGAATCTGAAATCTAGTGAAAATCTTGTATATTTATGCAGTGAGTATGCACTGAAGATGCTGAATGCATACTGTATATGCATTATTTTTATTTTGTATAACCACATTTTTATTTTTTTCATTTGATCACAAAATAAACCACAACACGCCTTCCAGGCCACAATTTTGACCTCTGACCCGTCACACTTACAGACCACAGTTCAGTTAGGCCCTATTGTGAACCATAATAGTCCTGCCATCTGCCATACGTCCGGTGGTGCTTTTACAGACAGCCACAGGCCTCATATATAGGCAGTTCTTGCTGGGCACACCAGTCCACCCCAATTAGCCACTCTGCCAAGGTGGGGGGGTGGAGATGCCCATTTCCACACTATATCCCTCTTGGCAACCAACAAAGCCACCTCCACAAACACGCACTCCATCCGTGGTCCACCAAGATTGTCCATCAACCCTAGCAAGACAATCCGAGGAGTAAGCTGAAAGGATTTGCCCAAAACCAGAGTTCACGGTCAATTGTTCTCCAATAACGGGCTGTATCAGGGCAAGACCACATGACTTGTAAAAAATCTGCCTCTGGGGTTCGATAATTAATGCATGTTGAGTGAGGCAGCCTGCCAGCCAGATGCAACCAGACAGGGGTCAAATATGTAATGTGTAAATAGTTGAGCTGAACCAGATGCATGCATGTAGATATAGCTAGCTCCATGGTTGCTGAACGAACCTCGCTCCAGTCAGCATCATCCAGTTCACACAGCCAGCTCTTCCATTTCTGCTTCAGTGTAGAGAAGTGGTTGGGGGCATGAACGACTAATGAATGGTAGACCTGTGAAATGGCGCCCCTCCAAAGCTCCCCCAGTCAACTACCATGCCTCAAGAGGACTGAACTCAGGAACCTGCATGCTAGGTGGATTGTTTGCAACCAGGGAGTGTCGCAACTGAAGATATCTGTGAAATTGGGTGTGGGAGATCTTGAACCGATCCCATATTTTATGAAATGACAGCAGGTGAACACATGCCCAAACATCTCCCAGGTGGGTGATCCCAATCCTCTCCCACTGAGAGAATCCCTCAAGGTGTAGCCAGGTACCCTGCCAAAGGAGGGCTAGTTGGGTCAACGGTCAATGAGACCCAATGACGCCCTCTAGGCCAAAAACACCGCTCTAATAGTCTCTGGGAGGAAGCTGGAAAGCGGGCACCATAAGGTATACCCATGAGCCTATCGAGACCCAGTAGAGTCAGCTCTGCCGGATCGTCCCTCTCCCTGGTAAGCCAGTCATTCAGAACTATCACCAGCAAAGTTAGGTAATAGCATTATAGATAAGCTGCTCCTAGCCTGCCCTCATAAGGTGACAATCGATAATTTGTGTGGGAGATCTGGGAGCATCCGCCCGCCCACAGGAAATTGCGGATCGTGGACTCTAAAGTACAAAAGCAGGGGGAGCTCGAAGTTCTGAAAGTCGTAAAGGAATCGAGGCAGTACCATCTTTTTAAAAAGGGCTGCACTGCCCATCATGTGGAGTAGGAATTGCTGCCTCCTCTCTCCCGAGGCAGCACTCCGTATTTCGGATCAGGAGACCGATTATTTCAATATTAGCAGGGGCACTGGACAGGGGTGTCCGTGTTCACCCCTATTGTTTGCCCTATACATCGATCCGTTTTTAAGTAAAATAGAAGGGGATAGGAGCATAGTACCTATAAGAGTTGGTGCCACAAAGTATCGAGCCTTGGCCTATGCAGACGACATTGTTGTGTTAACTTCGGATGTCTCCTCTGCACTTCGGGTACTTAATGTGTCCGCTGCACAGTTTGGCTTAGTGTCTGGGTATAAGTTAAATGTGGCTAAGACCCAGGTTGTTCAAACACCAGATATGCTATATTCTGGGACTTTAGTAGTCAGGGAAGCAATGTATCTTGGGGTAAGAATTTCAGCGGCAGTTGACGCTATTCCGGATTTAAATATTCTTCCGGTAATAGACACAGAAAATACCAAACTTGAACGATTGGACCATTTACACTGGTCTCTTTATGGCCGATGCAGTGTTCTCAAAATGCTTATATTGCCAAAGTTCCTATATCCTTTTAGGACAATTCCTTTAGTACTATCTCAAAGCAGTCTGGCAAAGGCAGACAGGATCTGCTATAGGTTTCTGTGGGGTTATAAGCGCTCTCGCAGGGCTGCCAAGTGGATGTGTCTTCCTCGGAATCGAGGCAGTTGGGCAGTACCTAATCTGGTGCTATATTATTGGTCTGCAATGGTACAGGCTTTGGGAGTGCCGCTTCTAGGCAATAGATTCGAAACTTCGTTATGCAACCATCCTACTATTTTTGAGATTGGTTTAGGCACTGCGGATGAGGATATTCTGGTTAAAATTCTAGAGCCGAGTTACTTCAAAAAAACTAGATTCAAGGTAATTAACGCCATGTTTCTAATCTGGCAGCAAATTCGGCGGAAATTGTATATTTACCAGCTCAATGTATATACCCCTTTCAAAGCATCCCGACTTCTTTCCCCCTTCATTTTTCAAGATCAGGTAATGTCTAGATGGCAAGTACAAGGATTGCGGGTTATCGGAGATATGGTGGGGGTTGGGCAACTATTATCTTTTTTATGTTTGAAGGATAAATATCAGCTGCATTCTCAAGATTTTTTTAAATACCTTCAGGTTAGAAGTGTTTTGTTTGAACAGCTTGCAGGAAATCCCTCACTATTTGATAAAATTGAGATATTTGAACTCATTCGGAAGAAAGCTAAAATAGGTATGATATATCAGCATTTATTATCCAGCCTACCGGATGATTTATGCGCACAAGGATTAAGGTGGGCAGATAAATTAGGGAAGACCGATATGGATTTAAATCCGGCCTTGGAGTTCGCTAGTAAAGTCTTGGTCTCTGGTAGTCTCCGGACTCAAAGCTATATGTCAATGTTTGACCTTTATTATACACCTGCAAGAATTTCAAAATGGGGTAGTAGAAAAGGGGATCATTGCTCAAGGTGTGGGTTATACGCAGCAAATACAAGTCATATGTTTTACTTTTGTCCAAACCTGACTGAATTTATATCTGATATAGAACGTTTTATTAATTCTACGCTTAAGATTCAATGCACCTTGACACCTGAGATGGTGAAAATGGGCTATGATGGGGTAGTATAACCGGCTAATTCATGGTACACCTCTGCGTTTCTGTTTATTGCTATGTCCATGATTTGTTTATGTATAACTTCACAATGGCTTTCTCCCGAAGCCCCGACATTTATCAATTGGAGAACTAGACTGCTTGCTATCCATAAACTGGAATCCTCAGTCTATTCAATAAAGGGTAGGCGGAGGCGGAAGTTTGCTTCTAAGATATGGGCTCCGGTAGAGAAATGGATTAAATAGTTATGTTAAAAATTTTACCCCCTCTTAATATCATTGAATATGTCATTGCATATGAGAAGCAACAACCAGTGTAATTGTACTTTCGACTGAAAGCCATGACTGTATTGTTTTGTGTAATTATGAAAATTTAATTTAAAAAAAAGTTAAACCGGAATTGCTGCCTCCTCTGCAAGTCGCTCTTCAAAGCAGGGAGGGGAGGACAGGTTAAGTGTCCACGACACCTCCTGAAGTGTAGAGACATGGATCCCCAGATACCGAGGAAAAAAAAGTTGATGGATCAGAGTAATGGTGTTCCATACGTGCAAAGCTGAATCACCGGTAATGGGCCCCTAAAGAGATTTAGCATTATTGACACAGAGTCTTGAGACCTCCAGTATCTCCAAACATCTTGGACCCAAGAACTGCGGATCCTCAAGAAAGAGAAGGACATCATCGGCATAGAGCTATATGCTCCTCAGGCCCAGAGTCCCAGCTCCACATTATTGCATCACAGCGGATAACACAGGCTAAGGGCTCAATAGCTAGGGCAAATCGGAAAGGGAGTAGAAAGCCCACCGTTCACTTGAAATTGCGCCTACGGATGGGAATAGAAAAGATTGGTAAGTCTACGTAAATGAGGCCCCAAACCGGCCATCTCCAAAACCGCGTTGAAGAAAGATCAATCAGTCGAGTCGAAAACCTTTTCGGAGTCAGGTAAAAGTAAGATTGATGGGTGCTGCATCTGGTGGGCCTGAGAAAGAGCGACCAGTGCACTTCGGATACAGTGACGGGTGATATACCCTGGCATAATGCCACACTGATCCATGTGGATCAGATATGGTAGAGCGCGCTGTTGCCGGTTAATCAGCACTTTAGCGAAGAGTTTACTATATATATTAATGGGAGAAATCGATCAGTACGCAGCACACACATTCAATTTGGGTCTCACCACTATCGTGGCCAAGTCCAGGCACGGAGGAAAGGTGACTGCCTCCACTGCCACTCTGTACAGTGGAATCAAAAGCTCACTGTACTGCTGGTAATATTCAGCTGCAAGCCCATCCAGGGAAAGCATCTTGCCTGCGGCCATATCCGACAGTGCCACCCCAATGTCTTCAACCTTGATGACCTAATCAAAGTCCCAAGCCAGGGAGCAGGGGATAGAGGGCAATGGAATATCAGCCGAAAGTGGGTGTGCCCGTTCCAGGCGGAGGCGGCACCTTCTGATGACTGTAAAGGGCCCCATAGTTGTCTGCAGACATCCGCACAATATCAGGAGTGGTGGTATGGAGGCAACCCCTCGCATCCAAAATATGCGGCACCCCTCTGGAGGCATCCTCTCTGATTGGCTAGCCAGTAGAGCAATTTCCATCACCAAACTCGTAAACTCTCTGTGTTCCTGGGCCTCCTCGAGCGAGAGCTGTCTCAACTCATCCCGGGCAGCAGCCTTAAGTACGGGGGGCCTTCCAACCGGCACTGGAGGTCGGGTGATAAGATCGGGATCTCCAGGGCAGTAATCTTGGCAGGCTGACGTTTCTCTTGAGCATTGATGAACACCTTAGCATGACCACCGATTGTTAACTTGGCACCAAAGGGTACATGGTAACTGAATAGTGCCCTGATTTTCCTCGAAATACGTTTGTAGCTCAGCCTCCACATGGGCCGAGCACACTGTCTGTCAGATGCTACACATTAAGGCACCACATGGACGGAGACCCCACACCAAGGTCTGAGATGCCCTGGGGTAGAATCACTGCATCTGAAGGACGTCCACTGTGGGCATCCAAAGAAGATCAATACGGGACCTGGTGTAAGAGGCTGCTGAAGTATGGTGCCCTGCAGGGATGAGAATATAAGGCAAACCAGCGCATCTAGTGTCTGAGGGAGAAGTAACTGAGAAACATTCACAGAAATGAAGGTCTAGTGCCTGCCTTCCAGCATTCCCTCTATCCCTAGGCAAAGGCCCTGGGGGTCATTATGGATGTTGGTCACCGCAAAAAAAAGCCTTTACGTAAAAGGATATACCCCGCCCCGGAGCCTTGGGTAAATCCAGAGTGTTATACCCTGTCATACCCGTGGTGACCGAGGAAAGGAGAGTGTTCTCCAAATAAATGGGTTTCCTGGAGCATGAGGTCCGCCGGCATAGTGGAGGACTGCAGTCCATTTTATACGGTCCGGCAGGCCGTTAACATTTCAAGACATAACCTCAAGTGACGCCATGAGGAGCACCAACCAACCTTTAGAAAGTGAGGGTCCGAGAACTACTCTGAGTCAACCCAGCAGACAGGAAGCAGAGTGCCCAGGGCCCCAAAAATCAAACGCGGTGTAGGGAAGGTGCGGCATGTGTGGCAAGGAAAAAGCAAGCACAAACAAACTACCCGAAAAAACATTCCCTCACCCCATACTTTCATCCCAGAAGCATCTGTCTCCCCAAAACAGAACATAGCTGTATATGCATAAATAAGTGAAAGAACATTTAAAATGTGGTGGCGGTAATATATCAATCTTGTTAAACATTTTTTTTATTTCTTTATAGTATTTCATCCAGTGACTTACGAAGGAGGCGTAGACTTAAACAGGTAACCAAATTGTTAAGTACGTGTGTTTTGAATTTCAGTGAGTGAGGGTGAAATCCCTCTTAATTAGGCATTTACAAGTATTACATAACATGCTCTGTGCTGATTATCCTTAACTTTCTGTTTAGTCTTTTTGTGTCTGGAAAGTAAGGTTTGTTTTTCTTGAAGCTGTCTGAGGACGTTGTTCAAAGAATTTCTTGTAAGAGATATTAATCAATTGAGGCTTTTTAAAATTACATATTTTCAAGTAGCAGTGCTAAACGGGAAATACTCTAGAGGCTTCTAAGCAAAGTCGCAATAAGGAGGAAAATCTCTCAAAAACATTTTTACTTGCATTCATTTCTTTTTTGGGAGGAGAGGGCACCTGTATATGAAGACCAGAAATTGCTATTTTAAGCTATTTAAAATTCAAAACTCTGGGCCAAGATCGAAAGCGATTGTGCAAGGGCTTGGCAGAATCCTTACAGCAACTAACAGCGTACCTGATTTGTATGTTTAGTTTAAATATCTGGAACCTGGTTGAGTACCCTATAAGGTCTCAAAGATTTAACTTTTCTCTTTTACCAAGCTGTTCGGGTTAAGTTTCAAGCTCTGGATTCAAAGAGTTGCTTGGTTCATAGTTGGCATTTTCCTAATAATTGTTTGTGTGTGTGTGTGTGTGCACGTGTGCGTGTGTGTTGAGTCAAAGGCAGGATAGAGGAGGGAACAGCCTAGAAAGGCTAAGTAGGAATATCATCGAAGTAAAATGAGGTTTGGGATGAGTTAAATGAGGGATACAGGAGGGAAGGGTCGAGGACGTGTTATTTTGGAGATCATAGTCGTAAAATGAGGTTCGGGTGGGTCAAAGGAGGGATAGAGAAGCAAAGTGTCTAGAAAGGGTTACATAGGAGATCATAGTAGTAGACCGGTTTCGTGTGAGTCAATGGATGGACAGAGGAGGAAAGAGTCAAGAAAGGATCTTAGGAAGAACATAGTGGTAGAATGAGGTTTGGGATGAGTCCGAGAGTGGAGGTAGAGGTATAGGATGAGACTAGGGTAGTGCATTGAAGGGAGTTGAGGTTTCTTTATTATTTTTTATTTCTCTAGTTGGAGTGAAGTAATAAAATGTGTAGATACATAACTACATAGAAAGGGTATACATGTATAAAGGCAAATAATAAAGAGATATAAAATTGCATTGCATAAAGTTCCATATGTGCAAGTAGGCATACATAGATAGAAATTCAGACGTGCATGTGTTGCTGTACGTAAAAGCTAATTTATTTGTGTCTTTTTATATATATATTAATTACTTATTATAATAGGATAGTCAGCTCTTGAGTAGTCTTCTGAAGAGCAGATACTTAACCGTGGCTCTTATGTTTGGGGGTAATGAATTCCATAGTTTGGTTGCTTGACCGGAGAAATATTTACCATCCATGTCTTTTTTTTCTTGCATGCTGTTGTTTTGAGGTGAGGTGTCGGTCTTGAGCAGAGGTTCCTTTGTTGTATGTATTTAGGGATTTTATTCCTGAGAAAAAGTGGTCCTTTTCCTTGTTTTGCTTTGTGGGTGATACAAGGCAGCTGCAATGTGGATCGTCTGGCAACCAGTAACCAATGTAGGGCCTTCTAGGCAGGGAAGATGCGGGCTTGTGGGTTTACATGTGGGAGTTGTCTGG
The DNA here is from genome assembly GCF_964204655.1 of Triturus cristatus. NCBI lineage: Eukaryota > Metazoa > Chordata > Amphibia > Caudata > Salamandridae > Triturus > Triturus cristatus. Next base: position 631,801,516 of record NC_140587.1, read on the forward strand.
CAGAGAGTTCTTAATTCGTTGTTGTTTTTTCATAGTTGATAAAGATTGTCTGTGCTAGAGGCCGTTGGCATAATCAAGTTTAGGCAGTACAAGAGAGATCGTAGCCTGCACCTTGTGTGGAAATCCTGGGTGTGGGAAGATGCATCACAGAGTTTTCATGGTGATTATGCTTGATCTTGCTAACGTGGGCATTCATTGATAATTAGGAGTCAGTGGTAATTCCAAAGTTTCTTACTTCCTTAGATACTTTAGTAGGTGGTCCCAGATCGTCAGCCCAGGCATTAGAGAGGTTCATAATTTTTCCAGTTGCCACATGTGAATATTTCAGTTTTGGCAGCATTCAATCTGAGGTGGCTCCATGCCATCCGCTGATAACCAGCTCTGAGGCACCTGAAGGTTTTTGAGTTTCCAATGTCTTTGGGGCTTTCCAGTTTAAGAAATATTTGCGTGTCATCTGCATAGTTCTAGCATGTGAGCTGAAATTCATTGATCATTGCCGGAAATGACTTCATGTAGATGGTGTAAAGCATGGGCGAGATGATAAAGCCTTGAGGGACCCCTGCTTTTGTGAAGTACGGTTTGGATGAGAAAGAGGGAGTGTGGATGACGTTTGTCCTGTTTTTGAAGGTAGAATGTGATCCAGTCGACAGCAGTATTTGCCGGCTTTGTAGAGTCTTTGGAATAGTGTCATTGTCAACTGTTTTCAAAGGCAGATGAAAGGTCCAAGATAATTGTGCTGCAACCCCGTTCCAGTCTACTGTGTTTTTAAGGTAATCCCAGATGGAGATGAGGGCAGATTTAATTGCTCTTCCTGGAAAGAATCCTGTTCGGAAGTCGGAAGTATGGACTTATCTTTAATGCATTCTGACAACTGGGCGAATGCTGCTATTTCTATCACTTTGCCTATGAAAGGTCCATTTGTAATCTGTCTGTAGTTGTCTGGGTGATGTGGGTCCAGGTTTGTTTTCTTTCATAGCGGATGTATGTATGCCTTTTTAAGTCTTCTGGAAAGATTCCTGTAGTTAATTAATTTTTTCGGATTTTTGTTTACTGGTGTGGCAGCAGAGGTAGAAGAATGTTCTTGAAGATTGTTGGTGAACAAGGGTTAGAAGGGCGGCCGGCTGGCTTGCTTGCTTTGACCAGATCCATAAATTAATTTTGTTATTAGTGTTTGAAGGAATGCAGAGGCTGGGATAGGCTACTCTGGGGGGGATTCTTAAGAACGGGTTAGTGCTGGTGGTTTTCCTTTGTTTTAAATAGGAGTCCAACATGTCTGCTTTGGTTGTGTTATGGTTTGCCAGTTTGTTAGTAAATTCGTGAGTCAGGGGATGAGTTTCTTCTGTGCAATTAGGTTTACGAAATCCAGTGAGAATTTTATAAAATTCTTTATTTGAATTTGCACATTTCGCTTTTTGAATTGCTGATCTATAACTTGACTGTGCCGTGCGCAACTTCTATTTTGGCCAAAGAAAGGGAGTAGCAACAACACAGCTTGAGACGTGAGCATCAGGAGGCATTCGTGTTATTGCGCTCAGATGCAATTGCTAATGTATACATCCGTTTATTTTCGTCATCCGCTATTATACCCGTTTAACTATGGTAGAATCATCAAGAAAGCTAGCCAAGTCATTCTAGAAGCCATTGACCTATGTTTTGTCTTACTTATACAAATCGCCAAACAATTGAAAAATCATCTTCCCTCAACCTGCCTCCATCGCTACCCATCCTACACCACCTGATAAAGACTGTACAGATAGTAATGTAAGAATAATAACAAGTATCCAACTGGAAATCGTCCACAAGAATCAAAATGACTCCGCAAAGGAAATCACCACCAACAAGACGTGGGACCCTCGTCAAAACTAGCCTATTGAACCTAAGAAGTAGCCAACCCATCACCATTACTCTGGCTACAGGTAGACAGCCCAGCCATGCAGCTACTTTATTTGGTCTGCCCCGTTAAAAAGCTGCAACATGTTATATAGATACCTTTTTTATCCGCATATGGCTGATTTCTACAGCCAAAGTAGGAGACCACCTCACCCTGTTAGGTCTGTGGGAGCACTCGTTAACACTAGTTCAGCTGCTAAAAGCATTTCAGCTGCTAAAAACATTTCACAGATATTAAAGGAGGAGAGAGAGAGAAGTATAAATTGTCTAAAGTTTGGTTGATGCATGCACATTTAAGTGCTTGCCTCTTAATCCTTCAAATACCTTATTGATTGTGAAATCGTAAGGCAGGAGACTCTTTTACAGGACCAAAAAAATGTATACTCCTCCTCAGACGATATTGTGAATCTCACACTAGACATTATCTCCAAAAAGACATTCCTCCTGAATGATATCAGCTCATGCTCCATTCTGGTCAGACACCCAAAACATTATTGAAAACATATATAGCCTGGGCTTCATTCAGCTAGTGAATCAGTCTGTGCACTGCTGAAATCATAGTGTTGGACTCCCTTTCTCCCTGATTCTAAAACTGAAAATATTTGAAAATACACCACCATGGTGGGTGGACTACCAACACTGGCAGAGATGTGAAGTGAAAGCAAGACACAAAATTGTCCATATGTCTGGGCAAAGGTGCAGTACTTTTGTTGTCTGATCAATTACATTTATTTCCATTTACAGTGAAATCATTGCTTAAAATAAATACCTGTGGTTTAAAAAATTATAAATTGTTAATACTTTTAATTACTTATACATATTCTCATCCCGCATTCATGAAAATACTTCCACTTCAAAAACTTATCAGGATCTATGATTGCATTGTGGGTGACAGGGGAGGTTAAAGCAGAGGCAGGGTACAAAGAGAAGAGGGCCAGGCCCATCTAGTCTACTCGGTTCACTTATGAATTTGATCTTCAGCCCTCTTTTGGTAACCTATGCAAAGGGACCTTAGCCACTTGACTTTGGAAATTTCACTCAAGAGTCTTGAGAACCATGCGATTCAATGCAAATTGCTTTATTCTTCTGTGTATGTCCATGTAATATGAGTACAGTATTTGTCATATAAAAAACAACTTTACAATGTTTTGCCTAGTCCTTCCCCGGTTTTATGTTCCACCCACTTTCTTATAACCTCTGGTTTCTCTATTCCATTCCCAAATGGATGCCACACTGTTCCATAGCTCATGTTTGAGACACTCCTGTTGTAATAAAAATGTTCTCTGTAAAGCACAGGCAGCACTGCCCCTTGAAGCTAGGTTTGCACTATACCAAATATTAAAAAATAAATTGTATGCGGTATTAACAATCATCTAGTTGAATATCTGGCTGTTTGTCCCAGCATAATGTATTAAGGCATTTCTACACAGACCATTGATCTGGGGGATCCACAAATCAACCCCACGATATCTCTAACATTCATATATCGACCACTGCAAAAGAGACCAAAAATGCTTAGGCTGGAGTTAGTCTTTCAATCTCTTTTAGGTGCATTGTATGCTTTTGTGAATGTCTCTTATTTAAACACCCACTTTTATTGGGCACCCTCAGAGGAATCCTAGAACGCGTTCATATCCCAGTTATGCGGCCTGTACAAGATAAACCTATTTTTTATGGTTAATACCCGTATTCCTAATGGGGATTCTTTGAGGCCCACTGTCTCCCCAGTTTTGGGAGTATCCATAATGTTCTTTGTCTCAAAGGTGCCTGCATAATATTGCCTAGCATGTTTCGTTAAACATTCTCATTGTTGCAGTGTGAATATATAGAATATAGTTTTAAGTAGATTGAAAATGCACCATTTTCTAAAAATGTTTATTTTTTTTCTTAAAAGTATAGAGGATCCCGATCATGAAATAGCAATGCTTACACAAATTCTGGAATTTGGACAGACACCAAAACAGCTTTTTACAAAACCTCATCCTCAAAGGATAACACACAAATGGAGGAGTATCTCTCGGTCATCTAGCCAAAGTGCATCCTTCATTGACTATCCTGGTGAGTGTACATCATATCCGGTTATTTGCAGATAAACGTGTCTCTTGTATGGAATATTAGAGTGTACTTACTTTGCATAATGCAGGCCTAGCCTTTGTTAAATGGCTCCGCTGTTTTATTTAACATCCAATCACATTTTCTGGTAGTGCAGGATTGTGTTTTCCATTGTGATAGTTTCCTAATCATCCCATTATAATACTTTTTTGTAAGATCACTGAGACTGTCTTACTGGATCTACGGACATTGAAGTTTCTACTTGTTTATTATTTTTATTTTGTTTTGGTTATTTAATAAAATTAAAGCCTGACTTTGAAGGCAGTAGAGCACTGTACATCACAATTTGGGCATGGAGAGTAAAGATCGAACCTTTGAGTACAGCAGACCGACATGAAACTGTTTTAATCTATACTGTGTTGTGAGGAAGTGGCTGGTATAGATAGTTCTATTGCTACTGTATCTGTTAGGAGGGTGTAGGTGTAGAGTCATATCACACTTAAAAATTTCAACAACTTTCAAATTAAATTTAGTAGGATGATGGCTGCAAAGGTTCCAGAATCATAGCAAACATCTGCTGACAATATGAGTGGAGGGTTAACGGAAGGACCTAGTAGGCAAAATGAAATGTCATATAGGTTCCCTAAAAGGCAGGAATTTTAGGTGTGTCAGCGGAAGTGCACATTCTCTAAATGCTACAGTGTTTTGATGGTTCCATATGTCTTTGCAGATGTCCTTAGCCACTATGATTTGGCTATAGGCTCCCCTTGGTCCGGGCTGACTCAAATTGCCATCCCTCACTTTGCCTTCAGTGCAGATCATTCTCAGCTCTGCCTAAGGCTTCTTCTCAGGTCCACTCAAAACGTCATCGACTTCTTGCACTCTGATATAATCGTATACTTTGTATTAATATGTGCTAGGATGCTCTAATGTAGTCTTTGTTGGCCTAATTTTTGCAATTTGTCCGGACACAGCTTTTGTTTTGCCTGAGCTCCTTTCTGCTCTTATGATATGTCTCCACTTGTCTTCGTTCATTTTTTACATGTAATGATTATGTCCAGTTGGACAGCCAAAAATAGATATCATTGCATTTTTATATACATTTCTTTCACAAAATCTTCTCCGTTAGGGACCATTGTTCCTTAAAACATTTCGTACCCAATGTCCCCGACCGCTATTTGGGTTCCTTTGTCTTTGTAAAATATGGGGTTGGGCCATGACGCCTGCCCCAACTGCAAGTCCTTGCATCTGAAGGCGATTTGCAAGCGTGCAATGAAGCTCCTAGCGGAGCAGCAGCAGAAAGCTTTGTGCCTGCCGTGGGAAATTGCGGGCTCGTTCTCGGAGCTGATCCTGCTAACCTTTCAGACTATTGTCATCACATTCCAAGTCAGCGTCCTCAAAGTCGGCTAAGTTCAAGAAGCACTAGAAGAAAAAGTTGAAACGTTCTTCGACTTTTCCTAGAAACACCCATGCTTCTAGGCCACGCTCCTGCACTCCAAAAGTGGAGCCAGTGGCTTGGTCCGCTCCTTGCTTTCCTAAGTTCCCCAGAGCTGAAGCAACACCTGCCCAAATCTAGGAGTTGTACAATTCCATGCACTCCTATCATATGACCAACGGCTCACTGGCACACCTTTTGGACCCACAGAGGCGAGAGGGGGCCCTACTGGATTACTGTTGGCAGGTATGCCCTCGACACGAGCCAGGCCCTCTGGATCCATCACGGATCCACACTGACTCTGAAACTGGTGCCACAACCCTTCACGGTCCCAGTCCACCGGACTCATTCTCTGGTACCATCGGCGCTGACTGAAGAGGAACCAGTTCTCGTCTCCATCTCCAAGAAGACGTCCACTCGATATCAACATCTGCCCCTCCATGTCAGCTCCTGGACCTGCCACCCCTAGATAGCCCTTCTTTTCCAGAAGGAGGGGATGATGAAGAGGGTTATGGCTTCCTGGAGGACGACTCGTACGCGGAGCTGTTAGATGCCGATGGCCTGGACTCTTCCTTGGGTCCGGCCGCGGAGGAAGGTGCATCTTTAACGGTAGTGATGCGCTGGGTAGCAGAGGTCTTTAACCTACAGCTACCCTCCATCGAGGTCACGACCAATGTCTTGAAGAGGTGCTTCAACTGGGGGAAAGTTCTGCAGAGCCCCTGCTTCTCTTTAATGAGGCCCTCACTGATGTTCTCCTGGGGGCCTGGGCCAAACCCTGCACTGGGGCTCCAATGCACAGAATGATTGCCTGCCCGCATTGTCATGGCCCAGGAGGCCCAGTCTTCCTTTCCCATCATTTCTTTCCTGAGTGCCTGTTGGTGCATGCTTCAACAGCCAAAGTAAACAATTTCCCTACTAGCCCTCCAGATAGGGAATCCAAGAGGCTGGATTCCTTTGGAAAGTGGATCTTCTCTTCCATCAGCTTGGCATTGCGGTCAGTGAATGCTGCATGTCTATTGGACTGATAAACTTATGCCTTGTTGGATTCTGTTGTGCAACTGCAGCCCGTGCTTCCTGAAGAAGGCTGAGCCATTCTGAACCAGCCATTAGTTGATGGCCAGGATGCAGGGAAGTTCACGATCAATGTGAAATGGACACCACTGACTCACTATGGTCACTACAATGGCACTCCGCCGTGCTTGGTTGAGGTGCACCGGATTTTCAGTGGATGCCCAATCCTCTTTGATAGACATGCCCTTTGACGGCTCCCACCTCTTCGACAACGCGGCTGACCCGTCAAGGAGAACGGGGTCACTGCTAGACCCCTGAGACTTTCCTTGGCTTCCCGGGATCAGCAACAGTCCTCTCACTCTCAGCAGCCATGGCCGGGCCTCCCATGGGCATCTGCAATACCACTCTTACCCCCTAGTCCAGCATGCTTCCCAGTCCTTTCATGGCTGGCGTCGCAAATCTCAAAGAGGACATAGAACCCACACCAAGCGTATTGTCCAGTTCCCCACCCCTCCGGCTACCACAGCCTCTGAACCTATTTAATAGGTCCTTAACACAACACACCCATCCCATTGCTGGATGGATTAAGCACAACCTGACACAAATGGGTTTATGCCCTTCCACTTCTGGAAACGCTGCCTAACTTGCCACCATCCACAGAACTGCTGAAAGAGCACCATCTGTTTTTTGCTGCCTTTGCTGGCCAAAGGAGCCATTGGAAGGGTCAAACTAAACAAGCTCACTGTTCCATAGCAAAGGCAGGACACCAGTCAATGGGACTGTACCCTTCTGTAGTAGGGGATCTCTGTGTATAGTCATAATCTAGTGAATAGTCCCGCCCATGTGCGTGGACCCCGGAGCAATAAAAAATAATCTCTGAAAGGTGACAAATCATGCAGACCTGCATACACCTTTAAGAGAGAATTTAATTTAAAGACAGATAATGCAGCCTATACCCACAGGCTACACTGTCCAGTACTTCAACTAGAATTCCACCAACATCCACAAACAGCACTGCCTGTCTAGTTTTTCTCCACATAGGAAAAAACCCTGCCTCTACCAGCAAAAGCCTCTGGAATGATAGAGAGTAAGGAGTGGACAGACAAGCCCCATAGGCTGCCATTATGTGGCTTAGGACAGGATACTGTGCCTTTAAGAAAACTTTCCAGATTTCCAGAACTTTCCCCAGTATCCCAGAATGCCCAGCAGGTCCCATTTACTTTCAGTTCTTTTTTCCGGCTCCTGCTAGCAGGACCCTGGAGCATTGAGCTCTCCTCTTTTCAAGGTTTTTTTTTGGAGATTTTGTCAATTTTTGTCACTTTTTCAAGTGCTCAGTAGCTGGTACTGTCAACATGCCTGGCTTGTTCGACAAGTGCCCGGAATGTGGTCGAAAGAAGGCTAAAACTGATCCACACGAGGTGTGTATAGGTTGCCTTCCCCAGTCCCACGTGCCTGAAAGCTGTACCATCTGCCACTCGTTCTCGGCCAGGACCCTGAGGGACAGAATGAAAATCAGGCTTCAAGTTCTGGAGGAGAGAAGACTGAAGGCACCAGGTGGGTCTGGAGGGGCTGATTTGGCCCATACTGAGGCCTCTGGGGGGCTCCCCAGGGGCAGGTAGACCAGTAAGCGCTCCCACTCCCCGTCCACGTCGAGGGCGTTGGCGACGTCGAGGAGGATGACCACCGTCTTTTCGCCGTCTCCCCAGGGCTCTGGGGAGAAGCGGCGTCGACGATCGCCGTCGAGGGACCTGAATAGGCCGCCGTCGACTACATCGGCGTCGTCGGCGACGACGCCGTCTTCGGCGCCATCCAGCGGTCGGCGTCGAGATCGGACCCGGCGTCGGCGTTCGCCGTCGAGGGATCGCCGTTCACCGTCGATGAAGAGGAGACGGTCGACGTCGCCGCTGAAGGGGAGATCGACGTCGAGACGCTCAAGGTCGAGGAGATCGCCGTCGAGGCACAGGTCGCCGTCGAGGCACAGGTCGACGTCGAGGCGAAGGTCGACGTCGAGGCGAAGGTCGACGTCGAGGCACAGGTCGCCGTCGAGGCACAGGTCGCCGTCGAGGAGAAGATCGACGTCGAGGAAGAGAGAGTCACCGGAATCTGTGTACTCAGTGGTGTATACGCCGCCTCGGATGCCTCCGTCGCCGCCTCCTCTCCCACCTCCGCCGACTCCTCCTCCACCACCTCCACCAACGCCGCCTCCTCCACCTCCACCACCGCCCCCTCCCCCTCCACCGCCACCACCGCCTCCACAGCCGCGGACACTGCCTCCGCCGCCCCCACCGCTGCCACGCACTCCAGTGGGACCGCCGCCGGTTCCCCCGCGGTCGGTTTCCCTTCCAAGGTACCCGACTCCGCCGCAGGGGACCCCGAAGCCACGACGCCCGCGGTCGCCGGGACCGGCTAGACCGGCGGACAGGCCGAAGCCGAAGAGGTCGCGCTCCCGCTCTCACAGGAGAAGGTCACGGAGCCGTGGACGGTCATCGTCGGACTCAGGACGACGCCGTAGGAGGTACAGGTCCAGGTCGCACACGCGCTCCTCGATCAGAGACTTTTCCCCGACGTTGTCGGACTCCCCGGGGACTAGGGTGTCTCCGGTGGACGACTTGGTCTCTTTCCAAGAGGTGCTGTTGCGAGGGGCTGCAAAGTTGGGTATCACGGTGACGGTTCCAACACCCACGACGTCCGTGATATTCGAGACGCTTCATAAGAAACATCTGTCTCGCCCTCTACTGCCTCTTGTACCAGGACTGGTGGAACCCGCGTTGGAGCTGTTCCTCACTCCCGCGACGACGAAGGCCGCTCCCTCCAGGCTCATGAAAAAGTATAGGGCCCCGGAGTCGGATCCTTCCTTTTTGAGAGTGGACCCGAAGCCGGATTCGGTCATCGTGACGGCGGCAAGAAAACAGCATGCGACCGCCCCGTCATCGACGGTCCCGCCTGACAAGGAAAGCCGCTGGCTGGACTCTGCGGGCAGGAAGGTGTGTGGGACCGCCACCACCGCCATGAAGGCGGCGAGTGCAGGGGCTTTGTTGGGCCGGTACGACCGGGCCCTGTGGGAGTCCCTGCAGCAGTATGCGGACCTGCTGCCCCGGGACAAGAAGGAGGACTTCTTGGAGACAGTGCGCGAAGGCATGCTGGTTTCTAATCGGGTGATCGGCGCAGCGGCGGATGTATCATTGCTGGCCGCCCACGCCTACTGTCATGGCGTTCACCAGAGGCGGCATTCGTGGCTGCGCCTGACGTCCCTCAAGCCAGAGGCGCAGCAGAGAGTGGCCAACCTGCCCTTCTTGGGGGAAACCCTGTTCGGGAAACATGCGGACGATGAGATGGCCCGCATGAAGGCGGAGGCGGAAACCCTGACGGCCGTTTGGTTGGAGAAGACCGAAAAGAAGAAGCGCCTGTTCCAGAGGCGGTTCGGGTCTTCGGGCAGAGGGCGTGGACAGGGTTCGGGACAGCAGCAGCAACAACAGCAGCAGTTCCGCAAGCCCTTCCAGAAGCGCCAGAGGGGTAGAGGAGGCCAGCAGGCTACTACCACTACCAAGGGCCCGGCCGGGTCTCGGCCCTGAGCGGCTACTTCCCCCTCAACCGTTACCCACTCCAGTGGGGGGAAGCATTCAATTTTTTCCGGCAGAGTGGAGAAAAATTACTCAGGACAAGTGGGTGCTGAATATTGTTTGCAATGGATACAGTCTTCGGTTTATCAGCCCGCCTCCAGCGATTCCGCCGGTCAGCTCTCGATTCCAGCTGAGAGAGCTCCAGGCGGAGGCAGACATCTTGTTGAGAAAAAAGGCGGTAGAAGAGGTACCTCTGTCTCAAAGGGGAAGAGGTCTGTACTCTCGCTTCTTCCTCGTTCGCAAGAAGGACAAGAACGAGTTCAGGCCCATTCTGGATTTGCGACAGGCAAACAAATGGATTCGCAGAGAGAAGTTTTGCATGCACCAAATTTACCCTCGGCTGCAACGGGGAGACTGGCTCTGTGCCATAGATCTACAGGATGCGTACTTCCATGTGCCCATAGCGAGGAAGCACAGGAAGTTCCTGCGATTCCAAGTCTGCGCCAATCACTATCAATACACAGTACTGCCATTCGGGCTAAAGTCTGCTCCCAGGACCTTCTCGAAGTGCATGGCGGTGGTGGCGGCACACCTGCGGAGGAACAAGGTGTTTGTCTACCCGTATCTGGACGATTGGCTGATCAAGGCTTCATCCTTCTCGGAAGCACAAGATCACTTCCGATGGACGTGCGCTCTCCTGCACAAGCTGGGGTTACACGTCAACATGTCCAAATCGGTCACGACTCCGGTCCAGTGCATACAGTACCTGGGGGCCTCCATCGATACGCGGTCAGCAAGCGTGTCTCCTTCGGAGGAGAGACGGTTATCACTCCTTCGGAAGGCTCAGGACCTCAGGACTGCTCCATCGACGACAGTGAGGAAGGTGTCGTCTCTACTGGGATCGATGGCCTCCTGTATCTTCCTCACGCTTCACGCACGGCTACACGAGACCTCTGCAGGAGTGCTTGGAGGATCAGTGGGATCAGAGGACAGGGTCTTGGGACGACAAGATACGACTGTCGCTGCATGCTCTTCAGTCTCTGAAGTGGTGGTGTTCGGTGGAAAACCTCCTCAAGGGGGTTCCCTTCCACAAGGACATTCCCACGACGAGTGTAGTGACGGATGCTTCTCTCCAGGGCTGGGGAGCGCATTCCGGGGACTTGCAGATTCAAGGAAAGTGGTCTCCTCTGGAATCGACGTACCACATCAATTTCCTGGAACACAGATCTGTCTTCCTGGCACTGAAGGCCTTCCTTCCGTCCTTCCAGACCAACTCGCTGCTGATACAGACGGACAATACAACCACAATGTATTACCTCAACAAGCAGGGGGGGTCGAGATCGCGCACTCTGTCGCAGGAGGCGCAGGCGATCTGGCGCTGGCTGCTGGCCCGATTACTGACGATTACGGCCACGCATCTGCCAGGGGTGCAGAATGCTCAGGCGGACGCCTTGAGCAGGCTGATTCAGGAAAACCACGAATGGGTCATAAACGACGAAGTACTAGGAGAAGTCTTCGCAAGGTGGGGGACTCCAGACGTAGATCTGTTCGCCACCGCCGAAAACAGCAAATGCCGAGACTTCGCATCCAGGTACTACCAGCGGGGGACGCTGGGGAATGCGCTATGGATCGATTGGTCGAACAGCTTTCTGTACGCTTTTCCACCCATTCCCCTGATTCCGGCGGTGCTCATCAAGCTGTCCCAGTCCAGGGCGCGGATGATCCTGATCGCCCCGGAGTAGCCCAGGCAGTGGTGGTTCACGGACCTTCTTCACCGGTCTCTCCTTCCTCACATGCGGTTGCCGTGCAGGCCGGACCTTCTCACGAAGTTCGGGGGGCGGATGGTGCACCCCAACCTCTCGTCTTTGAGTTTGGCGGCATGGCTCCTGAAATAGTGCAATATGGCCATCTGAATCTACCAGACGATTGTATGGACATACTGAAGGAGTCTAAACGACCTTCCACTAGGACATCCTATGCTTACAAGTGGAAGAGGTTCTGTATCTGGTGTAAGTCCAAGAACTTTGATCCGACGACATGTAAGGAAGATGTCATCCTTCCATACCTTTTACATCTGGCGCAGTCTGGCCTTAATTTCCATTCCATTAAGGTTCATCTGGCTGCTTTGACCGCTTACAGGAAATGCCCTTCACAGACTTCCTTCTTTCAGATCCCTGTGGTCAAGGATTTTTTGGAAGGCTTGAAGAAAGTGTTTCCTCCCGTCAGACTTCCCTCGCCTTCCTGGGACTTGAATGTGGTGCTGTCCAGACTGATGAAGGAGCCTTTTGAACCCATTCACAAGGCTTCATTGCAGCACCTATCCTGGAAGGCGGCGTTCCTAGTGGCCATTACATCGGCCCGCAGGGTGAGTGAACTTCAGGCATTATGTTTTCAAGAACCTTATACTGTATTTCATGCTGCTAAGGTTGTGATGCGTACTCACCCTAAATTTCTTCCTAAGGTTATCTCTGATTTTCATGTCAACCAGACCATAACTTTACCTACATTCTTTCAGAATCCATCCTCGCCAGCGGAAAGGTCTCTCCATTCCCTGGATGTTCGGAGGGTGTTGAAATTTTATCTGGATAAAACCAAGGATACTCGTAGGTCTGATCAATTGTTTGTTAATTATGGCTCAGTCAGGACTGGTCTTGCGACCTCTAAGCAGTCCATTTCTCGGTGGATTGTGTCCTGCATACAATTGTGTTTCAAAAGGCTAATAATACCTTAGGGGGTAAACCTAAGGCTCATTCCACCAGGGGCAAAGCTGCCACGACGGCTTTGCTGCGTAATGTTCCGATTGCGGAAATCTGCAAGGCGGCCACTTGGAAGTCGGTCCATACTTTTGCTGCGCATTACTGTCTGGACACGGATGCCAGGGCAGATGCTCAGGTTGGGCAGGCTTCGCTGCGAAATTTGTTCGCACTATAGTGGTAGTGTCTTGTGTGTTCTCCACCGCTTTTGTTGTGTGGGGATGGGCTTGCCATTCTATTCACTAGATTATGACTATACACAGAGATCCCCTACTACAGAAGGAGTAGTTTCTTTTCTGTAACTCCAGTTCTGTAGTAGGGGTATCTCTGTTATAGTCATAAGCGCCCGCCCTCCTCCCCGGTGGAGAGATACTTATTCATGTGTAGAATGCTACAGGTCTGGCGTGCTACGCCTTCAAAAAGAACTGAAAGTAAATGGGACCTGCTGGGCATTCTGGGATACTGGGGAAAGTTCTGGAAATCTGGAAAGTTTTCTTAAAGGCACAGTATCCTGTCCTAAGCCACATAATGGCAGCCTATGGGGCTTGTCTGTCCACTCCTTCCTCTCTATCATTCCAGAGGCTGTTGCTGGTAGAGGCAGGGTTTTTTCCTATGTGGAGAAAAACTAGACAGGCAGTGCTGTTTGTGGATGTTGGTGGAATTCTAGTTGAAGTACTGGACAGTGTAGCCTGTGGGTATAGGCTGCATTATCTGTCTTTAAATTAAATTCTCTCTTAAAGGTGTATGCAGGTCTGCATGATTTGTCACCTTTCAGAGATTATTTTTTATTGCTCCGGGGTCCACGCACATGGGCGGGACTATTCACTAGATTATGACTATAACAGAGATACCCCTACTACAGAACTGGAGTTACAGAAAAGAAACTACTCCATCCTGGTTATCAAAAGTGGCTCCTTTTTAGGAGCACAAGCCCTCAAACATCACTGGTGGCATGCTACATCATCTGGGTTTGCTCCTGGTTTGACCGGCGCTCCCAGACCTTCTGTTGTTCAAATGTAGCAACAAGCATTGGCAATGCAATAGGTCTAACTTTAAAGGAATATTTATAGTAATCTTAAGCATTAGTAGTAAATAGCATGGGAATGGATATGTATTTGTGTGGAAGCAAAGAACTGTATAATAATGTTAGTTAAGGTTGAAAGGTCAGGTGACACTTTCAAGCCAGACCTAAATATCCATGTAGGTAAGTGGCTGCCTAACTCCCATCTCTGCTGCTGCCAGAGAGAAACACCATCCATTTTCTAGTTTTCCAAGACACATTATTAGCTTTACAATGTCATGTGTGTGCCCTTAAAAGTTCAAGCTCAGGCAACTGGATAAAGAAAATGATCCCAGCTGTGTGGAGGGCAAGTACTTTTTTTGTGGAAGCGCACAACCTTTGCCTAATCAAAACATGTACCCCTGGCTCCCAACATGTGGACTGAATCAAAGCCCCTCTCTAGTGTTCTTCACATAACTGTCTGGAAACAGCTGTGCTGTCAAGCCTGACCATAAAAACTCTTTACTGGGTATCCAACATGTATTACTAGTGAACATACATGGAAAGCGTGTCCTGTCACTGTTTATTCATTCCTCCGCATAGTATAGTCGGTCTTTAATGGATCTCCTACAAAAAACCTGTTCCATGCTTCTGTGTTCCTTTCCCCCACCCTCATCCCCTAAACTTTTCTGCTCCCCTCAGAGTAGAGCAAACCTTGGAATTCCTGAACACCCGATCTGCCTCCCTCTTTGCCTTTTGGAGTGAGGAAAGTCATCCTCACCCTTCCTTGCCCTGTGTGTATTGGAGAGATGTGTGTGGTGTTGGGCTGATTAACTAACAGCATTGAGTAACCAGGATATCCTCTCGCTGTGATTTCAGTACTTCCTATTTGTCTTTCCGCATTCAGAAAAAATAACACGTAGTGACTTTGGGCAGTACCACACATTTTACTCAAACAGCTGAATGAAATCACAATCAAGGATCAGCCAGCATCGCCATCGGCATGCAAGCTTATTTCTAAAGCTTTAATAATAGTTACCAAATTGGCAGCACTCTCCATGCTTCCCTCAAGGTGCTAGTGCATTAACAGTAGAAGAATTGTCAGAAAGACACAAAGTGGGCAGAAGCAATGCAAGAATCTCCAATGGTGTCTGTGTTGTTTCTGTTGGACATAACAGAGGCAGATGCAATGGAAGCTTCCTTCCTATGCAGATAAAATATATCACTGGAAGAAACAACAGTGCAAGTTTCTCACATAGGCACACACTTAACTGGAACAGTAAAGGACATAGACGTGCAGGCGTCCTTCACCCATAGAACAGGTACAGCACTGGCGGTAGCAGAGCAAACCTTTGTTGCGCACCAATAGCTCCGAGTGAGCCAGCATTGTAAGCTGTACACAATTCACAGATGGAACGTAAAGATGTTGTCTCATCGAGCTGCAACAAATCTAGCACTGCAAGCTTCCCTCACACACTGACACTTATCTGGAACAGCAGATGGTGTAGAAGTGGAACACACAGCATTTATAGATTCTGTCTTCATTAGCACAACCGCAATGCAAATAGCAGTTGCAGGCTTCCTTCACAGACTGGCTCTTAACTAGACCAGCAGAGGCTTTTGAAGTGCAAGCTTCCCCTTTGCCCAAAACAGATGCAGCACTGATAGTACCATTGCAAGTTTCCCTTCAGTGCAGACCAGCTACAATCAGTGAACTAGCAGCGGAGGCTTCAACACACGGAGCAGAGGTAGAAATTAGATTCGCTCCCAGGCAGATCAGCTGCAGCCCTGATAACAGCAGTAAAGTGTCCCCTTCCACAAATACCTGTTATAACCAGTAAAGCAACAGTGCAGCTTTTTTACACAGCTTACACTCTTGGCACGTAGTTTGTTGTGTAGGTCTGTGTGATTTAATCAATGATGTCATATCTTCTTCAGACTCAACACATAAAATCTTATAATATGTAAAAGAACCAGAATTAAACCCTATTTTCTGCTTTTGTTTATCAATCTCAACCTTGTTTGTTAATGCTTGTCCTATTTGGTTACTGATTAGTATCCATTTACTAGTTTTCTTTTTGGTCTGTTGTGCTTGCAGTTTCTCCTAGTGAGGAATCATTTGAAGATCTTACAGAAGAAAGTAAAACACTTGCATGGAGCAACATCAGCAAACTAGAGATTGTGGACCAACTTCAGATTCACAAAGAGTAAGTTTTCAGTATGCGAACACTGGAGACTTTTTTTGTAATATTTGTGTGAGATTTATGAAAACCAAGAGAGTGTCACCTGAGTGCTCTGGACTTCTCAAACTGGGGGAGCCGAACGATCCTGCTTTCCCAAGGAGGACTAGAAAAAAATTACAATTGTTTGTTTAAATTTACATTAGCCCCAAATTCTAAGAGCAATAAAGTATGTTAAGTACGTGGATTTTCTCCATCGCATTGAAGTAAGAGCTGTGGCCCAATCAAATGGGGTGGCATCCAATAATTCTAGATAATAGTTCAATACCTCACGCTGTGATACGTAGATTGTGACACCAGTGACGGACTGGACACTGTCTCTGAAGCACATCTACTATGTACAATTCCCTGCTCTTCATCGCTCTAGTACTTGCTCAAATCAGTACAGCAATCAATTGGAGAAAATGAGTAGCTCTATTCACGAAGGTCAATTCAGGCAGCCATGAGTCCATTTGCGTGTATGTAGATCTCTGTCACAAGTTCTCTACATGTGGAAATGCCACTCAGTGGAAGTGAAATACGGGCATTCTTAGGTGTTTCTAGGTGTGGTCACCGTTAAAATTGCAGATCCCACAGACCGTTCACAAACCCCTTGTAGTCCCCTTTCCAGTCTGTAAACTGTAAGATTTTTTTACTCCAGTACTGGGCTGGCGTAAGGCCTTTTCCATGGTGGGAAGGTGAATGAATCCTGCACAGATATGGTGGGAGTGTACAGGAAGGGCTTTCTCCACCAGGAAAAAATATTTTCCTAGCAATGTAGAGAACTCCGCAGCATAATTTGGATATCAATGGTAATGTCATATATCCTTCCCGGGAATCTTTACGGCAAGGTGTTTGTAGGTAATTTTTCTGTAGGCGAACTGAGGTCAGCCTGGAAAGGCTTTACTGGTGAGCCACAGATTCAAGAGAGCCACCCAAGGAGACTGATTTTTAGCCATAATGGGAAAAAAAATCCTAGAATGATTTTTCTCAAGAAAGCCTGCTTCTTTCTGAAAACAATAACAGTCTTCCTAGTCGTTGATGACCTTTTCATTAGTGGTGGTTTTACTGCTATATAAATAAACACCGGTGTAAGCTTTTCACAACTTTTGTTTGCTTGTCTTGTTGCTAAGAAGAGTTGCGTTGTCAGCCACCTTCTTTAGAGAGTGGCGATTAAAACGCCTTTGTGACTAATACATTTCTGATGTTAATAAAGATAGCATAATATGGTATGGAGTTGTTGAAAATGTAAAAATATTTGAAACCAAGCTAACTGGTATCTGTATAACGATTGAAGTTGGTTAGCTCTTATTGTTGTTAGTTCAGTTGGAATGAATGGAGAGAAGAATGTAATGAGTTTTATAAATTTTTATAATTATACTTGATAGTTGATATACACATCTTCCTTTTACTAACTAATACTTTGAAAGCTACGAGCTTGCAAACATGTTTACGTTTAGAAATATTAGTTAACCGCAAACTACTTATGTGAAGTAAAATACATTGACAAATTATGTGTATCTTAGTTTATACTTAATAGTTTCAACTACAAACACTTATGCTCATATTTAATACTATTTTGCATTATGTACAGGGCAGTTACGGGTATTGCCGTGTCGAACAACGGCACTTCAATTTTCACAACATCTCAAGGTATGTCTGAGTAGCATTTGCTAATTGTCATTCTTGTATTTTAAAAGCTCATTTTTCCATTGGTGAACTATTTTCTGATGAGTGCAAATGTTATGTGAGTTAAATCAAAATGTAGAATTAGTGTGTGTATTTAAATTAATGCTTTGAATTCATTCTTGGTGTACAGAGAAGTACTTCATCCAAAGCTTACACACGTCGACAGTGTAATATGTCATATGTTGTTAGTGAGCGACAACAGGGCCATTCCTCATTGGGCAGTTAGTCTCTCCATAATGGGATGCAGCTTCTTAATCCGAAAGTCACATTTTCTAGCAATTGCAATGGAAAGCTACAATTCTGTTAAGAATATCTAGGTAAGGATGGTGCTTTTCTGCCTATATTTCTAGACTATCGGATGTAGTAATGTTTTTTCAAAAACTGATATCTTGAACATTCTTGGAACAGACTACAAATATACTATTGGCCAAGCGTACCAGCTGAATTCCAATACTCTACTAGTCCTGTCCCCCAAAAAACACCTATTTGTTTTCACTGAGCCAAACAGTTGAACTGGTCATATTAACTTCCAGGCAGACACACATAGAGCTCCTTCGATCTGAAGTCCTTAATCAGAACTCATCAACTTAGCTTTTGCTGCATACTTGACAAGCAGTGTTGTAATACTCCAGTATTTTACCAGCATGGTCAGTATTTTCATGTTAAAGCTGGTAAACATATAGGAAAAATCAATCAAAGGCCAGTACTCATCTGTATTGATATGTACACATAAAAACAATTAAACCTGTGCTTGATCTCAGTCCAATTAAAAGGTGGACTGAGACTATTGTCCAGGCTAATGCTCTCTGCTTTGAGTATGGTCTGAGGGCCTTGAATGGGAGGACGCCAGGTGACAAACAAGGGGCGAAGACATTTGACAATGGTCGGCATTCTAGCAGGATTGATTATGTTTTATGTAGCTTGCAATTATGGCAATCAGTTCTAGATATGGTTGTTGAGGTTAGAGTTGAGAGTGACCATAACCCCATCTGTGTAACTCACCGATGGTGGTCTAGTAATCGCCTAATAGCCGGTGAGATGGTTCCGTGCCTGTCTGAGGTAACTTTAACAAATAATATGCGTAGACTCAAGTGGGGGGAGCTCGAGCATAACATCCTGGCCATCGCCGATATAGATATTAAATTAGTTGATTCTATTGTTGAGCTTGAGGGTATGCTAATCCATGATCCCGGCAATATTGAAGTCGCTGCATGTCATGACAAGTTGTTTGCTGAAATAGGTTCCTATTTTATGAAGCCCTTGAGGAACAAGAATAAGGCTCCAACTAAGAAAAATAGATGGTATGACGGTGCTTGCAGAGAATCTAGGACCAACCTGGTGAAAGCTCTGTCTAATGGAGGACAGGAGTGTATCCGCTTCGCCAGACTAGCATATAAAAAAGCTGTAAGAATGGCCAAAAAAAACTGGGACGAGCAACGTTGGCTTGATTTAAAAAGTGCTTGTCATACCCGAGATTCCCGGTTATTTTGGAACATTCTTAAGTGGGGCAGTGGTGGGCGGCCTGATAGTCCCTCTAACTATGTCTCACAGGTAGAGTGGGTCCAATATTTCAAACCTCAATATGCTTGCAATATCTCGTTTAATTTTGCATGGGTGCCAAATTATGTTTTTTTCTCTCAAGGTCCCTTTTGCATCCAAGATGCTAATAGGGCCCTACGCTCAGTTACTAGTGGACGCGCTCCTGGCCAGGACAGGGTTCCTTCAGACGTTTTTCTCCACAACAAAGATAACTGGAGCAAGTACATAACCCTATTGGCTAATGCTGTGGCTGCAGGTGCGCCAGTCCCAAAATCATGGAGGGGGGCAGTTATCATACCTGTATTTAAGAAGGGTGATAGGACGCTTCCGGGAAACTATAGGCCAATTAGCCTCATCGATTCCATTCAGAAGGTGGTAGGGAGGATGGTCCTGAACCAAATACAAGAATGGATCGGTGATAATAACATTCTGTCACCCTTCCAAGCTGGTTTTCGGAAACTAACCAGTACGGTGGACCAAGTCTTTTACTTTGTCCAGCTCCTTTGGAAGGTGGTGACATTGGGGAAGGGCAGTCTTTACGTAGCTTTTGTTGACTTAAGGGCTGCCTTTGATCTTGTTCCCCGCCACCGGTTGTGGGCAGTCCTTGAGAGGCTAGGTCTCCCCAAAGAAACTTTGACAATGGTGATGCGTTTGCATGAGACTAACTATGCTAGGATCCAGTGGGGTGGGGCAGGAGAGGACACATCTGAGTTCCCGGTTGAGCGTGGTGTGCGACAAGGTTGTACTATGGCACCCACGCTCTTCTCTCTTTATATCAATGGGATAGTTGATCTCATGCTCTCTGTTAATACCGACGCTCCAAGGTTGGCTGGTGTTTCCATCCCCATATTATTGTTCGCAGATGATACGCTTATCGTATCCAGAACATCTAATGGTCTGCAAAAAGCCCTTCGCCTGTTTGAGTTTTGCCTTGACCATGGTCTAGAGGTTAATGTGGCAAAAACGAAATTTATGGCCTTTAACCCTCATAGCAGTTTCCAAGGGAAAAGAGTGTTCATGAATGGGCAACCTTTAGAATTGGTAACCAATTTTACGTATCTTGGATTGCAAATTTGAAGTAGTAATAATTGGCGCCGGCATCTTGAAATGGCCTCCCTGCGATTTAAACAGTTAACTGGTGCCCTGAGCAGGGAATTTAGCAGGTCATTCACGAAACCAATAAGCCCGGTTTTGCAAGTTTATGAAGCGAAGGCCCTAAACTCTGTCCTCTATGGGGCGGAGCTCTGGGGTTTTGATCAGCTAGCGACTTTGACAAGTGTGGAGCACAAATTCCTTCGTAGTATAGCTGGTCTTCCTCAGAGCACCCCTCTGATCCCACTTAGGTATGACCTGGGCAGGAGGTCCATTAAGGATATCGCAAGGCTTCGTCCGGTTTTATACTGGCGGAGGCTTTGGACTACTCCTGAACTTTCCCATTATGCCAATGGCCTCATGGACATTATAAAATCTGATGTCTTTCATAAAATCGAGTGGCTGAAGAACTTACATGCGTCCTTAAAAGACATGGGTATGGAAGGGATGTGGACTGATCCAGCTACTGCCCAGTTTCCATCAAAAAGTTCTCTCAAAATAGCATACTGGGAAAGAATTGATTCCCGGGTATTGAGCAGAGCATCAGGGATGTCCGTGAATTTTCTGGAGTTCAAAGACTCCCCCAGCCTTGAACAATATTGGGATCTGGTGACTAATGTGGGCGACAGGAAACTCTACTTCCAGTTTAGAGCTGGCTCTTTGCCTCTTAGATTCTTGACTGGAAGGTGGGCCAGGAATTCGGAATTGCAGTGCCCTGCATGCGGGGCTGCGATTGAAACAGCTCCCCACTTTCTGTTTGCCTGCCCGGCATTTACCATTCCAAGGCGCGTTTGGCTTTCCCCAATGTGTAAATCTCTCGGCACAAGGAGCTGCGCTGTAGCATTACGTATTTTGCGCACTAGCTCTTTGACAATAGTTTCTGTCGCATTGGCAAAATATTTGGGCTGGGCATGGGCATTGCGGAGAAAATCAATTAAGCGTACCCTTGATGGCCTTTAATGAATTCTGTGTTTGGGTTTTCCCTTTCATCAGCTGTGCCAGGGACAATTTTAATTCCAAAATGTTTTTATTACTACATGTCAGTCCATTGAAGTGTTTAATGTTTTTTTAAAAGGTATTTTAATGTATTTATTGAAATGTATGTTTTTATGTACTATGTTTGTGTCTTTTATGATTGCTTTTTAAATCGAATAAAGACTGATTGCATTATAAAAACAATTAAAGTACTCTAAACGTATTTTAGAGTTTTCCAGACAGTTACAAATTCCTTTTAAAACAAATTGCCATGGTAACAATGAAGTCAGATTTCAGATGATTTTACACATCATATTCATGTGCCAGTTTCTAACTCTTCCCCCCCCCCCCAAACCATACATTAAAACATAAAGAAATTAGAGGTATTTTTCACTGAGAAAGATTGAAACCGTATTTTAAATAGTTTTAAATGGCTTTGGGGGTTCAAATCCTAAAGCCTATCATAATGGTAGAGAGGAGGAAACAAAGGTGAGGTCTCGGCCAGGATTGTGCACACCAAGGGGACTTCACCAGAAGGGCACTGCATGTGACTTTCCAGATTAACCCTATCCCACAGGAATGAGAGCTACTTGACCATTTGCCTCACACCAGTTCCCAAGGGATCAAAATCCTTCTCCAGACACCAATCGGACCAAGTGCCCAGATATGCCAGAATAATCTGTGCATATTGTTAGTTTCAGAGGCTCAAGACTGTTCAAAGAAGAAAATAGCACTGTTTGAAATTACCAGGTCTTTTTTCATTGTCCCTAGCAATCCACCAGAACATGAGCTAAACAAGCCAGTCCCTCACCAGAGGATGAGGCTTTCAGAGATAACCCATCATAATCCCTTATAATACTTGAAGATGGATCAGAAAAAAACTGGAAACCAAGCTTGAGACTTGAGAGTGACGTTGCCAAGATCACGTCTGCATTTTGATTCCTTGTTTAGAATCATAGCAAATGTCAGGATCATAACAAATAGAAGGCAGGCTTAAATGGACAGTCTGACCAATCCTGCACAAAGGCATCTACTGTTGCCTTTTCAGGGGCTAGTTGCTAATGGAAGAACATTGGAACCAGCCAATGAAATGGGTTCCATCTCCCCAAATGCATTTGAACAGGCGTGAGTTTAGTATGCAGGTGCTACCTTCGTCGGGATGTACTATTCTAAGTTCACCCTATTTATAACCTAAGCCGGGGGGTATTTTGATTGACTGGATAGTTGGAAGGTCCAAGCAAAAATGGCAACATTTGCACAGTAGCTCCCCAAAGTTTCTTGACTTCTTCTATTCCAGCTGTTTGATGATTCTGACTGCTGGTATATTGTGCATTCTTATGAGAATTCGGGACTTGAACTGGTTCCCTAGCATGCACTTTACCACAAAGCATCACCAAAAGAGCTCCATTCAATTGATATGAAGAGGAGGCTCATCCTTAGATCATTTCCTGACCGCCGGAATCTGCCTGCACTTGGTTTCCCAGCTGGATATGTTGAAGTCCTGTTCTGGGACCATATTGGAAGTTCTCCTGAAGATGGCCTAACCTTTCTAAGTGAACATTGAGTCTAACCACCATCCGTCGGGTCCATCTCTTCCATGTAAGTCATGCCCTTCCTCAGATGCTGAGCCGGACAAAGGGGTTAAGCTTGGAGCTTCACTAGGGAGCATCCGCCATCTTGGCTGCGCAAGCCACTCTCCTTCCAGGAACATTCTATTATAGGAGGTATCAGAGGTTAGATTCACCCCCCAGGCTTTATAAAAAAAGAATTCCAGTGGCGGGCGTTCCCTAGCAAAACTCCACGCTTAAGCCCATTGTCCAGCTCAATTATGCCTACTGCAACAAGCATCAGCCCTTCCACTTAGCAGCACACTGCTCCTTGGGCAATAGTGGAGCTGTGACACTGTCAGAGGAGTCTTGGGCGGCTGTGGAGAAAGGCGTGGACTGCACTTTTGCTTCCACTGTATGGCGGTGGGCAGAGGCCTACCCATGGAGTGGACCGACTTGTCTCCTGGACCATTCGCTTGGAACAGGAGTGCTTGCCGATGGGCCCCTGGTGGGGCTGCAGTGACATAAGCGGCACCCCCGGGCAGCGGAGCTTTGGTGCAGGCTCAGCACCCTCCCCCCTCATTTGTGCAGGCCCTGGGGACTTTAAATGTACGGGCCTTTGCCACGCTGCTGAAATACCTGGTCTTGGAGTGCCGGTGGGTGGGGAAGATGCACGTAGAAATGGGGCTGCCTGGGAGGACCCCTAGACCTGGCAGCACTTTATTGGAGTGGTGGATATTGCGGCGCCTCCCTTTACCTTCCCTGACCTGTGACGTGCTGCTGCAGCCTACATCCTTGCCCACTAGATCAGGCCGAAGGGGGCACTACCTATAAAATAGCAGACCCAAGTCCTGGGGAGCCGGATACGACCATCTGGGGGTATTCGCTGACGAAGGTAGTCGTGGCCCGCCTTTTGCTGCCCTGAGTAGGCTCCTGGTCTCCCTGTGACCGGTAGCGACCTAACTAATGATCCGTCCCAATTGCTTGGCTGCTCGTGCTGTGCAGCACTTCAACTTACTCTGGCCATCCCAAGCAGCCTTACTGTGCAGGCAGAATCTTCCACCTAACTGGCACTACCAACGCTTTCTCACAATCTGACAGTAGAAAATGCACGAGAGATTACTTTTCCCTGACTATACGCTAGCAATGCAGCTTCAGCGGAGCTCCATTCTTGCTGTCAAATGCAAATTTCAGGAATGGGTCTTGACAGATGGCACATCATTCTTCTTCACAGATCTGAAGGTGGCCTGGAACTGGGCAAAGCGGAACCAGGCTGGGGGGGGGGGTCTCTTCATCGCCACCGGCAGTAGACTCCCAGGTTTCTGACTGACAACGACATGGATGCCGTGGCAAGAGTCGCAGCTGACATGCTCGCCCAATCTGGAATTATACAAGAGAGGCATTAGACGCTGCAAATGGCTGCTGCTTTGTGAGACCCGGCTCCATCCTCGGGCCCTTACAGAGACAGCACTACATCTTCCAGCGGGGCTCTGGCAACATGACACCCCAAACAGCAGACCACCTCCTTTAACTTTCTCCAAGAGCTGGATTAATATCATGTTTCCCCCTTCCTTAACACATGCCCCTGCAGTTCTTGTCAGGCCCTGTGCCAGTATAGATCATGCTGAGTATACTGGACATTCCTCCACCACCTGACATGAGGGGGTGACTGCGCTCTTGCACATACTAAAAGCTGTCACCAGTCTCCTTGTTAGCTTGCCTTCACTGGCGCCAGTAGTTCACATGTTTGGACGGAAGCCTGCTGTACTTCCGCTCTCTATGGTATTATGTGTTATCCTTTGTTGTTTTCCATGGGCTTTCAATTGTTGCCCACATCCACCTGAACCATGGACTCCTAGGTGAGCCTTGTAACACTACCCTGTTCTTCTCCAGATACCACCTCTCAGACAGCTGCCATAATGGCTCAAACTAACATACTTACCTGGAACATTCAGGACATGCACACTCCTTCCTGTAGATATGCTGTATACTCCTACTGATGCTAACAGGCGACAAACAACGCATTTCTGCAGGAATCCCATCTCACTCGAGCAGAGGTTTCTAGCTTACACAAGCGTTTGAGAGGCCAGGTATTCTCTACTAGCTATTCCACGTATGCTTGTTGGGTCTTGTTGTGGATAAAAGAGTGAGTCCCGTTTCTTGCTGGACCACAGTGGCTGATCCATAGAGGCACTATGTCCTCATTGAGGGCAGGCTGAAGGGACCGACATATGTTACTTGGTGTGATTTATGCCCCTAACACTGAACAGGTGGCCTTCCTGGAATATCTATCTCACTGGAGTGGGCTTCCCTGGTTACTCGGTGGGGACTTCAACAGTGTCAGGAGTTGTTATAGTGGGGGAAAGGGATTAAATGACCCCAAGCTGGTGTGACTGAAATGTCCTAGTCATTTACACTCCTCCCATATCTGTGATAACCTCATTAAAGGCAGATCAATGGTTCAGAGGATCCTACATGCGAATTCTGTTTTTGAGAAAGGAGATGATCAGGACCTGATGAAAGGATGGGTTGATGCTGTCATCCTGCACCCTGTGTTGAGTGCCACCCATGGCTGCTAGATGCAGTATATAAAGAGCCTTACACCAAGACGCACTTTATCCGTATAAGACCATTACATTGGTAAAAGGTCACCACTCCCTCATAACACTTAACTGCAAATCCATTAGAAAAGAAAAAGGCCGTTCCTCGAGGTGGACTAAATGGGGTACATTGATGTCATTTGTGCATGTTATTGTAGTCCTTTAAGGTTGTAGTTTTAAAAAATGACAGTTGTTATCACTACTAATCCAGAGGTAAAGGTTATCTTCGCCCCTGGTCCTGACAAAGAATTTTCACTTAATGGCAATGGCACACTACAAATATTAATATTCTAAGCTGTAAAGATTGGTTGATTTTTCATTCAGATAATGTTTTCAGACATTTATGTTTCTGAATATCTGATATTTCAGTACATTACCATGTAAACATTATTCAAACTGTCCAGAATGTGGCAGCTGGGATCCAACAGCAGACTAAATCACAGTAAAACATCTTAACAGTTATCCGTTGATTGTTGGAGTGACAGCTGACTGCTAGGCTGTGTCCCTTTCCCAGTAATTCATATTTTCCTAATTGACTTGGATTTCTACCTTTGGACTGCTTGTTAGGATAACTGTTTCCTTCGCTGGTCCCCTCATAATTATTGTTTGTTGGCCTGGGTGGAGTTTGCGGAATTCTGCTATGCAGAACTCCAGTAACTGCTGAAAAACTCTGCGGATTTCCAAGAGTGCAGTAAGTCACCCTGTTCACGCTGATTTTTAGTGCCGGGAGTTTATCCTGTGTGAACTGCCCCACATGGAGTGCAAGAGGGCACTGCTTCTTTCCGATGTTCGAGTAGATGTTCTACTCGAGCGACAGCTTCCT
Source organism: Triturus cristatus (assembly GCF_964204655.1). Lineage (NCBI taxonomy): Eukaryota > Metazoa > Chordata > Amphibia > Caudata > Salamandridae > Triturus > Triturus cristatus. Next base: position 631,827,701 of record NC_140587.1, read on the forward strand.
CAATGCGGGCGGCTGATTTCTCAATGCGAGCAGTAGCGACCTGGATCGACCACCCACGTAAGAAATCTCGCCTGAAGGTGGACTAGCGTATGATTTTTCTCGCTCACGCTGGCCAACTTATTGTTGGGGAGCCGTGTGAAGGGACAAACTCTGTGCTGCTTCGCGAGGTTTTTCGGAACTCCGCATAGAGTGGGCAAAACTCTGCCGGCGGAGTGAAATTCGACGCCACCCCTAGTTTTTTTGCACGATCTTCACCTTATTCACACTAGATTCCTGCTTGGAGCTTGGTTTCTTATTCCTCCTGATTTCAGGAGAAGCATCTAGCTGGTCTTCTGTTAAAAATCCAACGCTTGGACCGTTTGTTGTGAATCACTGATTTGGGCCTCTGTATTTGTGCTAAGTATCTCCAATATTCACTACTTTCTCATCCTATTGATATGCCTATTTTGGGACCTACTGCCCACTCTCTGTGCTCTAAAGCCTTTATTGTCCTGATGATGACTTTCTGAGTGGTTGAAATGTCAAAACGTCATAGACCTCCATACAGCCAGATTGGGGAACCTTTACCTATGGTGCCCTTCTTCTATTGTGACCCTTGTAATCTTCACTGACCCTTACCATCACAGAGTCCTTAGATCAACTGTTTTTATCTGCCCATTTACCACATTCTCACTTATGTCACTTGAGTAGTGTGAACACATTATAGAGGACCTATAATTATAATTGTTCCATTTAATAAATTATTCTGTTTATTTATAAATTATTTCTCCCTGGTTTTGATGTGGCACAAGATGGAGTTGTGAAGCAGTATCCCTAGACAGTGGAAGTGTATTGCCTGCATTCATGAGCTGGAGTGTGTTGCTTTAGACACTCTAGTGAGAAGGGATGGGGACATGGCTGCCTTTAGAAATTTTATCTGACTTGTTTAGCAGAGGATTGCTGATATTTCCTTCTTGAGCACAACCATTTCACAGATTGGTCAAGGAATGAGAGTGAGTTATTTTAGATAAATTTGTTAGAGAGAGGGAGTTTCTAGGCAGAGCTCAGCCTTTTGTCTTCCCGTCAGTGGTATCCAGGAAGGCTGAAGACACTTCGATGCAGAGCTTCACACTTTTTGTGTTATGGGTACTTCTACATAGAACCAACACCATCACTACATCATTGTGCAAGCCATCACCATACACAAAGATGTTATCCGTACAGTAGAAAGAAAATGAACTTATGAAAAGACTGCCCCCTCCACCCCCTCCACCCCCACCCCCACCCAGTCTCTAGTTTTGGGACTGCAGGCAGTGAATCCAGGTTTGCTGTCTGGAAATTGTGTATTAAAATCGGACCAAAAAAATCCTACTTAGTACTAGTCCCAAGGCAAGAATGAGGGTACTTCACAGAGCGCTTTAAGAACTACTGTGAGCCAGGATTGCTATTGCCACTTGACTGTTTCCTAGATGCAAGGTAGCATCACCTGAAGTCTGCACATCTTGCTAGAAAAGTTGTAGGTCTGCCTGAGACATAATTGCCTTCCTACTGAGAAGGGAGTGCCTTTCCCCGCATGAGCTGCATACCTGAAGAGAAGAAGCCCAGTCGATGAGTCTGGTGAGAGATGCGGCCCAGAAAAATCAGATTGCCAAGTGTGTACCCCAAACTGGTGGTGAAGATCTACCATTGCGAGTGCTGTACCAACCTGTAAGGATTGCCTTCGACGAGCTGCTGCAGTATTCACCTGCCCTATGCAGCGAGAAGGATGGTGGCCACCTGAACAAGCTCCAGTGACTGCAAGCATGACCCCTTGCCCCCTGTGACGAAAGCTGCACACTTCAATTGGAGATTCAGAGTACTCTCTACATCAGGCAAACACAAACACCTGCGAGATATTGACATTTAAGTTGGCTAAATGGATTTTGGTGGGACTTTTAAACATAACTGCAGCTTCCATTCAGGAGCTGCATAGTCCAATATTATGGACTGACCTACAGTTCACAGAATACAAGAAAGCTGCTTCCCTTTATCTTAGTGAGCTTGCACCTGCGCTCAAGTCTGCAACTTTCTGATTTTGTGGAGTGAACCCCATAGATCCTATTGTGTGCATACTGGTATTGCTAGCTTTTCTCACTGTATCATATTATGTGTTAGTGTAATTAAAGTACTTCCCTTTTCTTTACAGAAACGGACTTGGCTGGACATTCTCTTATTGCGCCGATTGTTTCATTGCTTGAGTTTTGAATCTGTACACTTTACACCTCCCTGAGATGCATTGGACTGCTTGCCCTATTTCTCTGAATATCCAGTGTGGAAGGGCTGTTCCTAGCCCAGTTTCCAGCATCGTAGTAGGATAGAGACCCCAGGACACCAGTGGTAAAAGGCTGCAGCCACCACTGTTGAAGCTCTGTGGCCACCTGAACCATTTCTGACACCAAAAGTTTATTAGCAATATATAACAGGGTACCTGTTTTTTGCTTGTGAGGATAATCTTCTGAAATCTTTGAAGCATGAATGTAGCTTTAAAGAAACAGCACAGTACAAGGTAGTTGGGAGGGATGCAGTAAAGGTGAAGCAATGGAACTTACTGAAGGGGTGGTGTCTCTTCATGCAACATCCGAAGCCAAGCTAAAGTAGCTTTGATTGTATACACATAAGGTATTCCTTGAAGAAGAGAGGCTTCTGTTTCTTTTGAAGATGAAAAAGGGATTTTGCTTGTCTGATCTGCATCAGGTGGATTTCCAAATCTGAGAGAAAAGGGTTTGCATTATAGGCTTACTTTTCTTGCAGTCTCTTCTCTTAAGCCTGTTCTGCTGTGGGTGTTTTGTAGGCCACTGCAAATTGTATTTCTTAATAGTACTCAAAAATCAGGTAATATGACAAATTACAAAGTGTGCTGCTTAATAATGTACATAGGTTGGCAGTCGTTCATTGAATGGCTGCCGTGGGGAACTTCATTGACAATGGATTTGATCATTTCTTAGCCCTTTGAGTCATGCTGCTGTGAACACACTCTTTACGAGGGTTAGGTCACAGACTGGGATGCCAACAAGCAGGACTTTGTTCTCATGCAAATGCCATGGGAGAGCTGCCTAGATAAATGTTCTGAAGTTTGGCTTCATGAGTAATGATCCTGCAGAGAAGGGTGATAGCTGGTCCCAGACTACCTATGTTTTGTTTTCAAGGTATATCATAAAGGTAACGCTGAATTTGATTTGTAAACAAAGTAATGTGCCATTTTTGACAATCAAGTGGTTAATCGATTGGAATTCTTGTTTGAGAGGTAGCGTTTGTTGTAATTGGTGATTCAAACAAACTCCATTGTCACAAGTAGAACTATAAATATACCTTTGACACCCACGGCGATTAATGAAGAGACTGTCCTTCAGGCATGTGATTTCATTCCCAGAAGAGTTTTAAAAGTGGATTGAGTATCATTAGCATATTAATAGATCTTGATGTTTCTCTGCCCAGAATACTCCACTGGGTTCTATGTAAATGTAAAAGAAATCACTTTTAAAGTTATGGAGTCTTTGCCCATCTTACAAGACAAAGGAGCATCCCTTGGCCTTCACTGAAGGTGGTGTGAAGCGGGGCACAATACTTGACATTGTTCAGTGCCACCAAGAAGGGAGAAGAGGTTGTGTCCCTATAGTTGCTAATCTCGAGAGCATCATTGGTGTTCTTGGTTTGCAGTCTCTCTACTGGATAGAGACCTGATGGCTGTTGGGCACCCTTATAGTTAAACGTTTCCATGAAGCCGGGTGGAGAAGGTCTTCTGTGCCTCAGTGTAATGATTCACTTTTTTTGTTTCAAAGCAAGAAATGTTTTGATGAATAAAATTACAACCATTGCATCATTAAATACATACGCCTACTATGAATGAATACCAGCCGTGAATTCACAGCCAATACCGTTATTGATCCAGTCACTTTTATGCTGTGTTTCTCTAGAAGACAAAAGAGCAGCACATTTCCCCTGCCACCATGGAGTTTTTAAAGTATTTCTTTATGGTCCATTTATGTTTAAAAGGTCGTAAAGCTGAATGTTGCCCAGCACACAAGATCCCTATTTCTGTATCTCATATGTAATACTTGACACACCAAAATTATAAGTCATTCTTATTAAAGACATCTGTGAATTTTTCAGAGGCTAGAGCATTCCACAGTTGATGGAGCGAAGTCTCTTTGCACCCTCTTCAGCAGAGTCATGATAAAACCTTGCTGAAGTGGTGTACCATAATCTGTAATATCTTGCATCTCCATAAACTCTAATGGGTCTGGTTTTATTGTCTTTACAGGCAAGGGATCCACTAATACTCTAAGTACACTGCACCAAGGGATCAACAGTATATCTAACACTATCTGGTGTATTAAAATTGCAATGTAAAACTGCTATGTGCTTCATCATTGGGTCCGCTTCTGTGTGGGAATGGACATCCACATCATAGGTTGGAGTACTGTGTTGAGATGGCTTAAAGATGGACAGTGACCGGAAGGAGTACAGAGTGAAATATAAAGGGAGCCATATCACCATATCCTTTTCCGTAGGCCTGCCCTATTCATTTCATGGTAAGCCAACTGATAAGTTAACAACCAGCACTTCATTTAGATATAATGCAGGGGAAGATGCAGAATTACCTTGAAAGTGACACTGTGTCTTTAGAAAATGTTACCCTAATGAGCTCTCGGGCAGATAGAAGCTGGAAGGGACCCTTGTTGGCTACCCGGAAATATTGGGCCTGCAGTTCCCAGTTACATTAGGGCTTTTATGGGACAAGTATCCCCTCAGTAGGAGTTGCTGGATTGTGGTATCTAATAAGAATAAATCAACATGCTGGGTGCTCTCTGTCACATTACTTGAGAGTACTCAAGTCTTTCTAAGCAAGAACTGTTGCAAAGGATCTGTGAACGAGAAGTGACAACCTCGGATTGGCACAGCAGTGTCTTTCAGTCCGCATACGTTTTGCTTTTCAGATGTGTGAATAGATTTTTTTGCATTCTGGCATCCCAGGCTTGTCAACTTTCCATCTAGCTATGAAAGAAAGCTCGAGGCATATACTTTCAACATGGAAAATGTGGCCATTAGTGAATGCAAACTATATTAGTTCATGGCTGTTTGATCGGTGGAAAATTCTTTTGAAGATAATTTAGCTTCCAATTTGACCAATTTTTTTTTGTACACCCTTTCTCTGATTATGTTTGATCTTGTGACTCTCAATTAATTTTTGTATTCATCATGACAATGGTTTCAGATCCTCCAAGTGGATCTGGTATCATTAGGTATCTGTACTACTTCCATTCAGAAGCTCTCTGGCTTCAAACTTAGAACATCTTTTGTGGAGACCCACTTTACTGCATTGCAACTGGAACAGTCCTCCACTTCAAGCTTGGTCGCAGAGAGGGATACCTAACTTCGACCAAGACTTTTCAGAGGCTATAGCATTGTTGCCAGAGAAAGAACTGTCAATAGAGCTGTGTACATTGGCTTAACTGTGAGAAGTTGGCCTGGCATATGCTGTCCAGTAGTTATAGTGGGCACCTTGCACCAGTCCAACAACCCTTATTGATGATAGGTTTAAAGACAACCTTTATTGAAAGCTATCCTAGTGGTAGCTATGAAGAGCGGCCTTCAGTCTAAGACTTGAAGGAGTGTAAATCAGCTTGGTTTACCAGATTATAACCTCTTGAATTACTAAATGAAAGGAGATCCACACAAGGTATATATAAAATATATGTATTTATTTCTAAACACTCACTACTAATCTCTTCATGAGATTCGAGTCCAAGATACAAAATAATACAGTTCTAAAACTACAGTAAATAGCACAATATACAATGGGCCCTAGGGGGGACCAAACCATATATTAAGAAAGTGGAATAAGAACCACAACTTGACTAGACTCAGTGCCTAGAGCACGTAGAATCGCTGGGACCCCAAGGAACCACCCAAGGTAGTGACACAGACCCACGGGGGACGTGTGCAGTGTGAGAACACAGCCGCGAGCCCGTACTATTCTATGGGAAAGTGGCAGTTGGAATTTTAGAAGTTAAGGACACTTAGGAGAGGACTTTGAGCAAACCCCTTTAGATGTAGGGGGTTCTAGGACCAGCACCCACGGGAGCACCGGAGTACTCGAGTTACCTCACCCAGGGAAGCCGGGTGCATAGGTGTCAAATGGTGTCGGGAATCGTCGTTGATTTCAGTGGTGATGTGCTGCAAAGTGCTGCTGCCGGGAAGGAGAAAAGTGTCCGGTGTGATCCAAGCCTGGATTGAAGATCAGAAGAACCTGAAAGCAGAGGGGACAGAGTCTGGGTCACTTTACAGTGACCAGGGGCATGATGGACGAATGCCCACTGATGTCTGGTGTTTCATATGCGAAGAGGTGAAGCTTGACTCTGCAGCCACGAGGACCAGGAGGCGTCGACAACGACCAGGAGCTGGATTCAAGCTGTCCCACGAAGGATGTAGAGTGCTGCTGTGTTGGTGCCCTGATTGGACCCAACAAGCCTTGGCAACAGCAACCCATGCAGGAAGAGAAAAGATGCTTCGGTGCGGGCCAGCAAGATCCTGGGGACTCCCCAAACGATGGAGAGTCAGGGTACGTCTGGAGCAACCGCGTAAGCCCAATTAGAAGTAAAGTTGGCTTCACAGGGATCCACCAGTCGACAGACTAGGGATCGCGAAGGGGCCTCGAGAGAAAACACAAAGGGCCTGCTCACGGAGCACTCGTGGAGTGTAGGCGTGCAATCTTTAATGCAAATGGTGCTCGGGGTCAGGGCTACAAGTAACCCAAATCTCAGCTGTAGGAGTCATTGGAAAGCTGATGTTTCTGCAAAGTGACACGGTGTCCAGGAGTTCGGGTTGCACGATCGCCACGAGGGATACGGGCCTCAGACTTGCTGTGGGCACTGATCGACCTCTAAGACCACGGAAACCCACCTCCTGTGTTGCAAAGTTCTTCGGAGTCCAGCGGAAGCTTCGGAGATGCAAATCGGTCAGATGTGTCTTTGGTGCCTGCCTTGCAGGGGAGTAACTCCTTTACTCCATGGGAGATTCTTCAGTCATCTACTTCAATGTAGATCGTCGAAGTTCCAGGAGTCAGTATCAGAATTTCGTCCAGGTGTAATCTATAGTCCTGTTGCCAGGGGTTCTTATCTTATACCCAAGGAAGGGGTTGGACAAACTCTAGGGACCCACCTATGGGAGGGTCTGGAAAGAGGGGTGCACCCATTTCCTTTGTCCAGTTTTGTGCCAGAGCAGGGGCTGGTAGCCCCTGCAACTGGTTTGAGCTGGACTATGCACAGGAACACCAAATGTGCCCCCATTTTGTGATTCCAGGGCTCTGTTAGCTGGTACCGGGTATACCGGTGCTATCCTGTCTCGTCCTCTAGAAGGGTGGGATCATACTCCCACACCAGTTACTGGTGTGGGGGTATGATTCCAAGGTGTTTGACACCAAACACGACATGTTTCCGTGCAGCCATCCCAAAGTTAGCATTTACTGTTTAGTTATAATGCACTTAAAAGTATATGTTTTGACTGCATCACAAACAACCCCAGAATAAAGGTTCCGAAGGCTGCAGAGGGGCTCAGCTCATGCATGGGCACCCTCTCACATAAAACCCAGCACCCTGCCTTCAGGATTAATAAGGCATAATGCATGCTGCAGCCCCTGGTAGGCTTCTGGGGTGCCTATGCTCTGGGTACATAGTATACCATATACTAGGGACTTATAAGGGTACCCCAGAATCCAATCGAGAGTGTACCTAAAGTACTGGTAATCACTTTAGAGAGGAAGCCGCTAGGCTGGGGTCCTGGTTAGCAGGACCCCAGCCAGGCTAAACTCGAAAAACCGTGAAACCTCAGCAAAAATTGGGGGTAACTATAAGTATAAGAAGCAGATCCTACTCTCCTACACTAACTACCGAATGTAGCTTTGTTGTCTGTTCCAGTTCAGTGTTCTTGATTTCATTATTTTGTTGGCACAACACAGCAAGTAGTTTCTCACTTTTCACTATTTCCTTCAGTAGAACCTTCATATGATAATATTTTTAAGATTTTTAAGATTCAAGTTCATCTGTATGGTTTAAATGCTCTTGCAGTTAGATCTCCTCCACTGTTTTCATTTAAGGTGGGATTAAGTGTCATGGCTTTGATATTGACCCCTTTCAAAGGCCACAATTCAGCAAGGTTTATAAAAGATCCTCTGCTATTTGCTATTCCTAGTCACCTCATGCTGCAGTGGAAGTCACTGTTGAGTTATACTTAATAAATCGTGCATTCGGCTGCCTTTCCAAATTTGCATGGGCCCGACGTCAGAAAGATTTATACTTCTTCATTCACCCTTGCATGATTGAGGTTTAATTTAACAGCTTTTCAAGGATTTATGTGGTGCATAAAACAGCCTTGTGAATTTTAGGGATCTATGTTGTGGAGGGCAGGTGCTTGGAATAAATTATTTAATAACATGGTGAATAGGTTGGTGTTTGACACTGTTGACTAATGATCAGTTAGATTATTCATCTATGTTTTAAGGTTCCCTACTCCCAGACTTTTATCAAGTAACCTCTTTTTATTGTTGGTTTGTGACTACAGTCTATGTTCTCTGAACTTCCATCGTTCCCCTCTTCAGAATGTTGATCTTTCTCATGAAGTCTTTTATGACCTTAGGTCTGATTGGTTTTTCGTGTCTCCTCATATTCCTCTTACCCTATCTCTTTCCTTCTAGTAATGCCGTTGTCGTCTGTTTTTTATGTTTGACCAGCCTCTGCAAAATTGTACAATATATAGGCATGACTGACGGAGAATGTTGTGCACCTGTGTTTCACTTAGGTGTGAAAAAAACACTTTAAAATAATACATTTTTGATTCTAAGGAAAACATAATCTGCATTTGTGACATTTTATGACATTGTTGCACTTGTGCCCAATAAAAGTGCACTGCTGTAGCACAGGGTTTGACGATGCTAAGTGAAGTTAACACCACCCACTATGCTTTTAGGTATTCCTAAATGTTGTACGTGGAAACGCATGCACAATTGTTTCTTTCATTAATGAAGTATGCTCCTAACAAAGGTAGAAAGGGAAGGAAATCCCCTAATATTAAATGGAAGTAGAGAGGAGGTGGCTTCTCCACAGAGAAAAATATTTTCCTTGTTTAGCAAAAACTAAAAACACATTTCCACATAACTTAGCCATATGAATTTTTTACCTAGTGGAAAACTAAAACCATCTTTCATGCGTACATTTTTGAAGTGATAGTACTCTTGGAAATGTAGGACAGTTGATTTTCCTTTACTGGCCTGGCCTACAGAAGCTATGGTTAGCCTACAAGAGTAGATTTCTTATTTAGTTTTAAGTTGGCTAGATTTGGGAATGAGGCTGAATCATACTACAGTAAAGATGTAGTGACTGCCAGTGACCCATAGGGAACTGCAGAGACTTACAAGCCCCCTGTGCATCCTGCCATCCCTTCATAGTGTCTTTAATTTTCCTAGCCAGCTCTGCTTCTTTGGGATTTCAATTGATTACGCCTACATATGGTTCAAACACGATTTGTAAACACCCTTAAATGATAGAGAGTGGTAACACTAATATAATATATCTCAAAGCAAATTATGAAATTGAATTTATTTCTCCTAGAAATCAGTTTTTCTGTTTCCCCCCATGAAGACTCATTATGCATTTGACTTGTCTGATTCTGTTTTTGAATATTGTTTTTTTGCATTAGATTCTACACTCAAGATGTTTTCTAAAGAGCTCAAATCACTCCAAAGAAGTATATCATTTTCAAATATGGTGAGTTTAAATATTGGTCTTGAAGATTTTATGTTATATGTTGTACCCGTTGACAACCCTAATTACTTTTAACCGATTAGCTCTCGTCATGACTTGTAAGATATTCACTCAGATACATCATTCACATAACTCTGTGAATCCTTCAACCATTCAGTCATTTTACAATTTAATGTTAGCTAAAAATTATAGGCGCTCTTAAAGGTATCTCATGGCTATGTTTTGAAGGACATTTAAATGTTTTGGTCTTCTATAGACACAAGATAAGAAGGTGCATGATGAAAACAAAATATTGGCCTGATATTTTCTATATGCTACCTCTGTGTGGGATCTGAGTAGTCAAGTAGGGAGAAATGCAGTACACTTTGTGCTTCATTTCAATTCCACCCACGTGGATTTGAAGGCAACCAAGATGATCTATTTTATAATTGATTAGATAGATCTCAAATCTTTTGCAGGAGGGTTGTTGTGAGCAAGTGATTTGGTAGAATTACATTTCCCCATGTTGGCTGGTGAGGATACACTCAATATTTCAGTTTTTTGCGGTCTAAGGTTTAGATTATACCCCAATACAAAATGGAGCTCTAGGGGCAGAGATTAGAGTAGATTATACCCCACCTTTCATTTGTCAGGGGTTTCAAACTGGTTTTGTAGCTGATATATTTTGGAGCTATTCGCATACTCTTGGATTCTGAATCTCTGCGTGCTGAGTATGTTCACTTGTGAATGTACAGATATCTTGAACAGCACTTGAAGCTAAATATGCTCTAAAATGAAAGACCTTTTGAAGGAGTGAAAGTTTCCATTTGATTACATCACAACCATGCCAACTAATGCCTTACTTTTTAAAAAAAAAAATATATTTTTATTAAATTTTTCCATCAGCGCAGTGACACCAACAACCGAGAAAAATAAAGGACTCCATCCTCAATGTACATATCAGGAGAAATCCGTACTTCCCCCGCTTCCACCCTAATGCCCCAACCCTCCACCCTCTCTACCCCCACCCCCACCCCCCCGTCAGTGTGCCCGCGTCAACCCCTCCTTCACTTCTGCTGGGAGGGACCCGGGGTCCGGGAAATCCGAGCCCAGGGTAATCAAAAGAACTAATGCCTTACTTATAGTTGTTTTCATGCACAAGCTTGAAATATTCTCCACATGAGTGCTTCACACAGGTTTGTCTTGATGTAACCAGATTATATTTCCGTTTCCACACAGAAAGTCAAGAAAGAAATAATGTCAGGTCTTGTCCGTACCTTTGCTAAGTGAGCCAAAGGAAGTTTATCTCGGGAGCTAACCATAGTGCTGACCTACCCCTTTGAACTATTGTTTGGTTGAAAGCACACATATCATTCCCATTTGAGAAGACATCGGGGGGAGCACACAGTGGTCCTCTGGACTTCTCTCTGGTCCCTAGGATGCCACCAAATATGATTCCCAAAAGAGGAGCTGTTGCAATGGGGCACCTTCTCCTTTACAAATTAGTTACCACCTCTTTTGAGGAGTTAGTAACTTTTCAATGGTTTGCAGCCACAATTGCAGTTATAAATTATCGATGCTGTTGTGACTTTGTGACTTGTAGTTAGGAGCAGACACTTCATTCTTGCCACTTTCTCATTATAATTCAGAAGGTTTTTTTTTAACAATCTTTTCATTAAGCTCTTTTCAGTACAAACTTAAGTGTATATTTACTTGGCTCAATTTGAATACCTTTCTGACTTGCAAAATGGGTTTAGTTCAGTTCACAAACCCTATGATTTTGTTGTTAACTGGGCTTGAAAATGCAAAAGTCGTACAACAGTCCCCAAGTTAATAGGGTGCATAGAGGGATGTATTTAATGTATGCTTTTGATACTGATGTGTTCAGTACACTAACAATTACCAGATCTGACTGTAGTGAATAATTCAGAAGTATGGTAATCTATGAACGGATCAGTCATAAAGATTGAGACGGTTGCTGTTCTGAAATAGGTGAGCGAAATCATACTGGTTTTGCTGGCACAAAGTATCCGTCTCTTTACCGGCCATTCTAGATCTATCGGAACAACCAATGTTAAAAATAACTTAAGCAATGTGTATAAGTGGGGAAATATGAAAAACATGTATAGATCACCATAAAGATCAGACACAGTACCCCCAATGAGAAAGATTGGTTATATGCAGAATGCTTGATAGGTGGGGTTTACACGAGTACATCTAAACTCGTCCTAAAAATCTTGGCAATGACTAGAGCTTATGTAGACTACTCTCTCACATTCAACAGCTGCTCACAGTAAACCTTCACACGCCTTTCCTTTAATGAAGAACTTTTGGTATCCTCTTTTTAGGCTAGACAGTGGTTGACCAATTGGTTCGTTATCCATTTACCAACTGAATAGATTCACTGGTCTATTGACCAATTTAGTATACATTATGCAAAGTCTTTATTCTGACAAAAGGTTAGTATTTGTAATGAGATTTAGAATGATAACATAATGTGCCTTTTGTGGAAATTCTCTTCCCGCACAATCTTTAAATCTGTCTAAGAGAAAAAAGCGGTGTTAGGTATTCATCTGCTAATTTTTTCTATGCAAAGGGGCCATTTCCATTTGTTTGGTCTCCATAGCATCTGAAGGTGACCGTTGGAGCCTAATTGCTACAATTTGTCAGTGACTTTCTCCTTTATAACCTGTTCCCCTGTATATAGTATGCCCTGGCACTGTGCTCCCCCAACTTCTCAATGAGGCAGAAGAGCTGAGGGGAGCGTGAATGGGACATCCGCCATTTTGGTGCCGACTGTCCATATGACGCTCTCCTCTAAATCAAGCCTATTGTTTTTAGAGAGCGAAAGGGAGCCCCCACTGAGATTTGTAAGGGGGCCGGCCCTATGTACTACATCTGAATGGCAACAGTGCTTGTACAATTGTTATCCACATTATTAAAAATGTATCTGGAACCAGTAGGGAAACTACAGGGAAATTAGTTTAATCCTTATGTATTTTTATAAAGCGGGACTGTTGACATGCACAGATGATGGTTTACTGAGTGTGTAACAATAATTCAGCGAAGTTATCCTTGTCACTCATTTTATACTGTTCTATCTTGTTTTGAAAAAGATACCGTAAATGTGATAACAGAATGAGTATTTCCTCTTGTGATTTGTAGGCCTTGTCATCTTGTTTGGTCTTACCAGATGATTCCACAGCCATATGTTCTTCATGGGACAATCATGTGTAAGTATCATGCACCTGCATTCATGTGTTTCCATATTCACAATGTTGTGTTCAGGAGAATGCTTAAAGAAAGTAATTGATAGGTGGTGACCCTTATCACTTTTGTAATCTTTTCCTTAGATTCTAAATGTGACAGCTTTTTGTTTATTTCCACATGCATTGTTTATGAAGCTAGCTATTGTGACATTGGAAAAATGTTTACTACCTGTAACTTGTAATTTTATTTTGTCTCAGTTATTTTTATTCTATTGCATTTGGAAGACGACACGACACTTTAATGGGGCATGATGATGCTGTCAGCAAGCTCTGTTGGCATGATAACCGGTTATATACTGCTTCCTGGGATTCCACAGTAAAGGTGTGTTTCTTTTACTTCATGTACCGGCCTTTAATAATGTGAAATATGCCTATTACTAATCGGTAATCTTCATTTCTCCAATTATTCTTCCTCGTATCAGGAGTTACATTTAGTGCGGTCAGGCACCTCTGACAGAGTTATGCTAAAAAGCCTCTCCTCCATCCCCCTTCTCCATTGTCCTCCTCTACCTCCTCCACTCACCAGGGAACCATCAAGGAGCAGCCGAACCTTCAAAATGTTCTGATATCCTCTAGCACTGGAACTCAAGGTCATGACAACAGGCAGGGGAGAAGGTTGTAAGTACTGGGACTAAGAAGAGTAATCAGAGTAATGGAGATTACTAGATAAGTAATTAGGGCTTTATTTCTGCAACCCTTCATCATCCTAACCTGTGTGGTTGTGACCTTTCTGCCTAATGCTATCCTCACTATTTAGTGAGGATAGCATTAGGCAGAAAGCTCACAACCACACACAACACCTAAGCAACACAAGGCACTCCTAGAAAGGAACACTGCAGCAACGAAAGAAACATAAGACGAGGAGAAAGGTTACAGGCATATACACCAATCATGCAGTCAGAGACCAGCAATCACCCACTTGCCACAATAGTGGGAATCAAACAGCAGCAGCAGTTCTAAAGAGGCTGACTAGCCCTCGGACAGAAGTCGCCAAGCCCAGATCGAAAAAGAATACTAACTTAACCATGCCACACAGAGGCACCACAGAACCAAACCAACAATGACTGGAAATACAAAAGACGGACTAGACAAGGTAAAGGTGCTCACAAGCCAGCCCAAAACCCACAACCAAGCTAACTTGTCAGAGAGACACCTACCAACACCAAGAAACAATTAGTAGTTTGCACAACAAGGTAATGAAGTAGTGAAGAATAACCCAACAAGAGGCACACCAAATAGCCACAGTAGAAATCAGAACCAGTTCTGATGAAGACGGGAGGATCCATGGACATCCCCACGTCAACACTGAACCTAGGCTAGATGTAGGGGATAGATAAACAGTAGAGGTGCCATCAGGGCTGAAAAATCAGCCCATATGCCCCAATCCCAGCTGGGAGCACTTCTGATAGCCCAAGGCCAGACCTTCACTTAGAATTAGGAGTTCACAGGGGAACAGCATCAAAAAGGGAGCTAGCCAATCGATTGGCACAAGACAAGACCACATCACATGGAGGAAATCCACCTAAAAAGGAACACATAAGCCTAGTCAGAAGAAGATATCCTCCTAGATAAGAGGCATACAATGAACTGGGGCCCCACATCTAAAAGACCCAGTAGTTAAGCCCCAAGTGGTTATTGGTGTAAACAATAGAGGACTTACCAAGCCTATCAGGCGAAGGCCAACAACAGCATGGCAGAAAATGCTAGAAAGCAGAAATAATACTGAACCAAAGAAAAAACAAAGCCAGGACAAGGAGCCTGTAATGGGACAGAGAAATTGTCTACCTTTTCAGCCAATCAGAGGGAGACAGAAGGCCACCAAAATACTCTGGAAACATTAAGGCAAAGCAGCTGTAGCAGACAGAAAACAACTTCCATCACCGAGAGCCAAATGGTGCTTGTCAAGCCCTAAAGAAAAATAGAAAAATTTGAAACTAGACCCAGTACTCCACAAGCTAAGGGAAGGGATAGGCTTGACTGTAAAAAGGCAGCCTAGGCAACAACACCCCAAACTCAAAACCCATAAGAGCACAAGCATGGGGGGGACCCCAAGGCCAAACCACATAAAAGAAAGGAAATAGAAAACTAGATCAGGGCAGAAAGTCAATATTCCCCACACATGATACCAGGCAAAGGACACTTAGTCAGCAAGTCAAACTCAACAGATGTGCATGCCCAACATGCCAAACCACAAATTTTTCAGGTGAAGACCAGTATACCCCAGACCAACAGAGGCAGCACCAAGAACAGCAGGCAGCATAACGGAAAGGCAGAGCAGGCTGAATACCCATAACAGTGTCCAAACCAATCTCACACAAAGGATCAAGAGATTGGGAGCCCAAGAGAATGCACCTATCAGGCAGAAAGCACTTCCCAATCCCAGCAGAAAGCACAAAGTTAGCCGGGGCAGCTAAAGCCAACACATTGGTTTCCAGCCAACCTGAGCAAAGAACCCATGAAATGAGAGGGCCCAGGAAAACTATACAGGCAAGTAGAAGGCAACTCCAAAGCTTCAAGTCCAGCATGGAGGGCAAGGGCAGGCACTGTGATCAAAGCCACAAACTCTACATCTCAACAAAGGCACATAACAAAGGACCATGCAGACAAGGCGTCTACCAAGGGTTCCAAGGTAGGTGGTAATGCTCAAGCTCCAAGCCCAGCAGGGAAGATATAAGGAATTCAATGAAGTGAAAGCCACCAACCACCACTGAAACTGACCCAAAACTAAAAACCGAGACAAGACGGGGTCAAGAGAAGAATCCCAGCAGGCAGAAATGTAATCCTAAAGCACCAAGTACAATGGGGAATAAATAGGGAGCTCACCACCCTCATCAGCCCATAACAAAAAGGATGCAATACAATAGAGACGGTCAGTAGGGAAACTGGGTCCAGGAGAAGGATCTGAGCAGGCAAGCCGAAAATGGAGCACAAGGGGAACCAGGCTGTTTGATGCTTAGAAACTTCATTCCAGCAGACCACAAGAAAAGGACCAAGGTGCCAAGGAACTCAAGAAGAGGACCCTAATGGGGTTTGGAGAATTGCCTATAGTCTAAGAACCGCATGGAGCATACAGGAGGGATATAAGAGCAGCCAGAGCAACCCATCACCTTTAGAAATGACCCAGGATAAAAAAGGCCAAGGAAATGAGGGCCTAAGAGAAGGATCCGGATTTACAGCAGGCAACCTCTGAGTCCAACATGGAGGAACCAGGACAGTTCATTCCCAGAAACCATATTCCAACAGACACCCAGCGACGTAGGACCCAAAATAAGGACACTGGGAGGCAGAAGGCAACCACACACCCCAAGCCCAGCAGGGTACACCAGGAGAAGCCAGAGCATGCAGAACACGCCTGATCAAAATTAAAACATCCGATGGAAAATAAAAACATCCAATGGAACTAGGATCGAAAGAAAGAAATCTGGCAGACAGAAGACAACCCAAGCCCAGCAGGAGAGCACAGGGAGAGCCCAGGTAGGCAAAGCTTGCACACCTTGTTTCAGCAACCCAGAACAAGGGTCCAAGGACACAAGTTGCCAATAGAAGAGTCCAAGCAGTCAGAAGGCAATCCTCAAGCCAAGGTAGGGAATCCACAGGGAAGCCACAGAGGTTAAAGCCACCAGAACCTGCCAAAACAGACTTGGAACAAATGGTCAACATGGCCAAGAAGTGACCAAAGGGCAGAAGTATATATGCCCATCCACCTAGATAGGTGAGGAGGTTCTGACCAAGACGCAGACTATCTTGCATCTCTGAGCCACTGATAAGTGCTGAACAGGCCTCGGAGATTCATTCTGTGCCCAACTAGATCCAGAGGATCACAACTCCTCCTGTCCCAAATCCCCCCCTTCTACAGAGAATACTAGAGGCTAACGCCCTGGGGGAGAAGGCCACTGGAAGACAACACAACCACACACAGAGCAACCCGAAGGACCATCTGAACCAAAGGATAGCCAATGAAAAATCAAAAATAACTACCCACAAGCTCCAAAGCAATGACTAGGAACTCCCACCAAGGAAGGACCAGCAAATTGCCAAAACAGCCATACACCTCTAACCCATTAGTGAGGTAGGGACAACAACCACCCCCGGCTTTGCGATAAGGCATACAGCCCCTGAGCTGAACATGCCAAACCTAAGCCCACAGTGACTGAATTGTAAAACAAGAACCGAGATATGCCAAACCTGTTAATGGGACATGATACCACCCATAACACAGACGGACTCCAGCCAGGACAAAACCATCGTGTACAGCCCAGAATTCCCACACCAACCAGGGTAAAAGATCGAAGTTCTGCCCCTGGATGAAAGAAATCTCAGGGGTACAAACATTTAGAACTTGACAGAGAGACAAACCCAAACTTGAATTATACTGGAACAACAACGAAGCCCAACATACATATCCCATGTGAATTGCCAACCTGCCAGGAGGGGGAATGGATGACAGACTATCTGGCATCTCCAGGTATACAGGGATCATACACTCAGCAGCTCCCAGAGACCCTAAGAAGCTGTAATGTTAGCATATAATTCAGGTAATTGCCCATCTAAACAGAGGTACCAAACCCACAACTCTTTTTCTAAGAATCGGAGACCAAAGCTACTAGGCCAAATGTGACTCTCGTTCAAGATAAAAAAAACATCACTCTATGCAAGAGACATCCATCTGTTACCCTGCATGAAAACGTCTGATGGGGGGCCTATGATTATTCATCCTCTTGACCTATATGTGAAACAAGCACCACATCGGTGAGCATGCAGCAACAGATTGAAGGCCAGAGCAGAAAAACACCCCCATATCCAGCCCGAGGTCAGGAAGAGAAGCCCCTGAAGAGACTATGCAATACAGGCCCTCCCCTAATCAATGAGGATAAAACTTGTCAGTCTAAAAGAATTAACTGGACATTCTCTCAGGGATATGCGGTGTATTAGGAAGGTGCATGATCACTACATGCACTTTTTGGGGAACATGAAGCTTAAGTAAGGAAGCAGTAGATACTGAAGATAGACATCTGACCCAGGAACCACTGTCCAACCCTGCCACATCCAAGCAGCTACTAGGAAGTCAGGCTGTGCTACCCGAAAGACCCTGTAGTGTGCCCTTGCCAGTATTTAGAGAGCAGCTTAGAGCACTGACCACCCAAAAACTACAAAAAAAGAATGGAGGAGGCCAGCCAATCCATTTGCATTGCTTTCCAGTATTGAGCTAGGAGAGGCTAAAGGTAAGCGAAGTAGTAGGTCCAAGACTAGTCTGGAACGAAAATCAGTGTCAGCAGGAGTAGACAAAATAAAAAAGCTCTGTGGGTCGGCTCCTACTTTATAGTCCTCTAGTGAGGGAAGGGGCAGAAAGAGACTACAAAGTAAAGGGAGGGTCAGGGGGCTATTTAGGTCTCACCTACAGACAGCTTTTACCTATGTGTTGTTTTGGACCTATTGTGGTAATTTCCAATCCCAACAGTGGATTTTGGGTCGGCTCATTACTTTTCATTTGTAGACTTTCTTGTAAGTCTAATTTCCTTGATTCATATTCACTGGCTTTCCTTCCTCTTCTTGTGTTTGTCCTGCTCCTGAGTATTGTTTACCATCCTTCCACATCTCACATGAACTACTTTTTTCTTTGAGCGCAGCATAGGAGTGAATGTTTGCTTTCTCTCTTCCCTTTGTGCTGCTTCCCCCTCACAGCACCATTTTCTCTCCTCCTCCAGGCTTTTTGTGCTGCTACCCACCACTCACAGCTCATCCATACAAGTCAGCAACAGATATTTTTGCCAGGATCCAAATAAAGAGCAGATTTGGTTGGCTTGGTTTTCTTTTATTTCCTGCCTTCCACCTGTTGCATGAAAGTCCAAGCTTTGGCGCATAAAGGCAGCATTAAAGGCACTGTAGGGAGATGGCAGGCTATTGGACTCACTCAGTCTGCATTTTCAGCAGACGTTTTACTTAGTGACTATTTAGATGTCTATTTCCTCAAGGGGTCATAAATCTGCTGCCCAGACTGTTGCAGAACACTAAATGGCTAGAGCATTTTCTCCACAACTAAGCCATGTGGAAAGTAAATAGCAGACATTTTCCTTTAAATTCTGACTTTCTTTGACAGGTGTCATGTTCTTGTAAGCCCTTTGTCTAATTTGTTTAACTGGGTCTATGAAAGCAGGCTTTTTGTAAACTCTGTTCACACTTTTCTACATGACATTTCGATAAATAAACCATGCCATTTATAAAATATTGAATGTAATGTTCAATTTCGAGACCCCTTTTGAGCTGACCATCTTAATGAGTTAATGTGTTGCTTTTCCCATCACTTAGTTTATTTTGTTTTATCAGTACTTCCTATTGGAAGTGAGGCCTTTCAGTGGGTTGGTGAGTTGCTTGGCTCTAGTTGCTTTTTGTTTTATCCACTTATTGTAGACGCGATTGTGTCACACCCATAGCCACTCCCCTTTCTAATGGTGCTCTTATTTAACTTGGGCAGTGGGTATCCGTGCTGCTGGCTCACTGAAGGCATGCCAAAGGCAAGACTGTCTTTGCTCATATGGTACTGCGGGCCAGGAACTCTGATCCGCAGCAGAAGAGCGCCTTGTTTAAGTACTCTGCCTCTGAACAGCCAGCCTGGGGTCCTCCAAGTCTGGTATCGACTCCTTTTAATCCTTTCAAATATGGATAATATCTGTAATTATTACAGCGTCTCCCTGAATTCAGCTTTGCCAGCGAAGATGGGACAGGCACCACTCTGTGAAGGTAACGCTCACATTTTTAGTCATTTTAGAAATTGGATATTTTAAATGTTCTGAACTACAAGCCAATGCACTGTTTCTAATGGAAGCTAGGCTTAATGAAGCCTCGATGCCCAACATAAGACAAGCTAATCTGGAAGGCAAGATTGCACCACCAAAAAGGGCTGTGGCTTAACAAATATTTTCAAGTCCCATCTCAATTGCTCCAACTCAAATCTCCAAGTTCTTGAGAGAAAATGTTTAATCTTTTCATTAAAGTTATCTCACAATTTCTTTTTTCTGGAGTCCTTATATATCCTAATCCAAGACAATGCCCCCTCCCCAACCCCCAGGGCCATATCAAGGTATTTCCCTCAATCTGCCCAAGACTATTGCCCCCTGCACCACACTTCACAATTTCCCAAATTCAGTATGGTAGGTGATATAAATCTTCTCTTTCACAGTAATCATTTGACCTCCGTTGCTAACCTTCTCAATGACCTTGAAGACATTCAGCTCTTACAACGTATTAATGCCATTAGCAGTAGGGTGTGGCTGGGCCACTTGCGCAAACCTAGTTCTTCTTCCTAACGTCACTGAACATCTATCAAATCATGTGGTGCTCAAAAGGAGAGAGAGCGGCCACTAACCTTCCTACATAAGCTTGGAAACCCAGCATCAACAATTCAATAAGTCCCGAGCAAACCACTCCAGTAATAGTCAAATGCAATAAATCAATTTCATTCACTTCTACTTGTTTTCCAGACCGATTTATTTTCAAGATCTTCGTTTCATCAGTAGTCCCTCTAAGCCAACACGTGTTTCGTCAGGTGGATGCATTTACATCACTGACTTCCTCAGGGCTACGAATTGAGTATATACAGAAGTAGAATGCTATATTATACATTATCACAGTGCTAATTTTCAAAACCTTAATCACTGATCTGATTATTCATTCAACAGAAGAAAGGCAAATTATATCATCAGTCATGTGTAATATAGTTGCGCAAAGAGTACGTCAGGCTAAGGGAATATGTGTCCTCTGAACAAAAGAAAGAGAAAAGGACCAGAGGGTACATCCCATAATCACCCATGCGTAATGAAATTTATGACAAACAAGAGTAGCGATATCTATGTCAAGGCTCACCTCATCAAAATCAACATCAATTCTGTATCAATATAATGTCTGGTATAATCGACCTACAATCGAAAGAAAAATGTATGTGGTGTTATAAAAAAGAAGTCCTCTCAAAGGGAATTCTTTGGCATACTATACATCATGACCATCAGAAATTGAAATTCATGGCCCAGGTGTGAGTGTAGTCTTCTTACCATAGAAGTCCAGCATGTATCTCTGCTATGGACATCTGCTCATTGGCTGTACTTTCCATCTGCAAGCAACATGTCCCCAATTACTCACTGCCTTCTCGCATCCTGTCGTCAAGCAGATTATCTTTCTATTGTTATGTCCATGCCCCTACGTAATGCCAATAATCCGCGTTCCTCACCCAATTGAATTATCCGGTGCACTGTTAACCAGTAATCCGCATAACACCATCTGTACACTCCCTCTATTTATCATAGTCCGAAATAATCCTCCCATAATATACTTCCTACCCATGCATGCCACCAAATATCCAAAATCCTTAGCTTCAAGTATTATCATATCCACCTCATATATATTCACTAGTTTAAACATCAGTAGCGCGTGTGTATATCAGTTTCTAAATACATTAAATATCACCCATATCTGCATATCGGGAAATCAAAACCCAAAGAATAATGAGATATTAGGGTGCTCTCCCACAGAAATCTATACTTGGTGTTACAACTCCAAAGGCATCCTGTCCTACTTCGCAGGTGCACAGCGCATTTTCCAACCCCTTATTTGCATTGTGTTGCCCAAAGAGATCCACTATGTAACAGTCCCAAAATACACAAAGTGACCCCATACCTAAACTTCGTCTCTATTAAGTAAATACCTGTATGCGGGAGAGTGCTCCTTCGTACATCCATCCTGGCGTGGTAGTTGGGCGCCATGATGGATCGGCCTTGTATAGCGGGTTGCTATTAATTCCTAAATTAACTTTCTAGTGATTACGAGAATCACAGTTCTTTAAAAGCACATGTAACACAATCTTCCATCCCAAAGAAAACTTGCTAATATAATATAATATTGTCCTTAAACATGCCCGTTAACCTACACATGATGTACGTCATAAGCCTCATTGTATCTCGAACTGATTTACACTAGATGGCAACCATCTTTCCCGATAGATGTTCCAGCACCATTATGCCCATCATTACCATTCACTGGTCCAAACTGTCATCTGCTCAATTTTGCAATCTCTTATCCACTTCTACACCCGCTTTTAGGGCCACACATACAAAGGCTTTTTGTGGTTGCAAACGGACCAATTTGCAGAATCTGCCTGTTTGTAAATGCAAAACGGCTTTTTCACATGTACAAAGCCCTATTTGCAATTCAGTAACCTATTACTAAATCACAAATTGGGTTTGCGATTCGGTATTAGGAAGGGGTGTGTTATGGCGTCCCTTCCTAATAATGAATCGCAGTAGTATGTGTGAATGTTTTGCAACCGAAATGCAGCAAAACATTCACATTTTACTACCTATTTCTAGTAGGTGGTAACCAATTCGCAAATGTGAATATTTGTAAAAACATTTTTTTTGTGGATTTTTTTGATCTTCAGCCTAAAAACATTTTTTAAGAGGAGGCAGTAGTCCAACGGATCACTGCCTACTTTAAAAAAAAATTAAAAGAAAACTTCATTTTTATTTTTTTATTTTGATAAATGCATTCCGTTTCCCTCAAGGAAAACAGGCTGCATTTAAAAAGATTGCTTTATTAAAAATCAATAAAAGACATGGTGGTCTGCTGACCCCAGCAGGCCACCGCCTCTGTGATTGTATTGATTCCTTATTGGTCTTAAACAGAGACTCATCTTATTAATATTCATGGGGTAGGTCTATTTGTGACCCACTGGGAATTGCACAATGTGTCAAGGACACATTTGTACAATGGTGTTTACAATTACTAAATAGCAAAGGTTCTCTATTTGGTAATAGCAAACGATTACCTTTGTACAATTGGCCTACACCTATTTGGCACATATAATTTACATTTAAGCCTCTAGTAAATAGTACTACATATACCCATGGCGTGCAAGTTCAATGCTGCTAGTGGGACTGCAGCACTCATTGTGCCAGCCACTAAAGTAGCCTTTTAAAACATGTCTCAGTCCTGCCACTGCAGCCTGTAGTGCAGTTTTAAACTGCCATTTTGACCTTGCAAAAGAAACCTTTCACCAGGCCTAACCTTCATTTTTAATACATACAAGTCACTCCTAAGGTAGGCTCTAAAGACTTGTAGGGCACTGTGCATTATATTTAAAAAGTAGGACATGTGAGATTGCATTTAGATGCCCTGGTAATGAAAAACTCCTAAAGTCATTTTTCGCTATTGGAATGCCTATCTCCCCCATAGGAAAATGTTAGGTTACCCTATTGCACTTGATAAGTGATAACTTAAGTTTCGGAGCAGAACGTGAAATGATGTTTACGCTCTATTGTATTGCATTGTAATTTAAAATCCTCTTTAATGGTAAAGTCACATTTTGAAGTCACAATTCTGAAAATGGCCCTCTTAGAAAGTTGCCATTTTCTTGTCCTAACAATTTGTGCATTCTGACAGTATCCTGGGTCACATGATTCTGATTAGCTTAGCTGTTGGCCTTTGTGTATTACTCCCAGACACTGAGACAAAGGGGGACTAGGTATTGTCAGAATGAACTATCCTGCCAGGATGGTTGGGCAGAGATGTTGCCTCCCTATCTTACATTTCAAAGGGTTGCCTACAGCAAACACACAAAGTATCTGGCCACCAGTTTTGTGTCACCCTGGACTACTAGGGCATTGGCAGGGAAAGGAAGGAACATTCCAGAACCAGAGGTGGGGATAGTATAGGAAATCTCTCCTCTCTCCCCCACTTCAAAGGCTGGCAACGGGTGTAAATATTGGCCTTTCTGAGCCACTCATCCGATTACTTCTGGACTGGGGAAATACTCAGAAGAAGGACTGCACTGCTGCCCTGTTGCTGGAAGGACTTCTCTGCTGCTAGAGGGACTGACCTGCTGCCTGAGGAAGGAAGTAAGCCTTGACCTGCTCCTTGAGCACAGAACCACCAGAGTGACTCCAAGGGTGAGCTGACTGGCTTCCTGTGTGAACTACAGGGACAGAAAAAGATCCAGAGACCTGTCCTACATCTGCCAAGCTGACCGAGCACAAATGGACCTGCCTGTGCCCTGATGCTGCCCGCTGCTGGAGTGAGTCCTGATCGCCAAGAGGTGCCCCCAGGTCTTGAACCCTTGCCTGGCATTAGAGTGTACTCCTCCTTGCACAGCTGTGGGTTCCCCCAGAACCAATGCAGTACAATACACCTCGATGCAGGAACGCGAATCACTGCATCTCATAGCTCCTGCTTGACGGCCACATCAGAACTGATGCAGTACAATGCATCTCGAAGCAGGACCTCGCATCGCAGCATCTCGCAGCTCCTGCTCTGCAGCCTCATTGGGAGCAACACAGCACAACACAACTTGCCACAGGACCTCCTATCACAGCACCTCGCAGCTTGTGATCGATAGCATCATTGGAACTGACACAGCGTGACGCAAATCAACACAGGACCTTGCATCACTTCGCAGTTCCTGATCGCCAGCCCCATCAGAACCAACACAGTGCGACAACAGTCGCCGCATGACCTCACCTCGCAGCTCCTGGGCTGGCCCCATCGGAACTGATGCAACTCAACAAAGCTCCTCGCAGCTCTCGATTGCCCGTCACATCGGAGCCAACGCAACTCGATGCAGGACCTGGCAGGACCTGGCATCTCAGCCCAAGTACATCGAGGTACACTGTTCAGCGGTCCGAACTCGGTCCATTGTGGTAAGTATGAACCTGTGACTTTGTCCCAGTCCGGCACAACCAGAGAACCATAGCTGGCGATTAGCGCTTTTTGGCGCTACTTTTACTTAAGACCTTCAAATTGCATATCTCCAGTTCGAACTTATTGATTGGATTTTTGTTGTTTTGGTATCATTTTATTTGTTTCTATTTACTCAATTTATTTATATTGGTGAGGGATTTTTATTGCATTGTGTTTTCACTATATTATTATTTATGTGCTGCATAAATACTTTACACATTGCCTTTAAGTTAAGAATGCCTGCTTTGATGCCAAGCTACTAGAGGGTTAAGCACAGGTTAATTTAGTGACACTTTTTGTGGTTCACCATGACAAGGATTGTGGTCATTGCTTGAGAAATGTTTTATATAAACACTTTGAGTTCTGTCCTCTGGTTTCCGCCAGCATTTTCAGGAGTTTGCTTTGAACTTAAAGCTTACACAACAAGATGATGGACATGGTGCTGAAACCTTTCAACCACTCACCCCAGTCAAGAGATCTGGGTTTAATCCATCGTTCTTTTGTTCACTATGCCTCTCAGTTTGGACCCAGCCGTATGCAAATCAGTCTGTACCCTGCTCCTCATGGGTAGAGTCCAGCCCTAATTGCCAGGCCAGGTCAAGGACCGGAAACACGCATTCTGGAACTAGTTTCGGGATATCACCACTCATCAAACAGGCTAACTTGAATCCAGTGGTACAATGAGCAAGGGACCCACATCTGGGCATACCCTTGGCCACTTAGGGTGAACTTAGCAAACACAACAAGGTGATGGACGGAGTGCTGAAACCTTTCAACCACTCACCCTCACTCAAAAGATCTGGGTTTAATCCATTGTTCTTTTGCTCACTATGCCACCCCAGTTTGGACCCAGCCTTATGCAAATCAATCTTGACCCAGCTCCTCATGGGATAAGTCCAGCCTGAAATGCCATGCCAGGTGCTCACTGGACCGGAAACAAGCATCCTGGTACCGGTTTCGGGGTATAACTCCTCATCAGCCATGCTAGCTTGAATCTAGTGGCACAAAGTAAGGGACCCACGTCTGAGCATACCCTTAGCCACTTATGGCGCACATAGCAATCACAACAAGATGATGAACTGAGTGCTGAAACCTTTTAACCACTTACCCCCAATCAAAAGATCTAGGTTAAATCCATTGTTTTTTTGCTCACCATGCCACCCCAGTTTAGACCCAGCCATGTGCAAATCAGTCTTGACCCTGCTTAAACTGGGGTGGTGTAGTGAGCAAAAGAACGATGGATTTAATCCAGACCTTTTGATTGGAGGCGAATTTTTGATTCATTCAGCATTCCATCATCATCAGTTACTGCAGCACTTTTTGTCCTAAGTGAGATGCCATTCCCGTTTAAGCCCTTATGCATTTACGGACTGAAAAAGATCTTGTTTGACTTTCATGTGCAACCCAACTATAAAAGTAAAGATTGCAAAATGTGCCACGCTTCTCAGCTACGACTGACCTTCCATGTAGGCTCCAATTTTATGGGTATGAGTCTGTGATGTGTGCTCCCTTGGCACCCTCGAAACAGGCAGTCAAACCCAAAGGATAGCAGAAAAAGTGACTTTTGCAGAAGACTTGTCTTCCACATCCATGGACCAATGTTTTGAAGTAGCCATACGACTAAGACACTGTCAAACTCTTCATCATCATTGCAGGATAACTGCTTTATCATCCAAGCACCCATCGGTGACATTGTTCTCGACCACAACACCCTGGTCAATGCCTGCCACAACGACTTGATAAAGAGTATTACAGCCAGCAAAGAAACAACACATTCATTTCTTCCACTGGGTGATAATTTCTTTTGTCATTACATACATCCGCATGCCAGTAGCTAGTGCAGTTCCGTGTGAAAAGGTTGCTGTACAAACAGCAACTGGAGATGTGATCTTAGGAGTTAAGATCATGTTCATCTGCATAACACTCAAATGAGGAAAAGAGAGCTAGGGGAAAGAATGTTGTTACAATAAAATAATACAAGTCTCTTTTGTAAATGCATATAATTTTGAAAGCACAGAGTCAAAAGAAATACTTTTTGAGACCCCAAATAAATGATTGATTCTGTACAGCCTCTCGAGAGGCATTAGTCTCCAGAAAATTTTTATTTCAACGTGTTTGCTACGAAGGAAAGGAAATATCACTTACATTGCATATAACAAAATAGATGATCATTATGATTTTCACAGATATAGCTATAATAGTTTAATGACTAACAGACTTACCTTAAACAAAAAGCCTACTCTCATATCTCTGCCCTCCACAATCCCGGAGGTACAATGTTTCAAAGCAGATGATGCTTCCAACTGGTTTCTGCTGCAAAGCTACATCGACCCAAATATATTTTAAAATCTACTGAATACAAAATATCTTTTTAGTCATCCCTACAAAGTCTCTTTTCTCAGTGGGTCTTTCTTACAGGCTTTTTACTGAAAATTATTATTCTGCAACCTTTTGACTAGCTACGTACAGCAGTGCCACTAGAATATTTGACAACCTCCAGCCCTGTTCATTTGAACACCAAGTACATGCAAAGTGATGATGATGATCCAGGCCATGATCCTTCCCAAAATCAAAGCGATGTAGAATGAAATAGCAGATGCTGACCAATCCTGCTTTCTTTAAGAAGACCGACACTGGCATTACATTAGTTGGAGGCTGTACCACAAGTACATTATTATGAGAACCATCTGATGCTTCAGGTTCTAGTAGACCTTATTAGAAACCTACAAGTCTTCATGCATTACTTTTCTGCACAGTTTCCAGATACTCAACAGTATTAATTCCTGCAACAGCCACTCTCACAGCCTCCTTCTCCATTCCCCCCAAACTCCAACTGTTACTGAGCTGTTCCCTTCAGCTCTGGCCTTTGACCCTCAATGGATAGAGCCATACACAGTGGATGTCGATGGAGTGGAAAACGAATAGGAAGGAGAAGTGCCAGAGGAGGCACCTGAGTCTGAAGGGAGAGCCTGAGAGTGTGGCCTAACGGCTACAGTGGTCGACCTCGAAGGTGGGGAACCGGGTTAAAGTCTCGGCAGGGATGCTCAACATCCTGTGATTCTAGGCATATCACTTAATCTCCCTGTGCCTAACAAAATGAATGTGTCCGTCTGTAACGTAACTGGTGCGCATGTAAAGCGCTCTGATACCAGAGGCCTTCAGGTCGGGTTCACACTGTATAATATTTCTCCCCCCCCCCAAATAAAAATGTGAAGACACCCGCTCCATCCAATTTGCTCTGGCATGACATAGTCCGTTGCCACACTTTAATTGAAAGTGCTTGAAATTCTAAGAGGTTAGACCCACTGGATTCATATAAAAAGACTGTATCTGCTATGATTCCTAGGAACCATCTTGGAAGAGAGTCAGAGCAACTCTTATTTTGGGCCGCATGTGGGGTCTGCTCATGAAGAATCCTACTATGGTGTCTTGTTTCAAATTTGGAAAAGAAAAATAAGGCTCCAAAGAACACACCTGTTTGGCTCATTGGAGAGCAGACGTGGTCTTTTTCGTGGCAGCACATTGCTGTTCATGGAACCTTGTCTCCCCACATATGAGATCCCCGGATGGTGAGGTTGGGAAAATGGCACCTTTGGGAAGAGAGTCAGCACTGTGGCAGTTGCCAACAGCTTAAGCTGACAATTCCCTCGTTATACTTAGTAGGACTAAGTAACAGTTGTTAACTGGCTCATCCCTTATTAGACCTCATCCTGGAGGACAAAAAGGAAGAAGCCAAAATGATTGTGAGGGAGGGTGAACACACCACCTCAGCAGAAATCAAGGCAGCAATGGATGCTGGTACCAGGTTTTGGTGGTTTTGGGGTGCAGCAGTCCTCCATTGCTAAGGATAGCTGAGGATTATATGTGTCTTACCCAAAGTACAAAACAGCATGCTGAATATAACTTGTGGTGGGGAATAGTCCCTCAGTGGTGCATGATGTTCCTCTATTTGGATCCACTGTTTGCTGCTGACGAGCTTGCAGGGTCAACCATTGATACTGAGCCCTGCAAGAGGAGGTGCTAAGTTGCCAAATCTGATCGAGACTTCTATACGCAGATTCCTTACCTTGGAATAATCCCCTGGTGTCAGAATGGATCTGGAAGTTTTGGAGCAGCACCCCTGTGTGCCAGTAGGTTGTGTTGTTCAACTCTGCATCATGCGCTGAAAGTGACATGCAAGGTGGAACTATTGCACGCTGAGTTGGAGGATTGACTGTGTTCCTGTGCGTTGACGTCTGCCGTCCGGGCCGGGTGACTCGTGGCTCGCGGCTCCAGGAGGAAACCAGCGGTGCATCGTTGCTCTGCTCCCCCGCTTCCCAGCTATCCTGCGGCTCTTGCCCCGCATCTCTTAGGAGGAATCCAGCAGTACATCACTGCCCCTTGTGCCGCTTGCCTCTTGTTCCCTTGGTGAACCTCAGCCCGCCCTATGCGGATTCTTGGCGCCCGGGGCCCCCTGTTGCTTCACTGGTGCATTGCTGGAAGGGACGTGGATCCGGATGCTGCAGCACCGGCTGTATCATTCTCCTTCGGGGGGCCAGTGCCGGGGACGCGTGGAAACGTGGAAGGAACAAAGGGAGGACCAAGGCATATGAGGCAAACAAGGCAAGGCAAACATGGAGGATATAAAAAACGGAAAACTGAGGGTGCTGCCTCAGGCACCAATGAGCAGGTGAGCGCTCCACAGGAGGAGGAGAAGAGGGTAATGGGCTGACTGAAAGGAACTCTCTTTTGGGTTACGATATATTGGTGCACCCCGGAAGACGCCCTGTACTAGTCAGTCAGCGAGTTCACCAGCTGGCCTGGTATCTACAGATCTACTGCGGCCCCGCCCCCTATACTTTCAAGGCCACTCCAAGAAACGCGAGTGTAGGACCTGTATTCAGCTCCTACAGAGAGTGAGACCCAGGTGAGCGCACAAGTGGCCTGGCTAGGTCCCAAGAGCAGCTTGCGCTCTGTCCAGGGTGTCCCACTCGCCTAGCCATGCTCGGCCACATAACCAAAGATTCATAGAACACAAGAGCAGCCTGAATTGAGATTACTGTATCAAAACCAGGATCTGCAGTGAATATTTAAGGACTACTCCAAAGAAGCAGGAATAAAAAATTCCTCATTATCACGATCTCCTTTTTGATATCCACAGAGAAAATACTGAAGGACCCAAGCTTCTCTACACAATAGCATAAGCTTAAGGAAGTCTGTGTTGTGGCTGGGAATTTTATCCATTCTCCGCTGTTTTACACATGCCCCAAAAGGAGAATATATAGATTCAACCAATATTTAAACAACATGGTCTATAAAAGGCTGTGGTCTTGCACAGTACATTTGAAAAAAGTGGGCATGGCACAAGTTCCTATTAACTACAAAAGCATCTACAAAATGTCTCAATTTGGAGCTTCAACAGAGAAATCCTTAATAACAAATTTCTTCACAACTATTCCTAAAACGGGAGTTATCAGCACCAACTCCAGAGGAAGGTCATCAGGAACTAACTGCTATAACAGCTACAGATAAAGCATGGAGCAAGAATGGAGAACCCTGAGCCTAACTCTTATCTAATCAAGGAAGTAGCTTTTGAAAATAACGTCTGACCTTATAAAAGCCTCAGAGCCTATGCCACCCTTAGAACTTGCGAAACCGATGTCCGGGAGAGAGCTTTCCGGTCATAATCTCATAACAGAACATCTGGAGGGTCCTACACAAATTCCAGCTACTAACTTCACACTTCCGGATATAAATTATACACAGCCACTTCAATCTATCTCTAAAGAAATCTCAAATCAGCCAGTACATCTGCTATCTAGTACTCTGAGTAACCTTATATAAGTTGTACAAAGCTTCTCACAATCTTCCAAATTCCCGTTGTTCATCGTGCTGCAATCTGTAAACAGGCAAGACACCATTTCAAATACTATTCTATCACTGCAGAGAATTATGGACTTCATACTATCACTTTTAGAAAAGAACATGGAAAACACAGATCAGATACTGGAAACTCAAACTGGAATTTTACAATATCTCTAGACAAAAAAGGAAAAAAAGATCTACTCAATCTTCTCAAATCGTCCAAACGCATTCTTTAAACTTACAGGCTGACAATGGCAGAGAAGATATGCGTCACCTTGAACCCTCAGTTTCCAACAATCCCACTTCGCAAAAAAAGCATAAGGCGACTCAGACGGGGGGATTTCAAGCTAAACAGAAGTTTAACTGTTCCACTGGCGATAAAATCTAATCTCTTCGAAACCTTTTTAAAATCCCTCTCTCAGAGAGCTGTGGTAAATAATTTAATTACCGGGACTTAATTTGATACAGAAACATAATAAAATAGCTCAGTAAATAAGAGGCAGAATCCGTGGTATTAGAGGTTCGGAATGGGCTTTATTCCAATGGTCGATTATAATCGGTTGCTCCAGGTTCCATCACCACGAAGGTTCAGGAAGTGAAGTACATACGTTATTGACAATCAATTACTTTTATACAATAGGCATTACAGTGAGGCCAATGCAAGAGGCGTAACAATTGATAGCAAAGATAACATTTCGCATGCGTAGCTGAAGAAGGCGTAATTGGGAGTAACAAGGAAAACGTCATTGGTTATGATGTCACATATGGGTGGACCTATGAAATAATTTCGCAATGTCAGCAGAAATACTTGGCAGAGATGCGCGCGCAGCAGCATGACGTGTGATTGACGTGCAGCTAGGGGGTGGAGGGGACTTGACATTTAGCTCTACATGTGGCGACAGAAGTCTGGAGGGTCAAGTCAACCTAATCCCAAATCATATCTAACATCCTATGTTTAAAGAACTATGTTATCCAAAAGAGAGGTCTCTTAGAGTAGAATCTTATTCTATACTGACTATACTGACTGTTAGTGCGTGTACAAGCGTCTAAGTGTCTACACTAGATGCGAGGGCGGAAATCTTCCATAGTAACAGGGCTATGAATTATTTGCATGAAGACAGAGAAGCCGGGCCTTTGCTCGGTAGCTGGAAGAATGTTTACTTAAACTACTAGACAGGAATGCATTGGGCAGGGATCGGAGCAGATAATTTCGAAGGTGAAATACAGTTCTTGGCAGGCAGCAAGCTGATGTCAGGCTTCGTGAGCC
Organism: Triturus cristatus; assembly: GCF_964204655.1. Taxonomy (NCBI): domain Eukaryota; kingdom Metazoa; phylum Chordata; class Amphibia; order Caudata; family Salamandridae; genus Triturus; species Triturus cristatus. The sequence goes on from NC_140587.1 coordinate 631,859,557, forward strand.
GCGCAGGGAATGAGACAAAGTTCATGGTCGCAGATGCAGGCTCAGACTGGAGCTTTCAGAGGCAGGAGGCAAGAAAAGCTTGATGACAGAATCAGGGCCTACTTGCCTGGACTGTAAAAATGGCATAAGTGAACCATATAAAGGCGGTGGCCTTTTGTACTTAGGAATGGAATATCCGGCCCATTCATGGCGGATCTGAAAGAGGACATGTTAACGGTGGACGCACATGTATTTGCGTCTTCATAACTGGAACTGGAGGGAACATACATGTACTTGTGACATGCACATAGAACCGTTGGGGTCCAAGATAGGGGACATAACTGACCAGGAAAATCCATATTTCCACATTCCCTCCTTGTCCCCTACTTGCCCGTCAAGAGACATCAATCTTCATCAATCCATTGATCTGTTCATATAGCATCATTTGTTCTTCTTTCTTCTTCCGGGATTTTGAACGAAAATCTTGATGTGGAATGCACGATGTGGCACACAGACCACAAATCGCTGGTCCACATTGCAGGCATAAGCAGCAACTGAATAATATGAGAAGGCCAATACCTAGGAAGGATAGAACTCTCCATCCCCAGGCTGATAACACGCTCCAAAACCAACCGGACCAAGTCCAGGTGCCTGGATTCTGGTGTATCTGGCTTACAATCTTATGAAGGCGGGTTATGGCTTTATATACAGATGGCGAATTTTCTGGTATGAAAATGCAACAGCTTGATCCGATGACCCTACAAGCTCCGCCCCTATCGGCCAGGATGACGTCCAGGACAAGACGATTTTGAAGCACAACAATCCGCATAGCAGACTGCTCTTCTGTTAAATTGCCTAAGGCGGAAATAGTTTCGTTCACTACTGCTTCAAGGGTTCTAGTTAATCTACGTATCAGTTTACTATTAGTAACGGTACCTATATAGGGAAAGAGACCTTTATTGAAATCTGTGTATTTTTCCCATGCTGTTTCAGTGTAATCGACTATTGGGAGATCTCTCCTTTCTCTATTGTGTACTAAATGAGTATTTCTGTGATAATCAGGAGGAGCTAGGAAAACAGGTGGCAAAAGGAATCCAATGTAGCAGGTACCATCCCAATCTAGAGGCAAACGTACATATGCCGTCTGACCACATATGAAATAGGAATGGCGGGAAGCTCTAAATGTAGACTTGCCTTGATCACTAAATTCTACTACAGTGGTGCATCTACTATGGCCCATATGTATGGAACCATTCTTTCTTACACATAATTCACCTTTTACTGGAAATACTGACATGGCGGGCAAACTTGGAGTGACTTCGGATTCGACATTCAAGATCAAGAGATTAAGCGTAAAATTACCTAATCCATACACTTCATTTTCGAGATCAGTTCCTGTTCTCTGGGGAAATCCCTCCTTGTTAGGATAGCAGACATTAAGTAAAACTAAATTCAAATTTCCCCATACCCAGTTATCTTGATAAACTGCAGAATTCGAATCTAGGGAATTGATTAAGCTAAACCATGCTCCACAGGAGCCGTTGTGTGTGAACGGGTATGGAAAAAGAGGTAGAATTCCTTTATAATTCTGATAGGGAGGGAGTCTGCCACATATCCAACAATTTGTAGCATTGCTAACCTGATGGGAATGATGTAACATACTGATAAACGTGTTATTGCGCAGCGCAAATCTATAAGACAACTCAAGCGGAGGTAATTCACTAAAAGAATGTTCAGCAGTAACATTATAAACGTGTCTAAAAATAGGATAATATATATGCAACAATATACTTGCAGTAATTATTAAAAGACTTAAGGAAAACAAAATTAATAACGTCACTGTACAATGACTACGCAGTGATTTACAGTACGCCTGTCGTTTCAACATTTTTCGGGTGTTATCTCTATTCAGGTCCAAGGGATACATGTCAGAGACAATTCAACCGCTTCACCTTGGAGAGGACTTAAACAATCAAATTGCTTGACTGATTGGGCCTGAGTTTTAGTTTATAATGTTCGGAATTACTCCTTTCAACAAGAGGAAGTTTTGAGTCAATGGGTGAAGACACACGAGGTGTGGTATTCACATCTGATTGTAGTCCATGAAATTTCTTGATATGACTTGAGTGAATCCAGCCTTTTCTGCCCTCGATCTTCACGGCTGTCCTTGTGGTGAGCAACACCAGCTGAGGCGACCTCCACCTAGGATCCAGCTGAGTCTTTCGATCAAAGTTCCTCACTAAAACGAGATCCCCCGGAATTACGTCATGGGGTTTCACCTCAGTGTTGTCAGGAAAGGCTGCAGCTACCTGTGAACGACAAGATTGTAGTGCAGACATCAAGGAAGCCAAGTAATCTGTCAGCATATTACAGTCAATATCAGTTATTTTACGTGGTATAGGCGTCCCCCACATATTTGGTGGTCTGCCGAAGATCACTTCATACGGGGATAGCCCTGTTCGAGAGTGTGCTACCATTCTCATGTAAAAGAGCGCAACTGGTAATGCTACTACCCAGTCGACACCTTTCTCCCTGCATATTTTGGACAATCTAATTTTCAGGGTCTGATTATGTCTTTCCACAAGACCTGCTGCTTCGGGGTGTCGGACACAGTGGAATTTCCACTGATAGCCTAACAAGAGTGAGACGTGTTTCATTAATTCGGATGAGAACGGCTGGCCGTTATCTGAGTAGACAGCACGTGGTAAACCGTATCGTGGGAAGAATTCTCGAACTAGCTGTTTGGCAGTAGTCGGGGCAGTGTAATCTGAAACCGGGTATGCCTCCGTCCAACGGGAAAGAGCACAAACAACTACGAGAACATATTTGAATCCTCGACATCGTTCCATCTGGATATAATCCATCTGGAGGATTTCAAAAGGGTAATCAGGAGGCTGAAATCCACCCTGTTCTACGGGAACGCTTTTTCCTGGGTTGAACTGACAACAGATCATACAGGTACGAACTTTTTGTTTGGCTGCTGCTCGTAAATGTTTATTGAACCAAATGTGTTGAATGCTATCTAGCATAGCTTTTTCTCCTAGATGTGCGGGACTATGTACAGTGTTAATTATAACCTGGACCATTGAATCAGGAAGGAACCACACAGACTTTTCCTTCATCAACCATCCTTGATCCGTTTGGATCCCTCCTAATTCAGTCCATTTCTTTATTTCCTCTGGTGTAGCATGTGTCTGTATGTCAATTACGTCAAGAGTAGGATCTTTAACCATCATGCAATGTGTTGGCGTCGGGACTATTGTCTTTGTCATGTCGGATGTTTGAGTTTGAGCAGTCTGTTTAGCTGTTCTGTCAGCTAGATCATTGCCTTGAGAAATGATATCAGTAATTTTCGTATGAGCTTTGCATTTCATAATCGATATTGCAATGGGTAAATGTATTGCATCTAATAAAGCATGAATGAGGGGTCCGTGCTGAATGTGGGCACCGTGAGAAGTTAAATAACCTCTCTCTCGCCACAGCACGCCGAAGTCATGTACAACTCCGAATGCATAACGTGAATCAGTGTATATGTTGACTTTTTTATTTGTGGCTTGAATACAGGCTTGTGTCAGAGCGATGAGCTCTGCGGCTTGAGCTGACAAGATATTTATGCAATTTGTTTCAATAATTTCAGTGTCTGTTGTGACTGCATACGCGGCCACTAGTTCTCCTGTACCTTTTCTCATACATGAACCATCTACATACAACGTCAGGTCTGGGTCTGATAATGGGACATCTGTCAAGTCTTGTCTGGGTTTCGTCGTGATTGTAATAACATCAATACAGTCATGAGCTAGTGGGTCTGTTCCATTTACAGGTAAAAGTGTGGCAGGATTCAATGTGTTGCAACGTCTGATTTCTATATGTGGCTGAAACAGTGTTAGTTCGTACCCTGTAAGTCTTGCTATAGTCAAATGTTGTGTTTGCGTTCGATTCACAAGAACCTCCACTGCATGTGGTACTTGTACTGTCAATGGATGTCCTAACACTATGGCATCGCTTTGTCTGATTGCTAAAGCTGTCGCTGCCACTGATTTCAGGCACGCAGGCAGAGCCTGAGCTACGGGATCTAATGTACTAGAAAAATAAGCACACGGTTTGTGTGATCCTGCTTGTTCCTGTGTGAGTACTGACAAGGCAGTACCTTCTCGTTCTGTAACAAAGAGTGTAAAATGTTTTCTGTAACATGGTGTTGCTAAAACAGGTGCTTGGCATAGAGCTTTCTTTAAGCTTTCAAAAGCTTGTGTATGTTCCTGAGTCCAAGGGAGAACAGTCGATGTGGCTGCCTCCTGTGTTGTCAACTGAATGAGTGGTTTTGCTAGAAATGCATACTGAGGGATCCACTGCCTACAATATGAAGTGAGGCCTATAAAAGCCCGCACCTCCTTTTGTGTCTTGGGTATTGGCATGTTAGCTATTAACTGAATGCGGTCGGGTGTAAGCTGCCTTCCCTCCTTGGACAGCGAGTGTCCAAGATAAACAACTCGCTGGACACAGAATTGCAGCTTAGAAGGGGACACCTTGTGCCCCTTTTCGGCTAGAAATTGTAAAACTGTCAGTGATACTTTCTCACATTCGGGTTCGCTTCTCGCGGTGATCAGCAGATCATCGACATATTGAAGCAAAGCAGTGTTAACTGGCATGTGGATACTGTCGAGTTCTCGTTTCAGTGCTTGGCTATAGATGCTGGGGCTTTCTGTAAATCCTTGAGGTGCGCGTGAGAATTTGAAGCTACGTCTATTTAAACTAAATCCGAACAAATATTGGCTTTCCGGATCTATTGGGACGCTGAAAAAGGCATTTTTGAGATCAATTACAGTAAAGAATGTTGCTTCGGAATCAATAGCTGTCAGTAATGACGAGATATCTGGGACCACAGGGAATTGTGGCACAATGCATTTGTTCAATTCGCGCAGATCAATAACCAATCGATATACTGGCGGGGCCTTCGGATCTGTTCGTTTAAGAATCGGAATTATCGGTGAATTACATACATTGGAGTCTGTTTCTACAACCACTCCTTGAGCAATGAGCTCGTCAATGATTTGCAGTAAAGCCACTACAGCATCTGGTGGTAACTTGTATTGTCGCATTCGTGGTAGTACCACTCCTGCCTTTAGTGTGACTCGATATGGTGTAATGTTCATGCAACCAACATCATTAGGGCCTTGTGCCCATAGATGTGTAGGTAAAGTCTGCAATCGGGGATCCATGTCTCTAGACACATAGTGACCTTTAAAATCACGTAAAAACAATCTTACTCCTTCCGGAGAACAACATATTATAGCTCCTAGAGCTTTCAGTGTTTTTATTCCTAACAAGTTTTCTGGACATGATTTAGTAAGCAATAAATCTGAGGTTCGGGTCAAAGGTCCTATCGTAAGTGGAAGAGGCTGTGATACTTCATTAACAATAGGTTTTCCTGAAAAACCAAGGGAAATATTCTGTGAGCCTGAGAGGGGTACCCCTGGAACTTCACTACGTTTTATGGTTGTTCGACTTGCCCCTGTATCGAGTAAAAATGTTCTATCTTGGCCTAATAATTCACTATGTACATAAGGTCCTTCTTGGTCTACAGGGACCTCGATAAGGGGTAAGTCAACTTCCCTCTCTAGGCTGGTTCATGCGTATCGTTGGTAATCAGGATAGTCATACTGTGCGGTCTGGTACAGCTGTCGTGTCGTGGTTTGCCTGGCAGCAGCAGGCAACGCTGGTGCGGCCGGCACAAACTGTATAGACTGTTGTGGAGCTGGCATGGCCTGTGCATGCTGCGGTGCTCCTTGTTCATTCTGATCCTGTCTAGGTGGCCGTGGTCTTTCTTTTGTAATACCTTTGGCGATATTACGCTTCAGGACTGGGCAATCGTGTATATAATGACCTGGTTGTTTACAGTAGTTGCATGTCCCTTTTACAGGTCCTGCTGAATCACCGGAATGTGTCGTACCCTTTTTATGTCCTTCAGCTGGAACTGTCTGGGAGACTAGCATTTTCATTTTCGTGTCTTTCATGCGTCTTTGTTCATGTTCTTGTTCTTCTCTAATTCTATTGTAATGGTACTGTAACATTTGTAACATTTGTGATGGGGTATTACCTTGCCAGGTACTCTCGAATTTTAATACTCTATTCTTCACTTGGGGCAAAGAATTTTCAACTAATTTTGTCACAAACAGATGTGGGTATGACTCGCTACTTGCTTTTATACCACTATTTATACCAAAACATTTTTCGAATCGTGCATAGAAATCACTAGTGTCTTCATCTTGCTTTTGTTTACAGGCTGAAATTGCACCCCAGTCTTCCTTTTTCGTGGTTAATAAACGTGGCAGTACCTGTACTAATAAACCTGGTAGTGCTTTAGTTTTGTCCCCAAGCCCCGAACCTGGACCTCGGGCCTTTTCTTCATTTTCTAATGCTGTCCAATCTATCTTTTGGTCTCCCACTTCCCACTCTTTTTCCTTGAGTTTTTCATAAATGCCAGCAGGCATCAATACCTTTAATATTGTCATAATGTCGGGATAGGTATACTCTCCCATGAGTAACATGTCTTTAATTTCCCGGTGGAAACCCGCTGGGTCTTTGTCATGACTGGGTACCACTTTCTTCATTTCTAACAATTCTATTTTCGATATGGGCGTATATACATATACACGTTTAAACTCATTGTCCTCGCTTTTTATTGGGTGTACTTCTCGTAAGGGATTCTGTCTGTCCATGTAATACGTGGTTCTTTCCTTAATGGGCAATGAGACATGTTCTGGGCATACAAAAAGAATGTACTGCTTTCTTGATTCTAGTATTTCTTTAATTAGCTTAGTACCTGAACCTCTCCATCTATTCGTGAGTAATTCAGTCAATATATCAGGTAAGGGACCAGGATCTGAATGTTGGCTTTTATATAGTATAAGAAGTTGTTGAATCATATAAATCCCAGCTAAACGCTGTTCATCTGGGGTGAGATTCAAAAATGTGTGTGCTACTGTATCATCATCATACTTTCCGGGACTGTCAACCCAACGAACGGCTGACCTGGCTAATTCTTGTTCATCCATAGAATCGAGAAAATGATAACCCCTTCGTTCTCGCAGTAATTTGTCAACTGCTTGGAATGAATGCTCGTTAGACCTTATATTTATTATTGGTGTTTGGAAATTCCTGTTATTATCTGGACATATCGGACGTATCGGGTCAATAAGACATCTAGTACTATTACAAGATCTTCCTCTACCTACATAGGCTATAGTTTCTGACTGTCCTGTGGGCAGTCCTGATCCTTCCTCCTCCTCGTTTTGTTCAAACTGGTCTACCGCTAATCTCTCTTCGTGTAGGCGTTCTATTTCTTTACGGATCTTTCTGCACATGGCTATTATACAGTTTTGCTTATCATGTCTCCCTTCTGATATATTCTGGCTCCATCTGGTAAGAATCTGCATTGCTTCCGGGTCTACCCCCGGTCGGTCTTGATTTCTGATCACACAATTTATGAGGAAACGTAACAGTTCCCCCTGTATTTCCACTTTCTGGTATTCCATAGCTCTGTTAATACATTCAGAATCTCGCCCTGTTTGGACAAAATGGTATATATTATCTAGATGCATAGTCATTCCTGGTAACTTCCCTAAATACACCGCGGCTCGTCTGATACGTAATGATGCCAGGGTCATTTCGTCCTCTTTTCCGGGCACAGGGTCATATCTACAATCTATAAGAAGTTCCTTAAGTGTGCGGGCATTTATGAGTTTGGGGGTACGTGAATGTGCAGATTCTTGAAAAGTAAGTTTATTTATTCTGGGTGGCGTAGAAAAAATATTGGTAGCACCTCCCGTAGCCCCATCTGGGGTATCGGGCGTGAAAGGATTCGTTGAACGCGATACAGCAACTATAGGTGTGGACACAGCTATGGGAGTAGCTGTAGGAACAGATGTGGAAACAGATGTGCTTGCCGGAACTTGTGTCAGGATTTGATGCTGTAAGGATACAGATACAGGATCTTGGCGTTGAACCTCCCCGGCCAATGGTCTATGTGGGGCGGGGTTAGCATACTCGGGAGCTGCGTCATCTAAATATGAGGAAAGAAAAACATCTTCTGCGGTTCTAGGATGCCCCTTGGGATGTATCTTTATTGGAAATAATGGGGGTGGCAAGTCTTTTGGTATCCCCGCAGTAGCCTTAGGTAATCCCTCGGCCAGAAGGGGATACATACCCTTCATAAGGGCATGTCTTTGTCTGTCTACTTGTTCTGATTTCACTCGTGTACCTTCTTCAATTAATAGATTTTCTCGGACTTCATTTGAATTCTCTTTACTCTTCTCTTCCTGTCTACGTGCTTTTTCTGTACGTCTATACGATTCTTTACGCCATAACTCAATGGCGTCTTTCTGTGATTGTCTAGCTTTCTTTTTCCATAATTCTTCCTCTACTTTCACGATGCACTCTGCATCCCAGGTCCCAGTTGCGGGCCACCTCTGACTCTCTGGTAATTCCTTGGTGTAGTCTACCCATAGATCAAGAAATAATATGGCGTCTAAGCCGTGTTTATGATACATGAAGTACCCTGGAGTGTCCCTAGGAGGAATAGGAACAGCTTCTTCGAGTACCCCTTTTCTAGTTGTGATCTGTCTTAATTTCGAAAAGAGCGGCATATTGAGAACTGATCTGATACTTGATCTTGAACAAACTTAATACAGTAATCACAATAATGAACAGTCATTCATACCACAATATGCAGAACGTACTAAAAACATTTAACATTTAACATTTAACTGAGCAACAATGATGATGACGATCTAAGGAAAACTTAATCACTAAACATAATACTCGACTTGAACTGAATTATTCTGAATTTATATACTTGATATACTAGATATACTGCTAAACAGTACAGATACACTGCTGAAACAGTGCAGACCGGATTTGTGTACCCAAACCCGTCTGGACCGGCACAACTTATGTGCACGCCAGAACGCCTCCCCAGTAATGGTACTCACCGGGTAGCTCGGAACGGAAGGCCTCGGAAACTGAACTGAACTTGAACCGGACTGGACTCGACTCGAACACCTCGGAAACCGGACTCGACTTGGGACTTCGGAAACTGGTGGGCCTCTGTATACCTCGGATCTTGCTCTCTCAGCTAGGCTCTGGTCGGGATACTTCGCACTTCTCACCGCCTCGTCTGGGTGTTGATCGCAGCCTCAGTCGCCCCCGCTTGACCGGAGGGAGATACAGGAAATCCTGCTGGTACGCGTTATTTTCCGTCCAGCTGTGGCAGGAGACCGGGCCTGCAACGCACCACCGGCGCGTGAGATGAGAAAGTGTCCCTGTTCGGGCGCCATTCATGTGGTAAATAATTTAATTACCGGGACTTAATTTGATACAGAAACATAATAAAATAGCTCAGTAAATAAGAGGCAGAATCCGTGGTATTAGAGGTTCGGAATGGGCTTTATTCCAATGGTCGATTATAATCGGTTGCTCCAGGTTCCATCACCACGAAGGTTCAGGAAGTGAAGTACATACGTTATTGACAATCAATTACTTTTATACAATAGGCATTACAGTGAGGCCAATGCAAGAGGCGTAACAATTGATAGCAAAGATAACATTTCGCATGCGTAGCTGAAGAAGGCGTAATTGGGAGTAACAAGGAAAACGTCATTGGTTATGATGTCACATATGGGTGGACCTATGAAATAATTTCGCAATGTCAGCAGAAATACTTGGCAGAGATGCGCGCGCAGCAGCATGACGTGTGATTGACGTGCAGCTAGGGGGTGGAGGGGACTTGACATTTAGCTCTACATGTGGCGACAGAAGTCTGGAGGGTCAAGTCAACCTAATCCCAAATCATATCTAACATCCTATGTTTAAAGAACTATGTTATCCAAAAGAGAGGTCTCTTAGAGTAGAATCTTATTCTATACTGACTATACTGACTGTTAGTGCGTGTACAAGCGTCTAAGTGTCTACACTAGATGCGAGGGCGGAAATCTTCCATAGTAACAGGGCTATGAATTATTTGCATGAAGACAGAGAAGCCGGGCCTTTGCTTGGTAGCTGGAAGAATGTTTACTTAAACTACTAGACAGGAATGCATTGGGCAGGGATCGGAGCAGATAATTTCGAAGGTGAAATACAGTTCTTGGCAGGCAGCAAGCTGATGTCAGGCTTCGTGAGCCGCGCAGGGAATGAGACAAAGTTCATGGTCGCAGATGCAGGCTCAGACTGGAGCTTTCAGAGGCAGGAGGCAAGAAAAGCTTGATGACAGAATCAGGGCCTACTTGCCTGGACTGTAAAAATGGCATAAGTGAACCATATAAAGGCGGTGGCCTTTTGTACTTAGGAATGGAATATCCGGCCCATTCATGGCGGATCTGAAAGAGGACATGTTAACGGTGGACGCACATGTATTTGCGTCTTCATAACTGGAACTGGAGGGAACATACATGTACTTGTGACATGCACATAGAACCGTTGGGGTCCAAGATAGGGGACATAACTGACCAGGAAAATCCATATTTCCACAGAGCTCTCCACGGAAAACCACCCAAATCGCCATACCTTTATTTCCAATCTTTTCTCAAAGAGATCGTCAAGGAGGTTCTCTCCTCCCTCAAACAAACATTGAAAAAGCGTCTGGGGAAATTCCCATCTCAAAACAGATTACTCAAATAGAGTCCTCGACATCGTTAACAAAAAAAGGGAAACACATCCAAGGGCTGTCTAACAAAAATAAAATAAAAGAACTAAGCAAAGAATAACAAGAAGATCCTCAAGATATAAGTTCGCTCAAATATGCTCCACAGAGCAGGCAGATGAAGAAATTAGCTAGGCTATGAAATTTTGCAACGGATCTCAAAATATTCATCAACAGTCTGCTCCATTGGTACCTCAAATAGACACAAAAGTCTTAAATCCTTTTGCTCCAAACTTCATAACAAAACTCTCAAACCATAATGCCAGTGACTCAGTAAATTAACATGTCAATCTGGATCTCCAGGGCAGTGAGGAATACCAAGCATCAAGTGTCCTGGACTTAACAGACTTATTCCCCAGTGGTAACATTCCACTAAACCGCTGGAGAATAGTTGACCTATTACATAAAATTCGGCCTCTCCAATCATTTACCACAGAAGAAATAAAACTAGTTTCTTTACCAAATAAATTATTCTGCTTGGTGGCAATCGTTGAGGTCTGGTCCAAAGTAGTTCCAGCCATAATAATTAAAGAGCGAGACCCTCTCCACATAAACGGATTTGACATATCCATAGTCAAACAAACGAGTTCTGCCGTTAATCAACTAAAAGAAGTAGAAGGAGTTGTGGTACCCTCTAATAACAACCAGCAGTACATGGGTTGTATAACATCGAAGTACAAGCAGGACAGCCCTCTGATGATCTTTTAAAGACGGAGTGTGTTGAATCTGGAACTGTTCTGATACAAGACAAATGTCTCACCCAGATGAAAACTTCTGGGCGTGGATCGCTGGCTCATTATACAGTAAGGCTCATTATACAGTAATAAGTCTGACAAAGATTTAAAACTGCCTTTTTAGGGGCAACCTAAAAATAGTGTCTGAAAAGCTGTCTTTTATATTGACAAATTAACCGCCTCTCGTGTTGCTGCAAGAAACTTGGTCCTTGGTGCCTTTCTCACAAAAATATTTATTTCATGTTTATCACTGCAGCAGAGGCCTCAAGAAGAGGACACTCAAAAGGGGGTCTAGCGTTCCTATTAAAAGAAGAAATCAATTGGGATCCAGAAGAAATTGAACTTTCACTCCCAAATGTGCAATTCATCAGTATTAAGTGCTGGAAAGAAAGAATGGAGCCTATTTCAGAACTATTACTTTTTAATATCTACTTTCCGCCTGGATCCTCAAATGACCTCATCTTGGCAAAAGCCTTCAGGAAAATTGAACTAACCCTAGAAGCAAGGGGGTATCCCCGATGATAATAGCCAGGGACTTCAACGGAAAAATCTCCAATGCCTTATTTATCAACAGGCGGAAATCTCCTCAAGAAATAGCATGTTCAATTCCTACCCCCGTTTTCCTGGATAAGATAAAAGCAGATAAACGAGGGAAATTACTTCTGTCATTTATCGAAGCAATGAACGGCATTATCTTAAACGGGAGAATTGAGGGAGATATCCCAGCTGCATTCACTAGATTCGGTTCCTTTAATTGTTCTATCCTAGATTATCTCATTTGTAGTTTAGATTTGTTCACAAAAGCCCAAATACCATCCATTCAGCACTCACATGAAAGTTATCATGCATATTTAAACACAGGAATTGACATTTTTACACAGTCCACACCCCTGTGGTCTTTGCGCACCTTACAAAGCCGGGCAGTTATAAATCAAAAAACAGGAAGAATTTACTGGAACTCCAAAGCAATCAATATAATAAATTCTACTATTTCTCTTCTTCTGCCAGCCTCTACAAATAGAGAAGGCGATCCTATCTCCAGATGCGAAAACACAGTACATTCAGTATTAACTTCCCTTCAGGTAAATACAACAAGACGACACATCAGCAAAATTCATCAAAAAGGAAAAACAACTGATCATCTTTCTCGACAATTAAATTAATTGACCAGAATGCAATTTTGATCATTCTGTGCTGCAAGACAAGGAGAAATAAGAAAGTTGAAAAAACTCATCCAACGAAAAAAAGAGAAAGATAAGCAAGATCAAAGAGAGAGAATCTGGGTTGACTTCCAAATCGCAGTAAAACACAGAAATAATAAAAACATTCTAGAACATAATTGCCGCTCAAATAGGGATAAGAAAGTCAGCCCAAGCAACTAAGGTATCAAAATCAGAATGGGAAAAGCACACCCTCAGCCTTTATAAATCTAATCCCCAAAACCAGGTTTCCCCTGGCCAGTGTTCCGTACCGAAGGGCCAGTTTGAGCAGGACTCATTAAAAATCTCAGCTTCACAGATCTCCGCTTTCATAAACTCAGCTAGGTCATCTGCAGCGTAGGGGTTGTGACAATATCCCAATCAAAGTCCTACACCAAAATACCGATGACTGGAGTAAATTCCTAGCCCCACTCTTCCAACACTGTTTTGAGTGTGGGAAAACACCAAACTCCTGGCGGGGTAGCATAGTGGTTCCTCTCCTAACAAAAGGCTCAAGATCGAATTCACCCAACTATAGACAAATAGCCCTCCTTGGTGCCACCGGGAAGATCTTCGCAGCTTGCGTTTTGGAGCATCTAAAAGACTGGGCATTTTCGAATAATGTGATTCCCATGACACAGGCCTGATTCCACCCAAAACACTCAACTTTGGATAACAGCGCCGTTCTTCAGACTGTCCTTGATAAATATGTTATGTAAAACTCACAAATATTATACTGTGCTTTTATCGATGTTTCAACTGCTTTTGATAGCGTGGACAGAGCGACATTATGGAGAAAATTAGAGTGTTTAGGAATTCCCACAGATCTCCTTACAGTAATTATCTCCCTGCTAACGGCGACATGGTGTAGAGTTCAAATGGGGGAAGAAAAGGGTTTAACCAATTCAATCCATACGATGAATGGCTTGAAACCGGGATGCCTACTAGCACCCATATTATTTTCCATCTACATAAGTGATCTACCAGGGCGCTTTTCCCTAATTAAGAACTCTCCCCCAAAATGAGCACAGCTCGATATCCATTGTTTAATGTACACTGACGATATTGTCATATTCGATCGCACTCCAATTGGTTTGCAAAGAAATCTAAATGAACTAAATCAATATGCAAAAGAAAATTTCGTGGTCCCAAATATATCTAAAACCTCAATTTTACCTTTTAGTGAAAGAAGGAAATCTCTACCTTTCACATGGTCATTGGGAGGTAACCTGTTGGACTTGGCCCTTCTGGCAGGTTCACCCCTGAACTTTTTTGCTTTTTATTGGTGACTTGGTGTGGTGATTTTTGGTTTCTGCGCACTTTCCCTGTGTCCCAGGGTAAAGTGCGTGCGCACTCTGAGTGCATGTGGTGAGATAGGCCTGCCCTCCCATAGGAATGCATGGGGAATGTATGTGTCCCTAGTAGTTCCTGATGCGTGGGGTGTGCAGGCCCGAGTTTGGTATGTGCGGACTCGTGTGATTGAATGCTGCGCGATGATGTGTGCGGCGTGCATGTACCTAGTGTGGAAGTGCCACTTCTAGAAGTGGGCACTTCTGTGTGCAGTGTGTCTGGCGTGTGATTGGCTGGAGCTGGCTGGTGAGCCTGGCTCCAGGAGTCTGGTTGGGTCTGCCCCAGTGGTGAGTGTGAGATTAGCATGCTGATGGCTGGGGAGGAGTGCACCTTGGACCTGAATAGGGCAGGGCTTTCCCCACACAATGCTGGCTCCGCCCCCTGTGGTGCGACTGACGACCCTAGCCCTGCCAGTGAATAGAGTGAGGGGCTGAGCACATCAAGGGTGCTCCCCAACCAGCTGCGACTGGTTTTCCCCCTCACCCTGAACCAAGAACAAAGGGTTTTAGTGTATAAAAATGGGGCTGTGTCCTCACAGAAACTGTTCTCTTCCAGGATCCTGAGGGGGGCTGCTGCTGCTGGAGGCCAGGAGGAACCGCCACTTTGGACTGCCTTCCTGCCTGGAGGGCCCAGTGAGCTGGCCCCTGGCCCATCCTTGCCCCCTGCCTACCTTCCAGGATTGTGCTGGACTTTTACATTCTCCCCTGAAGCGCCTGGAAGTGCTTCTATTTTGACTTACAGCGCTAGGAGCGCTTGATTTGGGACTTTGCTGAAGCCTCCAGTGCCTGGGAGCGCTGGACTCTCCTTTAGTGCAGAAAGCGCTTCCCCCTGTGCCCTTAGCGCCAGGAGCGCTTTATTTCTGATAGCGGGTGCCTACACCGCATACTGGGGCTGTCGCGGGTGCCCACCCCGCTTATTTGCCGTGGTCTAAAGGCGGGAGCCCACCCCGGGTACTGGTACCATCGCGGGTGCCTACCCCGCGTTATTAAGGAATTAATATCCCCAGCGGGTGCCCACCCCGCCAGGGACCTTCCCGTTCTCGCTGAATTTTGCTAAGCGGGTGCCTACCCTGTTTTATTGTTCCTTGGAGGGAGCGCACCTCTCGTTACCACGAAAACGGAAGAAAGATCACCGCCGCGACCCGGGCTTGGCCAGGAAGCCAGGCAGACGCGGTGAGGACGTGGGCGTGTCAAAGCCGGAAGTCCGTGCTGACGGACGCGGGGCTCCCGTTAGGTCGAGGGAAGCCCCGCGCCGGGAAGAGAAACGCCACCAAAAGGAGGAGCCAGCGGGAGCGGGTCGGGAGCCCACCCCGCGCTCCCGCAACCCAGAAGTGCTGCCACTGAAGAGAGCCTCCCCCGACAAGGCCACCGAAGAGAGCCTCCCCCGACGAAGTCCGATGAGTGGGGCTCTGGCCTGAGGGGGGGGCACGAAGCAGCCTAGGTGGTTGCTGAGCGCTAGTGGCGCTCCAACATACAGGGGCAGTTGTTTTACTGAGAAAGAGCGGCCCCGGAAGGCAGCGGGCCGCTCCAACATTGGCCCCCACTCTTGGTTTCAGGGCCTGAAGACTCTAACGGGGCACCTTTGTTATTGAGCCACGAGGCTCTAGGGGGCATTTCCTGTTGTCTTGAGCCCACGAGGCTCCAACGAAGGGGCAGAGTATTGGTTTAGAGTCCCCATGGTTCCTACGTCGCTTTGGGGGCATTAGACATGCCCAGAGCCCGGTGAGGCTCCAGTGTTGGCCCCACCATTTGTCTAGAGTGCCACATTTGTTTTAGAAGGCGCAGTGGTGCCCACGCTCACTTTCTCCATCTGCCCAGCACTTAGTGGGCAGCTGCAACGTGTAGGTTGTGCCTCGCGCGCCCTGGTCTGCGCAGTCGCGCCCTGACTTTGCTGAACACAGGGTGTTTGAGCCCCGACAAGGCCAGTTGGCCTAGGGACTGCCACAGGTGGTGGCTAATGTGAGTTTTGCGCTATTTGTTCTTAACCTGCACCTCTGAATGTGTTTTATGCGTCATGTGCCTTGTGTATACACCTCCGAGTGTGATGCATCATGTGTAATGTGCGTTTACCCCTACAGGTATTGTGATACTTAGGTGGTTGTTTGTTTTCTCCTAGTACAGGTGGTGCTAGTGAGGTCCTAGTTCCCTGCGTGACATTTTCCTAAGGTGGTTAGGGTTGCGTAGGTGGTACTTACCCGTTACCAGTAGTTACTGGTTGTGTGCTACATGTTCTATTTTTAGTGCTACAGTGAATGTATGTGCTATGTTCTAAAGTATTATTCTTATGTTCTAAGTTCTAAAAGTGCTAATTCCTGACAGTGGTCCATGTGGCCCTGTCCCCTGTACATATAATCCCTTGTAAATTCTGCCCGTGCCTGTTGGCACATTGTAAAGTGTGTGTTTTTATCTAATGTGTTTGGTATAATACAAAGGCTATTTTTATATAATACCTTGTGTGGAGTTTCCTTTGTGGTGGGCCTTGGGTGTTGTTGCTGGGTGCGCGCGCAAACGCTTTACACATTGCCTCAGAGATAAGCCTGACTGCTCGTGCCAAGCTACCAAGGGGGTGAGCAGGGGTTATCTTTGGCGTGTACCTTCCTTGCCCTGACTAGAGTGGTGGTTTCTGCCTGGCTTTGGCGCAAGCCCTAGCCAACCAGAAATCCCATTTCTAACATAACCCAATTGAGACAGTGAAAGAGTATATCTACTTGAGCCGTATCTTTACGTATAACTTGCAAGACACTTCCCATCTCCAACATCTAGGGCGAAAGGCTGATTCCCATGTCGGGGGACTGCAGAGATTTTATCGGTCAACGGGCTATAGACATTTTAAATCTTTGCTGGAGGTCTATGGCATGAAAATCCCACCGATTTTATCTTACGCCTTGGAACATACATAAATTAAAACATGGCAATCAATAAAAGTAAAGGAAGGGATTGTCCTTCGGAATCTGTTAAAAGTATCCCAATCAGTCCCTGTACAAGCTCGACGCCTTGAGTTCTCTCTAACGAGAATATTTGCTTGAGTTGTCTCCAATATCCTAAAATGGGCCTATAATCCCTTTCTTGCAGATCCAGACATATATTAAAATTGGATATTTAAGAGATGAAGCGTCTCGGTACACCTTCATAGGAACCTTTTAAAAGCCCTTGAGTAGTCACAATGCACTGTCGCACTTTTGCAGGCCTGGTCTCCTGTGCACCTGAAGCTCTTCTTAAAACATATGACGCCGAGAATAAGCTATGAAATGGAGAAAGAATATTGTATCCAATTAAAGCATTACAAAACATTCTCGGAGAACTTTGTATTTAAAACCCCCGAACAATATTTACAGTTTCAGCTAGAGCGCAGTGTAAGGCGCTGTATCCTTCTTTTGCGGTTGGGAATTCGCCCTCTAAAAACCTATACAGCTAGATGGAATGCCACAAACAATTCCCTAGGCAAATGTGACTTATGCAATGGCGGACCACAAGATCTGTATCATGAATGGCTAATTTGTCTGAACCTGATACTGGTAGAGGATCGGCGTCGATATATAAAGCCAATCTGATTAAGACACAATGCTATTTTAGTGCAATATCTGATCACGATAATGAATGTGTTTGTTACAACTTGTTCAAGTTTTTAAAGAGTTTCTTAAAGTTATTTTAAAGAAAAAGTGCTCAAATCTAATAGTTTTAACTATTGTAAATTGTTCGTGATGACCACAGACTATTCTTACTTGTCTTTCCTCATAAAGAACTTTTAAAATGTTTTTAATAACATAATCTAATATTTTCTATCTTATATATTTGTATTTGTTGACCTCAGTTGAGGTCTGATTCAAATACAATTATTATTCATTTGTCATTTGACATGCAAGGTACTAATATAAGCGCCACCCTGGCGCACTGACTTCACTTCTTTTATTTCAATGCCAGATAGCTCTGATCCGGTCACAGCTACCCTCAGTAATTTTTTAACTGGCTTTTTTCTCAACGCTATTTTTGACAGATTTTCTCTCATGGTGTGACAGGGTGTCCCCTAAAAAACGGCTGATTTCAAACCTTTTGGTGCCTGTCACAGACAGATGTCTGTGACAGACCTACTAGGTGTGCGTATGGTACAGTGCTTGGAGAGGGACCAAGACTCAAAGACCTATGAGGACTCCTGCGCCGCCCATCCTGAGGTGCTGAGGGATGACCCCTCATGCTCTTCACCACCCGACAACAGTCAACTCCAGGACGCTCAAGATCTCAGTTGTGTGGAAAGTCCCGGGACGATTTGCAGAGCCGCACCTGGCAATAGTCATTACATTCGAACTAGTTGAGGAAGTCAGGCAAATCCCAATACCACAAAAAATCGAAGAAATCAAAACGGTCCTCTACTTTGCTGCACTCATTGAAGTCCTCGTACGAGGCGCTAGAGCGTCGGCACTTCAGACCTCATGTTTCGGGAGAGCCTGAGTAAGGGTCCGCTCCATTCTTCCCTGAATTTTACAGAGTCGGAGTAACCCGCCCAGCTTAAAGAATGTTATGAGGCAATGCACCTCATATTTGGGCAGCATGGCCCCCTCTGAAGCACCTTTTGGTCCCACAGATCCCCACTTGCAGGTTCCTCCTTAGCACCAGTCGGACCCCATGGATCCCATGTTGGATCTGGAGCGAAGACGCTGGTGAGATCAGGACCCTCCTCAATGCCCGCTTCAGTTCCCAAACCCTGCGGCAGCGCTATCCCCATCCTAATTCCCAACTCCAACACAGAGTATGGATCAGAGCCAGTGACTTTTTTACATTTGGAAGGGCTAGAGAGAGAGAGGAATGGGAGGGGTCTGAGGACGCTTATGGATACCAACATCTGATGAAAATGAGGACAAATTGTATAAGGAACTGGGAGAGGCCAGTGGGTTATACACCTCACCTGACGCTGGCGTGGTCCCGCCTACTACCATGGCTACTGAGGAGGGAGTCTCTTTCACTGTGATGGTGCTTAGGGCGTCCCTGCCGAATCCTTACTCCCCTTTAATAAAGCCATTTAATGATGTTCTGCTTGGGGCCTGGTCCAAGCCCTGTACAGGGGCTGCTGTGCATAGGAGAATTGTCCGTCACCATCGTCATGCTCCTGGGGACCCCAGTTTCCCTACCCAGCACCCCACCCCAGAGAGGGTTGTGGTCCAAGCATCCTCTAGGATCAACTCTGGCACGTTCCCGATCACTCCACTGGATAGGGAATCCAAGAGGCTGGATACCTGTGGCAAGAGAATGTTCTCTTCCGCCAGCCTTGCACTGTGGTCGGAGTACACTGCGTGCCTTTTGGACCGATAGTCTCATACAATTTGGGATTTGGTTGTACAAGTGCTGCCTATGGTCTTGGAGGAAGCCCGAGCTATACTCTCTCAGGCTATTGCAGACAGGAGAGACGCAGCAAAGTTCACCTTGCGTTGCTCGTGGACATGCCTTTTCATGGCTCTTGCCTTTTTGGAGAGAAACCGGCCTGTAGCGCTTTAAGACAGTGGAGCTACGGCCTTAGGCTTGTGTATGGTCCCTCGAAACCCCCAGTCCGCATTCCGCCCCTTTCGTTGCCACAGAAAGGGCCTCCAACTACATCCATACCCTCGCAGCCAGCACGACCCACAGGCTTACCAGCCTTTTTGTTGCCAAGGATGCTGGTCCCACAAACCACGTGGGAGAAGTAGCCAGTGGTCGGGCCAGTCCACCACTGCCTCACCAGCCACAGCCTCCAAACCCATTTAGTTTACCCTCTGATCATCATGGGCATTCAGTGGCAGGCAAGATACATTATCACCTGCACCACTGGCAGTCAGGAAATTTGGACCAATGGCTCCAAAGGGGCTACTCCCTTCCTCTTGTGGATACACCTCCACCCACTTACGACCGGCTGATGGAGAGCCACTTCTCCTTGCTCCATCAGGAATTTCTGGCTCTCTTGGCCAAGGGAGTTCGAGAGAGAGAGTGCTTGCATCAGAAGTAGGTCATGGTTGCTATTCCCGCTATTTTCTACTATCCTAGACCTGCGCTGTTTCAACCTCTTTCTGAAAAAGGAGAAATTTAAAAGGTTCACACTCACTCAAGTCCTGCCTTGTAACTGGGAGGCTGGGCGGTATCGCTAGTCTTGCAGGATGCATATGTCCACATTCTTGTCCTGCCTGTCCACAGATGTTACCTGCGGTTCAGTGGTTTGTTGTGCTCCCCTTCACCCTTACCAGCACGCCTTAGGTGTTCACCAAGGTGATGGCGGTGAATGCAGCACATCTGCAGAGGACAGGGGTTCCAGTCTTCCCGTACCTCGACTATTGGCTGTTGAATACAAGCTCACCCCATGCAGTCATGTCTCACCTCCATACTATGGCAACCCTTCTGCACACTGAGTTCTCTATCAAATTGCCCAAGTCACACCTGATTCAATCTCAGATGCTCCGATTCATCAGAGCTGTTCTGGACACATTGCAGTTTCGGCCTATCTTCCTGAGCAGACTGCTGGGCTGGCCCCCCTGGGTGGGCGGTAGGGGGGTGCGGCTGAGCTGTTTGCTAGGTCCGGTTTTGGCTGACTTTGTTACTGGGGCTGCTATTGCCAGCCCCGGTAATAAAAACGGCCTTCAGGGGCCCAAAACCGGCCCCCACCCTGGCGGCCCTCCAGGGAAACGCCCGGTGCCCGCTACGGCCAGTCCGGCCCTGCTCCACACAATTGCCCTCTTAGGCTATTGACCATTAAATCTTCCTTCCTAGTTTGCATAACATTGGCTAGGAGGGTCAATGAATTGTAGGCACTCTTGGCGCACCCTCCTTACACACCTTCTACCTGGACTGCTCAGCGAACCGATTTCAGTGTAAAGGACACCCTTCTGAAGGCCTTAGTATTCCACACCAGTGGTCGGTTCTCCTTGTGGCTCGGCACTCTGGCGTGGAAAGTCGCACATGTCACTTCCGGCGTGGATGACGCCACCGACACAGCCGAATAACGCCACCTGCCCCCGAACAGGGTTACTGTTCAAAACTTCCGTATCCAGTCATGCCTGGGGATTATTCTTAGTAATCTGCGGTTAGAGTCCCAACCAGATAAGGAGTTATCAAGGGTAACTTGTTCTTCTTTCGCACAGTCTCGTAGTCAACCTGAGGCCATAATTTGCCAGTGTTTTGAATGAAAAACTCTTTCTTTTATCTGGAGATTTCGCCTTGAGACCACCAAGAGGTGAAGGGAGGACAGCTCATTTTTCAAGTGCGAAGCATTGAGAATTAAAAAGGTTACAACCTTGCACGTTCACACGTATATGTATTGTGATTTTTTTTTTACCCTTCTTATTTCAAAGTCCTCCTTTGCTCACAATTATGTTAGTGCTACATTAAGTTTGGGAAATAAAGTAAATCATTTTACTAGCTTCCCATACCTCACCTTAAGGGACTAAACTGTGAATACTGGTCTGCCAACTGTCGAGCCTTACTTTCCCAATTTCTTCAAACTCCCGTCTACCACGTTTGGGATGAAATCAGAAAAATGTGTTAATAATTCAACAAATCTTTTGTTTGAGACAAACTATTCTGATCTTGCCACAGAATAAATATCAACTGCGGTTAGTAGTTTTTTACAGTGTTCATTGGATTAAATACTGTTTAGAATTTTTAGCAAATTTACATAAACAGCCTCTTTAATGTTGAAGTACCTTACTCTCCTGTAAAACCAATATAACAGGTGTTCTCACCTGGTACAGCTTTATTACAGCTATACCCAAACTATCCTGAATGCTTTGTCGATTAAACACACGTTCAAACGTCGGAGCTATTTCAGCATGAATCCACTTTATAGATGAAATCGGTATATATCCTCAACGCGTCTGGTACTCTCCTAAACGCTTCCAAAAATTTGGCCGAGCAAATAATTATCGATTTTCAACCAAATGTTTCCTTTGATTAACATACAATCAAGCAGCCCACCTTGGTGTGTCGTACTAAAATAGTAGCCGTTACCCCCAAACAATCAATACCGTACGCAACGCATGTTAGAATTACGTTAAATAACCCAAAGTATAAAATGAAGCATTGGAATGAATTTGCATGCGTAGATGCACATCATAGGAAATTGCACTACATTTGCTCAAACTTTTAAAAATGTACAAGGTAAATAAATGTACAAATTAAATTGCTGCAAAATGTCTACAGGTTTCCATTACAAACGAACTATTGTTCAAGAAATGACCGTGGATATTGTTGTAAAGGAGCAAGAAATCAACTAACGTTGTGTAATAAAGAATTCATTTTAAAGAGACTTGACTGCAAAGTGTTTAAATAAACTGGGTAGATTAAATGTCGGAAATTCTTTAAAACAGGGTCCTTCAGAAGGACAAGATCCATTGCGGAGTTTTGTGGTATTCACATTACATAGCCCATGGTTATCCTAAAAACTTGGCTGGCTTCCACCTCTCCTGGACCTGCGTTGGTCACTCCTGCTCTAAAGTTAGTTTGGCACATGGGCAGTGATCCATGTATTTCTCTCGTATGCATTTTCCCAGAGGCTGTCTTTAGGCACTGCATCATGTCCTGTACTTGTCTCAATGTTTTCCATTAAATCTCTTTGTTAATGCATCTCTGGCCCGGCACCACTCGGCATACTTAAGCTAATTATATCTTAATATAATAGAAATAACTTTCAAATGGGAGTGACAAATCAATATCGCTAGCACATCAGAGGTTTGTAACGGGTATATGTACTTGTTTCATGTACAGGTTACTGACGACCCAGATTTGCTGTGGGACTGAGGAGAGTTCTATTATCCAATCAGCGACCAGTATGGTTTAACTTCCTTTGTTTACTGCACCCTCTGGGAACCTAATCTAGCAAGCCTACAACTACAGGACCTCTTCTCTACATTTCCTACAAACAGTGGTTCACTCATTGTTATTATTATTCTCGTAGATATGTTCTGAAAGACGTTTTATATCGCCACTAATACCTCTGTCTATTCACTCATCAGGCGTTGCCTAACATTGTAAACCCAAGGCTTCGCTGCCATGGCCTCTGTGCTTGCCAGCTCTTGGTAAGTCTAGGAGGATTTTAATAGCACAATCATCAGTTATCTTCTGTTAAAGTCACCAAATAACTCTTTCTTCCTAACGATGATCCTGCATAGCTTAGAGTAAAGCAGTGTGGCTTGAATCATTTTCATTCGGTTGGTATTGGCAACGCTACAAAGCAAGCAATACCAGATGGTCATGCCAGCCATTTCATCAGATAGTAACACTTTTTCTTCTCAGAGGTTTCAGATGAGGGTAGGGGCACCCCATTTCCTAGGAGCTCTGCTGTCTCGATGTCAACACTCAAGAACAGGCCGGATGCTGCTACTCAGTATCGTTGCCTTGGTTAAGAATTTGGTTTCGGAGTTTGTTGGCTTCCACCCATCTGAATCCATAGTTCCGTGCTTGGAGATTCATGTTGGTATTGAAGAATCTGCAGATGAGAAGTAGTTGTGTCTCTCAAAAATAATAATTATCTCTTTGTGCTTATTTCAAATTTCCAAATCAGCACATCCTCAAATTCCCCTTAAGAATTTCCTCATCAGTTAAGTGGTCAGGACAGTTTCATGTACCAAGCGGCACTAGGGATATCACTAGTGGTCACTGCGTAAGGAAAAAGTATCTCTTGTGTCCCCTGCTTAGCCAGCTGTTATATTGTTCGAGTTACTGTCTTGTGCAAGAGAATCATTAATTACTCAAGTATTTGCAAAAAGTTAATTTTGAGGTAAATAGCTTTGCATCTATATATTTGCTGTAGGATTGTCCTCCCACATATTGTACTTCCTCATACTTTCAATATTGAATTGCTCCTTTAATAGTGAGCAGGGCTGGACTGGGATCGAAACAGAGTGATATGAAATGTTTTCACACCCGAAACCATATGTTATGAACAGGAAGAGGGTGGGCTTTGAATCTGCCCTTTGACAGAGAAAGTCTCGTATGTGATAAGGTGGACTCCTCTTTGGAGCATTTCAAAAACAATTGTGATACAGCATTCTCATTAGGTCCAGCATCCCTTGCCCAGCAGCACCACAAACAGTTATGGTGCTTTGGTAAGTTTGCCCCAGGCAGTTTTTGTGCTCATTTCACAGAAGAGGTGAATTTAATAGGATGCCAACAACCTCAGTGCCCCACTCTGCCACCCTCCTCTTCCAATGGTCCTGCAGCATTAGCGTTGCTTTAACTTTCTGTCCTTCTACTATCAGCTTCTGTGCCAATTAGGAGCACATCTCAGTGGATCGGTGGGTGCTCCAGCTAATACGTAAATGTTACGCCCATCTCTTTGTATCCCCCCCCCCCCCCCCCCAAATCACCTGCATTCCACCGAGGAGTGCACTCCAGTCCGCTCCTCAGTCTTGAGAGGTGGATGCTCTAGCTGTGCTCAAAGGAAGGGGGGGGGGATAGATGTGGTGGTCATATTAAAAGTGGATAGAGCACAACAGAACATAGTAAACGTTTATGCACCGTTGACTGTAACCAGTGATGCAGTTGCTTCTCACATTTCTAACCCTTGTCAGAATGCAACATTCAGTGTTCGACGCATGTTCTCCCGTTCAATAATATTTAGTTAACACTGAAAGAAGAGTTGTTTGCAGTACATGAAAGTGATACGTGGTGTAGCTGGTTGTGTTTGAATGTGTGAGCTAGTTTTCCTCAATTTGATGAGGAAACTGTTTTTTCTTAGAATGACTTTAATAATTGTAAATGTTTGGTTTTTTCGGAAGTATGAAACTACTTGAGAGGATGCTGATGACCCCGTATATATATTTTCATTTTATGTAAATACAGCTAACCTTGTAGTTTCCATGGTGATTGTTCAGAGTGTATTTTACAACAGCATGGGCTATAATACTGATTATAAATTGCTTAATAAAATACGTCCGGATCTGTAAAAAAGAATCAAAAGTTTAAAAAAGCACCGGCACTCCAGTTGCAGGTAAATATTTATTCAGGTGTAATGCGTTTCAGCGAAAAATCCGCCTTCTTCAGACAGTTCACACTATGAATGCTGCAAAATTAAAGACATTCTAATCATAGAAAGTGATAACAAACGAATAAAATCCGCCGCAAACTGTAGTCTTTTTTCACACAAAATAATGACAGAGAGAGACAGAGTCAGAGTCGCTGGTGTTGAGGGTGCTCTATACAGGAGCTACCTTCCACCTAAACTTAGGAACTACCCAGAGTTCTCTGCAATTTTTTTGGGTATAATTTATGCGTCACTCTATACCTGCAAGGGTATTGTTTTGACTTATACTGGGTGCTCCCTTGTGTCTGGACAAAGCTAAACCCTCTCTTAACAGCTGTTTGACAGCAAAACACATGTCACGGGTTGCTTTTATTCATTTCAGGTTGGCTTGGATGGTATTTTACCAATCCACAGCTGTAATACTGTGCCTGGAGTGGTAAATGGCTTTTGTCATTTTACAGCTCGGCGTGGACAGCACTGTGCTAGTCCTATGCTTAAAGACTTTGCTGTAGAAATGGCAAAAGGCTTTGGCCCTTTCTATCTCGGCGTGGATGGCACCGTGCTAATCCTATGCCTAAAAACTTTGATAGAAAAGCTGTCAATTGAGGTGAGCAAATTTAGAGTGTCGCTGGTGTTGAGGGTGCTCTATACAGGAGCTGCCTTCCACCTAAATGTGAGCACTACCCAGAGTTCTCTGCTTCTTTTTTGCATATATGTATGTATGTATATATATATGTGTGTGTGTATGTATATATATATTCACTGAAAAAACCATAGGTTTCACACATGTTATAGTTAGCTGTACATTTCTCTCGTAAAAAACCAATGAAATTCCACGTTATAGTTAGATCAGGTAACTATAACTCGCGCACCCGCAATCCACTGCTGATGACGTCACATATTACATCACTCATGACATGGTCAGTGACATCACTCATCACATCAATGATGACATCTCAAATGACACATTGTGGATTGCGGTCGCGCAAGTTATAGTTACCTGATCTAACTATAACGTGGAATTTCATTGGTTTTTTACGAGTGAAATGTACAGCTAACTATAACATGTGTGAAACCTATGGTTTTTTCAGTGAATTTGTACGTTTTTTTAATTGCTAAGTTATGTATTTATTTTTAATTTTTGCGTGCACGGTGCGCTTTGCGCACCGTGCGCGCGCTGTGGGCACTCGGTGCGCTTCGCGCACCGAGCACCCACGTTGCGCATTTCGTACCGTGCACGCCTCGCCATTTTCTACAAAATATCAATTGTTTTTTTCTCTCTTGGGGGTCCTTAGATTTATATATTAAATGTGATTGTTAATTCTTTTTTTTTTTACCGTACGCGTACGGTAAGCTTACCGTACGCGCACCCCGCGATTTTTTTAAAAAATTATTAAATTTATTTTTCATACTTTTTGGTCCTTCGTGAACCCCCTGACGAACGCTAGGGGGTCTGCAACTCTCTTCGTTGCCCCCTTTTCATGTTATCAACCTTTTTTTTTTTCAGTGCGAGAGACAGAAAATGGCGGCCGATACTTCCTGGTTTACTTTGATCTAACAACCAATCAGAATCGTGCTCGCGCACGGCACCGTACGTGTACGGTAAGCTTACCGTAAGCGCACGGTAAGCGCACGGAGCGCGCTTACAGATATATATATTGATTTAAATGCTATTTTCTCAGGAACTACTGAACAGATTTACACCAGACCTACAAAAGGCACATGCTTGACCTGCGGACTACCTCTCTGCCAAATTACAAGTAATTCTGTTCAGCCGTTCGGGCTGTAGCTGTGTCTAAAGGTCCTATGGAAAAATGCATGGGGAAAACGCGTTTTGGGACCCCCCTTTTTTCTCAGCCCCCGCTTGACGAATCACCCCGAGACTTTCAGGGTAGGAGCGGAGCGTAGCGCCCCATTAGTTTTGAAAATTTCGCGAGGATTCGTCAACCGGTGCCAAAGTTATTCAAAATAGAATTTTCAGATTTCCTATGGAAACACGGTCCTAACTATAACTATCTACTGGCGACCGCCAGTAGATAATATATATATATATATTATCTACTGGCGGTCGCCAGTAGATAGTTATAGTTAGGATCGTGTTTCCATAGGAAATTTGCAACATTCTATTTGGAATAACTTTGGCGCCGATTGACGAATCCTCGCGAAATTTTCAAAATAGGTGGGGCGCTCCGCTCCGCTCCTTCCCTGAAAGTCTCGGGAAGATTCGTCAAGCGGGGGCTGAGAAAAAGTGGGGGTCCCAAAACGCGTTTTCCCATGCATTTTTCCATAGGACCTTTAGTCCAAGCTACAGCCCGAACGGCTGAACAGAATTACTTGAAATTTGTCAGAGAGGTAGTCCTCAGGTCAGGGATGTGCCTTTTGCAGGTCTGGTGTAAATCTGTTCAGTATTTCCTGAGAAAATAGCATTTAAAAGCATATATATATCTATAAGCGCGCACCGTGCGCGTACGGTAAAACTTACCGTACACGCACGCTGCCGTGCGCGAGCGCGATTCTGATTGGTTATTAGATCTTAGTAAACATTCGAATCGGTCGAAACCAGGAAGTGTCGGCCGCCATTTTGTCTCTCGCAGTCTGAGGGGGTGAAAAACAACGGTGGAGAACGTGAGAAGGGGGCAGGGTGGACAGTTCCTGACCCCCTAGCCTTAGTCAGGGGGTCCCAGAAGGACCCCCAAGGGCCAAAATATCCTTTAATTTTTTTGCGAAAAATCGCGGAGTACGCGTAGCGTGCACGTATGGTAGAAACGGAAAAATTCCGCGAACTGCGTAACGTGGGCCTGAACGGTGCGCAAAGCGCACCATGCGCGTACAGTACGCGCACGGAGAAAAACCTTTAAAAGAAAAAAAATATAAATACATAACTTAGCATTTAAAAAAACGTACAAATTCACTGAAAAAACCATAGGTTTCACACACGTTATAGTTGGGAATTAGCATTTAAAAAACCTTGCAAATTCACTTAAAAAACCATAGGTTTCACACATGTTATAGTTAGCTGGACATTTCACTCGTGAAAAACCATTGAAATTCCCCCGTTATAGTTAGTGCAGGCAACTATAACTCACGCGACCGCAATCCTCTGCTGATGACGTCAGATATTACATCACTGATGACATATGTGTCTTTCGGAAAAAAAAATATATGTAATATATGTATAGCTAAAAATTAATGGAAGAAGACATGGGTAAATAAGTGTCTAAATACAGTGATGTAATATCTGACGTCATCAGCAGAGGATTGCGGTCACGTGAGTTATAGTGAAATGTCCAGCTAACTATAACATGTGTGAAACCTATGGTTTTTTAAGTGAATATATATATATATATATATTTACCAACATTAAATGGAAACGTTTCAGTAAATTATCATTGCCTTAGATAGGACGTGGTGTCGTAAGTTTGAAGTTCTTATTGGTGACATAAAGATCATAGATGTCATAGATGTTTGTTGAAAAAGTGTGCTTAATTAAAATAAATTAAATACACTTTAGCAAAGCAAAGACTGTTGTATCTTTTAATGACTTTAGCACACTACCCACTCGGAGGTCTAAAGTGAGGCCGCATATATATAAACGAAATGAACTCTGATTTTAACCAGAGTGCTAATGAAGGTGTATTCAGGGGTCAACATGCCATTGAGAAAAAAAAGACTTAGCAGGTGAGTGTTTTTAACAGGAGAGTGTGTTACTGTGGTTTACTGCAAAGCTACTCAGAGCACCTATTTGCAGCTGACTTGCATATCTCTCTATCTTAGTACAGTAGACCACCATTTGTGTCCTGCAGGAAGTCCTGCAGAAAGATGGGTGTGCTAGAGAAGAAGATATTGGGTTAAAATGAGGGAGAGGTGAGAGCCAGCAACAAGGTTTGTGTGTTCACTACTGTGTATGACCTCATGGGCTGCTGTCAGAAGAGTGTGGAATGGGAGCTGGCACTGCCCTAGCAGGAAAAGGAACATTAATGCACAATGCGAATTGTTTCCCTCATTCTCTGTTTCTGAGGCAGGTGGATTGCTCGAGGCCTCCTGCATTCTTATTAACCACTGATGCCTCGTTTCTGTTCTAGGTGTGGAGTTGCAAACCTTCCGACGTTTCCGCTGCGAAGAGAAATGACTTTCACTTGTTAACGGAATTAGAACATGACGCCAGTGTGAGTATGCAGATGTGGCTTCTCAATATGATTGTTCCACACACAGTTTAGTTCCAGATTTAACACGTTACTTGTGTGTATAATGCATGCTGCTGTTGTACTACATGTATGATTTCATGTTCTTGTTTGTTCTAACTTTCGGGAAACCTCATGTGAAAAACATATTTAGCATCTCAAAGAATGTCTGCGGGAAACAGACCTATAGATGCGACCTTCCGAGGTCCCCCAGCTGAGTAATCCTATCACTTTGTACTTTGCACCCCATTAGAGATTCGTGCTCTGGCCAGCAAGCAGAACGTGTGATGTCATAAATTAGTTCCTCTGCTCTTCCTAGTTCTATCCAGCTGCCTCGGTCTTATGGACAGGTTTAAGTCGTTCGATGAGTCCACTTTACTTCAGTTGCTCGGTCAAAGAAAATGCAGATCTCCTGTTGATGCAATTCCTGCCAGATTTATTCCCTTTATAAAATCTTTTTTGACGTACTAATTTTGCCCCTATCGTCAGACCTTGTTCCTGCTTCTTTTAATCAGGACTCGACTTCTTCAAATACCAGTAATTGTTGTTCCATTTCTATTCCCTTGCAGTGTCCAACTCACAGAATCTCCAGCTAAACTGATGTGCCCATTTCTAAAATGTAGCGAAGCTGCGGATGAAGCGCAGTCAGGTTTTTGTCCGAGTAGAAATAAAACCATTATTACATCGGCTCTGGGCGATCTCACACTTGCCACTGATGTCAACTCGACCTGTCGTCTGCATTTTGCTCTGCAGATCGCACCCTTCTTTTAAATGAGCAGCACTGCGATGACATTGGTCGAGCGATGTTGGGCGTCGTTTCCTTTAGAGGTTTCAGAAGCTAACACTAGGGCCCTTGGTTTCCTCCATGAATACAATCTCCTGTGGTGTTCTTCAGGGCTATGCCACGTTTTCCTTACTTGTTTAATGTATAAGAAGGGCCACTGGAATTATGTGGCAGGGGATGGGCAAATTATGCAGCAGGATTCAGCAAATTATGGGGCAAGTAAAGGCTGATTATTCAGAGTAATGCGGCACCATTTACGACAGTATTAATTCATTATTTTGTCATTTTTACACTTTCTGGACATTGGTTGCTCATCAGTACCAATTTAACATTCAAATAGCAATAAGCAAGAGAAAGGTGACTAGTCAGTTTTTGCAAAAGGTTTTCAACTGCACTCCAACGTGTCCCTGCCTTTTTTCTAACTTTTGAGCTGTTTGAGCTAGAAACAAGATTATTTTTTGTTAAAATCTGCTGATTATGCAGCAGATGATGGATTGTGGCAAATGCAGTAAATATAGAACTATGCTAAAAATGCTGTGGCCACACAATTGAATAATTCCTGTGGCCCTGTGTATAGATTAGGCCTCTTGCATCCCTGATCCAGTCTTGTAGTCTCCAAATGTACGCTTATGCTGATGGCCCTCAACTAGTGTTCAGGTTTAGAGGCTGCCTTACTTATGATTTGTCCCTCCAACCCTTTTGTCTTTCAGAAGATAGAGAATGGATGGGCCAACACTGGCTAAACCTTAACATAGAGAAGACAGAAATTCTGATCACTGAGTGGAGCAAGGGGGTAACGGATTTGTGACGCTCATTCCAATGAGCCCAAGACTTTATCCTATTCCATCACATTCATCAACATGTAAAAGGTTTTGATATTAAAAAAGACCCTGCCCTTCAAATGCATAGTCAGGTTGGATCTTAGACCTTCTTCTATCTTTTATGTGACATAAATCTGGCCTATACTTTCTTCCTTATCTACCTTTTCACCCTATAGAAGGGAAACTAGACATTGTTGTGGCTTTAATTGGTGCTAGGCGCGATTATTGTAATGGGGCCTATTTTGGCATCAAGTCTTCACTGATTCATCGTCTCCAGTCTATTCAAACCCAGGTGGCTCATACTATTTTATGGGTGCCTCGGGTTTGTCTAACTTCCCCAATACTTAAATCTTTCCATTGACTACCCGCACAGGCTCAAATTTCTTTTAAGATACTCTGTATTGTCTATCGCTGTGGTATGCAAGAGTTCCCAAATATATTTTGTGATCGGACACTGGCCTCCCAGATTGATTCCTTCCTCCAATCTGCTACTTTAGCAAGTTACTAGATTTCAGAGATCTCATAGTGGACCGACCCCAAACTGTCACTGGCTTACAGTGGGTACTTGTAACGGCAGATTCCTCACCTTTAGAATAACCCCTGGAGCTCAAATAGGGTCAAGACTTACAACCGCAATTGTTCTTATGTGTCGGCAGCAGGCCGACCAGCACAGGTAAGAGTTGTGGGACGGGGCGAGTCAACAGACGACAGGACAGGTAAAATTAAATTAAAAAAATAAAACCACTTCCCTTGCTCTCACCGCATTGCCGACTCTACGATGGGGCGAGCGCAAGGTAAGTGATTGTATTTTTTTTTAAATGTAATTTTACCTATCCCGTCGTCAGTCGACTTCCCTTGAACCTTTGTTTTTTTTAGTTGAATTTAAATTTGTTTTTGTTTTTAAAGTGAAGTAAGATATTAATAGCATTAATAGAAGGTCCTTCGCTATGTAAGGAGACCTGAGTTTGTGGTGGGAGTGAGCTCTCTGTGAAGTCTCTCCGTAGTAGTGGCTCGCCCACCTAATTGTGCTTTGGTGTCTAGAGGTAGTGGACTCCCAGTGAAGAGTAGCGCAGAGAGCGCCGACTGTGCGTAATAGGGGTTTTCCCTCCAAAGGGAGCTTTGGGGTCTAGAGTAAGTGAGCTCTATGCACAGTCTGTGCCCTGAACACAGAGTGTGCATAGTAGGGGCTTCCCACCTAATGGCGGCTTGGATCTCTTGAGGGAGTAGGCTCTATGCAAGTATATGCACTAAACGTAAACTGTGTGTAGTAGGAGCTTGCTCACCTAATGGGGTCTGGGTCTCTGGAGGGAGTGGGTCTATACACAGTCTGCCTACTGAGCACTGACTGCGCATAGTATGGACTTGCCCAACTAATGGAGCTTACTCGTCTGAAGTGGGCACTGAGCACAGACTGTTCGTAATTGGGGCTTGCCCACCTAATGTGCTTGGGTCTCTGCAGGGAGTTGGCTCTATGCACATTCTGTGTATAAAGCGCATACTGTGCGTAGTAGGAGCTTGTCTACATAATTGGGTTTGTATATTTCGAGGGAGTCTGCTCACTGAACGCTGACTGTGCGTACTAGGTGCTTAGGTCTCTGGAGGGAGTTTGCTCTATGCAGAATATACACACCCAGTGTTGACTATGTGTAGTAAGGGCTGGCTCCCCCTAATAACGCTTGCATGACAGGCGGGAGTGGGCTCTAGGCACAGACTGCACACTAAGGGCTGACTGTGCATAGTAGGGACTTACCCCCCTAACAGGGCTTAGGTCTCTGGAGGGAGTGGGCTCTACGCACATTCTGTGCACTCAGCACTTACGGTATAGTAGAGGCTTGCCCGCCCTAATAGCGTTTTTGTGTATGGACGGAGTGGACTCTATGCACAGTCTGCAAAGGCCAATTGTGGCATGGGGTTGGCCTTATGTGTTATAATAAAATATAAATATGTTTAAAAAAAAAAACTAGAAATTCACTGATAGAGAAAAAGGTTATAGTCCGGAATTGTACTTATATCTTACTTTATATTACAAAAAAAAAACCTTAGAAAGTCACTGAAAAAAACAAATGTTAAAGGGGCGTAATAGACATGTCAGTTAAAGCATATTAAACAAACAAAACTACTGAAATTCGCCAGTTATAGTTATCTCAAGTAACTATAACTTTTGACCTAAAGTAGCTATAAGTCGTGCCCTCGCCATGCACTGCTAATTACACCACATAGTACGTCACTCATGACATGATATATGACTTCATTGATAACCGGACTGCAATTGTGCATGGCAGGGACATGATTTATAGGTACTTTAG
The DNA here is from genome assembly GCF_964204655.1 of Triturus cristatus. Lineage (NCBI taxonomy): Eukaryota > Metazoa > Chordata > Amphibia > Caudata > Salamandridae > Triturus > Triturus cristatus. The sequence goes on from NC_140587.1 coordinate 631,892,578, forward strand.
GGTACAAGTTATAGTTACTTGTGATAACTATATCTGATGAGTGAGAGAGAGAGACACTTATGTCAACTGGAAGCAAGAAGAAACAAAAGTGAGCCAGAAAGATGAGAGAGGTAGATAGATAAATAGATAAGAGGAAAGAGAGGGTGAATGGGTGTAGTAGTAGGTGGAGAAACTAAGCCCTGTCCTTCCCATTATAGCAAAATGTGTGAGTGCATTATTAACCGAGGGCAGCCTTTGCTTTTTTGTAATCATCTAAAACTTACCTGAACATTCTTGTGCTTTTGGCATCAAGTATCCTCAACAATTCACCTTATGCTGTTTGTATAGTTTTGTAATGGTAGACCTATGTAATGGCTGCTTCTGCTGATATTGTAGAGGTGATGTTGTTTTTTGATAAATAGGATGAGCCCTCTGTGACTAAGTGAAATGGCAGGATGTATTCTGAATATGTCCTTTTCAAGATGAGCTGCACCATTTCAAAGTCCCTGTATTCGGGTGTTTGGTGTATATTTATTTATTTGTTTCCAGTTTGCACTCTAAAAACCTAATGATCTCTAGGCATCAAATAGTCAAAAGCATTTTCTTTTTTCAATTACACCAAAGAGTAGGGCAAGTAGCCATTATGCATTTAAACAAAATGTAGGACCTAACATCCTTAATATCATTTTTTGTTGCCAGTGGAAACAATAACGTGGCGAAGTGCGAATGCCCGCTGGCTTCACTTACGTTTGCATGTTGGTTGCTATACATTGATTCTGAAGGATACTTCTAAGTGCAGATTTCTCATCTTGAAAATCTCGCCTGGTGCCAAACTGATTCCGGAAAAGTATTTGCAATAGCTGCTGCATGCTAGCAGGTGGCACAATCGGCCTTCAGTACAATTCCATCCCACGCCTGGACATGACCGCATGAAGCCTCGCATGACCGCTATCCCTGTGCATTGATGTCCATTCCTTTTTTTCCGTGCCCTATGATGTGGATCCAGAGCTTCCAAGACAGTGTGCATGGATGTCTCCCGCCAAAACAACAGGATTTAGGCCATGCTGTGCTTGTCGCAAGCAGTTGTTGCCTCAGGTGCTTCAGCACCGAACATGCCTCTAAATTCTGATTAAAAATGCTCTGTCAGGGAGTGGATATCCAAACTTTACATTGCCAAACATAAGAAGCCAGGTCAGTCCTGTTCTATTTTGCAAGATTGTTCCTGGAACACTAAAGATATAAATGAGGAACAGAGACATTATATATCTGAATACAATGATTGTATACACTGCCTATTGAGAAATTACCTTGTACTGATTGAAGTTTTCTTTTGCAAAACAAAAAAAATCCAGTTTCCTGTTTGCCATCTTTGCATACGTTCAGGGCAAATTCGAAAGACATATCTAAGAAAACATATAAAAAGTCCAAGTGAGGTTTCAGAACCCTTGCATCTATTTATTGAGGTCTTGACTGAGTCCCTCCTGGCAGTTTTGCCAAGAACAAAACATTGGCAGATTATGCCAATATTGTTTCTAGAGAGGTTCAGGTGTTGCTTTGCTTGCCAAGGGCACAGTAGAGGTGGTACCTGAAATGGGGAGGACCAGGGCTATCCCCTACACTTCCTGGTCCACAAGAAGAACAAGGTACTGTGGTCAAATGTCCTATGCATCAGAGGTGTGACATGGGGCATTTTCTACAGTGGGGCGTGGCTGTGGTAGATCTACTGATTTCCTGCAAGAACACTCAGTACCCAACATTTTGCACTCTTTAGATCCTTCTCGAAGCTACCTAGCAGACGTTTTCCTTCTTCAGTTGGGCTTGAGTCTCTTTTGCGCATTTCCTCTTCTGCTACTTACCCACAGGCCACAAAGAATGTCAAAGTACATAAGGCTTAGCTCAATCTGATGGAATGGGCTTAGAAGGTCTGGTACTCAGGATTTCTGGAATCTCCGCATGAGCCCTCTGCTTCGACCGCCTCTTTGAGAGGACCTGATATTCCAGGAGCAGGTCAGGCTCCTGCATTCGACTCTCCACAATGTACACCTCCATGCATGGAGATTGAGAGGAACAACCAAGAGGGTTTGAACTTCAGTCCCAGGTGGTGCATGTCTTTCACAAGACCTATTTATTCTGGCCAATGGTATAAATGTGTCCTCTAGTGCAAGGAAAAGCAGGTTGCTAAGATATTAGATGTCCTACTGTGTGTTTTATCACTGACGTGGTAAGGTTGTGCCAGGGTCCCTGTTAAAACCTACTTATCGGCCCTTTCAGCCTTTATGCATTAACCAGATCAGCCCTTTCTGTTCAATTCACTTGCTGTGCTGCATTTGTTAGGTCTCGCTGGCCCAGCGCATGCGCTGGTCTGGCGAGACATTTTGTGAGGGTTCCAAAAAGTGCTACCAGGCCAGCCTAGACCTACAGTGCATGTGCGCGGGCGCGCGCGTCGCGCTTTACCGCGATTACTTTCACTTTCGCGGCCGGCCGCTTTGATGTTTGATCGCGATCACTTTCGCGGCCGCACGGCTGCTTTGATGTTCTCCGATAGGCTTCAATAGATTGCAGCAGTTAAAACAAGCATTGGCATAGCCAATAGGTCTCGCTTTTGGGACCTTATAAGTGTTTAGTTATGCAACTGTTGCATGGTTAAACACTTATAAGGTCCCAAAGGCGAGACCTATTGGCTATGCCAATGCTTGTTTTTAAACTGTATTCACATGTTCCCCTGCTCACTTCATTATGCTGCAGTGGGTTATAATTGGGTTCTCTCTTTTCTGATGTGTACCACCTTTGAACCTATGCGCAGTTGTGCACTGACGCTCTTGATTCTGAAGCAATGCTTATCATTGCCATAATTTCTGCATATCGCGTCAGTGAGCTACAGACCTTTTCAATTCAGCTTTCCTATACCACCTTTTACCCTGACAGGTTGGTGCTTCAAATACTTGCATCTTTCCTTATGAAAGCAATGTTACATGTTTATGTGAGGCAGTCTATATCACGCTCCCTGCTGTCTTTCACATCAGATCAACTTTTTCTGCAATTCACTTGTACGAAGAAAGAAAAGGCAGTTCTAAAACTGACCGTATCATAGTGGGAAGTCCTTTATATCAAACCAAGTTATGCCTTGGCCAAAAAGAACCCTCCTTGAGGACCTTACTACTCATTCATCTGGGGCATAGGCTGCTATTATGGCCCTAGCTAAGTGGCTTGCTATTTTCTGCACCTTCCAAGCCACCACGTGGACTTCCATCCATACATGAATTAATTTAAAACTTATAAAGTACACTGCCACTCGCAATAGAACTTCCTGGCGCTAAAGTTTGAATCCAAAACCCAGATGAGAGGGAAAGTAGGAGAAAAGTAGATATGTTATTTGAGGGGATATCAATGTATGGAAAGAGTGAGCAGGTACTCTGTCAAAAATAAATTATTGTAGTCCAAAGAAATTATTTTCTGAAGTCCAAGAAATTTCTTCCAAAAAGATTCTTTTATTCTTTCAAATTATTTTCAAGTTGGTGCTCCAACACATTCTTAGAAGTCCAAACACAATCTTAGTTACATATAAACACAGCCAACGCGTTTCGTCCCCCTTGGGACCTCATCAGGGCTGCAAGAAAAAAAAAGAAATTATCACTAATGAGTAAATCATACGTCTCTATAACCCAATTCCTGCTTACAGTCAAATTAATGTTATCAAGTACATCTATAACCTATACATCCTACCTATATGACAATCTTTAAATTTGAAGAATTTACCTCTACATCCTGCCTAAATGACAATCTTATTTTTGAAGAATTTACCCAAAACCATAATCACATAATATTGAAAAGAATAACATGTTAATTTGTCATGCTGAGATTTAGATCACACAAAATGATCTGATAGAAGATTCAGAACGCATCATTGAAATCATTGCACATGTACTTTATTAAATTTCTCTATCCAATTTTGATTATAATAATCTCTCATTGTCGTTTCAATATATTGATCTGTCACATACCTCCTAAATAATGACACAACGGCTTTAAATACCAATCTTGGAAGGATATCCGTATCATCCAGGTCTGTTATTTAGTTCTCATCAAATTAAACATTATCTAAATAGGATAAAATATGATTGTCAATTTTCTAATTGCATTATTCCGAGACTTTATTATAATTGGCTGTCCCATTTCATCCTTAGTATCGTTAATTCTTTTTACGGTAAGATAGTCGTTAAAATTAGATGAGGGGATAACTGAGTGCCTCAGGGGCCAGGAAGAGCCAGGTCTTCAAGTGCTTTTTGAATTGAGTTTCCTATTTTATGAACCTCAAAGGGCTGGGAAGTTGGTTCCATGCCTTGGATCCAAGTGCTGAGAAGGATTTGCCGCCTTGAGTTTTAAGTCTGAGTAGGGAGGGGCTTGAGAAGATTAGCCTGGTAAGATCTCAAAGTTCTTTGAGTTGTATAGTGAGTGAATCTTGCAATTTAGTGTTTAAGTCTGGTGGCTTTAAATGCTTTAAAAACCAGTATAAGGATCTTAAAGAGGATCCTTTTGTGTACTGGTAACACGTGTAAATTGTCACAATCCTTGATTCGTTGCAGGAGTATGGAGTGTGAGATGGTATCAAATAAGGCGCAGAGATCAAGTAAAATGAAGACCGCGTTATTTCCAGGGTCTTTTTTATGGTATCAGAAACTTCCAACAGAGCAGATTCTGTGGAAAGTTTTAGCTGAAAGCCAGATTGCCAGGAATGAAGTGCATTGTAATTTTTCATAAAGGAAATTAGTTGGATATTGAATATTGAAAAGGTTTTCAAGCATTTTGGTTAATGCGGGGAACAGTGAGGTGGGGTAAAGTTTCCACAGTGTGGTGGGGTCTGCAAAAGATTTGTTTTGAAGGGGTTTCACAACTGCCAGTTTCCAGTTTGGGGGAACATCAGCTATTGATAATGAGTTGTTACAAGATTTATTGATAAAAGGGTTGACAATGTCAACAACCTTATGAAGAATAGCAGGGGGACAAGGGTCATTGGGGGAACCAGATGTGCATGAGAGGATGGCTTTTTGTGACTGTGAGAGTGTAATCTCCTGAAAGGCTACCAAAGTTGCAATCCCCAACTTTAAGGGGGTTTCTAATAAAGCACAGTCAGATGGGGGCATGGTGGATGGGTAGCCCTGTTGAATGGCATGTATTTTCTCTTCAAAGAAAGAAGAGATCTGGTTGCAACGCTTTCGGTAAGGGGGAATGTCCCTAGCAAATGCCATAGGTTGTAAAAAGGATTTAGTGATATTACAAATAATGTTTGAATCAAACTGGGCCTCTTCAATCTGGGTAGTGAAGCATGCTTTTTTCGCTCCCTTAATCTGGGCATGGTAAACTTTCTGCGCATTTTTAAAGTGGTGCAGGTCCTTGAGATTGTATGTCGGCCGCCATTTATGTTCTAATTGTTTGCAGAGCAGCCGCTGAGGGGTATGTTCACTAGGTGCTTCTGTAGTGACTATAGGCCTGCAGGAAAGGTCATTCTGCCACTCGGACCTGGAAGACTTCCTGGTGTACCTCAAACCATTCTGCTTGACTGCACTGCTTTTATATCGATTCATGAGGTGAGGAGTCTGTGGTGGAAGCATCTATCAGAAGAAACAGTGACTTAACAACTCACTTTGTGGTGGATATATTATCTAACCACCTATTCCTCATTGCCCATCCTTCTCCCTGTTCTTTGGAGTGCACTTTCAGAAGTCATAAGGTTCCAAATCGGGTTGCACACACTTTCCATGCTCTCAATTTTTCAGTTAAGTTGCGCATCTGGGACCACAGAAAATGTCAGTGAATAAACTGACGTCAGCACGCAGAGGTGGCAGTGGTAAGCGGCTCTGTTGTCGTGTCCGGAGACAGGACAAAGGTGTGGCGTAGAACAATGGCACTACCTACTGACAAGCAGGAGCTATTGATAAGAGTTTTCCAGATCCAGCTGGGGATATTCACAAGATGAGTATCGGCAAAGGTAAGTAACTTGTTCTTTTCAAGATAGGCCAGACCTGTTCATTGAATGTACTTGAAAGTCATACAAACCAGTATGAGGATAATAAGAGGGAAACTTGGTAATCTGCCAAATTGTCAAGCTTAATGGTTATGATTTTGACTGTTCTATTGGTTTGTGCAGCCAAGCTGGGGTATAAGAATTAAAGGGACAATCAAGAGTAGATATGAAACAGCTCCTTTACCCAGTTCTCTATCACTAACAATTATCAACAGTGGGCATTCTAGAATACTGTGTATTGTTTCAATGTCTGCTTCGATTTTGATATCCATTGTAACATCATTTACTGGGTGGCGCCTTGAAAATGGCATATCTGTTTGTAGAGTGCAAATGTAACTTAAAAACCTGTGCACACCATACCTTTGTCTCACATGGGTCACATGAACACCTGCATGTTTTCTCCAGGTTAATTCCATGAACTTGAACTATGTCGGCTCGCTGCTGGTGTCGGGCACCAAGGAGGGCACCGTCAGTATATGGGACATTGCTTCAAATCAACTCTTGCACCAGCTTCGATGTCACTCTGGCATAGTGTATGACACTGCCTTTAGTCCTGGTATGAATAATATTTGTGCTATTACCATTTCTACTGTTGCAATTTGTTTAAATACCTGTTCTTGCCAGTAAAAGAATTATTTGTCAGTTTGGGCTGGGCAAACATTGTTTTATTATTTGTATAAAAATTATTTTGGAGTTGTTTGGTATCTGGCCAGTGTAAGCACATTCATAGATGAAACAATTCTATCAAATAATTATGTAAAAAATACATTTTATAGTTGTAGGTTGTTTATGTTCCATTGTTTTTAATAAATGCCCCCATGGTGGCAAATAGCAGTCAGTTTAAATGTGTTTTTGTTCCCCGCCCACAGACAGCAGACATATACTCAGCTCAGGAGAAGATGGTTTTCTCAAAGTGATTGATGTACAAACAGGAACACTCATCACTTCCATCGTAGCAGAACAACCGCAGAGGTAATGGATGTGTTTTTATCTGATGAACGTTGAGGGGTAGCTCATTGTAAAAAGGGACCCTCTTACTTTCAGCTCCTCTCCTTCCCTACAGGCAGCCCCAGCATCTCTGTGACCTTTCCAAAGTAATATGCAGAAAAACATTTCTAGAGGCTTTCTTTTCATGTTTTGAAAAGTACTTCATAGCATCAAAATAACTTAAGTGCCCTTTGATGGAGAGAAGGCATAAGAAAAAGTCATCTAAAACATTAAAGTCAAAAGAACTGAACAGCAAGTGAAATGGACAGATTGAGAGCAAAAAAATTTAGAACATGCCATGTTTAGCTGAATATTGTTGCCAGTGTTTTGGGAAATCAATATGGCTCTATTTGTGGAAACGACACTAGCGTGCTCTTGAAGCATCACCTCTAAAAGCCAGCATGTGACCTTTGCTTGCAAATTGTAATGCAGGGACCTTTAGGTGCAGATGATGGAAAATCGCCATTACAACGTGGCCGTCACCACGCATTCCCATTGCAACACGGCTGTTACAATGCAGGTACCATTACCACGCATATACCTTTACCATGCATGCCTCTACAGCGAATTTCTTTATAAAGGCTTTAATTAAACTATCAATTCGGCTACTTGTGCAGACTTGACTCCTGTTAAATAGGATGCTTCGACTATTCCAGCCAATGGACACACAGCATAAGCAGCACTCAACCCTCCCTCCTCATGGCGCCTACATGAGCCATCTACAAAAAGCTTGTGCTCAGCATCTTTCAAAGGCTCATCCTGTATGTCTGGACGGGGGTTAGTACTGAGTTCTGTTACATCAAGACATTCGTGTTCAGCTTCATCTTTCACTTCCTCATTGTATGGATCTGGCAACAAGGTAGCTGGGTTCAGAACAGTACATCTAACTATGGTCACATTATCTGCTCCTAATATGATCCTTTCATATTTTGTTAATCTGCTCGGAGTGAGATACTGAGTTCGAGTTCTTGTTAAAAGAAACGCAACTGCATGAGGGAAGTATACCTTAACAGGGCGTCCCATCACAATTGACTCACTTTGTTCTATACTTACGCATGCTGCAGCTACAGCTTTTAGGCATCCTGGCAATGTAGATGCAACAGGATCTAAGGTTGCAGAAAAATATGCCACAGGATGTCGCATTAGACCAGGTATATGTGTTAAGACTGAGAGGACACAGTTATCGCTCTCACAACAGAATAATGCGAATTCTTTCGAATAGTCTGGCACGCCTAGAGCAGGTGCTTCACATGAACAATTTCGCAATTTTACAAAAGATTGCATGCTCTGATCATCCCACTCTACTGGGTCTTTTGCTCGTTTCTTTGTCATTTGTATCAAGGGTTTTGCCACTAGAGAAAATCCTACAATGCATTGCGTGCAATATCCCACAACACCAATAAACATTCTTATTTCTTTTGTGACTGCGGTCATTTCATTTGCTTTATTATTTTTATTCTCTCAGTGGTCACTCTTCTTAATCCTCGTTCTATTTGGTGTCCCAAATATTTGACTTTGTATCTGCAGAATTGTAATTTTTCGGGGGACACTTTATGTCCACCTTTTGCTAGATGGTTCAATAGGGCTATGGAATCAGTTACACAGTCACTCCTTGTTTTAGACGCGACCATTAGGTCATCAATATACTGCACCAGGACTGACTCTCGAGGTAGTACCAATGTCTCAAGACATTTTTTCAAGATTTGGTTAAAGATCGAAGGACTTTCTGTGTACCCTTGAGGAACGCGATTCAAACATAAATACGATCCTCAAATTTAAAGGAAAATAAAAAACTGACTATCAGGGTGCAGTGGGATGGAGAAGAAAGCATGGCATAAATCAATTATGGTAAACCATCATGCATTTCATGGTATTTGGTACAAAATCACTGCAGGGTTGGGTACTATAGGGCAACATGGCACAACAATCTTGATTATCTTTCTTAAATCTTGAACTACCCTACATTTTCCGTTTGGTTTCTTAATGCCAATTATAGGTGAATTACAGGGGCTACTCATGATTTCCTTTAGTATACCTTGTTCGATCATTCGATCAATTTCTGCTGCAGCACCAGCCTTTACTTCAGGACTCATCTTGTATTGTCGAGTATTTGGATAAACCGCACAGTCACAGTCACTTTAACAGGGTCCACATCTGTAATCAACCCTACTTCTTTTCCTGTAAAATCCCACACTTCAGGATTCACTGTCGTTTTGACCTCATTGGGTGAGTCATCTTTGGTCATCACTGAATATAATTAATCTACTTCTGTTCCTGGTTTGGCTAACATGATCTTATATATTCCATATTCATCAGGGGTTTGAATGGCAACACCGTCAGGCGTGCAAAATATGGTGCAATTCATTTTGCACAACAAGTCCATTCCAATAAATTTACTGGACTAGAGTCGCACACTACAAACTTGTGCATTTCTTTAAAATTTCCAATGCACACTTCCATTGGTTTTGTAATAGGGGTCCTAATTTGTTTATTAGAAATGCCCACTACTTGGATCGCTTCTCCCGAGAGGGATAGGTTTGGGATGTCTGCTGTTCTCACAGTAGAACGGGTAGCACCCGTGTCCAATAAAAAGGTAATGTCATTTCCTTCTACCTTTCCATCAATAAATGGACCTGACTGAACTACCGGTAAGGATGCGCCAAGTACGCACTATTTCTCCTCCCCTCTCAGGCACCGTCATTGATCTTGATCTCCATCTCCAAAATACGTATCCTGCAAAAAAAAACTGCGATGTTACATACGTTTTTTTTATCATTTGGGTTTTGGAATCCGGTGTCCGCACTGTACCTGGTAAAGGGGAAGGTGGCAATTGACTCTGTAGGTTTGCAACCTGCTGCGGTTGATTCATTAGCACCTCATTCTGCATCTGTGGATTTAAATTTTGATTTGGGCCATTACTATGCTGTATGCTTTTGCACTCATTTTTCCAATGCCCCAATTTTCTGCACCCATGACAAGGGAACTTTTTCTTGGCCTCTTCACTGCTCAACCACCCTTTCGGTTTACCCCCATTATTTCCACCCTGACCATGCGCCCTTCCTGTATTTAATGCCTGATTTTGTAACTGGAGTTCTTGCTGTTCTGCTAATTTCACTTGAGCCCACATCACTTTTTCTTCTAAATTCTTTTGTCTATTATCAATTTCATCTCCACAATATTTTGCATATTTTAAAATCTCATCTATTGGTTTTCCTTGCCAGCACAAATTATGCTGCTTAATCATTTCAGATATTTCTTTTCATAACCCTGACACAAACCGATACACAAAATGAATCATCTCCTTATCCCCAATACTCTCAAATCCACTGTACTGTTTGAACACCTGTAGGAGGCGCTTATAGTAAGCATGTACAGACTCATCCTTTTCCTGGGTTGTTTTATCTATTTTTATCCAATCTGTTTCTTTTGGGGGAATTTTCCCTTTTAAGAAAGTGATTACTTGGTGATATTTCTTCATAACCTCCTCTGATAGAGCTCCTCTTTTCTCATTTCTCGGGTACTCCTCATTAGGCCAATCAACTGTAATTTTACATTCAGTCCACAAATCAGCAGGCACCACTATGTCAAAAAGACCATCTAGATCCTTCAACAAAACTTTCGACACCTTCACAAACCTTTCAACTTGCCTGTACCATTCCACTGGTTTTTCTCTCAACTTAGGGAAATAATTTGCAAATGATAAAATATCCTGTCGGGTCCATGGGACATGTACATAACCCCCTCCTGGAACTTCTCTCATTGGGTACAACCTTTCTGCCTTCTCTGTTTCTTTCATTAAATATTCAGATGTTACTTGATTTGTTTGGGCTTCCTCCTTTTTCTTTGACCACCAAACTTTCCACCTGTCTAAGTCTTCCCATTTCTGCAATATAGTCATTAATTCTTTAACCTACAATTTTCTTCCTGACACGTTCATGTTTTCCAAATCTTTATCAAAAAATTCTGCTCTATAAGGATTTTGCAATACTTTGAATCACCCTATTTCTATTCCCCTTTCAGAAGCCAAATTTACCAATTTTTCATGAAATGCTTTTGTGTTTCGGGTTATTCTTCTGAACATAAACAGCAATTCTTTCTCATTATAGATATTTAACCTATCTAATCCTACATTTCCAGCTATCATTTCTTCTAATTCAACTCTCAATTTAAATATGTCTAATATTTTTGGTGGTGGATTTTGATTTCTCTATTTCCTGTGCCCATCGTTCTATTTCTTCTGGAGTTACAATTGTCACTTTTCAATCCGGTGGATGTCTCAATTCGTACCTCTTTTGAGCAACCTGGTGTGACTCTTCTAGGTGTGTCATTTATTTGCCCTCTTATTGGCAAGTCCATTAATGAAATTACAGACTCGCAATCACTAGTTTGGTCATCAACTACTAGCTTCTCTTTTCTTGGCTCAATAACGGGGGTAGTCATGACAGGTGTTTTAGGACAGTTATATTTATCCCCGTACAGTGGGACAACAGGACCTATAGTCACTGGTATAGTCAGAGCTTCGGGATTTGCGTTTAACTGTGTTATCTTCTGTATTAATCCGTCTCTAATTATTATTTATTGCTTCTCTTTCTTTTTCCTGAAGTACCCTTCCCATTATTCTCTCATGTACTATTTGTGGTACTAAGGGTGTATCTAAAATCGGAGCACTCGGGGTAGTTCTATGAGGTCTTTCTTGTTAAGGCGGAAGATTTTTCATTAAAATATCTTCTAAATAATCATCTTCTGAATCTCTGCAACCCGTTAATGTTAAATGCTTTTTCTTTTCTGTACACTTTCCTCCTGTCTGTTCCTCAGCCATCAATACAGGATATAACCCTTCAGTTAACATAGCCTGCCTCCACTGTTTCATTTGCTTATCTCGAGTTTCACATGGAAATTTTGGATAAAATTTACTCAAATATCTGTCACTCCTGGGTCTATCTCGCTCAAATGCCTCAGTCCTTGACAAAGCCATGTGTATTCCTTGGCTAAGATATATTAAATCTAAGATGGAGACGCTTGGCTGCTTAGAATTATTTGAGAGACCATGTGAGCTGTCTAAATTGGAAATAAAAGACTTAAAGTCGCAGTTCATGTGCAGGGCAAAGTTGCAGAGAGAAGGCGAGGAAGTGTGTAAACCGTCTGTTAGGAGATTTGTCATGTTAAGTATGGGCAATGAGATTCAGCCATACTTGACTTATATAAATAACCCTTTTCATCTATTTTTATTGATTAGGTTTAAACATGACATGTTACCTTGGCTCCTAGCACACCCGAAGGGCTTTTTTAAAGAGGGCACTTTGGGCCCCTGTCCCTGTGATAACGCCTCCGAACAAAATACGCTGCATATGATTTTTTACTGTAAATTTTACACTCTGTTACGTAAGAAATTTATTTGCCCCATTTTTAAGAACTATCACTTTGACCAAGTAAGGCCCGCCTTGGTATTTCTGCAAATGCTGGGCTCTCCTCTTGTCTGTTTTGGAGTTGCCAGCTATCTTTCAGGGGCAATTAGAAGTAGAAATCGAATGTAGTCTAATATATTTTAGCTCTATTTTTTAGCATGTTTGACAGTCCGAGACCGGGCCTTTTTATCCCTTTCTTTTGAAATCATGAAATAGTTTTATAAATTTTGGCCTGCCTTACTTTTTAATGTTCACATTCGCCAATTATTTGTTTAAACTTATTTTTATGTATATTTGTGCACTGTGTATTGTTTGAAATTCCTTTGTTAACTATTTTTACATGTAACTATTTGCAAATGAAATTTTGTGTATGCTTTGATGGTTTTAATTATTAACCGAATAAAGCTATTGTTGACTGACTGGCCTCAGTCTCCCATTCTTCTAGTGCTTCATATTGAATTAATCTGGGTCTTGTCTCTAACTCATTCATTCTAGTACATAAATATTCTTCCAATAAATGTTCCGTACTCTGGGAACACCAGTATTCCATCATCTTTTGTATATTCTACCCAATTCTCTAACCATACTTAAGTATGATAACCTCTTTCTACCATCATATAGGATGAGGGAGTTTTCGGAGGAGGAATGACAATTCCTTCTCTAGTTTTAATGGGTTTATCCTTTTTAAAATAATTCTTAATTTTCTGCATAAATGACATTTTTCTTTTCTCTCCATACATTTTGCAAGATCTCCCTTTTATGTACTGTTCGTGGGAAAAGCCTAAATATCTTCTGTCTGGGCGAGTCCCTATTAATGTTGGATCGTACATACAAAATCCACTATCTATTATTATTCTTTGGCTTTCTATGTTTACAGCTATTTAAATGTCCGATTTTTCTTAATACACTCCTCCAATAGTATAGTGTCTTCTAGTCTTGCAGCCACTCAGGGTTTGTTTTTCACTGTGCGTTTAGCCAATACTAGCGCGGCTCTCAGTGACGTCATTATCACTCCTCACTACTGACCGCTGCTTTACAATTCTCGCGTCAGTCACACACCTGCTGTATCAACCATTCCCAGAGCTGCTCTTTGTGACGCCAGTGCAGCACCCACAACTGACCCCTCCTTTTTAAGGTAATATGAAAACTTATTTTCTCACAATTTTACATGCAATCTTCATTAATCAATAACATAGAAACATGCGCTATTGTGTCCGATCCTCTAAATTCAAAGAATAGTCCACCTTTTACTGCGAGCAAACCTTTTCCGCTTACTCTTCACACACTACGAGTAAAACACTTCCGCTTACTCTTCACACACTACGAGTAAAACTCTTCCGCTTACTCTTCACACAAGCATCAGAGAACCTGCTACTCCTTCAGTATTACCCTTTCTAGGTGATACAAGACCAAAGTTTCACCAGCGAACTCCTTTGCTACCAATTACTCTTACTTTTATACGAAAGAAAGACAATCCCTAAATCAGTGCTTCTAGTCCTGCGTAACTTTCATCGCTTTCCTGATCCAGACAAGTAACCTCACTGCATTGTGGCTTCCATTCGCCACCCACTATTCAATATTCCCGGGAAATTCCAGACAACTTGAAACAATACATGAACATTTAACGAATAGAGGTTGTTAATGCGTAAATCAAATAATTCAATACACAATATTCTCTACCTAACTAACTAGAACATAACCATGTCTCTGCTACCAAGTATAACTGATGGAGCGTGGGTTACCAGCTCGGGTTACACACACACATACCTAATACTCACCTGGGCCCAAACATTCACACACTAATAAGCTAGTAAACCCCGCTGCCGTCAATTTTGAGTTTTACCTGTAATCTGATAATCACCTTTACCAAGTCTTACCAACTTAATCTCCGTAATAATTTCCTTTACTCAGTGAATCAGGTTGCTGAGATAGTTTAAGGTAGAAAATGACATTTAACTTAAGCTTGAAATAACCACAAACTCAAAAGTTTTAAAAACTTTATCTAAATCAATTATTTTGTGAGTCAGAATCAAATACAGTTTGAACACATTTTCTCAAGAGGCAAGATAAAAGTCAGATCTAGCAAAGTCATAATAATGATCAATGAAGACGGTACCTGTAAGAGGGAGAGAGAGAGAGCAGGTACAAAGACATGTTTCACAGAATTATGTATACCAGTATTAGGGTATCTTTCATAGATTCACATGCCTGAATCATTCCCCGTCGTCGGGATGGGAGTCCCCGGTACATAAATAAAGTAATGTCTCACTATACATATAGAGTAATAGTCCAAGGGTCTCACCTTAGTAACATATCCATGTCCTTTTGTAAAAAAAGGACCAAACTTTGGAGAGGAGCCAATCAGCTATCACCACCCTCTAGAACCTTCCTGGAAGGAGCTCTAGTCCCTCAGATTTTCTACCGCACGTCGTGCTAAGGGAGTCTCCTCTGAGCTCTGCTCAGCTTTCCTTATTTTGGGATTTCCAGTGCTTCTTACTTCAAAATTCCATCTTCGGGGTGACATTTTCCAGTTCTTCATGGCAGATACTCCAAAGAAAGGCCTTTTTAGGTCTTGTGCTTCCTGTGGAAAAAAGAGACTTCATGTGGACGACCAACACAAGGAGTGTCTCTACTGCCTTTATCCGGATCACTGGACTGTAAGGTATGTCGTACCTTTTCCTCCAAGACCCTCAAAGATCATGAGGGACGCCTCTTAATCTGGCTGCAGAGGCTTAAAGACAAAGAGTAAGTACTGTCTTCTGAGGAAAGTGAGGGCTCTTCCATATCTACTCAATCCTCTCAGTAAAGACCAAGGGTGGCTTCTCCAGGCCCTTCGTCGCAGCCACCTCAAAAGAAGGCGCATGAAAAAGTCTTCAGAGGTCCCTCCTAAGGCTCTTTCAGCGAAGGTTTCTCCCCAGGAGGTTCTTCACACCTTCAAAAAGCCTTCTTCCACCCTGTCGGCGACGGCCTTGTCGGCGGTGGCCTCGACGATGAGGAAATCTCCATCTACGGCATTGTGTGTGACCTCGTCAATGGCGACTGTTTCAACTTCTGTCGCATCTCCTTCATTATCAACGACGACGACTCCATCGTCGATGGCCAGTAGGTCCGTCTCGTCGACGCTTAAGATAAAGAAGACATTGTCGACGTCCAAATTGCGTCGACGCTGCGATTGCCGATGACTGTCGACAACGACACCGTCGACGAAGACTGTCCCGTCGACATCCACTTCATCGTCGACGAACAATCCGACAAACTCCATCGACGACGACGACACCGTCGACGATGGCTCTGACGATGGGAACTCCATCTACCATAGTGCCCATCGACGCTTCACCGTCGACGACTATACCGTCAGCGGGCCCGTCGACGACAGCGGATTCCAACCTAAAAAGTACGTACGTGCATCTAAAAATCACAAAACGTACGTTGACGCCGGCCCTGACTTCCCCTAGTAGGATCCAGCTCTTGCCTCCAGCACATCTTTTGGAGGAAGAAGATTCTGATGATGGCAGTATGTTTCGAACAGCAACAAGCCTATCTCAACTTAACGTTAAGTATCAGGACAGTTCAGACTATGAGGATCAAGTACAGGAAGATCAGGCAGTTTATCCTGAAGAATACCATCCGCCTCCAACTCTCTAGTTTCTGTTCTGCAATTCTTCATTACGGACTATAAGCAGAGATTTCCCACTTCTGCAACGTCTCCACCTCCAGTTGTGTCTCCACCGCCAAGACCGCGACCTCCACCTTTAAGTTTGCAGTCTGAGTCTGTCACTTCGCCACCATCGCTTTCTACAGACGATGAGGAGGAGGATCAACATGAAGAAGGCGAACTTCAAGATTCCCAATCTACTCGTGATGAGTGGGACGATTATGTACTCCCCTGTCCAGCTTCCCCCGTGCCCGCTCAAGCTGACTCGCCTCCTGAGGACATTGGGGGATTTCACAACATAGTGGAGAGAGCGGCACAGCGTTTTCAAATACCTATGCCTTCACACCAGCAGGATTGCTTCCTCTATGATTTTAAAGAGCCCTTTAAAAAAATCAGTCAGATCGATCCCTATTATAGATTACATATGGGATCAGGGTGTTAAGATAATGCAGAACACTTCCTCGCTGCCTCCAGTATTACCTCGTCTGGATAAAAAATACAGGGCTCCAGATACTGCTCCAGCTTGCCTCACCGGAAATCCTAAACCAGACTCCGTCATCACACAAGCTGCTCAGTGGAAATCGAAAAATCCTTCCGCTCTGCTGACCGCTCCTCCGGACAAAGATGGTAGACGGCTTGATAATATCGGCAAACGTTTCTCGTCAATGTCCGCATTAACAGTGCGTGCATCCAATTCCTTGGCACTGTTAGGACGCTATAACAGGCAGATGTGGGCAGATATTGCTCCATATCTTGCGGCCTTGCCAGATGACTCAAAGGAAGAAACAAAAAAGATCTTGCTGGAGGGCGAACGGTCTGCATCCGAGATAATAGACTGTGCGATGGATATCACCTCTACTGGATTTCGCCAACTGGCTGGCGCAGCTGTAGTACAGCGCCAGGGTTGGTTAAAGGCGACTTCGTTCCGACCGGAGGTACAAACAAAAGTTTTGGACATGCCCTACGATGGTCAGCTTCTTTTTGGAACACACATTGATGAAGCTCTGCAGGCTATAAAAAAAGGATACCGACACAGCTAGGGCCTTGGGTACCCTCCAATTCAAGAACCCATCTTTTCGGGCTCAAGAGGAAGAGGACAAACATCTGCCAGAGGTGATTACCAACACCAATCTTACTTTTCTTCCTCTCAGCAAGATCGGCCACAATTCAGCAATGTCAACAGCAATCCACCTTCACTAAGTCTTCCTTTCGTGGCAAAGGAGGTCGACAGAAAGACGCTGCTCGGCGACAATGACTTCCCACTACCGCCGGTCCACAACTCCTCTCCGCCCTCAAAGGTTGGAGGAAGAATTTCCAACTTTCTAAAAAATTGGAAGCAAATAACAACGGACCGTTGGGTTCTGCAACTAGTTGACTTCGGACAGTCACTAGAGTTCATTCAAATTCATCCCCAAACCCCTCCCCGAACTATGCTTCACAAAAATGTACGTGCTCTGCTCCTGGAACTTTCACTTATGCTCCAGAAGGGAGCTATAGAAAGAGTTCCTCTACGTCAAAGGGGGAAGGGATTTTACTCCCGTTTTTTCCTGATGCGCAAAAAGGAGAAGAAATGGAGACCGATTTTAGACTTGAGAAGTCTCAACAAATTCCTGAAAAAGCAGTCATTTCGTATGGTTACCATCCAGGAAGTACTGCAACTACTCAATGCGGACGACTACATGGTGTCTTTAGACCTTCAGGATGCCTATTTTCACATCCCGATCCACCGCAACCACAAAAAAGATTTCTGAGATTCGCAGTAGCGGGCCGGCATTACAAATTCCGTGTCCTGCCATTCGGACTCAAACCGGCGCCACGCATTTTTACAAAATGCCTTTCTCCGGTTGCAGCATATCTCAGACAACAACACCATCAGGTCTTTCCATATCTGGACGACTGGCTCGTCAAAGCACCCTCTCTAGAAGGCGCGTCCAGGTCTTCCGACGCCTGTCTAAGGCTTTTCGATCGCTTGGGGCTTACTCTCAATCAGGACAAGTCCGTCCTTCTGCCTTCCCAGCGTATAACTTTCCTGGGTGCTACTCTCGACACGCTCCAGAAGAAAGCGTTTCCCTCTCAAGAGCAAAGAGATCAGCTTCTTTCCTTGGTGATTCGCATACGATCCAAAAAGTCTCTTACAGTGCGCCTTTTCAAATCCCTGCTCGGGATGATGTCATCCTGCATTCTACTAGTTTCACACTGTCGCCTTCACATGCGCCCTCTTCAAGAAGCACTATCAGCTCAATGGGTCCAATGTACGGGATCATTCGACGATGTCATCCAGGTGACCCCTCAGATGATAAAGGCACTACGGTGGTGGATTTGCCCTCAGAACCTTTCTCAAGGCTTGCCTTTCTTGCTTCCTGCTTCTCCACATACCATCACAACAGATGCGTCCCTGGAAGGTTGGAGAGCTTTCCTCCAAAAACTCCAGATTAGTGGGAAATGGTCCCTTCCCGAAAGGAAACTCCACATAAATCTCCTGGAGCTACGAGCGGTTTATCTCGCTCTTCTAGCATTCCTACCATGAATCAGAAATTCTCTAGTGCTTGTACGGACCGACAATACCACGACAATGCACTATTTAAACAAGCAGGGATGGACTCGTTCTCTAACACTCTCTCACGAGTCGCAAAAAATCTGGAACTGGTTGCTCCTTCACAACATTTCTCTTCGAGCAGAGTATGTTCCAGGAACACACAACGTTCTGTCCGACTCTTTGAGCAGACAACAGACAGCATGTCACGAATGGGAGTTGAATCAGCGGACTCTCAACCGCATATTCTCTCAATGGGGCACCCCTCTTCTGGACCTATTCGCTACCAAGCAGAACGCCAAATGCCAACACTTCGCAAGCTGGCATCCCCAGAAGGTATCTCTAGGGAATGCATTTTCGATCGCATGGTGCAACGTCTTTGCATACGCTTTTCCACCAATTCCCCTGATTCCCAGGGTTCTCAGGAAATTGAAAGCGGAACCTTGCACGCTCATCCTGATAGCTCCAGCTTGGCCACGCCAACACTGGTTCACGGAGCTTCACCTTCTCTCCCTGGAATCGCCGATCCGGTTGAAACCGTTTCCCTCTCTTCTCACTATGAACAACTAACAAGTCGTGCATCCGGATCCAGCATCTCTCAGATTATCCGCTTGGCTCCTAAGTTCAGAGAGTTCCAGGGTCTAGACATACCTCCGGACTGTAGAGCAGTTCTGGCTCGGGCTCGAGCAGATAGTACTAACAAAACATATTCCTTAAAATGGAAGAGATTCTGTATCTGGTGCAAGTCAAACAAAATATACCCTCTTTCATCCTCTCCAGAGCAAATACTGCCTTACCTTCTCCATTTAGCTAACTCTGGTCTCGCTCATGCCTCCATTAAAGTCCATCTGGCAGCAATATCCCGTTTCAGGAGATCCTTTGCAGGCCCTTCTCTGTGGTCTCATAAGTTAATTAAACAATTTCTTAAAGGCCTGTTTAGGACATTCCCTCCGGTAAAGACTTTACCTCCTTCATGGCAACTCAACACGGTTCTGGCTCAGCTTATGAAACACCCTTTTGAGCCAATACACAGAGCTGATCTTAAGTATCTCTCCTGGAAAACAGCGCTCCTTCTGGCCCTTACCTCGGCAAGGTGAGTGAGGTAACTTCATTCTTTCTCAATTCAAGACCCTTTCCTTCAATTCAAACACGACAGGGTTATACTGCGCACGAACCCGAAATTTATACCCAAGGTCCCGTCAAACTTCCATCTCAATGAGCCTATAGTGTTGCGATCCTTTTTTCCAAATCCTCAAACAGTGGCAGAAAAGACTCTGCATTCTTTGGATCTTAAACGCTGCCTAAAATTCTACATTGACAAGACAAAGACATTCCGCAAATCCAACCAACTCTTTGTGGCTTACAGTCGACCTAGGAAAGGTCTCCCACTCACTAAACAAAGTATCTCTCGCTGGATCTCCGCAGCTATTACTTTTTGTCACCAGCAAGCAGGGCAGCCCCCTGAGGGACTAGAGCTCCTTCCAGGAAGGTTCTAGAGGGTGGTGATACCTGATTGGCTCCTCTCCAAAGTTTGGTCCTTTTTCACAAAAGGACATGGATATGTTACTAAGGTGAGGCCCTAGGCCTATTAGTCTGTCTAGTGAGACATTACTTTATTTATGTACCGGGGACTCCCATCCCGACGACGGGGAATGATTCAGGCATGTGAATCTATGAAAGATACCAATATTGGATAACTGCTGTTACAGGTAAGTAACGCATTCCTTACCAAAGGTGATAGATGAACCCAACTCCTTGAAGATGGGCCAGATAGAATCTCCCAGGACAGAGGATCGGGCATATTCAGATCTGGGAAGGTGACCTCTTCTAAAGTGCAACGCCAGCATCGCACCCCTCTCTGGCACTACTCTCCTCGAATGTCCCTCTTCCGATATCCCCTTCTAGATGATTAGATTATCGATCAGTATCTCATTTTCTGGAGCAGAGTTTCTGGCAGCAGCAAGGTCTGAGACAGCGTCTCGGACCGAATCTGTAGCAGCATACGTGTTGGGTCGGTGAGGAGTCGGAATGACGGGTCTGACAACAGTCTCTAGCTAACTTACCTCAACTATACTATTCTGCATTCGTGTACCACCCCCAAAGGTTTCAATATTCGTGTTTTCCCTTATTCTGATTGGTCAGGGTGAGGAGGTGAGTTCGTCACACCATATTAGAAGTAATATTTTCTCTTTGTACCATTGTTCTATGTTAATTTTCTTTCCCATAGCTTTATTCCCACCCGCATTTCACATTATGATCAATACAAGTTATACATTTTATTCAAAATTGTTGCTCTTGTCCGGGTCATTAGTTTGCTTTCCCAGGCATCTTCGCCCAATGTGGCCTTGGCTGTGATTCATGTGTGCCATCATAGTTTCCGGGAAATTTC
Source organism: Triturus cristatus (assembly GCF_964204655.1). Taxonomy (NCBI): domain Eukaryota; kingdom Metazoa; phylum Chordata; class Amphibia; order Caudata; family Salamandridae; genus Triturus; species Triturus cristatus. Next base: position 631,913,548 of record NC_140587.1, read on the forward strand.
TATGCGCCTGCGCGCGGATCAGGTGTGGTAGGGATTTTAGTCACCCTCTGAGGCCCCAATATGAACTAATAATAAAGTCAGAAAAAGACACGTTAGAATGTGACAATAAATGATTTCACTGTACACCACTTATCTCTACTCTATCCCCATTTACTTATTTTAATCTATTCGTATTAGTGCTTAGTAGAACTTATACGTTTAGTTTAGGCGATAGCATGTGCATTACCATGTGAGTTTCAAGCGGCCATTTTAAAGCTATTGCGCAGCTGCAAAGTTTTCCCAACAAGCAAAAAAAAATGTCATACTACGTAGATGCAGTAGACGCATGTGCAGAGACTTTCCCGTGTTTTGGCGGCCATTTTTAGACACTCTAGTTACTTGTTAGTAATTCACATAGGCAAGCATCCCCTAGATACAGTATGTTTGTATGTAATGCAATATTAGTATTTACAAGACTTGTTGGTTACATTGTTACATGTTATTTGAGAGGATTGCATACAAGCAAGTTTCTAGAATATGAAACCTTGCTCCATCATCCTGTATGTCAAATCTTTAACTGCCAGCCTTCTCAGCGTGATCCTGTGCTGATAACACCAACGCATATATCAGACTCTCCTAAGATCCCTCTTCATTGCTACCACTATAAGATCCTTAGAACCCCCTGCAGGGTTCTTCCAAAGAGCAAGTGCACTGTAAAATAAGCTTACATTTCTGAGCACACAAATCTGTTATGCTTATTAGTGAGTCCGTTTCACCACATAAAAGTACGTTCAATATTGGTCTATTGTTGCTCAGAATTGGAAATGTTTGTGTGTGGCTTAAAAATAAGGGATTCCGTATTTATTGCTTTAAGGAAGGTGACATGGCTTATTGTTTTTGAACATTGCTTACAATATTGATGATCCTAGGAAAAGAACAAAGATTAGCAAAGGAAAACAAGCAAATGTCCAATACTGGTCTTGATAACACAAGACATTTCTGATCACTGTACATGCTTCCTCTTCAAATGGATAAAAGCCTGCCAGTAATTGCTTGACTTAGCTTGTCATTAAAATAAAGAAAGGTGCTGTAGTCTTCAATATACTTACTTGATTTCTTTTGCAACATACACAAATGGTTACATGGTCAAAATCCAGCAACTGTATACATATGGGTAATAGTTGTAATGTTTCTTCAAGACTGCAGCAATTGACATGATTATGTCTTGTTTAAGTCGAAAATGGCAAATGCAACCATTTGTAAACGTTGGTTTAAAAATATTGGATAATAATTATATAGGCTTGTCTCACTGTTTAGTGACATCATATGCTAATGCAACACCCGGCATTTGGAGTCGGAAAGTGTCCCTTCTCTTCTAATCAAGCTGAATGTTCGGGACAGTGGACATCTTTGTGTGTTTGATTTGAATTTTGACTTAGAAGAATTTAACTGCTTTCTGTTTTCACAGGTGCTTTTGTTGGGATGGCAACATTGTTTTATCTGGAAGTCATTCTGGTGAATTACTAGTGTGGGACCTACTAGGTGCAAAAGTTGTGGACAAAATACAAGGACACTCAGGTACAAAATAAAAAGTCTGATGCCATGGATGGGGGTTATTGGTTGAGACTATGCAGATTTGATGGGGGGCTTTTTTACTTTTATAATCTAGCCTGCCCTGAACAAAATAACGACCTGTGCTTGTCATGTTTGATTTTTAAGAGCTGTTAAAACACATATTCATTATATTGATCTCTATAAAAACACACACGAAAAACTGAATTTGCTCAAGACTCTCAAGTAGACTGTGTTATATTAAATCAATCTAGTGAAATTTGGTTATTGCCATTTCAAGGGTTGCAGGCTGATTTAGCACTCCTTGGGATAAACCTGATGAACCTGTTATTTGTGCACATATCTCTGCTCTGCCAAGGAAGCCACTGAGCAATTATTCCCACTCTTTATAATTGCATCATCTGTTTACTTGATCACACAAGCTGTATATCCTCTATAACGCGTATCCCAGATGTCATTTCCAACTGCGGTGCGTGCAGGTAAGAGCCATGGGGTGGTGGGGCCGGGGTTGGGTCAGATTTCAAGAGACGACTATGAGGGAAAATGAAATAAATAATTAATTTTCCCTCATTGTCTGTGGCACACCCGGCCCTAGCGCTCCTACCTGCATGGGCCGCTGCTGGTCTTTTCCATAGTGCTCCAACAATACCAAGTGGAACTCCTACTTCTCTCAGCTAATGAAAGCTTAAAGTATTTCTAGGGTTATTTTTTCCATTGTATTTTTTTTCCTTGGGCAAGGATTAACTATTTAACTGCAGCACAGTTGACATTTGTGTGCGGTTACTGACGGGGGGGGGGGGGGGTTAACTAGGATACAGAACTTCGAGTATTGGGTTTCTAACTTCATTTCATGAGAGAGGCCACTCTAATATCTATGTCCTAAGACTGAAAGACTCCCTCCCATTCATTCCAAAGGGCCTGCGTTGTTAACCAAAATCTTTTTACCTACGGACTTAAGTGACTATGTATACTTTAAAGACCAAATATTTGGCTGCTTCCCTTTGAAAGTCCTGGCACAGTCCAGGATTTTGAAATGGAATTGAACCTCCACTAGAAGCCAACAGATGAATCTGTGCCGCTCATATCAAACCCCCTAAGCCCCCGCCATTCTTACTCAAGCAATGTGGGCTATGTGTAGTGTGTTTTTGAAATAAGACTGGATGCTGGCATGGAGACTGTTAGAGTAACCAAGCTGGGAGTTTAATTTGGTGTCCACTTTTAGTTGCTTATAATGAAGGGTTATAAAGTGGATCCCCTTCCTTATGCAAGGCTGGTAAGAGAAAATGATTTTAACACGGTTTCCAAGTTGGTCTGTTCTATATAGTTTATTATCTTAGGCAACAGTCAGTACCATTTTTACTTGCAATGTTTAAGAAAGCCCAAGGAAAAGAACCATTGTTTTTTGGGCAGGGACATTGGCTGCTAAAGCAGGGTCACAGACTTCTAGAAACCCCTTCCTTCATTGACAGAGGGGAGAGGAAGTGCACGAGAAAAAATAATTAAGGGTTACGGCTGGGTAAGGTACGCATGGTACAAGAAATGCTCTACAAGAAGGAAAACATCCAGTCAGAGTTTCTAATGTAGCTTAATTTGTGTGTAGATTTACTGGTCTTTAATATTTATCAATGGTACCTGCGTGCAAGCTTACAAAACTGTAAAAATGTATTCAACAGATATTTTCTTCATCACCGAGACAACACTCTTGCGTCATATTACACTTGTATTTTGAATAGGAACAAGAGAGAAAATGAATATGCAATGCTTTGCTGTATTTTTATTAACCGCATGAGTCCAAGAGATGAACTCAAATGGATCATTGATATTGTTTTCATAAATGCGGAAATTGGATTGTAATACTCTTAGGTTACCATTCCAACAACGCTCAAGTCTTAGGAGTTTAACTTGTAAATCGTGCTCTTTAGTTTTTCAAAGCATAATAATGCTGAATGGATGCCCATGGCTCTTAAATATAGCATAAGTGTCTCAAGCATAAAAACCTAGGAGACCGAGCACAATGAAAAGGGCTTTTTCGTGTGTGATACATCCTCCAGTGCTTGTGGCCGTGTACAAACGAGGAGAAGGTAGACTCCCATTTAAATAGATAAACTATGGATACTTTTCTTCCTTCAAACAGAGCTGCCACTTTTTATCCTGAGACATGTTAGTTAACAGCAGGAAAACATGCATACCACCTTTTCGTTTCCAAAGTATTGTCTTCCTTCTCAAACCATCCTGGGTCTCAAACATAGTCTTCTCCCGGGTTTGCAGTTTAAGAACAGGATCTGTCCTTCAAACAGCTCCACTGCAGGCTGGCATTATTAATTGTGGCCACTGTGACTACCAAACTGGGTATACTTATGAGCGAGTCTGTTAGAGTTCTCTTTTAAGAGAATCACTTTTGCCCTCTTCCCATCTGTGTCTGTAGATCTTGATCCCAGAGGCATCCTTTCTTCCCAAACATAGACTCCGAGGGCTTCTGGGGCCCCCTCATTTGTTCAACAGTGTTTTATGAATATATATATTTTTATTGTAATTTTAAATCAAAATATGTCTACACTACAAAACTTAGTAGGACATGCATGTGAGGTCACAAAGGTGTTTGAGAACAGTCAAATAGGACAGAGGCATCCTATGATACAGTAAGCAGTTGCTCCATGAAGCCTGCATATGCTTATACAATGACGGTGGGCATATAAACTCAGACAATAGTATGTAACTGTAAGGAGAGTCCCATTCAGGCATTCAGCAATCCCTCTCCACTCCCATCTCGTTCACGTGTGACAGCCCGATCGACGTCAGACACAGGGGCACCATCATTTAGAAACGGCCACAGGGTTTGGGGTTACAGTTTTTCATCAGGGGCCAGTGAGAAAGCCCCAGAGAGCAACTCCTCAGCCATTATCTGTCCCATAGCATCTACTCTGGGGTAAGCCACTAGAAAAGCATTCAAAGCAGGTAATACTGTAACCATACGCACTCTCAGTTTTTCTCTCTGAATCGTTTCCCTTTTGCATTCTACCCACTTCATCTGTTCCTTCCCCCATCTATACAGGTCGGGCCACTGGCAGGTTTCCAACTCGTCAACTGTTTACGGGCAAGTATAAGCACCAAATCCCCAAGTCTGTTCATCACCTTATGGGCCATGGTGCAGCTGTGCAGTCCCAGCAGGCACAGATGTGGGGTACAGTCTAAAAGGCTATCTGTAACCCGACAACAATACTTATATGTAGCCCAGTACCGCACCAAAGTCAGACAAGACCATACCATGTGGTAGAATCCTGCATCAATCTTATGGCATCAGGGACATGACGACTCAGCACCAGGAAACATGGCATGTAAAAGTCTGAGGGTGAGGTGCTTCCTATGCAGAGGGTAAAACTGTATAAGTTTAAAGTGAGCATTTTGGGACACCCTGGGGGTTCCGCCCGAGTGTCTTCCTGGAAGCTTATTGATCAAATGAAGGGCATAAATCCAACTCCATCGCTGGCTCAAGCGGGACAAATCGGGTTGAGCCCCCTTCAGTAGAGACCTATAGAACAATGTGATCGCCCTCTTTCTCCTTGTTATGAGGACCAAGTAATGCAAGCACTCATGTTCCAGGTGCTCTGCGGTATCCTGCTTCACCACACAGGGACCCTGACATCAAGGCCCCATGCAGCAGTAAGTGTCATATGTTTCTCTCAGGTCCGGAAGAAATTAACTTCACCTCCCCCATCCCCTACTGTAAACAGATCATCCAATACGTAAAGCCCTGCCTCCATTCACTAGTGGAGGCCATCCCAACCTCCCACTTGTTGCCAGTGCCGAACGATCATCAAGGGAAGTTTGAATATATATGGAGCCCTGGTGTGCGTTCTCTGTAACGCCTGCGCCCACACATGCGCTATTCTAACTAACACATTCCTATCATGCATCATTGTAGCAGGGACAGGTTTTAACAAAATTCTAGTCAAGAGCTTTGTACAATAACCCATAGTCGCGTTATCCCACCGAGTACCAGCGCACCGACCGCCACGGAGCCACCAATTGCAGCTGGGTGGCTAAATAATAAAGTTTGTAATCTGGTCAACCCTCATCAACTGGCAAACGTAATTTCCGCACCGCTAACCGACGCCTTGAGGACCCCCCAATATAAGGTAAGCAGAATACTTTCCAAGTTCCGAAAAAACGGGGGTGGAAGCATCACTGGCAGGGCTGCAGACAAGTAGTTGCAGCAGAACTACCATCTTAGAGATGGTTATTCGCCCACCGACCGACAATGGCAAAGCACTTCAAAAGGCCACTGACCGCTTCAGGGCAACAGCCCGTGCTAAATTACCCTCATAAAGTAATTCCTCAGAATGATAAATGTGGAGTCCCAAATAGCGAATAGAAACTCGGTCCGTCTGCAGCGCTGGTACTGCAGTATTGGGCCAGACGTGTCCTGCATCAGTTCGCAGTGGGTGTGCACAGGATCTGTGTGAGTTAACCTCCAGGCCCGACAAATTCCAAACTCTGACAAAGCTGCCCCCTTCAAATCAGAAGTGCCACCCCTCATGTAATACAGCATATTATCAGCATACAAAGAAATGCACAGACCCGAGACCTGCAGACCCAGATAATGACCACTCTGACGAATTGTCCGTGCAAATGGTTCTAATGCGAGTGCAAAAAATAAAGGGTACAAAGGTCGACCCTGCTGGGTGCCCCGCACTACCTTACACGTCTCTGATATTATTAATCCAGTCCGGACCCTAGACATTAGGTGAATGTGCAACAGCTTAGTCCACCTCACGAAAGGCAACCCGTATCCAGTAGAGTGGCATATAAGAACTCCCATCGGACTGAATCAACCGCTTTCCAAATATCTAAATCTAGAGAATCCGGATGGAGGCACCCCGTTGGTCCAAAATATAAAGCAATTGGTAAATACTAGGTAAGGTGCTGCGGTTAGGAATGAAACTGGTCTCATCTGGGTGAACCAAGGCGTCTGTGTTTGGCAAAATCCTGTTTGCCAGAATCTTACTCAAGATTTTATATTCCACATTAAGCATTGATAGGAGGTGATACATTGGCAGCAGCTTTTCGTGTTACTCAATTGTATGTGCAGGCGCAGATCGCAACAGGGGGGTATGACCTATCCAGGGCGAGGTCCACTACACAGTTGAAATCACATCCCACTATCCTAAAGTAAGGCAGCATCAGTGGGAGGAGGGGCGCTAGACTGGTAAGGAAGGAGGACTGATCCACATTCGGAGTGTACACATTAAGCAGTACGACATCCGTTCAATCCAACTGACCAAACACCAACACATAATGGCCATCAGGGTCAATAACCATCCTATGCAGCTGGAAGGGCACACCGCACCTAATCCAAATATGGGGCCCTCAGTAAAAGCTGAGTAAGTGGTGTTATACAGTTGTCCCCTCCATCGTTTACAGAGGGCCCTACCCTCAGGTCACCTGTAAAAACGCAACCTGCGCCCACCTACGTTTCAGATAGGCCAAAACATTATAACACTTGGAGGGAGTGGACAAGCCCTGCACATTGTGTGATTAATCTAATCCAGTCAGCCAGCTAGTCAAACCCACACGCAAGTCAGAAATCCACAACGCCCTGCTCCAGCCATACCATCAAGTCTCTAGACACACAGTGTATTCCCACCTGCTACACAGCCTCCTAGAGGAAAGAACAAACAAAAAACAAACACAAATAAGAACCTCCCTCCCCCCAACTCCTGACTTGGACTATGATATGCATGCATCCTGTCTAAACCGGATTTGGCAAACAGACTAAGGTCCATCAGAGAGGTCCTACTGGGTCAGTATCGGAAATGTCAGTTGAGGAAAAGATACTAGCAGCCTTACAAGGAAAAACAGGTCGGAACAGTGGAAAAGTACATCTAGCACACACATCCAGCCCCACCCAGCTCCCTCTCAGCCAAAAGTAAGAAAAAAAAGGGTCTACACGAAAAGGAATTACAGCCACCACACTTTAGCACCATAGTTGAGGCATATGTCTCACAAGTCCCCACCACCATCCAACCAGGATTCATATAAGGTCCCCAGCTGTGCCCGTGGTAACCCCTGGAGCGTGTCCTCCAGCCCTAGCACTGTGGAGTCCTCTGAGCTAAAGGTAGAACCTCTGCGGCCAGGGGATATCCGCTGTGGTGAACTCTCGCCGAATCTTAGGGATGAAGCTGTCTCGACTGACTTTGTCTGCTCCAGGGCTGCCTGCTGCTTAGTAGACTGATATGCTCCCCTTCGACGGGACCGATGCTGTCTTGGGCGCCGCCGCCGATGGTGTTACACCTGATCCGGTCTCACTGTCTTCTTATCATACAGTTCCAACCAGTCCCACACTGTAGTCTGGTTGGTGAAAAAAGGAGTCTTACCATCCGCCTGTATCTTCATACGTGCTTGAAAGAGCAGGGAATAGAGTAGCCACAGCTCTCGAAGTCTCTTGACTTCCAGGAAAGAAGCCGTCTGATCTGAATTTACACCTGTAGGATGAAGTCAGGATAAAGTGTGCATTCTCCACCACAGAGGCACCATTATTGCGGTCCTGCCGTAGGAGGTAGTCCCAGTTGCGGAAATGCAGGAGGCGGGCCACCTCTGGATGGGGTGGGGACCCTGGTCTGGGTAGATACACTGTGCCCATTCCAGGGTATAGAACTTAGACCAGCCCTCCAGCACCACCACCTCCTGAATCCATTCCTCCAGAAAACTTAACAGTGAGTCACCCTCCACTCTCTCCGGCAGCCCCACCACCCTGATGTTATTCGGCCGGGCCCTCCCTTCTTGATCATCCAGCCTGGCTGCCAGCCGCCGAGTACGAGCCTCTAACTCCATGAGATGGCGATCTGTATTTTGGGCATCAGGCACCAGCGTTTGCACCTATAACTCCAGAGCAGTGACTCACTCGGATATCTTCCTAGAATCCTCACAGTTGAGGCCTAGTTCAGCCGCTATAAAGTCTATTGTACCCTCCAGGCGTTCCTGAGGCATCAATCGTGGCCAAGAGCTTGTCAAACTTACTTTCAATGTGGGAGGTATCCCCGCCTCCTCTGCTCTGCTTGGTCTCCTTCGGAGGGGTGCCCACCAAGGAATCCTCTTTGTACCTTTGTAGGACCCACGATGGACTCGGGTAATCTAGTTGAGAGCAGCACAGTATCCGTAGCCAACAGAGATGAGAGCAGCTGAATCCTGAGGTGCAATATAGTCATTTACAACCACAAATGCAATGATCATGAGGAGCACTTTCCCATCAGTGATCGCCAAGTCTTGGGTAGTTACTGTCTCGAGCCCCAACCAGGGACACCTACTGTCCAATGCCCAAGCTATCTTAGAGAAGGGCGGTCCGCCATCACTTAAGCACAAGCACAACTGTAACTGGGGTGCACACCACAGGCTTTTATTTAGGCAGAACTGGCAACTCGGTCATTAGGCCCCTGCTCCAACACAGCAAATAAAAGGGCCCTATGGGGAGCGGGGCCGACAGGCGAACCAGTCCGTCCCCATAAAGCCCGAAGAAGCTACACACTGGAGTGGCCTGGCATTCAGGGCCTGAAGTTTCCACTGCTCCCCTGCCAGTGTCTATAATACGCAGAAACGGGGTCACACCCAGCACAAGAACGAGGTCGGTCTTGGCAGCCACTACCCCCCTCACCTTAGGCCAGCAGAAACATTCCTAGACCTTGACAGGCATCGTGGAGCATTCTCACTGTGCCATGTCGTCTCCAACATCCTCCAGTGTTGTGCAGGAGGGGGGAGCCCCTCCCCAAGACCCAGGACAGGCAACACAACAATCCTAGCCCCGTCCGGTCAACATAGAAAGGCCGATCAAAATAGCAAGGCCGATCCTGGCGCATGGACCCAATATCAGCCAGCAGTGGCTCCGGTGAGCTTTTACAGCCTCCGTCCTGGCACAGATCCACCTTCTTGCAGCCAGTCAGGCCTCGCTTGTTCCTGGATCTTGCAGCCCACCTCTATAGAAGCGCGCCATCTGGTCCTCATAGCATGGCGGCTAGCTCCGTCCCCTGTTCAACAGTGTTGCATGTCAATAAGTCAGCACAGTAGCAAGTGGTTACCTATATGGTGTTTGTCATAGGTGCTGCACTAAGCATCTTTGTACCAGTCGCTAGCTGTAATATGGCATTATGTTTATGGTTCAGAAATGCTGAATTTCAGTTTTTTTAAACCAATTTGAAGATCTTTAGTGCCCACTACTAACCATTATAACAAAGGAAATGCATGCTAATGCCTCTATCCCATCTTCTTGTGAGCCGGTTATTCTGTTTTTTAAGCAAGAGACAGGGCTGCCCAATGCACATACCCCTCCCTCTACCCCACTTTTCCTAAAATAAACCTCCTAAATTCTTTGGCACTACTTATAATATACGAATTGATCCAGTATTGATTTGTTAGTACTTTACGAGCAAATATACTATGCCTTGTGATTTCAAAATTAAGACTGTGAAATGAGGACTCTCTTACTCTTTGCCTTTCTGGGCCTAAAATGCTGAATGTACAGTGCATACAACGTATGTAGGCTATTGGCTGTCCAGAAATCCATACTCAATTGCTAGCATACAAGAACTATTTAGGTTCCTTTTTCCAGCAATTTCGTAATTGTGGGCTACCGAATTTAAGCTGTTAATATAACCTCTACAGAGGAAAAGGCCCATCCTTTCTTGCTTCTCGTAGGTTTAAAGAATGAGATAGACTCTCCATGGTACCAACACCACTCTATCAACAGATAAGTTGGAAGTTAACAGTAATGTTTGAGAGTTCGTATCAACACCCATGTAAGACACCATCTGCTTTACTTTATAACCAGTACTGGAAACTCAGATATGTCCATCAAATATTACAAATTGAAAACCACACTCATGTTAAGAAAACATTTTGCTCTTGGGAGTGGTGGTATTTTCAGTTATCTTCCAATAACAGTTAGTGATAACATGATATGAAACCAACACTTTCCAAGAATGTGGTCCTCGATGACACAGGAGTTGTGGTATTGTAAGATTTATTAGGACAGTGGGGGAGGCACCACCATTGAAAAGGAAGAGAAACTGCTTTGTACTTCACCTTCTGTTTTACTACAATTTGCACGCTCTTCTCCATTACATTAAAAGGCCAATAGCGTCTTATCAGATTGAAATTCATATTATTGTTCTGTACTGCCGCTTACAGTTCATACTGTACATCGGTTGGCTTAGCAACATTGGCCATTCAAGCTGCCATCTTCCATGCTGAAGGAGTTAAATTCCCAATGCGGGTGTTGTTACTTTGTGGTCATGCCACAGGCACACGCAAGGCAAGCTCATCTGCGCTATGGTTAGCGCTGAAAACATAATTCTGCCTTCCAATGGTCAGTTATCTTTTCCCCCCTAACAGCTTACACTGAAGCTAACTTGATAGCTACAGGTCCTCAACCTAATTGTCAGAATGTAACATTGAACCTCCATTTTGTTTTCCTCCCTCATCTCACCCATTAATGCACTTACAAATATCTGAGTTGTGCACTAATGAATGTCCACCCACTCAGCAAACATGCACTTGAAATAAGGGAGCTACGGGAACACAAATAGAGGTTCTTATCGTAACCAAAACATGGCAAAGGGACTGCCTACCATCTGATATTTTCTTAGCAGTTCCAGTAGGCTAAAATATTTATCGTAAAGATCATCCTTCCGGTCTTGGAGGTGGGTTATGACTTTTTCATTTTGACCAAGCACAGTATCCAGAATCCGCATAGCTCAGGTTATCGTCTCTTCTCAAACCACAGCTCCATTCTCCTAAGTGTACTGCCCTCCAGGCAACTCAGCATCTTGCTTTGGTACACTATGTATTGTATTTATAGTAGATCGGGCACTTAACTCACATATTTCCATATGCTTGGAGACTTTATCATATAGGCAGATGCAATTGATTGAGCTAAAACAGCTAATTGTCTTGAACATCCTGCTGTCTTGATGGGGACATAAAAAGTATCTGCAACACATTGTCTTCCTAACCATGTTCTAAACCTTTTTTTCTGTCGATAATTCAATCATTTCATCAGGGATGCCTTTCCCTTGGTCTGCCCATGCCTAGTGCTAATCCTCTATGCTAGACTTCGACTGCTACGAGGCAGTGATTTAAAATTAACACACTCTGTCTGTTAGGTACTGTTGGAGCTCCTCCAACAATGACAGGTAACACACCGGCGCTGCAGTAGCTTATTCTTCCTGGCATACTACAGCTCCTTTGTGCAGAGTAGAAGCAATACTCGCCGCCTCCTGGTCCCAGCGTATCATGGGAATCTGCAGAAAGGTAAAAAGAATGCCACTGGTGCTAATTGGATGACCTTGATGCTACAGGTCATTATACACCTACAAACCTGCCTTTTTACATGCAAGTAGATTCTTTCATATAAAACGCATATAATCCAGTCCTTCCAAAAGAGACTTTCAAAAGTAGTTGCTGCATTATAAAAATGCTGCTACTAAATGATATCCGCTACTTTCTAGAACCTGCTTTACTGATTGATTTAGAACTGTCGGCCACTTTTGACACTGTCGCTCAACCTATTCTGCTGTTCATGTTACAGGAGACGGGCAAGGAGCAGTGTACTGGTGTAATGGACACAGAGGGACAGAGAGGGTTTTCTGGTTCAAAAGAAAAATGTTTTATTTATGGTATCGGTACTATAAACACAATACAGGGGTCTCCACAGCTTCCGTCTTCTCTCCAGGGGAAGTGGTGTGGATGTCTTAGTCCTTTCGTGTGGATGATGGATCTCAGTAAGTAGCCCGACATAGAAATAAAACAAGCAAAAGAAAAAAAATGAATTTTAGGGAACCGATATGTTGGTTATAGTGGGTAAAGGGGGAGAAAGGGAGTGAGGGGAGATCACCCGTAAACCACCACCAAGTGTTCTTCTCCGGTCTAAAACCCAGGTAGCTGTTTTAGCCCGTTATACGGAGATCGGTCACCCCTCCCCCTCCCTGCTTACGGAAGCTCTTCCAGCAAGCCTCCCCTTTCCAAACCACTCCTGGATATGGCCACGTACCTCTGGTAGCCAAACTCCTCCAGGAGCGCAGCTGGTAATGTCGGATAGGGTCCGGCTCCCTGCTCTGCTCACTTGGTTCCCGGCGTTCGGTTACTTCGGATGGCATATATTCCTGGTTCTCCACCACCGGGGCAGCTGGTTGCGTCGTGTCTCCACCTCTCCTCCACTCCAGATCGTCTGGATAGAAACTCTCTCCTCCTCCCAACGAGGGTGCTCCTTCCACCTTGGGTTCATTAAAAAGCCTGTCTCCTCTGTTACGGCGACATCCATTGGAGCACGTGACCCTGTCACATGACGGGAGGCAGGTTCCAGGAAGTATGGGGAATTAAAGGGCTCAACACCATCTCCTCTCGCGGGTGACTGCAAATAGAACACAGGGGAAATGTAAGGGGTCGCTATCTCCCTCTTCCGTGTCCAGTGGCAATCCAACGTGACAACTGGACTGGTTAAAATCTTGCAGGCAGCTTTCAGGCATTTTCCATCTCTTCTTTAAAATGTTCTCTTCAGGCTGTTCCGGAAGGTGGTCCGCAGGGATCACGATGTAGACTAAAATTCATTAATGTTGACCTGTCACCTCTTGCTTGACTTGTTAGAAAAACATGGCTTTGGTTTCTCCCTTACACTGATGACGTGGCTGGTCATTCCCACACAACCACAATCTACCAACATAATTATTCAAGAAAGGATTCAGCAATGTAAACGACATCTGATTGGTGAATAGATTTCAGATTTGTTTTCCGTCTCCTCGGTTTGTGGTGCTATCATGGGATTTGGTTGCGACATTCTTGAAGGGTTTTCCTTTTGCACCTAAGCACTCATATTCCCTCAGGTACATGACTGAAAACTGGAAAGATCTACACGCACTTTTCACATCTCCTACAACACTGTTTTAGAATCTGACAGAGTTGGCACTAAGTGTTAAAACTTCCTGCTGTAGTTGTAGAATTCCACATAATGTAGTACAATAATTTTCTATATCTGAAAGAGACACGTTAGTGATAGATTCCTTACCTTAGAATATCCCCAGACTGGATCTGGAAAGTTTTGCTAGCAGTACCCCTGCGCGTCAGTAGTTGGTGTCCTGCGGCTCCGCGTCTGTCGCTGGCGTCGTAGGAGCCGATACTTAGGCGCCACCCATGCGGGCTGACGAAAGTTCTTTCTTTTGCCGCGCCAGCAAGCGCAGATCCGGTTAGAGCACGTACCTTAGTCACTTTTTGACTACACTTTTGAGACTTTTGTCTCCCCTTTTTCTCCTTGGTGCACGTAGGGATGCCTGGGTTTAAGTCTTGTGGGGTCTGCCGTCGCAATATGTCGGTGGCGGACCCACACGATGTTTGCCCATACTGCCTGGAGACCGACCACGACTCCCGGTCCTGCCGGGACTGTCGGGCCATGGCCCCGAAGGCCTTGAGGGAGTGGCGCCGGAAGCTGCTGGAGGTCCGGCACTCGTCTCAATGCCATTCCAGGTCCAGGGACCGTTCCCGGGAACGCTCGCGGGGCCGCAGTCGTCGTTCCTCGGGCTCCAAGTCTTTGCCCTCGGATTCCGGTAAGTGACGACATAAAAAGAAGTCGAAGAAGCGTGTTCGCTTTCCGACGTCCCCCCTGTCGGTCCTCGGATGAGGGGGACAGGGGTTCTGCCCCTGCGGCTCCTTTGGAGCCTGGAAGTCCTGCGGCCTACCCGCTTTACCCGGGTCCGTCGGCGACTCCCGAATAGGTGCAAGAATTTCTTGCCACCATGGACTGCCTTTTTAGGCCTCAGGCTCCCGCCGGTGCGCCTTCGGGCCCCGCGGTCCCGTGTCCAGATCCTGTTGGGCCGCCGGCACCACCAGCGGATCCAGCTTTGGCGCCACAGGATCCTGCGCTGTTGGCTTCAGCCCCGGCGCCACGAGGTCCAGCGCTACAAGCTCCGGTCCCAGCACCACCCTCGGCTCCACCTCCGGCGCCGCAGTGGGTGCCGTTTGTCCCGGTTCCAGGACCATTTTGTTCCGCATTGGGACGCGGCGCCGACTTGGCCCCGGCCGGTGCCGTTCATGGCGCCATTTCCGACGCCGTATGTTCCTTCTCTGGCTCCAGCTCTGCCGCCGCGGTCTGTAGCCCATGCAACAGAGGTGGAGGATGACTGGGAGGGGTTCGAGGACTCTCTTGCCCATCAGTGTGACTCCGAGCAGGACTGGGTGGATGACTTGGAGGACGCCGGCGAACTCGATGTCTCTTCTGACCCGGGGTTTGCCTCTCCCCCGCCTACCATGGAGGAGGGCGCCTCCTACATGATGGTGCTCCGTCGGGCAGCTGAGGTCCTCAACCTCGATCTTCCTAAGGTGACCCTCAAGACTATTTTTTTGAAAGTTTATTCTTTTGTCGACAGAAAATTAGAAGAAATGCCAACACGTGTTTCGCGCACACAGGGCTGTTATATAAACAGAAATTAATACATTTAAAATCATAATTGTAATAGTTCAAACAAACATCTGATTAAGACACATATTATCTATTGATACACAAATGAGGTAATCCCTATTACTATCATCTTGTTATCTAAACACGAACCATACACCTGGTAAGCCTATTGAACAGTAAATACTTTTGTATCCATCCTATTCATATACATTCTACTTTATTTTTATATTTTAAACTTTATTTTGAAACTTTACAGTGAACATACAGCTGTAGACCAAGTTCGACCAAGAGTTCACATTTTCAGCAACGTAAATACAGAGGAGGCAGTGAGGAGATACAGAGACGACATGGCAGACAGTGCAAGTATAACAGTCCCAACCAGACACAGCAGCAACCCCCACAGGTGGACACTCACAGAAGCTACTATCATGCCGACCTCGCCTTGGGGGTCTCCCTCTTGGTATTTCCAGCAACAGTATTACGCCCGGCAGAGCCGAGTGGAGACACACCAGTCCCATAGCACACCCAGCAGAGGGCCTGCAGCCACGATCCGGGCCACCCTCCGTCCGAAGCCCCCGGAGCCCCACGCCCACCGGGCTCTATGCAGTGACCTATTTGCCCGCCTCGGCCTCCCCCGCCAAAAGATAGCATCTCAGCGGAGCCCAGATGTCCCTAGGCCGGGACGTTGGCGGCATAAGCTCAGAGAACGTGCAGTTCTGTTCTTGGCAGTAGATAAGATCCCGCACCCAGTCCTTGAATTTCGGGGCCCTGCCCCTGCCCCAGCGACACGCAACTCTCCTCTTAGCCAGCAAAAAAGCGAGCGCGATGAATTTGCGATGTGACGCCTGTATCGGCTCCACATACCCCAGCAGGGCCAGAAGAGGGGAGGGCACTACATCTGTGCTGATCATTTTAGAGAGCGCTTCAAACACCTGACACCAATACCGATGCACTTCTTCGCAGGCCCAGGCCAGGTGAAGGAAATCCGCCCCAGGGACCCGGCATCTATCGCAGCAGTTGTTGTCTCGGAGCCCATAGCTGTGAAGCCTGACAGGTGTGTGGTATCGCCTATGAATGTATTTGTAATGTATGATTCGGAACCGGCTACTGGAGGAAATGCGCTCCGTCTGTAACAAGCAGAATCGCCATTGTTTATCCGTCAACGGGGTCTGTAACTCCCTGTCCCATTTTTCCCTAGCTGCAAGCTGCGGCGCTGGCATTAACGAATGTACCGACCCATATACTTTGGAAACCAATTTAGTTGGGGCGTCGTCGGTTAGGATGCGCTGTAACGGTGCCATCTGCGGGGGCTCCCGTGGAAAACTGGGCGTGAGCGCCCGTATCCCCTGCCTAAGCCGGATATAGAAAAAAATGTCAAGCGGAGAGGGGTCCAAGCCCTCATAGAGGTGTTCCATAGAGCGAAATGCGCCATTGTGATACAGGTCCCCCCAAGTCACGACATGGATGGTGTGAAGCAGCTTCCGGAATCCCGCCTCCTGCAGCAGGGGCATACTTGGGTGGTAAGTAAGGGGCAGAAGCGGTGCGTACAACAAGTCGTGCCCCAAGGAGGCAGCTAAGTGATTCCATGCTGACACTGTGCTGAGCACCGTTGTCGGTGTTTTATCTCTTCCCAGCACTGGGATATAAAATGCGCCCTCCACGGGGATTGGGTGAGCCAGCCAATGCTCAGCTGCGAGCTGTGGCATATATCTGGGCTGCCGTATCCAGAAGTATGCGAAATGCACCTGGGCTGCCCGATAATACAGCTCAAAATTGGGGACACCAAAACCGCCCTGATCATACGGCCTGGTAAGAATTTCCCACTTGAGCCGGGGCGACTTACCGCCCCAAACTAGTCTTATGAGCTCGGTGCGGAGTCGCTTAAAAAAAAAGGCACCAGGATGGAGTGGGATATTCAAAAACAGATACAGCAGTTGCGGTAGTATTATAATTTTAATCAACGATGCTCTGCCTGCCATGGACAAGGGCAAGGCGATCCAGCGAGTAACGTAGTCCGCAATGCGGGTAATTGATGTGCCATAGTTAGCTCGCATGAGCTCCTCCCTATTTTTTTGTATGTGTATACCCAAGTATTTAAAATCCCCCTCGCACCAGGCGAGGGGGAAGTCCAACCCGAACCGCCCAGTGGAGGCCGTGAGGGGGAACAAACACGACTTACTCCAATTTATCTGGACCCCGGAAATCACACCAAAGCGGATGAATTCCCTAAGAATCGGGTTGAGATTATCCTTCGGGTCGCGTATATAGAGAGTGATGTCATCCGCGTACAGAGATATCAATATTTGTCTCTGGAAACATCTCAGCGCCTTCTCTTTGTGATGTTGCCGCAGTTTCGCCGCCAGAGGCTCCATGGCCAGGGCAAACAGCAAGGGTGACAGAGGACACCCCTGCCTGGTGCCCCTGGTGATGGGGAAAGAAGCAGAAAGCTGACCGTTCACCAGTACTTTGGCTGTAGGAGCAGTGTATAACAACTTGATCCACGAGATAAAAATGCCCGGAAACCCCATGCGTGCCAGCACTTGGAACAAATAGTCCCACTCTAAGGAGTCGAACGCCTTCGTGGCGTCAAGGAAGACTGCCGCCATAGGCTGGTCGTCGTGCACTGAATTCAGAATCGAAAAGAAAATGCGCAGGTTATGGGATGTAGCCCGACCAGGCACAAACCCGGCCTGATCAGGTAAGATCAGGTTAGGGAGAAGCAGATTAATGCGAGCAGCTATAAGTTTAGCTAGGATTTTCGCATCGCAATTCAGCAAGGACAGGGGTCGGTAAGAGTCGCAGTCATTAGCTGCCTTCCCTGGCTTAAGAAGGGACGTGATGAGGGCCACGCGCATCGAGGGGGGAAGGTGGCCCACCTCCAATGCGTCTTCATACACCTCGCGCAAGACCGGCGCCATAAATTCGATGTACGTCTTATAAAATTCAATTGGTATCCCGTCCAGTCCGGCGGCCTTGCCCGAGCTCATATGCATAATAGCCTCGCGCACCTCGTCCAACTCGAAGGGAGAGCTCAGAAACTCTCTTTGCGCGTCGCTAAGCCACCCCAGTGATACGTCCTCAAGATATTCGTGCAAGCGCAGTTCCTCCGACCTGGCCGAAGTGTACAAGTTGCGATAGTGTATAACGAACACGTTGAGTATGTCCGCGGTATCTCCATATAAGGCACCAGCTTCCCCTACCACCTCCATGATAGTGTTATTCGGCCGCAGCAACCGTACTGTTGCCGCCAGAGCCTTCCCCGGCCTCTCGCCCTCGCCGTACCGACGGGCGGTCCAATGTTTGCCTCTAAATTTAGTTTCCCTAGCGGCTTCGGCCATATACTCCGAGAGCTTCTCCCGAATACAAGCCAACACCGCATCATTAGGGTTGTCAGCCACCGACGCCTCTAGCTTTTTCAGGTCAGTTTCCAGGGTGCGAAGTCGTGTGGTGATACTCTTCAGTACCCCGGACCCCTTGGCGATGCAGATGCCCCGCAACGTCACCTTGAACGCATCCCAGATAGTTTCCACATCTTTCACAGAGTCCTTATTGCGCTGAAAGAAATCTAAGCATTCTTCCCTAAGTTCCTCCTGGAAAACCGCATCCAGCAGCATCGTGGGTTGTAGACGCCAGGCCGTCCGCGGGGGGGCTAAGTCAGCCGCCCGTAAGCTGACACGCACCGGCGCATGATCCGAAAAGGTTCTCGAGAGGTGGTGTGCTCGAGCCAGCGCCGCATGAAAATGTGGGGCCAGGAAGACGTAGTCCAGCCGTGCCCAGGATTTCGCCTGCGCCGTGAAGTGTGTACCTTCACGGTCTGCAGTGTGTAAGTGTCTCCACGTGTCAATCAAGTGATGCTCCTCTATTATCTCTAAAAGCGCCTTTCGGTACTGGGTGTAGTGGTGTGAGGCTGGGTGGGACCTGTCCATTGGAGGATGGAGGGTGGTGTTAAAATCCCCTCCCCATATGAGGCGCTGTGCGCCTATGCCCACTATGAGGGCGCCAAGGTCTGCAAAGAAGCGTGGGTCGTCCACATTGGGGCCATAACAGCAGACCAAGGTGACTGTCCTATGTCCTAATCTTCCCCACATCAGGCAATACCTGCCCTGGCTATCACTCTTGGTGCCTGACAAAATAAAGGGGGTCCCCTTTTTCACCAGTATTGCAACACCACGAGCGTACGAAGAATAGGAAGAAAAGGCAGTATATTGCGCCCATCTGCCGGCAAAAGTAGGAGCGGCCTGTGCCTTGAAGTGTGTCTCCTGAAGAAACGCTATGTGTACAGCATGGCGATCCAGATAAGAAAGGATTTGTCTACGCTTCCTAGGGTCCCCCAGGCCTCTGACGTTCCAAGTGAGTATGTTCAAATCATTGTCTCCCATAGGCGGGCAGATACAAACAAGAAATAGCGTGCACTGGTATAGGGACCACCAACAGTCTCCTCCCTCTGGTCATACCTGTCTGCAACCCCACTCCTCCCGCGCAGAGGCCGCGCTTCCTGCGAGCAAACTCAAAGCTCTGGGCACAATAACATCCATCTCCAATAACTACGCACGTTAGAGAGCACTCTAAGGGGCAACTACCTAATCCTATGGCAAAAACCCATGTCAACTTAGCGAGTAACATCCCTGTAATGTTGGCTTCGCCCAGCATTGTACCATTATTGTCAAACATCATTGTCCCTCCGCCCCACCCCAAAGACACCCCTGCCTTGTATCCTGTATCAATTGAAATTGCAACTCTATATATAGGCCTAATACAATCCCCACTACAGCATTCGAAAATAGAGACTCGCACACCTACCCAGGAATGGGAGCCCAGGTGCCTAGCCAGTACCCTAGTGCATCCTCCACCCCTATAACAGAGACAGGTCATCAGTGACCCCAGTGCCGTCATCCGGCAGGTCGCGGCTAGCCCTGTAAACATTAAAACCACAACACCCGGGTAGGCCACAAAAAAGCCCAGAGAGGACTCGAAAGGGCCCCCCCCACCCCCCACCAACTGAAGCAGCCCCAACTTGCCAGAAGATACTCCCCCCCCCCCCCCCCCCCCCCTCCCCAACACTGCCCACACAAAGCTCAACAGGAGCAACATAGTCCGATCGTGCATAGGGGTACACCCACCAGGGGACCTCCAGGGGCGCACAGATTCACCCTCTGCCACCCACTCCCGAACAGCAGCACGGGAAGGGGAGAGGATGTTGCCTGGAATACTTTACCAACCGCCGACCAGCAACCGATCTAGGCAATCTCGATCAGTCACAGCACTGTCACAGAGGGGGGCACGGATGGAGAAACACTAGAAGAGATGTCAGCAGCACCCCCCTCGCGTGTAAGGGACAGGCCCCGGAGAAAAGCAAACTAACAGTTATTGTTCATCCCGCAGATCAGCATCCTCCACGTCTGGTTGCGCCGCCCTAGCCCTCCGAAGGGTCTTCAAGTAGTCCTCCACTTGTTGCGGGTTCGTAAAAAAATGTTGCTTTGCTTGATGAGTGACTCTCAGCTTCGCCGGATATAGCAGCGCGTAGTCAATTTGGAGGGCATGGAGTTTTTTCTTGACCTCCGTGAATTTACGCCGCTGTTCCTGGACTACAGGCGTAAAATCTGGGTAGACGGTGAAGTTGACACCCTCGCAGGAAAGATTTTGATTCATGCGTGCGGCTCGCAGTGCAGCATCTCGATCTCGATAGTTCAAGAGCCGGGCGATGATGGGCCTAGGCGGGGCCCCAGGACGAGGCCGCGGCCCCAGGGAACGGTGCGCCCTCTCAACAATAAACTGCTTCGAGAATGTCTCAGGGCCGATGGAGGCCAGGAGGATCTTTTCCACGTACTCCTCCATGCGGCCAGTGTTGGTGGATTCGGGCACACCTACCACGCGGATGTTATTGCGTCGGCTGCGGGCCTCCAACTCCTCGTTCTTGGCCGCTATGATTTTAAGCACATTGTCCATTCTGGAGAGCTGCGTGGTGTGAGAGGCCGTGGTGTCATCGTTATCGGAGATCCGCCGCTCAGCCTCAGTCAGACGGTCCTCGTGGGCATCTAACTTCTGCGCAAACGCATCTATGCGTGACGAGAGGCGGTCCACCTTGTCCACTATGGTGGCAAAGCCTTGTCTCATCTCCCACATCATCTGTTGGAGGTCCGACGGTGAAGAGGCCGCGTCCACATCTGGGCCCCGCGGGGCCTCTGCATCCGGCGCAGTTCGCAGTCCCACCTTAGCCGTCGGGGCAGCAAATGTAAGTTTCGGCTGCTTGTTATCTTGTTTACCCATCCTGGGCCAGCGGCGGGGGGCCAGCGCCGGGCGCGAGAGAGCGAGGGCTACCCTCCGCAGGATGCACTTGAGTGGCGAATCTCAGGGCGCGGCGTGAGCGCAGCCGGTGCCTGCCGGAGAGAGGGCCCAGGCAAGCCCTCCGATGCAAAGGGCGGCAGCGAGGGCCCCCCCGACCCCCCGTCGCCTACGGGGCCACGCCAGCCAGCACCTCCCCACAACCGCCAGCAGCGCCTCAAGCGGGAGGGAAGGGGCCCAAGGGCAGGTTCCCACCACCACAAGTCAGCCAGGGGCCCTCGAGTCAGCGCTCGTAGTCACGCGGCAGGAGCGGAGCCCACCACCGGGAGGCAACAGCTACCAGGAGCCCTGCTGCAAATGTTCCTAGGGCTCTCTCCACCAAATCCGCGCCAAGCGCCAGCACCCAGGCCACAGGCGCACGCAATCCGGCAATCGTGCAGCATCGCCACATGCGCTGCACGCCAACAGTCCAGGTGAGTAGCCCTTAGATCACGGGGCACAATAACCAGCAAGGTCGCAGCGCCTAGTAGGACAGTCCTCGGCGTCCAGCAGCAGCCCTGTAGAGATGTGCGCTTCGGTCAGCCACGCCGCCAGGGGGGGGAGGGGGGGGCCAGACAACCCCCAGTCGTCGCCCCGCAAGCTCCCTCTAGAATGAGTGGTGGGGAGGGGGTCCGGAAAACCCACCTCTCGGATAGTCCCACGCAGCGTCGCAGGCCCCGGCAGCCACACAGCCAGGCGAGGGGTCCCCTGCCGCGGTCACCAGTCCCCAGCAATCCCCGGTCCTCATGGCTGCTGAGCTTCACCGGGATCCCGCCAGGCACAGGACGCGTCTTCAAGTCAGGCAGCCCCCGTCAAGCCTCGCACGGGTGCAGCCTCCACGGGGCACGTTCACCTGGGCTCCGCTGCGCTGGCTCCCTCGCCGGGGCCCACACGCCGCATGGCATGCCTCGGCGTAGCGTAGAACAGAGGTCCGGTCGAGCGCTCCACAAGACTGCAGGCAAGGGCGCCGGCCACCCCGCGATGTCGATAACTGCGTTCTCCCGCGGCGTACAGCCTCCAAACTTCAATCGGAGCCGCAGGAGGGGAACAGGCACATCTATCCCCGATCAGTGCAAGGAAGGTGGTCAGGGAAGAAGGATAAATGTCGGATTAGCCATCCAGGCTGCAGGAGCCTCACAGGAGTGCGGCCATACTGCGTGCGCGCCCTCTAGCGCCCCCGACCCTCAAGACTAATCTCCTCACTGAGGTGCTCCTGACAGCGTCCACTTCGTCAGAGCCCCTGCTTCCCTTTAACGACGCCCTCACTGCCGTCTTGTTGGGCACTTGGTCGAGGCCGGCCACAAGGGCCCCTGTGAATAAGAATGTCGCCAGGCATCAACGCTCGGCGCCTGGTGACCCCGCGTTTCTGATCACTCATCCTACGCCTGAGAGCCTGGTCATCCAAGCCTCGACATTGCAGAGTGCCTTTCCCCACGGCTCCGCCGGGTAAGGACTCTAAGAAGCTGGAGCAGTTCTGAAAGCGGTTGTTCTCTTCGGGCAGCTTGAGGATGCGGTCAGTGAACACCGCCTGCTTATTGGGCCGCTATTCCCACGCGTTGTGGGATACGGTTGCTCAGGCGTTGCCTCAGTGCCCTGAGGAGGTCCACGCTGTGCTGTCCCAAGCAGTTGCTGAGGGTAAGGATGCGGCTAAGTTTGCCATTCGGTGTGGTTTGGACACCGCTGACTCACTGGGCAATGCGATTTCTGCAACTGTGGCGCTTCGTCGCCACGCCTGGCTGAGATCCACCGGGTTCTCACCTGATGTCCAGAGCTCGCTCATGGAAATGCCCTTTGATGGCACTCGCCTGTTTGACGATAAGGCCGACAGTGCACTGGAGCGTTTGCAGGACTCGCAGGCCACGGCCAAGTCCTTGGGTCTTTCCGCAAAAAGCCCGGACACTCCTGGGTTTCGTTCCTTTCGTGGCCACGGCAGAGGTGCCCAGGCGCGTTCCTTCAGCAAGCCTGTGCAGAACCAGCCTCAGCATGGACGTGGCTTCCACAGGGGCGGGTGTGGGAATCAGCGTGGGGGTCAGTCCACCTCCGCCCCGCTGCTTCTACCTCCAAACCTTCCTAATACGAGCTTTGTGGAGCACCCCATGCTGGTGAGTGGCAGGATCCGCCACCACCTCCCCCACTGGCGCGATATCACATCGGACAAGTGGGTGTTGCAGATCATCCGCAGAGGTTACTCTCTTCCCTTTCAGTCCTCTCCTCCAGCCATGCCACCTCGGTGCCACCGCATGTCGGGGGATCACTTGGTACTTCACCAGCAGGAAGTCACGGCCCTCTTGGCCAAGGGGGCCATCGAGTGCGTTCCTGGGCCGGAAGTGGGGAGTGGTTGTTATTCCCACTACTTTCTGGTCCCCAAGAAGGACAAAGGGGGCCTGCGCCCCATCTTGGACCTCCGGAACGATCTCCTGCATTTGCTGGGGTTCTCCATCAACGTGCCGAAGTCGCACCGGAGTCCTTCTCGGAAGCTCCCCTTCATCGGAGTGGTTCTGGATTCGACGCTGTTTTGGGTTTTTCCTCCCGAGCAGCGAGTCTGGGATATTCAGGCTATGATTCTGACCTTTCAGCCTCTGTCCCGGGTTTCAGTCAGGATGACCCACCGGCTCTTGGACCTAATGGCCTCCTGCATCCTGCTAGTGCACCATGCCAGATGCCATATGCGGGTACTTCAGTGGGACCAAAAGTTCCAGTGGGCGCAGCATCAGGGCAACCTGGACCCAAAACGTGCGCTCGGATTCTATCTGAAGCGTACACAGCAGTTCCGGGTGGATAACCAGCTCTTTGTTGGCTACGTGGGCGCCAAAAAAGGTTGGGCAGTGCACAAACGAACCATCTCGCAGTGGGTCATTCTGTGCATCAAAGCATGTTACTACTTGGCTAAGAAGGAGCCTCCTGTGGGGCTGCATGCCCATTCTACCAGGGCAACTGCAGCCACTGTTGCCTTGGACCGCGGCGTTCCCTTGCAGGACATTTGACAGGCAGCTACGTGGGCCTCACTGCACACTCTTACCAAGCATTACTGCCTTGACAGTCAAGTCCGGAGAGACCGCTTCTTTGGCCGTTCTGTTCTCCGTGACTTTCTGGTGTAATCTGTTCGCAGACCCTCCACCAGGGTTGGAATTGCTGGGGTATCTATTCTAAGGTAAGGAATCTATCACTAACATGTATCTTTCAGATGCACAAGTTACTACTTGTGTAACGGTATATCTGTAAGAGACATTAGTTAGTGATATATTCCTTACCGCCCCACCCATCCTCCCCGTCTGCGACCTGATTTCTAGGGTTAAGGTCATCCTACTCAGGGCCCTAGTTTCTTGGCACCAGTGGTCAGTTTCTTGCATGGCTGCTCTGCGTTCCTGGTGTGGAAAGTAGTGTACAGAACTGACGTCAGCGCGCATGGGTGGCGCTTAAGTAGTCTCCGTGACGTCATCTCGGAGCTTACGATGGATGCGGAGCCGCAGGACGCCACCTACTGACGCACAGGGATACTGCTAGCAAAACTTTCCGGATCCAGTCTGACGCCTGGGGATATTCTAAGGTAAGGAATCTATCACTAACTGATGTCTCTTACAGATGTATCGTTACACAAGTAGTAACTTGTGCTTTTGTATCGACCATCTCACGCAGTCAGATAGAGGAACGTCCCCACAGGCTGGCGCATAGCCCTTAGGTGTTTTTAGGAGAGAGCTAAGGAACGTAGGCTTGAGAACTGGTTGTTTTTTGGATTCAGTGGTGATCAACTGTAAAAAACCAGTTCAGAGACCTCAAAGAATGTTCTGAACTGGCAACAAAGTGGGTAGCTGAGCTCATTCAACAAGAGGTACTTTAATCCTAATAGAGGCTAACATTGGCACACATCCGTCAACTGTGACGTAGTTCTTTCTCTATACTTTCACCTTGCATTTTTGCTTTGAATCCAGTGTTGGAAATATATGGCTGGGCATTTCTAGAGATCCCTGTGCAGTCCAGGTCCTCTTCACTATGTCAAGAAGCTCTGGGAGTCTTTCATCTTCAGGCCTGCATGAAGGTGTATCTATCAGACGAATACGAATACGCTTCAGTAATAGTCTTGCTGATAAATACTTCCTGCAGATTTTTCACTGAGCTCTCCGGCCACTATCCTTCTGCTGAAGGCTTGTTCATTATTTCGTAATGTTTTCATTTCGGATTTTTTGTTTATTTAGTAGCATGGTATTTTCCTATTGTCTTTGTGTGGGGCAGTTAATGAGAACATCTCTCATTGGTGCCTTTATGGACATGCTTCATCATATCTGGTCATGCTGTTTCATTGATCTCACCTGACACTGGCAAATTGGTATTGCAGCAAAGTTTTGGTTCCAGTGTGTAGTGTGGGCAGGAAGTACATGATGAGAAATCTGAAGTCAAAATATGTAGGCATGTGGAAGAATGTAACATCTGCTGCTAGGCAACCTATGTCTAATTCAACTACTGTTGGGCTACTTTGCTATTTGGGATGTACATTGCTATTCAAAAAGTATGATCAGTATTCAAAATGGATTCGTATTTATAATGATCACTTTCATTCATGTTTCATTCAGGCGCGGTAACTTGTATATGGATGAATGAGCAGTGCAACACCATCATCACAGGCGGAGAAGATAAAAACGTCATACTCTGGAAACTGGTGTTTTGAGTTCCACCAATCACAAATCCCCTTTTCCTTATCGAAATATTTAAACTAAAGGAGCTTTCTGAAGTTACTGTATTTTAAATCACATTTTTAAAAGGAGTTCTCATATTTTCAAATATGACTGTTAGCCAAATCACTTGGTTTTTGCTTGGTTAGGTATTTTAAGCAATTGCACTGAAATTGTTGGTTTGATTGATCCGTTCAGGTGTACTACATTGTATATGTAAGTACTAGTTTCTAGTTCAATATGAACTGTTATAAAGTGTACCTGCTTGAAATATTATGTATGCCTTAAATGCTGCAAGTAAATGCAATATTTTTTGTAATTAAAACATGAAATGTGTTCGTTTACTCCGCGATGTTCTTTGCCAACCAGAGACTAATGGCGTGGACTCCAGGGTTTTGAGAACGGTGTTAAAGATCAAGTTCACAGCATTACCCAGCTTAGAAAAGTCATGACTTTTTTTGACTGTAAGTGAAGAAAAGACTGCCTACTATTACGTTAATCATGGTCTCTAAGTTTTTGTGTAGTTCTTTTATAACGGACAATGAAAATTGAACTTATTCTTGCCATCTTAAGCAATCTAAGTTTCCTAGAATTAATGGATGTAATTGGCAATTGGTTGTGCCTCAGGGGACTCCACTTCCGACTAAGATGACAACCATCAGCGGATTCAGTTTCATTCAGCTGTGCCCTAAAAATCTGTTGAAATTATCTTCAGTTACCAAATGTAGCTGTTTCCCAGTTGTGGTGCATATGGTCTTCTGGTAATGTGACTTGTATAAAGTGTCAAATATTGCAGGCTAAAATGATTGACTTCAGCACTGATCTAGAATAGGCCATTTCTTTTCATACTGCAACCTACTTGTGACAACGGAGCAGTAATAGTTTGTGCAATACTTTTCATGGGACCCAGATTCCTGAGGGCCTCCGCAGACTCGAATGTTGAGGGTCCAGTTGCTGCTAAAGCAATACTCCTTTACCTGCACTACCCTCGTGGCATCCCTGGACCCGAGAAGGCAGAAAAGTAAGGAAGCAATCTGTGGAAGGTGAAGGAACTACTGAGCACAAAACAAGTGTATATGACTGTAGAAACTGGTTCAAACTCAGGACAGCCCACAGAAAGACAAGAAGACAATAACTGTGTAAAGGGACAGCTAGCATCACCGAAGAAGGAGTTGGTGGAAATCCTTTTTTAACTACTACTAGTCGCCATGCCTAAACCAAAGCCTCACCGTGCAAATACTTGGGAAGCCAACTAAATAAGTACAGTACAGAAACCTCAAGAAATGCCCATCATTTGGCAACTTATAATTGGAGTAGTATAACATAACCATATACATAATCGTTATATTTGCTTGCACTACTGAGACATTTTAAATGTACTGTCGCTTCTTGTGTTTACATTGAATGGTCAAAGAATTACAGTGTAAATTGCAGGCTTCTCATGTGGAGTCCTAGATACTCTCTCTGTGTATAATACCCAAAGTCAGTGACCATTTTCGAGGCAGCATAATCAAGCTACTTTTAATCCCATGGTCATATCCTGCTGATAGTGCACACATGTAAACTAGTTCTTATTTCTTTGTGTTCGAGTTATATTTTTTCTATGAACAAAATACTTTGCGTAACCACCAAACCAAGTCAGTATTTTGTGACCTTTTTCTTTTACACTGAAATAAATACACTTTATTTAAGATTCCGATTTAAAACATATATTGCATTTACCACATGCAATTTCGGTTCTCCAGCAGTAATTCCATTTATACCCAAAGTGTTTCTTTTTTATTTTCGTGCATGTTGTGTTTTGTGTAATTTTTAAGCTGGCAGTGTTAATTTAAAGTGTCTGCTTCAACAAAGCATACAAATGGAGAAATAGAAATAAAATGGAACAGGAGTATTTTTAGAATCAATTTTGTTTTATTTGGTTTTTCAGTGCAACTAGGAAACCGCACACTCCTCCCACATCTTGGAGACTGGTGGGTCAACTAACATGAGTGGAAAGTGTGAGAGAATATGTGTAACCATGGAAACATACCAATGGACTCCAAAACTATATTATCCTTCCCTCTCCACCCTCCTGTCCCAGTGCATCATCCATCCCACGGCCAATACTCAAATGATATGCATCCTGGCAACCGCCCCGTGTTAGCCCTTGTGCTCATGCAGACCACTTCCATCTCCGTTCTCCTGTTCATTTAGTTTAAGGACCCTCGAGGCAAGTGAGTTCTCTAAACTTGGACATGAGTAAGTCTATGCAGGGTTGCCATCCTTCCTCAAATTAATCTCTTTTTTTGGACAATTATCATTGTAATTTTCTCCATGCCCAGCAGTTCACAAATCCTATATAGCCATTGCTGGTGATCATGTGCATGAGTAGTCCCCAAGTACTTCGTATCACCTGCTTGGCCGTACCCAGCATTAATTTCATCACTTTGCCTCTGTTGGCGTGTAGAGGGCAGGATTACATTGGGCAGGGAATCTCAGTATTTTTGTGCTAAATATATTTTCTATATTGTTTAATATTTTCTACCAATATTTAGTAAGCTTGGCGCAATGTCAAAGCAAGTACAGCATTGATTCCGACTGCCCACACCCCCTCCGGCAAGTGACTGCTTTGTTGGCATTCCTTTGGTGTAGCCGCTTCGGGTGTAGTACTGATAAGATGATATTTTGATAAGAGTCTCTTTGAGGGGGTCGCTGTGAGCTGTGGAGGATATAAGCTGGAAAACCACTTTACTTTCCAGCTCCCCTAGGGTTCTGCCTAATTCTTTTTCCCATCTTAGATGACCTCCTGTCTTCACTTCCATGGTCCCATGTGTCATGAATTTATATAGTTCAGAAAGTATCTGCCTATCCCCTGATTTAGTTGAGAGCCATCTCTACACCGGTAATAGTGAGCAATTAGCCACCCGCTTGAGCTCCGGATTGGAGATCCAGTGTCAGAATTGCCAATAGTGATGTTGTTCCTTTTCTGAGATTCCATAGCCTGTTTTCAGTTGTTCAAAGAATGTGATCCCCTCTGGCTCGAACAAGTGTCCTATTCTCTTACACCCTGATTCTCGCCGAGCAGTAAACTCCTCCTCCCGGAGACCCAGGGTTAACTCCGGTTTTCTAAAAATTGGTGTAAGCGGCGAGGGCACGGTAGCCAACCCCTTCCTTACCACCACAATGTCCCATGTCACTACTGTTGCGTGTGTGATCGGGGAGGACTCTAGGTCCCACGGGTGATGCCTTTTCTGGAGCCACAGCAATTTCCATATATGCATTTGGTGGACTGGTCCATAAAGAGACAGTGCTTTTCACTGTCCCTCCTGTGCCACTTCACCGCATATCTAGACTAGGCAGTATAATAGTAACTGGTGACATGGGGGACACCCACCTAGACGGTATGAGAGTTTCGCTTCTATTCTGGGGCACTTCCCAGCCCAGATATAGTTGTCAAAGAGCTGTTGGATTTAGGATAGTGTCCCCCTCAGGAGAAAGAGTGGCATTGTCTGGGGCAGTGTTAGAAATGGGGTCTTATTTGGCCGAGGTATGCATCCTGTCCAAGTAGAGAGCATATCCATCCTAGTCAGGGTAAGTCACAACACAAACTATTCTGTGTTCACCCTCTGGTAGCTTGGCACAGAGCAGGCAGGCTTAACTTAGAAGGCAATGTGTAAAGTATTTGTGCAATAACTCAGACAACAACACAGTAAATACACCACAGAGAGACTCCACACCAGGTTAGAAAAGTAGATTAGTATATTCTTAACAAAGCAAGACAAAAACAACAAAGATCCAACATGTAGAAGTTGAGATATTGCATTTTTTAGAAAAAAATGCAGTTGAGTCCTTTGAGCAGCACAACAGTTCTCTGACAAAGGTTCCGTTCAAGATCCAGAAGTGTCTGATTTGAGGGAGTCAGAGACCCAGTACTTATACCCAAATGCGTCTTTGAATTGGGGGAAACTTTAAAGAGTGGTATCTGATAGAAACTACTAGCCGCAGATTCCTTAACGTAGAATTATCCCCAGGCGTGAGACTGGACCCGGAAAACTTCCTTGCCCAGCATCTCTGTGCGCCGGGGGGCTGTACCACGCGACTCCGCCCCGACGCCCTCCGCGGGCGTGACGTCAGCGAGGTCACATAAGGCCCACCTCGGCACGCTGACATCAGTTTTCTTCTTTTCCGCATGCAACGCGGACCTGGATCGTGTTCCTAGCCTGTTTCAGGCCTTCTTTTCCCACTTTGGGCGTTTTTCTTTGGTACAGTGTGCGAATGCCTTCGGGCTTCAAGATGTGCTTGTCTTGCTCGCGTCAGATGTCGGCGACGGATCCTCACCCCAACTGCATGTGGTGTTTGGGGGAGCACCACGACTCCACGGATTGTGAGGCATGTCAGCAAATGAAGCTGAAGTCACGGCGAGAGCGCCGGATAAAGCACCTTTCGGCGCGCATGTCCAGGTCGGCGGCATCGCCGCGTCCGTCCCCCGTGGACGGCTTCAAGAACCACCGCCTCCGTCTCCGATATCGTCCTTCTCCCAGGCCGCAAGGGCGTCGCTCACCTGTTGGTAAGTGTTGCAGTTTGTCACCGAGGCCCGGTCCCCGGCCTGTTGGGTGCGTGGGTTCTCCGCGGGTGGTGCGGCCCCGCACATCGCCATCCTATCCTCCGTTCCCCGGCGCGGGAGCGACCAGCGCCCAGATGGAGGCCTATGCGGGGCCTTGTAGGCCTCTTTGGCTCTTCCTTCTCCTCCATCTCTTCCTGGGACGTCTGCGGATCCCTTGCCGCTTGCGGGGACTACTGCGGCGTCGCCGGCGGCTCCAGCCCCGGCACTGACAGGCTCGGGTCCAGGTTCGGAGGATGTGGGGCCGTCGGGGTGCGGGCCTTTCGGGGTTCCCTCCTTAGGACCCGGGCGCCACTGCCTCGCCGCAAACCCCCACGGGGGTCCCTGTGGCGTCGCAGGAGGTTGCCGGGACTCTGGGCATGTCCTCGAGTCCCGCTCGGTCCTCTGGGCAGGCGGCGGCCTCGTCCGAGGCCAAGGTGACACCGCTCAGGCGCTGGCGGCTGCTGGCCCTGGCGGTGCCGCAGGGGCCGGCTAGGGGTCGGGTTCTGTCCCCGGGCCCCCCTCGACCCTCCACGCAGGCGGCTGCCTTGTTGGAGGTCGAGTCAACGCCTTTTCGGCGCCGTTCCTTAGCTGCCCCAGTTCAAACCCAGCTCTGGTCTCCTGCGCCACGCGTTGTGGCGGAGGTCGTTCCGGCATCCCCTCCGGCGCTGGTCGATGTTGACCTGACGCCGGTCGCGGACTCTACGGTCGTTGAGTCGCCTTTGGACGCCCTCTCTTCTCCATAGGTTCGGCGGTTGTTGGTTTCATCTTCTCCGGAGACGGGCCGCCGCATCGTGAAGTTTTCCCCGGCATCTTCCAAGGACGGCTCATCGCTGTAGCCGCGCCCGCAGTCTTCGCCGGAAGGCCCTCAGGTTCCCCATTCCTTGGTCCCCCTTCCTCCTTTCCGGCCTTGGCCTTTCCTTCCTCTGGTTGGCCTGGGGGGACGGCCACATTAGCTTGTAGTCGTCGCCCACCGAGGAACTGCTTTCCCTGCCACAGGGGCCCTACGGAGGCCGGTGCTGCCTTCGCTCGGGCTGTTTCCATGGCAGCGGGGATCTTGCGCATGGGCGATCCAGCTGCCCATTTCCCCACGGATCATCTTCTGGAGGTCCTCCATCAGGGCTATGGGGGTCGGGAGCTGCTTCTTCCCTTTGAGGCTTCGCTCCACACGTCTCTTTTGGGGGCTTGGGGGCGGCCCGCCACGGGGGACCCGGTGCCCCAGCAACTTTTGCGCCACCACCGTCCTGCGCCGCATGACCTGGTCTCTTTCCCTCTACCCCTCTAGCAGGGGTCCACTTTTACAGACTGCCTTTCCCTCCCTACCATCGGTGTTGTCTCCCTTGTCACGGGTGGCCCGCTGGTTAGATTCTTGGGCAAAAATAACTGTTGATGGACAGAATGCAGAACAATGTCATACACGGGTATGCTCAGACGTGAGTCCCTTGCTTTCCATGCCACTGGAATCAAGCTATCCTGGCTGAAGAGGGGTGAAACCCCGAAACCGGTCCTAGGATGCTTGTTTCCAGTCCAGGGAGGACCTGGCCTGGCAGTTCGGGCTGGACTGTTGCCATAGGCCACAGGGTCGAGACTGATTTGCATATGGCTGGGTCCAAACTGGAATGGCATGGTGAGCAAAAAAACGATGGACTTGGCCCCAGATCTCTGTACTGGGGTGAATGTATGACATTGTTCTGCATTCTGTCCAGCAACAGTTCTTTTTGCATTTGTCACCCCGAGTGGGACGGGTATGCTCAGACGTGAGTCCCGTGTTCTCCATGCCACTGGAATCAAGCTATCCTGGGTGAAGAGGGGTGAAACCCCGAAACCGGTCCTAGGATGCTTGTTTCCAGTCCAGGGAGGACCTCTGCCTGGCAGTTCGGGCTGGACTGTTGCCATAGGGCACAGGGTCGAGACTGATTTGCATATGGCTGGGTCTAAACTGGAATGGCATGGTGAGCAAAAAAACGATGGACTTGGCCCCAGATCTCTGTACTGGGGTGAATGTATGACATCGTTCTGCATTATGTCCATCAACAGTTCTTTTTGCGGTTAGATTCTTGGGGGCGCAAAATCTTCGCCTCCACCAGCGCGACTTTGCGGGCCCTTAATTCTCTTTGTGTCTTGGCACCGGCCACTTCTTGCTTGTGGGATTCGGCGGAGTCCCTTATGTCTGCCGCTTCTCAGGAGGGTGCCTGTGTTGATCTCTGGCACCATGTGTTGGATGGCCGGTAGCTGGCGGCCTTTACTCTTCGCTGGGCTCTGGATGTTTCGGACGTGCTTGGTCGTACCATGGCATCTTCGGTGGCCCTTCGTCGACATGCCTGGCTACGGGATAGTGTGTTCCCGGAGAACGTGAGGGAACGGTTGGTGGACCTTCCTTTTGATGGCACTCTCTTGTTCCACGCGCCTGCGGATTCTGCCATTCAGAGGTTTCTTGCGGGGCTTCGTCCTCCTCCTCCTCCTCAGTGACCTGTGAGTCGGTCTATGTTTTGGGAGGTGTTCTTCCGTTGTTTTACTGGGGCCTTGTAGCGTGTCGTCCCGGTTGTGTGTTCTGTGTGGTTCATGTGCCTTCAGGTCCTTTTGTTAGGACTTTGGTGCTGTTGGCCCGGCTCTATTTTGACTTGTGGTTTGGCTGTTGGTAAGCCGTGTAGGCCCTGAGATTAGGCCTTTGTGTATTCTTTATTGGCGGATTGGCAAGCCGTCTGCGGTTTTCTCCGCAGGTCTTTTTGTTTGTCCTCTTCTGCGGAAGCTTTTTCCTAAGAGGGTTCCCATGTTCTTGGGACGTAACAGGCCCTATTTGGGGTAATGGTAGCTATTACATCTAGTCGCTAGCCTAGTCTGGCCTGCTATCTGCGGCATCGCGTTGCAGTGGTTTTGCACTTCTATCCGACTTGGTTCTCTGTCTGGTGTTCCGGGGGAGGGGGGGGGGGGGAACTGACTTCCCTAGCTTTTGTGTTCTGGTGGATGGCTTGGCCCGTCCTCCGTCTCTCTCTTTCTTTCTGCCTAGTTCCACTTTCGTGGGTCAGCATGTGCCGGCCCCTCCCTTGGGGCCTGTCCTGGTCCTTCCTGGCCTCTGCTGGTGTCTAGCTTGTCCTGGGTGCACCGTTCTGCGGTTTTGTCTGCTACTGGCTGTGCATGCCAGTGCAGGCCTGTTTGTTCTAATACACCATTGTGGCCTTTGATGTATTCCCTTGTGCCTTTCTCTTCCGTCTGCGCTTTTGGCTGTGCAGCCGTCCCTGCCTAGACCGCTGCTTGCGGCTGAGGTGTGTTCAGTTATTTTCTGTCACTGTGTGTGTGTTCTTACAGTGGACCCTGCCTCCGGTTCTACCTCTTCTCCCTAGGGTCTGAGGTGGTTCTTGTGTTCCTTGAGGCTTTTTTGGGCGCTGTCTTCCCCTGCGGGGTGTTGGGCAGTCTCCCTTGGTTGGGCTTAGGTTATCCTGGTCTTTCCCTTCTTGTCCCTGTGACCTGTCCCCTGCTGGGGCCCTGTGTCTCTCCTGGTGGGGAGGCTCTCTCGCAGGCCCTCCTCCCTTCTGGGTATGGCTAGGGTATCTATTCTACGTTAAGGAATCTGCGGCTAGTAGTCTCTATCAGATGTACAAGTTACTTACCTTCGGTAACAATGTATCTGGTAGAGACGATTCTAGCCGCAGATTCCTTCACGACCCGCCCTACCTCCCCGTTCTGCGAGGACACTTTGCTTGGTTTTCTGCAGTCGCCTCCCTCTGGGTGGCTTGTCTTCTGTGGGTGTCCTCTTCGGTTTTTTTCGGTCATTCATCCCGCCGGATGGTTTTTCCCTGGCGTGTGGGCCTACTTTTGCTCTTTCCCTCTGTTGTTAGAGTTTCTGATCCCCACCTGGTCTTCTTCGTTAGGGGTTCTTTTACCTGTCCTTTGACCTACTCCTTTCGGGTGTTATGGCCCACCTTGAACCTGTTGTCTGCGGATGGTTTACCTCTCCTCTGTCCTCCTACTCCTTTCAGGAGGTGTGGCCATCCTTGGCAGTGTAGTTTGGGGGTGGATTGCTGTTGCTCCCCTATTCCGGGCTTGTGGCCCTTTCCCTTGTGGTGGTGGTTGCAGTCCCTCTCTCTTTTAGTCACAGCACTTTCACATGCTTGTGCCTCTAGGTTGGCTCTCACTATGGCTTGCGAGGTGGTTCCACGGAGTGGTGCTTGCGCTTTTCTTGCTCTGGCTTTGCTGCTCTGAACCTTCTGGTACTTTACTGCCACCTGGTGCACTCGCCTTGGCTTGCGCAATTGTTTCTCAGAGTGGTGCTCTGCTCTTTTCCTGCTCTGGCCTGCTGTTTTCGCCTTCCGGTGCCTTGGTGCCACCTGGTGATGTTCTCTCACCTTTTGTTTTCCTCTATTTTGTTTCTCTGTTTTTTTCGCACACTGTTCCTATGCTCTCCTCAGTTTTGTTGTGATTGCTCCGCGTTGTGGCGCGGAAAAGTTCTCCGAAGCAAACTCATGTCAGCGCGGCGGGGTGGGGCTTATGTGATCTCGCTGACGTCACGCCTGCCGAGGACGTCGGGGCGGAGTCACGTGGTACAGCCCCCCGGCGCGCAGAAGTGCAGGGCAAGAAAGTTTTCCGGGTCCAGTCTCATGCCTGGGGGTAATTCTACGTTAAGGAATCTGCGGCTAGAATCGTCTCTACCAAATACATCGTTACCAAAGGTAAGTAACTTGTACTTTGAAGTGCACCAGTATCCCTTTCAACCCAGTTCTGTCTGCCAGGCTATCTCTTGGGAGTAATCAGTCCTTTGTGTGGGGTCAGGGCACTACCCGTTGAAGTGTAAGTTTGAGCCCCTTCCTCCCTTCTGCCCAGGAAGGGCCATCAGAATGCAGATGTATGTAGATGGGTACTCGGCCACACCTAGCCTTCCTGTGTTTGTGACTGTCTGGAGGAAATGCACAAAGGGGAGCTGTCACCCAGACGTGTATTGGAGACAGGCTACAAGGCATGCAGAGCGATAAGAGCAGAGAAATGTCCACTTTCTAAAAGCGGCATTTCTAAAATAGTAATGTTAAATCTGACTTTACTAGTAAGGAGGATTTATCATTACCATTCCAAAGATTTGAAACATGAAAAAGCTACTCCTTTCTGATCAGGAATAACTTCTTAATATATATTTTTAAGGAATTCCCAATGTTGGCCTAGGAGAAGAGTAGGCCTCACAGCAGTGAAACATGAATGTAGCTATTTGACACTACCAGGACATGTGAAACACAATAGTACATGTCCTACCTTTTGCTTACACAGCACCCTGCCCTATGGGTTACCTAGGGCCTACCTTAGGGGTGGCGT
This sequence comes from Triturus cristatus, assembly GCF_964204655.1. Classification (NCBI taxonomy): domain Eukaryota; kingdom Metazoa; phylum Chordata; class Amphibia; order Caudata; family Salamandridae; genus Triturus; species Triturus cristatus. Next base: position 631,949,402 of record NC_140587.1, read on the forward strand.
ATGTGTAACAAAAAGGTGGTTAAGGCTTGACAAGTTGTTTTAAAGGCCAAGTGGAAGTTGCAGCAAACTGCACACTCAGGCCCTGCAATGGCAGGCCTGAGACATAGTTAAGGGGCCACTTATTTGGGTGGTACAATCAGCACTGCAGGCCTACGAGTAGCATTTAATTTACAGGCCCTGGGCACATGTAGTGCACTTTACTAGGGACTTATAAGTAAATTTAATATGCCAATTGGGTATGAGCCAATGTTACCATGTTTAGGGGAGAGAGCACAAGCACTTTAGCACTGTTAGCAGTGGTAAAGTGGGCAGAGTCCTAAGGCCAGCAAAAGCGAGTACAGAAAAATGGAGGGAGGTAGTCAAAAAAGTTGAGTCTAACTGCCAGATACACCTTAGCCGCTGCGATGCGACCTAGCCAGGATAGGCCCAGACCGTGCCAGGCTTGAAAATCAGTCTTGAGACGCTGAATAATTCTAGCATAGGTTTTTTTTTGTGGTGCTGCAAGTTGTGAAGGCGAAGTGAAGGCCCAAATAGGGCACATTCTCTTCCGACCAAGGAAGTGGGAGCTATTGGTGCACCCTGTTTCGTATTTCCGCTTACAGGGCAATGGCCAGTAATTGTGACATATGTGGGTTCACTTTGAATGCAGAGACCTCCCCAAAATGGCAGAGCTTTGCTAAGACCTCTTGCAGTCTGGTTTCAGGGAGAGACCGTGTTAACAGCGCACCATCGGCATAGAAGCTTAGTTTATGTTCTCTGTGCCCCATTGTGATTCCCACTATCTTTTTGCTCTGTCTGATGGCTGTGGCTATTGGCTAGATATATAATAATAGTGGGCACACCTCTTGGGTTTCCCTCTGTATCTATATGCGTACAGTGAGCAAGCCATTTACATTAAGACGGGCCCAGGAAAGCTGGTAATTGCTACAGGCCAGGAGATTAATTTGTCAACCATACACATTCTCTGTAGGATCACCTGAAGGAAGGTCCAATAGACCCTGTCAAAAGTATTTTTGGTGTGTATAGAAAGGAGGACCGCCCCCATGCCGGCTCTCCCAGCTTTTTCAACAAGATGTAGTATTCTCTTGGTGTTAACCACGCAGGAGCAGTCAGGAATAAAACCTGATTTATCTGGTTCACAGGATACTGCATGTGCTCTCCCAGGCGGCACACCAGAATCCCAGTCAGAACGTCTGTTGAGGAGAGATATTAGGCGGAAGGAGGAGCAGAGTTCGGGATCCTTCTCCAGCTTTTGGAAAAAAAAAGGGTGATAACTGCTTCTTGCATTGTGGGCGTCATCGCTCCCATGTTCCCTAGTACATTAATTAATTTTGCACGAATGAGTGACAGTTCTCTGCAGAGCGTTTTATAAAACGGCGCCATGAAGCCATCCGGCACAAGGGATTTTTGCAGCTTTATTCGTGGGATCGCAAATATGACATTCTCTACTGCTATGGGCCTCCTCAAAGCATGTGATTGAGCATCCGGGAGTCTTGACAGGAGTACAGCGTCCAGAAAAGCCTACAATTTCTGTACCCTGGACTCGTCTGCCATGTAAAGTGTGGTGTTGAAGGTGCTGATTGCCTATTCAATTGCTGTTGTTGAGGTGTGTCATCCCACTGTCTGACTGAATAGCAGTTATGTGGCTACGTGCCTCTGTTGCTTTCAGTTTACAAGCTAAGATTCTGCCTGCCCTATTCCCCCTTTATAATCCCTTTGCTTGACCCAGATGTAGGAAAGTTGCCCACTTTTTGCCTGGTGTTTAATGCAATTTTGACAGAAAGTGAACTGGGTTCCTGCTTACCAAGTTCCCAGTGCCAGATCTCTTTCCCTAAACTGTGCAATTGTACCCCATTTGGCAATACCTTTAGTACCCTATGTAAGTCTCTAGTAAATGGTACCATTGGTACATAAGGCAAGGGTTTCTAAAGAGGGTCCCTAAGCGCTGCAGCATGAATGGTGCCACCCTAAGGGACCCCTCATCAACCCCAATGCATGCTGCCATTGCAGGCTGCGTGTCTTGGTTCAGACAAGTGAAAACACTACATGGCACACAGCCATGTGTGCCATGCCTGCAGACACTGCATGCAGTATAGGTAAGTCACCCCTACAACAGGCCTTACAGCTCTAAGGCAGGGTGCACTATGCAACATGTGTGGGCATAACTGCATGAGCAGATATGCCCTTGAGCTGGCTAGTCCAATTACTGCCAGTACAAGTGACCAGGGAAGGAATTTTAAATACATGTGCTGGACAGTGGTCAAAAATTAGCTCTCCAGCTACATGATGGCTTTCCTGAAATCAAAGATGTTCGGTATCAAACATCTTTTATTAATAAACCTGCACTGATTCCAGTTATGGATGTGGTAATACATGCACCAAGAGGCGACCTTGTAGGTGCCCCTGAATACCAACTACTAGTGTGCTGGCTAACTGGATCTGACCAGCTTGTCACCACAGATGAGTTTCTGATCTCCCTGGGATGATGGCCTACGCTCTTAGGAGGTCAGGATCAAAAGCCTGCTCTAGTAGGTGTTTACACCCCCTTCCAACACCATGACCTGGTAATTAGCATTCCAAGGCGGGGAGCTTGAAAGAGCCAGCCGCCTTTGGTTGGAAATCTGGCTTCCCTTAGAGGTGTGGGGATGCCACCCCCCGACCATGGCCCATTTGACACCTGGACAGGTGGGAAAATTAGTAGTCGGAGAGGCGTGTCCACCCTCTGGCTAGTTCCAACCCTAATGTGGGCTACCTGATGTGGTTACAAAATTTAAAAGTCTGCCATCTTGGTGATAGCAGAATTAGGCACTCTGGGACAGGGTAATGCCCACTTCCCACAGGAAGTGGTCATATAGGGGTGTAGTGACCCCAAGGGTAAGTAGCCCATTGAGCACTACTCTGCATCCCTATTACGCCCCTAAATCTAGTATTTAAGGGAGCCCCTGGCACCAGGAAATCCAATTCTTGATAACCTAAGAAGAAGGACACTGAAGAGCCGCAAGAAGCAAGGACTGTAGAAAAGCAACTGACTTGATGCCAACCCTGCCAGTCTGCTGTTCCCGATGAATTTGTGCAAAAGTTGTCTAGTCCTGCAGCTGCTATAACTCCAAAAGCCAGGGGGGACTGCTTGCCTTCAACAAAGACCCAGGATTTCCCGTGGAGTAGCGGAGCTTCTTCCCTGCATCCTGCAGGCATTCCAAAAGAATTGTGAGGACTCTAGACTGCCACAAACCTGACACCGGAAAGAACCACTGCACCCTTGCACCCTAGCCTGAGTTGAAGTGGGCCAAAGGTGCCCCTCTTTTTATGCTCCTCCTCCAATCTGCAGACTTATCTTCTAGCTGCTTGAGCTTATTGACTCAAGCCCTATTGATAGAGGCTGCTATTGCGATGAGGGAGCCTCTTATGGTGGCTTTGAAGGCTTCCTGCACTGTGCAGAGGTCGGTTCCTCTGTCATTCTCCTACATGTAGTATAGTAAGGCTTGTTTTATTATTTTGCTCATTATTGAGGAGACCCACCCTTACCCCCATACATTGTGCCATTGTGGGATGCACATATTGGGGCATGGTCTGACAAGGCCATCATTCCCATTCTCGGTCTCAGTCAGAGTGTGCAGTACCACGCCCATCCCCAGAAGATGGGGCTGCCTAACATATGTCTTGTGGACCACAGACAAGTGTGTGTAGTCGCTTTCTTGAGGGTGGAGGTGTTGCCACATGTCAGTCAACCCCACCTCATGCAAACACAGGCCTGGCCCTCGGGAGACCACTTGCCTGTCTTGTCCCCTGTGTGGATCTGTCCAATTTGTTATTTATTACTAGGTTGAAATCTTCCCCCTGCTATTATCTCCCTGTCTGGCAACTGCATGATGTGGGTAAGTGTTGAGCGTAGGAAGCGTTCCTGAGCTGCATTCAACCTGCTCACCAAAGCTACACCAAAGGCGTAGTTCCTCAGGAAAATGTGTTGTGCTAATGCTCTGCCTTTGATGTCTGCCACTATGGAGGTCACACACCCCTTAAAGGAATGTGACAGGAATATCACTACACCAGCCCTTTTTTTTTGCAGAGTCCAAATATTGTGGGAACCCCCTAATGTACATTCTATGCCTGTCCTTTGTGAGCAAGTGTGTTTCCTGAAGTAAGCATATGTGACTGCTTGAATCTTTACAAAACCATATCACTACACCTCTCTTTGCCAGAGCACTGAGGCTCTGAACATTGAGGGTCAGTATTTTACAGTCAAGTATGGAGCATGGTGTGGTGGCTCGTGCATGTGTGTGAATGGCATCAGCGCGCGTGGTATATTGTATTACTCCCATCTTCCTCATGTGCATATGGCCAGACTGCCATGTTACTGATGAGACAGAGATGCCGCCTCCCCCATCCTGTTAACCCTTTCCCTAAGAAATCAAGAGCAAGCCCCCCCGACACTCACCTCAAAACATATATATCTGCCCACCCCCAACTCCGACACCTGTGGGCCAAAGGGCTAAGTACAACCTGTTCTCTTTGTGATGTGTAGTGCTCCAGCTCCTCGCCATGCAGCACCTCCTTGTTCAGCTCCCTCCGTCCTGACCTGGAGATGACATCTAATTTAGCTCCCAACGACCATCTGTCTTGAATTGCTGTAGCCTGAATTGAAGCAAAATGACAGGCCTTCTTGTTTCTCAGCAGGCCAGATGTAAGCACAACAAGCTAGTCAGTTCAATTGTGGCTCTTCCTGGCAGCATAACAGTCCTTTGGGGCAGAATGTAGAGCCAGCAGCATTTGGTTACAAATTCACGCTGTTGTGAGAAAGTGCCCTCTTTTTGAATGGTTGCCCCCACCTTTTGCTGAATTGATGATATGCTCTGACTGAGTGTGCCCTAGGCTCCTGCTAACCAGGTACCCAGGACCTATGTTCTTTCCCTAAAACTGCATTGAAGCCTAAACCCAATTGGCATCTCTGGCCACAGGTTAGACCCTGGTAAATGGTACCACAGGTACCAAGGGCACTGTGACCAGAGAAGGCCTCTAAGGGCTGCAGCACATATTGTGCCACCCGTGGAAGTCCTGTACCTTCACACTCACTGCCTTTGCAGGCTGCATGTTTTGGTACAGAACAAAGTGAAGAGTCAACATAGCACACATCCCTGTGTGCCATGCCTACAACCCACTGCCCTGGCATAGATAAGTCACCCTTCTAGCTGGGTGTACTATACCAGTGGTGAGGGTACAGGTGCATGAGCCCTGTACCCCTACAGTGTCCAAGCCCATTCTTAGACATTGTAAGTGCAGTGCTGCCATTAAGAGTATAGGGTGCTGAGGGTTTGTCATTACGAACTCCACAGCACCATAATGGCTACACTGAAAACTGAGAAGTTTGGTATCAAACTTCTCAGCACATTAAACCCACACTGATGCCAGTGTGGGATTTAATGTAAAATGCACACAGAGGGCATCTAAGAGATGCCCCCTAAAAACTAACCTACCACTAGTGTCCAGGCTGAGTGGCTGCCTTCAGCGGCCACCACCAGACATGTTTTTGGACCCCTTGGTCGAGAGCCTACTGTTCTCGGGGGCATGAAACAATGCACATCCTGGGACGAGGTGCCAAGCCACCTCCCCCAGGATGGGCTGGGTCCACGAAGGGGAAGCTTCAAAGGCATGCAGCCTTTGTGATCTTCCCCAGCCACTTGCTGCTTTCAGCAACTGGTCCCCACTGGTTCTGACCCCACTTAAGTGCGAGAACCGACGGGAAAAACAAGTGAGGAATAGAGGTGTGCCCACCTCTGCCAACTCCACCCCTCAGGTGGGGGAGGCGAGGTGAAGCACAATTCTCAGTCCCCGCCATCATGCAGATGGGGGGACTCAGCCAACCAGGGAAAGGCTTATGCCCCCCTCCCAATGGACGGTGGCATAATAACGGGTGTACCCATCCCAGGGAAGGGACCATTTGGTCTCAACCTTTTACCTACCTGTAATGCCCCTAAATATAGTATTTAGGGGCACCCCTGAACCTTGCTTTCTCAGACCAGAAGAAACTACAAGAAAAAAAGGACTGAACAGCCATGCCGAAGCTAACAATAGGAAGATGCTCACTGACTTGGCTTCAGCCCTACCGTCCTGTCTCCACCTCGAACCTGCTCCTGCGAAATCCTGGTGTGTCCTGCAGCCAGCAACCTCGAAAACCCCAGAGGACCTGCCTGCCTTCAACTGCAAAGACTGTGTCTCCCGTGAACACCGGATTTGTTCATCTCCAACCTCTAGCTCCGGCCGGACACCGTAAATCTGCACCACTCTGCACCCGCCGTCCACGGCCCAAGCTCAAGTGGGCAAACACCATGAGGAGGTTGCCCCAGTGATCCTGACCTGAGATCCGGCAACCCCTGTCCTGCCTCAAACCTCCAGCCGACGCCTGCAGCCTAAATCCGGAAGGTCTCCCAACCGCTACCAGGAGCGGGTAAGAAGATCTGAACCTCCTAGGCACCCCGGCACCCGACTCCCCACGGCCTTGGGTGGCCCAACCGACGGTGCCTAACCAACCCCCAGCATCCCAACTTATCTCTCAAAGTGGTGGTCGCACCCAGAAGACCTTCATCCCTGAGCCTGCAGTGCCTTTGCAAACCGGAGGTTCCCCATTGCAAACAGGGATGCCTTATGTCGAAACTGCACCCTGCAACCGGCCTCCCTAGTGCCGCTGAGGGTGCACCTTTAGTGCTACTTTGTTCTCTCATTTGCCCTGAGCTAAAGTCCAGGAGCTTTGCTCCCACAACCAAGTGTCCTGCTCGTCAGCAGCCCCCAACCGAAGGTCCCCTATCAGATTACATTGGGCCTCAGCACTCTGCACCTGGCCACCCTAGTGCCGCTGAGGGTGTAACGAGAGTGCATCCCTGACCCTGGGGGAGCCCTGAGTCTACCCCCAGAACCTCAACTCCCACTACCGAATACTTACCCTAAAACCGATAACAATATCTACCTCCATAGGATAACATTGACTGTTTTTTCTTGGAAAAAGTTCCAAGTGTGGAGTTTGAAAACCTAAAGAAATTCTTTAAAATTATACTAAATAACAAAAACGATTTTACTTACCTGTTTACAGGAAATGTCCCAGTGTACTATCCAGGTATGCTACACTGTGTGAGAAAAGTAATCTCAAAAGTAATTTTCCTGTAATTTTACTCAAAATCCTATACAAAGTATTTGCACTGTATTCTGAAAAGCATTGCATTATCAGTAACACTACAGAAATAAAATTGAAGTACATTTACAATTGCAATCCAAACTTTGTTACAATCTGTATACAATCTTGATCACTTACCTGTGCCAGGCTTGCTTGGTTCTAGAAAATAAAATAACTAAAAGAATATTTTTACACAAAAACAATTGGTCTGAAGTTCAGTCTTTAAGTGTGTGAATTCATTTGCTGACTGAGTGGGTACAACAAATGCTTACTGAAAAATGATTGAACTGTCGCACTCCGTGATATACAATTTACTCCGGTCATAAAGGTCGGTGGTGCTAGTAGGTGAATCCTCCTGAGTGCGAGGATAATCGAATAAGCAAAGAGTTGCGCTGACCTCAATTATGAGGGGCGTCCCCAACCAGCACTCAAACAAAGGTCAGTCTTAGTCCTCTTGATGAATTTCTTCAAATATTTTATTGAATATTTAAGTAAAGCTTTGCGATGACTTGTGTTATTTCATCATGACAAGAATTACAATTTCTCAAATTGAAGCTGTTCCAATACGTCATTTAAATGTACAGCAGTAGTAAAGTGCACAGAGTCCTAAAGCCAACAAAAACAGTCCAAAAAACGTACAGGGGGAAGGCAAAACGTGTGGGATAACTCTGTATAAAGGGCCGGGTCCAACAAGAACCTAAAAGGGAAACATTCTGTCTTGCTCTTCATTCAGAGTGGTCCTAGAGAAGTCTTTCTCATTATGGATCCAAGACGGAGTAGAGGTTCTTTTTAGTTCCTCTCGGTACCACAAGAAAAAGAAACAAAAAAGGTCACACTTAAAGATCTCTTTTTTAAGCATAAATCTAGTTAGAGTTCGGTTTCAGACACAGGCCGGCATGAGAAGTCAATCTTCAATGGTGATTAAGAAATGTTCTTTCTCTTTGAATCGTATAGTAGCTATACTTTGGAACATATGGGTGGAGGCTTCCCATTTTCCAGTTCTGCCTATCATGGAGAATTGAGGCTGTGCATGCTCCAGTAGTTAAATGGCCATTCTGCCACAGTCCTCTCCCACCAAAGAGCCGTCTTTGGCTCCATCCTGGGAAGTGTTAGCAGCCCTAGTGCAGTTGCAGCCTCCACTGTTGAAGTCCCTTCATCACACAGGGCACCTGTCAGTTTTTGGAGTTGATTTCAGGACTGTGAGAAGAGACAACCAGTAGGTAAAAGGTTGGACTTACTTAATGATTTAGATGACTGAGTTCTATCAATGTGTCACAATCGGAGAGCCCATCATTTTCAAACCACTCCCAGATTCCTGGTGGCGCTGCTTCCTTTATGAAATATATGCCAGTGTGTTCTGTAGGCTCCCCTCTAGATATATAATCAAGGAGCAAGGATTCAATAAAACAGCATTGATTAAAGTGAAGGTTTTTTTCTCTATGTAGTATTGCACTCATGTCTAAGAATGTTTTTTGTCTCCTAACCTACTACGGACTTGTCCTCTGGCAGATGGTTAGGGGGCAACAGAATTACCACATATGGATGTAATGCGCTGAAGCACTCCCATATGACTGGTCCCAGCATAGTATGTGCAGCGACCATTTTCAGGTCATCGAAGTATTGTTCGGTAGACCTGTCTGTCTGGTCTCTAATCATACAGACAAAATTGGTCAGTATATGTACCCTTTGATGGGGAATGATTGTTTTAAAGATATTGAAAATAGATTTGGCGGGTGCACCTGGTGACGCCATCCTCAATAGCCCTCAAGAGAGTTTCTTGGCCTAATTATCCATTCCTCTGTTTCTGGTGTGCCTTATATTTATATATTTTGCAGTTTATCTGCTACGCTTTTTCCCGTTAAGTCCTTTGTTTAACAGCCACCATGCCTCCGACCCCCCTGCATTTCCCTCATTGTTATTCTTGTTAATACATTTCCTCGGAGTTTGTTTCGGTGTCTCCTGGTATGTCACTGTGTTGTAGTTCCTCAGAGGAGAGTAGCGTAGCTTGCCAGGTTGACAGCAGTTACCCTTTCCTAGCATAATATCTCAGTATCTGTATATGGTAGTCTATTGGCAAGATATCGCTCGAGTTTTCAGGAGCAGTGGCGGAAGATTATCTCGAACCTCTATAGTCTGTAAACCATTCATTTGGGATACCACCATGCTCAAAGGCTCATCTTTCTGCTTTGCTTGCCTCCTGCACCCTCAACTTGAGTCTTCCGCCCTGCCTGCATCAGCAAGCATTCCCCGCAGAGCAGGCATACAGGGTTCCTTTTCAAATCCCTTGTTGGTGCCCAAGAACGGAGGGGGCTTGCGACCTGTTTGTAATCTTCACAAACATCAAGTCTTGTACATTTAGTGACCATTGATATCAAGTATATAAATCCCAAATATACTATTTGCTCGAGGTTCGGAGTCTATTCCTTAATATTGAGTATGTCTCTGCAAACCTCAACAAACCTACTTAAGAGGCGGTGGTAGGACTTGCGGCTAACCCGTTTTTGCAAGTCCTTCTACAATCCTCAAAGGTGAAGGCAGTGAAAGCAGCATTGATGTGGCACACGAATGGCAGTGCGAAGCCAGTAAGGGAGAAAATAAAAGGTTGTGTAGAAAATTGGGTTGGGGATGGAGTTAGGCCTAGCCAGTAGAAGAGGATGGTGGGGAAAATGGTACTGTAAAAAAGGATGCCAAAGCTGAATGTGGAATGCTGATAGAATGCATTCGCTGGGAGTAGTTGTGAATGAGGCAGTACCAAGTGAGGGATGAAACCACGATGAGATCTAGGGGCTAAAAAGGAAGACTGCATGGAAAAGAGAAGCTAGGAAGCAACAACCAAAACAAACACTTTGCAAACGTTCAATACTGTGCTACTTGACACAATATTGATGTCCAATATAAATTGGGAAATTTGAGGTCCAAGCACTTTGGAATTATTGGTACTAAAACTTTATACAATCAAGATTAAAATGTAGCTCCCATCACGCTCTATGACTAAAAGAATGAATGGTGCCGGTTAACATTCAGGGTGCCTGTTTTTACATCTCCTTAACAGCTGGTACATGATATTTATGTGTTTCCTGATGGCAGATCCAATCTGTCTGTGTGCAGTCCTTCCATTTGCTCTGACATCTGCATCTAGAGGCTACACACAGCGTCATGCAGTCATAGCTGCACGCTCTTTGTTTTTTCTTGATAATTTGCTTGTGAAAGCAAAATAATCCCCTTATTGCAAAGACGTCTCATATCTTTGGATGCGTAGATGTATGTTTGGGTCATTTGTATAGTGCGACCCCAGCTAAAACGCATCGGAGCGCTGCAAAGGGTCAAAAGTAGGGCTATAGTCAGCAAGTGATTGGAGAGGTAGCTGGCATCTGGGAAGAGAGCTGTACTGTTACTGCATTGCGAAGTAATGCACTGAATTAGACTTTCAGACTACCCTTTATTGAGAGGTTAATGCTGAAGTTCAGCAGATCATCCTTGTTTCCATCAGTGTCACTAGTTAATATAGGCTGATTAGGTCCCGGTGCAGGATTTGGGTGCAGAACATCCTGTAGGTGGAACAGCTTTGTCAGTCATGGCCATGTCTGAGGGCAGTCTTGTTTCTCTGACTGTTAGGCCTTTTTACCTATTTCGTCTTCTGCAAACTCTCATTTGGGAGGCTTACTTTCATGGAATAAGTGCTGGGAGCAGCTGCCAAACTCTGTATCGGTGTTTCTGCTGGGGAAAGACAGTATAATGGTTCTATTATATTTGGAATAAATTCCTCTCAGCTAGGAACCATTAAGGTTGTCCTGACCTCAAAAGGTTCTAGTGACAGACGACTTACTTTTGAGATGTGGATTACACGAGACGTCCTTCACACCAGAGGAACACATTTCAGAAAGTAGATTTACTTGTATTGTGCCTATATACCATTACATGTACCGGGTCCACTCAGCCTTTCATCCATCTGAGGTCGATAAGATGGGTACCATTGAGTTGGGTGATAATAAACATCTGTTATTCAGCGCCAAGAGACCCCGATGGGGTAAATGTGCGCTCATAAATACACATGTTGTGTTCTTACACGTATTGCAAATATGTTAATTCTCATGCATGCCTTAGCATGTACGGTTACATTTTATTTCTCAATTCCTACGTTGTTTTTGTACTAGTCACTAAAATTCTAGTGTGCCTGCTAAGTTACACACTTTTCTAATACACCACAACCATTTTTTGGGGGTTGTTCAATTGCACATTTTCTGTACTGTGTAGTAAGCGTTGCATGTGGAGTCAGCACCTGTCAGTGCCTTCAATATCATTTCTTCAAGGTCTTCTCTCAGTCTTTCTCGTGAGGCGAGCTTTATATCTGCTCATCAACTAGTAACAATTGCAGTCTCAGTCGTGTTCCTGCTCCCATTCACTTGTATTGTAAAACGGTCTAAAAATGATCAACCAATGTACACATTTTAGTATCAATTCCGCCCACTGATTTAGTCCAGAAGCTCTGGTTGCTTTGCTTGTATATTGGCTGATTTGCATTAAAAGCATGTTAGGCTTTATAGGCCATCCCAAGGGCTAGGTTTTTCTTTGACAGCCTAGTGCTTGTATGCCGGGACCCGTCTACTTTAGGCAAACAAGGTGGCGCTGGACCAGACTCCACATGACCCCAGGTGCCAGAGGTAAGGTAGGAGGTTCTCCAGGGGGACTGGGGTGAAGCACGGCCCAGCACTGGACCTGGTGAAGCAGCCGGGCTACATAGCATGTTAAAGCAAATTTAGGGAAACTTTAACTGTGCTTAACGTACTTTGCTTGCATGTCCATATTGTTTTGTCTTTGTTGCAAATCTGTTAAAAGTGCACAAAAAGATATCATCCGAGTAGGATAAGACAGGGTGATAGATTGCTTGGGTAGGTAGGAAGGGGAGGTGTCTAGAGACAGAAAGCGTGTGTGTGAGTCCATGGTTTAGAGTAGGAAGGTTCTAGAAACAGTGCGTCAACGTAAATGACTGAAGTACAGACCCTTGAAGAATAAATGAGTGAGAGAAAGACGCCATCTGATCTAGCCACCCTGATCCCTCCAAGTGCCTGTCGAAGGTTAATCGAGTGGAAGTAGATCTTTTGACATGTGTACAAAACCATTCATTCTCCCTCCACTAAATCAGTTAGAGAAATAACTTAAGGAAGCCCTACCCTGCTTCTCATTTCCTCTCCACCGGCCTCAATGGGATGAGCTGTGTGCCCATGGCTGGCAAACCCATCTCCTTGTGTCCCACGTGTTCCTGAACTACTGGACAACCATGATGAGTCTGGGACATTTAAATCCAGCGAGCCCCAATTAGACTCCTGTCCACACTGTGTACCACCAGTACAGTAAAGCCATGTATAAGTACTTAAAGGAGTGGGTGGGACTCACTAACGAGGATGAGAAGTCCTTGCCTGAACACAGTGCCTTTGATACAAAATGATTAGAAAATTTACAATCAAAATTGAAGGATCATAAAATAGAAAGATGTGGAGCAGTGGCTGCTCTTTTTGCAATGGTATGAAGAGACCCATAAACGAAAACATGAATCCTATTTCTCTAGTATGAAAGATACCCAGGAAAAGATGGAGTATCAAAAACAAGTCACTTTAGCTTCAGAGTTAGGGCTTGTGCTCCACCTGCTCTGCCTTCTACGTATCTATTCCTCCAGATCACTGAACCACAAGAGAAGTACAGACCGTGAAGAACCTAGGGAAGAGGATTTGCTTTACATGATCCCCAGTCCAGCTGAGGGTGCAGCCAGAGATGCACCTGGAAACGGAGCAGCGCCTGTGGGACTGCCCGTGAATGGACCACAAGGAGGTACCATGCATGTGACTGACGGCAGTAAAGCACCTGGGAGAGGGGTGCAAGCTGCAAGACAAGATGGTGATTTCACTTCTGTGGATCGGCCAGAGCATGAGTGCGATCTGCCCCCACAGAGCGTAGGGTCCTCCAAGAACACAGGCCTACGATTACCAGAAGAAGCTTAAATAGAACAGGAAACCCAAATACCCTAGTTGATGCTTTCTCTCTCGCTCCCCATTCTGGTGACGCCGATCATGAGGATCCCTTCCTGTCTTCCCACGACAGCCCGCATTCATTGAGGGACTACCGTGAGGCCGAGGATAGACTCATGGTCCATGTTCACTTGAGCCCCTCTTGCTTAATGAATATTAAGAAGGAGTTTCCTAACATTAGGGAAAACCGAAGCCAGTTCAGGAAGGTTTACAAAGTATGTTCTAAGTGTATAGACTAAATTGGACAGATGTGAATCCACTATCGCTGTTGATGGTGCCTAGTGAAGGGAAATATGAGTTCAAGAAAAAAAAAAAAGGTGTGGCAGAGACTGAATGCTGCAAATGATGTGTTGCTGAATGCAGTTGTGGATGTGTGTCTGGTGGATGCAGTTTGGATTAAGAGCTCAAATTGCAAGCTGAATAAGGATGAAGTCCATGCAGTTTATCTAGATAGGGGTAAGGGTGTGTTTGCCAGATATTTGTGCACAGACTGTCCAACTGAGATGGCTCTGGAAGTTGGAGGTGCTGCTTTTGTCCAGGGTTTGTTACCAAATGAGAGCAGTCAACTGATGACTGTGTACAGGAAGGCAAACTAAGAAATTAGCAGAATTAGAACCATTGTGTGGCTTTTCAAGAAAGAAAGAGAACATTGAATCAAAACTGATGATGTTGAAATTACAAAATATGCAGCAAACTGTTGCAGGGATTCTGCTTATACACAGAACTATGCGTAGAACCCCAGGACCTCAGTGAATTGTGGTGTACAAGAAACTCACCTCAGAACCCAGAACCCAGTATCCGGCTAGCATAAGTGTCCCATTCGTTATCCGAGATTTAGCTCGGTGATCCCAATGAAAAGACAACCCAGAACAAGCGACTCAGTATATTCTCAGTAATGGTGGGAATCGGAAATACCTGTTCGTATATTATTCTCACATCAGTCCACAACAATAATCAACAGAGACACGGTGAAAATAAAAAGAGTTTATTTTTATAGACCACGTGTCCTAAGATGCAGTACTTTGGCTAATACAAGCAGACAAATGATTAAAATCAAAACCATCAACATCGTTACAATTCCATAGAATATAAATGGGGTGATCATGTTATAATGACAGTGGATACTACCACCTTCCCTTTACTAAGAAGCTAATATTATTATTAGACTAACAGAAGGTCTCTTAGGCTTGAATAGGGGACCCCATACCTCAAAGATCAGCTTAGTGAAATCACATCACAGGAGCATCAGGAGTCTTCTCGCAGGAAGGCTCGTCTTCGGTCTGAATAATACACATGATATCTGTGATATTAAAAGCACCAACTTTCAGGTATTTGCAGCTGCTCGTGTGTTATGACTAAATAGTGGGTCGATCAACCTAGAGTGGAAAACATGCATTGTCTAACAACTCAGACTGTTTGTCACATCGTGTGCAGACCAAGGTCGCTGCGCAGAGCTCGGGATGGTAACAACAGATTGCTCTCGTGTGAGGCAAAACTCGAGTCAGCAGTTTGTTTAAGCAATAACATGTGAACGCAGTGTCGTGCGCAAAAGCAGCAAGATGGCTTTCTAACCTCTAACGTGGTTATGCTAACTTAACAATGTATGTACGTATTAAGGGAGTCCTTACTACATGCCCCCTTGATCGAAGCACTACTTAGTATGCAAGAAAAGAAAGAACGCAGAGTTCAAGTGCGACTGAGCAGAACAAGGCGTATACAATTTAAAAAACAATGGGCAGTTCAGACAAAGTCCGAGTATGAAAAAACCAAAAGTGGAAAGAAAAAACAAAAAACCTCAAACGTGCAGTCAGGGGTGAGAAAAAAAAAGGAAAAAACGCCTCACCGGGCAGAAGTGCAGACGCACAGAGACTGTTCAAGACACGCGAGGAAAACACAGCGGACGATAGTTCACTCAATCCATGAAAGTATATGCAGCATATGTGGCCACTGCTTCCAGCAGAAAATCATTGGCACGGCCACTGAAGGTTTCAGCCATCCAGTTAATCAAAGAAAAGGAACATACATGTTCTTCCATTAGCGGAGCCTTTAGCACCATCCGAGGGCAACCAGCGTGTACTTCCAAATAACTCCTATCCAAGAAGTCATATGCCGCTCTCGCGATGACCCAATTACCCAGGATACCATGCGCCGCACCGCAGGCCATAATCCGAACACCAGAACAGGCGAACTCGTGAGACTCTAAGGGCCTCATCAGTCGATCATAATCCGGGTCCGGAGACACCATGTTGGTTAAGCACAAATCCATAGGCCATTCAAAGGGACAATCTAGGCAGTGGAAGACAGGTTGCACGCAGGTGAAGTAGGAATACCGGAAGGATAATCCATATGCCAGGCTCAAAGTCGCCAATGGCAGGACACCATAGTATTCAAGCATCCTGTCACGACGAAGCTGCAGACGGGACAGGCTGTCGTGTGGCACAGAAAGAGCAGCCATTCCGTAAGATGAAAAGTAAAAGTAGCACACCTGCCACTAGCGCCAGAATTAAAGGGACACCTCCAAAGACGCTCGAGAAAATAGAATGAAAAAATGCCGGAATCACACCAAAAATAGTTTGGAAAGAGATCACGAGGCCCAAGCCCACAAGTTTAAAAAAATGAGCCAGGCCAGTCGTGGACGAGGCATTGAAAATTGTTTGGATCAAAGCTCCAAAATGCAGGGGGAGGTCAGTATTCAAAAGCGCCTGTACCTCAGTGCGCGTATTTGCTACGTGAAGGACAAATGTTTCCCGGGAGGAAGTCAATGGCACCTCCTTTTGGGACAATAGCACTCTTATTCTGCTCATCTTGTTGAACTCTGCTTTCAAGGTTGGAATCGAAGGCCAGATGGAAGCATCCAGCCTCCCATGCGGGGGAGGAAACAGAACGTTATTGCAGCAGACAACCCTCTGCGACACCGTTACTATATATGGGATCCCCACTAACATCCCGCAGCAAGCTTCATTATTTAAAATCAAATAACTACCGTTTGCAAGCAGCGTGAAAGATGGCGTAATCACTGGTACAGGGATACCTTTGAGGACGCAGGCCAAATTCGGGGCGTGTACATTGCAAGCTCCGTGCAACTGAATGTGCCTACATACAACAGAATGATCAGGTGACGTTGTACATTCCTCACCCTTCAGATAAACCTCAGTACCGTCCCTTGTACATCTATACGTAAAGGGGAGGGACCAGACCTCATGTATGAAAGCGGTACCCAGCTGTTCATATCTACCCAGAGCATAGTGTTTCATACAAGAGGTAAACTTAAAAAGTGCGAACGGGAGAGTTATCAATCCGTGTAAGAGCCACACTGCTGAATCTACTTCCGCTACAGAGAAAGGTAACGGCTCCAATTTTTCAATATGTAGCAAGGAATATGAAGCATCTTTCATGGACATGAACTGCTGTTTGTCAGTAAGGTTAAAGGGAAGAAATAACGATGTTGTATTCAGATAGTCACAAGGGACCTTCCCTGCCTTCAATGTTTGTAATGTCCATGCAAACTGCATAACAGAACGCAACTGGTTTTGACCATGATACAACACAGACATATCATCCTGCACAATATCCACAATTGAAGAAACAATATTATCTAATGTATAAATGCGAGAAGAAAGAGTGCTAATGCTGTTGTCAATAACTGCTAATACTTTTTCCATATTAGCCTGATCAATAGCTCTCAATCGTGAAGCAGCCTCAATTTGCGACAGTTTCCATACTTCGTTGTAAATAGCATACGCCCATCTCTTGGATCTGCCACCCACAGGACCTTTAACAAAATCATTCAAATCTATTTTGTCATGTAATTTTGATAAATGAACTTTGACAGATGCCAAGGTGGAATGTCGCAGCCAGGACTGACATAATTTCCCTACAGAGTATGTAGTTACTGTATGTGAAGACTCAAACCGTGGGTCTACGTGTTCCTGAGTATACCCCGGTTTCAGTCCTAGAAAACGACGTTGACAGGTATCAGAACTGCTTTGCCAAATTAACCATCCCTCATTACTAAATTTCGAAATATTGAAAGATGAATTAGAAACTAATAACTGCAAAGCAGGAAGGGACAGATCTGTGCGGTTATCCCAATTTGGGTAAGCACCCAGATCCGGCACAGAAGGCGAATTTAGTTTTTTAGAAGTGGCCAATCCGAAACAGGTGGTTTGGAAGATGGTTGAATTTAAAAACAACATATGATTTGGTACTAGACAGGCACGGTGTAAAGCTTCAGTCCCCTGAACCTGCCACGGTTTGGAACCCCAAACCGACTTAAGATCAATAGTAGCCTTCCATAGATCATAACCTTTGATTGACAACTCATCCATAAAGGACTTAGAATAAAGCAATTTTGTGTGTGTCAGTCTAACCTTGGAGGCAGACTCAGGCTTAACTTTAAAATAAAAGGATGCCGGGGCTGAAACACTGAAATCAGTAAAATAAGTAAACTTATCAACTAATGTATGTGAACTGCCAAACGAGGGGGTGGGACAGTGTTCCCATTGGGTAAAATTTACAAAATTTCTAAATGTATTCGCTTTATGCAGGAAGTGATTGCCATAATGTTGAAAACAATACTGTTCTGCATAATTAGCCGCATTGTCATACAAATCCTCAGCATCAAAAGCGGCATAATATTTCAAATCTGAAAACAGTGCCTCAATGGCGTGTACATCCCAATCATCAGAACGTATGTTCTGTTTAACTACATCACCCATAGAAACACGAAATACATTAGGCACATTAATGACCTCTGTAGGCCCATGAATTTGAAATTTAACTGCATCCCATGCGATTCCATCCATGACGGGCCAGGCAGTAATATTCACAAAAGTCTGGTCCCTTTTCATGATGTGGGACGAGGAGTGGGGGGCCAAAGTTCCATCGATAAGTCTAATTGTCGATCTCTCTTTGAGATAGTGGCCATCCACCAAACGGAAAAAAACTATAACAAATCCAATGGACATAAACCAAAAAATACTGAAAAGCAGCAACCAGATGTATGTCCAAGGGGCTATCAAAAAATGTCTCTTAAACCAGCTTACAAAAACAGCAATGTTCGATGGGGGAGTTGAGGGCAAAGAGTTAGTGTCAAAGGAGAAACGGGACTGGCCAAGGGCTGTAGATTGTAAAACAGGCGAGGGTCCACGCGTAGGATAAGCATACTCAGTTTCTTCGGGCAAACCACCAGCCGGTGGTATCAGCAAGGGATCAGTAACTGAATGCATCTCGATGGCAACATCAGACAAGGTGTTAGAAGCAGGAACCAACATTGAATTTCTTTGCATTGTCTGGCATGAAACTGCCGGAGTCATACTAAGAAGTATCGGCCACTCGCTGAAGTTTGACATTGTCAATAGAGATGTACCTGTTTTCTTTGCGACCAGGAAGTGGAGGTAAAATTACTGTTCTTGTACCCTGCACTCCAAGCACTGGAACTGGTGCACGATAAGAGGGGCCGAACTCCTTCTTGTTCTCCACCTTCTCACGGACCAGATCTCCAACTCGGGGTAGCCAGCCGACTACCGGAATCTGAACCTCAGCTTCAGATGTGGAGGGCAAGTGTTCTTTCGAAAGAGAGTCTCTGGCTTCTTGTAGAGTCTGCAAAACAGCACAGTGATCATCTACGTCAAAGGGTGCGGTCGACGCCGCAATGTCTAGACCATCAAGGTCTGGAACAAACATTCTGAATCCGAAGAGCATCATGTACGGGGTCCGCCCACCCAGAGACCTTCTAGGGAGATTATTAAGTGCACGTTGGACGTTCTACAAATGGGCTAGCCAGTTCCGGCCTGTGCCTAAAACACGTGCTGTCAATGATTGCTTTAAGTCACGGTTCATTCGCTCCACCACACTATTACCCTCAGGTCGGTAGGGGGACGAAAATTTGACTAGGACCCCCAAATTTCTCATAGCCTCCTTGTAAGCCTTTGAGGCGAACGCAGGGCCCTGATCAGAATGGAAGGTACCACACGCAAAAGTTCCCACAAAGACACGCAAATCCCTGATGACAGTCCGCGAGTCAGCACTCCTTTGTGGCCATACCCAAAGAAAACGTGTGCACGAATCCACTGCAACCAAGATATACTTGTACGCAGTATCAGAAGAAAAAGGACCGCAGTGATCTAAATAAACACAACCAAATGGCTTATTAGAGATGTACAGCTGTGTCTGTGGTGGGCGCGCAACAGTAGAAGGTTTAATCTGTTGGCAAATGTCACAATCAAGAACACATGCGCGCGCTTGTTTATATAAACCAAACCACCAGTAACGTTGTTGTAGCAGAGATATTGTAGCTGACACACCGGCGTGGGCTGACGCCAACACCTCGTGCGCAGCTAGGATCAGTGCTGGTCTGCAGTCCGCGTTGGGAATAATTCTGTCACCAACGTCGTTAATCCTCACTAATGGGACGTTATCAGGACTTAAATGATAAATATAACGAGAGGGAAAACCCTTCGGGTAATCACCTCCCTGCTCTGTAGCAGCAATAGCTGCCAAGATGTCATCATCAATCTTACTTTTGGATCTTGTAACTGCTGCCACTAAGTATGTAGCCACTGCTGTTTTCGCTGCCTCGTCAGCTAAGCTGTTGCCGACAGCATGGACACCAAGTCGTTGGTGACCAAGAGTGTGAATAACACTCACGAGAGGGAGACGTTCTTTAAAGTCTGCCACTCGAACCCACAGCGTTTTATGCTTAATTGTGCTACCTTTCGTGTCTCGATAATCATTCTGAGACCAGAAGTGTAAATTGTCATTGTAGGACTGGACACAGTAGAAGGAGTCACTCACTATAAGAGTAGTGACTCGGGGATCAGCAAACTCCAGTGCAAGCACCAGAGCCCGAAGCTCCGCTAATTGCGCAGTACAATCACCCAATGACTGCGTATGCACTGCATCAGATTGGAATTCACCATTTACGAATGTACCTACGACAATTGCGCAAGCCGCTGAATAAGCGTGCTTTGATCCAATTGCGGGCTGCGCAGACCCGTCAGTGTATATGACACAATGGTATTCTTCGAGCGGGCGCAAAGACAGAGGTGCCGGATGAACGAATTCATACTGCAAGTACTCTTGAGTCTGTAATGATGCATCAAAGATGTAAGTGACATCTGGCGACGTCAGTGTTGTGGCCCATTGTATCCACCGTGGATGCAAAGCTTTAGAATTTGGTACACTTGCCTTAGTCACTGCCTCTAAGGCAGGATATGGTGTTACAACCAGAATCTGTTTCCCATGCGACAGTGCGCGTTCCTTGAGGATCGCCATCTGCACAGCAGTCAGAACTTTTTCGACCGTGGAAAAACGTAATTCAGCAGAGGTGTACAAGTGGGATTTGTACGCAATGGGGACTGTATCGCCCTCATTAAACGTCAAATACGTGAACCCCACGGCGCCTGGCACTATTCGTATTACCAGGTTAGTGCGGTTATCACGTGTCAGCAAGTATTGTGAAGCAAGAAGGTCAGCCTGTAAAGACTGTAAAATTGCAGAGTGTTCTAGCTGCCAGCTAGACTTCGAAAACGAAGGTTGTACCAAGGCGTAAAGCGGCTTGATACGCTGGGCATAATCAGGAATGTACGTACGGCCGAAATTCAGAAAGCCCAGCAGAGATTGTAATTTCTTCAGTGTCGTAGGAGCACTTAAGCGTGCACACTTCTCCAGAAAGTGGGGGGCTAACCCCTTACCTTCATTGTTGAGCTCGTAGCCCAAAAACAACACCGTATATTCTGCGATGTGAGACTTCGCAAAATTGAATTTGTAGCCATAGTCAGCAAAACTCACGATAATATTGTCGACTCGAGACAGATGTGGCATCAGCTCATCATCCGTAAGATAGATATCGTCAACATAGGAGTATGCGTCGGGGTCTATTCTTTCTAAGAGAGAAACCACGCGAGCAGAAAAGACGCCAGGGCTATTTTTGTAACCCATGGCTAATCTTGTAAACTGTTTTTGTTTGCCGCCCGAAGTAAACGCCGTCCACTGGCTACTCAGTGTGGACAGGTTGTGGCTAAAAAAGCCATTGGAAATGTCAAGTGTTGTTTTAAACCTTTTACGCACGAGACTGTCGACTAAAGCCGAGCTATGTGTATTTTGTACCGCGCAGGTCCGGCAATGGGAGTTTAGGTGCCGGTAATCCAAAACCAAACGGTACGAGCCATCAGGCTTCGTTACAGTGAATAAAGGGTTATTCATAAGGGACACACATGTTTCAATAACACCCTGATATTCCAATTTTTCAAGGATTGCCGCGACGTGGGGTCTAGCTTCACGACGCATGGGATATTGAGGTTGAGGCTGGGGCATAGACCGCAATGGAATCTCATGGCAGGGGGACAATCGGTCCCATCCCACTTGAGTACGATACACCGCCAGCGCAAGCGCCCACTCCCCAGCATACACTTCAGCTTGGTCCTTAGGCACTGTGTGCGCAAAGGACGGGAGTTTTACTTCCTCCCCTCTAGGAGCCTCTAAAATGAACGCCGGAGGCCAATCTGCCTCCGCTAGGAGGATATCATAGGTGGTGGTCAGATTATCCCAAAAAATCCCTTTTATTGTACGTTGTATGTCACCCTCAATAACACTATTTCATAAAGTCTGTCAGGGGGAGCCACTCTGGTGTCAGCTGTTTCAACAGTAACTGATATATCAGTTGCTGTCACCGCCAGAAATGGACGCAGAGCTTGACGGACTATGGTAATTTCCGCTGCGCTGTCCAGTAGCGTCAGCGCCCATGTCCGGTTCCGCTCCTGGACAGCGCAGCGGAAATTACCATAGTCCGTCAAGCTCTGCGTCCATTTCTGGCGGTGACAGCAACTGATATCTCGGTTACTGTTGAAACAGCTGACACCAGAGTGGCTCCCCCTGACAGACTTTATGAAATAGTCTTATTAATTGAGGGTGACATACAACGTACAATAAAAGGGATTTTTTGGGATAATCTGACCACCACCTATGATATCCTCCTAGCTGAGGCAGATTGGCCCCCAGCTTTCATTTTAAAGGCTCCTAGAGGGGAGGAAGTAATCCTCCCGTCCTTTGCGCACACGGTGCCTAAGGACCAAGCTGAAGTGTATGCTGGGGAGTGGGCGCTTGCGCCGGCGGTGTATCGTACTCAGGTGGGATGGGACAGATTGTCCCCCTGCCATGAGATTCCATTGCGGTCTATGCCCCAGCCTCAACCTCAATATCCTATGCGTCGTGAAGCGAGACCCCACGTCGCGGCAATCCTTGAACAATTGGAATATCAGGGTGTTATTGAAACATGTGTGTCCCCTATGAATAACCCTTTATTCACTGTAACGAAGCCTGACGGCTCGTACCGTTTAGTTTTGGATTACCGGCACCTAAACTCCCATTGCCGGACCTGCGCGGTACAAAATACACATAGCTCGGCTTTGGTCGACAGTCTCGTGCGTAAAAGATTTAAAACGACACTTGACAGTTCCAATGGCTTTTTTAGCCACAACCTGTCCACACTGAGTAGCCA